>NW_027361671.1:15002500-17402500 GCF_039654945.1 Dendrobates tinctorius | reverse complement strand
TACCTGTGGTGTTTTCATTCTCCTGCAGTAGGTCTAACAGATCCGCAAAAACTTGTCTGTCTAGTTCTGATGACAAATTGAGAAATAATTCTGGTCTCTGATGTAAAACTCGCAAGACTATTTTTCTACAAAAAAGATAAAGCTTAATGATCATAAATTTATCCATACATTGCATAGGAGAAAAAGTGAGGCCTCGTTGCAACACTGACCTCTCTGGTTCCGTGAGTTGGTATGTGGACAAATTAATCACTTGTAAATGGTCATTTAATGCCTCTGCCTCTGAGGTCTTCTCCTCTGCTCCTTGAAAGGGGACCGATGCAGTGTTTTGACACTGCTTCTTTCTTCTCCCCCTCCTAGTCCTCCGTCCGTGTCGCTGGTATCTGAGGCTAAAAAATCGCTGAGGCTAGGACCATTTGAAGCTGTCTTTCCAGGTAGGGAATTGCTCATTCTGGTCCTCAGATTCCCTGTGTGTCTCCATTTGAAAGCCATACTCTTGGCATAATCTGGTTTGTCTCGTTGTAATTTCCTTCTCTTACCATGAATTATTTCCTTCTCAAATTTAGTGATAAGATCCTTGAGTTTATTTTGGAAAGGTTGGACCTGAGTCACTTGGTCAAAACTCAGTAATTGTGTTTCCAGATTTTTTATCTTCAATTTGAGGGAGCCAAGCAGCTCATTATCATGTTGCAACAGGTGATTAATCAAAATTCTGGAACACTGTGTCAAGCCAGACTCCCAGGTGGCTTTAAAATCAGGAGTTACTTCCCATACAGGAAAAATTTGTACCCGAAGGCCTCAAGGGAAAATAGAGGCCTTAAGGTATTCATTCAGACTGCGTATGTTCCACCATACCTTGGTGATGGCTTTGTGCGTGTCAATTAACTCTTTAGAGATTTTATCAAAATCTGTGTTCTCAGTTTCTACTATATCAGAGGATAAGTGTTCTTTATGACTGTTCCAGGCCGCCTCACAGGCACTTAGATTAAAAGCCATATTAATAATATACTGAAAAATAAGGATGAAAAAAATCAGTATAAAATATTAGCTAATATTTAGGTTTCTCACCATTCAATAATAACGTGTGCCACCGCCAGAAACCCAAAGAAAGGGAAAACTAAAATATAATGAGAAAATATGGAATGGGTGGGCACCACCATGTGGAAGCAATATCCTATGCACAGAGTGCTACCATTGTGCCAAAAATATGTATGTATGGAAACAAGAAAGAAGAAAGACGGCACAATAAGGCACAACCACCTGATTAACAAAGTGAAAAAAGGCTTTATTGTAACAATAGTGCACACACTAATTAAAACAATTTAAAAAAAAAAAATTAAAAACATTGTGCAGGCTGTGTGACATAGATGGCAACAATATGTTGACAAACAATATAATCTGCTTTGTTACAATAGCAAGTGATGTTATGGTCTTGATACAATTAATGTCCTACCAAGTATGCAGAAAATCATTATGATAGTAAATACGTAATTCTTAAATAGAAAAACATACATTTGTCAACATATGGCACAATAAATAATAGCCCATAATAAGAAATATCACCCCTGGCAATGCAAAGACATGTGAGCACCTAATACTGTGTCAAATACTGTGGTTCCATGCATATTATATAAATGCAGAAATGGCCATACTCACCAATGATTAATGTTATATTGCACTGCCCGCGTGTCACTACACCTTGTAGCTTCATCAGGGAAAGATGATATACATTGCCACAGTCTAAAGCTTAAATAGAAGTAAGTGCACTTCATAGTTGTTAACTCGATCGTCAACACCTGTGTTGGCGGCCCAGGAGCAATCAAGAAACTATTCTCATATGACACCTTAATACCGCCATAGCATGCGGTTCAACCTGCGTGTCAGGCACCAAATATAATGTTGAGTACTTGCGTCCGAGAAAGTTGGAGGAAGCGGAAGCTTCAGGTGGTTGCCAAAGTGACCAGCAATAAACAGATATCAGGACGTATTAAGTGTCCAAGAAAGACTCACTGCGCATGTCCCAAAAGAGACCGCAGAAAAAAGGTCACTGCTAGTGTTGAGCGATACCTTCCGATATCGGGAAATATCGGATCGGATTGGATCGGACCGATACCCAAAATGTATCGGATATCGCCGATTCTGATCCCGGAAACCAATGCAAGTCAATGGGACAGAAATATCGGCATTAAAATAAACCCTTTCTTTCCTTGTAGGTTAATTCTACATGAAGGAAAACAACTAGGAATAATGTAGAATGTATTGGGGGAGGTGGAGGAGACATTAAAGACATAGAGGTTTAGCCCAATCAAATGGAATAGCAGGAATTTTTATTTTTTTTTGTTAAGACATTCGAAGTTACAAAGATATTGACTATGTTAATCTAATATATAAAGCTCAAAGTGTCTATGTATGTATGTGTGTATGTGTGTATGTGTGTGTATGTCCGGGATAGGCATCCGCACCGTCGCAGTTACAGCCACAAAATTTGGCACAGTCACACGTCTGGACCCCGAGAGCATCCTAAGCTATGTTGTGAGGCGAAATTTTAACCCCGCGCGTTCCAATTCACCAAACAATTGTCTACATACTGGGGAAAAAGTGTGTGCGCGTCAAGCCCCGCCCCTCATTATGATGTCACAATGGTTGCCATGGCGATGCTGATGTAATCATAGGTTGCAAGCCCCGCCGCTCATTATGATGTCATAATGGTTGACTATGGGATGGAGGATGGGCACTGGACTGTGGGATGGAAAATATGTATGACGGTTATATGGCACAGGACTATGGGATGGCGGATATGTATATGGGCACTGGACTATGGGATGGAGGATATGTATAACGGGTATATGGGCACGGGACTATGAGATGGCGGATATGTGTGATGGGTATATGGGCACGGGACTATGGGATGGAGGATATGTATGATGGGTATATGGGCATGGGACTATGAGATGAAGGATGTGTGATGGGTATATGGGCACTCGACTATGGGATGGCGAATATGTATGATGGGTATATGGGCACGGGACTATGGGATGGAGGATATGTATAATGGGTATATGGGCACGGGACTATGGGATGGAGGATAATTATAATTTGCTATAACTAACCACAGTTAGTTACTATGCCCGGGCAGCGCCGGGTTCTTCAGCTAGTCTTTCTTATATTTTGTCAGATATGTATGTTTCACTACTTCCATGCTCTTCACCTTCTTTTTTACTTCTCCCACACTTTCTCCTTCATGATCCTCAGCAGGAGCAGCAGCATCTTTTTCATCAACTTCTTCTTCACCTTATTATAGTGCTTTGAAGAAAGCACTATATTGTAATCCGAACGCTGCTAACTTCTTATTATTATTCAGTTAATTTCTGCAATTAATGCGGCCCGAACCGCTACATGCACAGACTCCGTTGAGGTGTCGTTTCGAAGCCAGCGTCCATGAGAGGTGTGCTAAGTATTTTTTCGTGTCAATCGGATTTGTAGTTTTTGCGCAATTTGCGTTTGAAATTTTTTTTCCCATCATTGGAATGCACTGTCTCAATGCATTTCAATGGGAAAATTTTGCCACAGGGAAATCATGCCCTGAGGCGATTCAAATGGCAGTTAAGCTCATTGATATGCGCAGGCACATCCAGTTACTATGCCAACGCCTATGAACTTCACATGACCCCAGCAGGACACAGTTTCTGGCAGATAATAGCAGCTCTTAAAGCGAAACCCACAGTACGAATGCAAATCTAGCTTCATCACATGACGCATGCCCCTGAGAGAGAATGTGCGCCAAAGTGGATTTAGAAGCCCAGTGAGCCAAACTGGCTCTTAAAGGGCCGATGCGCCAAAGTGATTCTAAAAGGGCCGGCGCACCGAAATGAGTCTTTAAGGACCGGCGCGCCAAATCTTAAGCTGAGTGACCCCAGGCTCCAAATCGGAGGCTGATTGACCCCGACCTCCAAATCAGAGGCTAAGCCACCCAGGCCTCTAAATCGGAGGCTGTTCGACCCTGGCCTACAAATCGGAGGTTGAGCCACCCTGGCCTCCAAATCGGACCCAGAGTAGCCCCGCCCACCAAATCGGACCCACAGTGGTCCCGCCCACCAAATCGGACCCACAGTGGTCCTGCCCACCAAATAAGACCCTGAAGGGTTCCGCCCACCAAATTATTATAGTGCTTTGAAAAAACCACTATATTGTAATCCGAACGCTGCTAACTTATTCTTCTTATTATTATTCAGTTGATTTCCGCAATTAATGCAGCCCGAACCGCTACATGCACAGACTCCGTTGAGGTGTCGTTTCGAAGCCAGCGTCCATGAGTGGTGTGCTAAGTATTTTTTGTGTCAATCGGATATGTAGTTTTTGCGCAATTTGCGTTTGAAATTTTTTTTTCCCGCCATTGGAATGCATTGTCTCAATACTTTTCAATGGGAAAATGTTGCCATTGTCAAAACATGCTCTGAGGAGATTGAAATGGCAGTTAAGCTCATTGATATGCGCAGGCACACCCAGTTACTATGCTAATGCCTACGAACGCCACATGACCTCTCCAGGACACAGTTTCTAGCAGATAATATCAGCTCTTAAAGCGAAACCCACAGCACAAATGCAAATCTAGCTTCATCACATGACCCATGCCCCTTAGAGAGAATGTGCGCCAAAGTGGATTTAGAAGCCCAGTGGGCAAAACTAGCTCTTAAAGGGCCGACGCGCCAAAGTGAAAAGGGCTGGCGCGCCAAAGTGATTCTTAAAGGGCCGGCGCACCGAAATGAGTCTTAAAGGGCCGGCGCGCCAAATCGAAAGCTGAGTGAACTGGGGCTCCAAATCGGAGGCTGAGCCACCCCGGCCTCCAAATCGGAGGCTGATCGACCCTGGCCTAAAAAACAGAGGCTGAGCCACCCTGGCCTCCAAATCGGACCCAGAGTGGCCCCGCTCACCAAATCGGACCCAGAGTGGCCCCGCCCCCCACATTGGACCCAGAGTTGCCCCGCCCATCACATCGGACCCAGAGTGGCCCCGCCCACCAAATTGGACCCTGAGGGGCCCCGCCCACCAAGTCGGACTCAGAGTGGCCCTGCCCACCAAATCGCCCCCTGAGGGGCCCCGCCCACCAAATAGACCCCTGAGGGGCCCCACCCACAAAATCGGACTCTGAGGGGCCCCGTCCATAAAATCAGACCCTAAGGGGCCCCACCCACAAAATCAGACCCAGAGTGGCCCCGCCCACCAAATCGGACCCAGAGTGGCCCCGCCCACCAAATCAGACCCAGAGGGGCCCCGTCCCCCAAATCAGACCCGAGGGGCCCCGCCCACTAATTCAGACCACGAGAGTGGCCCCACCCACCAAATCGGACCCTAAGGGGCCCCACCCCCAAAATCGGACCGTGAGGGGCCCCGCCCACCAAATCGGACCCAGAGTGGCCGCGCCCACCAAATCGGACCCTGAGGGGCCCCGCCAACCAAATCAGACCCTGAGGGGCCCCACAGGCCAAAGTGACCCCTGAGAGGCCAAAGTGATTCTTAAAGGGCTGGCGCGCCAAAGTGATTCTTAAAGGGCCAGCGCACCGAAATAAGTCTTAAGGGGCCGGCACGCCAAATTGAAAGCTGAGTGACCCCAGGCTCCAAATCGGAGGGTGAGCCACCCCTCCCTCCAAATCGGAGGCTTATCGGCCCTGGCCTACAAATCGGAGGCTGAGCCACCCTGGCCTCCAAATCGGACCCACGAGGTCCCCCCGCCCACCAAATCGGACCTAGAGTGGCCCCGCCCACCAAATCAGACCCAGAGTGGCCCCACCCACCAAATCGAACCCAGAATGGCCCCTCCCACCAAATCAGACCCTGAGGGGCCCCGGCCACCAAATCAGACCCTGAGGGGCCCCGCCCACCAAATCAGACCTTGAGGGGCCCCGGCCACCAAATTGGACCCTGAGGGTCACCGCCCACCAAATCAGACCCTGAGGGGCCCCACCCACCAAATCGGACCCTGAGGGGCCCCGCCCAACAAATCGGACCCTGAGGAGCACTGCCCAACAAATCTGACCCTGAGATGCCCCACCCACCAAATTGGACCCAGAGGGGCCCCGCCCACCAAATTGGACCGAGTGGCCCACCCACCAAATTGGACCCAGAGTGGCCCCACCCACCAAATTGGACCCAGAAGGGGCACCGCCCACAAAATCAGACCCTAAGGGGCCCCATCCACAAAATCGGACCCTGAGGGGCCCCGGCCACAAGATCGGACCCTGAGGGGCCCCACCCACAAAATTGGACCCTGAGGGGCCCCGGCCACAAAATCAGACCTTGAGGGGCCCTACCCACAAAATTGGACCCTGAGGGGCCCCGGCCACAAAATCGGACCCTGAGGTGCCCCACCCACAAAATCGGACCCTGAGGGGCCCCGGCCACAATGACAGACCCTGAGGGGCCCCACCCACAAAATCGGTCCCTGAGGGGCCTCGGCCTCAAAATCAGACCGAGGGGCCCCACCCACAAAATCGGACCCTGAGGGGCCCCACCCACAAAATCAGACCCTAAGGGATCCCGGCCACCAATTCAAGCCCCGAGGAGCCCAGGCCACTGAATTGCATCCTGAGGGGCCCCACCCACCAAATCAGACCCTGAGGCCAAAGTGGCCACAGAGAGGCACCCACAGTTAAAACGGATCCTGAGTTGAAAGTCTTGCAGGGGCAGCTGGCAAGTCTCTCTTAAAGGGGCAGCCCGGGCACCATTTCAAAGCACTATCTGTACTTCCTTCAGGAAATGCACATCTAGTTCTTCATATTCTACTTCTTCATCTTCTTCCTATTCTTCTTCTTCATCATATTCTTATTTGTGACAGGCATTCCTGTAGTTGTTATCTGTAAAAGTTTGAAGATTACTCCTTCCGTTCTGCCTGTCACAAAAGATTTACAACAGGATTTGTCCATGTTCAGTTTGGCCTGCAGCAGCAGGCATTTTCCAGGGGCACCACGAGGAGGAATGGACTCACCCCCATACACTGCTTAGTCTTCTTCTGCTTATAATTTAGATAATATCTTTTGCTCTGATTTTTAGTCTTATGCTTAATGTTCTTCTGCTTTTTGTTTATCTGCTTCTTGGTCTTCTGCTTCTTGGTCTTCTGTCTCTTGTTGTTCTGTATCTTGGTGGTTGTCTTCATGTTCTTTGTCCTCTTGGTCATCTTCTTCAGGGTCATCTTTTTGGTCTTCTTTGGGGTGGTCTTCAGGGTCGTCATCTTCAGGGTCGTCGTCTTTGGTCTTTGGGATCATCGTCTTCTTTGGGGTGATCTTCAGGGTTGACGTCTTCAGGGTCATCGTCTTCGGGGTCGTCGTCTTCTTCGGGGTCGTCTTCAGGGTCATCGTCAGGGAGATCCAGAGTGATTACCAAAAACCAATTCAAAAAGCTTGAACTATGAAATGTAGCAGAAGGTACAAGAAGGCTGAGGAACTGTCGAGAACCAGCTGACGGTACTGGAACCCGGATGGGTAGCAGAAGGAACAAGAGCCAATGGCACTACAGAGGACCAGTTGATGGTACTGGAACTCGGTAACTTAACAGGAGGTAACTGTGCACTACCAAGGACTAACAGACTTTGCTGGAACTTGGATACCGAGAAGGAGGCACCTAAGCCAAAGGCACTACCGAGAACCAGCTGACGGTACTGGAACCCGGATGGGTAACAGAAGCTACAAGAGCCAATGGAACTACCGAGGACCAGCTGATGGTGCTGGAACCCGGAGGGGCAGCAGAAGGAACAAGAGCCAGTGGCACTACCGAGGACCAGCTGATAGTACTGGAACCCGGTTACTAAGCAGGAGGTACCTGTGCCAGAAAGCACTACCAAGGGCAAGCAGACGTTGCTGGAACTCGGATACCGAGAAGGAGGCACCTAAGCCAAAGGCACTGCCGAGAACCAGCTGACGGTACTGGAACCCGAATGGGTAGCAGAAGGTACCCATGAAAAACAAAGTTGCAAGGCTGCGAGCTGGCCGCAGTTACCGAAACCCACAGTCCTACAGGGGGTGCCTGTCCTATCGACACTACGGAACCAGCCTTTATTGCCAGATCCCGCAGCCTGCATAGGAACCACCTAAACTGCAGGCACCATAGAGTCGGCTAACCCGACTGCAACACAACAGGACAACGTATTGGTGGCAAAGTAACGTTGACACTACCCGGAAACAGCCGGCGTGCTGGAACCAGGCTGGGCAGGAGGGAGTACCCATGCCAAAGACACTGCCAAGAACCAGCTGACGGTGCTGAAACTCGGATGGGTAGCAGAAATAACATGAGCCAATGGCACTACCGAGGATGAGCTGATGGTACTAGAACCCGGTTACTAAGCAGGAGGTACCTGTGCCAGAAAGCACTACCAAGTGCCAGCAGACGTTGCTGGAACTAGGATACCGAGAAGGAGGCACCTAAGCCAAAGGCACTGCCGAGAACCAGCTGACGGTACTGGAACCTGGATAGGTAGCAGAAGGTTCCCATGAAAAACAAAGTTGCAAGGCCTCGAGCCGGCCGCAGTTACCAAACCCACAGTCCTACAGGGGGTGCTTGTCCTATTGGCACTACGGAACCAGCCTTTATTGCCAGATCCCGCAGCCCATATAGGAAGCACCTAATACTGCAGGCACCATAGAGTCGGCTAACCCGACCGCAACACGACAGGACAAAGTATTGGTGGCAAAGTGACGTTGACTCTACCCGGAAACAGCCGGCGTGCTGGAACCAGGCTGGGCAGTAGGGAGTACCCGTGCCAAAGACACTGCCGATAACCAGCTGAGGGTGCTGGAACCCGGATGGGTAGCAGAAGCTAAAAGAGCCAATGGAACTACCGAGGACCAGCTGACGGTGCTGGAACCCGGAGGGGCAGCAGAAGGAACAAGAGCCAATGGCACTACCGAGGACCAGCTGTTGGTACTGGAACACGGTTACTAAGCAGGAGGTACTTGTGCTAGAAAGCACTACCAAGGACCAACAGACGTTGCTGGAACTAGGATACCGAGAAGGAGGCACCTAAGCCAAGGGCACTGTCGAGAACCAGCTGACAGTACTGGAACCCGGATGGGTAGCAGAAGCTACAAGAGCCAATGGAACTACCAAGGACCAGCTGACGGCGCTGGAACCCGGAGGGGCAGCAGAAGGAACATGAGCCAATGGCATTACCGAGGACCAGCTGATGGTACTGGAACCGGTTGCTAAGCAGGAGGTACCTGTGCTAGAAAGCACTACCAAGGACCAGCAGACGTTGCTGGAACTCGGATACTGAAAAGGAGGCACCTAAGCCAAAGGCACTGCCGAGAACCAACTGACAGTACTGGAACCCGGATGGGTAGCAGAAGCTACAAGAGCCAATGGAACTACCGAGGGCCAGCTGACGGTGCTGGAACCCGGAGGGGCAGCAGAAGGAACAAGAGCCAATGGCACTACCGAGGACCAGCTGATGGTACTGGAACCCGGATGGGTAGCAGAAGGTACCCATGAAAAACAAAGTTGCAAGGCCGTGAGCCGGCCGCAGTTACCGAAACCCACAGTCCTACAGGGGGTGCTTGTCCTATTGGCACTACGAACCAGCCTTTATTGCTAGATCCCGTAGCCCACATAGGAAGCACCTAAACTGCAGGCACCATAGAGTCGGCTAACCCGACCGCAACATGACAGGACAACGTTTTGGAGGCAAAGTGACGTTGACACTACCTGGAAACAGCTGGCGTGCTGGAACCAGGCTGGGCAGGAGGGAGTACCCATACCAAAGACACTGCCAGGAACCAGCTGGCGGCACTGGAACCCAGGGTAAATACTACAAATAGAGTGGAAATAGAGGCCTAATTGGAGAAAGTTTAAAATCTGTAGTTGTGTGAGTGTGGACAGAGCAGGAGAAATTGCCAGACACACAGCTGGGAATCAGCTGACATTACTCAACCCCAATAACACTGGAGCATATGTTGATTGTGCAGACGGCACTTCTGAGCAGCAACTGGCGGTGTTGGAGCCCAGGGTTAATACTACAAACATAGTGGAGCCAGAGGCCTAATTGGATCAAGATTAATATCTGTTGTAGACTACTACTGATTTTAAACTTGCTCCAATTATGCCTCTAGCTCCATTCTGTTTCTAGTATTTAACCTGGGCTCCAACACCGCCAGTTGCTGCTCAGAAGTGCCGTCTGCACAGTCAACACTTGCTCCTGTGTTATTGGGGTTCAGTAACGCCAGCTGATCCCCTGCTGTTTGTCTGGCAATTTCTCCTGCAGCAACTGGTGGTGTTGGAGCCCAGGGTAAACACTAGAGACAGAGTGGAGCCAGAGGCCTAATTGTAGCAAGTTTAAAATCAGTAGTAGTGTGAATGTAGACAGAGCAGGAGACATTGCCGGACACACAGCAGGGGAGCAGCTGACATTACTGAACCCCACTAACACAGGAGCTAGTGTTTTTCTCTGTGCAGACGGTACTTCAGAGCAGCAACTGGCAGTGTTGGAGCCCAGGGTCAATCAGGGTGTAGGCTGAGGCCTAATTGGAGCAAGTTTATTATCTGATGTTGTGTGAATGTGGACGAAGCAGGAGATATTGCCGGACACACAGCAGGGGAGCAGCTGACATTACTGAACCCCACTAACACAAGAGCTAGTGTTTTTCTCTGTGCACACGGCACTTCTGATTAGCAACTGGCGGTGTTGGAGCCCAGGGTCAATCAGGGTGTAGGCTGAGGCCTAATTGGAGCAAGTTTACTATCTGATGTTGTGTGATTGTGGACGAAGCAGGAGATATTGCCTGACACACAGCAGGGGAGCAGCTGACATTACTGAACCTCACTAACACAGGAGCTAGTGTTTTTCTCTGTGCAGATGGCTCTTCTGAGCAGCAACTGGCAGTGTTGGAACCCAGGGTCAATCAGGGTGTAGGCTGAGGCCTAATTGGAGCAAGTTTAATATCTGATGTTGTGTGAATGTGGAGGGAGCAGGAGACATTGCCGTACACACAGCAGGGGAACAGCTGGCGTTACTGAACCACATTAACACAGGAGCTAGTGTTTTTCTCTGTGCAGACGGCACTTCTGAGCAGCAACTGGCGGTGTTTGAGCCCAGAGCCAATCAGGGTGTAGGCTGAGGCGTAATTGGAGCAAGTTTAATATCTGTTGTTGTGTGAATGTGGAGGGAGCAGGAGATATTGCCGGACATACAGCAGGGGAGCAGCTAACATTACTGAACCCCACTAACACAGGAGCTAGTGTTTTTCCCTGTGCAGATGACACTTCTGTGCAGCAACTGGCAGTGTTGGAGCCCAGGGTCAATCAGGGTGTAGGCTGAGGCCTAATTGGAGCAAGTTTAATATCTGATGTTGTGTGAATGTGGACGGAGCAGGAGACATTGCCGGACACACAGCAGTTGAGCAGCTGGCGTTACTGAACCCCACTAACACAGGAGCTAGTGTTTTTCTCTGTGCAGACGACACTTCTGAGCAGCAACTAGCGGTGTTGGAGCCCAGGGCCAATCAGGGTGTAGGTTGAGGCCTAATTGGAGCAAGTTTAATATCTGATGTTGTGTGAATGTGGACGGAGCAGGAGATATTGCCAGACACACAGCAGGGGAGCAGCTGGCGTTACTGAACCCCACTATCACAGGAGCTAGTGTTTTTCTCTGTGCAGGCAGATAAGGGGGACAGTCATACTGACTAGTGCATCATCTGCACTCGCCATCCGTGTGGATTTATCGAAGGCACGCAAAACGTGGCAGATGTCCTTCATAGAGGCCCACTCAGTGGTGGTGAAGCGTGAACGGCGTGCAGTTCGACTCGTTTGCGCCTGATGCAGCTGGTACTCCATTACTGCTGCCTGCTGCTCACACAACCGCTCCAACATATGTAACGTTGAAATCCACCTGGAGGGTAGGTCACATATGATGCGATGTTCCGGAAGGCGGAATCGGTGCTGCAGAGCTGCAATGCGCGATCTTGCCATGCTGGAACGCCGAAAGTGAGCGCACTCTATGCGGACCTTGTGCAGCAGTGCATAAAGATCCGGATAGTCCCTCAAAAAACTCTGCACGACCAAGGTGAGCACATGTGCAGACATGGGATGTGAGTGAGGCTGCCTAGGCCCAGAACTGCCACCAGATTTCGGCCATTGTCACACACTACCAAGCCTGGCTGGAGATTCGCTAGCACAAACCAAACGTCGCTCTCCTGCTTGATGGCATTCCAGAGCTCCTGCGCTGTGTGGCTTCGATTCCCCAAAGAAATTAATTTCAGTGCGGCCTGTTGACATTTGGCCACGGCTGTGCTCATATCAGTCGCAACAGGTAAGCGTTCATGGGTCCATGTGGGGGTAGACTGTGACGGCTCCTGCAGCGCTGATTCAGAGGAACTGGAATATGAGGCAGAGTCAATATGTACAGACTGGATTCCTGCAATCCTTGGAGTTGGCAGAACACGTACAGCGCAACGCTCAAGATCTGTACCCGTCTCCACAACATTTACCCAATGGGCAATGAGGGAAAGGTATCGTCCCTGTTCATGGTTACTGCTCCACGCATCGGTGGTCAGGTGGACCTTGCTACTGACGACGTTTAGTAGCGCATGTTTAATTTTTCCCTCCACATGCTTTTGCAGGGCTGGGACGGTTTGCCTGCTGCAATAAAAGCGGCTGGGCACATTGTGTTATTGTGGGACTGCCAATGCCATGAAGTTACGGAAGGTGTCAGTCTCCACCAGTCTGAATGAGAGCATTTCAAAGGACAGTAGTTTTGCAATGTCAGCATTCAGAGCCTGTGCTCGGGGATGGTTTGCCGAGTATGGACGCCTTTTCTCCTATGCCTGTGCTACCGATGGCTGTAGAGTGGCCTGGGAGTGTGAGGATGACAGGGAATGTGGTGCTGTGGGTGGAATTACACTGGGTCTCTGTACAACAGTGCCAGAGGTTCTTCCATGGCGATCCTGTGAGGAAGCCGAACCAGCTGTGTGTGAGCTGGAGGAAGAGGCTACAACACGAGCTGAAGAGGTGGTAGTTGGTGCTGTAGATTGGCCTCCGTCTTCAGTGTGTCTTTGTAACTCCACCACGTGCTTGGTCCACACATGTTTCCACATATTTGTGGTATTGAGGTTGCTGACACTTTTCCCTCTCTTGACTTTCTGATTGCACAGCTTGCATTTGACAAAGCAAATGTCATCTGCAACTGTGTCCAAAAAGGACCATGCACTGCAAGTCTTGGGAGCGCCCGTTTTGGCTTTTGGAAGAGGAATGCTCCTAATGGTTGCCGAAGTGGAGGCTACAGGCAACCAAGTCTGCCTCCTCCCTCTCCCTCCTGTTTTGGCCGTTCGGGGAATCTCTTCCTCAGAGCTGCTCCCACCATCTTCCTGTTCCTCATGCCATGATGGGTCAAGGACCTCATCATCTACACTACCCTCTTCAAATACCTGCTTCTCCTGGGTAGTCTCGCCAGCACAGTATGCACCAGAAAGTGGCACCTGAGTCTCGTCATCAGATGCGTACTCAGGTGTGCTGACCTTAGGCACTGGCTCACCCGCCTCCTCAGATTCAGAGAGACAAAGCTGTTGCGCATCACTGCATACTCCCTCTTCTTCACAGAAGTAGAGATGGCTCCTGTCCAGGACTCTCTGACTGCCTGGGCAATTTGGCAGGTGGTGAAGAGAAAGATGGTTGCTCTTCTGTGCTCTGGACCTGAGAGGTTGTGGAAGTAATTGAAGTCGATGCGTTAGCTGCCATCCATCTGGAGTGCCCACCATGGCAATCGGGGAACTCGGCACCAGGCCCGTTGATCTCAATGGGAGTTGTCACGGAAGCTGTGACCCGGTCCGTGGCCCTGGGGCTCCATGGCAAAAGGGAGTGAAAGAACAATGAAATAGAATTGATGAATAGTTTGTGACGCCACCTGTGGTGTTCGGCAAAGGAGATGTTAGGCCGACGCTGCATGCAGATCCTCTGGGACTGGTGGTGTGTTGCAGCAAAGATGGTGAAGCTCCCCACAGGTAGAGCTGTAGTCCCAGGGCAGTGTAGATGTAGGGGTAGCTGAGAGGCACAGGCAGTGTAGAAGCTAGTACCCAGATGTAGCGGTACCAGGTGTGTTGGCGCAGGAATGACTGGAGGACACCAGGGCTTGTAGTTCCAAAGCTTTACTCACAGTCTGTAGTACACATAGGTGCCTGCCTCTATGTGGTGTCCCCCGGGTCAGGGACTCAGTCGACCTCCAGGCAAGATAGGACGCTCCATTCCAACACTCCACCAACATGTGCCTTTCTGAACGTCTCCTCTATAGCGCCTTTAAGTGTGAAGATCTCCTAGTACTGAGTTACACTGGAGTTCCTCCTGACAGATGTTCATAAGAACTCTACTTGTACGGCAGACAGCTGTAGCCTGCTTCGGGGACTCCTTACTCCTGAATCCCGGCTCACTATCAATGTTACTGTTGTGCCCCCAAGTCTTAGATGGGAGTAGTGCATTTACAGCCCACTACTCCACCGGTGTCTGCTGTAGAACCATTAGTGTCCATACAACCTCGGGGACCGGCTCCCGGCCTTGCGCTTAGAACTTCTAGGCAGGGTTCTTCCTCTAACCCACGTCCTCTGTTCCCTTTTACTCCTACGTTCTGTACTAGTCTTTCCTTCTTATGGAAGATCAGGTTTCTGTTCAATGTCTTTCTCTTTCTTTCCTTTCCCGTGCCAGCAGACCCAGGTCACTGAGATCTGCTGCAGCACCTCCTTCCTCCATCCGTCTCCCAGGGATCTTCTTTCCTCACTCCTCGCTGACTGACTCCGAACTCTCTGAAATTCTAAACCTTCCCACTCTTTTGTATATTCTAAACTCCACCCACCTCCCAGCACGTTTAGTGTTCCAAGCAGGGAGCCACCAAAGGTGCTCTGCTACACTCTAAGCAGGGAGCTGCAATGTGACTTTGCTGAACTACCGTGTTGTGTGGGATGCGAGTGTTGGAGCGTGGTTAGGAGCATCCAACTCACCTGGATGGTGGGGCACCACACCTCAGGAGGAGGTGCAGTACCTCTGTGGCAACTGAACCCTCAGGGGTGCCACACTCCCCCTCGTTAAACACAGCACGTCCGCGGGCTGCAAGTTAAACAGAGTTAACAATACAGGAACATACAAAATTTTGTAATGCTGAATTAACATATCTTATACTAAACTTCCTAATATAGGAGGCACGGTTTCTAGAATGTTACAAACAAACTATCTAAATTTTAAATTATGCTACCTAATTTAAAGTGCTATATAAGCAAACTCAATATCAATTTACATTTTCTAGCAACACATCTCCTTTCCGCTATCTTTCACATTTTCCTCCTTCTACTGTCTCTTCTACACGTAGGATGACAACCGTGGATACCTGGTTCGTCACCTGTACTTTCGATTCTATATTCACATCCTCAACATCTTTATTCAAAGTTCTGTAAACATTCACTATGTATTTTTCTCAAGATACTTCCATAAAATCTGTCATCAGGATTTTCATCATATATTAATACTTTCTAGTTTCTATTCAGGAAATAACATTAAGCATTATCATTAAGTGCAAAGGTAGACACTGGTCCGGCTATCGTGTCTGGAAATGTCCCTATGATGAGGTAGGTCTTCTTTAACGAAGAGAGTCCTATGTAAAACCAAGAGAGAGCACCTAAAGAGGTGCAAACTATGTACAATAACAGTTCTGAACCATTCAGCGTTCACAATTTCCACAGTTCAAATGTGAAGGCTGCCAATACAACTGGGCAACAACTGGAAAAACAAAACTAGAGCATGATAGCCAAAAAAATAGAAAACTGGTACAAAAAATAGGAAAACAAAGCACAACTGTGCAAATACCCTCCTGGGTAATGAGAGTTAAAGTGAAGAGCATTTTAACTAGTGATTGTCCCCTCTTGGGGTGTCTGGACAGGAACTGCTTCCAGGGGTGAAGCTTTGTGTGTCTTCATCTTGTTGCTGGTTGCTTGCCAAACGCATGTATTCTGCCTCCCAAAGGGTGAGATAGGGACTGGTCGGGGTAATGGAAATGGCCATGGAAACGTCAACTGCCTGCGGGGACGGCATATCCGCTACCACGGATGGCACTTCTGCTGCTGTTGGTGACTCAGCCTGCGCTGTCGCTGGTTCCTCGGAATCCGATTCTTCAGTGTCTATCGGGACCTCGGCTGGCAGCACTGCAGCCTAGGGTTGCCGGCGGAGGTCAATTGGGCCATTTCTATTTGTGGGTTCCGCTCCCAAGACTAGGGTCAGGTCAGGGGCGGTGGTCATACCTTGTGCTCCCAGGTGAGGTTCCAGTCCCGGTACCTGGTAGTGGACGGCGGCAGCCGCAACTCCCGTGGTTGCCGATGGGGTCGATCGCAGCTGAATTCGGGCAGGGGCAATGCCGGTTTCTGCCGGGGCCGTCGGTGGAGGCCTGTGCAACTGTGCCCGGTCCAGACGGGGATGCGGTCCCGGCCCTCCATTCTGCTCCAGAACCATCATATACCTCCTCCGGACGGGGCTCATCCAATGGCAATATCTGCTGTGAGGTGGTGGCCGGCGCTGCAGAGGGTGTTTCAGCGGTCATAGCCTCCGCAGGGGTGGCCTGGGGGCGAGTGGCTTCCCCTCCCCCGTTATTCTGACTTCTTTTCTCTTTCCATCATGGAGTTCTGGCGTTAGTCTCCTTCCTGTCTCGGCTTCTTTCCCACCACTGGCTTCCGCTCCTCCTTCTGGGGGCGACGTCTTCTTCCAACTCCTCCATACCAAGCCAGTATACGAACCCCTCGGGGGGTAGGCCAAGTTGCTGTCACATAGAAGTTTAGACAGGGGAGGCCCAGGACAGTCCGCACTCTTTTCTTAGGACCACCCATGTGATCACGCCCTTCTTCTCCAGGCTGTTGGCCATTTTTAGTATTCACTTCACAATCTATCAAATTGGGTCTTCTGCATATTCTCAAAAGTCCAACAAATCTTAGGCACACAGAACCCGATGGCATCGGGTCTCGTCATCCTGTTCGTGACGCCAGAATGGAGCGCCCGCCAGGGCTATCGGGGAACTCGGCACCGGGCCCGTTGATCTCAATGGGAGTTGTCACAGAAGCTGTGATCAGGTCCGTGGCCCTGGGGCTCCATGGCAAAAGGGGGTGAAAGAACAATGAAATAGAATTGATGAATAGTTTGTGACGCCACCTGTGGTGTTCGGCAAGGAAGATGTTAGGCCGACGCTGCATGCTTCGGGGACTCCTTACTCCTGAATCCCGGCTCACTATCAATGTTGCTGTTGTGCCCCCAAGTCTTAGATGGGAGTAGTGCATTTACAGCCCACTACTCCACTGGTGTCTGCTGTAGAACCATTAGTGTCCATACAACCTTGGGGACCGGTTCCCGGCCTTGCGCTTAGAACTTCTAGGCAGGGTTCTTGCTCTAACCCACGTCCTCTGTTCCCTTTTACTCCTACATTCCGTACTTGTCTTTCCTTCTTATGGAAGATCAGGTTTCTGTTCAATGTCTTTCTCTTTCTTTCCTTTCCCGTGCCAGCAGACCCAGGTCACTGAGATCTGCTGCAGCACCTCCTTCCTCCATCCCTCTCCCAGGGATCTTCTTTCCTCACTCCTAGCTGACTGACTCTGAACTCTCTGAAATTCTAAACCTTCCCACTCTTTTATGTATTCTAAACTCCACCCACCTCCCAGCTCATTTAGTGTTCCAAACAGGGAGCCACCAAAGGTGCTCTGCTACACTCTAAGCAGGGAGCCGCAATGTGGCTTTGCTGAACTACCATGTTGTGTGGGATGCGAGTGTTGGAGTGTGGTTAGGAGCCTCCAACTCACCTGGATGGTGGGGCACCACACCTCAGGAGGAGGTGCAGTACCTCGGTGGCAACTGAACCCTCAGGGGTGCCACACATCTGACTACGGCTTCAATTTGTTCCTCCCGCAGCAGTGGGGTATGGTGAGCTCCTGCAAAGCTGCGCATAAAGGACAGTTCCCTGGGAAAACTGGGGGATCCTGAGTCACTGGTGCCCGCAGCAGGCACAGAATCCCCACGTCCTCTCCCTGCTGAAACTCCATGCCCAGGACTACGTGCCTTACTCCCTGCCTTCTTCATCTTGGTAGACTGATAAAGATAGGCAGAAAAGTACTAAGGGCTTAGTGTGCTTATTCCTGAACAGCTGCTAACATTTATAAGAAACACTAATTTTATAAAGTGTGGACTACACTTTAATATGAGCTAATGTGGCCTACACAACTGTAAAGTGGAGTGTTTGGTGAACTTTTTTTACGTGTTTTTTTCACACAAAAAAAGGATGTGACCAAAGATGTAAAAGCGATAGTATCACAAACTTTTTGTAGCTATTACAATGCAGGAAGGTAACCTACTATGCAATAGATGAGGCTCCAAAAAATAGGCTAATGCTAATCTGGCTGGGGCTGCAGGGCGCAAGCCAGCAGAAAGGCTCCTCTATCTACTCCTATATAGTGTTTGCAACCAATGTAGCTGGATACGGATGGAAGCACACTAATAGGAGAAATCAGGAAAAATGAGCAGCAATAAAACAAAAAAAGGACAATGTATGAGGTAGTGACGCACGCTGAGCGGACTACAACCAGAGGTAGCTGCAGAACACACCACAGCGTGAGCTGCACTCACACACACAGACCTTGCAGACAGCTGTGAAAACAGCGCTGCAAGGAAAAAGAAAGCTACAGCGGTTGATAAAGTAGCCTGAGTAAAGCACTATATAGAAAATCGCTATCTCTAACTGTCCCTCAGAGTCTGAACAGCAACGTCCTGTAGCTAACTGAATTCACAGCAGAGTGAACCCAAAATGGCGGCAGCGGCTTTTATAGTGCATCATGACATCATTTCAGCAGGCAATCACAGCCATGCCATTAGGTAACATGCCTAGATGCCTAACAGGATGTGCCCACACTTCTGAGGATTCCTCATTGGCTGAATCAAATCAAACTGGCTCATAGCATTATGGGAACTTCCGATTCCGGTATTCGATATGCAAAAAGTATCGGAACTCAGTATCGGAATTCCGATACTGCGAATATCGGCTGATACCCGATATTTGCAGTATCGGAATGCTCAACACTAGTCACTGCTAGTTACCAAAGTGATCGGCAGCAAACAGTCCTGATACCTCTATAATATGCGGTTCAGCTGTGTATCAGGCACCAGATATAATGCTCAGCAATATTATCAAAGGAAAAAAAAGGAAAAAAAAAATAAAGGATTCACGTAGTTGCTTAAGAAACCAACAACAAACGAATCCCAATATATATTAAGTACCTAAAAATAATTCACTGCGCAGAGAATTTCTTTATGTGTTTATTGCAATTAGTCAGCAAATAAGATAATAGAAGTGACATTTTAAGGGTAGAAATTGGGAGTTTTTTAGACTTTCTGTATTATCTATTGTGAGGGGTTGACACGCTTAGCTGCTTCCTCAGGTAGACACAGGAACTCTTGGGTAGTGAAAACACCTGTTGGTTTATTAAAGTCAGCATACACCAAGGCAGGGTTCAGGAAAATAAAAGCAGAGCCTACTTTGCTTAACAAGGAAAAAAACAAATAAAGTATAACAGAGTCCATTCTCTCTCTCTGCAGATTTCACCTGCAGATGCCTTGCAACGTCCTCAGCTCCTCCTGGAGCCACGTGGGAGTCCTTCCTCTCCAAATTCACACCACCCAGACTGTCTCTCATGTCCAGGTATTTAACCAGCACCATGTGCTGATCACATGATCATTACATCACCGCAAGTGCTGCTAGTGCACATACCAGTGTTGGCACTAGAAGAGGGGAAACAGTGAGTGCCCTCCCTCCCACTCTATGGGTGCTCACATAAAACCAGCCCATGTTTAAACTTAAATTATCCCTCTCAGCATGTAGCATGCTGGAGGCAAAACAGTATTCTGGCTTTACATCGCTGATCGCAGTATGCACAGTGACACATATCTCCCTTCATACACTGAGCCAGTGACCCTGTCACACTATGTTTTGTAGTCCTTTAAAGGGAAGGTGCCATCCAAAAAAAATTTTTCAGCAATTGAAAAAATATGAAGAATTAATGTTTACATTTTCAAATATTATCATTTGTTTTTAATTTTGTAAAATATGAAAAATAATTTTAAAAAGTTTGGCATTTCCACTTGTTAACATTAGGGGGAGCAACTACTGAAATTTGGCACAAAAACCTAGTGTACAACTAGCTCACATTACTGCCATGCAGTAATCATGGGCGAAATCTGCTGACATGGGTGTGATGTCAGTCCTCTCCTCCCCTTCTGGATGTTTGCTAAGGGAAAGAGAGGATGACATCTAGGAACACAGTGAGCAGCCATTTTGATGGGGCCTGCAAAGTTACTGACTGTCTTTTCAGGCTAAGTCTGGATCAGAACAGGCCATCAATCAGCAGAAATGTTTCCTGGATTTCTGTGGAGCAGACAAGCAGACGGTCCATCCATATGTGTTAAACACAGCGCTCTATGTACAATCCCTGGCACCGAACAGGGTGCCCCCCATAGACCAGCACACTGCTCTCCTGAAATACTCTGTGCTGCTGTCACCCTGTTCCTTCCACCATACATCAGGCCCCTGTCGCCTCGATTTCACACATCGCCAGGACAGGATCTGAGGAGAGGAATGGGGTCTTCGGTCACTGAGGATAGCAGGCAGCAATGATTCAGGGAGCAGGGTGACAACAGCACAGAGTATTTCAGGAGAGCAGTGTGCTGGTCTATGGGGGCACAGAGGGAGATATATGGTGGAGGAGCAGGGTGACAGCAGCACAGAGTATTTCAGGAGAGCAGTATCACACGGCATAGGATTAGATACACGGCTCGGCAGTCAGTATCACACGGGATAGGATTAGATACATGGCTCAGCAGTATGTATCACACAGGATAGGATTAGATACACGGCTCAGCACACAGTATCACATAGGATAGGATTAGATACACAGCTCAGCAGACAGTATCACACAGGATAGGATTAGGTACACGGCTCAGCAGTCAGTATCACATGGGATAGGATTAGATACACGGCTCGGCAGTCAGTATCACACGGGATAGGATTAGATACATGGCTCAGCAGTCTGTATCACACAGGATAGGATTAGATACACGGCTCAGCACACAGTATCACATAGGATAGGATTAGATACACAGCTCAGCAGACAGTATCACACAGGATAGGATTAGATATATGGCTCACCAGTCAGTATCACACAGGAGAGGATTAGATACATGGCTCAGCAGACAGTATCACACAGGAGAGGATTAGATACAAAGCTCAGCAGTCAGTATCACACAGGATAGGATTAGATACATGGCTCAGCACACAGTATCACACAGGATAGGATTAGATACATGGCTCAGCAGTCAGTATCACACAGGAGAGGATTAGATACACAGCTCAGCAGACAGTATCACACAGGATAGGATTAGATACACGGCTCAGCAGTCAGTATCACACAGGAGAGGATTAGATACACGGCTCAGCAGACAGTATCACACAGGAGAGGATTAGATACACGGCTCAGCAGTCAGTATCACACAGGATAGGATTAGATACACGGCTCAGCACACAGTATCACACAGGATAGGATTAGATACACGGCTCAGCAGTCAGTGTCACACAGGATAGGATTAGATACACGGCTCAGCACACAGTATCACACAGGAGAGGATTAGATACACGGCTCAGCAGTCAGAATCACACAGGAGTGGATTAGATACACGGCTCAGCAGTCAGTATCACACAGGACAGGATTAGATACACGGCTCAGCACACAGTATCACACAGGAGAGGATTAGATACACGGCTCAGCAGTCAGTATCACACAGGAGAGGATTAGATACACTGCTCAGCAGTCAGTATCACACAGGAGAGGATTAGATACAGGGCTTCGCAGTCAGT
Organism: Dendrobates tinctorius; assembly: GCF_039654945.1. Taxonomy (NCBI): domain Eukaryota; kingdom Metazoa; phylum Chordata; class Amphibia; order Anura; family Dendrobatidae; genus Dendrobates; species Dendrobates tinctorius. The sequence goes on along the minus strand of NW_027361671.1, from coordinate 17,380,614 downwards.
ATCACACAGGATAGGTTTAGATGTCCAGCAGATTGCCAAGTGTTTTGAAAGAGCAGGGAGCAGCTCCTCCTTTGTTTTGCAAGAGCAAGGGCTGCAGCTGGTCGGGTGCTTTGGAAAGAGCAGCTCGGTCTCCAGCAGCTCATCCTGGTTCCTCTCCTGCAGCTGTTATGTGCAGAGTGAACATCCAAGCCGTTATGCTGGAACAGTACAGCATCCAGAGCTTGCAATGGAGTGTAAATGGAGCTAAAAGAAAAGCACTGGGCTCTAATAAGATGGCGCCTGGCCACACCTACAGCTGTGAATTGAGCTGCCCACAGAGGCGTGCCCAGTTCACTCCTGATGCAGCTGCAATGAAAGAGATAGGGTTGGGAGCCGACTATTGTCTCTTAAGCCCAGGGACTGCCGTAAATGAGCATGGAAAGTGTCGTTCAGCAGCCAGAAAGGTAAGATGGCAGCCCCCAGTGGCCGCATTAATACAGTAAAATAAAAAAACATACACACCACTGAGTCAAGCTTAGGGGACAATACCTTTTTATACTATATTCTTTTTTACATTAAATTATGAAAAAACCCGGCACCTTCCCTTTAATATCTTTGAAAGTAGATCTGTCATGATGATACCTTTTAGTTAGAGCAACAGTAAAATAATCTAAATAAAGCATTACTCACCAACCAAAGGTCCAGCTCCATGTCTCAGCCGCTTCTTTAGATTTTTTCACTTGACTGCATTGCTAATGTCACGTAGACAGCGCTGCAGCCAATCACTGAGCTCAGTGGTTTGTTCTGCCTACTTTGGCAGATTTGCTGAGGTCAGTAATTAACAGTAGAGTTGTCACTGTGATGTCAGCTCAGCAGTGATGGAAACTCAGTGCCAGACCCGGAGGATGAGTGAAGCACAGGTTGCACTTAGGGAAAGATCTTTTCTGAAGCAACAAAACCCTTCTTTAATTGCATAAAAAAGTAATATATAGTACAAGGATGGTGTGAGTGAACCGGAAACAGGCCTTTTAATTTAATTCATATTAGGTTATATGGAACAAAACAGATTAATTCAGTATTACAATGCCCCTCTATTTGCCCTTTATGTTGCAGTACATTGCATATGGCTGTATATTGAAGTATAAACTGCAAAATAGTTTAATGAGATAATAATGAAAGCCTCCAAACTGGCATGTAATTTAAAAGGTCCCACTGTCTATTGAGCTGTGTTTTATACATGCACTAAGGGGTTTGTATCAGAGAGACCAAAAATAGATCAATGATCCAACCAAGATTTGGCAGACAAACATGTGCTGAGAATCCATTAATGCACATTCATTACAAGTTGAAAACAACTTAAGCGGTTATTGTAGCTAAATGGATGTGAGAACAACTTGTTGGACTTAACAACTAAATGATAAAACTGCAGCTAGTTTGGAATTTCCTCCTAATACAAAGCCATATTATGCTCACATTATAACCTGGAATGTCAAGAAAAAAAGAAGCGCTACTAGAGGCAGATTTCTCAATCTCACTCTCAACCATCTTTGTTGCTTATATAATTCAGTCACACTGCAGCCTTCATTTTACTAGATCTGTGTAAAAATAAAAGCGGAGCTCTTTTTGGTTGATTTGGGCAAGAAACAAAGTTCTACTTTTAGACCGCTTTGATAAATGTGGGTCTATTGTCCAATAAAGGTCCAATGGGAGAATTCCAAAAATTAGTCCAATGAAGAAATTTTAATGGGCACAATCTTTCACGTTTCAACATGCCCAGCATGTGCCCGAATACATAATGTGGTGCTCTACTCTTATCCAGTGACAGACCATGAGGACAAGCAATCCAAACAACAGATGGAAAAAAGAGGCATTGACCAGTGGATACAAACATTTAATGTGCTACATCAGAGGAAGCATTACGTGATGCAAAACTGCTATCGGCCAGTGTGTCTGGATGGCTCTCCTGATTTCCGACGTAGCACAGTAAACACAATTCATGTACATTTAGTGAGTGCCACAACTTTTCCTTCTCTTCTTCAAATTGTTTAACTGAAAAATAAATTAAATAAACTTCACTTACTTGTATGTAATTTTCTGTTGATGCGTACAAAATGGTAAAACCACTTTCACATGGGAGTATTTTACATAAATACATTGAAGCAGAAAAGAGAAGTGAAACTCATTTAGGGCAGTTTCACACATCAGTGTTTCCGGTACGTGTAGTAACAGTTTTCTCACGTACCGGAGACACTGACACACGTAGACACATTCAAATGAATGTGTCTATGCAGATGTCAGCGTGTTTTCATGGACCGTGTGTCCGTGTGCAAAACACACTGACATGTCCATTTTTGTGCAACAGCACGGATCAAACGGACCCATACAAGTCAATGGGTCCGTGTAAACACGTACCGCACACGGATGCTGTCCGTGTGCGATCCGTGTGCATTTTTAAAAGTCAAAGGGTTAACATTGAAAATAATTTTTCAAAAACACGGACACGGACACACGGACAGCATACGGACAGCACACGGACATACGGATAGCACACGGATGTCACACGGATGGCATACGTATGCACACGGACACACGGACATGGATAGCTCCGGTACCGGTTTTTCCGGTACCGGAATTATCTGGACGTGTGAAACTGCCCTTAGAAAGAATATAAGTTAAAAGATTTGTGCCTATTGCTTACACTGATGATCAAAATGGTAACACTGTTTTGAACTTTATACTTTCAGGATCCATATCTCATCATTCTGTACAGCTTCAAATGTGAGACTAATATCATTTTACGGACAATCTTCCTGGCCATCTCATATATAAATTTGCCTTCAACTATTTAGCATACAATTAGTTATGCAGATTCTTGTTATGTAAATGCATTGTTACAGTTTTGCTCCTGGTGATGTAAAAATCTTTTTTTTCCCTGTATACAAATTACAATCTGTTTTCACAATCTTCCAACTAGTGATGAACTAGCAGCAAAATGCTCAGTGCTCGTCACTTGAGTCGAGCAAATCGTAATGCTCGGGAGCTCAACCCGAGTAACGAGTATAATTGATGTCAATGGGAAACTCGAGCATTTTTCTGGTGCCCCTTCCCCTGGAGGTTCTGGAGGAGGTCTAACAAATGCTGATATTGATGGAAGCAGCAGGACAATGACCCAAAACATGCTTCAACAAACCCCAGAAATGGATTGAAAAAATGTACTGGAGAGTTCAGAAGTGGTAATCCGAGCTCCAGTAGCGTTAGGTCTTCCACCTCTACCCCTTACCCACAGCTGCTACAGTGAAACACAGAATGAGCACATTATGTCAGTTAATTTTGCCTTTTTGCCTGCTTTGATGAATTTCTGAGTAGAGATCACCATAAAAAAACAAAAATCTGTCAATGAGTGTATAGAAAAAAAGTAATCATGCTATGGATGAGATGTGTTAGGCGTCAGGTTCCTGTGGCTGCACAGCAGTAATCCCGATCCTTGCATCCGGCAGTCTCCCATTCCTCTTCAGCCACAGAGGAACCTGCTCAGCAGGACACAGCAATCCCAGCGCTCTGCTCAAACCAGCTTTGTGGGTTTGGTTGCTACTGCCACCTCTGGCCCAGCTATAGCAACGCATGCTGGTCAGCAGCGAGCTACTCCAGGGACTAAGTCCTCCTTTCGGTCCACTGAGCATGCCCGTGGGACGATCTCTCATTGGAGATCAGAGGTCACATGCTCAGGTCCTTCTCCAGCTCGGACTGGACCATCAGAAAGATCAGGAAGGTCCCGGAAGGATGCGGCTATAAAAGGTTTGCATGGCCGCTCGGCCATGCGCTAGTATAGACTGCATTATCAGACTATGAGGAGTGAGTGTCGTATGCATGTATGAATGTCTCCGGTGAATGACTCATTAAGAAACCCCTATGTCATGATCCAGGTGGATCTGACAGATAAATGTACAAAGTAACCTTTTTTATCCTTAAGCTGTGTGCTTAAGGTTGGTTTTTGCCCCCGGTGGCCATTAGGGTCATTGCACTGGTGTTTTTAGTTTTAGTTTGACCCCGGTGGTGGTTAGTGTTATTGCATGGGAATCACTAACAGGTGTGATTGCTCAATAAAGGTGTGTCAGGTGTGCTCAATCACTGTTGGTGATATTATTAGGGTTCATTTCAATCATCCTGGGTGGAGTAAGGATCTAGAGAGAGATCCTGGCAGCTCAGTCAGAGCCCTGTTGTGGAAGGAGTCAGAGGGGATTTCCTTGTAGCTCTGACAGAGCTTGTTGGCAGCTATTCAGGAGGAAAGCTGCATTCTGGTGGTGGACTCTGTTCTTGGAGCCCAGTGCTTTTGGCCTTCAGCATCCAGCTTTTCTTCTCCTCCTTCCGAGTCTGATCCTGTTACTTCTTGTACAGGTTTTAGGAAGTCATCTTGTCAGGTTTAGTGACTGGGTTGTGGTAATTGACATTCTCTGAGCTGATGGTGGGATTTTAGCTGAGGTTTCGTCTCTGTCCGCGCCTCCCTTTGTATGAAGACTCTGGTTAGACTGTGTCAGAGGAGGACTTGAGACTCTTTGCATTGGTACAGGTCCAGCCGGTATTCTCCAGGGATGAGGGGGAAGGTCAAACTGTTGTAGCCTTGGGATGCCTTCGGACTCATGCAGCTCGTCTCGGGGGGACGGGGTAAGTGTTGCCGTGGACTGCTGACCGTAGGACTGTGCTGGAGAAGAAGCTTCCCCACGAGAGGGTGGTGGAGGACAATCTTCTGGAATGTTCTCCATCAAATACGTCCTTTCTGGTAAAGGTGGGCACCAATCTTCTGCCTCAGAATTCATACCCACGTCAGAGTCTTCATCCTGGAAGTGATTCAGCTTGTTGGCTGGTGGAGGAGGAGGCAACACTTCTGTCCAATTCAGAGATGGCATCTTCAACGGTTTTCCCATTGACTTCTGTTTGCCAGGTTTTCTCGTCTTCAGTCGTCATGTAGTAGCCGTCCGGCTCTACGACCTCTCCCATTTTCCATATTGTCTTCCTCTGGCTGCTTCTTTGGCTGCCACATCTGCTGTTGATGCCCCGTGTCTCTACTGTGTTCAGTTTTCCGTGTGCCTTGGCCTTCAGCACTGCCACCACTTTTAGTAGTTGAAGAGCATCCAGCAGGTCTCTGATGGCTCCTTGGTGCTTCACGGTCGATCCGCTTACTGTGATGAAGTTTCTTGCAGCCCAGATGGGTCCGAAGTCAGGTGCCATGTCATGCGAGTACCTGGAAGTTTTCGTTCTTCGCAACCTGACAGGTCTTTCGTCAGCTCTATCAGCTCCGTTTCTTGGGCTCTTGGGCTGACAACCTTCTGGACCATAGAATGTCTTGATTGCTGGTCGCTGCACATCCCGTGTGGAACTTTCCTTCATCATTTGCAAGGCTGGAGCCATGTACGGTATCTTGCAGATTTTTCATCTGCGGGTCCGTATCCGCATCCCCCCTTGGGAGTGGGAGTAGAGACAGGTAACGGCTGAGAGCACTGAAGAGTGGTGGAGAGCAGCCTTGTCAGGAGGGCGTGTGCTGCGGGTATTGCTTTCATGCAGGAGCCCCCCCCTTGCAACTGGATCCAGGCCAGCTGAGAGGTAGTCTAGAGGCCTCTGGGTTTCCTCCGTGGGTCTGTTTTAAGCCTGGCCAGTAGCATGACCTTCTCCATCTTGGTCCTTCAGTACGAGACTAGACTAAGGAAGGACTGCATCTTCGGAGTTGTTGAGGGAGCCACCTTCTCCTCCGCGGCCCTCTGGTCATCTGTCAAGTGTTTCGTCTAGTGGGCGATACAGTGTCTTCAGAAACTTGCTTTCGACACCACTGGACTCTGTTTTGCAGAACTTACGTTGCTGCTCTGCCAGGCAGAGTAGAGGAGACATGGAAAATGCTGTGCGGGTAGCGGTGTCAATGACTTCTGCATGCTCCGCAATCCAGTTGGTGGGGACGGAGGGCAATGCTCTGGCGAGCTGTGAAAGGCTGTTCCGGGCCCTCTTGGGCCTTACTGTCCATTTGTTCTGCACCCCCCTTGTGCGCTTTCAGGAACTGGTCGTCCAGGTGAGGGGGAACATTGAGGGAAGCTTCGGGCAGATCCATTGCCGTGAGCACCGTTGCTGTGACTGACACGTTTGTCAGCAGGGTGTGCAGATCTGGCACAACTGGGGTTTCAAACACGGTTTCTTCGCTCACCGTCCTCAGGTTATCCACCATTCAATCTGGTCTGGTTCTCCTTTCACAGTCTTCCTTTTGATCGAGAGAAGCTGGGACCGCATGATGATTCCCGTGGGTGAGGCGGCTCAATCTGGCCTTGCTCTTCACTGTGCCGTGAGTGACTCCCATCTTCTGGCACAGGGCTGGCAGGAAACCAAACCATTTGCTGGGGTCCTTATTTTTCGTCCGAGGTGACGTTCAGCTGAGCTTTCTTGCATTCACAGGGGGTCTTTTTGCTGGGGCAACTTCTTTACCAGCCAGCAGCAGTTCCTTTCACCCAGCTTGATTCCAGGTCAGCGTCTTGTTAACCAATTTGAGGAGCTGAGTGGCTGTCTTCCGGTCCAGGGCCTGGATTAACTTCGGGGAGCACCTTCAGAATCTTGTCCAAGATGATCCTCTGGCGCTGGAGCCGGAAGCGGTGCAGCCATTTCACGAAGCGGGTGTGGTCCCTCTGGGTTGAGAGTTTTCCTGGCCCATGCCAAAGTTCTTAGGCTGTTTCTTGAACAGCAGTTCCACTTAGACCTCCAGTTGGTCAGAGACAGTTTAGCTCTGGGTGATGAGCTACGGATGCTGGGCCTTCGGAGCGTCCTGGGTTGTAGACTTGAGTGACACCCGCACTGGCGCATCTTGCAGTCTCCCTTGGGCCATTGGCTTCTGGGTGCTATGTCCAGCACCTCCTTGGGTAGGCTTGCACCGGTTGTTCGAGCGAGGCTCTTGTAGGGCCACCAGCATGATTAATTCTTCCTGGGCCTGGGGTGGAGAAGAGGTCAAGGTCACATCTTCATGGGACACTTTGGTGACCTTCAGTTCCTGCAGTAGGTCTGCGCTCATCAGGTGGGGTGGGCAGGTCTCCACCGTAAACTGGAACAGGATGGAGTGTCCTGGCAGTGTCCTCATGCTTAGGGGCTTGCAAGCTGGGGAACGTCTGTCTTGACCTTAAATCCCCATACAAGACACAGAGTGTTCTGATAGACTGGTGGGGTCTGGGATTTTCACTTCTGACTGCACCAGTGTCCACAAGGAAAGATATGACAGCCCCCCGTGATTTGAGGTTTTAGGTCCGCTGATGGGGTTCACATGTCAGGGGCGTGACGTCTGGCGGACCAGGTTTGCCTCTGTCTTAAGGACAGGGTTCTTCATTGTCTTCTGTGTTTCTTTCTTGGCCTATTCCTCTGCGTGATGACCTGGGTACCAGGGTGCTGCGCACTGGTTCTGGAAATGGCCAAGGTTGCCACAGTTGAAACACCTGACAGGTCTTCTGTCTCTGCAGGGTGGTTGTTCCTCCACATCAGCGGCCATCACGGGAGGGCCTGTCCTCCATACCCCTGGGAGGGACTCAATTCTTCTGGCTACTGTAAGCAGGACATCTACTGCTATTGTCCTGTACTCAGGTCTGGCCACTATCACTAGTTTCTTGATTGGTTCTCTTAGTCCATGCACAAAGGCCTGTGCCAACATCTGTCCGTGTATCTGATGATGAATAGTGAAGCATAAAATTTGGAATACTTGCCTCACTCTGCCATGAAACTCGTCTACAGACTCTGTCTCGGCTTGGCTCATGTTATGCAGGCTGAGTGCTTGTCTGGCGTTGGCCCACTCTCTAAGCTGTTCAATTAGCTTTTATCCTGATTCCCAGGAATGCACATATAATTCTGATGGAAGCTTGAAGTGTTCCTTCATGATTGGCCAGAGTGTTTCACCTGCTTTAATCTCCATTATGGACCAGAGATCACTCCAGGTTGCAGCATATGTCTGCTGGCTCTGCTGCATTCTTCGGTAAAATGGCATGGGGTCCATATCTGGGTCTGGCAGGTTTTTTAGAATACTGAACACCTGACTAGGGGTGAAGGGCACATAGTGTAAGAGTTCTGGCTCTATCTGCCCCTGCCTACTTGGTGTCTGTGAGTTCCTCCTTGTGCTAGGTAGCATGTCTGTCCCTCCTTCATTTTCATCAGAGGAGGAACTGTACCATTGTGTGATTGTCTTTCTGTGTTTGTGTGGCACTCCCCCCTTCTGAGACTGCAGCTCCGTTTGGCACATAGGATCTCCAGTCTCAGCAAGTCCAGTGTCTGACGGCCCACACCTCCCTTCTGCTATCTGTTGTATCGGGAGGGCTCCTGTGTTGTCATGTGTGGGGAGTGATTCACTTTCTACTCCCGGTGTCATAACTGTCTCTTTAGAGAGAGTCCCCTGTGGAACTAGGGACACTTCATTGTCTGGATCTGGCACTAGGTCAGCAGGTGACGATGAACTGAGAGATGGGTGAGAAAAAGGAAGAGGGGGAAGGGTGGAGGAGAGGTTTGGAATAGGAGGAGAAGTGAGAGATAGTGAAGGAGAGTGGGAAGGAGACTGAAGAGGAGGGGATGGCGAAGACAAAGAGGAGGGAGAGGAAAGAGGAGGGGGATGAGAGATAGGAGAGAGAGAAGGAGGAGGGGGATGAGGGATAGGAGGAGAGATAGGTGGAGGTGAAGAAGATAGAGGAGGGAGAGGTCGAGATGATGAGGGAGGACGAGGTATAGGAGGAGGAATAGATGAAAGAGGGGAGGAGGTTGTGAGAATAGCTGAGATTGAGGGAAGAGTGGAGATGGGAGGGGGAGCCGATGGCTTCCCCTTATTGTCCGTTACAGAGGGCATTTTTGGACCTGTAGTCCTTCTCAGCCGGCTCAGATTGGTATGCCGCTGGAAACACTTTCCCTACACGTAAAAATAAAAAAACAATCCTTTCTTGTTCACACTATCTGCTATCACCGTCTGTGGCGTTAAATGCTCTGTCACTTTAAGAAATGCAGACTGCAATTACTAGCTACTTCCCTTTTCTTTCAATACATCATGTTAGCTTAAGGAAAAAAAACATGTATTATGTCTGTTTTGAAACTGAAAAAGGTGATTAACACTTTAAACACTTTGCAATCCCTTTTGACCTGCTTAAAAGAGAACAAACAGGAATATTTAGTGAATAACCCAACGCAGGTAAAAATTCTCTTTATAACAAAACTGAAAGAAAGAAGTGAAAACTAAACCTGTCACAAAAACCGTGGAAGAAAAACTTGGAAGAAAAATTAAAAGAGATAACAAAAGAGGAAAAAATTTTTTAAAGATTTTAAAAGGATAATAAACCAAAAAGTTGATAAGGTCAAAACGTATATAAAATTTGAAAAAGAATCCACTCAGAAAAACCAAATATATGGAAAAATGGAGGGAAAAAAGAAGAAAGAAAAAACACAAAAGTTGTTAAACCTTGGTAAAACGTTGCAAATACAACAATAAAAATCTAAAAAGTAATCTTAATTCAGAATGCAGGCACTTAACTTCCTCTTTCTTTGCCTGCGTCTGTGCAAAATCTAAGAACAATGTAATGGGAGGGAGGGGTGATGGAGATGCCGGGGGGGGGGGTGATGGGTGAAGTGCCCACAGACTCAGAGCTATTCGCACCCAGCTTTCCCAAACCTTCTATACCCTGCAGGCAAAGACCACTACCAAAAAAAATGCAAGATAAACTTATGCAAACAGCAGAGTGTAAAACAAAAATGTAACAATATGAAAAAAAACAAACAAAAAGAAGGAAGTGCAAAAAGACTTTAGACTTTCCAGTCCCGGGTCTACATGGAAAGCAAGCGGCACATCACGGGGTGGCAAACACAGAGACGTCCGGGGAGAGAGATCGAAAGCCCTTGTTTTGTGACGCGTATGTGAAACAGCTGCTGGTAACCGATAACTGCCAACCACACTGGGTGCACTGCGCTGGTGACCCGGGAATGTTAACATGCTGTACCGGACGTCCTGGCTGGCTCGTCAGTATCAGTAATGTGATAACTCCCACTATGTTACCACCACCTGATGCCTGGGCCGGCTTCTCCTGTCCTTCCCTGTGACCAGGTGTGTTGGTGGCAACCTGTCAAGTGGTTTGGCTCGCAATATCTCCCCTAAGCTAACACCACCGCGTGGCCTGGCGTGGGCGCTGTTGTCCCTTCCTGTGCACGGGTGTTTGCTGTGATAGCTTGATGTGAGATTTGCCTCATGATATCTCCATAAGGCCCTCACCACCTGTCCCTGGGCAAGGCTTCACCAGTCCTCCCCCTGTGTCCAGGTGTATTTGTGAGGACCTATCTGAGTGGGTCAAACTGCCCCATTATCGGTCTATCATCAACCATAAACACACAAGTCTGTCACAATTTTCCACCAACTCTCACACCCGGATCTGAGACACACAGAACCACAGTAGACACTTAGCTTATCCCAGGGTTTGGATATGGGTGGACTTTTTACACTTTACCTGGGATACGGTGGTGACCACACCTGACCGGCTAGGGGTACGGACCCGGGCTGGACACGGGACATTCAGGCAAGATGACAGAATTTTCTTACCTTACTTATGGAGCTGCAGCCTCCGTCCCATGTGCCAGGCCCATAACGGCACGCCCGTCTTTCCGGTCAGCTGGGTCCCCGTGTGTTTCGTCCAAAGCCCCACGTTGGGCGCCAAATTGATGTGGAAATATATAGTTGGGTAAATTTACCCCTGTGCGTACTGTGGCCTGCCCAAATTAGACAGAGTCTTACTGAGCACTCAAAGAAGGAAAGACGCCAGACTTGGGTGGCAGCAATACCTCCCAGCAAAACTCTGGAAGTTTTATTGAATATACTTGGTTTTATCAGTTGTACAGAAAAGGAGTGGCTACTCATTAATATAAAGGCTGACCTTCTAGTGTAATTGGTCAGTTTGAATAAATGAACATATATGGAAGAGTTTACCAAAAAGCTGATTCTAGCAATATATAATTTACAGCCTATTGTTTCTACAGTGTCAGCATGTTCTGGTATCGGCTGGCACATCTGGCCTAAACTTCCTCTTTCTATGTCTGGGACAAATATCACAAGACAATGCTATCATAAGATACCATCTGCTCCCCAGACTCTCTCATGGGGGGGCAGTAGGTCATTTTACAAGGTTCTAACTGTGAATATGCATCTGTGTGCAGTATATCTGAGTATATAGCAGTATATAGCCTATAGCAGAGTACATGAGTATATAGCCTATAGCAGGCAAGTGAGATCTATATGAAATACATATATATTTCCATAACAAGAGCAATTGCTGCTGGGCCTCACTAGGGTGAGTGAGGAGCTGCATGGTGTGTTGAAGCAGTTCCAGCAGCAATGATCAGGGTCTGGGGCTTCCCCACTGGCTCAACCGGGAAATTAAATTGCGGCTCCGGCAAAGAAGCCCCCTAGAGTCCCTGCTGGGGAGCGGGACTTGCTCATACAGGCGGACGTACCCAGGCAGGTGGGTGGAGTTGGTGTCCCCATGGTGCTGTCTGGGGTTCCCCGAGGTGAAGGGGTGCATCCCTGTAGTGAGCAAACTGGTGATATGGTCCACGGGGCTCACGCCAAATCTTCCATACCACCGAAGAAGCCACCCCCTCCTGGTTGTGTGGAGGAAGGCGACCAGGGAGTGTATTTTTCCTCCATATCCCAGGCCCCTTCCTCTCCAGTGTGAGCAGCAGGTGCGCTGCGGGGGAGTATGGGCAAGTCTCAACCCTCACCATTAGCCAACCCTGGGAGGCGCAGACCTCATGGTGGAAAGGGTTGGGGGTGGTGTACCCCTTGGTGGAGTGCGGGGGTGTGAGTGTGGTGACAAAGGGGACACCTCTGTTGTCAATCCCAGAAAGAGTTCACCGAATATTGACAGATGAATGTGTGGCAATAAACGTTCAGGTCCGGACCTGTGTGTGAACGAGCATGTATGGGTGACCACCAAAAAACATCCAGTGGAAGAGTGTTGTGGAGTCTTACCAGCTCATACCAAACATACACATATATAACTCGTTCCCCAGGTCGGCGCTTTTTAGATGTGTCGTGCCTCCAGAACATACATTGCCAATACCAGCCGTGCGTTTGTCATAAACCTGAAGTGCAGGTAGTTGCTGGGGTAAACTCTGGATCTGGGCACCCCCTCTGTAGGTGGTTCCCTGATGAGGAGCGGTCTTGAAGGTCCAGAGGTCTCTCATTGAGGGAGGGTACGGTCATGATCCAGGTGGATGTGACAGATAAATGTACAAAGTAACCTTTTTTTCCTTAAGCTGTGTGCTTAAGGTTGGGTTTTGCCCCCGGTGGCCATTAGGGTCATTGCACAGGTGTTTTTAGTTCTAGTTTGCCCCCAGTGGTGGTTAGTGTTATTGCACGGGAATCACTAACAAGTGTGATTGCTCAATAAAGGTATGTCAGTTGTGCTCACCCACTGTTGGTGATATTATTAGTGTTCATTTCAACCATCCTTGGTGGAGGAAGGATCTAGAGAGAGGTCCTGGCAGCTCAGTCAGAGCCCTGTTGTGGAAGGAGTCAGAGGAGATTTCCTTGCAGCTCTGACAGAGCTTGTTGGCAGCTATTCAGGAGGAAAGCTGCATTCTGGTGGTGGACTCTGTTGCTGGGAGCAAGAGCAACAGAGCAAAGCTAAGTGGTGTTTCCCTGTGTGTATTTTTCCTGGTGTGTGTTAGTACAGCGGTGGGGCCAGTGCCTGCATCACCCAGCTCCCTAGCAAGGGATAGGTGTAGGGTGTGCTAGGGTGACAGGTATCCTGATCGGTGCTCGGTGCGGAACCGGCCTAGGGAACGTTAGGAGAGTGAGGGACACTGACTCAGGGGAGTGCAGAAGGTCTCCACGTCCCCGCTCCCTATCGCAGGGCCCACCGTTGTAACTGTTTTCCCCTTCCCCCTTGTCTTGTTGTTTTAGTTACCGGCCTGCAGGCCGTGTCACACAGGACAGTTTCACGTGCTGTGTCTTGTTGTTTCAGTTACCGGCCTGCTGGTCGCATCACACAGGATGGGCAAATGTGACACCCTACCCTTGGTACGCATGTGTTGTGCAGCCTAGCCTGTTAAGCGCCCAGGCTTAGGTGTAGGTAGAACAGAGTCTGAGACAGGCATCAGTGTCCACGGTGCACATGCTCAACATGCCGTAGTCAACGTCTACAGTGGCGTCCGCAGGTGCGACGCCGCGTGCTCAGAAGGTCTAGAGGGACTCTTACCCCATGTCCTTGGGGCAGAGTTCTGTGACCGCTTTCTGTGCACTCCGTGGCCGGGCTCTGTGAGCTAAACAGGCACCGGCATTTATGTTCTGCAGTAGCGCGGCTCTGTGAGTTAACAGAGTTTGCTTCTGTTCACACTGGGTGATGTTAACCCACGTGTGACCTTTGTACACCGCTTTATACTTCCGCCATTACTAAGCAGCAGTTTACCACCCCTGTACGGTGGACCCCGGGCTGCGAACGTACCTTACTATTATTTTATTATTTGGTGCATTCCGCTAGCCCTAACAAGATGTGTGTCACCAGAATGAGCAATTATTTCCAACAGATGATGCCTGGAACTTATTCCTACGTTAAATGCAGCTAGCAACAGTATTTATAGGGAATAGGCTAGATGTCCTTGACTTTTTTTTTCGGTTGCATCAGCAAGGATTATAATTCATTAAGTGATAATCCCTGAATAAATGCTTGTAATATGTTATTCCTACTGCTACAGGTCACCCTACATAAATTGCAGAGAAGAGCAGTATTATTAGAGAATAGAAGCTATTTGAATTAGCCCCAAAAAAGCTATTAGTTAAACGTAGGCGCATCAAGGAATGTTCTTTCATCAATCCTGTGGGGAATATAGTGGACCATTTCGCATCTACTTGGCCTGATATTGACGAGAGCAGGATCTTCTGTCCTTACTGTACAAACTCTCCTGTCCTGGCTAGGAAATCCTGTATGCAATGTGAGAACTCCCTATGGGACGACCACCTGACAGCCCACAATGAGGCACTGGATCATATACTAATAGAACCTACCAGCTCTTTTGCTTTCCAAAAATGTCCCCTCAACTAGAAGGTGGAACCTCAGAAAAGCATTTTTTTACATTACTAAGGAGTAGGTCTCCTAGATTGGTAAAGCGTATGAACTAAGTGCAAGGGATGACAAAAATTAGAAAGGGCCACTCCAATACTACTTTGAAGAGACATAGTGGAGGGCCTCAGAAAACTGTTTTTCACATTATCAATGAGTGGGTATGCTAGACTGGTAATATGCATGCACTAAGTGCATGGTCTGAAAAGTATTTAACCCTGGGACATGTATATATGTATCAAAGTATGTAAGTGTTAGGCCTCAAAAAAGTCAGCATCTACAGTGGCGTCCACAGGTGCGATGCCGCGCGCTCAGAAGGTCTAGAGGGACTCTTAGCCCGTGTCCTTGGGGCAGAGTTCTGTGACCGCTTTCTGTGCACTCCGTGGCCGGGCTCTGTGAGCTAACCAGGCACCGGCATTTATGTTCTGCAGTAGCGCGGCTCTGTGAGTTAACAGAGTTTGCTTCTGTTCACACTGGGTGACGTTAACCCACGTGTGACCTTTGTACACTGCTTTATACTTCCGCCATTACTAAGCAGCAGTTTACCACCCCTGTACGGTGGACCCCGGGCTGCGAACGCACCTTACTATTATTTTATTATTTGGTGCGTTCTGCTAGCCCTAACAAGATGTGTGTCACCAGAATGAACAATTATTTCCAACAGATGATGCCAGGAACTTATTCCTACATTAAATGCAGCTAGCAACAGTATTTATAGGGAACAGGCTAGATGTCCTTGACTTTTTTTTTCGGTTGCATCAGCAAGGATTATAATTCATTAAGTGATAATCCCTGACTAAATGCTTGTAATATGTTATTCCTACTGCTACAGGTTACCCTACACAAATTGCAGAGAAGAGCAGTATTATTAGAGAATAGAAGCTATTTGAATTAGCCCTGAAAAAAAGCTATTAGTTAAACGTAGGCGCATCAAGGAATGTTCTTTCATCAATCCTGTGGGGAATATAGTGGACCATTTCGCATCTACTTGGCCTGATATGGACGAGAGCAGGATCTTCTGTCCTTACTGTACAAACTCTCCTGTCCTGGCTAGGAAATCCTGTATGCAATGTGAGAACTCCCTATGGGACGACCACCTGACAGCCCACAATGAGGCACTGGATCATATATTAATAGAACCTACCGGCTCTTTTGCTTTCCAAAAATGTCCCCTCAACTAGAAGGTGGAACCTCAGAAAAGCATTTTTTCACATTACTAAGGAGTAGGTCTCCTAGATTGGTAAAGCGTATGAACTAAGTGCAAGGGATGACAAAAATTAGAAAGAGCCACTGCAATTTATCCATTGGCGGGTATGCAAGACTGGTAATATGCATGCACTAAGTGCATGGTCTGAAAAATATTTTTTAACCCTGGGACATGTACATATGTATCAAAGTATGTAAGTGTTAGGCCTCAAAAAAATTCTTAATGCGGGCATCATAAACACCCTTTAAAATTTATAGCTAAGGTAGCAGGATCATCCCCTTGATATGGTGTTGGAGGAGGATGACTCAAAAAACACGAAATGATGAAGTGTATTTCCATGTTTGGGTGGGAAGAGGTGCGCAGGAATAGACCAGAAAAAAAAAAAACAAAAAAAAAACCACTTGATTTGCTGTTTATTCTCCGTTTCTGTCATCCAGTGGTGTTGAGAAGTTGCGGCCAATCCAACAACTGTTCATTTTAATAAGGGTCAGTCTGTCAGCAGCGCCTATCAGTTATAATACCCCTGGCAGCACTAAAAACCTGTTCTGACAAAGTGCTAGTGGCAGGGCAGGCCTCCAAGGCATAGGGAAACAGTACATGCCACGTGCCTAGCTTGGACTCTAGGAGCCAACCCTACAGCTATATGCAAATATTTGTCAGGCGTTATCCCCATTATAGTGGAGCACCAACTGTAAAACATAGGGGTCTCCTGCACATCTACTGTGCGCCCCCATAACTGGGATGTATAATTATGGTAGTTAACATTAATGGGGTTCTTTGGTTAAAACAAATTATCACCGATCCATGGGGTCCACAGGATAAGTGATCACTTAGGTTCGACCATTAGGTTCGAACTGTACCAATCGGAAGAATGAGAAAGTTTTATTGTTGATAGTACACTTATCCCCATTTTAAAATGGAGTGGCAGGTGGGATGTCTGATCGCAGCTCCATTCATTCTCTTTAGGGCTTCTAGAAAAAAACAAGTGCAGCCACGGAAGGAATGAATGGATCAGTGGTCAAGGCGGACATGCCACTCCACTTTTAATGAGGATGAAAAGTTCCACATTTTGCTGAATGGGTCCAAGTAGTCCGACCCCCACCAATCAATACGTTATCACTTATCCTGTGGATAGGTGATTACTTTTTTTCACAGAAAACCTCTGTAAGTGCATCTCTGCCGGTGTGTACAAAGTATTTAATCTCTAATGGAAATAAAGAATCTTCTTATTAATATCAGAGAGAACAAATGACTACCATACACAACACAATCACCTATACCAAGACCAATACCACCACATACAGGAAGAAATACAACCACATCATGACCAGACCACATAGTGACCGAATAATACTACAAACAAGGGACAAATACTGCCACACCATGACCAGACCTCATATTACCACGACATACAGGAAGAAATACAACCACACCATGGCCAGACCACATAGTGACAGAATAATACTACAAACAAGGGACAAATACTGACACACCATGACCAGACCACATATTACCACTAGTGTTGAGCATTTCGATACTGCAAGTATCGGGTATCGGCCAATATTCGCGGTATCGGAATTCCAATACTGAGTTCCGATACTTTTAGCATATCGAATACCGGAATCGGAAGTTCCCATAATGCTATCAGCCAGTTTGATTTGATTCAGCCAATGAGGAATTCTCAGAAGTGTGGGCACATCCTGTTAGGCATGTAGGCATGTTAACTAATGGCATGGCTGTGATTGGCTGCTGAAATGATGTCATGATGCACTATAAAAGCCGCCGCCGCCATTTAGGGTTCACTTTGCTGTGAATTCAGTTAGGGACAGGCTGCTGTTCAAGACTCTGAGGGACAGTTAGAGATAGCGATTTTCCAAATAATATTGTGCTTTACCCAGGCTACATTATCAATCAGTGTAGCTTTCTTTTGCCTTCCAGCGCTGTTCACAGCTGTCTGCAAGGTCTGTGTGAGCGCAGCTCACGTTGTGTAGTGTGTCCTGCAGCCACCTCTGGTTGTAGGCCGCTCAGCGTGCGTCACTGCCTCATACATATTTTTCTTTTATTGCTGCTCATTTTTCATTAATTCTCCTATTAGTGTGCATCCATCCGTATCCATATACATTGGTTGAAAACACTAAAGGAGTAGACAGCGGAGCCTTTCTGCAGCCTTTCAGTGCTAGTGCCCAGTTATCTGCACTGTTCACGGCTGCCTGAGAGGTCTCTGTGGGTGAGTGCAGCTCACATTGTAGTGTGTCCTGCAGCCACCTCTGGTTGTAGGTCGCTCAGCGTGCATCACTGCCTCATACATAGTCCTTTTTTTGTTTTATTGCAGCTCATTTTTCCTGATTTTTTTGCTCCTATTAGTGTGCTTCCATCCGTATCCATCTACATTGGTTGGTTGCAAACGCTATATAGGAGTAGATAGAGGAGCCTTTTTTCTGGCTTGTGCCCTGCAGCTGTAGCCAGATTAGTATTAGCCTATTTTTTGGAGCCTCATCTATTGCATTGTAGGTTACCTTCCTGCATTGTAATACAGTAGCTCCAAAAAGTTTGTGATACTATAGCTTTCACATCTTTGGTCACATCCTTTTTGTTTTTTTGAAAAAAAAACACGTAAATAAAGTTCACCAAACACTCCACTAGACAGATGTGTAGGCCACATTAGCTCATATTAAAGTGTAGTCCACACACTTTATAAAATTAGTTTTTCTTATACCTGTTAGCAGCTGTTCAGGAATAAGCACACTAAGCCCCCCTTTGTACTTTTCTGCCTATCTTTATCAGTCTGCCAAGATGAAGAAGGCAGGGAGTAAGGCACATGGTTGTGGGCGTGGAGTTGCAGCAGGGACAGGATGTGGGGATTCAGCAGGGAGAGGACATGGGAATTCTGTGCCTGCTGCGGGCAGCAGTGACTCAGCATCCCCCAGTTTTACCAGGCAATAGTCCTTTATGCACAGCTTTGTAGGACCTCGCCGTACACCACTGCTTGCGGGACGAACAAATTGAAGCCGTTCTCGGATGGATGGCAGCTAACGCATTGACTTCAATGACTTCTACATCCTCTCAGGGACAGAGCACTGAAGAGCAACCATCTGTCTCTTCACCACCTGCCAAATTGCCCAGGCAGTCAGAGAGCCCTGGACAGGAGCCATCTCATTCTCTACTTCTGTTCTCTGAATCTGTTGGCTTGGAAAGAGGGGGCCAGCCAAGCAGCATTCTAGAATGTGAAGAAGAGGGAGTATGCAGTGATGCGCAACTGCTTTTTCCCTCTGAATCTGAAGAGGCGGGTGGGCCAGTGCCTATGGTCAGCACACCTCAGTACGCATCAGATGATGAGACTCAGGTGCCACTTTCTGGTGCGTACGGTGCTGCCGAGACTACCCAGGACAAGCAGGTGTTTGAAGAGGGGAGTGTAGATGATGAGGTCCTTGACCCATCATGGCGTGAGGAACAGGAAGGTGGTGGGAGCAGCTCTGAGGAAGAGATTCCCTGAACGGCCAAAACAGGAGGGAGAGGGAGGGGGCAGACTTGGTTGCCTGTAGCCTACACTTCGGCACCTATTAGGAGCATTCCTCTTCCAAAAGCCAAAACGGGCGCTCCCAGGACTTGCAGTGCATGGTCCTTTTTTGATGGCGAGTGCAGATGATGTACTATTCAGCATGACTGTCCCCCTTATCTGCCTGCTTCAAAAAACACTGCAAGCACTAAGGGAGGAGGTTTTGGAAGAGGTGGAGGATGAGGAGTCACAAATGCCATCTGCTTCTGGACAGTCTGCGCAACATGGTTCCTCACAAAGGCCTAGGCAGGGGACACTTTGTGAGGAGGATGAGGAGGAGTCAATGGAGGAGGAAGACCTCTCTCCAGAGGAGTGGGGTACACAATGCTCTAGTAGTCAGTATGTACAGCGAGGGTGGGGTGATGCAGAGCAGGCAGAGATGACGCCTCAAGCAAGGGACAGCGTTTTTTGGGCAGTTGGGAGTTTGCAGCACATGGTTGATTTCATGCTGCAGTGCCTGAGAAATGACCGCCGCATCGCCCACATTCTCAACACGGCTGATTATCGGGTGTACACCCTCCTAGATCCTGTCTACCGGGACAACTTACAAAGCCTCATAACACCGTTGAACCGGGAGCGTAAAATGCGGGAGTACCAAGACACACTGGTGCATTCCATCATATTCTCCATTCCACCCGAGAGCAGTGCTGCTAGTGCTTTACAAAGCAGCTCTATGCGTCCAGGCGGTGGAGGAAGCTCTGCACAAAGAGGGAGCAGAGGCAGCGCCTCAGCACAAGGCAAGACCAGTATGGCCCAAATGTGGCAAAGTTTTGTGTGCCCACCACAAATGTCTACACCATCACAGACGGCTCCAGTCAGCAGGAGGCAATGTTTCCTTCAGATGGTGACAGACTACATGTCTTGCCCTGTCAGTGTACTCCCAGATGGCTCTTTCCCCTTCAAGTTTTGGGTCTCTAAGCTGGATACATGGCCAGAGCTCAGCCAGTATGCATTGGAGGTGCTGACTTGCCCTGCTGCCAGTGTATAATCGGAACGCGTCTTTAGTGCCGCAGGTGGTGTACTAACAGACCGTCGCACGTGACTATCCTCCGATAACGTTGACCAGCTTACTATTCTAAAAATGAACAAGGCCTGGATCTCACTGGAATTTGCCAGTCCTCTTCCAGAATAAGTAATTGGTTGGCAACAGTATCCAGGTCTCCTGTTGTGTTCATGTTTGTACCACCTGAACTGTAATCCCTGGGCTCCAACACCGCCAGTTGTTGCTCAGAAGTGCAGTCTGCACAGAAAAAAAAACTAGCTCCTGTGTTAGTGGGGTTCAGTAATGCCAGCTGCTCCCCTGCTGTGTGTACGGCAATATCTCCTGCTCCCTCCACATTCAAACTACATCAGATTTTACACTTGCTCCAAGTAGGCCTCAGCGTACTCCATGATTGATCCTGGGCTCCAACACTGCCAGTTGTTGCTCAGAAGTGCCATCTGCACAGAAAAAAACACTAGCTCCTGTGTCAGTGGGGTTCAGTAACGTCAGCTGCTCCCCTGCTTTGTGTACGGCAATATCTCCTGCTCCCTCCACATTCACCCCGCATCAGATATTAAACTTGCTCCAAGTAGGCCTCAGCCTACACCATGATTGATCCTGGGCTCCAACACTGTGTCCGGCAATGTCTCCTGCTCTGTCTACATTCCCACTGCTAGTGGGAATGTGGACAGAGCAGGAGACATTGCCGGACACAC
Organism: Dendrobates tinctorius; assembly: GCF_039654945.1. Lineage (NCBI taxonomy): Eukaryota > Metazoa > Chordata > Amphibia > Anura > Dendrobatidae > Dendrobates > Dendrobates tinctorius. The sequence continues at coordinate 17,360,084 of NW_027361671.1, read as the reverse complement.
ATCAGGGGATCAACTGACTTTACTGAGCCCCAGTAACACAGGAACAATTGTTGATTGTGCAGACGGCACTTCTGAGCAGTAACTGGCGGTGTTGGAGGACAGGGTAAATACTAGAGACAGTAACGCCAGAGGCCTAATTGGATCATGGTTAAAATCAGTAGTAGTCTACAACCGATATTAAACTTGCTGCAGTTAGGCCTCAGCCTGCTCCATGAGTTACCCTGGGCTCCAACATCGCCAGTTTTTGCTCAGAAGTGCCGTCTGCACAGAGAAAAACACATGCTCCAGTGTTACTGGGGTTCAGTAATGCCAGCTGCTCCCCTGCTGTGTGTCTGGCAATGTCTCCTGCTGCCTCAACATTCAAACTACATCACATATAAAACTTGCTGCAATTAGGCCTCAGCCTGCTCCATGATTGACACTGGGCTCCAACATCGCCAGTTTTTGCTCGGAAGTGCCGACTGAACAGAGAAAAGCACATGCTCCAGTGTTAGTGGGGTTCAGTAATGCCAGCTGCTCCCCTGCTGTGTGTACGGCAATATATCCTGCTGCCTCCACATTCACACTACTACTGATTTCAAACGTGCTCCAATTAGGCCTCTGGCTCCACTCTGTCTCTAGTATTTACCCTGGCCTCCAACACCACCAGTTGCTGCTCTGAAGTGTCATCTGCACAATCCGGCAATGTCTCCTGCTCTGTCCACATTCCCACTACTAGTAGTGGGAATGTGGACAGAGCAGGAGACATTGCCGGACACCCATCAGGGGATCAGCTGACGTTACTGAACCTCAGTAACACAGGAACAAGTGTTGATTGTGCAGACGGCACTTCTGAGCAGCAACTGGCGGTGTTGGAGGCCAGGGTAAATACTAGAGACAGAGTGGATCCAGAGGCCTAATTGGAGCACGTTTGAAATCAGTAGTAGTCTACAACAGATATAAAACTTGATGAAATTAGGCCTCAGCCTACACCCAGATTGACCCTGGGCTCCAACATCGCCAGTTGCTGCTCAGAAGTGTCTTTGGCAAGGGTACTCCCTCCTGCCCAGCCTGGTTCCAGCACGCCTGCTGTTTCTGGGTAGTGTCAACGTCACTTTGCCACCAAAACGTTGTCCTGTCGTGTTGTGGTCGGGTTAGCCGAGTCTATGGTGCCTGCAGTTTAGGTGCTTCCTATATGGGTTGCGGGTTCTGGTAATAAAGGCTGGTTCCGTAGTGCCAATAGGGCAAGCACCCCCTGTAAGGACTGTGGGTTTCAGTATCCGAGTTCCAGCAACGTCTGCTGGTCCTTGGTAGTGCTTTCTAGCACAAGTACCTCCTGCTTAGTAACCGGCTTCCAGCACCGTCAGCTGGTCCACGGTTGTGCCATTGGCTCTTGTTCCTTCTGCTGCCCCTCCGGGTTCCAGCACTGTCAGCTGGTCCTCGCTAGTTCCATTAGCTCTTGCAGCTTCTGCTACCCATCCGGGTTCCATCATCGTCAGCTGGTTCTCGGCAGTGCCTTTGGCTGAGGTGCCTCCTTCTCGGTATCCAAGTTCCAGCAACATCTGCTGGTCCTTGATAGTGCTTTCTAGCACAGGTACCTCCTGCTTAGTAACCGTGTTCCAGCACCATCAGCTGGTCCACGGTTGTGCCATTGGCTCTTGTTCTTTCTGCTACCCATCCGGGTTCCAGTACCGTCAGCTGGTTCTCGGCAGTTCCTCAGCCTTCTTGTACCTTCTGCTACTTTTCCAAGTTCTAGCTTTTGGAAATGGTTTTTGGTTATCACTCTGGATCTCCCTGACGACGACCCTGAAGATGACGACCCTGAAGACCACCCCGAAGAAGACTAAAAAGATGACCCTGAAGAAGATGACCAAGAGGACAAAGAACATGATGACAACCACCAAGATGCAGAACAACAAGAGACAGAAGACCAACAAGCAGAAGAACAAAAAGCAGAGGAACATTAAGCATAAGGCTAAAAATCAGAGCAAAAGATATTATCTAAATTATAAGCAGAAGTAGACTAAGCAGTGTATGGCGGTGAGTCCGTTTCTCCTCGTGGTACCCCTGGAAAATGCCTGCTGCTGCAGGCCAAACTGAACGCGGACAAATCCTGTTGCAAATCTTTTGTGACAGGCAGAATGGAAGGTGTAATCTTCAAACTTTTATAGATAACAACTACAGGAATGCCTGTCACAAATAAGAATATGATGAAGAAGAAGAATAGGAAGAAGATGAAGAAGTAGAATATGAAGAAGAATAATGGTTGAATAAGAAGAATATGAAGAATGTAAAAAAATAGGAAGAAGGTGAAGAAGAAGAAGATGAATAAGTTGAAGAAGTAGTTAATAAAAAAGATGCTGCTGCTGAGGATCATGAAGGAGAAAGTGTGTGAGAAGTAAAAAAAGAAGGTGAAGAGCATGGAAGTAGTGATACATACATATCTGACAAAATATATAAAAGGTTAACATCTATAATAATAAATGCCTTAAGCAGCTTCCGGTTGTAACAACTTCCGTCCAGTTGTAACCGGTGACGTCACCGCACACCTCTTTCCATGTTAACCCTCAACACACACACTCCTCTCACCTTTCACCATCTCCACTCACTCTTTCACTCCACATATGACCCTTTCTCTCACTCCGTCTCTCATACTCACGCCGTCATCGCCGCTGATCCACGATCCCCGACATCTTCTTCCGCCGGCGCCATCCTGGATCCAGACGTCCTCCACGCCGGCGACATGTTCTTGCAGCGACGCCATTTTGGATCGGCGAAATCCCGCGATAGTCAAGATGGCGTCGCCGCAAGAACATGTTGCCGGCTTGGAGAACGTCGGGATCCAAAATGGCGTCGGCGAAAACTCGCCCCGATGTCGTCCACGCCGGCGACATGTTCTTCCGGCGACGCCATCTTGAGTATCGCGGGATTACACGATACTCAAGATGGCATCGCCGCAAGAACATGTCGCCGGCGTGGGCAACGTCTGGATCCAGGATGGCGCCGGCAGAAGAAGATGTCGGGGATCGTGGAGCAGCGGCGATTACGGTGTGAGTATGAGAGATGGAGTGAGAGAAGGGGTCGTATGTGGAGTGAAAGAGTGAGTGGAGATGGTGAAAGGTGAGAGGAGTGTGTGTGTTGAGGGTTAACATGGCAAGAGGTCTGATGCTATCGCATCCTCCCGATGCGATAGCATCGGGCCACAATCTAGTAGTCAATATCTTTGTAACTCTGAACGTCTTTAAAAAAAAAAAAAATATTCCTGCTATTCCATTTGATTGGGCAAAACCTCTATGCCTTTAATGTCTCCTCCACCTCCCGCAATACATTCTACATTATTCTTAGTTGTTTTACTTCATGTAGAATTAACCTACAAGGAAAGAAAGGGGTTTTTTTTAATTCCGATATTTCTGTCCCATTGACTTGCATTGGTTTCCGGTATCGGAATCGGCGATACCCGATACTTTTTGGGTAACGGTCTTATCCTATCCGATAAGATATTTCACGATATCGGTTGGTATTGCTCAACACTACTCGTGATGTCAGGAATTTTGTGCAGTCCTGTGGGACTTGTTCTCGGTCTAAACCCTGTTCTCGTTCTAGTGGGTTGTTGATGCCCCTGCCTGTGCCCAAGAGGCCATGGACCCATATCTCAATGGATTTTATTTCTGATATTCCTGTCTCTCAGAGAATGACTGTTATCTGGGTAATTTGTGATAGATTTTCGAAGATGGTCCATCTTGTACCACTCCCAAAGTTGCCATCTTCCGCTGAGTGGGTGCCCTTGTTTTTACAACAGGTGGTTCGGTTCCATGGGATTCCTGAGAACATTGTGTCCGACAGAGGAGTCCAGTTTGTTTCCAGATTCTGGAAAGCCTTTTGTTCCAATCTGGGAATTCAGTTATCCTTCTCCTCCACGTTTCATCCCCAGACCAATGGACAGACTGAGAGAACAAACCAGACTTTGGAGTCCTATTTGAGATGTTTTATATCTGCTGATCAGGATGACTGGGTCTCATTTTTGCAATTGGCTGAATTTGCGCTAAACAATAGAGCTAGTTCTGCAACTTTGATGTCACCCTTTTTCTGTAACTTTGTGTTTCATCCTCAATTTTCTTCAGGGCAAGTGGAATCTTTGACCTGCCCAAGTGTGGACACTGTGGTAGAGAGAATGCAGCAGATTTGGGACCAAGTGGTGGATAAGTTGTCCCTCTCTCAGGAAAAAGCCCAACGGTTTTCCAACTGGCATAGGACCATTGGTCCCCGGTTTAAAGTGGGTGATATGGTTTGGTTGTCGTCAAAGAATATTCCTATGAAGGTTGCGTCTCCAAAGTTCAAGCCAAGATTCATTGGACCTTATAAGATTTTGGAGATTCTTAATCCTATTTCTTTTTGATTGACTCTTCCAGTTACATTTAAGATCCATAATGTGTTTCATAAATCTCTGTTGAAGTGGTTTGTGGAGCCAGTAGTTCCTATGGCGGCATCTCCTGACCCTGTATTGGTTAAAGGCAATGTGGAATATGAGGTAGAGAAAATATTGGATTTTCATTTGGCTAGACGGAAACTCCAGTACTTGGTCTAATGGAAGGGTTATGGCCAGGGGAATAATTCTTGGGTTTCTGCTTCTGACATTCATGCCGATAGATTGGTTCGTGCTTTTCACCGGGCCCATCCTGATCGGCCTGGTGGCGTGGATGAGGGTTCAGTGACCCATCCTCAAAGGGGGGGTGCTGTTGTGAATTCACTTTCTGGCCTGCCTCTGGTTACTAGTGAAGGTAGTTGAGCTGGTTGTATTGACAGAGGGGTCACGAGTTCTCTTTCCGGGCTCGCTCTGGAGGTTACAGGAGGTAATGGAGCTGATCTAATTAACAGAGGCCTGCCACCTGATAATGAGGAGGACGATTGGACATTTGGAGTTTCTGACTGGATTTAAGACAGTCGACTCCTTTTATCCCTGCTGGTGATTTTTTCCTGCCTTCTGAGGTCTTAGTTTCCAGCTCAGCCCCTGCATGCTCAAGCCAAGTGATCTTTTGCTATTGTTCACATTTGATTTGGTTATGTCTATTTCAATTTTTTGTGGTCAGCCAGGGCCGGCTGGGGCCATGCTGAATTTCCATCCTTATGTTACTGTTTGTGCCAGTTTGCTTTTGTCCCTTATTAGATTGGCCTCTCTTTGCCCTGCTTTCAGAATATACCAGAGTGCTGATATAGTGGGCGAAGTCTAGTGACTTCAGTACTTTTTCTATCAGATGTGTTGGGCATTTTTTGCAGGGTTTTTTGCGTGATTGCAGACAGTGTCTTTCCTTACCTGTCCTGTCGAGTTAGTTTGGGCCCCATTGTTTGCTCAGCCTATTTTCCTACCTGCGTTTGTGTTTTCATCTTGTCTCACCGACAATATATGTTTGGGGGCTATCTATTCCTTTGGGGTCTGCTCTGGGGCAGTTTAGATTTCCCCTTTCTTGCTTTAGGCTTATTTAGTTCTCCGGCTGTGTCGAGGCGTCTAGAATCATCGTAGGTACGCTCCACGGCTACTGCTAGTTGTGTGGATAGGATCAGGGATCTGCAATCTGCTTAGTTACCAACCTCTCTGGTTTTCTGTGGCTTAGCTTGGTCTTTCTTTCCTCCTCGGTGACCCAATCATAACAGATGGGTACTCCCGTGGCATGCACATTTGCTAATTTGTTTCTTGCTGTTTTTGAGGAGTAACATGTGTATACCCTGGAGAATCCCTTCTTGAAACATATCAGGCTTTACATAAGATTTGTGGATGACATCTTCATGGTGTGGGATGGATCTCAGGAATTATTTCACAATTTTGTGGAGTACCTGAATGTGTCGAACACCATGAACATGAGGTTCACATCCAAATTTGGTGGATCACAGTTGGAACTTCTGAATGTTCAAGTAACGGTGAATCAGAGCACCTTTACAACGGAAGTGTTCCGAAAACCCTCATCCACAAATTCTCTCTTACATTACAACAGTGCTCACCCTCTCCATATTAAAAAAAAATCTTTGCTATACAGCCAGTTTTTGAGGCTCAAGAGAGTCAATAGTAACCCGGATCATTATAGGGAACAATTGTTAGATCTATACAGAAGATTTTTGAATAGGGAATACCCAGGATCTTTATTGGATGCATCCCTTGATAGAGACAATTCCCCTCCTTCCCCTCCCCCTCCCTCCCAGTTTAATCAGGCAAGTATAACTGAGAAGAAAGCTACATTTGTCAGGAACAAGAGCAAGAGATTTATTTTTAGTTTCAAATACAGCCCCATGGATAGACAAATCAGAGCTGCAATTAATAAGCACTGGCATATGTTGGAAAAAGAAGAAGGGATTACAGAGATAGTATCATGGGGACCCGTGATTTCTAATAGGAGTATGACCAACCTTATAGATTTGCTAGTGCAAAATAGCATTTAAACAGAATTCAAAAATTGGTTGGAAAATAGTATACCGAAAGGCAATTTGAAATATGGACATTGTTCCTGTAACTCTTACCACCTATCTTCCAAGCAACTCCATATACTGTAGGAGGACTAATGCACAGGGTCAAAGATTTTATGTCCTGTCGCAATTGCAGTTTATGTTATTTTTTGCCCTTGTAGATTTTTCTACATTGGCAAAACCATCTGACCCTTTTTGTTAGTTTCCGGGAGCATTTCAGTTACATACAATCAGGAAAGGGGGCGCTCAGATTGATAAACCATGTAAGAGAGTGTAGATATTGAAAGAATTAAGTATCCTATCCAGGGAGGGGATTTCCATAGGTTGCTGTTCAGGAGAGAAGCCAAGTGGATCCTGCGCACACGAGCAAAGGGTGCGATAGTATTCAACAATAAGATTGATATGTCTGTTTTTCTGTGATTATGATCATGTCTATTCGCGCTTTAATCGTGCACATAGAGGTGGATCGAACTCTCCATTTTTCAGGATGACATCAGTAGAGGGGAGGCTATGTACCATTACCTATATATGAGCTTCGTCACTTCATTTCCACCTATTGACCCGTAGAAGCGCATACCAACGTGAAGCACCCATCATCCAATGTGTTTCCATAAAACACTCTCCTGCCTCTGTCTTTTAATGTGATTCCAAATAAAGGACATCTTTAACGGGACAGTGAGTGCCACCCTCATTTCTATGTTTTAGCTACATACAGTTGTGGCCAAAAGTATTGACACCCCTGCAATTCTTTCAGAATACTCAGTTTCTTCCTGAAAACGATTGCAAACACAAATTCTTTGGTATTATTATCTTCATTTAAATTGTTTTAAATAAAAAACACAAAAAGAATTGTCCTAAAGCCAAATTGGATATAATTCCACACCAAATATAAAAAAGAGGGTGGACAAAAGTATTGGCACTGTTCGAGAAATCATGTGATGCTTCTCTAATTTGTGTAATTAACAGCACCTGTAACTTACCTGTGGCACCTAACAGGTGTTGGCAATAACTAAATCACACTTGCAGCCAGTTGACATGGATTAAAGTTGACTCAACCTCTGTCCTGTGTCCTTGTGTGTACCACATTGAGTATGGAGAAAAAAAAGAAAACAAAAGAATTGTCTGAGAACTTGAGAAACCAAATTGTGAGGAAGCATGAGCAATCTCAAGGCTACAAGTCCATCTCCAAAGACCTGATTGTTCCTGTGTCTACCGTGCGCAGTGTCATCAAGAAGTTTAAAGCCCATGGCACTGTGGGTAACCTCCCTAGATGTGGACGGAGAAGAAAAATTGACAAGAGATTTCAATGCAAGATTGTGCGGATGTTGGATAAAGAACCTCGACTAACATCCAAACAAGTTCAAGCTGCCCTGCAGTCCGAGGGTACAACAGTGTCAACCCGTACTGTCCGTCGGCATCTGAATGAAAAGGGACTGTATGGTAGGAGACCCAGGAAGACCCCACTTCTTACCCCGAGACATAAAAAAGCCAGGCTAGAGTCTGCCAAAAGTTATGTGAAAAAGCCTAAAACGTTTTGGAAGAATGTTCTCTGGTCAGATGAGACAAAAGTAGAGCTTTTTGGGCAAAGGCATCAACATAGAGTTTACAGGAGAAAAAAGAGGCATTCAAAGAAAAGAACACGGTCCCTACAGTCAAACATGGCGGAGGTTCCCTGATTGTTTGGGGTTGCTTTGCTGCCTCTGGCACTGGACTGCTTGACCGTGTGCATAGCATTATGAAGTCTGAAGACTACCAACAAATTTTGCAGCATAATGTAGGGCCTAGTATGAGAAAGCTGGGTCTCCCTCAGAGGTCATGGGTCTTCCAGCAGGACAATGACCCAAAACACACTTCAAAAAGCACTAGAAAATGGTTTTAGAGAAAGCACTGGAGACTTCTAAGGTGGCCAGCAATGAGTCCAGACCTGAATCCCATAGAACACCTGTGGAGAGATCTAAAAATGGCAGTTTGGAGAAGGCACCCTTCAAATATCAGGGACCTGGAGCAGTTTGCCAAAGAAGAATGGTCTAAAATTCCAGCAGAGCATTGTAGGAAGCGGTTGGTCGCAGTTATTTTGGCTAAAGGTTGTGCAACCAAGTATTAGACTGAGGGTGCCAATACTTTTGTCTGGACCATTTTTGGAGTTTTGTGTGAAATGATCAATGTTTTGCTTTTTGCTTCATTCTCTTTTGTGTTTTTTCATTTAAGACAAATTAAATGAAGATAATAGTAACAAAGAATTTGTGTTTGCAATCATTTTCAGGAAGAAACTGAGTATTATCGGACAGAATTGCAGGGGTGTCAATACCTTTGGCCACAACTGTATCATTGATGATATTATGAATTCGCAGATGTATTTCTATATTGAAAGAGAAAATGCTGCAATCACTCCATGCCTTTGGTAGATGTGTACATAAACAACATGACAATGATTCAAAACACATGTCTATTGCATTTCTGAAGAACAGGATGAAAGGGATTCAGTGGCTAAGTATGTTTCCTGATCTGAACCCAATCAAACCCCTATAGGGAATTCTGAAGAGACAACTTGAGAATCACTTTCCATCTAGAATTCAGACTCTAAAAGAGGTCATTCTTGAAGAATGGAGAAAGATAGATGTCGTAATATGTCAGCAGCTTGTTCATTCTATGCCTAGAAGACTTAGTGATGGCCTTAAAAATCATGGAGAATCATGCAAAATACTAGAAGTAGTAATTTTAGATGTGGGGTGTATATCATTTTCCATCAACTAATTTGAGTAAAACTGAAAATTTTGTAAATAAGGTTATATTTTCATCTTTACTTTCATGTTATAGGCAAAAAAGGAAACTATGTCTTTTCAAGGGGGGTGCACTCTTTTCTGCTGAGCTCTGTAACTACCATAATTCAAATTGCAGTCATAATAGCTGATAAGTAGTGTTGAGCGATACCGTTCGATACCCAAAAATATCGTATCGGATGGTATCGCCCGATACGAAAAAAATATCGGGTATCGCCGATTCCGATACCGGAAGTCCCATTCAAGTCAATGGGACTTCCGGTATCGGAATTAAAAAAAGCCCTTTATTTCCTTGTTGGCTAATTCTACATAATTGAAAACAAATAAGAATCATGTAGAATGTATTGTGGGAGGTGGAGGAGACATTAAAAGCATAGTGGTTTATTCAAATCACATGGCATAGCATTAATTCCAATTTTTTTTTTCAGTACGTTCGGAGTTAAAAAGATATTGACTATGTTAACCTTTTTTATATTTTGTCAGATATGTATGTTTCACAACTTCCATGCTCTTCACGTTCTTTTGTACTTCTCCCACACTTTCTCCTTCATGATCCGCAGCAGTAGCATTTTTTTCATCAACTTTTTCTTCACCTTATTCATCTTCTTCTTCTTCATCTTCTTCCCATTAATTTTTTTTTCCATTCTTCATATTCTTCTTATTCAGCTATTATCAATTTTAATATGCTATTTCTTCATCTTCTTCCTATTCTTCTTTGTCTTCATTTTCTTATGGTGACAGGCATTCCTGTAGTACTTATCTATAAAAGTTATAAGATTACACCTTACGTTCTGCCTGTCACTAAAGATTTACAACAGGATTTGTCCGCGTTCAGTTTGGAACGGCAGCAGCAGGCATTTTCCAGGGGCACCACGAGGAGGAACGGTCTCACCCCCATTTACTGCTTAGTCTTCTTCTGCTTATAATTTTGATTTTTCTATGCTGATTTTTAGTCTTATGCTTAATGTTCTTCTGCTTTTGCTTCTTCTGCTTCTTGTTCTTCTGTCTTTTGTTCTGTATCTTGGTGGTTGTCTTCATGTTCTTTGTCCTCTTGGTCTTATTATTTAGGGTCATATTTCTGGTCTTCTTTGGTGTGGTCTTCAGGGTCGTCGTCATCAGGGTCATCGTCATGGAGATCAATAAGGATTACCAAAGACAATTTCAAAAAGCTTGATCTTGGAAATGTAGCAGAAGGTACAAGAAGGCTGAGAAACTGGCGAGAACCAGCAGACAGTGCTGGCACCCGGATGGGTAGCAGAAGGAACAAGAGCCAATGGCACTACCGAAGACCAACTGACGGTGCTGGACCACGGTTACTAAGCAGAAGGTACCTGTGCTAAAAAGCACTACCAAGGACCAGCTGATGGTGCTGGACCTCGAATACCGAGATGGAGGCACCTAGGCCAAAGTCTGTGGCGAGAACCAGCAGACAGTGCTGGCACCCGGATGGGTAGCAGAAGGAACAAGAGCCAATGGCACTACCGAGGACCAACTGACGGTGCTGGACCACGGTTACTAAGCAGAAGGTACCTGTGCTAAAAAGCACTACCAAGGACCAGCTGACGGTGCTGGTCCTCGGATACCGAGATGGAGGCACCTAGGCCAAAGGCTGTGGCGAGAACCAGCAGACAGTGCTGGCACCCGGATGGGTAGCAGAAGGAACAAGAGCCAATGGCACTACCGAGGACCAACTGACGGTGCTGGACCACGGTTACTAAGCAGAAGGTACCTGTGCTAAAAAGCACTACCAAGGACCAGCTGACGGTGCTGGACCTCGGATACCGAGATGGAGGCACCTAGGCCAAAGGCTGTGGCGAGAACCAGCAGACAGTGCTGGCACCCGGATGGGTAGCAGAAGGAACAAGAGCCAATGGCACTACCGAGGACCAACTGACGGTGCTGGACCACGGTTACTAAGCAGAAGGTACCTGTGCTAAAAAGCACTACCAAGGACCAGCTGACGGTGCTGGACTTCGGATACCGAGATGGAGGCACCTAGGCCAAAGGCTGTGGCGAGAACCAGCAGACAGTGCTGGCACCCGGATGGGTAGCAGAAGGAACAAGAGCCAATGGCACTACCGAGGACCAACTGACGGTGCTGGACCACGGTTACTAAGCAGAAGGTACCTGTGCTAAAAAGCACTACCAAGGACCAGCTGACGGTGCTGGACTTCGGATACCGAGTTGGAGGCACCTAGGCCAAAGGCTCTGGCGAGAACCAGCAGACAGTGCTGGAACCCGGGTGGGTAGCAGAAGGTACCCATTGAAAGCAAAGTAGCCAGGCCGCAAGCCGGCCGCAGTTACCGAAACCCACAGTCCTACAGGGGGTCCATGTCACATTGGCACTACGGATCCAGCCTTCAGTGCCAGTTCCCGCAGCCCACATAGGAGTCACCTAAACTGCAGGCACCGTAGAGTCGGCTAACCCGACCGCAAGACGACAGGACAACGGATTGGTGGCATAGTGACCTTGACACTACCCGGAAACAGCAGGCGTGCTGGAACCAGGCTGGGCAACAGGGAGTCCCCGTGCCAAAGACACTGCCGAGAACCAGCTGACGGTGCTGGAACCCAGATGGGTAGCAAAAGCTACAAGAGCCAATGGCACTAACGAGGAACAGCTGACGGTGCTGGACCACGGTTACTAGGCAGGAGGTACCTGTGCTAGAAAGCACTACCAAGGACCAGCTGACGGTGCTGGACCTCGGATACCGAGATGGAGGCACCTAGGCCAAAGGCTCTGGCGAGAACCAGCAGACAGTGCTGGAACCCAGGTGGGTAGCAGAAGGTACCCATTGAAAGCAAAGTAGCCAGGCCGCAAGCCGGCCGCAGTTACCGAAACCCACAGTCCTACAGGGGGTCCATGTCCCATTGGCGCTACGGATCCAGCCTTCAGTGCCAGTTCCCGCAGCCCACATAGGAGTCACCTAAACTGCAGGCACCGTAGAGTCGGCTAACCCGGCCGCAAGACGACAGGACAACGGATTGGTGGCATAGTGACCTTGACACTACCCGGAAACAGCAGGCGTGCTGGAACCAGGCTGGGCAACAGGGAGTCCCCGTGCCAAAGACACTGCCGAGCACCAACTGGCGTTGTTGGAGCCCAGGGACAATCATGGTGTAGGCCGAGGCCTACTTGGTGGTAGTTTTAGATTGTTTGTAGGCTATAACAGACTGTCCACATGCTCCAATTAGGCATCTGTCTCCACTCTGTTTCCAGGATTTCACGTGACCACCAACACCGCCAGTTTATGCGTACAGCAGCCGTCTGCCCAATCCACACGTGTTGCTGTGTTACTGGGATTCTGTAATGTCAGCAGATCCCCTGATGTGTGTCTGCCACTGTCTCCTGCTCTGTCCACATTCCCACCGCTTGCAGTGGGAAGGTGGACAGCGCAGGAGACAGTGGCAGACACATATTGGGGGATCTGCTGATGTTACAGAACCCCAGTAACACAGGAACACGTGTGGAATGCGTGGACGGCAACTGTGAGCAGGAACTGGCGGTGTTGGAGGTCAGGGGAAATGCTAGAGACAGAGTGGAGACAGAGGCCAAATCAGAGAATGTTTAAATCTGAAGTAGTTACAATTTGGAGGCAGCAGCAGTTTGCCCTCCACACAGCAGGGGATCAGCTGACGTTACCGAACTCCACTTTCACATGAACGAGTGTGTTTTTCTGTGTGGACAGCACTTCCGAGCACCAACTGGCGTTGTTGGAGCCCAGGGACAATCATGGTGCAGGCCGAGGCCTATTAGGAGCCAGGTGTAAAGCTGAGGTATTTTGACTTTGGAGGGAGCAGGACACTTTGCCCTCCGCACAGCAGGGGATCAGCCGACGTTACCGACCCCCACTTTCACATGAACGAGTGTGTTTTTCTGTGTGGACAGCACTTCCAAGCACCAACTAGCGTTGTTGGAGCCCAGGGAGAACCAGGGTGCAGGCCGAGGCCTACTTGGTGGCAGTTTTAGATTGTTTGTAGGCTACAACAGACTGTCAACGTGCTCCAATTAGGCATCTGTCTCCACTCTGTTTACAGGATTTCACGTGACTACCAACATCGCCAGTTTATGCGTACAGTAGCCGTCTGCCCAATCCACACGTGTTCCTGTGTTACTGGGATTCTGTAATGTCAGCAGATCCCCTGATGTGTGTCTGCCACTGTCTCCTGCTCTGTCCACATTCCCACCGCTTGCAGTGGGAAGGTGGACAGCGCAGGAGACAGTGGCGGACACACATTGGGGGATCTGCTGACGTAACAGAACCCCAGTAACACAGGAACACGTGTGGAATGCGTGGACGGCAACTGTGAGCAGGAACTGGCGGTGTTGGAGGTCAGGGGAAATACTAGAGACAGAGTGGAGACAGAGGCCAAATCAGAGAATGTTTAAATCTGAAGTAGCTAAAATTTGGAGGCAGCAGCAGTTTGCCCTCCACACAGCAGGGGATCAGCTGACGTTACCGAACCCCACTTTCACATGAACGAGTGTGTTTTTCTGTGTGGACAGCACTTCCGAGCACCAACTGGCGTTGTCGGAGCCGAGGGAAAATGAGGTAGTAGGCCGAGGCCTACTTGGAGCCAGGTGTAAATCTGAGGTTGTTTGACTGTGGAGGGAGCAGGACACTTTGCCATACACACAGCAGGGGATCAGCTGACGTTACCGAACCCCACTTACACATGAGCGAGTGTTTTGTCTGTGCGGACAGCACTTCTGAGCACCAACTGGCGGTGTCGGAGCCCAGGGAAAATCAGGTAGTAGGCCGAGGCCTACTTGGTGGCAGTTTGCGATTGTTTCTAGACTACTACTAACTGTTAACGTACTCCAATTAGGCCTCTGTCTTCACTCTGTTTCGAGTATTTCCTCTGGCTTCCAACCACGCCAGTTGCTGCTCTGAAATGCCGTCTGCACAACCCACACTTGTTCATGTGTTACTGGGGTTCTGTAACAGCAGCTTCTCCCTAGAGGTGAGTCAGGCAATGTCTCCTGCTCTATCCACATTTCCACTACAAGTAGTGGGAATGTAGACAAAGCAGGAGACATTGCCGTGCTCAACTCTGGAGATGAGCAGATGTTACAGGACCCAGGTACCACAGGAACAAGTGTGGATTGTGCAGACGGCACTTGAGAGCAGAAACAGGCGGTGTTGTAGGCCGGAGGAAATACTCAAAACAGAGTGGAGACAGAGGGCAAATCAGAGAACATATTAAATCAGAGGTAGTCAGAAGTTGTAGGCAGCAGGAGAGTTTGTCGTACACACAGCAGGGGATCAGCTGACATTACCGAACCCCACTTACACATGAGCGAGTGTTTTGTTTGTGTGGACAGCACTTCTGAGCAACAACGGGCGTTGCTGTAGCCCAGGAAATAAAGTTCAGGTCATAGAAACATGAACACAACAGGAGACCTGGATCATGTTGCCAGCCAATTATTTATTCTGGAAGAGGACTGCCAAATTCAGGTGAGATCCAGGCCTTGTTCATTTTCACAAAAGTAAGCCGGTCAACATTATCGGCGGATAGTCGCGTGCGACGGTCTGTTACCACACCACCTGCAGCACTAAAGACACGTTCCGATAATACACTGGCAGCAGGGCAAGCCAGCACCTCCAATGCATACTGGCTAAGCTCTGGCCATGTATCCAGCTTAGAGACCCAATACTTGAACGGGGAAGAGCCGTCTGGGAGAACACTAACAGGGCACGACAAGTAGTCTGTCACCATCTGACGGAAACGTTGCCTCCTGCTGAATGGAGCCGTCTGTAATGGTGTAGCCGTTTGTGGCGGTCCCACAAAACTTTTCCACATTTGGGCCATACTGGCCTTGCCTTGTCCTGCGGCACTGCCTCTGCTACCTCTTTGTGCAGAGCTTCCTCCACTGCCTCTACCCACATGGCTGCTTTGAAAAGCACTACCAGCAACACTTGTGGGGGGAATGGAGAACATGATGGCCTGCACAAGTGTTTCTTGGTACTCCCGCATTTTTCGCTCCTGGTTCAACTGTGGTATGAGGCTTTGTAAGTTGTCCCGGTAGCGAGGATCTAGGAGGGTGTACACCCAATAATCAGCCGTGTGGAGAATGTTGGCGATGCGGCGGTCATTTAACAAGCACTGCAGCATGAAATCAACCATGTGCTGCAGACTGCCAACTGGACCGGAAACGCTGTCCCCAGCTTGAGGCAGCATCTCTGCCTGCTCAGCATCACCCCACCCTCGCTGTACACACTGACTACTAGAGCCTTGTGTACCTCCCTCCTCTGGAGAGATGTGTTCCTCCTCCTCCATTGACTCCTCGTCATCCTCCTCACTAAGTGTCCCCTGCCTGGGCCTTTGTGTGGAAGCATGTTGCGCAGACTTGCCAGAAGCAGATGGCATTTCTGACTACTCATCCTCGACCTCTTCAAAAACCTCCTCACTTAGTGCTTGTAAGGTTTTTTGAAGCAGACAGATGAGGGGGACAGTCATGCTGATTTGTGCATCATCTGCACTGGCCATCCGCGTGGAGTCATCGAAGGCACGCAAAACTTGGCAGATGTCCCTCATAGTGGCCCACTCAGTGGTGGTGAAGTGTGTCCGGCGCACAGTGCGACTTGTTTGCGCCTGATGCAGCTGGTACTCCATTACGGCTGCCTGCTGCTCACACAACCGCTCCAACATATGTAACGTTGAATTCCACCTGGTGGGGAGGTCACATATGATGCGATGTTCTGGCAGGCGGAATCGGCGTTGCAGAGATGCAATGCGCGATCTTGCCATGCTGGAACGCCGCAAGTGAGCACACTCTAGGCGAACCTTGTGCAGCAGTGCATCAAGATCCGGATAGTCCCTCAGAAAGCTCTGCACGACCAAATTGAGCACGTGTGCCAGACATGGTATGTGAGTGAGGTTGCCTAGGCCCAGAGCTGCCACTAGATTTCGGCCATTTTCACTCACTACCAAACCTGGCTGGAGATTCGCTGGCACAAACCACACATCGCTCTCCTGCTTGATGGCATTCCAGAGCTCCTGTGCTGTGTGGCTCCGATTCCCCAAAGAAATTAATTTAAGGACGGCCTGTTGACGTTTGGCCACACCTGTGCTCATATCTGGCCTAACAGGCTCACGCAGTGCTGATTCCGAGGAACAAGAGTAGGAGGAGGACTCAATATGTACAGACTGCATTCCTGCAATCCTTGGAGTTGGCAGAATACGTACAGAGCCACTCTCCAGATCTGTACCCGGCTCCACAACATTGACCCAATGGGCAGTGAGGGAAAGGTATCGTCCCTGTCCATGGCTACTGGTCCACGCATCGGTGGTCAGGTGGACCTTGCTACTGACGGCTGTCAAAGATAGCGCACTACACTTGCTCATAGAGCCAGTGCGTGTGTCCTGAGTACAGAAGCAGTGCTAAGAGTTACCTGGGGAGCAGGGCAGCAGAGGTGACCAGGCGTGCTTCAACTAATAGTGTCAGGGTCCAGAGAACTCAGATTATGGCAAAGCAGAAGTCATGCACAGTACAGACCAGCAAGGTACAGGAGAGATAAACAGACGGGAGGTCAGACAAAGCCAAAGGTCATACACAGGATCACAGTACAGTACCAGAGAGGAGACAGAGCGGATAATCAGGGCCAAGCAGAGATCAAAACCAAACAGACATATAAGGTACCAGGCAGAATCCAAAGCGATATCCAGGGAACAGACCGAGTCATACACAGAGAATCAAGTAACCAGAACACAGCACTAACACACTCAGGGGTCACCACACAATGCCAAGGGCAAGAGTATAACTGACAGGGATGGGAGCGTCCTGAGGCTATAAGAAGCCTCCCCCAGAACCAGGGAGAGGCCACAATCATAGCCCCAGGTGTGCAGGTAAGCCTGCACCGGGATCACAACCTTTAACCCCAGAAATGCCAGTCATCAGCACTGGTTCCAGACATTAACCCCACGTGTGCGAGTCAAACCCGCACTGAGATCATGACAGTACCCCCCTCTCAACGGGGGGCCTCTGGACCCCCAGGCTTTGCCAGGTACTTAGCATGGAAAGCCCGCACCAGGCGATCAGCATGCATCAACCGGGCCGGTACCCAGGACCTGTCCTCCGGTCCATACCCCTTCCAATGAACCAGGTACTGTACCGACCGCCGTACCAACCTGGAATCTACGATATGACCAACCTCGTACTCCACCTGCCCCTCGACCAAAACCGGAGGAGCAGTAGACTCGGAGTCTCCCCATACTGCTTCAAAAGGTTTCAGTAGAGATTTGTGGAAGACGTTAGGGATCTTGAAAGAGGGTGGAAGGCACAGCCTATATGCCACTGGATTTATTTTTTCCACAATCTTGTACGGGCCAATGAATTTGGGTCCCAACTTGGCTGACGGAATCTTTAACTTAATGTTTCGCGTGGAGAGCCAAACTTTCTCTCCCACCCGAAACATGGGACCAGGTGTTCGTTTCCTGTCCGCAAAAAACTTATACCTGCCTTGAGACCTAGATATACGCCGCTGGACTTCTGCCCATGTATCTTTTAACCGCTGAACAGAATCCTCAGCCCCGGGACACCCCGAATCCAGATGAGAAAACTCACCAAAATGAGGACTGAACCCATAGTTAATCAAGAAAGGGGACCTACCAGTGGATTGACTCACCTGACTATTGAAGGCAAATTCAGCCAACGGCAGTGCATCGCACCAGTTATTCTGTCTAGCAGAGGTTAGACACCTGAGGATCTGTTCCAGGGACTGGTTAGTGCGCTCCGTCTGCCCATTGCTCTCAGGATGGTATGCAGACAAAAAGGACAGAGACATACCTAATTTTTTGCAGAAAGCATGCCAAAACTTAGCCACAAACTGCACACCACGATCAGACACCACATTCAGGGGTACCCCATGCAACCGGATCACATGCTGCACAAACAACCTGGACAACGTCTCAGCTGACGGTAGTGCGGACAGGGGTACGAAATGAGCCTGCTTAGAAAACCTGTCCACCACTACCCATACCACTGTATTACCCTTAGATGGAGGGAGATTGGTAACAAAATCCATGGATAAGTGAGTCCATGGCCTTTCGGGCACTGCCAAGAGTATCAGCTCCCCTGCCGGCCGGCTATGAGAGCTTTTAGAACGAGCGCAGACCCCACAACCAGCAATGAATTTTTTTTATGTCCGAACCAAGGGTAGGCCACCAAAAGATCCTAGCCACCGCCAGACGTGTGGGTGAAATACCAGGGTGAGCACTCAGCTTGGATTCATGGAACTCCTGCAAGAGTTTCAGGCGAAGTTGCTCTGGGACAAACAACTTCCCCTCCGGCTTGGCCGCCGAGGCCTGCGACTGGGCCCCCAGAATCTCCCGTTCCAATTCAGATGAGACCTCTGCTATCACAACCCCAGGGTGAAGAATGGAGGACGGTGGCTCAGGGGGCGACACCGGCTGAAAACTGCGTGATAAGGCGTCAGCCTTGACATTCTTAGACCCTGGACGAAATGTAATCGTAAACTGAAAACGGGAAAAAAAAAGTGACCAACGGGCCTGTCTGGGCGTTAGTCTTTTAGCAGACTCAATGTACGACAAATTTTTGTGATCCGTGATCACCGTAACCGGGTGACTGGCCCCCTCCAAAAAATGCCTCCATTCTTCAAACGCCAATTTGACCGCAAGAAGCTCTCTATTGCCTACGTCGTAATTTCTTTCCGCAGCAGAGAACTTCTTAGAAAAGAAAGCACATGGCCTGAGGTTGGTTAGAGTGGCAGGCCCTTGGGACAACACCGACCCCACCCCCACCTCAGAGGCGTCCACTTCCACGACGAATGGTTTGGACGGATCTGGCTGCACTAACACAGGAGCAGACATAAAACATTTTTTCAGCGTTGCAAAGGCCTCTTTTGCGAGCGAGGACCAATTTCTCACATCCGCACCTTTGCATGTTAGATCCGTGAGAGGTTTGACCACTTGCGAAAACCCCCGGATAAATTTGCGGTAATAATTGGCGAACCCCAAGAAGCGCTGAAGACCCTTAAGATCTCGGGGTTGCACCCAATCTGCAATGGCCTGCACCTTCTTGGGGTCCATGCGAAAACCCTCACCGGATACAATTAACCCCAAAAAGGACAACTCTTGTACACAGAATACACATTTCTCCAATTTGGCATACAAATGATTTTCTCTAAGCCTTTGGAGCACAGTTCGTACATGTTCCAAATGAGAATACTTGTCGGGGGAATATATCAAAATATCATCTAAGTAGATAACGACAAAACGACCAATGAGGTCCGAGAATATCACGTTGATGAAATTCTGAAATATGGCAGGGGCGTTGGTAAGACCAAACGGCATGACTAAATTTTCAAATAGTCCCTCGGTCATGAGGAACGCGGTTTTCCATTCATCCCCCTCCCGGACCCTTATCAAATTATATGCCCCCCGAAGGTCCAGTTTAGAAAACCACTTTGCCCCTGATAGTTGGTTACATAAATCGGGAATCAACGGAAGGGGGTACGTATTCCGTACAGTAATTTGATTAAGCTCCCGGAAGTCGAGACAGGGACGTAACCCACCATCTTTTTTCTTTACAAAAAAGAAACATGCCGCTACAGGTGAGACTGAAGGATGTATGTGTCCTTTGCGCAGACATTCAGTAATGTACTCCTTAATAGCCGAGTGCTCAGGACCAGACAAATTAAACAGACGGGCTTTGGGTAATTTAGCCCGCGGGTCCAGCTCAATAGCGCAGTCAAAGGGTCTATGTGGCGGTAACGTCTCGGCCTCGCTTTCGAAGAATACATCTTCGAAGTCCTTCAGGCATTCCGGAATACCTTCCAGCTCGACAGATGATACAGACACAGATTTAACTGGTTCAACCAGCAGTGCGGATTTATCACATAACTCAAAATCATTAAACCCCCATTGTACAATCTCCCCCGTTTTCCAGTTAATAACTGGGTTATGGCGTTGTAACCAGGGCATGCCCAACACCAACCCTGCAGGTAGATTGTCCAGCACAAAACAACTTATCTTTTCCACATCAATAGCGCCCACTCTGAGCGAAAACACATCAGACATAAAGCAAATTCCCTCCTTAGTGAGGGGAGATGAGTCAATGGCCATCACCTTGATCGGAACCTTGAGCCTAAC
The DNA here is from genome assembly GCF_039654945.1 of Dendrobates tinctorius. NCBI lineage: Eukaryota > Metazoa > Chordata > Amphibia > Anura > Dendrobatidae > Dendrobates > Dendrobates tinctorius. The sequence continues at coordinate 17,339,757 of NW_027361671.1, read as the reverse complement.
TGTCCCTATCTTGCAGTGTGTGACCAATTGGGAGTCAATGAGGTTAATAGATGATCCGCAGTCCACGAAGGCTGTAGAGGAAAAAGAACTACCGTCCACAAATAGTTCCACAGGCAGTAATACTTTAGAAAACGAGGAAAATGGTACCTGAGGGTCTGAGCAGCCTCCCCGTTGACTATCCAGACCTAGTCGTTTCCCGCCGACCGGGTTTGAAGACGGGCAATTCGGGCACTCCCTTTTCCAATGTCCCGTTTTACTGCAGTAAAAGCATAACTGCTTGTCCTTCCGGCGTTTCCTCTCCGTATCCTTCAGGGAGAGGGCGCCTACATCCATGGGCTCAGGGGCAGTCTCTTTTCCACTGGGGAATAATGGAGTATCCACCTGCATCACCCCTCTGGCCCGCAGCCTGCGGTCCATCCGGACGGCCTGCGTCATGGCGTCCTCGAGAGAGTTAGGTGGGGGATGTAAGACCAAGGCATCCTGCAGCCGCTCGGACAAGCCTCTGCGAAAGAGTCCTCGGAGTGCGGCGTCGCTCCAAGAGACCTCTGCCGCCCAGCGGCGGAACTCAGAACAAAACCACTCAGCTGAGTGTTTCCCCTGACAGACACTCATCAACATATCCTCTGCCAATTGCACTCGGTCAGGTTCATCATAAATGTGCCCGAGGGCCTCAAAGAATGCGTTCACTGACATACGTTCAGGAGCAGAGGAAGACAGAGAGAAAGCCCATGCTTGCGGAGCCCCCCGAAGTGGGGAAATAATGACCCCCACCCTCTGGAACTCATCCCCGGAGGAGCGGGGCCTTAAAGAAAAAAAAAGCTTGCATCCTTCTCTGAAAGACCTGAACTCCTTTTTGTCCCCTGAGAAAAGGTCTGGCAATTTGACCGGAGATTCGGGGGACGCTAATGACACATCCCTACCCCCAGAACTAGAAGCCCCTGCATCGACAGCCCCCTGCACAGTAACCACCAACTGTTGCTGGGTCTGGGCCATCGTGCGTTGTTCCACATTGAGCTTATGGAACATTTGGGTCAGGTGCTTGACCTGATCAGACAAGGCTTGTATGGGATCCATGAGGATAACACACACCCTTTTTTTTTTTTTTTTCTTTCTTCAGAAAAAAAAAAAAAAACTGAAATGGTCAGTTATAATGTCAAAGACACCGCACTACACTTGCTCATAGAGCCAGTGCGTGTGTCCTGAGTACAGAAGCAGTGCTAAGAGTTACCTGGGGAGCAGGGCAGCAGAGGTGACCAGGCGTGCTTCAACTAATAGTGTCAGGGTCCAGAGAACTCAGATTATGGCAAAGCACAAGTCATGCACAGTACAGACCAGCGAGGTACAGGAGAGATAAACAGACGGGAGGTCAGACAAAGCCAAAGGTCATACACAGGATCACAGTACAGTACCAGGGAGGAGACAGAGCGGATAATCAGGGCCAAGCAGAGATCAAAACCAAACAGACATATAAGGTACCAGGCAGAATCCAAAGCGATATCCAGGGAACAGACCGAGTCATACACAGAGAATCAAGTAACCAGAACACAGCACTAACACACTCAGGGGTCACCACACAATGCCAAGGGCAAGAGTATAACTGACAGGGATGGGAGCGTCCTGAGGCTATAAGAAGCCTCCCCCAGAACCAGGGAGAGGCCACAATCATAGCCCCAGGTGTGCAGGTAAGCCTGCACCGGGATCACAACCTTTAACCCCAGAAATGCCAGTCATCAGCACTGGTTCCAGACATTAACCCCACGTGTGCGAGTCAAACCCGCACTGAGATCATGACAATGGCATTTAGTAGCGCATTTTTAATTTTTCCCTCCACATGCTTCTGCAGGGCAGGGACAGCTTGCCTGCTGAAATAAAAGCGGCTGGGCACATTGTATTGTGGAACTGCCAATGACATAAAGTTCCGGAAGGTGTCAGTCTCCACCAGCCTGAATGACAGCATCTCAAGGGCCAGTAGTTTGGCAATGCCGGCATTCAGAGCCAGTGCTCGGGGATGGTTTGCCGAGTATGGCCGCTTTTTCTCCCATGCCTGTGCTACCGATTGCTGGAGAGTGGCCTGGGAGTGTGCTGATGACTGCGAACGTGGTTCAGTGGGTGGAATTTCACTGGGTCTCTGGACAACAGTGGCAGTGGTTCTTCCATGGCGCTCCAGTGAGGAAGCCGAACCAGCTGTGTGTGAGCTGGAGGAAGAAGCCCCAACACGAGCTGAAGAGGTGGTAGGTGCTGCTGAAGGTTGGCCTACATCTTCAGTGTGTCTGTGTAACTCCACCTCGTGCTTGGTACGCACATGTTTCCACATATTTGTGGTATTGAGGTTGGTCACATTTTTCCCTCGTTTCACTTTCTGATGACACAGCTTGCATTTGACAAAGCAAATGTCAATTGCAACTGTGTCAAAAAAAGACCACACACTGCAAGTCCTGGGAGCGCCTGTTTTGTGTTTTGGAAGAGGATTGCTCCTCACGGGTGCCAAAGTGGAGGCTACAGGCAACCAAGTCTGCCCCCGCCCTCTCCCTCCTCTTTTGGCCGTTCGGGGAATCTCTTCCTCAGAGCTGCTCCCACCACCTTCCTGTGGCTGACGCCATGATGGGTCAAGGACCTCATCATCTCCACTCCCCTCTTCAAGCACCGGCTGGTCCTGGGTTGTCTCGCCAGCACCGTACGCACCAGAAATTGGCAACTGAGTCTCATCATCATCTGATGCATACTGAGGTGTGCTGACCATAGGCACTGGCCCACCCGCCTCTTCAGATTCAGAGGGACAAAGCAGTTGCGCATCACTGCATACTCCCTCTTCTTCACGCTCTAGAATGCTGCTTGGCTGGCCACCTCTTTCCAAGCCAACAGATTCTGAGAACAGAAGTAAAGATTGAGATGGCTCCTGTCCAGGGCTCTCAGACTGCCTGGGCAATTTGGCAAGTGGTGAAGAGACAGATGGTTGCTCTTCAGTGCTCTGGCCTTGGGAGGATGCGGAAGTCATTGAAGTGGATGCGTTAGCTGCCATCCATCCGACAACGGCTTCAATTTGTTCGTCACGCAGCAGTGGGGTACGGCGAGGTCCTACAAAGCTGTGCATGAAGGACTGTTGCCTGGTAAAAGTGGGGGATGCCGGGTCACTGGTGGCCGCAGCAGACACCGAATCCCCACGTCCTCTCCCTGCTGAATCCCCCCGTCCTCTCCCTGCTGAAACTCCACGGCCACGACCTCGTGCCTTACTCCCTGCCTTCTTCATCTTGGTAGACTGATAAAGATAGGCAGAAAAGTAAAAAAGGGGTGGCTTAGTGTTCTTATTCCTGAACACCTGCTAACCAGTATAAGAAACACTAATTTGGCTAAGAGTGTGTGCACTACACTTTAATATGATCTAATGTGGCCTAGACAACTGTAAAGTGGAGTGTTTGGTGAACTTTATTTCCTTTTTTTGGGTGGGGGAAAAGGAAAGGATGTGACCAAAGTTTGAAAGCTATAGTATCACAAACTTTTTGGAGCGATTACAATGCAGGAAGCTAACCTACAATGCAATTCATGAGGCTCCAAAAAATAGGGTGATACTAGCCTGGCTGGCCCTGAAGGGCACAAGCCAGCAAAAAGGCTCCTCTATCTAATCCTATATAGTGTTTGCAACCAACCAATGACAATGGATGCAGTTGGTAGCACACTAATATAGGAGCAAAAATCTGGCTAAATTAGCTGCAAAAAAAGGACTATGTATGAGACAGTGACGCACGCTGAGCGGACTACAGCTGGCGGTGGCTGTAGAACACACTGCAACGTGAGCTGCACTCACACACAGAGAGACCTATCAGACAGCCAAAAACAGTGCAGAGAAATGGGCTATAGCACTGAAAGGCTGCTGAAAGGCTCCGCTGTCCACTCCTTTAGTGTTTGTAACCAACGTATATGGATACGTATGGAAGCACACTATACAGGAGAAAAAAAAAGCAGCAATAAAAGAAAAATGTGTATGAGGCAGAGACACACGCTGGCCGGCCTACAAGCATACGTGCCTGCAGGACACACTACACAGCGTGGGTCTGCACTCACACAGCCCTTGCAGACAGCTGTGAAAACAGCGCTGCTAGGGAAAAGCAAGCTACAGTGGTGGTTTATGTAGCCTGGGTTAAGCACTATATGTTTTGTGGAATCGCTATTTCTAACTGTCCCTCACAGTCTTCAACAGCAGCCTGTCCCTAACTGAATTCAGAGCAGAGTGACCAGAAATGGCGGCTGCAGCGCTTTTTATAGTGCATCATGACATCATTTCAGCAGCCAATCACAGCCATGCCAGTAGATAACATGCCTACATGCCTAACAGGATATGCCCACACTTCTGAGGATCCCCATTGGCTGAATCAAATCGAGCGGGCTCCTAGCATTATGGGAACTTCCGATTCCGGTATTCGATATGAAAAAAGTATAGGAACTAAGTATCGGAATTCCGATACAGCTAATATCGGCCGATACCCGATACTTGCGGTATCGGAATGCTCAACACTACTGATAAGCAATTATTTAATGATATATCAAAACATCTCTGACTGACAGTAAGGCTATGTGCACATGACGCGGATTTGTTGTGTTTTCGCAGCGCTTATTTCTGTGCGGAAATGCACCAAAACTGCAAAGGATTATTAAAGCAAGGTTGATCAATGGAAATCCAGAATTGTTGCGCACATGATGTATAAAATTCTGTCCTTATCTGCAGCATTTTAATCTCCACAGCATGTCAGTTATTTTTGCGGACCTGCAGTGCTTTTCACCCATTGACTTCCACTGAGTCACTCAAATTGGCAGCAAATGCGCAGGTTTGTGGATTTGGTGCCAAAAACACAGCAGATTTGTCAAAGGAACTGATGTCAGAAGGAGGAAGATTGTGTGGGCAGAGAATCTAGAATAGAACCTATCTTGGTTGAAGCACATCAACAATGGAGGTTCATTATTTGGAAAACAAACCCCCATACTAATCCGCATGTAAATCTGCATCAAAAGCGCAAAAAATCCGCATAAAAGCCACACGGAATTTCCACTGCGTTTTCCACCAAGAGATGCAGAAACCGCACAGAAATGTCAGCAAGAAAATCTGCAACGTGCGCACATAGTCTAAAGCAAAAGCATTGGCAATATACTGGATCTACAGTGTGTATGGAAAGTATTCAGACCCCTTTAAATTTTTCACTCTTTTTTCATTGCAACCATTTGGTAAATTCTAAAAAGTTAATTTTTTACTCATTAATGTACACTCTGCACCCTATCTTGACTGAAAAAATACAGAAATATAGAAATTTTGTCAAATTTATTAAAAAAGTAAAACTGAATTATCACATGGTCATATGTATTCAGACCCTTTGCTCAGTATTGAGTAGAAGCACCCTTTGAGCTAGTACAGCCATGAGTCTTCTTTGGAATGATACAAGTTTTTCACACCTGGATGTAGCGATCCTCTGCCATTCTTCCTTGCAGATCATCTCCAGTTTTGTCAGGTTGGATGGTGAACATTGGTGAACAGCCATTTTCAAGTCTCTCCAGAGATGCTCAATTGGGTTTAGGTCAGGGCTCTGGCTGGGCCAATCAAGAATGGTCACAGAGTTGTTCTGAAGCCATTCCGTTGTTACTTTAGCTGTGTGCTTAGGGTCATTGTCTTGTTGGAAGGTGAACCTTTTGCCAAGTCTGAGGTACAGAGCACTCTGGAATAGGTTTTCATCCAGGATATCTCTGTATTTGACCGCATTTATGTTTCCTTCAATTGAATCCAGTTGTCCTGTCCCTGCAGCTGAAAAACTCCCCCATATCATGATGCTGCCACCACCATGTTTCACTGTTGGGATTGTATTGGGCAGATGGTGAGCAGTGTCTGGTTTTCTCCACACATACCGCTTAGAATTGTCACCAAAAAGTTCTATTTTCATGTAATCAAACCAGAGAATTTTATTACTCATAGTCTGGGAGTCCTTCATGTGTTTTTTTGCAAACTCTAAGCAGGCTTTCATATATTTTGCACTGAGGAGAGGCTTCTGTCGGGCCACTCTGCATTAAGGACCAACTGGTGGAGGGCTGCAGGGATAGTTTACTTTGTGGAACTTTCTCCCATCTCCCTAAGCTCAGCCACAGTGATCTTGGGGTTCTTCTTTACCTCTCTCACCAAGGCTCTTCATAGAATCATAGAATCATAGAATCGTAGAGTTGGAAGGGACCTCCTGGGCCATCTGGTCCAACCCCCTGCTCAAAGCAGGATTCGCTAAATCATCCCAGTCAGATGTCTGTCCAGCCTCTGTTTGAAGACTTCCATTGAAGGAGAACTCACCATTTCTCGTGACAGCCTGTTCCACTCATTGATCACTAACTGTCAAAAAGTTTTTTCTAATATCTAATCTGTGTCTCCTCCCATTCAGTTTCATCCCATTGCTTCTAGTCTTTCCTTGTGCAAATGAGAATAAAGTTGATCCTTCTACAATGTGACAGCCCTTTAGATATTTGTAGACAGCTATTAAGTCTCCTCTCAGTCTTCTCTTTTGCAAACTAAACATTTCCAAATCCTGCAACCTTTCCTCATAAGACAGGGTTTGCAGACCGGTCACCATTCTGGTCGCTCTTTTCTGAACTTGCTCCAGTTTGTTGATGTCTTTTTTAAAATGTGGTGCCCAAAACTGGACACAATATTCCAGATGAGGTCTGACCAAAGAGGAGTAGAGGGAAATAATGACTTCACGTGATCTAGACTGTATGCTTCTGTTAATACATCCTAGAATTGCATTTGCCTTTTTTGCTGCTGCATCACACTGTTGACTCATATTCAGTCTGTGATCTATTAGTATACCCAAGTCTTTTTCACATGTGCTGTCACTTAGCCCTATTAGCCTTCTTCCACGATTGCTCAGTTTGGTTGGATGTCCAGGTCTACGAATACTTCTAGTGGTCCCAAACTTCTTCCATTTAAGGATTATGGTAGCCACTGTGCTCTTAGGAAGTTTGAGTACTGCAGAAATTCTTTTGTAACCTTGGCCAGATCTGTGCCTTGCTACAATCCTGTCTCTGAGCTCCTTGGCTAGTTCCTTTGACCTCATGATTCTCATTTGATCTGACATGCACTGTGAGCTGTGAGGTCTTACATAGACAGGTGTGTTCTTTTGCAAATCAAATCCTATCAGTTAAGCACAGCTGGACTCCAAAGAAGAATTAGAACAATCTCAAGGAGGATCACGAGGAAATGGACAATATGTGACTTAAATATGAGTGTCTGCACAAAGGGTCTGAATACTTATGACCATGTGATGTTTCAGTTTTTCTTTTTTAGCTAATTTTCAAAAATTTCTACGTTTCTGATTTTTTTCAGTCAAGATGGGGTGCAGAGTGTATATTAATGAGAAAAAATGAACTTTTTTGAATTTACCAAATGGCTGCAATGAAACAAAGAGTGAAAAATTTAAAGGGGTCTGAATACTTTCCATGCCAACTGTATGTGTGTCTGACAGATGAAAACCCAACTGATTGCCAGAATGGGATACTTATGCTCCCTGTTCAAATAGAGAAGTCAACATTGAGACTGAATAAAGCAAAGCAGCAGGGGAAATGAGTGATCCCAATTTTCACCTATCTGGCAGATAAGCAATAACATGTAGTAATTGGAATATGCCTTCCATGAAGAACTAAACAAATCTATATAATGTATAGTTTAATCAGCATTTTCTGAACAATAGCTTTGATTCAGGCTGTATATATGGACAAAGCATATAATCCTATAAAATCCACAAATACAGCAGTTGTGAGACACTTCCTAGATTCCTGCATATATTGATATATATTCTGCACCATATGTTTTTAAATACATTTGTCACTGACTTGAACAGCTGAAAGTCTGCTTGGATTTTATCATACTCCATGATATAATTCTGAGATTAGATAACATTCAATAGCATTTGTCATGAAACTGTTTGCATTGCGGACTTCTCCATTTACATTTATTGCATGCTTTCATGCACTATTCATTGAAATGATTACATAGTATGATGAAAATTGCTACTAAGGAAATTGCCTGTGATTGATATGCTAATACTCAATATAAAGAAATAAAAAAACAAGTTGATTGTGCTAAAGAACAAATAACTAAACACCGTGAACTTATTTTACAGGTTCAAGTGAAATTAGATGGTATATACAAATAGACATCATTGATTGATGTGATTCATTTTGATTTTTATGACATGATATCTTTCATTTATTTCCATTTATAATATACATGTTTAATAAATAAACTCACAATCACAAAATAAATTGCTCCTTAATCACCTGAACTCAAAAACTGGCTTAAAACCCTTAGAAAAGTGGTATTGTAAACAAATTATATTTTTTCAATATCACGAAAAACAGCAAAATTCTTGTCTTTTATGCAGTCATTAGTGATGAGTAGTGTTGAGCATTCCGATACCGCAAGTATCGGGTATCGGCCGATATCAGCGGTATCGGAATTCCGATACTTAATTCCGATACTTTTTTCATATCGGATTCCGGGATCGGAATCGGAATAGGAAGTTCCCATCATGCTATGAGCCTGCTTGCTTTGATTAAGCCAATGGGAATCCTCCGAAGTGTGGGCACATCCTGTTAGGCATGTAGGCATGTTAACTATTGGCATGGCTGTGATTGGCTGCCGAAATGATGTCATGATGCACTATAAAAGCCACCGCAGCCGCCATTTCTGGTCACTCTGCTGTGAATTCAGTTAGGGACAGGCTGCTGTAGAAGACTGTGAGGGACAGTTAGAAATAGCGATTCTAAAAACAATATTGTGCTTTATCCAGGCTACCTAAACCACCACTGTAGCTTGCTTTTCCCTAGCAGCGCTGTTTTCACAGCTGTCTGCAAGGGCTGTGTGAGTGCAGCTCACGCTGTGGAGTGGGTCCTGCAGCCACGTCAGGCTGTAGGCCACCCAGTGTGATCACTGCTGCCTCATACATCTTTTATTTTTTGAGCTGCATTTTTTAAATAATTTCAATCTAGTGTGCTTCCATCCGTATCCATATACGTTGGTTGCAAACACTAGTAGTAGACAGCGGAGCCTTTCTGCAGCCTTTCAGTGCTAGTGTCCACTTTGCTGCACTGTTCACGGCTGTCTGAGAGGTCTCTGACTGTGTGTGAGTGCAGCTCACGCTGAGTAGTGTGTCCTGCAGCTACGTCTGGCTGTAGGACGCTCAGCGTGCGTCACTGCCTCACACATATTTTTATTTGAGTGCAGCTCATTTTTTCTTCTATTAGTGTGCATCCATCCGTCTCCATCTACGGTGGTTGCAAACACTATATAGGAGTACACAGCGGAGCCTTTCTGCAGCCTGTCAGTGCCAGTGCCCACTTAGCTGCACTGTTGACGGCTGTCTGAGAGGTCTCTGACTGTGTGTGAGTGCAGCTCACGCTGAGTAGAGTGTCCTGCAGCTACGTCTGGTTGTAGGACGCTCAACGTGCGTCACTGCCTCACACATATTTGTCTCTGAGTGCAGCTCATTTTTTCTTCTCCTATTAGTGTGCATCCATCCGTATCCATCAACATTGGTTGGTTGCAAACACTATATAGGAGTAGATAGAGGAGCCTTTTTTTCTGGCTTGTGCCCTGCCGGCGCAGCCAGATTAGTATTACCCAATTTTTTTGGAGCCTCATCTTTTGCATTGTAGGTTACCTGCCTGCATTGTAATAGCTCCAAAAAGTTGGTGATACTATCAGTTTCAATTCTTTGTTCTCATACTTTGAGTTTGTTTCAAACAAAGAAACCACATAAAAAGTTCACCAAACACTACATTTTGAACTTGTGTAGGCCACATCAGCTCCTATTAAAGTCTAGTCCACACACACACACTTCATAAAATTAGTGTTTCTTGTACCTGTAACCAGCTGTTCAGGAATAAGCACACTAAGGCCCCCCTTTGTCCTTTTTTGCCTATCTTAAGCAGTCTTGCAAGATGAAGAAGGCAGGGAGTAAGGCGCGGGGGCGTGGGCGTGGGCGTGGAGTTTCAGCAGGGAGAGGACGTGGGGATTCTGCAGGGAGAGGACGTGGGGATTCTACAGGTAGAGGACGTGGGGATTCTGGGCCTGCTGCGGGCACCAGTGGATCAGCATCCCCCAGTTTTAGCAGGCAACAGTCCTTTATGCGCAGCTTTGTAGGACCTCAACGTACCCCACTGCTGCGGGAGGAACAAATTGAAGCCGTTGTCGGATGGATGGCAGCTAACGCATCGACTTCAATTACTTCCGCATCCTCTCAGGGTCAGAGCACCGAAGAGCAACCATCTGTCTCTTCACCACCTGCCAAAGTGCCCAGGCAGTCAGAGAGACATGGACAGGAGCCATCACAATCTCTACTTCTGTTCTCGGAATCTGTTGGCTTGGAAAGAGGGGGCCAGCCAAGCAGCATTCCTGAATGTGAAGAAGAGGGAGTATGCAGTGATGCGCAACTTCTTTGTCCCTCTGAATCTGAAGAGGCGAGTGGGCCAGTGCCTATGGTCAGCACACCTCAGTACGCATCAGATGATGACGAGACTCAGTTGCCACTTTCTGGTGCGTACGGTGCTGGCGAGACAACCCCGGAGAAGCAGCTGTTTGAAGAGGGGAGGGAAGATGATGAGGTCCTTGACCCATCATGGCGTGAGCAACAGGAAGGTGGTGGGAGCAGCTCGGAGGAAGAGATTCCCCTACCGGCCAAAACAGGAGGCAGAGGGAGGGGGAAGACTTGGTTGCCTGTACCCTCCACTTCGGCACCCGTTAGGAGCATTCCTCCTTCCAAAGGCAAACCGGGCGCTCACAAGAGTTGCAGTGCGTGGTCCTTTTTTGACACAGTTGCAGATGACATTTGCTTTGTCAAATGCAAGCTGTGTCATCAGAGAGTCAAAAGAGGGAGAAATGTCAGCAACCTCAATACCACAAATATGTGGAAACATGTGCGCACCAAGCACGAGTTGGAGTTGCATAGACACCCTCAAGACGTAGGCCAACGTACAGCACCACCTACCACCTCTTCAGTTCGTGTTGGGCCCTCTTCCTCCAGCTCACACACTGCTGGTTCGGCTTCCTCACAGGATCGCCAAGGAAGAACCTCTGCCACTGTTGTCCGGAGACCCTGTCAGATTCCACCCATAACAGCACGTTCCCATCCATCACAGCCATCGGTAGCACAGGCATGGGATAAAAGGCGCCCTTACTCGGCAAACCATCCCCGAGCACAGTCTCTGAATGCTGGCATTGCCAAACTTCTGGCAGTTGAAATGCTGTCATTCAGGCTGGTGGACACTGACACCTTCCGGGACTTAATGGCATTGGCAGTCCCCCAATACAACGTGCCCAGCCGCTTTTATTTCAGCAGGCGAGCCGTCCCTGCCCTGCAGAAACATGTTGAGGGCAAAATAAAACATGCGCTACTAAACGCCGTTAGTAGCAAGGTCCACCTGACCACCGATGCGTGGACCAGTAACCATGGACAGGGACGATACCTTTCCCTCACTGCCCACTGGGTCAATGTTGTGGAGCCGGGTACGGATCTGGAGAGTGGCGCTGTACGTGTTCTTCCAACGCCACGGATTGCAGGACTCCAGTCTGTACACATAGACTCCTCCTCCTACTCAAGTTCCTCAGAAACAGCAGAGCAGGAGCCTGTTACGACCGATATGAGCACAGCCGTGGCCAAACGTCAACAGGCTGTACTCAAATTAATTTCTTTGGGGAATCGAAGCCACACAGCGCAGGAGCTCTGGAATGCTATCAAGCTGGAGAGCGATGTGTGGTTTGGGCCAGCGAATCTCCAGCCGGGCTTGGTAGTGTGTGACAATGGCCGAAATCTGGTGGCAGCTCTTGGCCTAGGCAACCTCACACACATCCCATGTCTGGCACATGTTCTTAACTTGGTCGTGCAGAGCTTTCTGAGGGACTATCCGGATCTTGATGCACTGTTGCACAAGGTCCGCATAGAGTGCGCTCACTTGCGACGTTCCAGCACGGCAAGATCGCGCCTCGCTGCTCTGCAGCGACGATTTGGCCTTCCGGAACATCGCATCATATGTGACCTACCCACCCGGTGGAATTCAACGTTACATATGTTGGAGCGGTTGTGTGAGCAGCAGGCAGCAGTCATGGAGTACCAGCTGCATCAGGCGCAAACAAGTCGCACTGTGCGCCGTTCACACTTCAGCACCATTGAGTGGGCCTCTATGAAGGACATCTGCCTCGTTTTGCGTGCCTTCGATGAATCCACGCGGATGGCGAGTGCAGATGATGCACTAGTCAGCATGACTGTCCCCCTTATCTGCCTGCTTCAACAAACACTGCAAGCACTAAGGGATGAGGTTTCAGAAGAGGTGGAGGATGAGGAGTCCCAAATGCCATCTGCTTCTGGACAGTCTGCGCTACGTGTTTCCTCACAAAGGCCTAGGCAGGGGACACTTTGTGAGGAGGATGAGGAGGAGTCGATGGAGGAGGAAGACATCTCTCCAGAGGAGGGAGGTACACAAACCTCTACTCAGTATGTACAGCGAGGGTGGGGTGATGCAGAGCAGGTCGAGGTCACGCCTCAAACAGGGGACAGCGGTTCTTTGGCAGTTGGGAGTCTGCAGCACATGGTTGATTTCATGCTGCAGTGCCTGAGAAACGACCGCCGCATCGCCCACATTCTCGTCTCGGCTGATTATTGGGTGTACACCCTCCTAGATCCTCGCTACCGGGACAGCGTACAAAGGCTCATACCAACGTTGAACCGGGAGCGTAAAATGCGGGAGTACGAAGAGTCACTGGTGCAGTCCATAATGTTTTCCATTCCACCCGACAGCATTGTTGCAAGTGCTTTACAAAGCAGCTCTGTGCGTCGAGGCAGTGGAGGAAACTCTGCACAAAGAGGGAGCAGAGGCAGTGCCGCAGCACAAGGCAAGACCACTATGGCCCAAATGTGGCAAAGTTTTGTGTGTCCACCACAATTGTCTACACCATCAGCGACGCCTCGAGTCAGCAGGAGGCAACGCTTCCGTCAGATGGTGTCAGACTACATGTCTTGCCCTGTCGCTGTACTCCCAGATGGCTCTTCCCCCTTCAAGTTTTGGGTCTCTAAGCTGGATACATGGCCAGAGCTTAGCCAGTATGCATTGGAGGTGCTGGCTTGCCCTGCTGCCAGTGTATTATCGGAACGTGTCTTTAGTGCCGCAGGTGGTGTACTAACAGACCGTCGCACGCGACTATCTTCCGATAATGTTGACCGGCTGACTTTTCTGAAAATGAACAAGGCCTGGATCTCCAAAGACTTTGCCATTCCTCTTACAGACTAAATTAGTGGTTGGCAACTGTATCCAGGTCTGCTGGTGTGTTCATTTTTCTACCACCTGAACTATAATCCCTGTGCTTCAACACAGCCAGTTGTCGCTCAGATGTGTCGTCTGCACAGAGAAACACACTAGCTCCTGTGTTACTGGGGTTCAGTAATGCCAGCTGATCCCCTGCTGTGTGGACGGCAGAGTCACCAGCTCCATCAACATTCAAACCACTACTGATTTTTAACCGTGCCCAACTTAGGTCTCTGGCTCCACTGTCTCTACTATTTCCCCTGACCTCCAACCCCGCCATCTACATCTCTGAAGTGGCGTCAGCACAATCTACACTTGTTCCTGTGTTCCTGTGGCTCAGTCCCATCAGTTTATCCCCTGATGTGTGTCCGGCAAGGTCTCCTGCTCTGTCCACATTCCCATAACCAGTAGTGGGAATGAGGACAGAGCTGGCGAACTTGCCGGACAAACATCAGGGGATCAACTGATGGGACTGAGCACCAGTAACACAGGAACAAGTGTAGATTGTGCTGACGCCACTTCAGAGATGTAGCTGGCGGGGTTGGAGGCCAGGGTAAATAGTAGAGACAGTGGAGCCAGAGGCCTAAGTGGAGCATGGTTAGAATCAGTAGTAGTCCACAACCTCCATAAAAACCGCTGCCCATTGGCCTCTGCATGCGGCATGCGTAATCCTGGGCACCAACAGCGTCAGTTGGTGTTCAGAAGTGTCGTCTCCACAGAGCCAAACACATTCGTTCAAGTGTTAGTGGGGTTCAGCACTGCCAGCTGTTCCCCTGCTGTGGAGATGGCAAGTCTCCTGCTGCCTTCACCTGCCAAAATCCAGTAGGCCCCAGCCTGCTCCTCGCCTAATCCTGGGCTCCAACAGCGTCAGTTGGTGTTCAGAAGTGTCGTCTCCACAGAGCCAAACACATTCGTTCAAGTGTTAGTGTGGTTCAGCACTGCCAGCTGTTCCCCTGCTGTGGAGATGGCAAGTCTCCTGCTGCCTTCACCTGCCAAAATCCAGTAGGCCCCAGCCTGCTCCTCGCCTAATCCTGGGCTCCAACAGCGTCAGTTGGTGTTCAGAAGTGTCGTCTCCACAGAGCCAAACACATTCGTTCAAGTGTTAGTGGGGTTCAGCACTGCCAGCTGTTCCCCTGCTGTGGAGATGGCAAGTCTCCTGCTGCCTTCACCTGCCAAAATCCAGTAGGCCCCAGCCTGCTCCTCGCCTAATCCTGGGCTCCAACAGCGTCAGTTGGTGTTCAGAAGTGTCGTCTCCACAGAACCAAACACATTCGTTCAAGTGTTAGTGGGGTTCAGCACTGCCAGCTGTTCCCCTGCTGTGGAGATGGCAAGTCTCCTGCTGCCTTCACCTGCCAAAATCCAGTAGGCCCCAGCCTGCTCCTCGCCTAATCCTGGGCTCCAACAGCGTCAGTTGGTGTTCAGAAGTGTCGTCTCCACAGAGCCAAACACATTCGTTCAAGTGTTAGTGTGGTTCAGCACTGCCAGCTGTTCCCCTGCTGTGGAGATGGCAAGTCTCCTGCTGCCTTCACCTGCCAAAATCCAGTAGGCCCCAGCCTGCTCCTCGCCTAATCCTGGGCTCCAACAGCGTCAGTTGGTGTTCAGAAGTGTCGTCTCCACAGAGCCAAACACATTCGTTCAAGTGTTAGTGGGGTTCAGCACTGCCAGCTGTTCCCCTGCTGTGGAGATGGCAAGTCTCCTGCTGCATTCACCTGCCAAAATCCAGTAGGCCCCAGCCTGCTCCTCGCCTAATCCTGGGCTCCAACAGCGTCAGTTGGTGTTCAGAAGTGTCGTCTCCACAGAGCCAAACACATTCGTTCAAGTGTTAGTGGGGTTCAGCACTGCCAGCTGTTCCCCTGCTGTGGAGATGGCAAGTCTCCTGCTGCATTCACCTGCCAAAATCCAGTAGGCCCCAGCCTGCTCCTCGCCTAATCCTGGGCTCCAACAGCGTCAGTTGGTGTTCAGAAGTGTCGTCTCCACAGAGCCAAACACATTCGTTCAAGTGTTAGTGGGGTTCAGCACTGCCAGCTGTTCCCCTGCTGTGGAGATGGCAAGTCTCCTGCTGCCTTCACCTGCCAAAATCCAGTAGGCCCCAGCCTGCTCCTCGCCTAATCCTGGGCTCCAACAGCGTCAGTTGGTGTTCAGAAGTGTCGTCTCCACAGAACCAAACACATTCGTTCAAGTGTTAGTGGGGTTCAGCACTGCCAGCTGTTCCCCTGCTGTGGAGATGGCAAGTCTCCTGCTGCATTCACCTGCCAAAATCCAGTAGGCCCCAGCCTGCTCCTCGCCTAATCCTGGGCTCCAACAGCGTCAGTTGGTGTTCAGAAGTGTCGTCTCCACAGAGCCAAACACATTCGTTCAAGTGTTAGTGGGGTTCAGCACTGCCAGCTGTTCCCCTGCTGTGGAGATGGCAAGTCTCCTGCTGCCTTCACCTGCCAAAATCCAGTAGGCCCCAGCCTGCTCCTCGCCTAATCCTGGGCTCCAACAGCGTCAGTTGGTGTTCAGAAGTGTCGTCTCCACAGAACCAAACACATTCGTTCAAGTGTTAGTGGGGTTCAGCACTGCCAGCTGTTCCCCTGCTGTGGAGATGGCAAGTCTCCTGCTGCATTCACCTGCCAAAATCCAGTAGGCCCCAGCCTGCTCCTCGCCTAATCCTGGGCTCCAACAGCGTCAGTTGGTGTTCAGAAGTGTCGTCTCCACAGAGCCAAACACATTCGTTCAAGTGTTAGTGGGGTTCAGCACTGCCAGCTGTTCCCCTGCTGTGGAGATGGCAAGTCTCCTGCTGCCTTCACCTGCCAAAATCCAGTAGGCCCCAGCCTGCTCCTCGCCTAATCCTGGGCTCCAACAGCGTCAGTTGGTGTTCAGAAGTGTCGTCTCCACAGAACCAAACACATTCGTTCAAGTGTTAGTGGGGTTCAGCACTGCCAGCTGTTCCCCTGCTGTGGAGATGGCAGTCTCTCCTGCTGTCTCCGCATTACAAAGACAGTAGGCCTCTGCCTACACCCTCCTATTTCCTGGGCTTCAACACAGCCAGTTGTAGTTCGGAAGTGCCGTCCACACGGAAAGAGACACTTGCTCCCGTGTCTCAGTGGGGTTCAGTAACGTCAGCTGATCCCCTGCTGTGTGGATGGCAGTCTCTCCTGCTGTCACCTCATTCAAAATTCAGTAGGCCTCTGCCTACACCCTCCTATTTCCTGGGCTTCAACACAGCCAGTTGTAGTTCGGAAGTGCCGTCCACACGGAAAGAGATACTTGCTCCCGTGTCTCAGTGGGGTTCAGTAACGTCAGCTGATCCCCTGCTGTGTGGATGGCAGTCTCTCCTGCTGTCACCTCATTCAAAATTCAGTAGGCCTCTGCCTACACCCTCCTATTTCCTGGGCTTCAACACAGCCAGTTGTAGTTCGGAAGTGCCGTCCACACGGAAAGAGACACTTGCTCCCGTGTCTCAGTGGGGTTCAGTAACGTCAGCTGATCCCCTGCTGTGTGGATGGCAGTCTCTCCTGCTGTAAACTCATTCAAAATACAGTAGGCCTCTGCCTACACCCTCCTATTTCCTGGGCTTCAACACAGCCAGTTGTAGTTCGGAAGTGCCGTCCACACGGAAAGAGATACTTGCTCCCGTGTCTCAGTGGGGTTCAGTAACGTCAGCTGATCCCCTGCTGTGTGGATGGCAGTCTCTCCTGCTGTCACCTCATTCAAAATTCAGTAGGCCTCTGCCTACACCCTCCTATTTCCTGGGCTTCAACACAGCCAGTTGTAGTTCGGAAGTGCCGTCCACACGGAAAGAGACACTTGCTCCCGTGTCTCAGTGGGGTTCAGTAACGTCAGCTGATCCCCTGCTGTGTGGATGGCAGTCTCTCCTGCTGTAAACTCATTCAAAATACAGTAGGCCTCTGCCTACACCCTCCTATTTCCTGGGCTTCAACACAGCCAGTTGTAGTTCGGAAGTGCCGTCCACACGGAAAGAGATACTTGCTCCCGTGTCTCAGTGGGGTTCAGTAACGTCAGCTGATCCCCTGCTGTGTGGATGGCAGTCTCTCCTGCTGTAAACTCATTCAAAATACAGTAGGCCTCTGCCTACACCCTCCTATTTCCTGGGCTTCAACACAGCCAGTTGTAGTTCGGAAGTGCCGTCCACACGGAAAGAGATACTTGCTCCCGTGTCTCAGTGGGGTTCAGTAACGTCAGCTGATCCCCTGCTGTGTGGATGGCAGTCTCTCCTGCTGTAAACTCATTCAAAATACAGTAGGCCTCTGCCTACACCCTCCTATTTCCTGGGCTTCAACACAGCCAGTTGTAGTTCGGAAGTGCCGTCCACACGGAAAGAGATACTTGCTCCCGTGTCTCAGTGGGGTTCAGTAACGTCAGCTGATCCCCTGCTTTGTGGATGGCAGTCTCTCCTGCTGTAAACTCATTCAAAATACAGTAGGCCTCTGCCTACACCCTCCTATTTCCTGGGCTTCAACACAGCCAGTTGTAGTTCGGAAGTGCCGTCCACACGGAAAGAGATACTTGCTCCCGTGTCTCAGTGGGGTTCAGTAACGTCAGCTGATCCCCTGCTTTGTGGATGGCAGTCTCTCCTGCTGTAAACTCATTCAAAATACAGTAGGCCTCTGCCTACACCCTCCTATTTCCTGGGCTTCAACACAGCCAGTTGTAGTTCGGAAGTGCCGTCCACACGGAAAGAGATACTTGCTCCCGTGTCTCAGTGGGGTTCAGTAATGTCAGCTGATCCCCTGCTGTGTGGATGGCAAAGTCTCCTGCTGCCTACACAGTCGTACCACTACTGATTTTTAACCGTGCTCCAATTAGGCCTGTGGCTCCACTGTCTCTCGTATTTCCCCTGTCCTCCAACCCTGCCAGTTACAGCTCCGAAGTGGCGTCTGCACAATCCACACTTGTTCCTGTGTTACAGGTGTTCAGTCCGATCAGTTAATCCCCTGATGTGTGTCCGGCAATGTCGCCTGCTCTGTCCACATTCCCATTATCGGAATGTGGACAGAGCAGGCGACATTGCCGGACACACATCAGGGGATTAACTGACCGGACTGAACACCTGTAACACAGGAACAAGTGTGGATTGTGCAGACGCCACTTCGGAGCTGTAACTGGCGGGGTTGGAGGACAGGGGAAATACGAAAATCAGTGAATCCACAGGCCTAAGTGGAGCTTGGTTCAAATTAGTAG
This sequence comes from Dendrobates tinctorius, assembly GCF_039654945.1. Lineage (NCBI taxonomy): Eukaryota > Metazoa > Chordata > Amphibia > Anura > Dendrobatidae > Dendrobates > Dendrobates tinctorius. The sequence continues at coordinate 17,321,256 of NW_027361671.1, read as the reverse complement.
TCTACAACCGATCTTAAAATTTCTTCAATGCAGCCTAAGCCTGCTCCGTGCTTGTCCCTGGGCTTCAACACAGCCAGTTGTTGCTCGGAAGTGCCGTCTTCACAGAGTAAAACACTAGCTCCTGTGTTTGTGGGGTTCAGTAACGTCAGCTGTTCCCCTGCTGTTTTGATGGCAATCTGTCCTGCTGCCTCCCAATTGACAGCACATCAGGCCTCAGCCTGCTAAGTGCTTGTCCTGGGCTCCAACATCGCCAGTTGCTGCTCATAACTGACTTTGGCACGGGTACTCCCTCCTGCCCAGCTTGGTTCCAGCCCTGCCTGCTGTTTCCGGGAAGTGTCAATGTCAGTTTGCCACCCCAAGTTGCCATGTCGTGTTGCGGTTGGGTTAGCCGAGGCTAGGGTGCCAGCAGTTTAGGTGCTTCCTATGTGGACTGCGGGTTCTGGTAAGAAAGGCTTGTTCCGTAGTGCCAGTAGGACAAGCCCCCCCTGTAGGACTGTGTGATTCGGTAACTGCGGCCAGCTTGCGGCATGCCAACTTTGCTTTTCAGGGGTAACTTCTGATACCCCTCCGGGTTCCAGCACCGTCAGCTGGTTCTCATCAGAGCCTTTGGCCTAGGTGCCTCCATCTCGGTATCCGAGTTCCAGCAACGTCTGCTGGTCCTTGGTAGTGCTTTGTAGCACAGGTACCTCCTGCTTAGTAACCGGGTTCCAGCACCGTCAGCTGGTCCTCGGTTGTGCCATTGGCTCTTATTCCTTCTGCTGCCCCTCCGGGTGCCAGCACTGTCAGCTGGTCCTCGCTATTTCCATTTGCTCTTGCAGCTTATGCTACCCCTCCGGGTTCCAGCACCGTCAGCTGGTTCTCGTCAGAGCCTTTGGCCTAGGTGCCTCCATCTCGGTATCCGAGTTCCGGCAACGTCTGCTGGTCCTTGGTAGTGCTTTGTAGCACAGGTACCTCCTGCTTAGTAACCGGGTTCCAGCACCGTCAGCTGGTCCTCGGTTGTGCCATTGGCTCTTATTCCTTCTGCTGCCCCTCCGGGTGCCAGCACTGTCAGCTGGTCCTCGCTATTTCCATTTGCTCTTGCAGCTTATGCTACCCCTCCGGGTTCCAGCACCGTCAGCTGGTTCTCGTCAGAGCCTTTGGCCTAGGTGCCTCCATCTCGGTATCCGAGTTCCGGCAACGTCTGCTGGTCCTTGGTAGTGCTTTGTAGCACAGGTACCTCCTGCTTAGTAACCGGGTTCCAGCACCGTCAGCTGGTCCTCGGTAGTGCCATTGGCTCTTGTTCCTTCTGCTGCCCCTCCGGGTGCCAGTACCGTCAGCTGGTTCAAGAGGACAAAGAACAGGAAGACAACCACCAAGATGCAGAACAACAAGAGAGAGAAGACAAAGAAGCATAAAAAAAACAAAGCAGAAGAACATTAAGCATAAGACTAATACTCTGAGCAAATGATATTATCTTATTTATAAGCAGAAGAAGACTAAGCAGTGTATGGGGGTGAGTCCGTTCCTCCTCGTGGTGCCCCTGGAAAAGGCCTGCTTCTGCAGGCCAAACTGAACGCGGACAAATCCTGTTGTAAATCTTTTGTGACAGGCAGAACGGAAGGTGTAAACTTCTAACTTTTCTAGATAACAACTACAGGAATGCCTGACACAAACAAGAATATGATGAAGAAGAATAGGAAGAAGATGAAGAAGCTGAATATGTAGAATAATAATTTTTGAATAAGAAGAATATGAAGAATGTAAGAAAAGGAAGAAGAAGAAGAAGAAGAAGAAGAAGAAGAAGAAGAAGAAGAAGAAGAATGTAAAAAAAGGAAGTAGAAGAAGAAGAAGAAGAATGTAAAAAAAGGAATAAGAAGAAGAATGTAAAAAAAGGAAGTAGAAGAAGAAGAAGAAGAATGTAAAAAAAGGAAGTAGAAGAAGAAGAAGAAGAATGTAAAAAAAGGAAGTAGAAGAAGAAGACATACATGTCTGGCAAAATATAAATGAGGCTAACATAGTCAATATCTTTGTAACTCCTAACATCTTTAAAAAAAAAAGTTTAATTCCTGCTATTCCATTTGATTGGGCTAAACCTCTATGGCTTTAATGTCTCCTCCACCTCCCACAATACATTCTACATTATTCTTAGTTGTTTTTCTTCATGTAGAATTAACCTACAAGGAAAGAAAGGTTTTTTTTTAATTCCGATATTTTGGCCCCATTGACTTGCATTGGTTCCCGGTATCGGAATCGGCGATACCGATACTTTTTTTTAAGATCGGCCGATCCATTCCGATCCGATATTTTCAAGTATCGGCTGGTATCGCTCAACTCTAGTGATGAGCGAACATGCTCCGTCCAGCCCTTTATTACTGATGGGCGAGTGTGCTATAGCTTGCCGAATAAGCGAGGAGCCAAAAATATTCACTCAACTCTACTCGGTCGAACATACTGCTTCTCGAGATCCTCGGGACTCAATGAAGTATCCAGGTACTTGCTCGCCTTGCTCGATTCCCCGTCCCGCATTTTTGGCACCTGTTTTTCTGCCTTAAACATGTGGGAATTGCCTGCTAATCACAGTAATGCTGTAGCCATGTTGGCTACTGGCATTGCTGTGATTGGCCAGCCACATAGCGTCACCAGGTCTATATAAAGATGTAGCGCCACCATTTTCCTCGAATTGTATGTGGAAATAGCTTAGGGAGAGTAGCAATTGAAGTAACAGTGTGCTGGACAGCATTTATCTACCTGATTGTGCAATCTTAAACCACCAGCCCTTTTAGGGTTAATGCAAATTTATTATATTTTATAATACAGATTAGTTGGTGTAGTAGGAAGAGAGTATTGGGGCATTTAGAGCAGACTTGATTGCATAATAGTTCTTGATGTTGCTAAGTTAAACTATCAGCTCTTTTCAGGTATAATTCAAACAGATTCTATTCTCTAATACTACTGCTGACATCTGAAAAAATTTGAGGGTCCGGGGGCGTAATAGAGAGTATAGTTTTACAGACGTTTTGGAAAGTTTGATGGAGTTCCAGAGTTTGTTGCTGCCAGTATGAGAAATAATCATTTAAGTGACAATTCAAATAGATTCTACTCTTTTCTAATACCCCTCATAACTGAAAATAATTTTGGGTTCTGTGGCAGAGTAGGGATTATCGTTATTCAGATATTTTTTCATGTTTGATTGCTTTACAGACTTTGTTGCTGCCACATACAAGAAAAATTACTTTCATGGACAATTTAGGCCGGTTTCACATTAGCGCTTTTTAAGCGCACGCACGGCCGGGGGTAGCTCCGCCCCCGAGCCGGCTCTCTGCCCGGCGTGCCCGCCCCTTGCTTGTAGCGCCGCCTACTAGCGGACAGCGGCACCTGCGATTGGCGCACCCTATCTTTAGCATAGGGTGCGCAGATCGTGCGCAGGCCGTGCGCTAGTTGCGCTTTGACCTGCGCTGCGCACTTTTGACGGTGCGCCGTGCGCGCCAAAATCAAACTTTTCAGATTTTGGCGCGCACGGCGCACCGTCAAAAGTGCGCAGCGCAGGTCAAAGCGCAACTAGCGCACGGCCTGCGCACGATCTGCGCACCCTATGCTAAAGATAGGGTGCGCCGATCGCAGGCGCCGCTGTCCGCTAGTAGGCGGCGCTACAAGCAAGGGGCGGGCACGCCGGGCAGAGAGCCGGCTCGGGGGCGGAGCTACCCCTGGCCGTGCGTGCGCTTAAAAAGCGCTAATGTGAAACCGGCCTTAATACCGTTCTTAGCTGCATAGATAATATAAAATGTGCAAGGCGTGTGGTAAGGGACAGGGATGTAGACATGCTGCTGATGGTGCATGTAGGAGCTGTTGCTGTAGTTCAGGTGAAGCTGGGTAATCTGTGGGAGCACAACAAATATGCTCATTCACGAGAACTACAGTAGCTTTCTATCACACTTTTCAGGGAGGTGTGGGACACAACTCCTAAAGCCAGAACAGTGCGAGCAGGTTGTGGGTTGGGTGGCAGATAATGCTTCCAGTCTGTTTGCCAGTACCACACTGTCTTTCACACCATCCAGTCTTGTTAGCTAAGAGTATAGACCACATAGTCCTCACCCTGATCCTTCTTCCTCCCACCATGCCAAGTTCCAGAAAACAAGTAATACCATACTTGGAAATTCTGGGGAGCTTTTTAACTTTCCATTTACAGCTTCCTCTGGACTGTCAACATGAAAGTTTCAAAAGAAACATGAGGAGATTGTGCGCACTGATTCACAAATAATTGAGCAGCAATGATCACAAAAAGTCGACGGTGGGGAACAGCAATTAGGGTCTCAAGAGGTGGATGATGATGATGATGAAACATATTTGCCAACAAGTCATGTTAGGAGACAAAGTCTAGAGGAGGACCAGAGTGAGTAAGTAGATGACAAGGCGGTGAATAATGAAGTCACTGACACAACCTGGCAAGGTGGTATGAAGATCAAGCCAAGTAGCACAGAGGTGGAGGCATCCACAGTGCTGCGACAGGCAGAAAGAGGCAGTGAGACTGACAGAGGGAGAAGGTGGTCAACTGTTTCCCAGAACACCTCCACGTAGCCATATCCTAGGCCAAAGGTCAGTTGTTCACAGTCTCAAGCTGTTTTACAGAAAGTGCAGATGATAAGAAAATAGTCATTTGCAACCTGTGCCATACCAAGATCAGCAGGGACCTAACCAACACAGCATGCTCAAACACATGACATCCAAGTACCTGACTAGGTGGGCCGAATGCCTGGGTCCTCAATCAGTGCGTTTGGGTTACACCACTGCCTCTTTCCTTGTTCTATTTGGTGCCAATCCCCTGTCCAGGATGCAGGCATGGATGTCTCCCACCTTGCACCTGTTGTTGCACATACGCAATTGTGGCGCCCCTGAGGCTTTTTTGCCACAGAGGTACTGCACCTCCTCCTGAGGTGTGGTGCCCCACCATCCAGGTAAGGTGGAGACACCTGACCACACTCCAACACCTGCACCCCACACCACATAGTGTAGCAAGCACCTTTGGCGGCTCCCTGCTTGGAGTATAGCAAAGCACCCATTGGTGGCTCCCTGCTTGGAACACGAAACGTGCTGGGAGGTGGGTGGAGTTAGTTTACATTACAAAGAGAGGGAAGAGTTTAGAGTAGTGAAGTGAGTAGTTGGGGAGAGAAGATCCCTGGAGAGAGGGATAGATGGATGTAAGTGCTGCAGCAGATCCCAGTGACCTGGGTCTGCTGGCACGGGAAAGGAAGAGAGAGAGAGCAGCATAGACTGAAAGCCTGACTCTCCAAAGAGAGGAAGATCAGTACGGAACGTGAGAAGTAAAAGAGAACAGAGGATGTGGGTTAGAAGAGAACCCTTCCTAGAAGTTCTAAGCGCAAGGCCGGGGCCCGGACCCCGAGGTTGTATGGATACTAATGGTCCTGCAGCAGACACAGGAGGAATAGAAGTAGTGACCTCGCAAGGCCTGGGCCCAGTCCCCGAGGTTGTATGGATACTAATGGTCCTGCAGCAGACACCGGAGGAATAGAAGTAGTGACCACTTTATTCCCACACAAGACTTGGGGGCACAACAGCAACTGCTGAGTGATCCAGGACTTAGTAGCAAGGAGTCCCCGAAGCAGGCTATAGCTGTCTGCCATACAAGTAGAGTTCATAGGAACATCGGACAGGAGGAACTCCAGTGTAACTCAGTACTAGGAGTACTTCATTTAAAGGCGCTATAAGAGGAGAGTTCAGAAAGGCACATGTTGGCGGAGTGCTGGAAAGGAGTATTCCATCTGGCCTGGAGGTTGACTGAGTCCCTGACCCGGAGGACACGGCACGGAGGCAGGCACCTGTTTGTACAACAGACTGTGAGTAAAGCTTTGGAACTACATGCCCTGGTGTCCTCCACTCATTCCTGCGAGAACCTGCCCAGCACTGCCACATCCCTTGCGCCAGATGCTGCACCATCTACGTGTCACTTCTCCTACTCTGCCCTGGGACTACAGCCCTGCCTGTGGAGGGCTATAAAATCATTGCTGCACCACACCATCAGTCCCAGGGGATCTGTCTGCAGCGTCGGCTTACATCTCTATTGCCGAACACCACAGGTGGCATCACAAACTATTCATTTAATCAACTACATTCCACCATTCAATTCCCCTTTTTACATTGGGCGCCCAGGGCCATGGACCAGGTCACCGCTGCTGTGACACCTTCCCCTCTGAGTTGCCGGCCCGGTACCGAGTATCCCACAGCCCTGGGAGGGCGACCTACAGTCACCTTCAGCAAATACATCCTCTTTCTTGTCTGAGCACAGCGTTCAACTTTCACTACTCCCTACCACAGGACTTAGATCGCAAGTGGAAATCCGCAGGCTCCCACCCGCAGGTCCACACACTAAAGAGCAACATTTTCAGAATGATTGCTCTGGAAATGTTGCTGTTTAGGTGTGTGGACACTGAGGTTTTCTGTAACCTCAAAGCGACAGTCGTCCCTCAGTGCTTGATCCCCAGCCGGCACTATTTCTCCATTAAAGCCATCCTCGTCGTACACCTGCATGTGTCCCATTACATAACCTATGCCCTGACTTGGAAAGTTAGTGGGAAGATCCACTTAACAACCAACACATGGACAAGTGCTTTTGGCCAAGGATGTGCTACATTTCCCTGAAGTCACACTTGTTGAACCCGCTAGAGGCGGGACTGAGTCAGACATGTCGACGACATACGCGTTACCAGTACTTTGAATTGCGGGCCCGAGTTCCATCAGGATTTCTCCCTTCTTCTATGCCAGTTCCTGCACCCCCTCCTCATCCTCTATCTCAGAATTATTGTCTGTATCAGTCGCAAGTTGGAAGCACTGCAGCATTGCCTCAGTGAAGCGGCAACAGGCTCTGCTTAAACTCATAAGCTTAGGTGACAAACACCACACCACGGCAGAGCAGTTGAAAGGTCTAACACAACAGACAGATCTGTGGCTTTCATCGCTGAACCTACAGCCAGGTATGATCATGTGTGATAATGGCCGTAACCTGATGACAGGTATGAAGCTTGACAATTTCACACACGTACCATGCCTGACCCACATGTTCAACTTAGTGGTTCAGCACTTTTCAAAAACCAACGACAATTTGCCTGAGCTACTTGTCAAGGTACGCTGCATGTGCACCCATTCTCGAAACAGCTATTACAATTGCCACGTCACCGACTGGTTTGCTACCTGCCCACATGCTGATTTTTAGTATGATGATTCTGCAAAGTATCATCACTAGAGGACTCTGATTTCTAAAACTGCACACACAGGCCTGGACAAATGCTCTCTCCTTACAATAAGAACTATCCCTGAGCTGTGCATTAGCGTCAGTTTACCGAGTGTGGCAGTGCCAGTCCTTTCATAACCTCTGATGAGATAATGCGGCAAGCCAATCACAGTAATGCCACTAGCAAGTTGGCTATGGTATTACAGTGACTTGCAGGCAATGAATAGTGACTGGCTGTGAATTGTGATGAGCGAACATGCTTGCCATTGCTCGGTACTTGCCCAAGCACCTCACTGCTCAAGATGCTCTTAGCTTGACGAGTATTTCCGGGGTTGCTCAGCGGGAGCTCGGGTCCCCTCCCTGCATGTTTGGCGCTCTTTAGAGAATCAGTGAACATGCAGGGATTGTCTGCCACACACTGTAATGCCGAAGCCATGTTAGGTGTGGCATTACAGTGATTGGCTGGCAGCACAGCGTCTTTGGGTCTATATCAGACCTGGCACCGCCATGCTCATCACAGTCTACTCCAGAATCAGGCAGTGTAGGGAGAGGTGATGCTGAGCTAGGGGGAAATTTGCTTGTTTCCTTGTTAGTGTAGATATACCACAATATATTATACACATATCTATTTCAACTAACAGTCCTTCTGAGGACTAATCCAGCTGCATAGATATCAGTGCTAGGCAGGCAGGCAATGTATGTGGCAGACTGCAGTGGATATCGCAAGAGGGTCCATTCCAATCCTGTCTGCTGCTGCTGCTTTTACAGATATTTCTAGACATAGCCCCAGGAATAATTTTTTGGGGATCTTAATCTTGGTTATTTGCTTAAAAGGCAATCAAGAGAATAACGTTTTTCTGCTCCATTTGCTTGTTGTCACTGCAGAATACAGCCAGATCCTTTTCATATTACAGTGTTAAAAATCCATCTATTAAAAACTGTGGTTTGGCCGTCACATGGATCACATATAAGTGCGCTCAAAATTCTGCCATTTCTGGCCTCCATTTAAATTTTTTTTGCAGTGTGTTAACAAAGTTATTGACACCAGTTTGCCTTTAAAAATAGTTACCTACAGGCCAGCTATTTAAAACTATGGTTTCTCCGTCACAAGGATCACAAATAAATTTGCTTCAAATTTAGCCATTTGTAGTGAACGTGGAAAATATTGTCCTCATTTAAAATGGGCAAGGCGCATGGCAAGGGACAGGGAAGTGGACATGATGGTGATAGTGCATGCAGAGGCCGAGGCCATGGGCAAGCTGAAATTGCACTACAACAAACACCCACATCTTCTCGCCCGACCTTCCTGTCCCAATTACTAGGGGACCGCAGCACACCACTATTGAACCCAGAGCAGAGTCAAAATGTTGTGGGTTGGATAGCGGATAATGCTTACATTCACGTTGCAACCAGGACACCACCATCCTGTCTTCCACACTGTCAAGTCTCAGCAGCTGTGAATCTGGACCACATATTGCTCACCCTGATCCTCTTTCCTCCCACCATGCCGAGTGCCCAGAGACAACTGATCCAACACTTGGACACTCTGAAGAGCTGTTCACTTTTCCATTTATAGATCCAGGCCTCTCACCAGGTTCACTTGTAGCGGGGCAAGAGGAGGTTGCATGTAGCAATGCCCAAATATTTGAGCAGCCACGATCACATGAAGGCGACGGTGGGAAAGTGTCACAAGAGGTGGACGATGATGAGACACAATTGCCAGAAAGTCAGGAGGAAGACCAGGGTGCGGAAGTGGAAGACGAGGTGGTGGATGATGTAGTACCTGACCCAACTTGGCAGGTGGACATGCAGAGTGATGACAGCAGCACACAGGGGTGGGAGGCATAGCACTCCAACAGACAGGAAGAAACAGTGTGCTGACTGCAGACAGAAGGCGGGCAACAGTTCCTAGTAGCACCAACATGATGGAAGTTGACAGTATAACTATTAGATCTTCACGAGTCTGGTTGTTTTTTAAAGACTCTGCCAATAATCCCAAAAAGGCCATTTGCACCACCTGCCAGGCCAGCATCAGAAGGGGTAGCAAAACTACCAGCCTGAACACCACCATTATGATCAGGCACATGGCAGCAAACCACCCGACTTTGTGGGCTGAAACCCAGGGTCCAGGAACAGTTTCTGAGGTTGACACCACTGCTTCTTCGTTATGCGTGCAAGCCAATCCCATCTCCATGGTGCATGCAAAGATGCCTCTTGCCCTGCAGTTTTTGTTGCACACACTCAACTAGTACCATCAGCAAGCACGTCCATGTCCTTGTCCCAGCGCTGCATTCAGTTGTCCATACCCCAGTCATTGGAATGCAAGCGCAAATACGCAGCCTACTAAATTTCCACATTTCACCACTGTTTGCACTCAAAATGTTGCCTTTTAGGCTCGTGGAGACAGAAGCTTTCCGAAACCTGATGGAGGCAGCCGTCCCACGGTACTTGGTCACCAGCCGACACTATTTCTCCCGGTGTGCCGTTCCCGCATTACACAATCACGTGTCCCAGAACATGAGCAGTGACCTCAACAATGCAGTTACTGGGAAAGTCCACCTAGCCACGGATATGTGGACAAGTGCTTGTGGGCAGGGGCAGTACATCTCGCTGATGGCACACTGGGTTAACATAGTGGAAGCCGGGACCCAGTCAGACCTTGGGATGGAACACATCCTCCTGATGTCAAGGATTATGGGTCCTAGGTCAATCAGGGTTTCCCCCACAGTCTTCAGCTCCTGCTCCTCATCCTGCTCCTTCACTGCCTCTTCAGCCTCCATCTCTGAAATGATTACATCAGTCACAAGTTGAAATAACTGTAGCCCTGCCTCAGCCAAACCGCAACAAGCTGTGCTGAAGCTAAAATGCTTAGGTGACAAACCACACAATGCTAAAGAGTTGTGTACCGCTCTGAAAGAGCAGGCAGATCTGCGGCTGACACCGCTGAACCTACAGCCATGCATGGTTGTGTGTGACAATGGCTGGATCTTGGTGGCAGCTCTGAGGCGATGAAAGCTCACACACATACCATGCCTGGCCCATGTGCTTAACCTCGTGGTTCACTGATTTCTCAAAACCTACCCAGAGCTGTGGGATCTGCTTGTCAAAGTACGCAGCCTGTGTGCCCATTTTGAAAAGTCAGCTACAGCTTCCATCATCCTTGCCGTGCTTCTGCAGAGTTTACAGCTTCCGGCTCACCGACTGTTGTGTGATGTCCCCACGCGTTGGAACTCTACACTGCAGATGTTGGGAAGGATTTGTGAGCAGAAGAGGGAAGTTGTTGACTACCAGCATCAACAAGGTGGTAGGTTCAGACTCCACACAAGACATCAGGACATCAGGAGTGGACATGGATGTCAGACATATGTACCATCCTCCAAAACTTTGAAGACTCCACCAAGATGGTGGGTGGTGATGATGCCATAATTAGCATCACCATCCTGCTTCTCTGTGTTCTGATACTCTCTCTGCTAACAATCAAAGAGGATGTATTGCAGGCAGAGCACGATGAGATGGAGCAAGGAATCATAAAAGGTGATTACACAAAGCCCAGCCTCAACTCATCCCAACGTGGATTGGGTGACAATGAGGAAGAAGAGGAGGAGGAAGAACAGGAGCTAGTTTCATGCGCTATAGACTGTAATACCTGCACAACTGTCATACGGTCTGTTCAGCATGGATAGCCTGAGGACAGGGAGGAGGAGGCGGAAGAGAGCATGGTCAGTCATCCTCTTGGTGAGGACACGGAAGTCTTGCCTGTTAGCAGTCTGGCACGCATGGCTGAGTTTATGTTACGCTGTCTTTCCCGTGACCCTCATGTTCTCAAAATATTTGGTGACAATCGTTACTGGTTGGTGACACTTCTAGACCCACGCTACAAGGAGAACTTTCTATCTCTTATTCCAGAGGCGGACAGGTCTACTAAAATGAGGCAGTAACAGAAGGCCCTTGTTGTGGAATTATTTAAAAAATTCCCATCTGAAAAAGCTGGTGGCAGAGGTCACATTTCATTGGACAACCAAGGAGTGCAAGCGAGAGAGACAACTCCAATCCAGCAGAGGCAGGGGAACACTGTCAAAGTTCTGGGAGAGTTTTTTCAGACACTCTCATCGCACAGACCCTGAAGTGTGGGGTACTCTCACAAGGAATGAAGAGTTTGGGAAGATGCTGAGGGAGTACCTTGCTGACCGTACCAACTTCTTCCATGATTCCGCTGTGTCTTATAATTATTGGGTATCAAAGCTGGACACGTGACATGAACTGGCTTTCTATGCCTTGGAGGTCCTGGCCTGCCCTGCCGCTAGCGTTTTGTCAGATTAAGTTTTTAGTGCCGCTGGTTGAATTATAACTGATAAGCACATCCACCTCTTAACTGAAAATGCTGACAGGCTGGCTCTTATAAAAATGAGCAAGGTGGAACAACCCTGCTGGCATCGCTGCATGGCCTCCCCGCCCCCCACTCACCAACTTGCTCACTGCTCCAGGCCATGCTGTGATTTATGTCTGCTGCCAACTCCATGTTCTGTGCCTCTTGTCTCCTCTCTGCTCTGTGCATGCTTCCTGGCTGTGTGTATAGGTGGGTGGTGCCAGAACTCTCTGGTTCTTTTGGAATCAGTGTGCACCTGCCTGATGGGTCCCTGGCCAATCACCAAGAGCCTTCTAGTATTTAGGACAGCTGCTCCCAATGGACTCGGCCTGTGCAATGTGTTAGTTTCTTGCTGCTGAGTAAGCCAGGCCCTGTCCTATGTCTCGCCTTCTCTGGAGGCTTTACTCCTAGCTTTGTCCAGTACTTCTCTGCCCTCCAGGAGGCTGAATATCCTGGTCCCTGTGCTATTACTCCTTGCCTTGTCTTGTCTTGGTCTAAGCCTTGCTTTGTATCTGAGTATACTTAGGTCCCTGTACCTTGTCTCATACTGTTTCCCTGTCTGAAGTCTGTCCTACCTTTGTCTCCCTGTCTCCTTGCCTGTGTATTCTTTCCTTGCTGTGTCTTTCCTTGTGTCCTCCCTGTCTGTGCTCTGCACCCTTGCAAGATCTGCCTGCTCTGCACCCTTGCAAGCTCTGCACCCTTGCAGGCTCTGCCTGCTCTGCAACCTTGCAGGCTCTGCCTGCTCTGCACCCTTGCAAGCTCTGCCTGCTCTGCACAATTGCGAGCTCTAACTGCTCTGCACCCTTGCAAGCTCTGACTGTTCTGCACCCTTGTGGCTTTGCCTGCTCTGTACCCTTGCTGCTCTGCCTGCTCTGTACCCTTGCGGCTCGGCCTGTACTCCGCACCCTTGCGGCCCTCCTCCTGTGTGAACAGGTCCAAACCTGTTCCATCATACTCCACTCCCTCCTGTCTGTTCCAGTACCTGCACCCGCTGTGTGAACAGGTCTCTACCTGTTCTCTCATACACCACACCTGCCTGCCCTGTGTCTCAGCCATACCTGCTTGCCCTGTGTCTCAGCTGTGCCTGCTTGCCCTGTGTCTCGGCCGTGCCTGCCTTCCCTGTGTCTCAGCCGTGCCTGCCTGCCCTGTGTCTCAGCCGTGCCTGCCTGCCCTGTGTCTCAGTCGTGCCTGACTGGGTACCAGCTGTGCCTGCCGTCCCTACCTGCCTGCCTGTCAGTCGCACTTGTCCAAGTGTCTTGTCCCCGAGTGGGATCAGCAACCACAGCCAGACACAACCCTGGACACCAAGCCTGACCTCACAATTAGAGGCTCCAGCGAAGACCGAGGTAGCTGTCATAGTCATGCCCCTTCCTGGGTTTTCTGGTTTGTGGCACAGTGGGGCCACAATCCCCCCGGCTCGTGCCTACCTGCCAAGGCACGAGCATGACACAAGGGCTGGATTGGGCCAGACTTCTCAACACCACAGAATAATAGCAGTGCAGCATAAACTCAAATCCAGTGTCTTTTTGGGAGGTCTATTCCCATGCACCTCTTCACACCCACACATGAGTATGCCCTTCCTGATTTTGGCTATTTGCTGTTGTCCTCCTTCTCCTCATCCTCCACCACCATATCACCAGGGTGACCATGGTCCGTGATGCAACACCCACATATTTTTTTTAAAAGGTGTTTATGATGCCCTAAAAAAAATTTATATAGAGTATGTTCATGTATACCCCCAGGGGTAAATGTTTGTCAGCCCATACACTTAGTGCATGGGCATTACAAGTATAGGAAACCCACTCCTTTCTAATGGGAACATTTTTTTTATGAGGCCTTCCTCCACATCTCTTCCAAAGGGCATTGGAGTGCCTCCAAATTTTTGGCAGCCCTTGCATTCACTGCATAGGCAAACACTATGGAGACCCACTTCCTAATAATGGGAACATTTTTTCATAAGGCCTACCTCCACGTCTCTTCAAAGGAGCATTGGAGTGCCTCCACATTTTTGGTAGCCCTTACATTCACTGCATAGGCAAACAGTATGGGAGAAACATTTCCTAATAATGGGAATATTGATTTTAGGAGGCCCTCCTGTATGTCTCTTCAAAGGAGTATTGTGGTGCGCCCAAATTTTGGGCAGCCCTGCCACTCACTGAATACGCAATAACAGTATAGGAGACCCACTGTTTAATAATGGGAACAAAAAAGCATAGGCGGCTGAGGGCTCTCTTAGAATAGTGATTGCCGACTGCTGGCCCTTTAAGTATAGTGAAGGCAGCCTGATGGCCCTATAAAAATAGTCTTTGTGACTTTCAGAGTCCCTCCTTTATAAATGAAACAGGATGTGTGTGATGATGCGTCACACACCACAAGGTCAGATAAGGTTGTAACATGTCAAAATGACATTTCCTAGTGAATTCATTTGTGTTGGTTGAAAGCAATACAAAAGTTCAAAAACGCATCAAAAATGCTACGTGTGAACATAGCCCAAGGTGTGGAGGAGCATTTTTGTTTTTGGTTATGTATTTTGCCTTATATACAAGTCATTACCCTGGAAAGGATGTTCCTTAACATGTTTTCCAGGAAAATCCATTTTGGTTTAGTTTTTGTATGTTTTATTGTGAGTCTGTAAAAGTGGTTTAAGACTCTAACAACATTGTTCACAGCAGTGACCTGGGAATCAGAAATGCTTCCAGGAGTATTCCCCATTCTGTTCCCATGTCATTTGAACACTGTTCCCATCGATTTCCCCAATTTCTAGTCCCTCTGCAGACCGCAGGGGGGGCCACCGGAAAAAATGCTTGAGTTTCCATAGAGTTACATTGGGCTCGTTGCTCGGGTCGAGCACCTGAGCATTCAAATTTGCTCGACCCGAGAAACGAGCACCTGCGCATTTTAGTGCTCACCCATCAATAGCTGTGAAACATGTGCCAAACATACGGGGCGGGGTTTGGAGCATTCAATCCAAGCATTAGCCAATTCTCGACAAGTGCCAAGCATATCCGAACACCCAGATACTTGAGTGATATTTCACTATCACCAAGCACGTTTGCTCATCATTACTGAATAATTCAAATAAATATACAATGTATTCCAAAGAACTGAGATATTTGGATGTTATGTGGATTTACAAAGCTACAGTACGTTTAGCACTAACTAGAATGGGACGCTGAATCCAAGGGAATAAATGGTCTTCTCTCCATGGAAGGAGTTGTGGATTTTGCTGCAGGAAAATTCTAATGGTTACTTTCCCCAGAGAACTCTCATGGTTCCACTCCTCAGTGTGTCTGGGATACAGGTACTGAGACAGCTCAGCCATCCAACCTGGTATAGGAGTGTGCTGAAGCTGTCAGTACTTAGATTGACAGCTTGGCCATCCAATCTGGTACAAGGGTGTGCTGAGCTGTCAATATGTTGATTGACAGCTTGACTATCTGATCTGAGACTGTGAGGCATCAGCTGTCTCCATGTGTTCATTATTCCAGTTAATGGCCATGCTTCTTAACTGAGCTGTGTCTCCCAGAACAATGCCAGATGTACATTCAGCCTGTGAGATTTGTGCTTTGTGCTTTCCAGTGCCTAGAGTTCTGTTTGCTTGATCTGTTGCCAGACCTTATGACTTCGTTCTGACCTTCCGCCTGTTTAACCTCTTCAGCTCTGATCTGTTATCCTCCCGGTACTCAGACTTCAGAAGGTTACCTGACTACGCTTTTGTTTCTTCCTTCTGTTTATGACGTACCCTCCTGGCTTCTGACTTTGGACTCCTTGACCTCTCTGACTCACAGCTTGGCCATGAGAAGTGACTAGCGTCACAAGAACATTTAGAAAGTAACAGGCCAGAGGATAAAATGGAACGATAATCAGTAAGAGATCCAAGTGTAAAATGCAAGAATAAAATTATAGGTATCAAGCAGGCGACCTAACCTGGAGAACAAGGAGGTGGCTAGGTCTGTAATTAAACTAAGGTGTAGACCATGATCAATCAAGAATCAAAGCAGGAACAGCGCAGGGAACAAAACTAAGTCAGAATCTCAAATGACAGGCAATGGATGGCAAAAGTATACCCCTTAACCGAATTATAGGCTTAATGTCATTATTAGGCACAGGATATCTTACCAACCTAGAACAGCATTGGGTCCTAATTAGCAGAGCTGCAACCTGCAATCAGCAAAGTCACAATAAAGACCAAGAGCTGGAACAAGGGAGAAGCATTTTAGTTATATTAAAATTGGATATTACTATTGGGTAAGTAGAGTAACACTGACTCAAAAGTATGGACTGAAGTTGCAAAAGAAGGACACTTGGGACGTACGCCATTATAAACCAGGAACAGCATAGGTGAAATAAAGAGTATAACTTTTCTTGCCAATGGCATTTTGCAATGAAAGTCTAATGTTAAATTAGTTTTTTTACATTGTCATAATTTTAGGTGAGGGAATTGAATCAAAACTGTGGAGTGAACATCTTTTAAAGGGCTTATTCACTTTCCACAATCCCTATTTGTTAAAATGATCTCTTGACAATAAGCTGATTGCAAAGTGTCCCCTGATGACCCCTCTTCCTACCATGATTAGCTATAAACGGTTCAGATACCTGGCAGTCCAGCTCCCCTATACCAACTCCACAGGGAAAATGAGCATTGAGCTGCCCATTGAAATCAAATCAATTACTGTGTGTAAGGTAAGATTGATTACTCGCCATTTTTGCCACCAGACGAGAATGCGGATCATGATTAATTGAAAATTCCTTTAAAACATGCAAAAAGATGTCATTTAAAAACTGGACAGCGCCATCAGCATCCAACTTATCTGATTCTATATAGTACCGTAATTGCAAATGTCATTGGAATGACATAAATTCAAATTTAACAAAACAATACATTCAGATTCATTGTTATAAAATGGAACCTTGACTTTTTTTCCCTCACTTTCAAGTGGCAACAAAAACAAATATTGTTATTCAATCATAATGAACATAAGTTAGGCAAGCTTGACAGCACAGACTGTCATTGCTGTAGAAAAGTGAGGTAAGTTGTATTTCCTCTGCAGTTATTACAGCCGCACATTTAATTTTTAAATTTATTCAGTATTAATTGCTCAATTTGAAGGGTTACAATGTCTTTTATATGTATGCAAACATATTTTAACACTGAAGGTTGTCTTTTTTTGCCTCTGGCCTCTGTCAAGGAGGCTTGCTAACTATGTCCCGTGAGAGAAGAGGCATGACATGACTGTGTCTGCAGAATAGTACACTGGGATTCCCTTCAGTCACAAATGCTACATACTCCTTATCCACTGTAGATCATTTCATTCCCATTGCACTTAATTCAAAAGAAGTAAGATATGAGTCAAATAAATAGCTATAGAGGAAAACAGAACCGAGGGACATTGTTATCTCTGCTTAGATGAAGCATCAAATACTTATGAAATGCTTATGAATGTTCTTTGCCTATTTTTCATTGATAGCTATAAGAAAGACAGATATGATTGATAGATAGATAGATAGATAGATAGATAGATGTGGGTCAAAATCTCAGTTTGATGCCCTAGCCCTGCATCTGAAAACAGTGGTCACATCTAGTTGGTAATGAAGTTTCACCTAGTACCTGTGATACATATCCTGCCAAACTTTTCCACAATCCTATAGCTACATTTCTGTTTAGATAGATAATTTAGATTACAAATAGGCTAGAGTGCCGGAGTGCATGGTTACCATCTCACATCTTTGCCCCAGCAATGCAATCATGGGGTGGTGATAGGTTACCATGACAATCAGAGGCCTGCTGAATTCCGCAAACATTGCCAGCTTATAACCTATGGCTGGGCTATATAGGGCTTTATATGAGAATTTCTATTTGAAGGGTAACGGTGCTTCCAAGTAACTATTCAGAATATGCTGTCCTGTGTGACTAGATGAGGTATAACAAGCTGCAGGAACATGGAGGGCATTGTACAGCAGAGCTGAGCTTTCTTGATCTGAATCAAGCTCTGATGTAAGGTAAAACAATTGTTAGAGAGCTCTAACAAGGTTTTGTCTGCCTTTGTCTGTTCCTTTCCTTGCACCCACTCATTGTTTCCTCTCCATTCCCCTTTCCATAAATGATAATGCACTGCATCAGTATTGCAGTGTATAGTATAAGTAATAAAATGCTCACAGGTTCAAGTCCCAAAGAGGACTAAAAAGTATAATGAAAACTAGATCGCAACCCAGGTTCATGGTTCAGGTCAATGCTCTCTGGCCATGGACAGGAGCTGCATGAATTTCCTAACCTTTCAGGTTCCTTGGTGTGGCATTTGTTTCTCCCCGGCCTGGTGTGAAGTCATCTGTGCACTATGCGGCACACAGGTGATGAGACATCATAAAAGCAAATTATAAGATGAGCCCAGGATCCTGGAAGACAACAAAATTCAAGCAGATCCTATTGATGGCCAGAGAGCAGTAACCTGAACCAAGAAACAGGTTTGTGCAAAGTCTGCTCATCTCCAGGAAAAATAGTAAAAAGTAAAAAAAAAAGAAAAATCTAAAGGTTTAAATCACCTTTTTTCACTGTTAAAAAAGTACAATTTTGCATCAGTGTATATGTAAATGTCTGACATAACAAAATATAACATTAACCCCTTCATGATCCATCCTATTTTGACCTTAATGACCTGGCCATTTTTTGCAATTCTGACCAGTGTCCCTTTATGAGGTAATAACTCAGGAACACTTCAACGCATCCTAGCGATTCTGAGAATGTTTTTTCGTGACATATTGGGCCTCATGTTAGTGGTAAATTTAGGTCGATCTTTTTTGCATTTATTTGTGAAAAAAACAGAAATTTGGGGAAAATTTTGAAAATTTCGCAATTTTCATATTTTGTATTTTTATTCTGTTAAACCAGAGAGTTATGTTACACAAACTAGTTAATAAATAACATTTCCCTCAGCACAATGTTAGAAACAACATTTTTTTTGTTAGGACGTTATAGGGGTTAAAAGTTGACAAGCGATTTCTCATTTTTACAACAAAATTTACAAAACCATTTTTTTTAGGGACCACCTCACATTTGAAGTCACTTTGAGGGGTCTATATGACAGAAAATACCCAAAAGTGATACCATTCTAAAAACTACACCCCTCAAGCTACTCAAAACTACATTCAAGAAGATTATTAATCCTTCACGTGCTTCACAGGAACTAAAGCAACATGGAAGAAAAAATGGACATTTTAATTTTTCCAACAAAAATTTTCTTTTAGCATCAATTTTTTCATTTTCACATGGGTAACAGGATAAAGCGCATACTAAAATTTGCTGGCCAATTTCTCCTGAGTACAACGATACCT
Organism: Dendrobates tinctorius; assembly: GCF_039654945.1. Classification (NCBI taxonomy): domain Eukaryota; kingdom Metazoa; phylum Chordata; class Amphibia; order Anura; family Dendrobatidae; genus Dendrobates; species Dendrobates tinctorius. The sequence continues at coordinate 17,302,339 of NW_027361671.1, read as the reverse complement.
CATATGTGGTCATAAACCACTGCTTGGGCACACGACAGGGCTCAGAAGGGAAGGAGCGCCATTTGACTTATAGTAGTAACATAGTTATTAAGGTTGAAGGGACACTTTAAGTCCATCTAGTTCATCCCATATCCTGTCCTAACTTGCCCTAACATGTTGATCCAGAGGAATGAAAAAAAAACCCATGTGGCAAACAGTAAGCTTCACATTGGGGAAAAAAATTCCTTCCCGACTCCACATACGGCAAACTGACTAGCTCCCTGGATCAACGCAATATTAAGGAAACTAGTATATACTGTATACCATGTAATATTATACTTTTCAAGAAAGGCATCCAGTCCCTTCTTAAATTTTAGTAGGGAATCACTCATTACAACATCATATGGCAGAGAGTTCCATAGTCTCACTGCTCTTACAGTAAATAATCCGCATCTGTGATTATGCTTAAACCTTCTTTCCTCCAGACGTAGAGGATGCCCCCTTGTCCCCGTCACAGGTCTAAGAGTAAAAAGATCATTAGAAAGGTCTTTGTATTGTCCCTGCATGTATTTATACATTGTAATAAGATCACCCCTAAGCCTTCGATTCTCCAATCTAAATAACCCCAAGTGTAATAACCTGTCTTGGTATTGCAGACCCCCTAGTTCCCTAATAACCTTGCTCTTCTCTGCACCCGCTCCAGTTCAGCTATGTCTTTCTTATACACCGGAGACCAGAACTGTACACAGTATTCTAAGTGTGGTCGCACTAGTGACTTATATAGAGGTAAAATTATGTTCTCCTCATGAGCATCTATGCCTCTTTTAATGCATCCCATTATTTTATTTGCCTTTGCAGCAGCTGCCTGACACTGGCCACTAAATGTGAGTTTGTCGTCCACCCATACACCCAGATCTTTTTCAGTGACAGTTTTGCCCAGTGTTTTACAATTAAGCACATAATTATACATCTTATTCGTTCTACCCAAGTGCATGACCTTACATTTATCCCCATTAAAGCTCTATTGCCATTTATCAGCCCAAGCTTCTAGTTTACATAAATTCTCCTGTAATATAAAATTGTCCTCCTCTGTATTGATTACCCTGCAGAGGTTAGTGTCATCTGCAAATATTGAAATTCTACTCTCTATGCCCCCTACAAGGTCATTAATAAATGTTAAAAAGAAGCGGGCCCAAAACTGACCCCTGTGGTACCCCACTGCTAACCGTGACCCAGTCCATGAGTGCTCCATTAATAACCACCCTTTGTTTCCTATCCCTGAGCCAGCTCTTAACCCACCTACACATATTTTCCCCTATCCCCATTGTTCTCATTTTATGTATCAACCTTTTATTTAATCTTCTGTATTTAGTTAATGCCTCATCACTACCTACTTGCTTTAATTCTCTAAATGCTTTATTTTTATCTCTTATTGTACCCCTTACAGCTCTATTTAGCCATAGCTATTTCTCACATGTTTATTCCCATACGGTATATATTGTGCACAGGTCCTATTCAGGATGCTAATAAACGTCTCCCATTTTCTTTGTGTATTTTTATGTCTCAGGATATCGTCCCAGTTAATTGCACCAAGATCAACTCTCATCCATTGGAAATTTGCTTTCCTGAAGTTTAGTGTCCTTGTAACCCCTCTACTACACATCTTATTAAAGGATACATGAAAAATTATTAATTTGTGATCACTATTACCCAAGTGACCCCCAACCCTTACATTTGATATGCGGTCTGGTTAATATTAGGTCTAGCAGTGCCCCCACTCTTGTTGGGTCCTGAGCCAGTTGTGAAAGGTAATTGTCTCTCATAGTTGTCAAAAACCTATTACCTTTGCTGGAACTGCAGGTTTCGGTTCCCCAATGTATTTCAGGGTAGTTGAAGTCCCCCATAATAATGACTTCTCCTTGAGTCGCTGCTTCATCTATTTGCTTTATGAGGATATTCTCTGTTGCTTCCATTATTTTTGGAGACTTATAACAAACCCCTATCAGCAATTTATTACCCACAGGGACTCTACATTTTCATTAGATTCATATACATTATCACGAAGGATGGGTTTTAAGGATGATTTTACATATAAACACACGCCTCCCCCTCGTTTATTTGTACGGTCATTTCAGAACAGACTATAGCCCTGTAAATTAACCGCCCAGTCATGGCTCTCGTCCAGCCATGTCTCAGATATCCCCACCATGTCATAATTATGTTCCAACAACATTAACTCCAATTCCTCCATTTTGTTGGCGAGGCTTCTGGCATTAGTATACATGCACTTTATGCATCTCTCTGTACCTCTATTCTTTCTTAAATTATTAACTGTTCTAACCCCACCCCCAATTTCATTATTTGCGCCCAGGTCTCTATCTGCACTGTCTTCCCCTCCTATAAAAGGAATACCCTCCCCCCATCCCTAGTTTAAACACTCCTCCAACCTTCTAGCCATTTTCTCCCCCAGCACAGCTGCACCCTCCCCATTGAGGTGCAGCCCGTCCCTAGCATAGAACCTGTAGCCAACTGAGAAGTTGGCCCAGTTCTGCAGGAACCCAAACCCCTCCTTCCTACACCAATTCCTGAGCCACTTATTAACCTCCCTAATCTCCCATTGCCTCTCTGGCGTGGCACGTGGTACAGGAAGTATTTCCAAAAATACCACCTTGGAGGTCCTTGCTTTAAGCTTACAGCCTAATTCCCTGAAATCATCTTTAAGGACCTTCCACCTACCTCTAACTTTGTCATTTGTGCCAATGTGCACCATGACCGCTGGATCCTCACCAGCCCCTCCCAGTAATCTGTCAACCCGATCAGCGATGTGTCGGACTCGAGCGCCAGCTAGGCAGCACACCGTTCGACGATCCCTGTCTTTGTGACAGATTGCCCTATCTGTTCTCCTAATAATTGAGTCCCCCACTACCATAACCTGTCTGGCCTGCCCTGCTCTCCTATTTCCCCCCTTACTGGAGCAGACACTCCTCCGGCTTTCAGAGGACATGCCTTTCTGCAGCAGTGCTACTCCTGCACTAACACTCCCCTCATCTGCCAGCTTAGCAAACTTATTGGGGTGTGCCAGATCAGGATTAGCCTCCCCGGTGCTCTTCCCTCTACTCCACCTTCTAACTGTCACCCAGCTAGCTGCTTCATTGTCCTGCAGCTCCAACCTAGCATCCCCCCCCCTCATCTATCCCATTGAGCATCTGCTCAGTGAGCAGAAGACTCCTTTCCATATTGTCTATGGATCTCAGTGTTGCCAGCTGCACATTTAGATCCAGTATCTGGGCTTCCAAATGCACAACATGCTCACATCTTGCACAGCAGTATGCACCCTCGACTGGCTGTTCAAGGATTTCATACATGTGGCAAGATGCACTGGATGGCATTGGCAATAGTGGAGCACATCCTAATGGGGATTGCACCAGACAATAAGATAAGCAAAAATAAATAAAAAGTATTAATAAAATGTAGCAGCAATTCAGTAATACCTCCCTTGGAAACTCCCTGAATCCAAAGTCACTGAATCTCAAGTCACACACTTACCACAGTTCGCACTTACACTCAGGTCTCACTCAGCTCATTCACACTCGCTCAGGCAGAAGATTTAAAAGATTTTTTTTTCCCTTTAACCAGTACACCACCCTGCTGCTCAATGCACTTCCAAAAGGAGTTGAGCCCCAACCAGCTGCCCCTTATAAACCCTTAATTATGAACTCCCACCCCTAATTAACCCCTTGTGAATATAATTACACCTCAAGATTTAAATGCAATGTAGTTAACCCTTAAAAGCACAGATAGTAAAATAAGAGATTAACCATGTAGAGAAAAAAAATAGGTTAAATAAGCCCCCCAAAAATTGAACAGGTAGAAAGCACTCAGCAACCTACAATTCAGCAACTCACACAGGTATTTATTATAGGTTTTCCAAACACCTCTTCACTGAATCTCAAGTCACACACTTACCACGGTTAGTACTTACGCTCAGGTCACACTCAGCTCATTCACACTCGCTCAGGCAGAAGATTTAAAAGATTTTTTTTTTCCCTTTTACCAGTACACCACCCTGCTGCTCAATGTACTTCCAAAATATTCTGGAATATTTAGCGCTTGCCATGTCGCATTTGGAGAGTCCCTGTGTGCCTAAACATTGGAGCTCCCCCACAAGTGACCCCATTTTGGAAACTAGACCCTCCAAGGAACTTATCTAGATGCATAGTGAGCACTTTAACCCCCCAGGTGCTTCACAAAATGATCCGTAAAGTACTTTTTTTCACAAAAATTTTCTTTTAGCCTCAGTTTTTTCATTTTCACATAAGCCACAGGGTAAAATGGATACTAAAATTTGTTGGGCAATTTCTCCTGAGTATACTGATGCCTCATATCAGGTCATAAACCACTGTTTGGGCGCACGGCAGGGCCCGGAAGGGAAGGAGCGCCATTTGACTTTTTGAATGGAAAATATGCTGGAATATTTAGCGGTTGCCATGTCGCGTTTGGAGAATCCCTGTGTGCCTAAACATTGGAGCTCCCCCACAAGTGACCCCATTTTGGAAACTAGACCCCCAAAGGAACTTATCTAGATGTGTGGTGAGCACTTTTAACCCCAAAGTGCTTCACAGAAGATTATAACAGAGCAGAGAAAATAGAAAATCATTTTTTTTCCTCAAATATTATTTTTTGCAAGCTAATTTTTATTTTCCCAAGGGAAACAGGATAAATTGGACCTCAAAAGTTGTTGTCCAGCTTATCCTGAGTACGCTGGTACCCCATATGTGGGGGGAACCACTGTTTGGGCGCATGGCAGGGCTCAGAAAGGAAGGAGCGCCATTTGACTTTTTGAATGGAAAATTAGCTCCAATCGTTAGCAGACACCATGTCGTGTTTGGAGAGCCCCTGTGTGCCTAAACTTGGAGCTCCCCCACAAATGACCCCATTTTGGAAACTAGACCCCCTAAGGAAATTATCTAGATGCATAGTGAGCACTTTGAACCTCCAGATGTTTCACAGAAGTTTATAATGCAGAGCCGTGAAAATAAAAATATTTTTTTTTCTCAAAAAATTATTTTTTAGCCCGCTAATTTTTATTTTCACAATGGTAACAGGAGAAATTGGACCCTAAACTTGTAGACCAGTTTGTCCTGAGTACGCTGGTACCCCATATGTGGGGCTGAACCACTGTTTGGGCACACGTCGGGGCTCAGAAGGGAAGTAGTGACATTTTGAAATGCCAACTTGATGGAATGAACTGCGGGCATCATGTTACATTTGCAGAGCCCCTGATGTGCCTAAACAGTAGAAACCCCCCACAAGTGACCCCATTCTGGAAACTAGACCCCCAAGGAACTTATCTAGATGTGTGGTGAGTAATTTGAACCCCCAAGTGCTTCACAGATGTTTATAACGCAGCGCCATGAAAATAAAAAATCATTTTTTCCCTCAAAAAATGATTTTTAGCCCACAATTTTTTATTTTCACAAGGATAACAGGATAAATTGGACCATAGAAGTTGTTGTCCAGTTTGTCTTGAGTATGCTGGTACCCCATATGTGGGGGGAACCACTGTTTTGGCACACGTCGGGGCTCGGAAGGGAAGTAGTGACATTTTGAAATGTCGACTTGATGGAATGGTCTGTGGGCATCATGTTACGTTTGCAAAGCCCCTGATGTGCCTAAACAGAGAAAGCCCCCCACAAGTGACCCCATTTTGGAAACTAGACCACCCAATGAACTAATCTAGATGTGTGGTGAGCACTTTGAACCTCCAGATGTTTCACAGAAGTTTATAATGCAGAGCCGTGAAAATAAAAATATTTTTTTTTCTCAAATTTTTTATTTTCCAAGGGTAAAAGAAGAAATTAGACTCCCAAAGTTGTTCTGCAATTTTTTCTGAGTACGCTGATACCCCATATGTGGGGGTAAACCACTGTTTGGGCTCACATCGGGGCTCGGAATGGAGTGAGCACTGTTTGACTTTTTGAGCACAAAATTGGCTGGAATAAATGGTGGCGCCATGTCACGTTTGGAGACCTCCTGATGTGACTAAACAGTGGAAACCCCTCAATTCTAACTCCAATCCTAACCCCAACACACCCCTAACCCTAATCGCAAACCTAATCATAACCCTAACTACAACCCTAACCCCAACACACCCTAAACCCTAATCCCAACTCTAACCCTAACCCCAACCCACCCCTAACCTTAATCTAACCCTAATTCCAACCCTAACCCTAGTTACAACCCTAACCCTAATTCCAACCCCAACCCTAATTCCAACCCTAACCCTAGCCCTTACCCTAAGCCTAGCCCTAACCCTAAATGGAAAAATAAAAATATTTCCTTTATTTTACTATATGTGCCTGCCATTTTCCAAGATAGCTGTTATGATTGAGTCACCGTAGGAGGCAAAAACAGAAATGCTAGCTAAGTCCAGAAAACCAGAGAAGTTGGCAGCTATCGAATTGCAGACCCCTGAACCTATCAACACAACTAGCAGTAGCCGTGGGGGGTTCCTACGATGCCCTAGACCCCTCGATCACAGCCGGAGAAATAGCTAGGCCTAAAGAAAGAAAGGGGAAAACTAAACTGCCCCAGAGCAGACCCCAAAGCAATAGGCAGCCCCCAACATATAATGACAGTGAAGCAAGATGAAAACACTAACACAGGCAGAAAGACAGACTGAGCAAAGACGGGGCCCAATCTAGCTAGATAGAAAAAGGACAGGAAGGCTGCTGTCTGCAATCCGTGAAAAACCCTATGAAAATAAGAGCCAACAGACTGACAGTGAAAAAGGCCCTGAAGACGCTAGGCTTCAAAAAAGCTATGTCAGTACTCAGGAATATTCTGAAGACAGAGCTACAAGCAAAAGGAGATTCAGCTCACCCCAGCAGGGAATGGCAGAATCCAGAAAAGCAAGGAAAACAAAAATAAAACACTAATGCAAACAGGCAAAGCAGAAAAACTTAGTTTAGAGGAGCAGGAATCAGACTGGTGTCCTAGAAGTCCACAGAGAAATCACCCGCAGGGCAGAAGGGCGTCGGCAGCCTTATATCCAGTCCGTGACTCCACTCAGCCAGTCATCCTCATCAGGTTCAGGTGCCTGATAATCAGGCTCATTACCTTCCCTCACCAGAATAGGGAGTTCACCAGACCTCAGTGACGAAGGGGAAAATGAACTCACAACAGATGGCGTTGCCCATGCAGGAGGGACGGCGGGACACCGGGAGCCAGAGCAGGACATAGCAGGTACCGGGGAGGGTGCGGGGGGATCGGACTGAAGGGGGGAGCGGAGGGAAGGGGAGGGGGGCAGATCGTGATGGCAATGTCCGATGACTGCCATCAGTCCGTGGCTGGGGTGATCGCTCCCGCCAGCTGGTGTGGGGGGGGTCAGGGTAGAGTATCCAGCCATGTCCGATGCTACTGCAACATCGGCCATGGCTGGATTGTAAGATTTCACCAAATTTCATTGGTGGAATATTATAATCGTACTGCGCATGTGCCCACCATTTTCCATGATGGCGGCACCCATGGTCCGGGACGGCGGGGCATCGGGAGCCAGAGCGGGGACTCGGAGGCAGCATGGACGGTGAGTGGGGGTGATCGGACTGCGGGGGGAGCGGAGGGAAGGGGAGAGCATGTTGTGACAGCGGCGAGCAATTGCTGTTATCAGTCTGTGGCGGGGGTCGATCTCCCCAGCCAGCCAGTGCGGGGGGGGGCAGATCAGTGTCTCCAGCCATGTCCGATGCCACTGCAGCATCAGCCATGGCTTGATTGTAATATTTCATCAAATTTCATTGATGAAATATTACTATCGCTCTGATTGGCTGTTTCACTTTCAACAGCCAATCAGAGCGATTGTAGCCACGGGGGGGCTAAGCCACCCCCCCTGTGGTGAAGCACAAAGGGTCCTGGGTGTGCGGGTCGGGTGACCTTTCATTGATCCCGGTCACCCGACCTGCAGGTGGGCTATTTATACCATGACGCCTACGGGGGCGTCATGGGTCGTTTGGGCACTACTTTTCATGACACCTACGTAGGCGTCATGGGTTGGGAAGGGGTTAATTAGACCATATGGTAAATGTGGGGAAAAAAACATTGCAAGTCCAAAATTTAATTCTTTAGTCACCTCACTTCAAAATATGCAATAAAGAGCAATTAAAAATTATATGTACCCTAAAATGGTATCAATAAAAATTTCAGTTGGGAATCCCCATACAAGTTCAGAATTTTTTTTAACCACTAAACTATATATTAAAATGCATAAGTTAGTATCACCATAATCGTACCAACCTGATGAATAATATAGGCAGGTCATTTTTTCTACACAATGAATGCTGTAAGAACAAAACTCAAAAACAATGTTTTTTCTCATTATTTCACCCCACTTGGATTTTTTTTCCTGTTTTCTGTACAACATATGTGCATGGTGTTATTCAAAACTACATCTTACCTGGCATAAAAACAAAAAGACACAAACTTTTATATGGCTATGTTGTTGAAAAAAAAAGTTATGACTCTTGGAAAAAGAAAAAATCAAAAGTGCTAAAACAGAAAATCACCTGGTCATAAAGTGGTTAAAATGAATATGGAAAAGAGAGATATGGTCAATGATGCCTTCAGTAACTAATGATAAGTTCACAAGAGACAAGACTTCACAGCAAAATACATAGTTATATTATATACAAATATGCTAAAAAATAAAAATAAGATAGAACTTTATTAATTTACAGGACTTGTACGTTTCTGAAGTAAATTTTTGCTTTGTGTTTTTCAGTGTGAAAAACATTTTGTGTCAAGGCAACTTGCTGCTACCTGTTAGCCAGCTTCATTTAACTTCATTTTACTTCCACATGAAACAGCAAAATAAATCCAGAAAGAACAAGAAGTGGATATGGTTAGGAGAAAAAGTGAAGTGAAAATGAATTGCTGAAAAATAGTTGCTAAAGGATGCTTAATAAAAGATAAACTTAGCATTATTTATCCAGCAACGCAGAAATGGAGAAGAAACAAAAACATTCTGTAGATAAGCCCTACTTTATCAGTACGCAAAACTGACTGAAAACCTAAAGCTGTGTTCACACATTGTGTTTTTGGTGCATTTTTTTTCTGCAGGCTAAACCTGCTTTCTTGGCAGTAAGGCTACTTTCAGACTTGCGTCATGAGGCACAGCGCAGGGCTGCCGTTAAGCTCCGCCCCCGTCCGCGCCTCCTCCAGTCAGCTCCTCCTATGGGCGCATGACGCTGCATGTGACCTGCGTCCCCTATCTTTAACATTGGGTACCCTTGTCATGCGCTGGTATGTTTTTGCCGGCACATGCGCCCTTTTGGTGCTGCGCCGACGTGCGCCAAATGCAGCGTGTTGCATTTTTGTGCGCTTGGCACAGTGCCAAAAGGGCGCATGCGCCGGCAAAGACATACCAGCGCATGGCCAGCATACCCAACGCTAAATATAGGGGACACAGGGCGCATGCAGCGTCATGCGCCCATAGGAGGAGCTGACCGGAGGAGGCGCGGCCGGGGACAGAGCTTAGCGGCGGCCCTGTACTGCGCCTCATAACGCAAGTCTGAATGTAGCCTTAGGAACTTGCTGCAAAAAACAGGTTTTGCTTAAATTTTGCTGCGTTCTTTGTTTCATTTTTGATGCATTTTTGAACCTTTTTGCCATGTTACCTTTGTCTCTTGTGCATGCTGATAAAGTTTAGTGTCAAAAAAATCTGATTCTACTTCATCAGCACCAAAAATGCAGCAAAACCGGATACCTGCGTTTTTTCAGCGTTTTTTTAAGCGTTTTTTCACCACCCATTGCCTTCAATGGGTAAAATGCATTGAAAAAACAATGAAAGAAGTGACATGCTCCATTCTGCAAAACCCCAGATTTTGCACAAAATACTGAGGACAAAAAAACAAATTGTGTGCATGAGATTTCTGAAATCTCATAGACATAGCTGGTACTGTAAATGCAGCAAATATTTGCATAAAAAAAGCAGAAGAAAAACGCAACAAAAATGCATACGTGTAAACATACCCTAAATGAAAAATAGAAAATAACAACAACAATATGCTAATAAATTATCTTGATTTTTACATTGTGAAATCAGCTTTTACATTTAAATGTGGCTACCTCTACAATATAATGACTCAACAGCGTAGATCTAAACTGGGGATGGGAACCTCGGCTGGAGTTCCCACAATGTTGAATTGTGCCAAAATTATAAACATAGCAAAAATGCAATGGTATTTACCACATAAGATCACAAATAAAAATGCACAAACAGGATACAGCAGACTCCTTTACTAAGGCTGGAGTCACATTAGCTTTAAAAACGGTACAATTTTGTTCCTGCAAAGTCGGACGAGTGTAATGCGAGTGTCATGCGTTTTTCAAGTGAGTACAATATGATTTTTCACATCTAGCATCCAATTTTCATCCGGATGCAGTGTGATTGCTATCCAACTGCTATGCGATTTTAACATGAGCTTTTACATAGAGCAATTCTCTATTAGAAATGGGCAAATATTTCAATGTTCGGTTCTGATTATGATTGCCGAATTTGCAATATTCGCCTATTAATTTGTCTAATATTTGCCGAACATAACCGAACACCATTCACCTCAATGGGAGTCAAAAACAAACGCATGCACAGCACTTTATAACGGCCTCAATTGTGGTCAAAACACCTAAAATGAGAGACAGACACCAGGAAAGTGGCCTCAATTCACCCACAGAACAAATTGCAGCATGGCACTGCAGCAATCAGCCAGGCATGAGGTACCGTGGTCTGGGACAGCATTTACAGCTTTCAATTGAACATCATAGTAAGACGAGATGGGTGAGGGACTGGTGAAGGCCTTCTTTGCTGGGAGCCCTGATACCACATGCAACACCTCTTCATGCTTTCATGCTGAGCCACACTCTCAGTTTTGTAGACTACCATTGTCAGAAAAATGTAAGGATAGTAACAAGGGAAGTTGAGTCCGAGGAAGTGGAGGCCTGATGGTCTCAGAGGCCTACTGTTACAGACAACACACATGAAGGAGCCCAACCAGGCGTTTTCACATTTCCAAAAATTACTGGCCGACACCACAAAAGTGGCATCAATTTCACCACAGTGTAGATAGTATAAAAGGGACCAACAGGTCTTCCACTACACCTGAGTCAGCAGCTGGACACCCAACTAGGAATGTTCACATTTAAACAAATGAGAGCCTTACACCACAGAAGTAGCATTGATTTACCGAGAGTAGAAATAGTATATTAGGGACTGACAGGTCTTCCATTACACCCAGTCCAAGAGATGGACACCCAAACAGAAGTGTTAATATTTCCAAAAATTACTGGCAGACACCACAAAAGTGGCATCAATTTTACCACAGTATAGATAGCATAATAGGGACCAACAAGTCTTCCACTACACTGAATGCAGCAGATGGACACCCAACCAGTAATGTTCACCTTTAAACAAATGAGGGCCTTTCACTATAAAAGTGGCATCGATGTCACCACAGTAGAAATAGTATAATAGGGACCGACAGGTCTTTCACCACACCCAATCCAGCAGATGGACACCCAACCAGGAGTGTTCACATTTAAACAAATTAAGGCCTTAAACTACAGAAGTGAAATAACTGTCACAAGAATAGAAATAGTATAATTGGGACCAGTGTCGTAAGTACAAAGTTATGGGCCCGGTGCGAAATTTCAAATGGGGCCCCCCCATGCCAAAATACACGCACATCTCCACTCCGTACACCCTGCACAAGCGCGGTTCAGCTCCGTACACCTCTTACACGCACAGCTCCATACACAATGTACAAACACGGCTCCGCTCCGTACATCTCATACACACTCGGCTCCGCTCTGTACACCTCGTACACACGCGGCTCTGTACACCTCAGACACACGTCGCTCTGCTCCGTACACCTCAGACACACGCCACTCCTCTCCGTACACCTCAGACACACACTGCTCCGTACACCTCAGACACACATGGCTCCGCTCCGTACACATTGTACACACACGGCTTCGCTCCGTACACATTGTACACACGGCTCTGCTCCGTACACATTGTACACACATGGCTCCGCTCCGTACACATTGTACACACACAGCTTTGCTCCGTACACATTGTACACACACAGCTCTGCTCCGTACACACACGGCTCCGCTCCGTACACATTGTACACACAAGACTCTGCTACGTACACATTGTACACACACGGCTCCGCTCCGTACACATTGTACACACACGGCTCCGCTCCGTACACATTGTACACACACGGCTCCGCTCCGTACACATTGTACACACATGGCTCCGCTCCGTACACATTTTACACACACGGCTCCGCTCCATACACATTGTACACACACGGCTCCGCTCCGTACACATTGTACACACACGGCTCCGCTCCGTACACATTGTACACACATGGCTCCGCTCCGTACACATTGTACACATACAGCTCTGCTCCGTACACACAAGGCTCTGCTTTGTACACCTCGTACATACACGGCTCCGCTCAGTACACATTGTACACACCCAGCTCTGCTCTGTACACCTCGTGCACATGCGGCTCCGCTCCGTACAACTCGTACACACACGGCTCCGCTCTGTACACCTCGTACATACACGGCTCCGCTCCGTACACATTGTACACACACAGCTCTGCATACACACATGACTGCACTATGCACACCTCATACACACATGACTCCGCTCCGTACACCTCTTACACACACGGCTCCACTCTGTACACCTCATACACACAGCTCTGCTACATCCACACTGTAAACCCCTCCTGACCCCACACAGAAACTTCACTTCATCCATGACGACAAGCACAGCAGAGTCCTGCATACACGAGGCTCCTGATCCTGTGACCCCTGACTCCTCCCCTCCTGTGACCTCATCACAGGTCCTGTGCACAGAACAGCCATCGTGTGCTCCTGAATGCATGCCTTCCCCCTGCATTCTGTAGTCAGATCTGAAATCTCATCTCTCGAGAGCTGGGTCCCGAGATCCCATCTGTGCATGCGCCGGCGGCCATTTTTTTTACCGGCACACAGGGAACCGAGAAAATGCAGAGGCTCTGGCCTGTCGCACAATGTCGGCAGAGCCCCGGGCATCAACGGGCACACAACGCTGCACCGCTGGGCACCGGAGACACCCGCAGCACCGGCCAGCAACCGCCGGACAAGCGGAGAAACCCGGCAGCAGCACAAGACCCTGCAGCAGCAGCAACAGCACACATCAGAGCCCCCCCTCATTCCTGAATGCTGCCTCCAGCATCACTCCACGCCTGCCTCCTCCAGCAGCGAGCCTGGGACTCCGCTATACCACAGAAACCAACCCCGGTAAGCAATAAGATGCAACGATTATAAGAGGCACCACCATTTTATTAAAAAATATTTTTTTCTTATTTTTCTCCTCGAAATTTGTGGTGCGTCTTATAATCCGGAGCGTCTTATAAAGCGAAAAATATGGTAAATATAGTTATAATATAGTGCTAAGTTAGGGACAATTTTTTGTATATAGGAAAATAGTAAACACAAGGGTGTACTACAGTTGATGTATAAACTTATTTGAAATAAGTTTTTACCCATGGAAGGATCTGTTCACCCCACAAGGACGTTGGGCCCGTGGGAGTTGTCATAGGGAATTTATCTTATTTCAGGGATTATTAAGGAGAGATAGGGAAAGTCATCGCTGAGTGGGGGCGCCAAACAATCATTCTCTTTATGGTGCCAACCTCCACAGTTCCAGAAGTGATCTTTTAGGGTTAAACCAGGGACCCTTTAGGCAATTTCATAGATGTTAACAGCCTGTGTATTTTATTAGAATTGTTTTCTATATCCAAGTTTGATTATACTAATGTTATGTCAGTCTAACAAACTGGGTGGTGTCCTTTAAAAGTAATTAATTAAAATATATACATTTTAAAGGGATTATATGTGTCACAAATGTATGGTTTTTCACTAGTCTTTTGATGTTTTTCTACAATATTTGATTAGGAAATGTGGCCTTGTGCCTGCACACCAATATTAGCCAAAATGATTTTGATTAAGAAATTGGGCCTAGTGCTTGTCCAACAATATTGTCCCAAGCAATTTTGATTAGGAAATGTGACTTAGCTTTTTCGCTTATACCAGAGTATAAGCAAAAAAGGATTAACATATGAAATATGGGCTGGTGCCTGTGTAGGGAAGGTGACCTGATGGACGGACGGACGTGTCAGAATAGAGAAAGATAGGTTTGCACAGTTTAGACAGGTGTCAGTTACTACAGTGGGGAAACAGCTAGGAAAGTGTAGTGGTCGTGCAGTATCTTGGGTTGACCATTAGATGGCAGGGAGGAGTGTGAGCAAAGGACTTGACATCAGCTTAGGGCTTTAGAAACCGTTGGTCATGGGGGGCGGAGTTAGGCTAGTTTCACACTAACGTTTATGAGCGCAGCGACGGCCTGCGCACGGCTGCCACTAAGCCCCGCCCCCTGCCGCGCCCCTCCGGTAGCTCCGCCCACCGGCGCATGACGCTGCATGCGCCCTGCGTCCCCTATCTTTATCACAGGGGGCGCAGGCCATGCGCAGTATGCGTTTGGCGGCGCATGCGTCCTTTTGACGGTGCGCCGACCTGCGCCAAACGCAACCTGCTGCAGTTTGGTTGCGTCGGCGCACCGTCAAAAAGGCGCATGCGCCGCCAAACGCATACTGCACACGGCCTGCGCCCCCTGTGATAAAGATAGGGGACGCAGGGCGCATGCAGCGTCATGCGCCGGTGGGCGGAGCTACCGGCGGAGGCGCTGCAGGGGACGGGGCTTAGCAGCGGCCGTGTGCAGGCCGTCGCTGCACTCATAAACGCTAGTGTGAAACTAGCCTTACAGTGACAGGGGACCGGGAGTGCTATAAATACTGAGGGAGGGTACCAGAAGGTTCCAGTCCCCAGGGGGAGCTCCAGTGACAGGAGGACTGTGACAGTCTGTGCGCTGTGAGGAGAATCCAAACCAGGGGGACTGAGGAGAGCCTTGAGGAAAATTGCGGAGTGCTGTGAGGCTGTCAGGCGGACAGCGAGTGAATAAAGCTTGTACCTGTTGCACCTAGAATCTGTCTCCATCTTGTCTCTGTTTCATCTCTGCGCGGTAAGAAGAGGGACCACCCCCTCAGCTCGGCCACCGACCCTACATTTGACGTAGTTGGCAGGATCGCCGCCGCTAATACCCCATCTTCTGCGGCAGGCCTGCCTCAAGTAATAGAAAGAGATTTGGACTATGCTGCGTGGAGTGAAAACACCTGTGGATTACAACTATCTTACCTGGGGATTACAAATTGGGAGCGCTGTGGTGACTCAGTGGTGCTGACAGAAGATCCGGGGCGGTACCAGGTGCTGCGCAAGATGGCGGCATTGTTACAGCGCAGGGGAGAGATCCGGGTGTTTGCAGTCGTGTTGAATGGACTGGGGCCCCCTCCAACGTACCCCCGTGGACAGCAGTATGTGCCCGGAGGCCGACGCTCCCATGTACTGGACCCTGGCAGATGGATGGAAAGGCCTGCCAACGCCCCACCCAGCAGGAGGAGTGGCACAGAAGAAAAGCTTGGCTGCAGCTGTCTGGCGCCATTCGATTGCTGCCCAACGGACGGTATGAGACGCTGCGGGTGTCGGGGCTTCGGCCACCTAGAGTGGCAATGGCGGCGGGAGATGGAGCTGTGCCAGAAGTCGCCCTCAGGACCATGGGCAGGTAGCGGGATGCTGAGCTGGGGAGCGGAGTCAGCGAGAGCGGCCGCCACCAATACCGGCAAAGGACTTCTCAGCGAAGCCCCCGAGTCTGGGGGAAAGGCCCGCAAGACAGTGGAGCGAGGGATGGAGGCTGCGGGGGAAGCCACGTGTTGATGTGATGGAGGCCGCAGCGTCGGGGAAGGTGAGAGTACCCCCGGCCCCACCAGTGCCTCCGCAAGTGGCCCCCACCATTCTGCCGCAGCATGCTGCCCCCTGCGCACCGGAAGGCCTAGGTACATCGGGCCCGGTGGTGTATGCAGAGCTGAGCGAGGCCCCTGCTCAAGTCCCTGAGCTACCCCGCCCGGAGCCACCAGTGCGGAGCTCACCCAAAGAAGACGCTGCTGCGTTCCCCCTGCTGATAGCAGCTGCATCGTTGGAACCGGCCGTTACTCCGGCTCCGTTGGAAGTAGTCGATGCGGCCTGTCCTAAGGCCGTGGTTATGCTGGCGCTGGAGCCGGCTGCGGCCGACTTAGCAGGCCCTGTGACTCCAGCCCTCAAGGACTCGGCTGTCCCCATTTGCCACCTGGCCCCAGCGGCTGCTGGGCCGCAGATATTATCGCCGACTCTGCTCCACGCGCTTTTCCAGCGAAGTCCCGCCCACCGGACTCTGGGACTGGTGCGGCAACCTCCGTTTGGGTGGCGTAGGTGATCAAACAGAAGAAAGTTCAGGAGCAGGAGGTATGGAGCCTGCTCCACTCAAAGGGGGAGGCTGGCATGGCGGTGCAGAGATCACGGGGACGGCTGGTATACACCAACGTCGACAGGGGGTACGGCTTCATCCGTGACACGACCGGCCAGAAGGTGTATGTGAATGTGGCCTCCATACGGCATGGTCGGGCTCTGAAGGAAGGGGACTTGGTTTCCTACTATAAAGAATACTGCCCCCGCGGATATTATGCGGTGGCAGTACTGGCGGAGCCTGAAGAAAGCAAACCCCCATAAAGAGGACTGTTATGGACACTCCCTGTATCTCCGGGGGGCTCCACGGCTGTGGGGTCCCTCACTACTAGCCACTGCGTAGTGAAGTAGACTGTCGAGAGTTCGGTGCACTGTAGTGCAGGTTCGGGAGAACAGTTCTAGTTTCAAGGAAAAAAAATGCTTTATTTGCTGAGTTTTAGTATGTTTCTCTTACAGGATGTTATTTGCTTATTTGAAACTTATATGTTTGATTTAGAAGCAAAAGGAAAATGAAAACAAAATATAAGAAATGGGTTACTTGTGATATTGTAAAGTTATTTTGTTGTATAATATGCACAAGTAAATGCAACAGGTCCGGGCAAGAGAAGGTCTGAAGGACCAAAGGGGAATGTGAGATCCGGAAGGGGTCTATGTGTTGAGAAGGTCTGTGGAGACCAAGACGCCGACCATGACATGTAACTGAAAGAAAGGTAAAAGATGGGAGATGTGAGAAAGACAGTCGTCCTAGGTCAGGTCCCCAACACCACGGACACCCCTGAAGGAGGAAGGCGGGCGCTGGTAATGATCTCGTAGGTGTGAGACCTCGATCATGGCGTACCGAATAGTGGAAGGTGACAGTAGGGGTAGGTACACGCCATAGAGAGAATATGGGTGTACCTAGCCCAATTTGAAAGACGTTGTCATGTGGCGTGCGCGCTGGTGAGTAGCAGTAGGCTGCTCAGAGCATGGTGCTCCCAGTTTGGTTCGGCCCCCGCAGGAAGTGGGATTGGCCCAACAGCTGGTCCGACAACAGAGTGTAGGTGAAGCTTCAGAACGACGAAGGCAGGGTTTGCGAATTGTCGAGGACGACAACAGACAAAGGAAGGGAGAGTGTAGGGAAGGTGACCTGATGGACGGACGGACGTGTCAGTAAGGAGAAAGACAGGTTTGCACAGTTTAGACAGGTGTCAGTTACTACAGTGGGGAAACAGCTAGGAAAGTGTAGTGGACGTGCAGTACCTTGGGTTGACCATTAGATGGCAGGGAGGAGTGTGAGCAAAGGACTTGACATCAGCTTAGGGCTTTAGAAACCGTTGGTCATGGGGGGCAGAGTTACAGTGACAGGGGACCGAGAGTGCTGTACTGTAAATACTGAGGGAGGGTTCCAGAAGGTTCCAGTCCCCATGGGGAGCTACAGTGACAGGAGGACTGTGACAGTCTGTGTGCTGTGAGGAGAATCCAAACCAGGGGGAGTGAGGAGAGAGAAAGTCAGGGGGGTGGTCCTGACAGGAATACCGCAATATAGACGAGACACAGAGGTTATATCGATGAGGCACAGAGGTTACGGATACCGTGTTAAGAAAGACGTTGTCACCAGTGAAATTACTGTTGGTTAACGGGCCTAAGGCGGCCACAGTGACGGACCTGTCAAAAGCATCAACAAGAGTAAAGGGACGGTACGTATATATACGTTTCTGGCGAAAGTACGGTGTTCTTTGGTGTATTGTAACCGGAGAGCCTTGAGGAAAATTGCGGAGTGCTGTGAGGCTGTCAGGCGGACAGCGAGTGAATAAAGCTTGGACCTGTTGCACCCAGAATCTGTCTCCATCTTGTCTCTGTTTCGTCTCTGCACGGTAAGAAGAGGGACCACCCCCCAGCTCGGCCACCGACCCTACACCTGCACAATAATATTATCCCAAACGATTTTGATTATGAAATGAGGCCTGGTGCCTGCACCAGAGTATTAGCCCAGACAATTTTGATTATGAAATGTGGGCTAGTGCTTGCACCAGAATATTTGCACAAACAATTTTGGTTTTGAAATGAGGCCAGCAGAAATTCTTGGTGTCTACCAATCAAAATTTAAACATTTACATGGCAAGCAGCCTGGAAATGTGCTTGTTTAGCTTTTGTGCCTGTGGGTGGGTGGCTGGGAACTTTCTTTTTCATTCCAAGGGCTGGGAAATGGATAGCTGAATGTTGTGCTGGGACAAGGATTTGGAAGTTCCTGATGATCATAAATCAGAATGGACAAGGATAGGTGCCGGGCAGGAGACATCTGTGAAAATGTTGTTTTGCTGACACCATTTTGTCAGTGTAACAGTGCAGAGGCTGCTCCTACTGCAGCTGCAAGTTGTCATATAGTTAGATAGCACTAGTTTGTGCTAATAGTGTTGTGTCGGCACCAGGACCCATTTCCTAATCAAAATTCTTTGGGCTAATATCTGTGTGCAGGCACCAGGATACATTTCCTAGTCAAAATCAATTTGATTAACATTGAGGTGTGGTCAGGACATCATATTTCATAATCAAAATCATTTGGGCTAATATTGTTGTCTGTACAGATACCAGTCCCCATTTCTTGAACAAATTTGTTTGGGCTAATATTTTGGGGTGCACATACCCGTGCCCTTTTTCTAATCAAAATAATTTGGGCCAATATTGGTGTGTAGGCACGAAGCCACATTTCCTAATCAAAATCGTTTGAGCTAACATTAAGGTACAGGCAGGAGTCCACATTTCCTAATCAAAATCATTTGGGCTAATATTGTTGTGCGGGCACCAGCCCACGTTTCACAATATTAATCCTTTTTTGCTAACACTCTGGTGCAGGCATCAGGCCTCCTTTCATAATCAATATTGTTTGGGCTAATACCCTGATGCAGGCACCAGCCCACATTTCATAATCAAAATAGTTAAAGGCTAATACTCTAGTTCAGGTACCAGGCCTCATTTCATAATGAAAATCATTTGGGTTAATATTGGGGTACAGGCACCAGGCCGCATTTCCTAATCTAAAGTGTTGGGCTAATATTGGCATGCAGTCATGAGGTCACATTTCCTAATCAAAATTGTTTGGGCTAATATTGCTGTGCAGGCACCAGCCTGCATTTCATAATATTAATCATTTTTTTGCTAATACTATGGTGCAGGAATCAGGCCTCATTTCATAATCAAAATTGTTTGGGCTAATACTCTAGTGCAGGCACCAGCCCACATTTCATAATCAAAATTGTTTGGCTAATACTCTGGTTCAGGCATCAGGCCTCATTTCATAATAAAAATTTTTTGGGCTAATATTGGGGTGCAGTCATGAGGTCATATTTCCTAATCAAAATCGTTTTGGCTAATATTGGGGTGCAGGCATGTAGTAAGAGTTATTTTTAATGGTTTCAACACTCCAATTAATTATAATACTAATTATTGATCAATAAGTTACTGAGCAGTTTAAGGAGGTTTCTCCCTGGCACTCCAAGGAAGATTATTTGTTATAATCTACTGTATGTGATTATTGTTATGCTGTAATGTCTATTGTCTGTATAAATCCCCTCTGAAATGTAAAGTGCTGCGGAATATGTCGGCGCTATAAAAATAAAAATTTATTATTATTATTATTTATTAATCTTTTTGCTGAGATACATTGGATGATTTAGGATATAAAAAGAGCACACAGGGACATACAGGACTCACAGAGATTGGAGATGTGCATATTGCTTAGTGCATATTGGGTATCAATGAGGAGTGGATGCTAAGGAGGAGGAACAGAGGCTGGTGGCTAGAGCAACAGAGGCTAGTAGTCACATAAACTTCGTTGTCACTGCTGACATAAAGACTTAAAAATGCTAGACTGCAGCTTGTCAAAATGAATGTGAGTAAGCCAAAATACTTCTGAGGTAAACGTTTTGTGGACAGGTAAAACCAAGAAGGAGCTTTTTGGTAAAACACATCATTTTACTGTTTACCTAAAACAGAATGAAGCTTACAAAGAAAATATGGTGGCGGTTCAAATATAAGGCTGGGAATCCATGCAAAGAGAAAAGGTCGCACTCATCGAGATGAAAGTTTCACTGATTTATTGACATATGAACATGTCAAGTCGGGGGAGTGACATAAGGAGTGCAAGAAAGGCTGACAACGGCGGTTTCGCGCTGCTCGAGCGCTTCAACGGGTCAAACAGTGGGGGGAAGTGCCGGGTTCATATGGAAATCACATCACTCCGTACCTCCACCCTCCACAGCTGCTGTCTAAGTGACATTAGTGAATTAAAAACATGCTGAGATGCATTACAACATACAAAAGCATAAATACAACTTGCTGCACAAGCAGAAAAATGGTTACATCGAGAGATAAATTACAATGCATATTCATATATCAAAGACTATTGTTATTTTCATATGTCGAAAACTACTATTTTTTTCCTTTTCTTTTTCTTATGGAAAACATCTACAATCATATGTATCCAGAGACCAAACTGTCTCACTATTATTGAACTATTAATATACTCACAGGAAGAGAAAAAAAAAAAAATTTCTTCTTATCCTAAAATGAATTGTGTGCAAGTTAGTAGCTGTTTTTTTAAGATTCTCATGAACTACTATACACCTGCATAGCTGTATCTTATTATGAATAAACACAAAAATGGACTATCAATGACAAATCTCAATCATAGCAGACAAAAACCGCTGCACCGAAAACGCACAATGTACTGTATATGTGCACGTATACTATGCAAACAAAAAACAAGTCACTAAACGATTCAAATGCTACGGGAGAGAAAACCCACCAAATTCAAAAAGATGTCTTTGCCTCAAATGTGTGGAAGTTCATCAAAGCTGCAATAAAAGACTCCAGGAAAAAGTACCAACCAGAAAAGCCCTGCTTTGGAACAAGATAGGGATTTAAGCGACATAGTATCTAGAGGACCCCTTATCTCATGTAAGCGGAGTACAAGAATTAGAGATATTTTGGTTAAGAATCGGATCGTCACTAAGCGTGACACTTGGCTGAGTAAAGGAACACCGCAAGGTAATTATAGGTGTGGCCATTGTCCTTATTGTAAATTTCATCGTACTGATCGTACATTACACATGGGAGCGGTCACACATACAGTAACAGATTTGATCACATGCAAGACAGACCATGTAGTCTATGTGATTTTTTGCACATGTCGGTTTTTCTACATAGGCAAAACCATACGTCCGCTATACATTCGTTTCCGTGAGCATTTTAAGTCCATTAGAACGGGAAAAGGAGTCCCACGTTTAATTAACCATGTAAGAGATGCACATGGAAATGACCCTAATGTTCTCTCCTTTGCAGGAATCGAGAAAGTGGTTTTACCGCCGCAGGGAGGGCATCTAAATAAAATCTTATTAAAACGAGAATCCAGGTGGATTATAAATACACAGGCGACAGGTCCGCTGGGTTTTAATGATAGAATAGACATGGCTGTTTTATTATGAAGGAGTTTATATTTTCCCTCATTTCCCTTGAAGTTGACAGGAGAACTAGGTCACACATGTATACATGTGGCTTTTCTGGTTGGTACTTTTTCCTGGAGTCTTTTACTGCAGCTTTGATGAACTTCCACACATTTGAGGCAAAGACATCTTTTTGAATTTGGTGGGTTTTCTCTCCCGTAGCATTTGAATCGTTTAGTGACTTGTTTTTTGTTTGCATAGTATACGTGCACATATACAGTACATTGTGCGTTTTCGGTGCAGCGGTTTTTGTCCGCTATGATTGAGATTTGTCATTGATAGTCCATTTTTGTGTTTATTCATAATAAGATACAGCTATGCAGGTATATAGTAGTTCATGAGAATCTTAAAAAAACAGCTACTAACTTGCACACAATTCATTTTAGGATAAGAAGATATTTTTTTGAAAAAAAATTTTTTGAGGGAATTTTTTTGAAAATTTTTTTTTTTTTTTCTCTTCCTGTGAGTATATTAATAGTTCAATAATAGTGAGACAGTTTGGTCTCTGGATACATATGATTGTAGATGTTTTCCATAAGAAAAAGAAAGAAGGAAAAAAATAGTAGTTTTCGACATATGAAAATAACAGTAGTCTTTGATATATGAATATGCATTGTAATTTATCTCTCGATGTAACCATTTTTCTGCTTGTGCAGCAAGTTGTATTTATGCTTTTGTATGTTGTAATGCATCTCAGCATATTTTTCATTCACTAATGTCACTTAGACAGCAGCTGTGGAGGGAGGAGGTACGGAGTGATGTGATTTCCATATGAACCCGGCACTTCCCCCCACTGTTTGACCCGTTGAAGCGCTCGAGCAGCGCGAAACGGCCGTTGTCAGCCTTTCTTGCACTCCTTATGTCACTCCCCCAACTTGACATGTTCATATGTCAATAAATCAGTGAAACTTTCATCTCGATGAGTGCGACCTTTTCTCTTTGCATGGATTCCCAGGATTGACTGTTTCCAGGTCTGGCACCCGAGATTCCCAGCTGCTGGGCTTCTGTATGCCACACATCATTTGAAGTCACACGGTAACAGCGGTGCCGTCCGCTTTTTATCTTGAGTTTTGTGATCAAATATAAGGCTGTTTTTCTGCCTCTGGCACTGGGTGCCTTCGTTGTGTGCAAGGCATCATGAAATTTGAGATTACCAAAGGATTTTGTATCTTAATGTAGTGCCCAGTTTCAGAAAGTTGGTTTGCGTCGTAGGTCATCATGGGTCTTCCAGCATGACAATGACGCCAAACATACTTCATGAAGCACCCAGAAATAGATGGAATTAAAAAGCTGGAGAGTTCTGAAGTGGCCAGCAATGAGTTTGCATCTAAATCCCATTGAACACCTTATATTTACGGTTAGGAGAAGGCACCCTTCAAATATGACTCACCTGGAGCAGTTGTCATAAGAAGAGTGGTCCAATATTCCAATAGAAAGGTGTTAGAAGCTAGTTGCCAACAATTTTGTTAGGCCCATTTTTGAGGTTCAGCGTGAAATAAATTATCTCCAGTTTTCATTTTTTCCCTCTTTTCTTTGTAAAACAAAGCATGTGGAACTGCAATAATTTTCTAAGAATTGCTTCATTTTCTGGAACAATTTCAAGGGTGCCAACACTTTTGGCCATGACTATAATTGATCACTGATATTTCAAAAGCAAAACTTTTTTTGTGAGAATAACTTTTTGCATTTTTTTCTGGTGGACAGTTCCCTAGCTTTAAAAGCTTGTCTAAGAACTGTTAATTTTTATCCAAATGTAACACTTCTTCTTTATTAGGGTTTGAAGTAAAAAATTCCTGACCTAATTATAAGAAGCCAAGTGATGTCTTTGCAGAACAATTTAGAATAGTTTAATTGATTTTGACAAGCTTGCCAAAGGCATCATGTTTCTCTAGGTTTTAAAATTGATTGTATTAAAATTTAATTTTAAAATTTTTGTTTACATATTTTAACCTTTTTTGTCACCTTGGACGTATCCATATGTCCCCGTGACCTGAGCCTTATTGACCTGGGATGTATGGACACATCCTGGGGATTTTGCGGGAACACTGGCTGCGCACACGTGATGGCCACCGGGTGACAGCTGATTCTGACAGCTGACAACTGGCACTCATTGCCCAGAGCAATCTTGCACTGCTCCTGGCACTTTAACCCCCTAAATTCTGTGAAGGAGCTTGATCGCAGGATTTTAAGAGCTGGCAGAGGGAAGATAGCCCCTCTGCCCTTGGATCGGAGACCCCGAGACGTTATCGAGGGGTCCCGATCATTTCCATGGTGATCCAATGTCGTCCGACATCTGGATCACCAGAGCTAGCAAAGTTGCTAAATCATGCTCAGAGCATGGATCAGCAATTTTGTCTGTGAGTGCAGCACAGACAGTTTGCATAACACAGGCACGATGCTGTATTCCCATGCTGTATAGTCAATCAGCCTGTAAAAAATGAAAGTCCCACAGTGGGACAAAGTAAAAAAGTAACCAAAAAGTTTTTAAACAATTGTAAAAATATAAAAAAGTAATATTAATAAAATAAAAATATTTTGTACCCATAAATAAATATTTTTATGAAAAAATATATAAAAACAATAAAAGTACACATATTTGATATCGCGACTTCCGGAACGACCTAACTTATGAAACTGTCCCACTAGTTAACCCCTTTAGTGAACTACATAACAAACAAAAAAAGGCAAAAAGCAATGCTTTATCATCACACCGCCGTACAAAATTTGAAATAAAACGCGATCAAAGAGATGAATATAAATAAACATGGTACTACTCAAAGCTTCATATTCTCCCGCAAAAATCAAGCTGCCATACATCTCCATCAGCAGAAAAATAAAAAAGTTATGGCTGTCAGAAAAAAATGATTCAAAAATAATTATTTTTTCTATATATAATAGTTTTTATTATGTAAAAGCGCTAAACATAAAAAAAAATCTATGGTATTGCTGTCATCGTAATGACCCGAAGAATGAATAAAACTGCTTTATCAATTTTACCACAAGCAGGACGACATAACCCCCCAAAAGAAAATCTTGAAATGCTGTTTTTTGTTCATTCTACCTCCAAAAAATCAGAATAGAAAGCGATCAAAAATTGTCATGTGTCTGAAAATAAAACCAATAAAAAGTCAACTTGTCCTGCAAAAATCAAGCCGTAACATGACTCTGTGCGAAGAAATACGGAAAATTGATAATTCTCAAAATTTGGTGATGCAAAAACTAGTTTTTGCAATAAAAAGCATTTTTTAGTGTGTGAGCCAAATATACAAAAACTGTATAAACCTGGTGTAGCTGAAATCCCATCGACATGAAGAAAAAAAGTCACCTAATCACTAATACCGCATCAGGAACAGGATAAACAATAAATAAAACCAATTCTTCAGCTACTGTTTTATTCATTCTGCCTCCCAAACATTGCAGTAAGGCTCGGCTCACAATTATCCTGCTCTCTGCACTGATCGCTTACACCAGGTATTCTGTGTAAATCTCTGAAATATGTGATTCAGATGGAACCTCCGGCACAAGATTCCCTATAATGAGACAGATGAAGGCACTGTGGATGCCATAGGATCTGTGATTTGGAGGAGTCAGTCTTTATAAGATTGCATCAAAATGTTGTCGGCCACAGTTTTGTGCACTTCTGAAAAGAAGGACAACGCTGACCAGAGTCCAGACTAACTCTGCTGCCTCATTATAGTGAATGGATCACTCGGGGGTTTCATTTAAATCACATCACTTGGAGATTTACATGGAAACCCCAAGGTAAGTGCTCAGCTTAGAGTGCTGGATAAATGTGATCCCAAACATTATGTGAAATGTTCACAATAAAAACTTCAAATCAATTCACAAAATAAGCAAGCCCCCACTCAGGTGTGTTATGTGTTAACGGAAATATAGGAGGCTTCCACATTAACGGTAGTACAAAGGCTCTGGAAAAGCGAATGGCTCCTCGCTAGTGTTGAGCGATACCGTCCGATATTGAGAAATATAGGATCGGATTGGATCGGCCGATACCCAAAAAGTATCGGGTATCACCGATTCCGATACCGGAAGTCCCATTCAAGTCAATGGGACAGAAATATCAGAATTAAAAAACCCTTTTCTGTACTTGCACATCCTGATCGGGAGGGGGGAAGAGTGTGGGCGGTGCGTGGGCAGACACTGTGCGTGTCTGTGTGTGCGGGCGGGATCTGTACGGGCTTGCCGGGGGTCTGTACGGGCCTGCCGGGGGTCTATGTGGGCCTGCCGGGGGTCTGTACGGGCTTGCCGGGGGTCTGTATGGGCCTGCCGGAGGTTTGTGTCGGCTGCCGGGGGTCTGTACGGGTCTGCCGGGGGTCTGTGCCGGCTGCCGGGGGTCTGTGCGGACTGCCAGGGGTCTGTGCGGACTGCCGGGGGTCTGTGCAGACTGCCGGGGGTCTTTGTGTCTGTGTGCAGGCATCGTCCGATGGGACTGCAAGTCCCATCGGGCGATGCCTGCTACAATGACAGTGATTGACACATTAGCCAATGATGGGACAGTAGTAGTCCCATCATCCGGCTAATGTGTTGAATGTAAAAAAAATATATATACATACTACATACATACAACATTCATACAACATACATACTACATACATACTACATTCATACATTCATACAGCATACATACATACTACATATATATCAAAATTCATACAGCATACATACATACTACATATATACAACATTCATACAACATACTTACATACTACATACATACTTCATATATACTACTTTCATACAACATACATATATGCTATATACTACATACATACTTCATATATACTACATTCATACAACATACATACATACTGCATATATACTACATTCATACAGCATACATACATACTATATAATTCATACATACTACATATATACAAAATTCATACAACATACATACATACATACTACATACATGCTTCAAATATACTACATTCATACAACATACATGCATACTACATACTACATTCATACAACATACATAGATACTACATACATACTACATACATACTACATGCTACAGACATACAACATACATACAGTCATATGTAAAAGTTTGGGCACCCTTATTAATGTTAACCTTTTTTCCTTATAACAATTTTGGTTTTTGTAACAGCTATTTCAGTTTCATATATCTAATAACTGATGGACTCAGTTATATTTCTGGATTCAAATGAGGTTTATTGTACTAACAGAAAATGTGCAATCTGCATTTTAACAAAATTTGACCGGTGCAAAAGTATGGGCACCTCAACATAAAAGTGACATTAATATTTTGTAGATCCTCCTTTTGCAAAAATAACAGCCTCTAGTCGCTTCCTGTAGCTATTAATGAGTTCCTGGATCCTGGATGAAGGTATTTGTGACCATTCCTGTTTACAAAACAATTCCAGTTCAGTTAAGTTTGATGGTCGCCGAGCATGTACAGCCCGCTTCAAATCATCCCACAGATGTTCAATGATATTTAGGCCTGGGGACTGGGATGGCCATTCCAGAACATTGTAATTGTTCCTCTGCATGAATGCCTGAGTAGATTTGGAGCGGTGTTTTGGATCATTGTCTTGCTGAAATATCCATCCCCTGCGTAACTTCAACTTCGTCACTGATTCTTGCACATTATTGTAAAGAATCTGCTGATACTGAGTTGAATCCATGTGACCCTCAACTTTAACAAGATTTCCGGTGCCGGCATTGGCCACACAGCCCCAAAGCATGATGGGACCTCCACCAAATTTTACTGTGGGTAGCAAGTGTTTTTCTTGGAATGCTGTGTTTTTTAGCCTACATGCATAACGCCTTTTTGTATGACCAAACAACTCAATCTTTGTTTCATCAGTCCACAGGACCTTCTTCCAAAATGTAACGGGCTTGTCCAAATGTGCTTTTGCATACCTCAGGCGACTCTCTTTGTGGCGTGCTTGCAGAAACGGCTTCTTTCGCATCACGCTTCCATACAGCTTCTCCTTGTGCAAAGTGCGCTGTATTGTTGACCGATGCACAGTGACACCATCTGCAGCAAGATGATGCTGCAGGTCTTTGGAGGTGGTCTGTGGATTGTCCTTGACTATTCTCACCATTCTTCTTCTCTGCCTTTCTGATATTTTTCTTGGTCTGCCACTTCTGGGCTTAACAAGAACTGTACCTGTGTTCTTCCATTTCCTTACTATGTTCCTCACAGTGGAAACTGACAGGTTAAAACTCTGAGACAACTTTTTGTATCCTTCCCCTGAAAAGCTATGCTGAATAATCTTTGTTTTCAGATCATTTTAGAGTTGTTTTGAGGAGCCCATGATGCCACTCTTCAAAGGAGAATCAAATAGGAGAACTACTTGCAAGTGGCCACCTTAAATACCTTTTCTCATTATTTGTTACACCTGGCTATTAAGTTCAAAGCTCAATGAGGTTACAAAACCAATTTAGTGCTTCAGGAAGTCAGTAAAAAGTAGTTAGGAGTGTTCAAATCAAGAAAATGATAAGGGTGCCTATACTTTTGCACCGGTCAAATTTTGTTAAAATGCATATTGCACATTTTCTGTTAGTACAATAAACCTCATTTGAATCCAGAAATATAACTGAGTCCATCAGTTATTAGATATATGAAACTGAAATAGCTGTTGCAAAAACCAAAATTGTTATAAAGAAAAAAGGTTAACATTAATAGGGGTGCCCAAACTTTAACATATGACTGTACTACATACACTACATTCATACAATACATACATATAGACATACAGTACATATAACATAGAGTACATACTCACCACCACTTGTCACTTTGATCCCTGAAGCCAGTGTCATCTGTGAAAAAATATGAAAATAACAAACAACCGATATACTCCCTGAACCGCAGAAATCCACGAGTGTCCCACGCTGATCTCCCGTGGAGAACAGCAGCATCAGCTGATGCGACCACTCTTTAGGGGCTCCAGGAA
Source organism: Dendrobates tinctorius (assembly GCF_039654945.1). Classification (NCBI taxonomy): domain Eukaryota; kingdom Metazoa; phylum Chordata; class Amphibia; order Anura; family Dendrobatidae; genus Dendrobates; species Dendrobates tinctorius. The sequence goes on along the minus strand of NW_027361671.1, from coordinate 17,273,487 downwards.
TCCAATGATGGGAGGTAGGTATCCTACCGCACTGTATTCCTCCGCCACTGTAAAAAAAATAGTCCCTAGTCTCACTTTTGGCATTGCTGTGTGAGAAAGTTCCCACGCAGCTTTTGCCATAAAGTGAGACCAGTGAACGATAGTAACCTCTCAGTGATGCAGTGCAGTAGATCGTCGTGGGACACTCGTGGATTTCTGCGGATCAGGGAGTATATTGCTTGTTTGTTTTTTTCTAATTTTTTTCATAGATGACACTGGCTTCGGGGATCAAAGTGACAAGTGATGGTGAGTATGTACTCTATGTTATATGTACTGTATGTCTATATGTATGTATTGTAGGAATGTATTGTATGTAGTATGTATGTTGTATGTACTATGTATGTATGTTTGAATGTAGTATATACACTCACTGGCCACTTTATTAGGTACACCATGCTAGTAAGGGGTTGGACCCCTTTTTGCCTTCAGAACTGCCTCAATTCTTCGTGGCAGAGATTCAACAAGGTGCTGGAAGCATTCCTCAGAGATTTTGGACCATATTGACATGATGGCATCACACAGTTGGCGCAGATTTGTCGGCTGCACATCCCTGATGCGAATCTCCCGTTCCACCACATCCCAAAGATGCTCTATTGGATTGAGATCTGGTGACTGAGGAGGCCATTTGAGTACAGTAAACTCATTGTCATGTTCAAGAAACCAATCTGAGATGATTCGAGCTTTATGACATGGCGCATTATCCTGCTGAAAGTAGCCATCAGATGTTGGGTACATTGTGGTCATAAAGGGATGGACATGGTCAGCAACAATACTCAGGTAGGCTGTGGCGTTGCAACGATGCTCAATTGGTTCCAAGGGGCCCAAAGAGTGCCCAGAAAAAATTCCCCACACCATGATACCACCACCACCAGCCTGAACCGTTGATACAAGGCAGGATGGATCCATGCTTTCATGTTGTTTACGCCAAATTCTGACCCTACCATCCGAATGTCGCAGCAGAAATCGAGACTCATCAGACCAGGCAATGTTTTTCCAATCTTCTACTGTCCAATTTCGATGAGCTTGTGCAAATTGTAGCCTCAGTTTCCTGTTCTTAGCTGAGAGGAGTGGTACCCAGTGTGGTCTTCTGCTGCTGTAGCCCATCTGCCTCAAAGTTCGACGCACTGTGCGTTCAGAGATGCTCTTCTGCCTACCTTGGTTGTAACGGGTGGCAATTTGAGTCACTGTTGCCTTTCTATCAGCTCGAACCAGTCTGCCCATTCTCCTCTGACCTCTGGCATCAACATGGCATTTCCGGCCACAGAACTGCCGCTCACTGGATTTTTTTTCTTTTTCGGACCATTCTCTGTAAACCCTAGAGATGGTTGTGCGTGAAAATCCCAGTAGATCAGCAGTTTCTGAAATTCTCAGACCAGCCCTTCTGGCACCAACAATCATGCCACGTTCAAAGGCACTCAAATCACCTTTCTTCCCCATACTGATGCTCGGTTTGAACTGCAGGAGATTGTCTTGACCATGTCTACATGCCTAAATGCACTGAGTTGCCGCCATGTGATTGGCTGATTAGAAATTAAGTCTTAACACACAGTTGGACAGGTGTACCTAATAAAGTGGCCAGTGAGTGTATGTAGTATGTATGTATTGTATGAATGTATTGTATGTAGTATGTATGTATGTTGTATGAATGTAGTATATATGTAGTATGTATGTGTTGTATGAATGTATTGTATGTAGTATGTATGTTGTATGTATGTCTGCAGCATGTTGTATGTATGTAGTAAGTATGTAGTATGTATGTACTGTATGTATGTTGTATGAATGTAGTATATATTGTAGGGATTCGCTCTTGTAGGCAATAGCTGGGCGGCAGTAACGAGGCAACACACAGGCATAAAGTCCAATTTCAGTGGTTTTAATGTCACTCAGTAACCAGCAGCTTAAGAAAACATAAGGGAAAACAAACACATACTCCAGCTTGGAGAACCACTGGTCCCAGACTCACCCCTTGCACGGGACGGGCGTAACTAAGCGGCTGCCAGGTCCTGCGGCATCCGCCAGGTGCCATTCCTGGGGTTCTTCCGAGTCTTGCTGCGTTAGTCCTGCAGCACGGGAATCATATATATCAGTTTCAGGCTGAGTCCACACAAGTTCCTGTAGCTTCCAGAAACACACACTCATCCTGTGGCAATCACCAACCTCCATTACATAGGGCCTAACCCCTCCCACCAATGAGGTAGACATCACATGGGCTGATCACATGACCCTGACATCATCGCAGGTCCCGTCTTTAAGAAAAAACCTGGCCCAAAATTAATCTGCTAGGAGAAACGTATCTTCCATCCAGTAAAACAACCTTTACTGAACCACATACCTCCCTCTTATGTTCAACCCTAGAGGGGTGGACACGTGACATACAGTGAACTCTGGACAGGGCATCCGCATTCCTCTGTAGTCTGCCTGCGCGACGTTCTAATGAAAATTTAAAGTTTTGCAGGGACAGGAACCACCTGGTGTCTCGGGCATTCCTCTCCTTAGCTTGACTCATTCACGTAAGAGGGGAATGATCTGTCACCAACTAATAATAATAATCTTTATTTTTATATAGCGCTAACATATTCCGCAGCGCTTTACAGTTTGCACACATTATCATCACTGTCCCCGATGGGGCTCACAATCTAAATTCCCTATCAGTATGTCTTTAGAATGTGGGAGGAAACCGGAGTACCCGGAGGAAACCCACGCAAACACGGGGAGAACATACAAACTCCTTGCAGATGTTGTCCTTGGTGGGATTCGAACCCAGGACCTCAGCGCTGCAAGGCTGCAGCGCTAACCACTGAGCAACCAACTGAAATGTTCTCCCCAGCAAATAGTAGCGCAACGATTCCAGTGCCCACTTGATGGCCAGGCACTCTCTCTCCACCATACTGTACCGGGTTTCAGCTGGGGCAAGTTTCCGGCTTAGGAAGCTAATGGGATGCTCTTCCCCGTTAACTTCCTGAGACAGCACGGCACCGAGGCCTATCTCAGAGGCATCAGTCTGCACCACGAACTCTTTTTTGAAATTTGGAGTGATCAGGACTGGTGTACAACACAGTACCCCTTTTAATTTTGTAAAGGCCTCCTCTAACTAATAATTCCAGTGGATCATCACAGATTTTTTCCCTTTTAAACAATCTGTTAAAGGCGCGGACAGGGTTGCAAAGTTGGGAATGAATCGCCTGTAATATCCCACCAAACCCAAAAAGGCCTTTACCTGCTTTGTTGTGAGGGGACGGGGCCAGTTCTGAATTGCCTCGACCTTGTTCACTTGGGGCTTGAGAACTCCCCTCCCAATGACATAACCCAAGTACCGGGCTTCCTCTCACCCTATGAAACACTTCTTTGGGTGGGCAGTTAGCCCTGTTTGTCGCAGGGAGTCTACCACTGCCTGTACTTTTGCTAAGTGGCTTTCCCAATCGGTGCTGAACACAATAATATCATCTAGATAGGCTGAGGCATAGCGGCGATGGGGACGGAGAACAATATCCATTAACCGCTGGAACATTGCTGGAGCGCCTTGCAACCCAAAGGGTAACACCTTATACTGGAACAGCCCCTCAGGTGTTATAAACGCCGTCTTTCCCTTCGCCGCCTCTGTTAGGGGTACCTTCCAATAACCTTTTGTGAGGTCCAGAGTTGTAAAATGCTGTGCTTGCCCAAAGCGCTCTATCAACTCGTCAACCCGGGGCATGGGGTAGGCGTCAAACTTTGAAATGTCATTGAGTTTTCTAAAATCATTACAGAATCTTAGAGACCCATCAGGTTTGGGTATTAGAACTATTGGGCTGGCCCACTCACTCTGAGACTCTTTTATGACCCCTAACTGTAGCATCATTTTTACCTCTTCCGAGATGGCTTGTCGCCGGGCCTCAGGCACTCGATATGGCTTTAGTCGGACCTTGGCCTGTGGCTCTGTGACAATGTCATGTTGGATTAGGGAGGTGCGTCCAGGGAGCTCCAAAAAAACATCTGTATTTCGGCTGATGAACTCCCGGACCTCCTGAACCTGTTTAGGAGACAAAGTATCTGCAATTTTGACTGCGGTTTGGGCTTCTCCTGCCTCGGCCCGAGGTAACGGAGCCTTTTCCATCTGAAATGCTGGCAGCGGACTATCCCCACCAAGGTGCTCTCTATCTTTCCAGGGTTTAAGCAAATTAACATGGTAAACCTGTTCTGGCTTTCTCCGACCTGGTTGGTGTACCTTGTAGTCTACTGGCCCCACCTTCTCCATGATCTCGTAGGGTCCCTGCCACCTTGTGAGAAATTTGCTATCTACGGTAGGCACAAGCACTAAAACTTGATCCCCAGGGCTAAAGGTTCTTACCCGAGCCTCCCAGTTCTAGACCCGACTCTGTGACCGTTGTGCTGCCTCCATATGTTCCCGGACCAAAGGTAGGACTGTCTCCATTCTCTCTTGCATTTTGGCAACATGTTCTATCACACTTTTGTGGGGAGTAGGTTGGTTCTCCCAGCCCTCTTTGGCTATATCTAGTAAGCCCCCGTGGATGTCTGCCGTACAGTAGTTCAAAGGGCGAGAACCCTGTGGGGTACCTCCCGCACTGCAAATAACAAATATGGCAATAACAGATCCCAGTCCTTCCCATCTTTGGAAACTGCCTTTTTTTAACATGCTCTTCAGTGTCTTATTGAATCTTTCTACCAGACCATCTGTTTGGGAATGATAGACCGAGGTACGCAACTGTTTAACATTTAACAACCGGCAAAGTTCCTTCATAATTTTAGACATAAAGGGGGTTCCCTGGTCTGTTAAAATCTGTTGCGGAATTCCTACCCGTGAAAACATACCCATGAGTTCCTTTGCTATAAGCTTAGCTGATGTGTGGCGCAGAGGAATGGCCTCAGGATATCGGGTTGCATAGTCTAGAACTACAAGAATGTGTTGGTGTCCCCTTGCCGACTTATTGAGAGGCCCCACCAGGTCCATGGCCACTCTCTTGAAGGGTACCTCTATAATTGGCAAAGGCACCAAAGGGCTCCAAAAGTGAGGCTGGAGACTGGTTACCAGGCATACTGGACAGGAGCTACAGTACCGTTTAACTTCTTCATGAACCCCTGGCCAGTAAAATCACTGCAGAATTCGGTCGAGGGTCTTCTTTTGGCCCAAATGCTCCCCAAGTACATGTGCATGCGCTAAATCCATTACCAACCTTCGATATGTCTGAGGTACCAGTAACTGTTCTACCATTTCCCCACGTATTTTCTCGACTCGGTACAGCAAATCCTGATTCAACTCAAAGTGTGGAAACACCGTATCTGCCCCAGGTTGTTGGGGTTCCCCATTGACAAACAGTACATTTTCTCTGGCCCTGGCTAAAGTGAGGTCTCGGAGTTGCGCTGTACCAAAATTATCACCTGATACATTCAAGTCTGACAACTCGGGTCCCAGCGGCAAGTCTTCCACCTCTCCAGCCAATACTTCTATGGGAGAACTCTCCCCCTCCTCCACCGAAGGGAAGGTTATTCCTACCACCAGCACTTCTTCCTCTGGGCCACCAGGTTCATGCCCCCCTTCTGGAGAATGTAACCTGGTCGCCTCTGGTGCCGGCAGTTGTTCAGTGGATGGGACAACCGACAGCCACAGCACAGAAAACAGCGGAAAGTCTCTTCCAATTATCATTTCATAATGTAAATTAGTCACCACCCCCACCTCGTGGCACCGCCTCCCTGCTGGCGTGCTGATTACCACTAGTGCGGTGGGATAGTCTTTTAAGTCTCCATGTATACACAACACCCCAATTTTCCGACCCGTATACTCGCTGGTGTGTATCCAGCTGGCTCGTACCAGGGTTACAAGACTCCCTGAGTCCAACAGGGCCACAGCCGGGTTGCCCTCTACTTCAACCCGACACAAATGTTCCATATTGGGACCTTTCGGGGTACCCATTGCACACATCGGTTCGGCATAGTGGGACTGGCGGTACCCAAAATTGGTGTCCATGGGCTCAGGTGGGGGCAATCAGCTCTCATATGACCTGGTCCCTGGCACCGCCAGCAGATTATTGGGCTCCTTACTTCCCCAGATAAGTCCTGAGCGGCCTTCCTGGGCTCCGCTCGCCGAACCAGTGGCTGGGACTTAGGGAACCTTCCGGTTACTTTTCGAGGGGTCCCTCCCTGTGACTCTTTGGTAGCCCCATACCTTTCTATGAGGTCTATCAACTGCATGGCATTAGTAGGGGATGCCTGACTGACCCATGTCTGGAGGGAGTGGGGCAAAGCCCTCCAAAATTTATCAGTCACTATGCGGTCCAGCATGGCCATGGGGGACAACACCTCAGGCTGCAACCACTTTTGTAACAGGTGCAACAGGTCATAATACTGGGACCGGGCCGGCTTGGAGGGGGTAAACTCCCAATGGTGTACCCGCTGGGCCCGCACTAACACATTTACCCCAAGACGAGCCAGTATCTCACCCTTGACGACCGTGTAGTCCGCCCTTTGCTTGGTGGGTAGGTCCTGATATGCCTTCAAAGGTCCTGGGGTCAGAAACGGAGCGAGGACATCTGCCCAATGGTCCCGGGGTAGCTTCTCTCTCTCAGCGACTCCTTCGAACATCTCCAGGTATGCCTCCACATCGTCCAATTTCTCCATCTTGGGAATCGCTATACGAACCGCTTTCCGGACCTCATGGATTCCCTGGTCAGCTCCTTTGGTCTGCGCTGCCGTGATATGCTGTATCAACAGCTGATTGGTTTCCTGCGGCTGCTGCATAGTCTGCTGCTGCTGTGTAGCCTGCTGCTGTATATCCTGCTGCTGGTGTCGCATGGCCTCTATGAGTGTTTTTACCGTGGCTTCCATTTCTGGAAAGTTCCCCGCCTGGATCTCTGCCACTCGTTTCACCCAAGACATAGGCTGGGGTACCGATCAAAACAAAAACAGCCTAGCCTCACTGCCTCTGCCCGCATTCAGTCCACCAATTGTAGGGATTCGCTCTGGTAGGCAATAGCTGGGCAGCAGTAACGAGGCAACACACAGGCATAAAGTCCAATTTCAGTGGTTTTAATGTCACTCAGTAACCAGCAGCTTAAGAAAACATAAGGGAAAACAAACACATACTCCAGCTTGGAGAACCACTGGTCCCAGACTCACCCCTTGCAGGGGATGGGCGTAACTAAGCGGCTGCCAGGTCCTGCGGCATCCGCCAGGTGCCATTCCCGGGGTTCTTCCGAGTCTTGCTGCGTTAGTCCTGCAGCACGGGAATCATATATATCAGTTTCAGGCTGAGTCCACACAAGTTCCTGTAGCTTCCAGAAACACACACTCATCCTGTGGCAATCACCAACCTCCATTACATAGGGCCTAACCCCTCCCACCAATGAGGTAGACATCACATGGGCTGATCACGTGACCCTGACATCATCACAGGTCCCGTCTTTAAGAGAAAACCCGGCCAAACATTAATCTGCTAGGAGAAACATATCTTCCATCCAGTAAAACACCCTTTACTGTACCACAATATGTATGTAGTATGTATGTATGTTGTATGAATGTAGTATATATGTATGTTGTATGTATGTATGTTGTATGAATGTAGTATATATGTAGTGTGTATGTAGTATGTATGTATGTTGTATGATTGTAGTATATATGAAGCATATATGTAGTATGTATGCAGTATGTATGTTTTTTTTTTTTACATTCAACACATTAGCCGGATGATGGGACTACTACTGTCCCATCATTGGCTAATGTGTCAATCACTGTCATTGTAGCAGGCATAGCCCGATGGGACTTGTAGTCCCATCAGACGATGCCTGCACACACACAATACCCCCGGCAGGCCCGCATAGACCCCCGGCAGCCGGCACAGGCCCGTACAGACCTCTGACAGCCAGCACAGGCCCCCAGCAGGCACGTACAGACCCCCGACAGCCGGCCCAGGCCCCCGGCAGGCCCGTACAGACCCCCGGCAGCCTGCACAGGCCCCCCGGCAGGCCCGTACAGACCCACGACAGCTGGCACAGGCCCCCGGCAGGCCCGTACAGACCCCCGGCAGCCGGCTCAGGCCCCCGGCAGGCCCGTACAGACCCCCGGCAGTCAGCACAGACCGCGCATCATGATGCGCACAGACCGCGCATCATGATGACATCATTTCAGCAGCCAATCACAGCCACAACAGTGGCTCATTGCATTATGGGAACTTCCGATTCTGGTATCCGATATTGAAAAAATATCGGTACTCGGTATCGGAATTCCGATACAGCGAATATCGGCCGATACCCGATATTTGCAGTATCGGAATGCTCAACACTACTCCTCACTCCTCAAAAGAAATTCAGCAAATTCTACGGTTTGAAATCCAAATGCCCCCTCCCTTCTAAGCCCCACAGTGTACCTAAGCCCAGCTAACTTACGGGTGCATTTCTCCAGAAGCATGAGCTCGGCATAATGTATTGGTGACTGCAATGTAATGGTTACTACAGCATACTGGTCACTACAACGGAAGTTTGCAATTTTAATCCGCCAAGATTCACTGCTGCCTGTTTCTGGAAAACACTCATGGAGTCAAAATCGTCACTACACCTGTAGACAAATTCCTAAAATGGTGTCACTTGAGGGGGGATTCTGCTCTTCTAGCAATTAGGGGTTCTGTAAATTGAGTCCGCAAACTATTCTAGGAAAATCTATGCTCCAGTAGGCAAATAGCACTCCATCCCTCCGAGTCTCTATGGCTAAGCAGTACTGTACAGTCACATATGGGGTCTTACCACATTTAGTAGAAATTGTGGGACAAATTATGGTGCCATTTTTTACCCACTTATTGTGTGAAAATGTAAACTCTGGGGCTAAAACTAAATTTTGGTAGTAAAATTGTAGCTATTTTTTCTTCACTGCCCAATGGTATTAAATTCTGCGACAAACCCGTAGAGTCAATATGATCACTGCAGCCCTAGATGAATTTGTTAAGGGGTGTTGTTTGTAAAATGGGGTCACTTATGGGGGTTCTGCTGTTCTGGCAACTCAGGGGCTCTTCCAGCGGGTCATGGCAAACCATAACAGTTAACTCTGCACTATAGTGTGGTGTTCCTTCCCTTCTGATCTTTGCACTGTGCCTGAAAAATATTTCCCAATTACACGTAGGGCATTGGCACACTAAGTAAGCAATCGACCTCAATTTGTAGTAAAAAAATTCCTATTAGCCCTCAGAAAAAATAAGAATTTGGGGCTAAAAAACATTTTAGTGATGAAAAAATTTAAATTTCTTCACCTCTGAATGGTATAAAATTCTGTGAGGAACATTTGGTGTCAATATGATCGCTGCTTGTTTTCAAAACAAGTCCACATATGGGAGATTTCTATTGATATGGCATCTCAAGGGCTCTGCCAATGTGACATGGCACTCTCAAACCATTCCAGCAAAATCTGAACTCCAATGTGGTGCCTCTTCCGTTCTGAGTTTTGCACTATGCCTCAAAAGTAGTATTCCCTCACATATGGGGTATCGGCGTACTCAGAAGAAATTGTGCAACAAATTGTATGTTGCAATTTCTCAAATTACCCTTATGAAAATGCAAAATTTGGGGCTATAATAACATTTTTGTGGGGAAAAGGTGATTTATTTTTAATTCCAGGGCTCAACATTATAAACTTTTGTGAAGCATTTAGGGGTTCAAGGTGCTCACTACACATCTAAATACATTCATTGAGGGGTTGAGTTTCCAAAAAGGGGTCCCTTGTGGGGATTTTTGACTGTTTATGCATATCAGGGGTTCTCCAAATGGGACATGGCATCTGCTAATGATTCCAGGAAATATTACTTTCAAAAAGTCAAATAACGCTCCTTCCCTTCCCAACCCTGCTGTGCATCCAAACAATAGTTTTGTCCTTCATATGGGGTATTGACGCTTTAAGGAAAAATTGCACTACAAATTGTATGGTGCAATTTCTCCTATTACCACACTCGGATCCTTCAGATGGAACCTGAAAACCCACCTCTTCAGGAAAGCCTACAGCCTGCAATGATCCCCGCTGCCTCCTCACCATCACTGGAGCTGCTGCAACCCCCAACCTACTGTCTCCTTCCCTACCCTCCTGTAGAATGTAAGCCCGCAAGGTCAGGGTACTCTCTCCCCTCTATATCAGTCTGTAATTGTCAGTTTGTTTACTGTAAGTGATAACTGTAACTTGTATGTAACCCCTTAACCCCTTCTCATGTACAGCACCATGGAACCAATGGTGCTTTATAAATATATAATAATAATAATATTATTGCTGGTTTTTGTTCATTCTGCCTCCCAAAAATTGGAATAAAAAGTGAAAAAAAGTCATGTACCCAAAAATAGTACCAATAAAAATGTCATCTCGTCCCTCAAAAAACAAGACCTCACATGACTCTGTAGGCCAAAATATGGAAAAATTATAGCTCTCAAAATGTGGTGATGCAAAAAGTATTTTTTGAAATAAAAAGCATCTTTTAGTGTGTGACAGCAGCCAAACATAAAAACCCACTATAAATACCCGCTACAAAGAGTAAATCAAACCCCCCCCCCTTACCACCCCTTTAGTTAGGGAAAAATAATAAATAATAATATACTTCCATTTTCCCATTATGGTTAGCGTTAGAGTTGGGGCTAGGGTTAAAGTTGGGGCTAAAGTTGGGGTTATGGTTGGGGCTAAAGTTTTAGTTAGGGTTGGGGCTTAAGTTGGGGTTAGGGTTGGGATTAGGGTTAGGGTTGGGATTTTGGTTAGGATTGCGATTGGGGTTAGAGGTGTGTTATGGTTAAGATTGTGGATAGGGTTATGCATGGCATTGGGATTAGGGTTAGGGGTGTGTTGGGATTAGGGATGGAGTTAGAAATGGGGGGTTTCCACTGTTTAGGCACACGAGGGGCTTTCAAAATGCAGCATGCGTATGATCTCAATTCCAGCCAATTCTGCATTGAAAAAGTCAAACGGTGCTCCTTCCCTTCCGCGCACTGCCATGCGCCAAACAGTGGTTTACTCCCACATATGGGGTATCAGCATACTCAGGATAAATTGCACAAAAACTTTGGGGTCCAATTTCTCCTGTTACCCTTGGGAAAATAAAAAATTGGGGGTGAAAAGGTCATTTTTGTGAAAAAAATAAAAAAGTTTATTTTTACGGCTCTACATTATAAACTTCTGTGAAGCACTTGGGGTTCAAACTGCTCACCACACATATAGATAAGTTCCTTAGTGGGTCTACTTTCCAAAATGGTGTCACTTGTGGGGGGTTTCCACTGTTTAGCCACATCAGGGGCTCTCCAAAAGCGACGTGGCATCCAATCTCAATTCCAGCCAATTTTGCTGGAATTTTGCTCTGCCATGCGCCCAAACAGAGGTTTACCTGCATATATGGGGTATCAGCATACTCAGGACAAATTGTACAACAACTTTTGGGGTCCAATTTCTCCTGTTACCCTTGGGAAAATAAAACAAATTGGATCTGAAGTAAATTTTTTGTTAAAAAAAAAAGTTAAATGTTCATTTTTTTAAACATTCCATAAATTCCTGTGAAGTACCTGAAGGGTTAATAAACTTCTTGAATGTGGTTTTGAGCACCTTCAATGGTGTAGTTTTTAGAATGGTGTCACTTTTGCATATTTTCTATTTTATAGACCACTCAAAGTGACTTCAAATGTGATGTGGTCCCTAAAAAAAAATGAATGGTGTTGTAAAAATGAGAAATCGCTGGTCAATTTTTAACCCTTATAACTTCCTAACAAAAAATATGTTGGTTCCAAAATTGTGCTGATGTAAAAGTAGACATGTGGTAAATGTCATTTATTTACTATTTTGGGTGACATATTTCTCTGTTTTAAGGGCATGAAAAAAAAGTCATATCAAAGAAATTTTACCACTATCATGAAGTACAATATGTCACGAGAAAACAGTCTCAGAATCACCGGGATCCATGAAAGGGTTCCAGAGTTATTACCTCATAAAGGGACAGTGGACAGAATTGTAATAATTGGCCGGGTCATTAACGTGCAAACCACCCTTGGGGTTAAAAGGGTTACAGAGTTTTCTTAAAATGCTTTTTATTTGCTTGAGTATAATTGATTTTCAATTGTCTAATGACATTTGCAATCGTCATTAGTAAGGCAGAATTGGCTTTTGTTTTACAAAATTTTGAAAAGTAAAATAAATTGCCAGAACAAGCTGTGAACAATAGAGAAGAACAGATATGAGAAAAAATTGAAATCACCAAATCATGCAGATTTCCCAGAGAAATTTGATTTTCAACAAAGTTAAAGTTCACCAACTAAATGTTCTCTGATAGGCTCTGGAATCTGTCCAGACTTCAGAGTATAATAAATGTAACATTTGAAAAATATCTCCACAGTGCCTGCTGCCCACCCATCCAATTCTTAGGGATTCCTCTTTACGCAGTCACGAGTCTGCGTTTTCACTCTATAACAAGATTTCCAGCTGCGACCACTCCTTGGAGGTCACGGTTCATTGTAATGTTACAGCACACATCATGATTACAGGAGGTTACGAGGTGTTTTTTTTGCCTAACCTCTATGGTTGCAAAATGGTGGCCGCAACTGGGAGCCATTTTGCTAAATTCGAAAGCTGATGGATCCTTTCCATTATGTTCATATTCCATTGGACAACCCATATAAGTACATATAGGATAATCTATACCTGTCAGTGTAGACTGTTGGATTTGGGAAACTTGAGTCCACATATGTAGGATCCAACTTCAATATAAAGAGGTTTTAACAGATGTTAAAAACATTGAGAAGTTGCCCTTTATTTTCTGATATCCACATTCTGTAATTATTATTATTATTATTATTGTCACGATCCATTTTTGGATCTGTGGCAGATCTGGATTCTCACATACAAACTTTTTTCCTTTCAGGCCATAGGCGGTTAATGTTTGTTTTTCCCCCCAGTGGCCCTGGTGTAATTACATTGCTGCTGAGTTGGCTGATGCAGGTGGTGACCACTCCCGCCATCCTTTAAAAGGTCACCTGATGCGTCAGCTGACCATCGGTGTTAGAGATTATGCTACAGCGACCTTGCTGGAGGAAGGAGCTTGCTGGGAGCAGTGGTGCCTCAGCTGTTTATGGTGTATCTGGTGTCATGATCCTGCTGCGCGGTGCTTTGCAGCAGAAAGCTAAGTGTTGTATTTTTGTTACCCTGTTCGTTCTGCTATCTGTCTCTCTTTACCTTGTGTTGTATTAGTGCAGTGGTGGGACCAGTGTCCTCACTTGCCATTTCCCTACTTAGGGATAGGTGCAGGGCAAGCAAGGGCTCAAGTATCCTGCTCTGCAACAGGTTGAAAAAACCTGTATAGGGATGTCAGGGAGATCAAGGCACATCCTTAGGAGACAGCAGGAGGTGTCCATTTCCCTGTTCCCTATTGCAGGGCCCACCGTTGTAATTGTGTCTCCGGTGTTCCCTTGTTTGTTTTGCTGTTTGGTGACCAACCAATCTTTGGGTCGTATCGCACTGGTCAGTCACTCTGTGACATTTATAGCTAACTCTGCAGGTCTGTCAGATATAGAGAAAGGGGACACTCAAAGTTACAGTGACTTCCCCTAAGACAGGGGTGGGGAACCTCCGGCCCGCGGGCCGCATGTGGCCCGCAGTGGTTTTTCATGCGGCCTGCGGGTAAGTCTCTGAAGTCCTCAATGCTCGGGCGGCTGCTGTATCCTATTAGCTGCCGGCCCTTTAACCCCCAAGTGCACGGGCACGCAGCGTTCATTACAAAACGCTGTCTGCCCTGCACATGATGATGATGACGTCGTCTGGGTGGGCGGGGTTAGCGTCTGGGTGGGCGGAACTAGCACCCAATGCTCTCCCGTCCACATGTCTCAGAAGAGGAGGTGCTGCCAGAGAGTCAGCAATCTCTGAGTGCATGCCCGCAGCTCTGTGCCTCCCTGGGGATCTGTGCCCTCCAGCTATGTGCCCCCCTGATCTCTGTGCCCCCAGCTATACTTCCACATGTGATCTGTGCCCCCCATCTATATATACCCCATGATCTGTGCCCCCAGCTATGTTTCCACATGTGATCTGTGCCCCCCACCTATATATACCCCATGATCTGTGCCCCCAGCTATGTTTCCACATGTGATCTGTGCCCCCACCTATATATACCCCCTGTGATCTGTGCCCTCCAGCTATGATCCCACATGTGATCTGTGCCCCCCATCTATATATACCACCTGTGATCTGTGCCCTCCAGCTATGTTTCCACATGTGATCTGTGCCCCCCACCTATATATACCCCCTGTGATCTGTGCCCTCCATCTATGTGCCCCCCCAGCTGTTTCCCCATGTGATATCTATGCCCCCTGTGATATGTGCCCTCCAGCTATGTGCCCCCCGTGATCTCTGTGCCCCCAGCTATTTGCACCCCTGTGATATCTGTGGCTCCCAGCTTTGTGCCCCATGTTATCTATGTGCCCACCTGCTATGTACCCCCTGTGATGTTTGTGCTCCCATGTGCCCCCTGTGATCTGTCACCCAAAACTATGTGCACCCCTGCGATCTTCGTGTCACCCCTCAGTGATCTGTCCCCCCCCGGTGATCTATGAGCCTCCCCGACGATCCCTGTCCCCCCCATGCTATATATCCCCCCCACAGCTGCTGCATTTACCCCGAAAGTGCTGTATATCCCCCCGAGTACTGTATATCCTACCACCTGTGATATATATAGCCCCCAGTGATGGAGAAGCCGTCACATTAAGGGTGAGTTACCGTAATTAATTGTTAGCCTGAAAATTACACCGGCATATTTAGTCAATGTACCCACGTATGCAGAAAATTTCTGCATGAAAACCGGACTCCTTCCCAGAAAACGCTCAATTTTTTTTCCGCGCGTTTTTTGTGTGTTTTCCGCGCATCCCCAGTCTCATAGAAAATAGCTAGAAATGCGGATTGTTCCGCAAAATTAATGAGCATGCTGCGTTTGTTACCACGATGCGTTTTTTTCATGGAAAAAAATGCATCAATATGCACAAAAAGTGCGGAATTCATTAAAATGAATGGGATGCTTCTTTTAAGCATTTTTGCTGGTAAAAAAATGCGAAAAAAAATGCTTACGTGACTGGGTACACAACCTCAAAGTGATCATTTTTGTTTGGCCCTCGAATGATGGTAGAAATTTCCAAATGGCCCCCGGATGGAAAAAGGTTCCCCACCCCTGCCCTAAGACACAATAGTTTCAGGTGCAAACAGGTGTAGTCCAGCTCACCTTGGTTGAGGCTTTTAATGATTCTCAGCATGGAAAAGCCACTCTTGTCCCTTGTGTATATGAAATAGAAGATTCTCCAGCTGATTTTTTATTAAAATATTTCAAAAACATATATTCAATATCGTAAAAATTTACGTATTTTCCTTACATACTAGAAAAAAGTCCTTAATCATGGAAATGCATGATTAAGGATTTTTTTTGGCATGAAATGTGTAGGAAAACTGTATCATGCTTGCATTTATTGTGAGTGCCAATTTTTATGATAAAGAATAAAAGTGTTTGACATATTTCATCAAGAATCGGCTGGAAAATCGATTTACTATACAATACATTCAGGCCCAATTCACATTGGTGTTTACAAAATCAGTCTCTAGAGACGGTTCCCCCTCCCCTGCCTAATATCCCCATTTATCTGTGGCTTACCCCATTTTTTATTCTTACTACATTTATAGAAAATGATGCTAAACAGGACTCCTCCTTACATCACAAACTAAATCAGCTTTATTCTTGATGGTTACACTTGTACAGGTTCTAAATGTACAATGTTACTGTATGTTCCAACTAAGGCAAGCATTCTTGCTCACATCAAGACTTGCAGATTACTTATGTCAGGCTTCCGAGATATCAGAAAGTACTTTTCTTTGTATGTTAAAGCTTTGAAAATGTAGCATGTGTGCTACTTACTACAAAATAAAATACATAACAAAATTCTGAAATAAAGAAAAATGCCATCTCCCATGGATTTCCTAAGAACTTAAAGTTTGTAAAAGTTTATAAAGAACATGACCATAATAATTCATTGTATAAGAAAAATAGAGTAGGGTCTGAAGCAAAAAGTCTGGTCAGCAAATTGAAGCATTGAGCTTATGTAACCCCTTACTACACCTTAAAGCAAACCTGTCAGCAGTTTTGGCCGATATAAGATACAGCCACCGCTTTTCAGGGCTTATCTACAGCATTCTATAATGCTGTAGATAAACCCCCGATCCTACCTGAATGATAAGAAAAATAAGTTTTATAATACTCACCCGGGGAGCAGTCTGGTCCGATGGGTGTCACAGGTCTGGGCCCGGCATGTCTTATCTTTTTTGATCACCGCCCTCCTGCTTTCTTCATGGTTCCCCAGCATCGCGCTCCTGCGCAGGCATACTGATATGCTCTGTTGAGGGCAGACCAAAGTACTGCAGTGGCCAGGTGCCGGGAAAGGTCAGAGAAACTCAGCGCCTGTGCACTGCAGTACTTTTTTTTGCCCTCAACAGGGCAAATAAGTACCCCTGCGCAGGAGCACAATGCTGAGGAGCCTGTGAAGCAAGCAGGAGGGTGGCATCGCAGGAAGATGGGAGGTGCCGGACCCGGACCTGTGACACCCATCGGACTGGACCGCCCCTGGGTGAGTATAATAAAAGTTATTTTTCTTATCTTTCTGGTCAGATTGGGGGCCTATCTACAGCATTATAGAATGCTGTAGATAAGCCCTGAAAGGCAGTGGATGTATCTTATATCGACCAAAACTGGTGACAGGTTCCCTTTAATGAGGACATATCAAGTTTCCTGACATATCTGTTTTAGCAAATATGTATATTCTATGTAATGTATTATGAAGTTAATATTCATATACCCTGCTGTATCGTTCCTCTGTTATTCCTCCTAGCACATTATGAATAAATGTGCAACTGAGTATAGCTATTTAAGGGGTACACTGACAATTAATCACTGAAACTATAAGGCCACATTCCCACATTCATTAATAGTAATAAGCGTGCACTAAAATGCTCGAATGCTCGTTATTCAAACCAAGCAATTCCTAATGCTTTGCTGCTTGTTTTAAGTAATGAGTATATTGGGAGTCTATGAGAAATTAGAGCATTTTTCCAGCAGACCCTACAAGGTGGTCTGGGGGACAGTGAAAATGTTGAAATGGATGGAAAAGGTACTGTATGAGAGGAGAACGGCATGGGTAAGACCTCTAGAAGCATCTCTGACTCCCAAATTGCTGCTGAGAACAATTGTGTCACACTTTTAATCCACTTTAAGGACTGACAATTAGAGATGAGCAACCCTTTCAAAGTTTGGTTTTGCGAACGTCCAGATGTTTACCGAACATGTTCGCCGTACAGTTTGTCAAACATACCCCAACCCCATTTAACTCAACAGGAGGCAAAACGAAACGCATAGACAACACCTTCAGGGGTGCCAAAAAGCTTCCCAAACAGTTCAAATTAGGGGCAGACACCTGGAAAAGTGGCATCAATAGACCCAGAGTACAAATAGTATAATTGCTCAGCATGGATGCATGGGACAAGGCCTAGGAGAGGGCTTGGAATAGCATTTCTAGCTGAAACAATGATAATTAACATATGGATGAGTGACAAGTGTATTTCTGGTGCTCTGAGATGCTTGTCAAATTCAGGCAACACACATGAAGGAAACCCAACTTGGAGACCAAACATTTCCAAAAATTAGGCAGAGACAACAGGAAAAATGGCATCAATTGATCCACAGTATAACGTTGATAATGGCACAGCAGCAGTCAGCCATGTGCCATGCATGAGGTATCAGGGTCTGGGCCAGTATTTACAGCTTTGAATTTAAGTTTCAATTAGGATGAGGTGGGTGAAAAACATATGTAAGCCTGCTTTGCTGGTAGCTCTGATACCTCATGCAACAGCTCAAACTGCTTTTCTGCTCATCCACACTCAGATGGCACAAATATCAGTTTCATGGACTGCTATTGTTAGAAACATTTAAGGATAGTAATATGGGTTGTTCTGCCCATTTTTGTGCAGCAAGTAATTTCATAAGATGTCATAGTTGTTCTCTTTTCCTGTTCATGGATTTAGAAGCCTTTCCCTTTAATAGTTGTTCTGTTTAGAACCGCCCCTTCAGCTTTCCTGGGCTAGGGAGCTTGTAGCCATTTTCTCCCTGGATCTCTGAGTTACACACATGTGTTCCTGCTCCCTGCAAATCACTGCTTCTGTCAAGTGGATTCCGGTGAGGGTTAAATACAGTTATGTGTTTGTGCAGTGTATCTGTGCTAGGTAGTTGTAATGCTCTTTGCACTGCATGTTAGATAGATGCACCTCTGTTTAGGGTAATAGAAGACTGCAGCCTAAGTTTGCTTAGATATCCTCTTAACTGCATTATGTGTTGTATTGTGCAACCTCTGTAATACTCCTGTTATTGATGTAATAGCACCCTGTATTACTGCTGCTGTTTTGTTATCTGCCAGTACTGATATACTGTACTGTCTATTTCTTTGTAGTTTTTACCCGATTTCATCCACTATATCATCCGATTTCATCCACTATATCATCCGATCTCATCTACCGTTGTTTTTTACATTACTAAGTTCATCATCATCTCAATAAACATAGACTTAAGCACCCATACAGTGTTTTTACTAGGAGTGGATAAATGGTTTAGCCATATGCTGGAATCCACATAGCATCATACATTGAAGAAGGCAGAACATGGGTAGTTGATTAAAAGTAAGTGCAGGCCTGCTCATCTGGGAGCCCAACTGATACAGTCAACACACATGAAGGAGTCCCAACTTGGAGTCGAGTCCAAACATTTAAAAAAAATATTGCCACACACAATTAAAGTGGCATCAATTTACCCAGAGTAAATATAGTATAATGGGACTTTGACAACCCTTCCATTATAGGTAACCCACCAATCGGAGACCCAACTTGGAGTCTCCACATTTCAAAAATTATTGCAACACACTACTAAAGTAGCATCAATTTCACCAGAGAAGAAAGAATATAATTGGTCTCTGAGACCCCTTCTACTACAGGCAACCACCAGATAGAGACCCAGCCTTGGAGTCTCCACATTTTAAACAATTGTTTCTGACATCAGCAGCAGTAGCAACAGCAGTCACAGAAGCCACAACAAAGATGTCACAGACTGCAATAATGCAAGATTAATGCATCACACTAAAAACTACAGTCTACCCAGTCTGCGACTGAGGCGCAAAAGTCAATGGAGATCCAGGACTTGTTTATCTTGATGAAATTAAGCGGTCTACACTTTTAGGGGACAGCCCGATCAGTCAGGACACCACTAGAGATGAGCAAAGCTTTCAAGGTTCAGTTCGATTCCCAGAATGTTTAAACGCTCGCCGAACCTGTTCACCGAACGGTTTGACCAACGTACTCGAACCCTATTAGATTCAATGGGAGGCAAAGTCGGTCTACACTTTCAGGGAACAGCTGGATGCTGGACACCACCAGCAGCAATGAAAACAAGTTCTGAGAGAACGCTGGCTGCCAGGCATGACAAAATCTCCAAGTCATGACAGGTGAGCTCAGACCACTCTTCCATTTTTGAAGACCAAAATGCAAAAGGGTCCAAACACCCCCTGATGGCATTGATATTGAGCTCCAGATACCTCTGCACCATTCTTTCCAGTCATTCACAACGTGTCAGATTTGTACTCTGTCGTTCTGGTGCACGGTGTTAGGCGTCGGGTTCCTGCAACTGCACAGCAGAGATCCAGAGCTTCACATCCTGCGGTTTCCCATTCCCCATCGACCGCAGAGAAGCTTACTCAGCAGCCCCGTCGTTCCCGATGCTCTGCTCAGACCAGCTCTGCGGGTCTGGCTGTTGCTGCCACCTCTGGGCCAGCAATAGCAGTGCAGGCTGATCAGCAGCAAATCACTCTAGAGGCTAAGTCCTTCCGTCACTCCACTGGGCATGCTCACGAGACAATCTCCCATTGGAGATCGGGAGTCACATGCACAGGTCCTTCTCCAGATCTGATTGGTCCATCTCAGGGATCTGGAAGCTTCCGGAAGGTCCCGGCTATAAAAGGTTTGCATGGTCACTCGGCCATGCGCTAGTATAGACTCTAGTTGCTACCTGTGTGAATGGTGACGGATGCACGAACCTGTGAATGACTCATTAAGATTCCCCTCCCTCTGATATTACGTGTGTGGATAGGGACTTAGTCATACAGTCAGCACCAGTCAGTGGCACGCTACAGGCCACAGTGCATATCTCCACAGAACTAGCGCCGACAGTGCGCCCCCTCTTGGGCATTGTCATATAGCGGCTGTGTCAGTCGCCACGCTGCAGTCAGCATCACTTGTCGGCGTTCGTGGTAGAGACGTGCATTCCGCTGAGACCTGTGAGTCCAACAGGCTTGGTATTTAAGTTTATTGCTTTGGCGCCTCTGTGAATCAACAGAGTACACCCAGCACACACCGGATGATGCTCCACCCGCGTGCAATATACCGCCATATTGCGCGTCCACCATTGCCTAGCAGCAGTGTAATACCTTCTGCACGGTGGACCCCGGGCGGCGAACGCACTTATTATTTATTATTTAGTGCATTCCGCCATCCCTAACACACGGGCTGGTCTAATAAATATGTGAAACGACTCTCAGAAATTGCTTATGACACGTACACTGCTGATACTGCTTATGTTTTTGCGATGATGTCTTAACGTTTCCATGGTTGGATGTCCAGAACTTTGATGCACACTGTGTGCCTACTGCTGTCTTGGGGAAAACCACTCTTAACATTGTCTACAAGCGTGTTTCAATACTCCAGCATGCGTGCATCTTTTTCCAGGAGGGGCATCATCTGACAAATTGACTCTTGTACCATGAATTTAACAAAATGGCAATCCAGAAGTCAACATTATTTTTAACCCTAAGAATATGGGCATCATGTTGAAGATAGTGCAGCAAGAAGGTGCTCATGTGTTGGACGCTTCAGTGAGACCCAACTCAATGGTGTGTTGGTGTCAGGGTAACATTCAGCGTTGCTCCCACCAACCCCTCCTGCCAACCATGATCAGCAAAGAGGGGATCATTATCCTCTTCATCTCCTGACTGTTGCGTCTCTATCACCTCATCCTCCTACATTTGTTCCTCGGCTCTTGCACTTTCACTACTCAAAGTGTTCTCCAGCATGTAGATGAACGGAATAGTGATGCTGATGATGACATTGTCAATACTAACCATCTTAGTAACCATTTTGAAACTGTGCAGAAGGGTGCAGAAGTCCTTCATCTGTGCCCACTCTGAATTTGCATCACATCCATAATACGTTGGCCCAGGCTATTCAAAAGAACATTCTGCTCCAGGGCTCGTTACTGCTGCCACAGTTGATACAAGATTCGCAGAATAGAATTTAGCCATGTCGGAACATCAAGAGTTGTAGAGAAGCTCCTTGCCCACCTGCCCCCACAAACACCAGAGTCACCCAGTGCTCCATCAGTGAGATGTAACGTCCCTGGCCATGTTTGCTTGTCCGGGTGTCAGTGGTGAAATGCATCCTGGCAGACATAGAATTTTCCAGGGAATGGGATATGTTGTCTGAAACAGGCTGGTGTAGCATAGGCACAGCTTTCTTTGAGAAGTAATGGTGACTGGGCAACTGGTCATGGGGAACTGCGACAGGGATCAGCTTTAGGAAAACGTCTGAACCCATCAGGCAGAATTTCCATGGCCAACAGATTGGAGATGGTGAAGTTAAAGCTCTTAGCTTTGGCATGTGTAAGAGGAAACATTCTTTTACTTGATCACAACTGCAGGACCGAAGGTTGGCTGCTGTGCTGAGAGAGGGTGGAGTAGGGTGAACACGACAAGCTGCTGTACTGTGAGTGCGGTGAAAGTGGAGATGTTATGGTGGATTGAGAAAGATGTGGTAAGCTCAGTGAAATAGAAACAGCAGGCATCTCCACTTCCGTAACAGCTGATGGTCTCTTACTCGCCCAACTGTAGGGAGTGAACAAGAGGAGGTTCTGCAGAGACCTGTCTGAGAACATTTGACACGGTAATGGTGGAGGAACAAGCAGCAGATGCAGTTGATGGGACGGTTGGTGGTTGGCAAGGCCCTCTTGTCTAAACTTTTGAACAATGAGATTCCCAGACTAATGCATGTTGATGTGCTGGTTTATGCACATAATAGAAAAATTATTGCAATTTTTTCCTTTATTGAGTCGATAATTAATGTGAGTTGGGTGATCCTATCTCAAAAAAGGCCCAGGCTAGTCATCCCTTGCCAAGCCTGCAAACTGCAGACTCTCGACCGGTGATGGCCACAGCCACAGTTTTAGCTGAGAATGCAGTGATTGTTGTGATAGCATCACTCCATGTGTGTGGCAAGCAGCAAAGTAACCTTCTTATTTTTCTCCACCGCCTCTGCTGAGTTACTCAGTTGCATGCCACTGGGTTCACACCAAGTGGGATCTACAATCACATCGTTATCATCTCTATTCTGCAACTCTTCGCCTTGAGTGTCATCCTCCTCCTCTTCCTCCCCTGATATCAGAGTACAGTCCACATGCACCTCAGGTATCTGAGTCTCGTCAGTATCACCTCCACCTCAGGGGTTAACATCTGGTGATGAGGGTCTGGATTTTACTTGAACCCTACTTCATCCAGACCTGGATCCTACAGGAAAAAATTGGGGGCATTGGTGCAGATGCTTTCCTCCTCTGGATTCTGTTAATTTTTGGAGCAAACCTCTGATGCCCATGGAATAGATTGTGTGAATAGCTCTGCAGACTCCCCACTGTCAGTTGGCCAGTAGTAGTTTTGTGATGTGGGGGGTAACACGGGTAATTGGGGTGCCAGCCCTGAGGATTGTACTTGTAAGGTTTACAGATGTTCCATGGAACCTGTTTTGCCCTTGTCCAAGATGGAGTCTGGTACTTTGCTCTGTCCATGAACTTCCTGTCTGTCCTGCTATTTAAGTACTGGTCGGGATATCCTCCTTGCCTGAGTAATTTGTTTGCTGTTTGTTTATGAGCTTCCTCCTAGCTTGTTTCTGGAGCTCCTGCTGCTGCTCGTTTACTCGGTGTCCTGCCTCATCACTTCCAGCTGCCTTCAGACCTCTGAGCTGCTTCCTGATACTGGTGGTGGTTATCTTTTGCCCAAACTTCTGAGGAGAGGAGCTAAACGTTTCTGGTTCTACTGTGGTTTATAAGAATTTCTGACATTATTACTATCTGAATGTTACTTCTTGGATTGTGTTTGTTGCGGGCTGCGGTGCTGGACTTGAGTGGGACTTTTCTACCCAAAAAAAAGTACACTAAAGAACCTTCTCCTTGCTGACACCACCTGCATATTTCTGGACTTCCATGAAAGGTGTTGGCTCCACTGTCCTCATATTTCTGGACTACCACCACGTATAAGTGCCGGTCACACTCTGCTTCATATAACTGCTGGACTTGCTCATATTAGTGGTCATGCCCCACTATCATTATTGCTGGACATTTCCGTTTTGTGCTGTGCACTTCGCAGTAATTGCAGGATTGTCTCTGTTCGTTTATGTTATACTCACTGCTTTGTAAAATACAGTTTATTTGCATCAACTTCGGTCTCAGATTTGTTTTATCCCACGCAATCAGATTCCATAGTACTTTCATAATTATTACAGGATACTCATGCCCAGTAAGGAATCTGCTGGGATAATGACGACTGAGGCAAAGTTTAATCAGTTGTTCTCTATGATTAACTCTTTACAAGAGGAAATGGAGGCTCTGCAACAAGGTTGATAAATGGGAGGCGCGTTTCGGACAGACTTTTTGGGACTTAAGTAACCAAATAACAGCACGGGCGCCTTTGCCTCTGGGGCAGTTACTAACAACTAGTCCACCCAAGTTACCACCGTTTAGATTTAATGGAGACCGCTACAAATTTCGTGGGTTTATTAATCAACTAGCTGAAGATCCCGGCGCTGCCCAGGCATAGTAACTAACTGTGGTTAGTTATAGCAAATTATAATTATCCTCCATCCCATAGTCCCGTGCCCATATACCTATCATACATATCCATGATCCCATAGGCCCGTGCCCATATACCAATCATACATATCCTCCATCCCATAGTCCCATGCCCATGAACCCATCATACATATTCGCCATCCAATAGTCTCGTGCCCATATACCCATCACACATCCTTCATCTCATAGTCCCATGCCCACATACCCATCATACATATCCTCCATCCCATAGTCCCGTGCCCATATACCAATCATACATATCCTCCATCCCATACTTCAGTGCCCATATACCCATCACACATCCTCCATCCCATAGTCAACCATTATGACATCATAATGAGCGGCGGGGCTTGCAACCTATGATGACATCAGCACCGCCATGGCAACCATTATGACATCATAATAAGGGGCGGGGCTTGATACACACACTCTTTTTCCCCATTATGTAGATAGGGGCAAAATTGTTTGGTGAATTGGAACGTGCAGGGTTAAAATTTCAAAAACTGAATCCAAGGCTTCCTACATTTTATTTGTTCCCAAAGATTCGCAAAGATCCTCTTAATCCCCCAGGAAGACCTATTGTGTCAGGGAATGAGGGTCTATGTGAGATTACTTGTGATTTTTTGGATCATTATCTTAGACCTTTTGTCGCCAGTTTGCCATCCTATATTAGGGATCAGGGATGCCCTGCAAAGACTTGACAATATGTATCTTACAGATGACATGGTGATGGTCACGGCAGACGTGGAATCCCTTTATACATCCATTAGACATAAAGATGGTTTAGAGTCGGTTTCCTGGTATCTTAGAACTAGTAATTTGGATGTACATTTGGTCGATCTCCTTTTGGTTTTATTAGAATTCATCCTGACCCATAACTGTTTTATTTTTAATAAAAAGTTTTTTTTACAAAAACAGGGGACTGCGATGGGTGCTTCCTGCGCACCTTCTTACGCAAATTTATTTTTGGGTGCGTGGGAAAGGGAGATCTTTATCAGCAATCCGATCCCCGGCATGGAGAATACACACCATTGGATGAGATATATTGATGATGTGTGGTTCCTATGGGAGGGATCGAGATTTGAATTGGATTGTCTGATGGCCAAATTAAACCAAAATGATAAGAATATTAAGTTAACCTACAATGTAGGTAGAGAACTTGATTTTTTGGACATAAAGATTAAAACGTCCGAGAATGGTAGTCTCATGACTGAAGTTTAAAGAAAGCCGACTGCGACAAATAGTCTTTTGCATGCTACATCATCTTATCCTTTACCCACTCTTAGGGGAATACCGACGGGGCAATTTTTAAGAATAAGGAGAATTTGCTCTGATGATAATTCCTTTGAACAACAGTCTCGTATTTTAAAAAAAAGGTTTAATGAGAGAGGATATAGTAAAAAAATGATTACACAGGGCTACCACCGTGCTAGACACACTCCTAGAAATGAATTGCTGTATAAAAATTCGGTTAAGAAGGATGCTGATAATCAAGTTCGTCTTATATCAACATATAGTAGCCAGTGGGCAGAATTTAAAAAGATAATACAGAATCACTGGCCGATTTTGATGTCGGACCCTATTTTGAAAAAATGTCTGCCGGAATCGCCCCTCATAACTGCACGTAGATCTAAAAATCTAAAGGACCTATTGGTCCATAGCCATTATGAATCATCATCAGTTGTCAAGAATACCTGGCTTGACATGAAGGGATTTTATCCGTGTGGTCACTGTAAGGGGTGTGACAACATGGTTAAAACTAAGGAATTTTCCAATGTATTTGGAACTCGCAAATTTACAATCAGACATTTTATCACCTGCTCCACTAAAGGAGTGGTGTATAATGCTGAGTGTCCGTGTGGGAAACTATACATTGGTTTAACAACTCAGGAATTACGGGTTCGCATCAGAGAGCATGTCAGAGATATTGACAAGGGTCGTACTGTGACCGATGTGGCACTTTTGAAAACTGTACCGAGACATTTTTTTCAATATCACAACAGTGATTCTAGTCTGTTTGTGGCTAGAGGCATTGATGTGTTGCAACTTGGTCCTAGAGGTGGAGATTTGGCTAAAAATGTAGCTAAATTGGAATGCAAATGGATATATAGGTTAGGCTCTTTAG
This sequence comes from Dendrobates tinctorius, assembly GCF_039654945.1. NCBI lineage: Eukaryota > Metazoa > Chordata > Amphibia > Anura > Dendrobatidae > Dendrobates > Dendrobates tinctorius. The sequence goes on along the minus strand of NW_027361671.1, from coordinate 17,247,385 downwards.
TTCCTGATGGCCTAAATGAGAGTTTTGGATTCGGTGCGTTCTTATAAAAATCTTGCCTGGTATTGCTATATGACTGTTTTATGGGATTGGGTTTTTAATTATTTTATGTTTTATTTTATACAGTTGGAAGTTTATTCTCGTGTACTGTTCTTCTCATTTGGGAATGTTCTGAAAACTAACTTTTCTTACGCTTCAACGATATAATGAAGACCTCCATCAATAAGAAGAAAAACTGTGCTTTATTGCATATGTTCTTGTGCAAGATTTTGAAATTGTTGGGTATATTGATTGGTGTTATAATATGTCTTTTGCAATGCTTTATTATTGTATTTGAATGTTTTTCGGTTATTCATTATATTATGAATTATTTCTGTAGTAAAAATATATATTTGCACAAGATTTGTAATTTAATGGATCTAGTATTAATGGATAATATAATATTATTAGTGTTTATCACTCTTGATAGACATATTTTTTATATGATTGAGCACAGTTCACTTTATACGGTCTAATGCACGGGAATGTTTTTGGTCGGTATTGATTGAGTCTCCAAGGAGCGCGCCCACTCTTTTGTCTGTTGCATGACTCTGATTTCTCCGGTTAGACGGTGAGTGCTGGCATACACGTGTCTATTACTATGGCCACCTTTATGCTTGCATCTCACAGACCGGGGCTGAAGAGTATTTTGTATAGGCAGCGGCTTTAGGATGTGGTGCGCCATAATATGGAGAATCATTCATGATTGTCTCAGGCTGTGCAGCCTTTTACCAATTGGTGCTGCACTGTTTAAAAGACCCGCTCTTTCCTGTCTTTGTTACACGCGCCCTGAGGAAGAGGACGAAACGCGCGTCGGGGAGTGGGACACGCAGCTATTCACATCCATGTAAGCAAGTTGTGCTCTAATTGTTACTGACTGCGGGTGCAGCATTACCTGCAAACACAGATTTTCACACAGTAGTGCTATTAATTCAGTTGGGGCACTTATAATTAATTGTGTTGCTAGAATCGCTACCTAGCGATATCAGACATTTAAAAGGAGAGGGAATTATGCTATTTGTGGCATGGTGTCCATGAGGAGCCTTTTTTGAATCAGTAATTACCATGATTGCTATTTTGAGCTACAGGTGTATATTCATTCGGCTTACCTCATGTTAAAAAATATTTTTTCCATATATATTTTTTTCTATGCATTTTGATCCATTGTCTAGCATTTATGATCTCTCCATTGTCCAATAATATTGATCTTTTGGATTTATATAGCTATGCATGTGTCTTATAACAGAGGTTTTCCATGTTTGTTTGTTTTTAATATTTATCAATAAATGTATGAATTTTTATTGTTTGTGTATAGTGCTTTTTCTGTCTTGGGGTAATTATTACTACCTAGGGACGGACGGGTAAGGGTTAAAATTTTGCTTCACAACATAGCCTAGGACACTCTCGGGGTCCAGGCGTGTGACTGTGCCAAATTTTATGGCTGTAGCTGCGACGGTGCGGATGCCAATCCCGGACATACATACATACATACATACACACAGTTGAGCTTTATATATTAGATGTATTTTGTATTTTGACATGCATGCTGCCCATTTTCAGACAGATCGATCCAAGGTCTTATGTGTAATCATGTTACTTACCTCACGAGCACTCACTTGGGCAAATCCGCTTATCGAGACTCGTGACCCTCGTTTAAATAACTTTGATGATTTTCTAGATGCAATGTCTATGATTTTTGATGATCCTAATCATTGCACTACAGGTGAAACTGCATTGTTATCAATATGTCAGGGTAAGCGCCCTGTTGTTGAATACACTACTGAATTTTGACGGTTGGCGGTGGATACAGTTAGGGATCATTATGGTCAATTACCCATTTTTAAAAGGGGACTTTCTAGTGTGATTAAGGATGAGTTAGCCCATGCAGATGCTCCTCAAGAGTTAGAGGAATTCATACAGCATTGCATATGCATTGATATACGTATTACTGAACGTAGACAGGAGAAATTAGCAGCCTTTAATCGTGTCTCTAACTCTCCCCTTTCTCCTAAAGAACTTGCATGCAAATCCTCATGGGAAGTTGAACCAGTTCCCATGTAAGTGGATGCTTTACAGCAGTGTAAGAGTAATGAGGGCAGGGAGCAACATTTTCATGAGAGTTTGTGTTTCTACTGCAGTCAATCAGATCATTTCCTTATTAACTGTCCCAAGAGGCCTCGCAAGGTACTAGCCATGGTAGGGGAGTATGAGAATCAGGATGCTGAATCTGTTGCTTCTGGGTCCAGTTTTTCTGTAAATACTGTCTTTCATTCTCTGTCGGTGACTGCCTCTCCTACAACATGGAAGGATAAAGATACGCATTGCTCCCTTCTGTCAGGACAATGGATCTCCTATACAGCCATTGTTGATTCTGGGGCAGGGGGTAACTTTATGGACCTAACCTTTGGCAAACAACATGGCATGCAAACTCAACAAAGAGCCACCCCAATAACCATGGAAACAGTGTATGGTTCCCCCCAGTTTCAGTACCGATGGATCGGAAGATAGCACCTGTGGAGATTTTTCTATAACCCAATCATCAGGAAGTGCTTTCCTTTATGTTAATTTCTTCACCACATTTCCCTTTAATTTTAGGAATTCCCTGGTTGCAGTCACAGAATCTAATCATCAACTGGGAGACCAAGGAGATCACTTTTCCACCAAAGAACACACCGGTAACAAGCCAAGCAAGTTCTCTGTATAAGAAATGTACCACTAAGGTATCTATATTACCATCCATTTATGATGAATTTGCTGATGTGGAAGTGGACGCTTCAGATTGTACTCTGGGGGCCATCCTCTCGCAAAGAACAGGAGAGAAAGGTCTGTTACATCATTGTGCTTTTTTCTCTCATAGATTTTCTGCTGCGGAGAAGTATTATGATATGGGAGATATAGAGCTTCTAGCCATTATTGCTGCATTTAAGGAATGGAGGCACCATCTGCAGGGGGCAGCACAACAAGTTATTGTGCTTATGGATCATCGCAGCCTGGAATTTCTTAGATCTGCTAGATGTCTTTCTCCAGGTCATGCTCATTTGAGTCTGTTTTTGAATCAATTTAATTTTGTCATTTCACACTGCCAAGGTTCAAGTAATGGGAAAGGGGATGCTTTGTCTCATCTACTGCAGACACCGGAGCATCGATCAGGGATCTGGGAAGAATACTAGGATGATAACCCAGGTTGGTAAAGAAGGATGTTACCTTAGTAGATGCATTCTGCGAGTTATTGTAAGAGAACTCTGTTAGAGGAAGCAATTCCAATCAGTCGTCCTGCGAGTGAATGACATAGCACCGAAGATACTGCTTCAGAGTCTGATTAGTCCGCTCCATCTGCCCATTAGTCTGAGGATGATACGCTGAAGACAGATAGACATTAACACCAAGCACCCCAATATTAACCCAAACGATTTTGATTAAGAAATGTGGCCTGGAGCCTGCACAACAATATTAGCCCAAAATATTTTGATTAGGAAATGTGCCCTCTTGCCTGCACCCCAATATTAGCAGAAACGATTTTGATTTGGAAATGTGGCCTCCTGCCTGCACAATAATATTAGCCCAGATTATTTTGATTAGGAAATGTGAGGTCCAGCCTGATCAACAATATTAGCCTAAACAATTTTGATTAGCAAATGTGGCCTGGAGCCTGCACAACAATATTGGCCCAAATGATTTTGATTAGGAAATGTGGCCTGGTGCCTGTACAACAATATTAGCCCAAATGATTTTGATTAGGAAATGTGGCCTCTTGCCTGCACCTCAATATTAGCAGAAATGATTTTGATTAGTAAATGTGGCCTCCTGCCTGCACAACTCAGTATTAGCCCAAACAATTTAGATTACAAAATTTGGACTCCTGCCTGCACAACACTGTTAGCACAAACTAGTTAGATGCTGGAAGGTCATTTTCACACAGGATCCTATCTAACTATCTGACAACTTGCAGCAGCAGGAGAAGCCTCTCTGTGCTCTTGTAGGGTTGGTGGGCCGAGCTGGGGGGTGGTCCCTCTCTTACTGCACAGAAATGTAACAGAGACACGATGGAGGCAAATGTCGGGTACAACAGGTCCAAGTTTTATTCTCTCTTGCCGCCCACTTGACGGCCTCCGCAGTACACCGCACTTCAATGCACTCCTTCACTTTACTTATCGGCCCTCTGTTCCCAGAGCCGCTTCCCGCACACTGTACTTTACACTGGGGACATGTATGTATACACCGTCCCCTCTTCACTCTTCGATGCTCCTCTCAGATCCGTCACTGTGGCCGCCTTAGGCCCGTAAACCAACAGTACTTCTACTGAACAGTAATCTCTCTCAATACGGTATGCTTTACCTCAGTGCCTCGTCTTTTCTGCGGTACTTTCCTGTCAGGACCACCCCCCGATGTTCTCTCTCCTCAGTCCCTCTGCTTTGGTTTTCCTCAGAGTGCACAGACTGTCGTAGTCCTCCTGTCACTTGAGCTCCCCCTGGGGACTGGAACTTTCTGGAACCCTCCCTCAAATTTATACCTTTCCTGGTTCCCTGTAACTCCGCCCCCCATGACCAACGGTTCCCTAAGCCCTAAGCTGATGTCAAGTCCTTTGCTCACACTCCTCCCTGCCCTCTAATGATCAACGCAGGTACTGCACGTCCACTACACTTTCCTAGCTGTTTCCCCACTGTAGTAACTGACAACCATCTGAACTGTGCAAACAGTTCCTTTCCTTCTCTATACTGACAGGTCCGTCCATCTGGTCACCTTCCTTACATTGACAAAATAGTGCCATCAAAACAACATGTCCACTTTTTATATGGAGAGGGAAAGCCAATGACAGAAGCCCTTTGTTACAGGTATGCAACTCAGGACTAGGACAGAATGGGGAGAAGCTAACCCTGCACTAGGACTAGGCTGAAGCCCTATGATGGAGTGGGCGACCTATTCCTTGTGAATAGACCCACCGACGTTTCCTAGGCTAAACTCATTAATGAAATTTTGAAAAAATGCCGGTGCATTCACAAGGCTAAAAGGCATCACCAGACGCTCAAAATGACCTTCCGGGGTATTAAAGGCTATCTTCCATTCATCGTCCTGCTTCACCCACAACAAATTACATGCCCCACGAAGGTCAATCTTAGAGAACCACTTAGCTCCGGTTAGTTGGTTAAACAAATCCGGAATAAGCAGCAATGGGTATAGATTGCACACAGTGATTTGATTAATATCCCGGAAATCTAGACCCGGCCTAAGGCCCCCATCCTTTTTTTTGACAAAAAAAATCCTACATTCACAGGGGACTTAGAGGGTCTTATATGACCTGCAGCTAAACTAGTCTGTAGGTATTCCTTTAAGGCCTCCCTCTCGGGAATCGTCAGATTAAATAAACTTCTTTTAGGGAGTGCAGCACCCGGGACGAACTCAATAGCTCAATTGTAATCTCTATGGGGTGGTAGAGCTTGCGACTCAAATTCCGAAAATACCTTCCAGAAATCCTGAATGGCTTCAGGTAGTGCCCTCTTTACAACAGCAGTAATGTGAACATTACAACATTCACCATAACACCCTTGACCCCAGGACCTTATATTACTAGACGACCAGTCAAGCAAAGGATTGTGCATTTTTAACCAGGGTAAACCCAGGATGACTGGAACAGGAAAATTAGCAAATACAAACGAGTCTATACAATCCTGATGTTCCAAATTCACAATAAGTGGGAACCCGGTGACCTTTCGAGAAACACACCCATGCTCCAAGGGTGTTATCAATCACCACAACAGGAAAAGAAGATGATAATGGTTCAGAATCAAACTTATATTTGTCTAGAAATTGTTGATCAATCAAATTAAGTGCAGAACCACAATCCACCATCACCTGAAAATCAATGGACTGACCACGACAGATGGTATTACTAGAAAAAAAAAACTCCTGCGGAGTGTAAAAACGCAATACGAACGGGGATGTTGCTCCTACTGACCTTTTTTTTCTTTCCTTATGCAAAGCTCGCATTGCTTAATAAAATGGTCAGCCTTACCACAATACAAGCATAGCCCCTCAGAGAACCTCCTCTCCCTCTCCTAGGAACGAGAGGACATCGCCCCAAGTTGCTTCGGTTCCCCGCTATCGACAGGGCAATCCTGAGAGACTGGATCCAGCATTATAAAAGCCTTCCCTTCATTCTGCCTGTCTCAATCTTCTATCCACACGGATAGCTAACTGCATTGCAGTTTCCAAAGTAGCAGGTGCAGGATATGCAATGAGCAAATCTTTAACCCTTTCACTCAAACCTGCTAAAAACTGACTCTTGAGTGCTGGGTCATTCCACCTGACCTCTGCGGACCATTATCTGAACAGGGTGCAATAACTCTCAGCATCTCCAGAACCCTGTTTAAGCCGTCTGAGCTCTGCCTCAGCTGATGTGACCCAATCATGATCATCATATAACAACCCCATAGTAGTAAAAAATGCTTCTACTGACGCCAAACAAGGATCATCAGGATGTAAAGAAAATGCCCAGATTTGGGGTTCACTTCGCAATAAAGACATAATAATCCCCACACGCTGTGATTCACTCTCTGGAGATCCAGGTCTAAGCGAAAATATAGTAAACATGCATTTTTAAATGTAAAAAAATTCCTACGGTTTACCAGAAAAAAAACTCAGGTAATCCTACCTTTGGTTCTCCAGAGCATGCTCCAGGGTAATTACTTACGTGCTGTTGCAGGCTGGCTGCTTCCAAAGTTAACTCTTGCAAGCGTAGAGCAAGTTCTTAGATGCTGTTCATATTGAAGGAATCCGGGAAAAATTTTTTTTAATATATATATGTGTGGCTGGACAAACTGTTACGGGTATGCAACTCAGGACAAGGACAGAAGGGGGAGAAGCTGACCCTGCACTAGGACTAGGCTGAAGCCCTGTGATGGAGTGGGCGACCAATTCCTTGTGAATAGACCCATCGACGTTTCCTAGGCTATACTCAAACAAAGACCTAAAGGAAGGGGGGAAGAGTATCCCTGAAACGAACTAGGGACTGAGAACAAAGAACAGGTATCCTCCTAGTAGGAAAATAAAGGAAGCTGCAGAAGCGAAAGGTAAGCCAAAAAACAAAGCTGGCCGAACTAGAGATCCCAGAACTGCATGACAGCAAACACAGAATGCCATCAAAGCTCCTAGCCAGAACTCTAGCAGATTAACACTGTTGTCCAACAAGGACTGGGAGGCAGGTGCGCTGGGTAATAAAGGGTGATACAATCACCTGACCTCAGGCAAACCCAGCACCAGGGGAAAAAGGCCAAAAGCTAGAAAACCACAACAAGATGGCGGATGGTCAAAACAAAACAGATTCTAACACCCTTGTGTCTGGACATTTTGGATGGTTTCTTCACCCTGATTGGCTGTTGGGATCTGCACACATTAGGTTAATTAAAAAAAAGAAAAATAACAGTCCACTGATCCTCTGACCTCTATCCACCTTCTCCCCTCATAAAACCGGTCCCCCTGGCTCATCAAATAGCACCACTATTTTAACCAAAGTCTTAACAAAACCATTAGTGGAGCATGATCATTTAACGAAATGTGCCCGAATTTTGCTTACTTTGAGGGAAAATGATCAGGAATCAGAACACAAATCCGATTAAGCTACATTCATGCCGAATATGAGATTGGCAATGATTTTCCAAACAATTTTTTTCATCTCTACTAACGGTAAAACATTCAAAATCGATGAGAAATTGGAGTTTACTCTAAAAAAAAATGTTAAGAAATTGAGGATCAGGTTTAGCTTTTATCCTAAGTCATATGGCAAGGCTCGTAAATAGTCAATATTGACATTTAGTATTGCTACTGCCAATAGATGGCACTAGAGTTCAAGTCTTTTTCTACTATGAAGTAGCAATTTGCATATTTAATTTCCCAGAGGATCATTGCATGGCCTATAAATCTTTTTACACTGGTATGTCAGGCATGTTGCTCTCCACAAAGAGAGATTTTACTCGCTTTTTTATGAAAAAAATATATGCAGTGGTATGTAAAAATCTGGGCACCACTAGTCAAAATTACTGTTATCTTGTTATTATGAACAGCTAATCTAGTTGAAGAGAAAATTATTTCTAAAGGAAAGATGATACATTTCCTTTGTATGTTAGGCCAAAATCTATATACTATGTGTGTATATATATATATATATATATATATATACACACACACTTATGGTATATAGTCATTGTTTAACCCCTTCACCCCCAAGGGTGGTTTGCACGTTCATGACCGGGCCAATTTTTACAATTCTGACCACTGTACCTTTATGAGGTCATAACTCTGGAACGCTTCCATGGATCCCGGTGATTCTGACATTGTTTTCTCGTGACATATTGTACTTCATGTTAGTGGTAAAGTTTCACTCAAATAACTTGCGTTTATTTGTGAGAAAAACGGAAATTTAGCGAAAATTTTGAAAATTTCGCAATTTTCCACCTTTGAATTTTTATGCCCTTAAATCACAGAGATACGGCACAAAAAAAACTTGATAACTAACATTTCCCACATGTTTACTTTACATCAGCACAATTTTGGAACCAAAATTTTTTTTTTTAGGAAGTTATAAGGGTTAAAAGTTGACCAGCGATTTCTCATTTTTACAACACCATTTTATTTTTAGGACCACATCACATTTGAAGCCACTTTGAGGGGTCTATATGATAGAAAATACCCAAAAGTGACACCATTCTAAAAACTGCACCCCTTAAGGTGCTCAAAACCACATTCAAGAAGTTTATTAACCCTTTAGGTGCGTCACAGGAATTTTTTGGAATATTTAAAAAAAAATGAACATCTAACTTTTTTTCACAAAAAAAATACTTCAGGTTCAATTTTTTTATTTTACCAAGGGTAACAGGAGAAATTGGATGGCAAAAGTTATTGTGCAATTTGTCCTGAGTACGCTGATACCTGATATGTGGGGGGGAACGACTGTTTCGGCAAGATCTCAGAATGGAAGGAGCGCCGTTTGACTTTTTCAATGCAAAATTGGCCGGAATTCAGATCGGACGCCATGTCACGTTTGGAGAGTCCCTGATGTACGTAAACAGTGGAAACCCCCTACAAGTGACCCCACTTTGGAATCTAGACCCCCCCAATGAACTTATCTAGATATGTGGTGAGAACTTTGAACCCACAAGGGCTTTACAGAAGTTTATAACGTACAGCGGTACAATTAAAAAATCATATTTTTTCCACAAAAATGATCTTTTCACCCCAATTTTTATTTTCCCAAGGGTAACAGGACCCTAAAAGTTATTGTGCAATTTGTCCGGAGTACGCTGATACCCCACATGTGGGGATAAACCACTATTTGGGCGCATGGCAGAGCTCGGAAGGGAAGCAGCGCCATTTGACGTTTTTGGCTGGAATTGAGATCGGACTTCATGTCGCGATTGGAAAACCCCTGATGTACCAAAACAGTGGAAACCCCCCACAAATGACACCATTTTGGAAACTAGACCCCCTAAGGAACTTATCTAGATGTGTGGTGAGCACTTTAAACCCCCCAGTGCTTCACAGAAGTTTATAACGCCCGGGCGTGAAAATAAAAAATTCGTATTTTTTCCACAAACATGATCTTTTAGTCACCATTTTTTTATTTTCCCAAGGGTACCAGGAGAAATTTGACCCCAAAAGTTGTTGTCCAACTTGTCCTGAGTATGCTGATACCCCATATGTGGGAGAAAACTACTGTATGGGCACACGTCGGGGCTCAGAAGGGAAGTAGTGACCTTTTGGAATGCAGACTTTGATGGAATTGTCTGCGGGTGTCATGTTGCCTTTGGAGAGCCCCTAATGTACCTAAACAGTGGAAACCCCCACAAATGACCCCATTTTGGAAACGAGACCCCCTAAGGAACTTATCTAGATGTGTGGTGAGCACTTTGAACCCCCAAGGGCTTCACAGAAGTTTATAATGCCCGGGCATGAAAATAAAAAAATCGGATTTTTTCCACAAACATGATCAATTAGTCCCCAATTTTTTTATTTTCCCAAGGGTAACAGGAGAAATTGAACCCCAAAAGTTGTTGTCCAATTTGTCGTGAGTACGCTGATGCCCCATATGTGGGAGAAAACTACTGTATGGACACACGTCGGGGCTCGGAAGGGAAGTAGTGACGTTTTGGAATGCAGACTTTGAGGGAATGTTCTGCGGGTGTCATGTTGCCTTTGGAGAGCCTCTAATGTACCTAAACAGTGGAAACTCCCCACAAATGACCCCATTTTGGAAACGAGACCCCCTAAGGAACTTATCTAGATGTGTGGTGAGCATTTTGAACCCCCAAGGGCTTCACAGAAGTTTATAATGCCCGGGCATGAAAATAAAAAAATCGTATTTTGTCCCCAATTTTTTCATTTTTCCAAGGATAACAGGAGAAATTGTACCCCAAAAGTTGTTGTCCAATTTGTCATGAGTACGCTGACACCCCATATGTGGGAGAAAACTACTGTATGGACACACGTCGGGGCTCGGAAGGGAAGCAGTGACATTTTCAAATGCAGACTTTGATGGAATGGTCTGCGGGTGTCATGTGCGTTTGGAGAGCCCCTTATGTACCTAAACTATTGAAACTCCCCACAAGTGACCCCATTTTGGGCACTAGACCCCCCACGGAACTTATCTAGATGTGTGGTGAGCACTTTGAACCCCCAAGTGCTTCACAGAAGTTTATTGTCATGATCCAGTGTTGGATCTGGCGGTATTAAATTGCACTGGGTGAACTTTTTTTACTTTGGAAAGTTCCAAGGTGTCTTGACTGTACCCGGTGGTGGTTAGCAGTATTGCACTTTAGGTTTTTGTGCACTTAATTAGGGATCAGGTGTTACACCCTATAAAGGTGTGCTAGAGGTGTGCAATCACGGCCTGTGATATTGTGAGTTTGTGTCCACTCTGTTTTTGGAGAGCCTGGATGAAGGATGGAGCTGGTGAGGAGTCCTGCGCAGCTTAGGCTAGTTTCACACTTGCTTTTTTTTGCAGCGCGTTTTTCCCGCAAAAAAACGCATTGAAAAAACGCATACAAAAGCATACAACTGCTGCGTTTTTTTCAAGCATTTTTATGAGCATGCATGAAAAAAACGCAGCGTTTTTATGCGTTTGTATGCGTTTTTAGTGCGTTTTTACCGCGTTTGCGTTTTTTTCCAACATTTTTAGGTGGCCCCTCACACTACCCAAACCATGACTTTACTAACCCTAACCCTGACCCTAACCCTAACCCTAACCCTGACCCTAACCCTAACCCTAACCCTGACCCTAACCCTTAACCAAATCATACTTAACCCTAACCCAAACCCTAAACCCTAACTAACCCTAACCCTAACCCTGACCCTAACCCTAACCCTAACCCTGACCCTAACCCTAACCCTAACCCTAACCCTAACCCTGACCCTAACCCTAACCCTGACCCTAACCCTTAACAAAACCATACTTAACCCTAACCCTAACCCTAACCCTGACCCTAACCCTTAACCAAACCATACTTAACCCTAATCCTGACCCTAACCCTGACCCTAACCCTAACCCTAACCCTGACCCTAACCCTTAACAAAACCATACTTAACCCTAATCCTGACCCTAACCCTGACCCTAACCCTTAACAAAACCATACTTGACCCTAACCCTAACCCTGACCCTAACCCTAACCCTAACCCTGACCCTAACCCTAACCCTAACCCTAACCCTAACCCTGACCCTAACCCTTAACCAAACCATACTTAACCCTAATCCTGACCCTAACCCTGACCCTAATCCTTAACAAAACCATACTTAACCCTAACCCTGACCCTAACCCTAACCCTGACCCTAACCCTAACCCTAACCCTGACCCTAACCCTAACCCTAACCCTAACCCTGACCCTAACCCTTAACAAAACCATACTTAACCCTAATCCTTACCCTAACCCTGACCCTAACCCTTAACCAAACCATACTTAACCCTAACCCTGACCCAAACCCCAACCCTAACCCTGACCCTGACCCTAACCCTAACCCTAAACCCCCTTAACTAACCCTAACTCTAACCCAAACCCCTAAATTCCATGGTTAAAAAAAAAAACGCATATGCAAAAAAACGCATACATGAGCATGCCAGTGCGCACATATGCGCATCCATAGGCTATAATGGCCATTTTTAGCACAAAACGTGCGCATATGTGCGCATGCGCTTTTTTGCAGGGCCAAAAAATGCAACATGCTGCGTCTGGAAAATACAAACGCACACCCCAAAAAAACGCAGCGCATGAAAATCGCATACATGCGCTTACAAGCGCGCAGGTATGCGCACCCATGTTAAATATAGGGGAAAAAACGCATGCGCACATATGCGTTTTTTTCCAGCGCTAAAAAACGCAAATGTGAAACCAGCCTTAGCCAGGGGGGACGTGTTGCAGCTATGGTGTCTGGACAAAGGGCTGGCATGGCGTGGTGGGGTCGCAGTGATGGTGTCAGCGGGAAGTGTCTGCATGGGCTGGTGGAGTGGCGACTATGGAGAGTGGCACTCACCATGTGGGACTTGGCCGCTGAGCTGGACTCAAGCATGCTCGACTTCGTGTCAGCAGCTGAACTCGTCCTTGGGACTCTGGTTCTAAGCAGCTGCAACTGGTGTTGGACTCTGCTCCAAGGTTGCACTAAGGTGAAGGATCCTGTTATGGTGATGGATCCGGGTGGAGGAGAAGATGCACTCAGGTGGAGGGCTCTGTTGCTAGGAGCGCACGCAACAGAGCAAAGCTAAGTGGTGTTTCCCCTGTATTGTCTCTTTCCTCATGTGTGTTATTAGTGCAGTGGTGGGATTAGTCTCCGCACCGACCCATTCCCTAGTGAGGGTTTAGGGTCAGGGTGAGCAAGGGCGTTAAGGTACGCGTGCGGCGCCCGGTGCGAAACCGGCATAGGGAAAGTTAGGAGTGCAGGGACACTGGCTCAGGGGAGCTCAGGAGGTCTCCAATTCCCTTTTCCCTATAGCAGGGCCCACCATTGTTAATGTTTCCCAGGTCCCCCTTATTATTTAAATTTGCCATACTGGAGGCGGGGTTTCCAGAATGTTTATTAACGTGTAATACCTAAATTCGCCAGGTGGAATCATAGAATCATAGAATCATAGAATCATAGAATCGTAGAGCAGGATTCGCTAAATCATCCCAGTCAGATGTCTGTCCAGCCTCTGTTTGAAGACTTCCATTGAAGGAGAACTCACCACTTCTCGTGGCAGCCTGTTCCACTCATTGATAACTCTAACTGTCAAAAAGTTTTTTCTAATATCTAATCTGCGTCTCTTCCCATTCAGTTTCATCCCATTGCTTCTAGTCTTTCCTTGTGCAAATGAGAATAAAGTTGATCCTTCTACAATGTGACAGCCCTTTAGATATTTGTAGACAGCTATTAAGTCTCCTCTCAGTCTTCTCTTTTGCAAACTAAAAGGCGTATCCACCTGCACGTATTATTATTTAAATGCGCCCCACTGGAGGTGGTGTATCCAGGGTCACGTGTGTCACATGGGTTCGCCTTGCGGAAACATCTGCGTCCTGACACACGTGACCATGACATTTATAACGCTCGGACGTGAAAATAAAAAAATCATTTTTTTCCACAAAAATGATATTTTTGCCCCAATTTTTTAATTTCCTAGTGGTAACAGGAAAAATTGGACCCCAAAAATTGTTTTGCAATTTGTCCGGAGTAGTCTGATACCCTACATGTGGGGGTAAAACACTGTTTGGGCGCATGGCAGAGCTTGGAAGGGAAGGAGCACCATTTGACTTTTTCAACTCAGAATTGGCTGGAATTGAGATCAGACACCATGTTGCATTTGGAGAGCCCCTGATGTGTCCAAACAGTGGAAACCCCCAATTCTAACTCCAACCCGAACCCCAACACACCCCTAACCCTAATCTCAGCCCTAACCCTAGCCCTAACCCTAACCCTAGCCCTAACCCTAACCCTAGCCCTAACCCTACCCTAACCCTAACCCTAGCCCTAACCCTAACCCTAATGGGAAAATAAAAATAAATACATTTTTTTTATTTTATTATTTTTCCCTAACTAAGGGGGTGACAACGGGGATGTTTGATTTACTATTTATGGCGGTTTTTATATTTGGCAGCTGTCGCACGCTAAAAGACGCTTTTTATTGTAAAAATAGTTTTTGCATCACCACATATTGAGAGCTATAATTTTTCCATATTTTGACCCACCGAGTCATGTGAGGTCTTATTTTTTTGCGGGACGAGTTGACGTTTTTATTGGTACCATTTTCGGGCACGTGACATTTTTTGATCGCTTTTTATTCAGATTTTTGGGACGCAGAATGAACAAAAGCCAGTGTTTCATGAATTTCTTTTGGGGGGGTGCGTTTACACCATTCCGCGTGCGGTAAAATTGATAAAGCGGTTTTATTCTTCGGGTCAGTACGGTTACAGCGATACCTCATTTAGGTTTTTTTTATGTTTTGTCGGTTTTATGCAATGAAAACTATTTTATATAAAAAATAATTATTTTTGCATCGCTTTATTCTGCGAGCTATAACTTTTTTATTTTTTCGCTGATGATGCTGTGTTGCAGCTCGTTTTTTGCGGGACAAGATGACGTTTTCAGCGGTACCATGGATATTTATATGCGTCTTTTTGATCGCGCGTTATTATACGTTTTGTTTGGCGGTATAATAATAAATCATTATTTTTTGCTTCGTTTTTTATTTTTATTTTTTAAGGGGTTCACTAAAGGGGTTAACTAATGGGACAGTTTTATAGGGCGGGTCATTTCGGACGCGGCGATACCTAATATGTGTACTTTTATTGTTTTTTTTTTTATTTCCAAAAAATGGATTTATTTGGGGGATATATATTTTTTTTTTTTCTAATTTATTTGACGATTTTTTTAAAAATTATTTTAACACTTTTTTTTATTTTTTTAGCTTTATTAAATAGTCACAGGTGGGACATCACTGTCCTGTGACAGATCGCTGATCTGTCACATCACAGATCACTGTGACAGATCAGGAATCTGTCACAGGCAGTGCAGAAGGCTTCCTCATGCCTGCGCTTTGCAGGCACTGAGGAAGCCAGCTTCCTGCAGGCCCCCGAAGGCCCCCGTCGCCATCTTGGATTCGGGGGCCTGCAGAAAAGGAGCCCCCCGCAGCAGCGCTGCACATTGCGCTGCCGTGGGGGGCTCAGGGAAGCACGGACGGGAGTCCATGACCGCCCCTGACACATTGTGCCGGGTGTCAGCTGTGATAATCAGCTGACACCCAGCCACGATCAGCGGCGCTCACCACGTGGGCGCCGCTGATCGCGGTAGATGTACTATCCCGTCCATGGGCATAGGGGCCCGGGTCCCATGGACGGGATAGTACGTCGGATGTCAGGAAGGGGTTAAAATGTAAAAATTGCAAAAAGGAAACTGGGTCGATACAAAAGTTTGGGCATCCTTGGAGACTGTTGTGCTCAGAAAACTTTGATCAAGATTTCAGACCTTAATTAGCCTGTTAGGGTTATGACTTGTTCACTATCATCTGTGAGGCAGTGACCCCTGTTACAGATAGGGGGCTCTGTATGTTCTCCCCAGGATATGCACAGAAGCGTATTGAGACTATGGGAATGCCTTGCGGTCACAGGCATAGCTGGGATTGCAATCGTGAAGCAGTGACCGATGTCACAGGTAGGGGTCGCTGTGTAGCCTCCCCAGGATGTGCATGGAGGTGCATGAAGGCGGATGGATGGAAAACCTGCTCTGAATGTTGTGCTTGAAACAGATTGCAGTATGATAGTGTTGCAGTCTGTCCATTCCAGATCCAGGTTTTCCATGTGGCTGAAAGTCACAGGTATCTGTGATAAAAGCCCTGCAGGAAAGGGTTAGTGAGTTCAGACTGAGTGAGTCTCAGGTGTGTCAGGGCCAGAGTGAGTTGGTGCTTGTTGCTGTGAGGAGCAGTTAGTTTGCAGAGCACAGGACAGAGCAGAGCCAATAGGTCTGGCACCCACAGCATACACAGTGGTGCTGCCGTCCACAGTGACTGGTCTCGGTGGTGGATATCCTGTGCCCGAATAAAGGATTAGCATGTTTAACAGCTGCAACCAGATGGATATGGTGCCCGGCTGTGACCAGGAGGATATCGAGGACTGCGTACAGCTGTGGGTAGAGACTGTGATACAAGCTGTGCAGGACACCCACGGGAACTAGTCAGTGTAGGATTAGCATGTGTAGTGACTGCAATATAAAAGATGCTGTGTACTATGGAGTGCTATGAACTGGTGTGAATTGAAAAATGATAATATGCACTGTAGTTATATGCATTTGCGTGGATTGGAACCCTTTCTGTGTGAAGATAACACATTAAAGAGCCTTTTGTGTTTGAATTTTGTGGGTCACTGCATCTTCACTGTGTACAGTGCTACCCCTGCCTTACATATCATTAGGAAAGGCCAAGTGATGCAAATTTTTCAGGTTTATAAAAACCCAGCATCTAACTTTGTTCCTCAAAACTGCATCCATATTTTGTTCTAAACTGATGTTTAGCACTCTGAAAATGAAAGTGGTGGAGACCCACAAAGCAGAAGAAGGCTATAAGAAGATAGCAAAGAATTTTCAAGTTGCCCTTAACTCAGTTCGAAATGTAATTAAGAATTGTCAGTTAACAGTAACAGTGGAGGCCAAGATAAGGTCTGGAAGACAAAGCAAAATTTCAGTGAGAGCTGCTCGTAGGATTACTAGAGAGGTAAATCAGAAACCCCGCTTTTCTGTAAAAGACCTTCAGAAAGATTTAGCAGACTTTTGAGTTGTGGTACATTGTTCTACTGTTCAGAGTCACTGCACAAATATGGCCTTCATGGAAGAGTCATCAGAAGAAAACCTCTCCTTCACCCTCAACATAAAATTCAGAGTCATAAGTAGAGTTGAGCGAAACGGGTCGAAAAAATTCAAAAGTCGCCGACTTTTGGCAAAGTCGGGTTTCATGAAACGAAACCCGACCCTAGGATGAGGTCGGCCATGAGGTCGGCGACTTACGCGCCAAAGTCGCGTTTCAAAAGTTTGTTTTGCGCTCTTTTTCAGCCAATCAGGATCCACGGACACTGTGGGCAACGTGATGACATAGGCACGGGTCACCACCATCTTTCAGAAGGGCATGCAAGTGATTGGCTTGCTTTGGTGGGCGTCACAGTGGGTATAAAAGGGCGTGCACGCCGACCGCCATCTTACTTCTGCCGATCTTAGCATAGGGAGAGGTTGCTGCTGATTCTGTAGGGAGAGCGTTAGGCAGGGAAGAAGACAAAAAAACTGCTTCTGCTGCTAGCGATTTGGCCTGCACAACACACCAGTCACTGTGTGTGCAGTGCAAGGGGAGGCTATATAGTGGTGTATCAGTGGTGTTGGTTGTTGGGCTGCCTTCTAAGGCTTCCTGACAGGCTGGCATTGCAGTTTACCCACTGCTCCGCAAACTGCTTTTTTAAAAGCAATCCAATCTCCCTTATCCTCTAGTCACTTTGGTCACAGCTGCGCCATCGAGCCTGTCACATAGCGCTCAGATATTCATTGGGCCTCAAACTGCTTAAGCAATCCCAATTTTTTTTTTTTGTCCTGCTGAGAAGAAAAAAAAACTGCTTCTGCTGCTGATAGCAATTTGGCCTGCACAACACACCAGTCACTGTGTGTGCAGTGCAAGGGGAGGCTATATAGTGGTGTATCAGTGGTGTTGGTTGTTGGGCTGCCTTTTAAGGCTTCCTGACAGGCTGGCATTGCTGTTTACCCACTGCTCCGCAAACTGCTTTTTTAAAAGCAATCCAATCTCCCTTATCCTCCTGTCACTTTGGTCACAGCAGTGCCATCGAGCCTGTCACATAGCGCTGAGATATCAGTGGGCCTCACACAATCCAAAAGTGTCCAGTGTCCAAAAGTGTGTGCAGATATTCAAAATCTCCCTTATCCTCTAGTCACTTTTGTCACAGCAGTGCCATCGAGCCTGTCACATAGCGCTCAGATATCAGTGGGCCTCACACAATCCAAAAGTGTCCAGTGTCCAAAAGTGTGTGCAGATATTCAAAATCTCCCTTATCCTCTAGTCACTTTTGTCACAGCAGTGCCATCGAGCCTGTCACATAGCGCTCAGATATCAGTGGGCCTCACACAATCCAAAAGTGTCCAGTGTCCAAAAGTGTGTGCAGATATTCAAAATCTCCCTTATCCTCTAGTCACTTTTGTCACAGCAGTGCCATCGAGCCTGTCACATAGCGCTGAGATATCAGTGGGCCTCACACAATCCAAAAGTGTCCAGTGTCCAAAAGTGTGTGCAGATATTCAAAATCTCCCTTATCCTCTAGTCACTTTTGTCACAGCAGTGCCATCGAGCCTGTCACATAGCGCTGAGATATCAGTGGGCCTCACACAATCCAAAAGTGTCCAGTGTCCAAAAGTGTGTACAAATATTCAAAATCTCCCTTATCCTCTAGTCACTTAGGTCACAGCAGTGCCATCGAGCCTGTCACATAGTGCTGAGATAACAGTGGGCCTCACACAATCCAAAAGTGTCCACTGTCCAAAAGTGTGTGCAGATATTCAAAATCTCCCTTATCCTCTAGTCACTTTTGTCACAGCATTGCCATCGAGCCTGTCACATAGCGCTGAGATATCAGTGGGCCTCACACAATCCAAAAGTGTCCAGTGTCCAAAAGTGTGTGCAGATATTCAAAATCTCCCTTATCCTCTAGTCACTTAGGTCACAGCAGTGCCATCGAGCCTGTCACATAGCGCTGAGATAACAGTGGGCCTCACACAATCCAAAAGTGTCCACTGTCCAAAAGTATGTGCAGATATTCAAAATCTCCCTTATCCTCTAGTCACTTTTGTCACAGCAGTGCCATCGAGCCTGTCACATAGCGCTGAGATATCAGTGGGCCTCACACAATCCAAAAGTGTCCAGTGTCCAAAAGTGTGTGCAGATATTCAAAATCTCCCTTATCCTCTAGTCACTTAGGTCACAGCAGTGCCATCGAGCCTGTCACATAGCGCTGAGATATCAGTGGGCCTCACACAATCCAAAAGTGTCCACTGTCCAAAAGTGTGTGCAGATATTCAAAATCTCCCCTGTCCTATAGACACCAAGATTGAAGGATGACGCAGGCCATACTACTGATTACTCCATGGAGCTGTTTTCACATACCATGCCTGGATTATCAAGTGAAATGGTGAATTACCCAGGCCAAGATGAATCTGACATGGAGTGCACTGATGCACAGCCGCTGATGGATGATTCTGCTGGTACATTCACTCAGAGCACTACATTGTCCTCGCAGTGTACAGAGCCAGATTCTGACCCTGATGAGACTCAGGTGCCCCTTCCCGCACACTATACCACCATACACGGTGACACAGAGGAAGGTGCACATGACATAGAAGAGGAGGTGATGGATGACCCAGTTGTTGACCCAGATTGGCATCCATTGGGGGAAGAGGGTGCTGCTTCCAATAGCTCAGATGAGGAGCATCCACAGCAGACATCGACATCGCAACAGCTGTTATCTGGCAGGCCCGGAGCACTCCAAAGACAGGTTCCAAACAACAAAAGAGTTGCTGGACAGCTTGTCCAGAGGGTCAAAAGATCACAGCGTGCTAGGCCGCAAAATGTCTGCCAAAGTAGGAAGAGTGCAGTGTGGCACTTTTTTGAACAAAATCCTCATGATCAGGCCAAGGTTATCTGTAAGAAGTGCGCAAAGACCTTTAGCCGAGGGAAAAATCTGAAAAATTTGAATACCAGTTGCATGCTTAGACATTTAACCAGCATGCACTTGCAAGCGTGGACACAACACCAAACCTCAAGTGCCACATGTGCAACTGATCACAACGAAGGTAGTCAGCAACGCTACATTGTTTCCCCCACTGTAAGCCCACCGGTTAACACAGCAGCAAATGTTGAGGTGTCGTTGCAAGACCACAGCAGTCAGGGAATCCCACTGTTATATCAACGAAAGACTGATTCTAGGCCATCAGAAAGAACACCAACTCCATCACCATCATCAACCCTCTCTCAGTCCGCCCTGTCCACCGCTACTTCCACCATATGCAGCTCTCAAGTCCAGCTCACCCTCCCAGACACTATGAGTAGGTCAAGAAAGTACTCAGTCTCTCATCCGCGTACACTGGGTTTGAACGCCCACATTGCCAAACTAATCTCGTTTGAGATGATGCCCTTTCGGTTGGTGGAAAGCACAGCTTTCCGCGAACTCATGGCCTATGCAGTACCACGCTATGACCTACCCAGCCGCCACTTCTTCTCTCGCAAAGCCATCCCAGCCCTACACCATCATGTGAAAGACCGCATTGTCCATGCACTCAAGCAGTCAGTGAGCGGAAAGGTGCACCTCACAACTGATGCATGGTCCAGTCGGCATGGCCAGGGCCGTTACGTGTCCATCACTGTGCACTGGGTTAATGTGGTGGATGCAGGGTCCACAGGGGACAGCGGTGGTGGGACAGTGCTGCCTAGCCCACGGTATAGGAAACAGTTGGCTGTAGGCGTTCGACCCTCCTCCTCCTCCTCCTCCTCCAGAAGCGAAAGCTCGTCCACAGAGCGCAGTCGTACGAGCACTCCATCTGCAGCTGCCACTGTTGCACACGATGTGTCCCCCTATCGAGCAGCTAGTGGAAAGTGTCAGCAGGCTGTGTTGCAGATGATGTGTTTGGGCGACAGACACACCGCCGAGGTGCTGGCCGAGTACTTGAAGCGACAAACTGAGTCATGGCTGGGCAGTGTACATCTTGAGGCAGGCAAGGTAGTTAGTGATAACGGCCGTAATTTTGTGGCAGCCATAGCCCTTTCAAAACTCAGCCACATACCTTGCTTGGCTCACACATTGAACCTGGTGGTGCAGTGCTTCCTCAAAAATTATCCGGAGTTAACAGCCCTGCTCCATAAGGTGCGAAGACTGTGCGCGCACATCCGCCGGTCGCCTGTACACTCCGTTCGTATGCAGAAGCTGCAGCGATTGCTCCACCTTCCCAACCACCGCCTCATTATCGACATTGCAACAAGGTGGAACTCCACCCTGCACATGGTGGAGCGGCTGTGCGAGCAGAGGCAGGCCATAATGCATTTGTGGGAGGATACACGGCCAGGCACTTTGAGAGCAGACATGGAGTTGACAGGTGTGCAGTGGTCGAAGCTGAAAGACCTTTGTAAAGTCCTTCAGTGTTTTGGGGAATGCACACGGCTGGTAAGCGCAGACGACGCCATCCTAATCATGAGCATCCCACTTATGCGTCTGCTCATGCAAACTTTGACGCACCTTAAGGAGCAGGCGTCTGCAGCCAATGTTGATGAGGAGGAAGAGGAGGAGGGAATCCTTGATGACATTCAGCCATTGTCTGCTCAGGGACCTCTCCTGGACGAGGTGGAGGAAGAAGAGGAGGAGGAGGATGATGATGGGGATGATTACTTAGGGGAGGAGGATGCATCTCGTGGGGCAAGTGAAAATGTTGGCGTGGCAAGGTCTGGTACAGGGTTTGTGCGTGACTGGAGGGATGTGGATTTGCCAGAAAGTGCTCCTCCACCCAGCACTCGCAGTGCATCATTGACACCGGGAACATTGGCCCACATGTCAGATTATGCCTTGCGGATCCTAAAAAGGGACCCCCGCATTGCCAAAATGATGAACGATGACGACTACTGGTTGGCCAGCATCCTGGATCCACGCTATAAAGGCAAATTACAAAACATCATGCCACAGGAGAACCTTGACCTAATATTGGCTAATAAACAAGCAACTCTGGTAAATCGGTTGCTTGAGGCATTCCCAGCACACAGAAGCGGTGATGGTTCTCACACGAGCCGTACGGGCAGAGGTGTTCGTGGTGCACACAGCAGAAGTTGCGTTGGAGACAGGGGTTTCATGACAATGTTGTGGACTGATTTTTCAAATACCGCTCACACAACTGATAATACTGCATCGATGGAAAGTGACAGGAGACAGCAGTTGTCAACTATGGTTACAAACTACTTTTCCTCCCATATCGATGTTCTCCCACACAGGTCATTCCCCTTTGACTATTGGGCCGCTAAACTGGACACCTGGCCTGAATTGGCCCAATATGCCTTACAGGAGCTCGCTTGCCCAGCTGCAAGTGTGCTATCGGAAAGAGTCTTCAGTGCAGCTGGATCAATCCTGACAGAAAAAAGGACCCGTCTGTCAACCCAAAATGTGGATGATCTAACCTTCATTAAAATGAACCACGCATGGGTTTCCAAGGATTTTGTCCCACCTTCCCCTGATGACACATAGGGTGACAGAAAAATGGCTTGCTTTGGTCCACCTCTTCCTGGTACTTCACCTATTTCGCCTTTTGCATCAGCTGAATGTCCAACATCAACATATGAAACTTTCTAAAACTCCCTAACTGTGTTGCCTCCCCCCCCATGGCCGGGGTCACCACCTAGCGCACGACACAGTGCAAGTGCCATTGCCCTGGACAGGTGGGTAGGCCGACTCTTGGGCGCGGGCACTGGCACAGGGTCCCTCATAGTGCAATCAAGTGTCTCTGACGGTGGTGGTGCACACCCGCCGTCAGACACACCGCTGTACTATGAGGGGCCCAGTGCCAGTACCGACGCCCACGAGTGGGCCCCCCTTGCTTGGGCAGGGCCCCAGCATTTGCAATCTTTACCTCTCCCTGCTCCTCCGCTGTGTAATCTGGGCCGTCAAATCCATACTGTGCCTGACACCGTCTGAGCCTGCCTCCTGATGTATAGACATATATTTTGAATGTGTACGCTATCCATACATGTTATCCGGGGATACGGTACCCTTTCTAACCTTTGTGCAATCACGTGCAATCCATACTGGGCCTAACACCGTCTGAGCCTGCCTCATGCTGTATAGACATATATTTTGAATGTGTACGCTATCCATACATGTTATCCGGTGATACGGTACCCTTTCTAACCTTTGTGCAATCACGTGCAATCCATACTGGGCCTAACACAGTCTGAGCCTGCCTCATGCTGTATAGACATATATTTTGAATGTGTACGCTATCCATACATGTTATCCGGGGATACGGTACCCTTTCTAACCTTTGTGCAATCACGTGCAATCCATACTGGGCCTAACACCATCTGAGCCTGCCTCATGCTGTATAGACATATATTTTGAATGTGTACGCTATCCATACATGTTATCCGGTGATACGGTACCCTTTCTAACCTTTGTGCAATCACGTGCAATCCATACTGGGCCTAACACCGTCTGAGCCTGCCTCCTGAGACATATATTTTGAATGTGTACGCTATCCATACATGTTATCTGGGGATACGGTACCCTTTCTCACTTTTGTGCAATCACGTGTAATCCATACTGGGCGTGAGAACGGCTGGCGAGCTGTTAAGCAAGCTACAGCACCTGTCCAGACAAGTACAGGGATTCCCTAGCGAGGAGACTTATTTGATTGTTTTCAATGTTGGGACAGCAATTTTTGGGGAGCACTATACTCTGGAGAATGATAGATGGGGCCCACCATACACTGGAACATTCCAAAGGTGGACATCAGACACTGGAGCAGCATTTACAGGGCCCATTATACACTAGAGCATTAGAAATGGGGCCCATTATGTTTAGAGCATTATTTGGGCCCATAAGACAGTGGAGCTTCATCCATGGGGACCAACATATACTGTAGCATTATGTGGAGCTCATCATATACTGTTTCAAACATTATATGGGACCAATGATTCTGTATGGAGAAATAGATGGGCCTCGTCATGAGATGTAAAAAGTGAGGTATTTTTCATTGGACTATACCGCTATTTCTCTGCCGTATCGGAGCATGATGAGTTGTGGTATGTGTTAAAGGGGCGCTCTTTCGCCCAGGGCACATGAAAACCTGGAGCCAGCCCTCCCCCCCCACAGTTTGTAGCCAAATAACCCCCATTTTTCAGTGCGTAACTTGTATTATGAAGTTAATTAAGGTTGACAAGCTTAAGAAAGAAGAATTGATGCTTTTGGCATTCAAATGGGCACTGTAGGTGTGTTTCCTGTCCTCCTCTCACTGCCGACTTTTATTCCCCATTGACTTACATTGGGTTTCGTGTTTCGGGACGACCCCGACTTTTCCCTATAATCGGACGATCTTGCTCGACCCGACTTTTGGAAAAGTCGGGTTTCACGAAACGAAACGCGACCCTAAAAAACCAAAAGTCGCTCAACTCTAGTCATAAGTATGCAAAAGAGCATCTAAGCTAGGCTGATGCATTTTGAAAGCAAGTCCTGTGGACCGATGATGTTAAAATAGGACTCTTTGGCCACAGTGATCAAATGTATGTGTGGAGAAAAAATGGCACAGAATTTTATGAAAAGAACATTTCGCCAACCATTGAGCATCAGGGTGGAGCAATCATGATTTGGATTAGTTTTGCAGCCAATGGCACGGGGAACATTCCACGGGAAGAGGGAAGAATGGATTCAATGAAATTTTCAACAAAGTTTTCATCCAAACACCATTGTAA
The DNA here is from genome assembly GCF_039654945.1 of Dendrobates tinctorius. NCBI lineage: Eukaryota > Metazoa > Chordata > Amphibia > Anura > Dendrobatidae > Dendrobates > Dendrobates tinctorius. Next base: position 17,222,861 of record NW_027361671.1, on the reverse strand, counting down.
AAAAGCTGAAGTTGAAAACAGGATGGCTCATACAAATGGATAATGATCCTAAACACAGGACAAAATTCACAATAGACTACCTCAAAAGGCATAAGCTGAAGGTTTTACAATGACCCTCACATTTCCTACTTCTGAACATCATTGAAAACCTGTGGCTAGACCACAAAATAACAGTGCATGCAAGACGACCCAGAAATCTCACAGAACTACTAGAATGGATGAAAATCCCTCAAACAAGAATTGAGAGATTATTGGCTGGCTACAAAAATCATTTACGTATTTTTCGGACTATAAGACGCACCTAGGTTTTAGAGGAGGAAAATAGAAAAAATTAAAGCAAAAAATGTAGTTATAATGCACTGTTAGGGGGATCTGCTGCTGGCACTGTTATTATTATTATTATTATTATTATTATTATTATTTTTTTTTTTTACATAGCACCATTGATTCCATGGTGCTGTACATGAGAAGGGTTAACATACAAATTACAGGTATCACTTACAGTAAACTACAATAACAGACTGGTACAGAGGGGAGAGGACCCTGCCCTTGTGGGCCTACATTCTAAAGTAGGTTGGGGGGTTGCGGCAGCTCTGGTGTTGGTGAGGCGGTAGCTCCGGTAGTGACGAGGAGGCAGCGGAGGCATTGTAGGCTGTAGGCTTTCTTGAAGAGGTGGGTTTTCAGGTTCCATCTGAAGGATCTGAATGTAGTTGCTAGTCGAACGTGTTGGGGCACAGAATTCCAGAGGATGGGGGATATTCGGGAGAAGTCTTGGAGGTGATTTAGGTGAGGAGCGAATAAGTGTGGAGGAGAGAAGGAAGTCTTGGGAGGAACCGAGATTACGTGAGGGAAGATATCTGGAGATTAGTTCAGAGATATATGGAGGAGACAGTATATGAATGGCTTTCTAGGTCAGTATCATGTACAACACAAAATAATATTGTGGCACCGTGTTAGCCAGAAAAATAGATGTAAATACTTATGTCCCCCCCAAAAAAACTGAGAAAAGTATTCAATCAGTGATAACTTTATTGGCTAACCAGAGAAATTATATTTGCAAGCAAGCTTTCAGGGCTCAAAAGGCCCCTTCATCAGGCTAGGTTACAAGTGAATTACTGAGAAGAGACGGCAACAAATGCTGTCTCTTCTCAGTAATTCACTTGTAACCTAGCCTGATGAAGGGGCCTTTTGAGCCCTGAAAGCTTGCTTGCAAATATAATTTCTCTGGTTAGCCAATAAAGGTATCACTGCTTGAATACTTTTCTCAATTTTTTTTGGGGGGGGGCATAAGTATTTACATCTAGGTCAGTATCAGAAATTTGAACTGGATACACTGAGGGAATGGGAGCCAGTGAAGAGATTTGCAGAGGGGAGAAGGGGAGGAGTAGCGAGGAGAGAGATGAATTAATCGGGCATCAGAGTAAAGGATGGACTGGAGAGGTGCGAGAATGTTAGCAGGGAGGTCACAGAAAAGAATGTTGTAGTAGTTGAGGTGGGAGATGATGAGGGCATGCACAAGCATTTTAGTAGATTAAGGGTTGAGGAAAGAACGAGTTCTGGAGATATTTTTGAGCTGGAGGCGACAGGAGGTGGAAAGAGCTTGGATGTGCAGTTTGAAGGACAGGGCAGAGTCAAGGGTTACTTCGAGGCAGCTGATTTCAGGTATGGATGAAAGCGTGATGTAATTAATTGTGACAGATAGATCAGGTAAGGAAGATCTGTGAGATGGAGGAAAGATGATGAGTTCAGATTTGTCCACATTGAGTTTGAGGAAGCGAGAGGATTCGGGACAGCAGAGAGGTGACGTCTGGGCCAGAGAGGTAGATCTGAGAGTCGTCAGCATACAGGTGGTACTGGAATCCATGGGACTTTATGAGTTGTCCCAGGCCAAGTGTATAGATTGAAAAGAGTAGGGGTCCTAGAACAGAACCTTGGGGGACTCCAACAGAGAGAGGATGGGATGAGAAGGTAGTGTTGGAGTGGGAGACGCTGAAAGTATGGCTGGAAATGTATATGGAGATCCAGGATAAGGCGAGGTCTTTGATGCCAAAGGAGGAGAGGATCTGTAGTAGGAGGCAGTGGTCAACTGTGTCGAAAGCAGAGGACAGGTCTAGAAGGAGGACTATGGAGTATTGTCCATTAGCTTTGGCTGTAAGTAGGTTGTTAGTTATTTTGGTCAGGGCCGTCTCAGTGGAATGATGGGGACAGAAACCAGATTGTAGATTGTCAAAGAGAAAGTTAGATGAGAGGTGGGAGGAAAGTTCAGCATGGACGTGCTGCTCCTGGAGTTTGGAAGCGAAAGGGAGCAGCAATGTTGGGTGTTAGCTGGGCATAGAGGTTGGATCGAGGGTTGGCTTTTTAAGGATAGGCGTGATTGTGGCATGTTTGAAAGCTGAAGTGAAGGTACCAGAAGTTAGTGATAGGTTGAAGAGATGGTTTGGGATGAGTGGGGTGGTGAGGTTGGGGATGAGGTGGTATGGGATGTGGTCTAGTGCACAAGTGGTGAGATGTGATTTGGAGAGGAGAGAATTAAGCTCCCTTTCAGTGATGTTGGAGAGGGAGGTTATGGGGTTTGGGCATTGGTCTGGTATACAAAGGGGTTGTGGTGGCTGAACAATAAAGACTTGCCTTGTTTGGTCGATCTTATTTTTGAAGTGTGTGGCAAAGTCATCAGCAGAGATATGGGAGGTTGGAGGGGGCAGTGGTGGGTGGAGGAGGGAGTTAAAAGTTTTGAATAACTGTTTGGGGTTGTAGGATAGGGAAGATACAAGGGTTTTGAAGTAGGCCTGTTTAGCATGAGGTGAGGGCAGATTTGAAAGCGAGCGTTGCCTGTTTGAATGCAGTGAAATCATCTTGCGAATTTGTTTTCTTACAACATCACTCTGCAACCCTGTTGCAACACTGTTATATTGGTAATGTCCCCCAATGCTGTACTAATATTCAACATTCAGGTATATAATATCCTCATCCTGGTATACATGGCCCCAATCCAGGTATACATGGTCCCCCAATACAGGTATGCATGGCACCCCATCCTAGTATACATAACACCCCATCTTGCTACACATGGCATCAATCCGGGTATAAATGGCACCCAATCCTGGTATACATGACCTCCATCCCTACCCTGGTATACATGGCCCCCATCGTGGTATACATGGCCCCCCATCCTGGTATACAGGGCCCACATCCTTATTCCTGGTATACATGGTCACTCATTCTAGTATACATGGCCTTCATTCTGGTATGCATGGCCCCCTCATCCCCATCCTGGTATACATGGCCCCCTCATCCTCATCCTGGTATACATGGCCCCATCATCCGCATCCTTGTATACATGCCCCCCTCATCCCCATCCTCGTATACATGCCCCCATCGTCATCCTAGTATACATGCCCACCCCTCCCCATCATGGTATATATGGCTCCCATCATGCTGCACAAATAAAAAAATAAAGGATTCTACTTACCTTCCCTCCACTCCCTTGCAGTGCGGTGTCCTGTTCTGATGCCAGCAGCTGATTTCAGCGTTTAGGTAGTGTATGACATCACTGTCATGCACCCCCACACTCCAAGGTCAGCTGCTGGAATATTCACTGCTCCCCACGCCTGGGACTATGGGAGAGGATAGCAGTGAATATTCATTTTCATTTTTAGCATGCACAGTTTTAGCTGCATCTGCCAGCTTCCTGTGGCGGCTGGGAGATCACGTGTGCCTGCAAAGAGAATGAATGTTGACTGCTTTCCACTCCCATAGTCCCTCCCACGTCTTGCCATCAGCTTCAGTGCATAGAGTTGGTAGGGACTATTGGCGTGGGGAGCAGTGAATATTTATTTTCTTTAACAGCGGGAGCATGTGTTAGCCGTAGCTACCTGCTCCTGCATCTGTGACCCTCTCCTCAACCACTGCTGATCCCCACCTTCCATCCACAGCAACAACAGGTACATCTGGACTATAAGACGCACCCCCCATTTTCCTACAAAATTTTGGAGGAGAAAAGTGCATCTTATAGTTTAAAAAATACATTACAAGCTGTAAGACTTGCAAAAGGGGATGCTACTAGGTACTACCCATGCAAGGTGCAAAAACTATTGCAATTTTCTTTTTTGTCATTTTTATAATGTAAACAATAACAATATTTTATTCCTTTGCCTAAAATACCAAGGAAATGTGTCATCTTTAACTTTAGCCTCTGAAGAGAATATTTCATCTTCAACTTGCTTAACTGTTCACATTAACAATAATTTTGACCAGGGGTGTCCAAAATTTTACATGCCACTGAATGTATTTTTATAATCTTCTTTAAAGACTTGAACATTTTATTGTTTAGTTGCTTGCACTATATACAATTACACAACATTGCTGTAAATGGTGAAAACCACAGCCTTCTTTGAAACCCAGCCACCGGTTGGATGTCACAGAAGTGATTGAATGACAGACACGAGTGCCTTCAGCAAGCCCCTGGCAGTCATTGCTACTCATCAGCTACCTGTAATTGCATCACAGGACAGGGGAGGGATTCAATGCCGTTGTCTGTGATTGACAGACAGCGACATTTAAGAGATTAACAACAGCAATCAGAAGATCGCTGCTGTTAATGGCAGATGTCAGGTATAACCTAGCCGACATCTGCCCAGTGTAGAGTGGGTTCTTATTTTAACCGTACTCCAAAGCTCCTGACTCACTTCATGATTTAGTGATATATCTTGGAATGTGAAGGTGTTAATCTGGAATCCTGTTGTTTATAGATAGAATATCTCTGACTGCAAGTTTACTCCCTTCAATAATCTGCAGCAATATCGGTATGTCTTGCAGATTTGCTGCAGAGATGCTGAAGAACTGAATCAGACTTCATCCCATGTACTGCAATTCTACAACTAAAATTAAAAATAAATAAATAAATTATGGCTTATCAGAATCCACCCTACAACATAAAATTAAACAATCGTCAGGGGGGCTCAAATGAGACAGTACAGGTTGTAGAAAGTTCAGAGCTAAAACAACAGTATATTGGAGTATGTTGATGGCATGAAAAGTTATAGAATTAAGACTATAGAATTCTGAAAATGAAAGCCTAGTATGAAAATATGATATTGAATCAGGGTTGAACTTTTGGAAAAAAAATAAAAAAGGACATTGAATAATTAGATTCCTACACGAATTTAAGTAATATGGTCAATTTTCAAGCAGCAGATGGAGACTCTTCATATTAACTCTAATGGGTGTTCATTTTGTCACAGTCGCTTAATACATATGCTGCCATTTTTACTTTTCATTTTTTTCTCCCACTGCTCAGTTTAATGTGATCTTGTAATATTCAAACACATTCACAAATTATTTCTAATGTTTTTCAGATTAATAATTGAAAGTATCAATTAAATACATTGGTTAAATTTTTTTAAAACTGATGACCTCTCTCTAGGACAAGCTATCAGTACTAGATAGATTGGGGTCCAACTGGAATTGGCTGTACAAAGCGACCACTGCATCCAATGAAACATTGCAGCCTTTTCTACATTGGTAAATCACTGCATTTACATAATGATTCTGTCGTAGCGCAGAAAAATCACTCCAAAATATTTCCTATCTGTCCAACTTCAAGTTCGATAGTGGATCGTAAGTTGAAGATCATGAGCATCAGGACAGTTCCTGGACATATAAGGCTAATTTCACATTAGCTTTTTTTTTGCGCAGCGCATTGTGCGCAAAAGAAACGCATGCAAAAACGCATCGTGCATTTTTGCATGCATTTGTGTTTTTTATGCGCATGCGTTTTAACCAGTTTCTAGCCATGTTTACTCTCAAAAACGCAAATGCTGGCGTACACATGTCCATGCACACGCCTGCGTTCCCATAGACTGTAATGCGTTTTTTTACGCATTCCGTGCGCAAGCGAACGCATGCGTTTTTTTAACGCCGTTGGACGGACCCAAAAATTTTTCATGGCGTGTCTAGATGCACACCTGAAAAAAACGCATGCACACGAAAACGCAAGACCATGCGCACACCATGTTAAACATAGGTGCACATGATGCATGCGCACGGATGAGCACGATGCGCTGCGCTAAAAAAACGCTAATGTGAAACCAGCCTAAGACTGGTATACAAGAATATGCATTGTTCCAGGTTTTTTGTCACTGAAAAGATATGCATTAATATGCTGATGATATGCCAGAAACTATTGCTATATTTCTGACTATTGACACAAGCAGTGGTCCGATGAGCAAATAGTAGTAGTCCCAATTTTAAGAGGAGTAGTAGTAGGCACCAATGATATGGAAGGACAATGAAACTGTTGTGAAAATTTTTCATTTCCATTCCTGTATATTAAAACTACATAGTGTACCCGCCATATAATGAGAATGTGTCCCAGGCCACTACGAAAAAAAAAAAATCCCTATGATTTCTATCTCCTTTACTGCTTTGAGAACCATCTATCATTTACAACTGCATCTACCAACCTGAAATGGTCCTTTTATTTATCCAGTAGTAACTTATCCATTCATTGAAAGCCTGCAGTGATGGACAGAATAATCTAACATTACTTAAAAAAATCAAAACATTTCACTGTGACTAGAAATAACAATACAACTAAGCTGCTTCTCTCTAACCTTAAGCTTTAGATTTAATTTTTATCCTTTGCCTATCCAAAAACGGAAAGAGAAATTTGCCCTGTCACGACGAAAGAAGATTACTCCTCATTAGCAGGGCATGAAAAAAAGTCAGAATGAAGGTGCCTATGGGTTATGCTGCCTCTGATTTAGAGACTGACATCTGGAAATGATGAAGTATAACATTAACACAAAAGAAAGCCTGCAGGCAAATTGAGCAAAGACCTCGGTGTTTGGGTAAAGGTGACAGCCCTATTGTTCACTTATCACCTTCCACTGGCCATCTTCCCACACTGTGTTTGACATCTGATTTCCCTAGAGGATTGTGCACCCTATCCAAAATGCACACAGATAATTTAGCCTAGAAACACGTGAACATGGAAAACATATAGGTATTTATATACATAGAAGAAAGAGAAAGGAAAGGAAAGGAGAATAAATAGTAGGGCCCAAAATAATTTTCTTTTTAAATTGTACCATTACTATAGACTTTATTTGCCCATATCCATATCTGAAATGAGCATTGGGCAATGCTACTATATGTTCTTCTTCCCAATTTAGTCCAGCCCGGCTTAAATAAGTCAAAAAGTTGATCTCAGACATACTCATTTTATAGGCCTATCCTTATATTGTTACCATTCAAGAGAAATTACTAGTATTATTTTCATTTGCTATACCATTAGAGTAGCTGTCCACTAGTTCACAATATCCATCAACTTCCAGGCTTGATTGTGAGAACAGATTTGCAGCAATCCAACTTAGTCTTGTGCCTATGAGGATAGAGATGACACAGACGCACTAGGATCAATTGCCATTCTGACACATACAGGTGCATCTCACAAAATTAGAATATCATCAAAAAGTTAATTTATTTCAGTTCTTCAATACAAAATGTGAAACTCATATTATATAGAGTCATTACAAACAGAATCAACAAGATTGTAGTCAGCTCACCCTTCTGTGAAGTCTTCATTAGACAGCTGGCACTCAGCACGCTTCCATAAAGCAAACGGAGAAAAAAAAACCCAATAAAAAACAGATCTTGATGAAGACTGCTAAGTCGAAACGCGTCATCTGTTTTTGAAGTGTTTTTTCCTATGCCCGGCTTTCCTGCGCCATTCATGTTTTAACCTAATGGATTAAAGGTTATCTTTTAGACCGCGAAATGCTCGCTGTTTTTTTTTCCCATTACAAACAGAATGATCTATTTCAAGTGTTTATTTCTGTTAATGTTGATGATTATGGCTTACAGCCAATGAATGTAATGTGCTGCTGCAGTGCAGTTCAGCGCAACCTCCACCAGGGGGTGCTGGTGAGGGAAGAGAGGTTGCACCCACACAGCATAGTAACACAGAGCAGCAGCACAGGTGTCACCAGTAGCAAAAGAGTGGTCAGACAAGCCGAATCAGAAACTGTCAGTAGCAGAAGTACCAAAAGTCACAGCAATGCATGTAGTCAGAGAGAAGTCAGAAGTCAGAGCCTACCGGAAACGTGGTATCCAAAACGTGAGACATGAGACGTAAGACGTAGTCGGGATACAAGCCAGAGTCAAAGTCAGTCAAGGAGCATGGTATCAGAGATGGAAAATAAGAGGCGGAGTCCTGAGATCAATCCGAGTCATGCAAAAGTACAGGAAGTCATAGGCAGAAGGATCACTAGGGTATACAGGTCTGCGGCTCTAGCCTGGAAGCATGAACTATAGCTGACACTGGCCCACAGGTTGCAGAGGACTGAAATAGCCCAGCCAGCTCCAAAACGAGGCAGAGGGGATTAACCCCCTCATGACCAGTCCAGAGAGAAGACAGCTGAAGACAAGCTCTGGACTGGATCGTGACAATGAAGACCCAAAAGTCATTATCTCAGTAAATTAGAATACTTTATAACACCAGCTTGAAAAAATTATTTTAACATCTGAAGTGTTGGTCTACTGAAATGTATATTCAGTAAACACACTCAATACTTGTTTGGGGGCTCCTTTAGCATCAATTACTGCATCAATGTGGCATGGCATGGAGGTGATCAGTCTGTGGCACTGCTGAGGTGTTATGGAAGCCCAGGTTGCTTTGATAGCAGCCTTCAGCTCGCCTGCATTGATGGGTCTGGTGTCTCTCATCTTCCTCTTGACAATACCCGAGAGATTCTCTATATAGGTTAGGGATAGAAAAAGGCCTAATCTAATTGTGATATGCCACTGCAGTGCTGAGCAATGTTGAAAATGGGAGTGGTAATCTGAGTCTGTGACTAGTGATTCGAAGATTCAAGTGATACATGGGCAAATGCAGGAGCTGTAGTTAATCAGTGATACTGAATTTATTGAGTTGTGACATACCCCAGTAAGACGTCATTAGCAGCCTTATTTTTATTCATCACACACTGAAAAAAGGAGGGCAATATTAAACTCCGAAGTGTTTTCCTCCACTGTCCCCTGTTTCTTTTTTGGGCAATTAGAAGAATTTTAATTATTTTGATTCATGATGAATTTACTTGATGTACATTGAGGTTATGGGGAAGAATTTGATAAACATGAATATATGATTTAATCCGCTAAAATGTTATTTAGAATGTAAAGCAGTGGTTTAGTACTAAACTAATGATACTAATGATATGCTAAACATGGCCATGTTTTGTTATGTAAGCTGCCATGTATTTTTTTCTCTGAAATTTCCAGATCCACTCTTCTCTAGTTCTACTACTTGAACCAAAATTCAATAATTAAGAGTCCCACCTTTTGTTCATATAGCGTTATCAGCCCTGCTCTCAGCTGATAATTGGACAAAACTATATTTAGTCTTGTTAATTCTCTGTGAGCTAAACAATTTTGACTGATTCATTATTGAAAACTATTTATGAGTCTTGAGCAGGTTTGCTGATGTGCTTTGTTTTGCTCAGAGGATTGTGTAGACCGGGCACAAGTCTTACCACTTCTCGTCTGAGAGCAGAGCTAGCTATATACTGGCTTTCTGTCTAAGAGAATATTAGCATTCACTAACAGCAAGTAAAAATCCTGAAAATGGTAGGAAACTGGAAAACAAGCTCCAATCATTCGGATTGTCATAAGAAAAAAAAACATTGCCATAAACCTGATTTCAACACTAGGTTATTTTCTGATGACATATTCACTTTGAAACAAAGATAAAGTGCACATTTCAATTAATGACCTTCAAATTTTATCTATGCCCAAATGCATATTAATGGCTCAATTGACTTACAATGAATAAATTTCAGACGTGAATTCAATAGAAAAATGACAATAAACCTGATATAAGATTTAGACTGATATGATGACACATAATTCTCGGACTTAAAGATAAAAGGGAATGTGAATGTAGCATCCATGGAATCCATATCATTGTCACATATACATGAATGCATTTGAAGAATTCTGCCATTGGGATTACCAGGAAACATTAGCTGGATTCCCCGATCTCTTTCATATTGTCCTGATTCTCACAGAATTTCAGTTATGCAGAGAAAAATCCGTACAGTAGAGAAGTATCTGTTTTACTATGTCTACCGTTTGATAGCCTTTATTTATCCATTATCCATAGATAAATGATTATCATAAAATATCCCAAGTAAGTAAATATCTCTAGTAGATTTGATATGTGCAGACAATAAATATAATGCATAATATTCATAACAATTATAGAGCTTGGAAAATATTCATTATTCATCAATATGAGTCAATTTTGTTGCATATTTTCAGCAAATAATGATATATTTCAATACATACTGTAAACCTCTTAATACTGAAAAATTACTGCTGTCATTTTGCTTCCTGGATGATATATTAATGTGCAGAACATATAACAGTGCTCTGTTACAAAACTCAGAAATACTTAAAGGAATTGTCCCATGAAAAAATGTTTTTTAATTAATAGATCTTGGAATAATATTAAGTTCCACAAATTAATGTGTGAAAGAAAAATGTTCCTGTGTTGAGATAATTTTGGAACTGTTCCCCTGCTGTGTACTGTGTAATGGCTGTGTTTGACCATGCAGAGTTGCTCAAGTTCATAGTCGACACACATCATAGCTCCTAGCCAGGGGAGAAAGCATAAGTCACTTATGATAAGTGAGTATACAGAGGAAACAGAAGTGGCTCAAAGCTGTTTGTTCGTGTGAAAGAACACATTTCCCTGACAATATTTTATCACAGTAACATTTCTTTAACACATCCAATTGAGGGACGCAATATTGTTTCAAGATCTATTGATTAAATTTCTCTATTTTCAGGACAACACCTTCAAAGAGAACCTGTTACCAGGTTAAAAGTGTCCAGTTTATTGCTTTCACATTTTTATCCTGTTGCTACTTTGAGTATTCAATTCCTTTTTTCTTTTTCTGAAATCCACCATATAGTTTCAGAAAAAGCTTCCTTTTTATTTAATGCTTCTGCTTTTTCTGTTTTTCTATTTTTTTTTTCATTTAAAACAGTTATAGGTGTCAGAATTAAACAAAAAAAGATATTTAATTTTTTTATTGTGCAAAAGTACCATGTAAAAATACACAGTAATCCATGTCCCCTATAAATAAAGTTATTGCGTTATCTTTACTAACAGGGGGCATCTTACACATTTAGAATCATAGAAGGCTATTCTTTACTGCACAAGCTGTGAGAGCATAGAACTCTCTATCACCTGATGTTGTAATGTTTGATTCTCTACAAAAGTACAAGGAGGACCTGGATTCCTTTCTTGAAAAATATATATCACAGGTTATGGCTACTAAATTCTGTGATCAGACAATGATTGATAGGATTAATCTAATTGCCATATGTGAAGTCACAAAGTATTTTTTTTCTCTATTATGGGCCAATTAGTATTTGCCTCAAGGAGTATTTGTCTTCCTCTGGATCAACGCGTTTTTCTGCCAAGGGCCATTTAGATGCCCTCCGGGGGCCAAACAAATTGTGAGTTAATTTTGCCCACAAAGTACACCCTGATGCTGGCCCTGGTGTCAGGACATAATTTTTCATTGCATGCTCCTTAGAGGTCAGAATTGGACACTGTATGCTCTTGCTCACAGAGCAAGAAGAAATTAGTGGGCCAGGGGATATCAAAATACAGCTGCCGACCCAAGTACTGCATTCCCCAGGAATCTGACCTGGGGCCGAATAAACGGTCATCGAGAGCCGTTAGTGGTCCGAGGTTTCACACCCCAGCATTAGGGTATAAGTTTAACTCAATGGACTTGAGTCTTTCTTTTTTTTAATCCACGCTCTTCCAACTATATAATAAAATCTAAATGAAAAATTACATATATGACAAAATATTGCTGTTAAAATATACATTGTCCCAAACAATACCAGCCCTTATAAAGCTACATCAAAGGAAAAATAAAAAATATTAAGCCTCTTGGAATGCAACAATGAAAAAAACACATAAAAAATACTTGATCCCTAAAGGGGTCCGTTTTTTTTTTTTTTTTTTCAAACAGCAAAAAATATTTAACAGCAAAGTATACTTATCCTATTGATATTTTGTAAGTCCTCTAGCATTGTCTAAGTTACCTGCTTATCTACATACTTTATAATACAGCATGTGATCAATCACTGTAGCCAATCATTGGCCCACAACAGTAATAGGTTGTTCACATAAAACACTAAACCTAAAGCACCACTGCAGTGTTTTTATTAATGCAGCGCCAGAGTGGTGCCACTAACTTAAGTTCCCTGTCCCTGGTCTTATACTCACCAGCTGCTCTCTGTATCGTTTATCGGTGCCGTTTGTGACTTGCCGAATTGCCCCAGTGTTTGCTGGACCATCTGGAAGTCACTACTCAATGTAAGTCTATGAGAGCCAGAACAAGGCAAGAATGAGACTCTCATAACTGTACATTGAGAGCTTGTGAACTTTACAAGAAAGTTTGAAATACCTCACTGTGCCATGTTGCTGCAACAATAGCCAGTAGCGCAATCCAAGCTTTTTGCTTGTGACCACTACCTCTAACTTCTGATCAGTTAGATGTTGTTGGTCACAAGATGGTGTTGTGGAACCAGAGCAGTGCTGGTAAGAGCTGAAGCCAGCGGCTGGTAAGTACAACACTACGGTCAGTGAACTTAAATTAGTGGCACCACTCCAGTTATGAAATTTAAAAAAAAAACATCGGAGGGGTGCTTCAGTTTATATACTATTACTACAAATAATGATTATTATATAGTTTGGGGTGATAAAGGGGATAACTCAAAGGAAGAAGCCTGGCTAAAATTTAGAAAAAATAAAATTCTAATCAGATCCAAAACACTTTAGAGGTTAGTGTGCTGGATTTTTCATGTATTCATGTATGGTTATAAACTCCCTGTCCCCTTTATCTAACAGAGGGCTACACAAACAAATTTGATCTACTTGCAGCTGCCACTAGATGATGCTTACTGCAAAGGGATTCATACAGATTCTTGCAGTGCAGCGAGTATGCCCCTAGTGATAGCACAGAGGTTCTGATATTTTTAAGGGGATTGCCCACTTAAAAAATAATTTTAGATGTATCCCAAGTATAAACATATAGAACTTGTTAATATACTGTCTTGCATTGCCATAGGTGCCTCAATCCTCAGATATTAGCGCAGTCCCAGCAAATATACTCCCTGTTTGTGTTTGATACTGGATAGCTTTTCTTGTGTCAGAAGGTCATCAATCCTATTTTTTAGGGGACGGATGCTGGATTATTTAAAAAGCTAAGATGGATCAAGGGACTGAATCAGCTATGAATATGAGCACAGCATTCTCAAGACGTGACTTATTGACATTTTTTCATGTGTTTTCTCATAGGTTACATAATAGAACAGATGCACAAAATTTTTTGGCCCAAGCTGTACTGGAAATTAATAGGGTATTATTTTCTGCAAAATTTTTGGCTTATCGAAATTATATACCATAAATGTCTGATACACAGTAGTCTCCAGCGATCTCAATCCTTAAATCCTTATTATCTTTTAGATGATTTAATGCTGCATATTGATTCTTATTAAGATTATTAAGGTTTTTTTTCAAATATATATTGGTACTGCAGTCTCATATGTCCTTCTGAAGTGAGGAAATTTTGCTGGCATTGTAATACAGCAATTTTTTTCATCAGTGTAAATTTACATGGCATTTATCATGCTAGAGTTGTGCCTCAAAAAACAAAAACAATTATTTGGTTACAAATAGCATTGCCATATTGATTCTGCATTCTTATAAGTTCATCTGAAGTGGGAAAATTTTGCTGGCATTGTAATCCTGTAATTTTTGTCAGCAGTAACATTTTTATACGGCATTTATCGGTCTACACCATGCTCATCGGTTTTCCGGTTAGCCTACGCACACAAGAGATGAGGAGTGGGCATCGATCTGTGCATTTTCCAAAACTTTCATGACTCGATCAAGATGGTGAGCTGCTATGACATCTTAAACAACATTACCATCCCGCTTCTCTGTTTACTGAAACGCTTGCTGCGTACAAATAAATAGAAGGCTTTGCAGGTGGAAAAAGTTGAGATAGACCAAGAAACTGTACTGAGTGAAGCTACACAGTCCAGCCTGATCTCATCTTCTCAAAGCGGATTGGGTGATAATAAGGAGGAGGAGGAACAGGAGCTGGTTGTCTTTGCTACAGACAGTAGTACCCTCAACACCTTCATCCCGTCTATTCAGTGTGGATGGCCTGAAGACAAGGAGGAGAGGGAGGAGGAGGACAGCGTGGACAGTAACGCTTTTGGTGGGGATAGGGCATTCTTGGTTTATAGGCAGTCTTTCACACATGGAAAAGTTTATGTTCCTCTGCCTTTCCTGTGACCCTCACGTTGTATGTCTAAGATGCCTCTCCATTACTAACCTCATATTAAGTTTTGAAATAAACACACAGCCAGAATAAAGAATTTAATTGAAATAAATGACACAGACTCCTTTTATTTGAAATTAAAAACAAATTTTTGCTCACCTTACTCCCATTTCATCTAAGCCCTCGACCCCTGGAAAATAAAACAGAAAATAAGAAACAACCATGATACTCACCTTACTCCTAGTCCACCAATGTTCATGTCCCCTGTAAAAAATAACAAACAACCATACCTCTCATCTGCCCAAAGTGAAGATGTGCCATGCCAAAATCCATGTCTGCAATATGTGATTTACAATCTGGACAGCGTCATGATGCAACCGTGCAGACTGAAACCATGGGAGAATGAGGTGCCGTGAGCATATCCACAGTGACTAGAGGTTATGTCATCAATGTCACCATAGGTCACTGAGGCTGTTTTCCCACACTTCACATAGAAAAAAATAAAAATACACTGCTCAAAAAAATAAAGGGAACACTTAAACAACAGAATATAAATCAAACTTCTGTGAAATCAAACTGTCCACTTAGGAAGCAACACTGATTGACAATCAATTTCACATGCTGTTGTGCAAATGGAATAGACAACAGATGGAAATTATTGGCAATTATCAAGACACACTCAATAAAGGAGTGGTTCTGCAGGTGGGAACCACAGGCCACATGTTAGAGTGGCGGATCGCACTAAATATAAAATATAATAAAGTGTGATCGCAACCCGGAGTCCACCATGCAGAAATGGTAAACTGCTGCTCGGTAATGGCGGACACTAGCTGAACACCAGCAGAGTAACCGCTGACTCAGTGTGCGCAGGAGCGAACTCTATTACAGCACAGAGCCGCAGAAAGAGATACCAAAGCCTGTTACCTCACAGACTACAACTTAGGGAACCGCTACTGCAGCACCAGGGATTAACCCTAGAGAAACGCTGTGCCCTGTTAGCAGTCACAGGGTGCAGCCGACAGTTGTGCTACCGCACTGCATGCATACAGCGTCGTCCTGGCGGATGCCACTAGCCAGCCTAAGCTTAGCACTGGAAAGCGCAGAAACTGCACATGGCACTGTTGAGACGGACACTGCGGCATATGCGGTACAGAGGTGACTCATGCAGATGACACTCTCTGGTATAATGTGTGAGAGAAGCTGGAAGCACTGCGGCGCTATGCAGAGCCCCCACTAGGCGCTGACTCAGGACTCTAAACCCTACCAACATGCGTATCAAAGGGAAGGGGTTTCATAATGAGTCATTCAGCGGTTCACAAGCAACCATCATCACATACATCATTACCAATTACTGTCTATACTAGCGCATGGCCGAAAGGCCATGCAAACCTTTTATAGCAGCGTCCTTCCGGGACCTTCCTGATGGTCCAATCTGAGCTGGAGTAGGACATGAGCATGTGACCACCGATCTCCAATGAGAGATCATCCCACGGGCATGCTCAGTAGACCGAAAGGTTAACTGTTCAGATTTAGTGCTAGGGACTTGCAAAATCTGGGGATCCTTGACGTTTGGATAGCGAGCTTATCTGTCTTGGCCAAAATAGTAACTAATACCCCATGTCTTTTTATCTTTTTGCACTTTTTATCATTTTTACAGGATGCAGCTGGGCCTCTTTATGTTGGCTTGGTGTTTTCTGTGTGATGCATGTATAAGTGCAGAACAGCCCGCCTGATAGTACTATGGGTGTGATCAATAGGCTGTTCAGACACTTTGCATCACACTGTGTGACTGATGTCCTATGCAAGCCTTATCTGTGTGCATTTTTCCCACTAGGCAGCCAGCTCCTCTTTTTCTTTTGGTTACTGGCTGTCTTCATCAGTGGGTTGCACCTGTGCTGCCCTAAGCCTTTATCAATGGAGGCCTGCTGCTAGTGCATCAGTCAGGGCTTGGTGGGTCTACCTTTCATATGTAAGTTTTTTTAATTTTTTCTTATGTTATGCGGCAGCAGCAACCAAACCCACAGTGCTAGTCTGAGCAGAATGCCGGGATCGACGAGTCTGCTGAGTAGCCTCCTCTGCGACCGAAGAGGAATGGGAGACCGCCGAAGTCAAGGCTTGGGATTCCTGCTGTGCAGCGACAGGAACCCGATGCCTAACATTACCCCCCCTCCTAGGGCCCCCTCCTCTCTGAGCCTCGCTACGCTCAAATGCCGCAACGAGAAGCAGAGCGTGGATGCTCTCCATGGGCTCCCAGGTCCAAGCCTCTGGACCATGACCCTTCCAGTCCACCAAATAAAACTTTTTTCCACATACCAGCCTGAATCCCACAATGGCATTAACCTCAAACTCGTCCGAGGACAGGTCTGATGTCCCGGCAGATGACTCGTAGAACCGGGACATGTGGATAGGCTTAAGGAGGGATACGTGGAAGGTGTCAGTGATAGCCAAGTGTGGTGGAAGGGTCAGACGGAAGACAACCGGGTTGACATACTCAAGGACCTTGAAGGAGCCAATGTAACAAGGTGCAAATTTAGTGGACTCGACCCGCAGCCTGATGTTATGGGCGGAAAGCCACACTAAGTCGCCAGGAGCAAAGGTGGGAGCGGGGTGCCGGTGCATGTCGGCGGAGGCCCTCATTCTCTACTTGGAGGCCCCGATGGCATCCTGTGTGCAATCCCAAATGTCACTTGCCTCCACCACCCAGTCTGCCACCCTGGAATCGGTGGATGACACAGGCATAGGGACAGGGACGCACGGATGCTGGTTGTAATTAAGGAGGAATGGGGTCTGACCGGTGAAATCGGCCACAGCGTTGTTCAAAGAAAACTCTGCCCACGGCAGCAAGGATGCCCAGTCATCCTGCCTGGCCGAGACAAAATCTTGTAAATATGTGACCAGGGTCTGGATGGTTCTCTCCACCAACCAATTCGACTCAGGATGATAGGCCGAGGAGAGATTTAGCTCAACGCTGAGCAGGGTACAGAGCTCTCTTCAGAACCAAGACGCAAACTGGGGACCTCAGTCACTGATACTCTTATCCGGCATACCATGCAGGCGGAAAACGTGCTTAAGAACAACGCTGTCAGGCCCCGTGCAGAAGGTAACCGGGAGAGAGGTAGCAGGTGCACCATCTTAGAGAAATGGTCGGTCACAACCCAAATGACAGTGCTGCCACTGGACTTGGGCAGTCCCATCACGAAGTCCATACCGACCATCTCCCAGGGCCTGTCCGCTACCAGCAGAGGGTAAAGTAGCCCAGTGGGCAGCTACAGAGGAGACTTATTCTGGGCACAAGAGACGCATGCCTAAATATAGTCTCTAACGTTACGGGCCATATGCGGCCACCAGTATGTCCTTGCCAGCAGCTCAGAGGTCCCAAAATGTCCACCCATGCTAGATGAGTGAACCTAAGAGAGGACATCCAGTCGCAGACGGCATGGACAAATGTCTTGCCCGGAGGAACTCACTCTAGGGCTACCAGAGCCACGGTCCTCAGGCTCTCGGATGGGACAATCAGCCGAGGCTCCTCCTCCAAAAACACCATGGAGTGAGAAAGAGCATCGGCCCGGACATTCTTCTCCCCGGAGAGAAAATGTAGGGTAAAATGGAACTGGGAGAAGAACAGGGACCATCTGGCCTGGCGAAAGTTCAGCCTCTGGGCCGTTTGCAAATACACCAAGTTCTTGTGGTCGGTGAACACCTGGAAAGGGTGGCGAGCACCCTCGAAGAGGTGTCTCCACTCTGAAAAGGCCAACTTCATCGCTAGCAACTCCCTGTCCCCGATGGAATAATTCCTCTCTGCCGGTGTGAAGGTCTTGGAGAAAAAGAAACATGACTGCTTCCGACCTTGCGTGTCCTTCTGAAAAAGGACCGCTCCAGCACCAACGGAAGAGGAATCCACCTCCAGTATGAAGGGCTTATCTACTTCGGGGAGATGTAGAATGGGAGCACTAGCAAAATGGGACTTAATGGAGAAGGCCTTGGAGACAAACACCGATCACAACTTCGAATTTGCACCATTCATTGGTGAGGGCCACCAAGGGGGATAGCAAAGTTTAGAAGAGGGGGATGAATTGGCGATAGTAGTTTATGAACCCCATAAAGTGCTGCACCACTTTGAAAGAATGGGGCTCCTGCCAATCCGTCACCGCCTGTAGCTTGGCAGGATTCATGGCCAATCCCTGGGCGGAGATGATATAGCCTAGGAAAGGCAAGGATTCCTGCTCAAACACACACTTCTCCAACTTGGCATAGAGGGAGTTTGCCTGCAGGTGGTTGAAAACTTTGCAAACATCTCTCTGGTGGGAGTCGATATCTGGAGGGTAAATGAGAATATCATCCAGATAGACTACTACCGAGGTGGTAAGCATATCCCGGAAGATATCGTTCACATAGTTTTGGAAGATGGCTGGAGCATTACAGAGCCTGAAGGGCATCACCAGGTATTCATAGTGCCCATTCCTGGTGTTAAATGCCATCTTCCATTCGTCCCCCTCACGGATGCGAATCTGGTTGTAAGCCCCCCACAGATCGAGTTTGGCAAACACTCTCCCTCCCCATAGCCTATCAAACAGCTCCAATATCAGGGGCAGAGGATACTTATTCTTATTCTGTAATCGATGCAGGGACGTAGTTCTCCGTTCTTCTGGACAAAGAAGAATCCCGCCTCTGCTGGTGACACCGACTTCTGTTATGAGCTCATTTTCTGCTCCACCAGTTGAGAGTTCTCCTTCTGTTCTCCCTCTGGTGGTGACAGGAGGTAGTGAGGTTGGTTTAAGTGGTAGTGATCTGCCACCTGATGAGAAGGATAACGATTGGATCTCTGGAGTATCAGACTGGATATAAGACAGCCGACGCCCTATCCTAGTGCTGGTGATTCAGTCTACTTCTCAGGTCTTGGACTTCAGCGCTCTTCCAGTCTTCTTAAGTTTGTTTTTTGCTAATTTTCACACTTGCGCTTGTTGGTGAATTCAGTTTCTTGTGTGGTCAGCTTGCCCCTGCTGGGGCAATGCTGAACTTCCACTCCTACTTATCTGTATTTGCCAATTTGCCTTTTTGTCCCTTATTAGATTGGCCTCTTTTTGCTCTGTTTCAGAATATTTCAGAGTGCTGATATAGTGGGAGAAGTTTAGTGACTTCAGGGTTAATTTTGCTATCAGACGTGTTGGACATTATTTTTGGTAGGGTTTTTTGGCAGATTGCAGACAGTGGCATTCCTTTCCTGTCCTTTCTAGTTAGTCGGGCCCCATCGTTTGCTCAGCCTATTTTCCTGCCTGCGTATGTGTTTTCATCTTGCTTCACCGTCAATACATGTGTGGGGGCTGTCTTTTCCTTTGGGGTCTGCTCTGGGGCAGTTAGTTTTCCCTTTCCTTGCTTTAGGTTTATGTAGTCCTCCGGCGGTGACGAGGCATCTAGGAACAACGTAGGAACGCTCCACTGCTACTGTTAGTTGTGTGGTTAAGATCAGGGATCTGCAATCTGCATAGTGACCAACCTCTCTGGTTTTCTGGGACTTAGCTTTTTGTTGTTCCTCCTCGGTGACCCATTCATAACAGACTTCCTAATGAATCCCCTTGCCAGATTCTCCCTGATAAATTGAGACATGGCCTCTGTCTCCGAGAGAGAAAGGGGATAGACTCAACCCTGAGGAGGCTCAGCACCGGGCAAGAGGTCAATAGGATAGTCGTAGGGGCGATTGGGTGGAAGAGTCTCCGCCGCCATTTTGGAGAACATGTCTGCATACTGTTGATAGTGTTTGGGGAGAGAGGAAAGATCTGCGGGGACTTTGGTGGAAACAACCTGAATGCACTCCCTCTGACATCTACCCTCACAGGTTTTACCCCAACCGAGAATCCTCCCCGAGGACCATCTATATGGGGAGAGTGTAACCATAACCAGGGAACCCCTAAGAGGACCTGATCGATACCCTCGGGCATGACGAGGAGGGATATCGTCTCATGATGAGACAGAGACACCGAGAGTATCAACGGGGCGGTCTGGTGGGTAATTTGAGAGGGTAGATTCACGCCGTTCACCACCCTGATGGTGACTGGCTTGGCCATCATAACCAGGGGTATTGCGTGCCATTGAGCGAAGGCTGAAGACATGAAATTGCCTTCTGCTCCGGAGTCCACGCAAGCCTCCACCGCCAGAGTGGAAGAACCAGCCTCAAGCAGTCCTTTAAAAGTCAGCTTGGAGAAAAAGGCCGCTGATTCTAGAGAGCCCCCTCCTATGACCACTAGAGACGAGCATTTTCCCGACTGCTGTGGGCAGCGGTTGGCAAGGTGACCAGACTGCCGGCAAAGAGGACATACCAGAGGTACTCGAGCGGACCGGAGGCCTGGATCCCGCGCAAGAAGACCCCATGGCCCCCTGAGGCTCGGATGCCCGATCGGAAGATCCCAGAGGCTTAGCAAAGCTAGGTGCCAACCTGAACCTCTGCCTACACTGGTACCGCTCCAACTTTCATTCAGTAAAGCGAAGTTCAATACGGGTGGAGACGGTGATGAGCTCCTCCAGTGTGGTGGGAACCTCCCTGGTGGCCAGGGCATCCTTCACATGGTCAGCCAAACCTCTACCGAACGCCAGTTTGAGGACCTTATATGGCCACTCTAACTCAGAGGTCAGCGTCCTGAACTAGATGGTGAAGTGACTGACCAAGGACGAGCCCTGCGATAATGCCAGCAGCCGGAGTGAGTTGTCATGGGTGATTTGCGGTCCCAAGAAGTGGCACTCTGCTTCAGAGTGACCAAGAACAGAGTGGCACTCTACACCACATGATCACCATGCTCCCACAGCAGTGTGGCCCACTCCAAAGCCCTCCAAGGATTTAAGAGGTGGGTGGCGGGGCCCATTTTGGAGGGAGGCCCATTTTTCAAGGTGTTGCAATATGTAATGCAAAAACACAAAATGAAACGAACGCAAGTTTATTTACAAAAATAATTTACGCAGAGTAATTCAGGTAAAATCATTCATTTTTTACAATCCAGGCACTTTCCTTGATTTTCGTGCTGCAAAATCACTAATGATGTCACTAAAGTCCAATTCACGCAGTATATTTGACTCGATGCTCATGATAGGCAAATTTACAAGTCGCTCCTGCTTTATGGATGTCCTTAATCGGTTTTCAACTAATTTGAGTTTTAAGAAGGAACGCTCACCACTGCAGTTTGTTACCATCAAAGTTAGATATATTCTTAGAGCTATCTCAATATTTGGGAAAGTGTCCTGCACACCCTTTTCCATGATAAGCTTGTACATGAAAAGTTTAGTGCTGATATCTTTTGGCTCCTCGTCTGTGAATAAATTTGCAAGTGTTACAAACTGAAAGAGTTCATCGATAAATGTAATGTCCAAGTCATCTGAATAAGACCTGACGAGTTGCTTTGCTGTGGCCTTAAGCCCGTCTGAAGACAGTTCTTTCAGATGGCTATAAAAGCTAAATTTGCTTGATATATCTTTATATGCTTGAAGACGTTGGTCAAGAGAAGCGATAAACTGATCAAAGATAGGCAAGAAAGTTTCTGTTTTGCATTTTTCAGAGGGGCTGAGTTGTACTTCTTCCGTATGGCCATAATCCAATGGATTGAGACACACATTTCGGCGCCTGTGTCGAGTTATCATCTGAACATACTCAGATGAACCAGACAGTTCTTCGCCTTGCTTCTCATAAATTTTAAAGGAGTCACGCTTTGATGCGGCATACGATAGTTTTTTAAGCTGGTCAGTGACACCACAGCAGTGTTTAGATCGAGTTTTACATGTTGTAGATTTGCAGGATATTATTCCAGAAGGTGGTGTTAATACCAATTTCAAGCTGATTCATTTGTTTTAACAGTCCTGCTTCACCCCGTACACAGCTTTTTTCTTCAAAGTCATCAGCAATCTGTTTAAGTACATCTTTAATCTGCTGATAGTCATGCTTAAGGGCCTCTGCAGAACCAACGCGTTGTTGTGACACACTTGAGAGTCAATGCTGTTGCTGAGTCAATATTTTTTCAAAGCCCCAGTCAGGAGCTGATGCTGATGCGTTGAAACTGTGAAGAAGAGGAACAGCTTTTCAAGGAAGTCATAAAAATGTACAGCACTCGAGCAGCTTTCTACAGCATTTTTAGCAACCAGATTTAGAGTGTGCCGTACAAGGAATCCAGGATGCAAGATTGTTCTTCTCTCTCACTTTGGCTTGCAGGCCGTTGTATTTGCCACTCATTGCAGATGCCTTGTCATAACTTTCACCGCAGCAATTTCCCAGGTCTAGGTCATGTCTCTTCAAAAATTCCAATAAGGCATTGAACATGGTTAGTTGGTCAATGTGAGCTGCATCGGGTGTGGAGTCCAAAGAGATGGAGTAGTATTTTGATTCGTTAACTCGAGAAATAATTTTTATGAGGAATTGTTTGCCAATTTAATTGATAATTTCTTCCATAATTGTTGATGACAGATAGTTTGTATGACCCTTGCCGCGATTGGCTTGAGTTTTATATGCTGTGCAAGAAAGTCGTCGTACTGGGTGATGAGTTCAAGAATGCCCAGAAAGTTTCCATTTCTAGGTGATCCAACCAATTCGTTATCTCCTCTAAATGCTAAGTCACGCTCGGTAATAAACTGAATAACATTTACTACTCGTTTCAATTCTGCCCTCCAATAATGTTCATGAGCCTCAACCTGTTGTGTTAGCTCCATATCAATTCACCCAATCCCTTTTAACCTCACATTGAAAGCAATTGTAGAGTTCAAATGTTCCGCTGACTGCTCATGACTTTTTATACGTTCTTGTGAATGTTTCCAATCAAAGAATCCATTAGACGAAAGCTGAGAAGACTCAGATGCTGTAATAAAGCACATCATCAATCTGCACGTGAAGCAGTAAATGTATCCTTTAGAGGGAGAGAAGCATAATCAATTCCTCATTATGACTTCTCCATTACGATTTTGACGATGGAAAAGCCCAAGTGTGAACGTTCTTGGAATATTGCGGTCCTTTCTAGGTTGCTGAAAAGAGTGTACAATGAACAAACTTTCATCACAGTGCTGGCTTGTTGATACACCCCTTTTCAGCCAGTAATCTCGCATCTATTCCAAAATAATGGATGGCCAAAGTCCAATGTCATCGCCCCCTGGTGGGCCCTCAACTTCACCTTCTTCATAAAATGTCACTATAAGTCTCCTTTTCTTTGTGTTCTTCAGTTGTACACGTTACTACTTCAGCCTTTTCTTTGCCATGATCAACAACCATTTCCACTGAAGCATTGTCAGGTTGATCAGATTCTAAAAGGTCATTACTCCTTTCCGACACTTGCCTTGAATGAACAGTGAAGAACTCGTCCAATTTTCCTGTCTTCGCTATCTCTTCTGTTGATTTCATTGTTGCTTCTTTTGCCTTATGTCTTTTAGAAGCCCCAGACTCCTAAATTCTTGTGCGATGTCTGTGCCTATCACCTTCACGATTGTCCATGATGGTAATCTAAAAGTAACAAAATGACCTTGTCAACCCTTGAAGTCCTGAAAGGGAATTAAAGATTAAAATATGTACATGCAGTATATTTGTATGTATATTGTAGAAATTTGGGCTGTCTATATCAAATACTGCTGCTGGGCTCTATATGTCAGAGGCTGCTGCTGGGCTGTATATGTATGAGAGGCTTCTGCTGGGCTGTATATATATGAGAGGCTGCTGGTGGGCTGTATATATTAGAAGCTGCTTCTGGGATGTACTGTATATGTATGAGGGGCTGCTGCCGGGCTGTATATATTAGAGGCTGTTTACCTGTATATATCAGAGGCTGTTGCTGTCCTGGCTGTATATAGAGGCTCAGGGGCTGTATAAAGTGTATACACAGCACTATACTGTAAACAGGTCTACACTATATACATACAGTATACACAGACACACTGTAATGCAGGATATAGTGTGGACCTGTATATACAGTATGGTACTGTGTAGGACAGGAGCTGCAAGAAAGATACACAGACAGACACACATACACACACAGACAGTGACTGAAGATCCAATCCAGAGTGAAGTCCTGCCGCGTTCCGCGGTGGAGAATCCTCTTCTAGCACCGACATCGTGGCTCCGCCTCCTACCTCGAAGGTAACTGATCAAAATCTCATCTGATCTAATCCGAGGGAGCGGTATAGCTGAATAGGTAGCGCCTAGAAGCTTCTGTTGGGATCGGAGAAGGCTGCCGCATGCCATAAGTTAAGCATTAGGTACAGGGTACTAAGGAAGTCTGGCTAGCTAGGTCAGTGGATGCTGATGCAGGTCAGGTGCCATGACTCTGCCGCTCTGCACCAGCCACTGAGATATAGGACCGAAGCCAGGTCCCTACACTTTCAATAGTTTCTCTTTTGTTAAATGTTCCTTATCATTAGAAAAGGTTCACAGCAAAGAGACGTGTATTCTACATGTTTTGAGATATTTATCCCTATATTAGTGGGAGGCCCCCGCTTGGTGGGTGGCCCAGGGCCTGGGCCCCTTTGGCCCCCCCTAAATCCGGGCCTGCTGCCCGACAAGAGGGAAATGATAAATCCTACCTTAGCTTGCTCGGAGGGGAATTGTGCAGTCAGTAACTCTAGCTGTATAGAGCACTGGCTCACAAAACCCCTACATGATGCACTATTGCCCGAGAACTTCTTGGGCATCGGGAGGTGGGACAAAGTGGGGGCAGGGATGGCAGTGGACACACAGGAGACAGCCTCAGTGGCTGCCTGGAGCGCGATGGTGGTGACATCCGCAGCTGAGGCTGGACGCTCAAGAGTCGCCAATCTGCCCTCCAGCTGCCGGATGCATGCAAAAAGTCGCTGCTCGCCCGCCATTAGAGCCAGACTCTGGCTCTAGTATAATGTTAGGGTTGCAGATCGCACTAAATATAAAATATAATAAAGTGCGATCGCAACCCGAAGTCCACTGTGCAGAGATGGTAAACTGCGGCTCGGTAATGGCGGACACTAGCTGAACACTGGTGGTGTAGCCGCTGACCCGGTGTGCACAGGAGCGAACTCTGTTACAGCACAAAGCCGCAGAAAGAGACACTGAAGCCTGTTACCTCACAGACTACTGCTTAGGGAACTGCTACTGTGGCACCAGGGATTAACCCTAGAGAAACGCTGTCACAGGGTGCAGCCGACAGTTGTGTTACCGCACTGCGTGCGTACAGCGTCGTCCTGGCAGATGCTACTAGCCAGCCTAAGCTTAGCGCTGGAAAGCACAGTAACTGCGCATGGCACCATTGAGATGGACACTGCGGCGTATGCGATACAGAGGTGTCTCGTGCAGATGACACTCTCTGGTATAATGTGTGAGAAGCTGGAAGCACTGCGGCGCTATGCAATGCCACCGCTTGACGCTGACTTAGGACTCTAAACCCTACCAACATGCGTATCTAAGGGAAAGGGTTTCATAATGAGTCATTTAGTGGTTCACAAGCATCCATGATCACACACATCACTACCAATTACTGTCTATACTAGCGCACCTTTTATAGCAGCGTCCTTCCGGGACCTTCCTGATGGTCCAATCCGAGCTGGAGAGGGACCTGAGCATGTGACCTCCGATCTCCAATGAGTGATCGTCCCACGGGCATGCTCAGTAAACCAAAAGGAGGACTTAGTCCCTGGAGTAGCTCGCTGCTGACCAGCATGAGTTGTTATAGCTGGACCAGAGGTGGCAGCAGCAACCAAACCCACAGTGCTAGTCTGAGCAGAGCGCCAGGATCGTTGAGTCTGCTGAGCAGCCTCCTCTGCAGCTGGAGAGGAATGGGAGACTGCCGAAGTCAAGGCTCGGGATTCCTGCTGTACAGCAACAGGAACCGGACGCCTAACACCACATCTCAGTACCAATGCTTTCTGGCTGATGTTTTGGTCTCTTTCGAATGTTGGTTGTGCTTTCACACTGTAGCATGAGATGGACTCTACAACCTACACAAGTGGCTCAGGTAGTGCAGCTCATCCAGGATGGCACATCAAAGCAAGCTGTGGCAAGAAGGTTGTGACGGACTCAGCTTCTGCTGAGCCAATTTTTTGAGTGGACCCTCTGGGCCGTGGCACCCACCCACCTAGGGCGAACTGACCTAGTGAGGAACCACCCCCATACAGGGAGTGTCAGGGGCAAGACCAAGGGGGTGAGCCACCACGACTGCTGGGACCAGACGGCCGGCTTGGGGAGACACTAGTGAGTGTCTGGCAGCAGGACAAGCAGGATGCAAAACATAAAGCGAGGTCACTGGGTTTCTTCAATAAATGTGGTTTCAAGCTTTAATCAGGTGTGAGGCATAAACAGTGAAACACAGCAAAGTGCATGCAAGGGCATGCCAAATGTTCAAGGCATAACACATGCTAGAAAACATACCAGGGTCCAAGGCAGGGTACGTGCTAGGAGACACAAGAGGGTTTCAAGGAAGGATGTGTGCTAGGAGCCACGCCAGGGTCCAAGACAGGGTGCGTGCTAGGAGCCACGCCAGGGTTCGAGACAGGGTGCATGCTAGAAGCCACGCCAGGGTTCGAGGCAGGGTGCATGCTAAGAGAAACGCCAGGGTTCAGGCAAGGGCCTGTGCATGCAAGAGGGCACAACAGGGTACAGGCTAGGGCCTGTGCGTGCAAGAGGGCACGACAGGGTACATGGCAAGACCTGCGCGTACTCTTACAGAAGCACGGGGAGGTATACCAATGAGCAGGCTAGGGCCTGCGCGTGCTATTAGAGAAGCACGCAAAGCACAGTGCAGAGACAGCGTGGGTGCAAGGAAGCACAGAGAGCATGGCTGGGGCACTGGCTAGCTGGTTGGGCTGAGGCACAGACAGACGGGCAAGACTAAGGTGAACCCAGCTGAGCCATAACAGGCGACACAGCTGTCACTGGCCGATGAGCACGGCTGAAGCACAAGCAGGCGGGCACGGCTAGGGCGGGCATGGCTGAGGCACAGACAGGAGGGTAGGAAGGCCAGGTGCATGCAAACGACACACGAAGAAACAAGGCAAAGCTAGACAAGGTACGGAACAAGGAGCAGAACATAGGCAGAAGTGTTGTGAGTTCATTTTCCAGTCCACCAGTTGTGAGTTCTCCTTCCAGGCTCCCTCTGGTGGTAACTGGAGGTAGTGAGGCTGATTTAATCAGTAGAAATCTGCCACCTGATAATGATGATGACTAGAGTTGAGCGATACCGTCCGATACTTCAAAGTATCGTATCGGATGGTATCGGCCGATCTTTAAAAAAAGTATCGGTATCGCCGATTCCGATACCGGAAGTCCCATTCAAGTCTATGGGACTTCCGGTATCGGAATAAGAAAAACCCTTTCCTGCCCTTGTACAGCCTCTCTGGGGTCTGTACGGGCCTTTCGGGGGGCTGTGCCGGCCTGCCAGGGGGTCTGTGCAGGCTCCGGTGGTCTGTGCCGGCCTGCCGGTGGTCTGTGCAGGCTCCGGGGGGCTGTGCCGGCCTGCCGGGGGGCTGTGCCGGCCTGCCGGGGGGCTGTGCAGGCTCCGGGGGGCTGTGCTGGCCTGCCGGGGGGCTGTGCCGGCCTGCCGGGGGGCTGTGCCGGCCTGCCGGTGGTCTGTGCAGGCTCCGGGGGTCTGTGCAGGCATCGTCCGATGGGACTACAAGTCCCATTGGGCGATGCCTGCTACCATGACAGTGATTGACACATTAGCCAATGATGGGACAGTAGTAGTCCCATCATCCGGCTAATGTGTTAAATGTAAAAAAAAAAAAAAAAAAAAAAAAAAAAAAATTACATGCTACATACATACAACATGCATACTACATACATGCTACATTCATACTACATACTACATACATGCTACATTCATACTACATAAATACTACATGCAACATACATACTACATATATACTACATGCATGCTACATACATACTGCATGCTACATACATACCACATATATACTACATACATACTACATGCATGCTACATGCATGCTACATGCTACATACATAACACATATATACTACATGCATGCTACATACATACTACATGCTACATACTACATATATACTACATGCATGCTACATACATACTACATGCTACATACTACATATATACTACATGCATGCTACATACATACTACATGCTACATACTACATATATACTACATGCATGCTACATACATACTACATGCTAAATACATACTACATATATACTACATGCATGCTACATACATACTACATGCATGCTACATACATACTACATGCTACATACATACCACATACATACTACATATATACTACATGCATGCTACATACATACTGCATGCTACATGCATGCTACATACATACTACATACATACTACATGCTACATACATACCACATATATACTACATACATACAATACATTCATACAATACATACATAGACATACAGTACATATAACATAGAGTAACATACTTACCAATACTTGTCACATTGTTCCCCGAAGCCATTGTCTTTTCCGGAATAAATATTAACATAACAAACCACAAAAATACTCACCCACGATCCGAAGCAGTCCACGAGTGTGTCCCACGACGATCTTGGGTAGAGAACTGCAGCATCAGCTGTTGCTGCCGTTCTCTACGGGCTGCAGGAATCCAATGATGGAAGGTAGGTATCCTTCCGCACTGTATTCCTCCGCCACTTAAAAAAAAAAAAAGTCCCTAGTCTCACTTTATGCCATTGCTGTGTGGGAAATTCCCACGCAGCAATGGCATAAAGTGAGACTAGGGACTTTTTTTTTTTAAGTGGCGGAGGAATACAGTGCGGAAGGATACCTACCTTCCGTCATTGGATTCCTGCAGCCCGTAGAGAACGGCAGCATCATCTGATGCTGCAGTTCTCTACCCAAGATCGTCGTGGGACACACTCGTGGACTGCTTCGGATCGTGGGTGAGTATTTTTGTGGTTTGTTATGTTAATATTTATTCCGGAAAAGACAATGGCTTCGGGGAACAATGTGACAAGTATTGGTAAGTATGTTACTCTATGTTATATGTACTGTATGTCTATGTATGTATTGTATGAATGTATTGTATGTATGTAGTATATATGTGGTATGTATGTAGCATGTAGTATGTATGTAGTATGTATGTAGCATGCATGTAGCATGTAGTATGTATGTAGCATGCATGTAGTATATATGTAGTATGTATGTAGCATGCATGTAGTATATATGTAGCATGTATGTAGTATGTATGTGGTATGTATGTAGCATGTAGTATGTATGTAGCATGCATGTAGTATATATGTAGTATGTATGTAGCATGTAGTATGTATGTAGTATGTATGTAGTATGTATGTGGTATGTATGTAGCATGTAGTATGTATGTAGCATGCATGTAGTATATATGTAGTATGTATGTAGCATGTAGTATGTATGTAGTATGTATGTGGTATGTATGTAGCATGTAGTATGTATGTAGCATGCATGTAGTATATATATAGTATGTAGTATGTATGTAGTATGTATGTGGTATGTATGTAGCATGTAGTATGTATGTAGCATGCATGTAGCATGCATGTAGTATGTATGTAGCATGCATGTAGTATGTACGTAGCATGCATGTAGTATGTATGTAGTATGTATGTAGTATGTATGTAGCATGCAGTATGTATGTAGCATGTATGTAGTATGTATGTAGTATATATGTAGTATGTATGTAGCATGTAGTATGTATGTAGCATGCATGTAGTATATATGTAGTATGTATGTAGCATGCATGTAGTATGTATGTAGTATGTATGTAGCATGCAGTATGTATGTAGCATGTATGTAGTATGTATGTAGTATATATGTAGTATGTATGTAGTATATATGTAGTATGTATGTAGCATGTAGTATGTATGTAGCATGCATGTAGTATATATGTAGTATGTATGTAGCATGCATGTAGCATGCATGTAGTATGTATGTAGCATGTAGTATGTATGTAGCATGCATGTAGTATGTATGTAGCATGTATGTAGTATGTATGTAGTATATATGTAGTATGTATGTAGCATGTAGTATGTATGTAGCATGCATGTAGTATGTATGTAGTATTTTTTTTTTTTTTTTTTTTTAACATTTAACACATTAGCCGGATGATGGGACTACTACTGTCCCATCATTGGCTAATGTGTCAATCACTGTCATGGTAGCAGGCATCGCCCGATGGGACTTGTAGTCCCATCGGACGATGCTTGCACAGACCCCCGGACATCAGCACAGCCCCCCGGCAGGCCGGCACAGCCCCCCGGCAGGCCGGTACAGACCCCCACAGGGTGCACAGACCACCGGCAGGCCGGCACAGCCCCCCGGCAGGCCGGTACAGACCCCGGGCAGTCCACACAGCCCCCCGGCAGGCCGGCACAGCCCCCCGGCAGGCCGGCAGAGACCCCCGGAAGGCCCGAAATGACGGCGCATCATGATGCGCACACACCGCGCATCATGATGACGTCAGGCCGTCAATCAACTGAACTTCCGATTCCGATGCCGAATTCCGATATTGAAAAAATATCGGAAGTCGGTATCGGAATTCCGATACAGCAAGTATCGGCCGATACCCGATACTTGCGGTATCGGAATGCTCAACACTAATGATGACGATTGGACCTCAGGAATCTCAGACTGGATTTAAGACAGCCGACGCTCTAGTCTGGTGCTGGTGATTCCTTTTGGCTTGTCAGGTCTTGGTTTTCAGCTCTGTTCCAGTCATCTAAAGCTAAGTTTTTTCAGTCTGGGGCTGCGCTAAATTTCCACTCTTATTTATTTGTATTTGCCAATTTGCTTTTTGTCGTTTATTAGATTGGTCTCTTTTTGCTCTGTCTCAGAATATTTCAGAGTTCTGATATAGTGGGAGAAGTCTAGTGACTTCAGGGTTAATTTTGCTATCAGAAGTGTTGGACATTATTTTGTAGGGTTTTTTGCAGATTGCAGACAGTGTCTTTCCTTTCCTATCCTTTCTAGTTAGTTTGGGCCCCATCGTTTGCTCAGCCTATTTTCCTGCCTGTGTTTGTGCTTTCATCTTGTTTCACCATCAATACATGTGTGGGGGCTGTCTTTCCTTTGGGGTCTGCTCTGGGGCAGTTAGTTTTCCCCTTTTCTTGCTTCAGGCTTATTTAATCCTCCGGCTGTGACGAAGCGTCTAGGACCATCGTAGGTAAGCTCCACGGCTGCTGCTAGTTGTGTGGTTAAGATCAGGGATCTGAAATCTGCATAGTTACCAACCTCTCTGGTTTTCTGTGACTTATCGTTCCCTTAACAAGGTGACTGTTAAATATCAGTACCCGTTACCTCTGATGTCTGATTTATTCTCCAGAGTTAAGAGTGCCTGCTGGTTTACTAAGCTTGACCTCAGGGGCGCGTATAATCTTATTTGCATCAAGCACGGGGATGAATGGAAGACGGCGTTTAATACTCTGGAGGGACATTTTGAGTACCTGGTGATGCCTTTTGGGCTCACTAATGCCCCTTCTGTCTTCCAGTCCTTTATGAATGATATTTTCCGTGACTTTGTGGATAAGTTTTTGATCATCTATCTGGATGATATTTTGATCTTTTCTAGTGATTGGGATTCTCATGTGGAACACGTCCGGACTGTGTTCCGGATTTTGAGAGAAAATTTCCTGTTTGTTAAGGGATCAAAATGCCTCTTTAGCGTACAGAGGATTTCATTTTTGGGATTTATCTTGTCTCCATTGACTATTGAAATGGACCCGGCCAAGGTACAGGCCATTTTTGATTGGGTTCAGCCTACTTCTTTGAAGGCCCTCCAGAAGTTTTTGGGTTTTGCCAATTTCTATCGTAAATTTATTGGTAATTTTTCTGGTATTGTCAAACCACTGACTGATCTGACCAAGAAGGGCGCTGATGTGCTGAATTGGTCTCCTGAGGCTGTCTCAGCATTTCAGGATCTTAAGTGGAGATTTACTTCAGCTCCAGTTTTATGGCAACCTGATGTCTCACTTCCATTTCAGGTGGAGGTAGATGCTTCTGAGATTGGTGCAGGAGCTGTTTTGTCCCAAAAAGACCCTGTGACTTCTAAGATGAATCCCTGTGCCTTCTTTTCTCGAAAGTTCTCCCCATCTGAATGCAACTATGACATGGGGAATCGGGAATTGTTGGCCATGAAATAGGCATTTGAGTAGTGGAGACATTGGTTGGAGGGAGCTAGACATCAAGTTGTGGTCCTCACCGATCACAAAAATTTGATTTATTTGGAGTCGGCCAAATGCTTGAATCCTAGGCAGGCTAGATGGGCCTTGTTTTTCACGTGTTTTAATTTTGTGGTCTCTTTTCTTCCGGGCACTAAAAATGTTAAGGCAGACGCCCTTTCTAGGAGTTTCTTTGCCGATTCTCTTAATGTGACTGAGCCTACTACCATCCTAGGTGAGGGGGTAGTTCTTTCTTGCCATTTCACTCAATTTGAGACGCGCCCTGGAGGAATTTCAGGAGGATAAACCTGAGCGTTGCCCTATGGGAAAATTGTATGTTCCTGACCAGTGGAGAAAGAGAGTGATGTCTGAAATTCATTGCTCCGCATTGGCTGGTTATCCAGGTATTTTTGGTACCAGAGATTTGGTGAGTCGGTCTTTTTGGTGGCCTGCCTTATCTTGTGACGTTAGAAATTTTGTACAGTCCTTTGGGACTTGTTCTCGGTCTAAACCCTGTTCTTGTTCTTATAAGATTTTGGAGATTCTTAATCCTGTTCCTTTTCGATTGGCTCTTCCAGTTACATTCAAGATCCATAACGTATTTCACAAGTCTCTGTTGAAGAGGTTGGTTGAGCCAGTGGTTCCTATGGCAGCACTTCCTGACCCTGTGTTGGTTGAAGGCAATATGGAATATGAGTTAGAGACAATTTTGGATTCTCGTTTGGTTAGACGGAGACTCCAGTATTTGGTCAAATGGAAGGGTTATGGCCAGGAGGATAATTCTTGGGTCTCTGCCTCTGATATTCATGCCAATAGATTGGTTCGTGCTTTTCACCGGGCCCATCCTCATTGGCCTGGTGGTGTGGATGAGGGTTCGGTGACCCCTCCTCAAGGGGGGGTACTGTTGTGAGTTCATTTTCCGGTCCACCAGTTGTGAGTTCTCCTTCCAGGCTCCCTCTGGTGGTAACTGGAGGTAGTGAGGCTGATTTAATCAGTAGAAATCTGCCACCTGATAATGAGGATGACGATTGGACCTCAGGAATCTCAGACTGGATTTAAGACAGCCGACGCCCTAGTCTGGTGCTGGTGATTCCTTCTGGCTTGTCAGGTCTTGGTTTTCAGCTCTGTTCCAGTCATCTAAAGCTAAGTTTTTTCTGCTAATGTTCACACTTGATTTTTTTGGTCTATTCAATTTTTTGTGTGGTCAGCCAGCCCCGGCTGGGGCTGCGCTAAATTTCCACTCTTATTTATCTGTATTTGCCAATTTGCTTTTTGTCCTTTATTAGATTGGCCTCTTTTTGCTCTGTCTCAGAATATTCAGAGTGCTAATACAGTGGGAGAAGTCTAGTGACTTCAGGGTTAATTTTGCTATCAGAAGTGTTGGACTTTATTTTTGTAGGGTTTTTTGCAGATTGCAGACAGTGTCTTTCCTTTCCTATCCTTTCTAGTTAGTTTGGGCCCCATCATTTGCTCAGCTTATTTTCCTGCCTGTGTTTGTGCTTTCATCTTGTTTCACCGTCAATACATGTGTGGGGGCTGTCTTTCCTTTGGGGTCTGCTCTGGGGCAGTTAGTTTTCCCCTTTTCTTGCTTCAGGCTTATTTAGTCCTCCAGCTGTGACGAAGCATCTAGGACCATCGTAGGTGCACTCCACGGCTGCTGCTAGTTGTGTGGTTAGGATCAGGGATCTGCAATCTGCATAGTTACCAACCTCTCTGGTTTTTTGTGACTTAGCTTGTTTTGTTTTTCCTCGGTGACCCATTCATAACACAGAAGCACAGAGCGGGGTCAGAGAGAGTAAAGGACTAGCAGCGGAGCATAGGCCAAAGCCCAGAGCCTTGAGACTAGCCATGAAATGTGCTAGAGAGCACGATAGGACAGAGTCTAGCAGCGGAGCGTAGGCCGAAGCCCAGAGCCGGGTCAAGGCAGAACCTTGAGACTAGACATGGAATGTGCTAGCGAGCACCAGAAGACAGTAAGGAAAACCAGGCAAAGACAGGGAACATGAGAAGTACTACAAGGCAAAGCATAGCAAAGACCAGACATGGCGAAACAGGCAAAGGCAGAGAACATAGGATGTACTACAAGTCCAAGGATAGCAGACACAAAACATGGCACAAAAGACAACACAAGACATGGCATGAGACAAGAGGCAGAATGCAAGCACAGAGCATGTGCAGAGAAGCACTGCAGGGCAGAGTGCAGGGGCACAGAATACAGGGAGCAGACCAAGCAGCCATGCAGGGAAGCAACACGATACTCAGGCCCTGACCATAGGAAAGGAAGGTCTGATATAGGGCAATAGCACCTGCACTTCCGGGTCAGGACCTGGGGAGAACTTCCGGTTCAATTCCTCCAGGTTCATAGAGAGCATTGCTAGATCAGACTGGGCTGGACCATAGAGAAGGTCACATGATCAGGGCCTCCAAGACCATTGAGAGGATTGCTGGATCAGACTGTGCTGGAACATAGGAAAGGTCACATGATCAGGGGCTCCAGGAATACAGAGAGGATTGCTGTATCGGACAGTGCTGGAACCTAGGAAAGGTCACATGATCAGGGGCTCCAGGAGCAAAGGGAGGATTGCTGTAGGCAGAGCAGAGACGGCTGGTCACACAGCAACGGTGTGTAGCCATAAGGTAAAACACACATGCGCAGTGGCAGGCAGCCATGAGATGAGGTGCGCATGCACACTGCTCCAGGCATCTTGCAGCACAGCAGTCACAAGGTGCATGTGCACACTGCTTCCAGGGATCTTGCAGCATAAGACATAATGGGCATAATAGTTCAGTGCACGTGCACACTGCTCCAGGAGTCATGCGAGTTATCAGACATGGCGGGCATGATAGTTCGGTGTGCGTTCACACTGCTCCAGGGTTCATGCGCCATAACAGACATGGTGGGCATGACAAAGATTTGCTGTGTCTGTCAGCATAGTGTCCAGAGGCTGGAGGCGCTACCAGGAGAGAGGCCAGTACACCAGGAGACGTGGAGGGGGCCATAGGAGGGCAACAACCCAGCAGCAGGACCACAACCTCAGTCTTTGTGCAAGGAGGAACAGGAGGAGCACAGCCAGAGCCCTGCAAAATGACCTCCAGCAGGCCACAAATGTGCATGTGTCTGCACTAATGATGAGAAACCGACTCCATGAGGATGGTCTGAGTGCCTGACATCCACAGATGGGTGTTGTGCTCACAGCTAGTGTTGAGCATTCCGATACCGCAAGTATCGGGTATCGGCCGATACTTGCTGTATCGGAATTCCGATACCGACTTCCGATATTTTTTCAATATCGGAATTCGGCATCGGAATTGGAAGTTCAGTTGATTGACGGCCTGACGTCATCATGATGCGCGGTGTGTGCGCATCATGATGCGCCGTCATTTCGGGCCTTCTGGGGGTCTCTGCCGGCCTGCCGGGGGGCTGTGCCGGCCTGCCGGGGGGCTGTGTGGACTGCCCGGGGTCTCTGCCGGCCTGCCGGGGGGCTGTGCCGGCCTGCCGGTGGTCTGTGCACCCTGTGGGGGTCTGTACCGGCCTGCCGGGGGGCTGTGCCGGCCTGCCGGGGGGCTGTGCTGATGTCCGGGGGTCTGTGCAAGCATCGTCCGATGGGACTACAAGTCCCATCGGGCGATGCCTGCTACCATGACAGTGATTGACACATTAGCCAATGATGGGACAGTAGTAGTCCCATCATCCGGCTAATGTGTTAAATGTTAAAAAAAAAAAAAAAAAAAATACTACATACATACTACATGCATGCTACATACATACTACATGCTACATATATACTACATACATACTACATGCATGCTACATACATACTACATATATACTACATACATACTACATACATGCTACATACATACTACATGCATGCTACATACATACTACATGCATGCTACATACATACTACATGCATGCTACATACATACTACATGCATGCTACATACATACTACATGCATGCTACATACATACTACATGCATGCTACATACATACTACATGCTACATACATACCACATACATACTACATACATACTACATACTACATATATACTACATGCATGCTACATACATACTACATGCTACATACATACCACATACATACTACATACATACTACATACTACATATATACTACATGCATGCTACATACATACTACATGCTACATACATACCACATACATACTACATACATACTACATGCTACATACATACTACATATATACTACATGCATGCTACATACATACTACATGCTACATACATACCACATACATACTACATACATGCTACATATATACTACATGCATGCTACATACATACTACATATATACTACATGCATGCTACATACATACTACATGCTACATGCATGCTACATACATACTACATACATACTACATGCTACATACATACCACATATATACTACATACATACAATACATTCATACAATACATACATAGACATACAGTACATATAACATAGAGTAACATACTTACCAATACTTGTCACATTGTTCCCCGAAGCCATTGTCTTTCCGGAATAAATATTAACATAACAAACCACAAAAATACTCACCCACGATCCGAAGCAGTCCACGAGTGTGTCCCACGACGATCTTGGGTAGAGAACTGCAGCATCAGATGATGCTGCCGTTCTCTACGGGCTGCAGGAATCCAATGACGGAAGGTAGGTATCCTTCCGCACTGTATTCCTCCGCCACTTAAAAAAAAAAAAGTCCCTAGTCTCACTTTATGCCATTGCTGCGTGGGAATTTCCCACACAGCAATGGCATAAAGTGAGACTAGGGACTTTTTTTTTTTTTAAGTGGCGGAGGAATACAGTGCGGAAGGATACCTACCTTCCGTCATTGGATTCCTGCAGCCCGTAGAGAACGGCAGCATCATCTGATGCTGCCGTTCTCTACCCAAGATCGTCGTGGGACACACTCGTGGACTGCTTCGGATCGTGGGTGAGTATTTTTGTGGTTTGTTATGTTAATATTTATTCCGGAAAGACAATGGCTTCGGGGAACAATGTGACAAGTATTGGTAAGTATGTTACTCTATGTTATATGTACTGTATGTCTATGTATGTATTGTATGAATGTATTGTATGTATGTAGTATATATGTGGTATGTATGTAGCATGTAGTATGTATGTATGTATGTAGTATGTATGTAGCATGCATGTAGCATGCAGTATGTATGTAGCATGCATGTAGTATATATGTAGTATGTATGTAGCATGTAGTATGTATGTAGCATGCATGTAGTATATATGTAGTATGTATGTAGCATGTAGTATGTATGTAGCATGCATGTAGTATATATGTAGTATGTATGTAGCATGTAGTATGTATGTAGCATGCATGTAGTATGTATGTAGCATGCATGTAGTATGTATATGGTATGTATGTAGCATGTAGTATGTATGTAGCATGCATGTAGTATATATGTGTTATGTATGTGGTATGTATGTAGCATGCATGTAGCATGCATGTAGTATGTATGTAGTATGTATGTAGTATATATGTAGTATGTATGTAGCATGTAGTATGTATGTAGTATGTATGTAGCATGCATGTAGCATGCAGTATGTATGTAGCATGCATGTAGTATATATGTAGTATGTATGTAGCATGTAGTATGTAGCATGCATGTAGTATATATGTAGTATGTAGCATGTAGTATGTATGTAGCATGCATGTAGTATATATGTGTTATGTATGTAGCATGTAGCATGCATGTCGCATGCATGTAGTATGTATGTAGTATATATGTGGTATGTATGTAGCATGCAGTATGTATGTAGCATGCATGTAGTATATATGTAGTATGTATGTTGCATGTATGTAGTATGTAGTATGAATGTAGCATGTATGTAGTATGTAGTATGAATGTAGCATGTATGTAGTATGCATGTTGTATGTATGTAGCATGTAATTTTTTTTTTTTTTTTACATTTAACACATTAGCCGGATGATGGGACTACTACTGTCCCATCATTGGCTAATGTGTCAATCACTGTCATGGTAGCAGGCATCGCCCGATGGGACTTGTAGTCCCATCGGACGATGCCTGCACAGACCCCCGGAGCCTGCACAGACCACCGGCAGGCCGGCACAGCCCCCCGGCAGGCCGGCACAGCCCCCCGGAGCCTGCACAGCCCCCCGGCAGGCCGGCACAGCCCCCCGAAAGGCCCGTACAGACCCCAGAGAGGCTGTACAAGGGCAGGAAAGGGTTTTTCTTATTCCGATACCGGAAGTCCCATAGACTTGAATGGGACTTCCGGTATCGGAATCGGCGATACCGATACTTTTTTTAAAGATCGGCCGATACCATCCGATACGATACTTTGAAGTATCGGACGGTATCGCTCAACTCTACTCACAGCCCAACACCATGCAGGATGGTTGGCATTTGCCACAGAACACGAGGGTTGGCAAATTTGCCACTGGTGCCCTGTGCTCTTCACAGATGAAAACAGGTTCACACTGAGCTTATGTGACAGATGTGACATAGTCTGGAGACGCCGCAGAGAGCGATCTGTTGCCTGCAACATCCTTCAGCATGACCGGTTTGGCAGTGGGTCAGTAATGGTGTGGGGTGGCATTTCTTTGGAGGGCCGCCTAGGCATTGTAGGGAGGTCATACAGGCACGTGGAGGCCACACACACTACTGAGCATCATTTCCTTGTCTTGAGTCATTTCCACTGAAGTTGGATCAGCTTGTAATTTGATTTTCCACTTTGATTTTGAGTATCCTTCCAAATCCAGACCTCCATGGGATATTAATTTTGATTTACATTGATAATTTTTAAGTTTTCTTGTTCTCAACGCATGCCACTATGTAATGAATTAAGATTTGCAGCTGCGATATTTTGTTCAGTAATATCTACGATGTGGTATTTTAGTGTTCCCTTTATTTTTTCAGAAGTGTATAATTGTAAACATAAATAATTATTTTTATGAAAAAAATATATATGTAAAAAAAATAAAAGTACACAAATTTTTCTATCGCTGCATCCGGAATGAAACAATCTAAGAAACTGTCCCACTAGTTAACCCCTTTAGTGAACATCATAAAAAAATAAATAAAAGAAAAGGCAAAAAACAAACATCATACTGCCGAACAGAACGTGGAAAGAAACGCAATCAAAAAGACGAATATAACTAAACAAACATGGTACCGCTGAAAACTTCATCTTGTCCTGAAAAATAACAAGCAACCAAAAAAAGCTCCATCAGTGGAGAAATAAAAAAGCTAGAGCTCTCAGAGTAAAGCAATGCAAAAACAATAATTTTTTCCATAAAATAGTTTTTATTGTGTAAAAGCGCCAAAACATAAAAACTAAATACAGTATATACTCGAGTATAAGCCGACCCGAGTATAAGCAGACCCCCCTAATTTTGCCACAAAAAATTGGGAAAACTTATTGACTCGTGTATAAGCCGAGGGTGCACAGTGAGTGGCCTCAGTTATCTGCAGTGTGTGGCCCCAGTTATGATGCACAGTGAGTGGCCCCAGTTATGATGCACAGTGAGTGGCCCCAGTTATGATGCACAGTGAGTGGCCCCAGTTATGATGCACAGTGAGTGGCCCCAGTTATGATGCACAGTGAGTGGCCCCAGTTAGGCCTCTTTCACACTTCAGTTTTTTGCATCAGTTAAAATCCGCCAAAAGGACGGATGCTGGATCCGTTTTAGAACTGATGACAACGGATGCCACCCATCCGTTTTTTTGACTGATCCGCAAAATGAAGAAGTTTAAAGGAATCGCAGCCTGGAAAAAGGAGAGAGAGAGAGAGGGAGAGAGAGAGAGAGAATTTTTTTTGTTCAGCACCCAGAAAGAATTTCGGGTTAAATGAGTGTCTGGAGGATCCGCCAGAGAAAAAAAAATTGAGGATCCGTTTTTTTCAAACCCTGGCGGATTGTGACTGATTGTAAAAAACTGAAGTGTGAAAGAGGCCTTATGCTGCACAGTGAGTGGCCCCAGTTATGATGCACAGTGAGTGGCCCCAGTTATGATGCACAGTGAGTGGCCCCAGTTATGCTCAGTGAGTGACCCCAGTTATGCTCAGTGAGTAGCCCCAGCTTTTCTGCACAGTGAGTGGCCCCAGCTTTTCTGCACAGTGAGTGGCCCCAGTTATCTGCACAGTGAGTGGCCCCAGCTTTTCTGCACAGTGAGTGGCCCCAGCTTTTCTGCACAGTGAGTGGCCCCAGTTATCTGCACAGTGAGTGGCCCCAGCTTTTCTGCACAGTGAGTGGCCCCAGCTTTTCTGCACAGTGAGTGGCCCCAGTTATCTGCACAGTGAGTGGCCCCAGCTTTTCTGCACAGTGAGTGGCCCCAGCTTTTCTGCACAGTGAGTGGCCCCAGTTATCTGCACAGTGAGTGGCCCCAGCTTTTCTGCACAGTGAGTGGCCCCAGTTATCTGCACAGTGAGTGGCCCCAGTTATCTGCACAGTGAGTGGCCCCAGCTTTTCTGCACAGTGAGTGGCCCCAGTTATCTGCACAGTGAGTGGCCCCATCATGTTGCTGCTGCCGCTGCCTCCCTTACAAAAAAAAACAAAAACCTGTATGCTCCCCTCAGTCGCTGCCCCCTGCTCATCAGCATTGCGCTCTGCAGTGACTGTGCAGGCAGAGAGCGCGATAGCACCCTCTGACCTGAATGTCACTGCAGAGGACGCAAGACAGCAGAGCGCAGGGACAGGTGACTATGCCTCCCTCCCCCCGTTCATACTCACCGGGTCCTGGTTCTTGTCTCTCTGCAGCTCCCCTGCTTGTTGTTCCATGTTGTCGGCGCTGCTCTCTTCCTGGTTCAGCGGTCACGTGGTACCCGCTCATTAAATATGCGCATATTTAATGAGCGGGTACCATTTGACAGCTGAAGCAGTAAGAGAGCAGTGCCGACAACATGGAACAAGCAGGGGAGCTGCAGAGAAGGGTGAGTAAGATCTGACACCCCCGCTCCCCCTCCCCTGCCGATCCCCCCCGTTATATGACTCGTGTATAAGCCGAGAGGGGGACTTTCAGCCCAAAAAAATGGGCTGAAAAATCTCGGCTTATACACGAGTATATACGGTAAATGCGGTATCACTGTAATAGTACTGACCCGAACAATAAAACTGTCTCATCATTTTTACCACACGTGGAACAACATAAACTCTCCCACACCCAAACGATTCCTGAATTGCTGGTTAGGCTGGAGTCACACACAACCATTAAAAAAGGTCCGATTTTAACGGTACGAAATCGCACAAAGGTCTCTTAACTAGTGATCCGTTTTTGATGCGATTTTTCTTCATTGATGCGATTTTAATCGCATGTAAGCATCCGTTTTACATCCGTCTGCCAATTTTTTCTCTGACCATTCCAAAATCGACAAATAATCGTTCTTAGGCCTGAAGCTCATTTAAAAAATCATCCCGCCCTATATTTATGGCCTCACCAACAGGTGTGAGACTGCTACCTTTGACATACAGTCACTGCTTGGATTTGGTTATCTCTGCTTTGTGCTAAACATAACAGATAGGCTCACTTTTAACACCACTGAGCGTGTTCTTTTCTATTGGGTTTTATCCTGACGTTTTGGGGAGCAATACCCTGTGATTGTTGATCTGCAGAGGCGTAGGCGAATGTGGGTCCATCCCCTTTTGCTCCGAAGGATATCTAAAGGCCATTTCCACCGTCTCTATACATCTCTGCGTAGCCATCCGGAGAAGTTCTATCAATATTGTCGGATGAGCCTTGCAACCTTTGATATTTTGCTGGAGATTGTGCGCCCTGGGATCACGTTTCAGGACACGAGGATGCGCAAAGCTATTTCTGCTGAGGAGCGTCTACTCCTCACCTTACGGTATGTCTCAAACCAATATGTTGATGATGTGTGAAGCTGCATATTTATTTTACACACCTTTAATCATATTTTGTATTGCCCTATTATCTTAATTTATTTCCCAAACATTTAACAACAACAATTTTATGCTTGTGGCTTTCATAACCAAGCCATGGCATGTAATGTAATCTTCATCATGCCTACTTTAGACTTCCTCAACTTTAAATGTGTTTGAAACTGTATCTTTTGTTTGTTTGGCTATGTCCTAATTTTTTTTTTCCTTTGTTTTTTTAGCTTCCTTTCAACTGGCCTTTCATATGCTGGTCTGCATTTAGAATTTTTAATAGGGAAATCAACAATCTCTGTCATAGTACGGTCTACATGCTCCAAAATCTGGACCAGACTCCTTCATGTGGTAATGCCAGAGCCCAAAATG
Organism: Dendrobates tinctorius; assembly: GCF_039654945.1. Taxonomy (NCBI): domain Eukaryota; kingdom Metazoa; phylum Chordata; class Amphibia; order Anura; family Dendrobatidae; genus Dendrobates; species Dendrobates tinctorius. The sequence continues at coordinate 17,180,104 of NW_027361671.1, read as the reverse complement.
CCTGACTGGTTGCATATCTCCCGTGGATTTGAGGACACGTGCCAGTTTCCACAATGTATTGGAGCCCTAGATGGGAAGCACATCCGTGTGCGTAAGCCGCCGAACTCAGGGTCCCAATTCTATAATTTTAAACAATATTTTTCTGTGTATTGTTGGCTTTGGTTGACACTCACTACAGGTTTATAATTGTAGATATTGGGGCCTATGGAACAACTGGAGACTCCAGATTCTTCAATTCTTCCATTATGGGTCGGCGGCTGCGTAATAATGAGCTTGACCTACCACCACCACGCCAGCTTCCCAACTCAAATCTGGAACCGGTGCCTTATGTTATTGTAGCAGATGAGGCGTTCCCATTGAGCAGACATGTCATGAGGCCATATCCACGACGAACCCTTGACCACCAGCGTAGAATATTTAACTATCGACTATCACGTGCTCGGCGACTGGTGGAATGTGCCTTTGGCATTCTTACCGCCAAATGGAGGGTCCTACAGTCTGCAATTCAGCTGAGTGAAGCTAATGTCAATGAAGTTATTAAAGCCTGTGTTGTCCTACATAACTTCACAAGGATACATGACTGCCCCTCATATGATGATGCTGAAGTGGACTCTGCTAATGTGTCTAGGCCTAGGACACATGTAAACCCACCCCGTCGTCCAATTTCCGGACTCAAAGTCCGTGATGTGTTGACAAATTATTTCGTAACACCTCAGGGTGCAACTGCATGGCAACATGATGCCTTATCTATGTAGTGGTTTTTTAGTGTTGTGTTCTCATAAAGATTTTTGCCTTTACCTTTGTGTTAAATTTTTGTTTGAACAGTGCTTGTTACTAGAGTTGAGCGACTTTTGGTTTTTTAGGGTCGCGTTTCGTTTCGTGAAACCCGACTTTTCCAAAAGTCGGGTCGAGCAAGATCGTCCGATTATAGGGAAAAGTCGGGGTCGTCCCGAAACACGAAACCCAATGTAAGTCAATGGGGAATAAAAGTCGGCAGTGAGAGGAGGACAGGAAACACACCTACAGTGCCCATTTGAATGCCAAAAGCATCAATTCTTCTTTCTTAAGCTTGTCAACCTTAATTAACTTCATAATACAAGTTACGCACTGAAAAATGGGGGTTATTTGGCTACAAACTGTGGGGGGGGAGGGCTGGCTGCAGGTTTTCATGTGCCCTGGGCGAAAGAGCGCCCCTTTAACACATACCACAACACATCATGCTCCGATACGGCAGAGAAATAGCGGTATAGTACAATGAAAAATACCTCACTTTTTACATCTCATGACGAGGCCCATCTATTTCTCCATACAGAATCATTGGTCCCATATAATGTTTGAAACAGTATATGATGAGCTCCACATAATGCTACAGTATATGTTGGTCCCCATGGATGAAGCTCCACTGTCTTATGGGCCCAAATAATGCTCCAAACATAATGGGCCCCATTTCTAATGCTCTAGTGTATAATGGGCCCTGTAAATGCTGCTCCAGTGTCTGATGTCCACCTTTGGAATGTTCCAGTGTATGGTGGGCCCCATCTATCATTCTCCAGAGTATAGTGCTCCCCAAAAATTGCTGTCCCAACATTGAAAACAATCAAATAAGTCTCCTCGCTAGGGAATCCCTGTACTTGTCTGGACAGGTGCTGCAGCTTGCTTAACAGCTCGCCAGCCGTTCTCACGCCCAGTATGGATTACACGTGATTGCACAAAGGTGAGAAAGGGTACCGTATCCCCAGATAACATGTATGGATAGCGTACACATTCAAAATATATGTCTCAGGAGGCAGGCTCAGACGGTGTTAGGCCCAGTATGGATTGCACGTGATTGCACAAAGGTTAGAAAGGGTACCGTATCCCCGGATAACATGTATGGATAGCGTACACATTCAAAATATATGTCTATACAGCATGAGGCAGGCTCAGACGGTGTTAGGCCCAGTATGGATTGCACGTGATTGCACAAAGGTTAGAAATGGTACCGTATCCCTGGATAACATGTATGGATAGCGTACACATTCAAAATATATGTCTATACAGCATGAGGCAGGCTCAGATGGTGTTAGGCCCAGTATGGATTGCACGTGATTGCACAAAGGTTAGAAAGGGTACCGTATCCCTGGATAACATGTATGGATAGCGTACACATTCAAAATATATGTCTCAGGAGGCAGGCTCAGACGGTGTTAGGCCCAGTATGGATTGCACGTGATTGCACAAAGGTTAGAAAGGGTACCGTATCCCTGGATAACATGTATGGATAGCGTACACATTCAAAATATATGTCTCAGGAGGCAGGCTCAGACGGTGTTAGGCCCAGTATGGATTGCACGTGATTGCACAAAGGTTAGAAAGGGTACCGTATCCCCGGATAACATGTATGGATAGCGTACACATTCAAAATATATGTCTACACAGCATGAGGCAGGCTCAGACGGTGTTAGGCCCAGTATGGATTGCATGTGATTGCACAAAGGTTAGAAACGGTACCGTATCCCTGGATAACATGTATGGATAGCGTACACATTCAAAATATATGTCTATACAGCATGAGGCAGGCTCAGACGGTGTTAGGCCCAGTATGGATTGCACGTGATTGCACAAAGGTTAGAAAGGGTACCGTATCCCTGGATAACATGTATGTATAGCGTACACATTCAAAATATATGTCTCAGGAGGCAGGCTCAGACGGTGTTAGGCCCAGTATGGATTGCACGTGATTGCACAAAGGTGAGAAAGTGTACCGTATCCCCGGATAACATGTATGGATAGCGTACACATTCAAAATATATGTCTCAGGAGGCAGGCTCAGACGGTGTTAGGCCCAGTATGGATTGCACGTGATTGCACAAAGGTTAGAAAGGGTACCGTATCCCCGGATAACATGTATGGATAGCGTACACATTCAAAATATATGTCTATACAGCATGAGGCAGGTTCAGACGGTGTTAGGCCCAGTATGGATTGCACGTGATTGCACAAAGGTTAGAAAGGGTACCGTATCCCCGGATAACATGTATGGATAGCGTACACATTCAAAATATATGTCTATACAGCATGAGGCAGGCTCAGACGGTGTTAGGCCCAGTATGGATTGCACGTGATTGCACAAAGGATAGAAAGGGTAACGTATCCCTGGATAACATGTATGGATAGCGTACACATTCAAAATATATGTCTATACAGCATGAGGCAGGCTCAGACGGTGTTAGGCCCAGTATGGATTGCACGTGATTGCACAAAGGTTAGAAAGGGTACCGTATCCCTTGATAACATGTATGGATAGCGTACACATTCAAAATATATGTCTCAGGAGGCAGGCTCAGACGGTGTTAGGCCCAGTATGGATTGCACGTGATTGCACAAAGGTTAGAAAGGGTACCGTATCCCCGGATAACATGTATGGATAGCGTACACATTCAATATATATGTCTATACAGCATGAGGCAGGCTCAGACGGTGTTAGGCCCCGTATGGATTGCACGTGATTGCACAAAGGTTAGAAAGGGTACCGTATCCCTGGATAACATGTATGGATAGCGTACACATTCAAAATATATGTCTATACAGCATGAGGCAGGCTCAGACGGTGTTAGGCCCAGTATGGATTGCACGTGATTGCACAAAGGTTAGAAAGGGTACCGTATCCCTGGATAACATGTATGGATAGCGTACACATTCAAAATATATGTCTATACAGCATGAGGCAGGCTCAGACGGTGTTAGGCCCAGTATGGATTGCACTTGATTGCACAAATGTTAGAAAGGGTACCGTATCCCTGGATAACATGTATGGATAGCGTACACATTCAAAATATATGTCTCAGGAGGCAGGCTCAGACGGTGTTAGGCCCAGTATGGATCGCACGTGATTGCACAAAGGTTAGAAAGGGTACCGTATCCCTGGATAACAAGTATGGATAGCGTACACATTCAAAATATATGTCTCAGGAGGCAGGCTCAGACGGTGTTAGGCCCAGTATGGATTGCACGTGATTGCACAAAGGTTAGAAAGGGTACCGTATCCCTGGATAACATGTATGGATAGCGTACACATTCAAAATATATGTCTCAGGAGGCAGGCTCAGACGGTGTTAGGCCCAATATGGATTGCACGTGATTGCACAAAGGTTAGAAAGGGTACCGTATCTCTGGATAACATGTATGGATAGCGTACACATTCAAAATATATGTCTCAGGAGGCAGGCTCAGACGGTGTCAGGCACAGTATGGATTTGACGGCCCAGATTACACAGCGGAGGAGCAGGGAGAGGTAAAGATTGCAAATGCTGGGGCCCTGCCCAAGCAAGGGGGGCCCACTCGTGGGCGTCGGTACTGGCACTGGGCCCCTCATAGTACAGCGGTGTGTCTGACGGCGGGTGTGCACCACCACCGTCAGAGACACTTGATTGCACTATGAGGGACCCTGTGCCAGTGCCCGCGCCCAAGAGTCGGCCTACCCACCTGTCCAGGGCAACGGCACTCGCACGGTGTCGTGCGCTAGGTGGTGACCCCGGCCATGGGGGGGGAGGCAGCACAGTTAGGGAGTTTTAGAAAGTGGCATATGTTGATGTTGGACATTCAGCTGATGCAAAAGGCGAAATAGGTGAAGTACCAGGAAGAGGTGGACCAAAGCAAGCCATTTTTCTGTCACCCTATGTGTCATCAGGGGAAGGTGGGACAAAATCCTTGGAAACCCATGCGTGGTTTATTTTAATGAAGGTTAGATCATCCACATTTTGGGTTGACAGACGGGTCCTTTTTTCTGTCAGGATTGATCCAGCTGCACTGAAGACTCTTTCCGATAGCACACTTGCAGCTGGGCAAGCGAGCTCCTGTAAGGCATATTGGGCCAATTCAGGCCAGGTGTCCAGTTTAGCGGCCCAATAGTCAAAGGGGAATGACCTGTGTGGGAGAACATCGATATGGGAGGAAAAGTAGTTTGTTACCATAGTTGACAACTGCTGTCTCCTGTCACTTTCCATCGATGCAGTATTTCCAGTTGTGTGAGCGGTATTTGAAAAATCAGTCCACAACATTGTCATGAAACCCCTGTCTCCAACACCACTTCTGCTGTGTGCACCACGAACACCTCTGCCAAGCTGCCCCCGGCCCGTACGGCTCGTGTGAGAACCATCACCGCTGCTGTGTGCTGGAAATGCCTCAAGCAACCGATTTACCAGAGTTGCTTGTTTATTAGCCAATATTAGGTCAAGGTTCTCCTGTGGCATGATGTTTTGTAATTTGCCTTTATAGCGTGGATCCAGGATGCTGGCCAACCAGTAGTCGTCATCGTTCATCATTTTGGCAATGCGGGGGTCCCTTTTTAGGATCTGCAAGGCATAATCTGACATGTGGGCCAATGTTCCCGGTGTCAATGATGCACTGCGAGTGCTGGGTGGAGGAGCACTTTCTGGCAAATCCACATCCCTCCAGTCACGCACAAACCCTTTACCAGACCTTGCCACGCCAACATTTTCACTTGCCCCACGAGATGCATCCTCCTCCCCTAAGTAATCATCCCCATCATCCTCCTCCTCCTTCTCTTCTTCCTCCACCTCGTCCAGGAGAGGTCCCTGAGCAGACAATGGCTGAATGTCATCAAGGATTCCCTCCTCCTCTTCCTCCTCATCAACATTGGCTGCAGACGCCTGCTCCTTAAGGTGCGTCAAAGGTTGCATGAGCAGACGCATAAGTGGGATGCTCATGCTTAGAATGGCGTCGTCTGTGCTTACCAGCCATGTGCATTCCTCAAAACACTGAAGGACTTTACAAAGGTCTTTCAGCTTCGACCACTGCACACCTGTCAACTCCATGTCTGCTCTCAAAGTGCCTGGCCGTGTATCCCCCCACAAATGCATTATGGCCTGCCTCTGCTCGCACAGCCGCTCCACCATGTGCAGGGTGGAGTTCCACCTTGTTGCAATGTCGATAATGAGGCGGTGGTTGGGAAGGTGGAGCAATCGCTGCAGCTTCTGCATACGAACGGAGTGTACAGGCGACCGGCGGATGTGCGCGCACAGTCTTCGCACCTTCTGGAGCAGGGTTGTTAACTCCGGATAATTTTTGAGGAAGCACTGCACCACCAGGTTCAAGGTGTGAGCCAAGCAAGGTATGTGGCTGAGTTTTGAAAGGGCTATGGCTGCCACAAAATTACGGCCGTTATCACTAACTACCTTGCCTGCCTCAAGATGTACACTGCCCAGCCATGACTCAGTTTGTCGCTTCAAGTACTCGGCCAGCACCTCGGCGGTGTGTCTGTCGCCCAAACACATCATCTGCAACACAGCCTGCTGACGCTTTCCACTAGCTGCTCGATAGGGGGACACATCGTGTGCAACAGTGGCAGCTGCAGATGGAGTGCTCGTACGACTGCGCTCTGTGGACGAGCTTTCGCTTCTGGAGGAGGTGGAGGAGGAGGAGGGTCGAACGCCTACAGCCAACTGTTTCCTATACCGTGGGCTAGGCAGCACTGTCCCACCACCACTGTCCCCTGTGGACCCTGCATCCACCACATTAACCCAGTGCGCAGTGATGGACACGTAACGGCCCTGGCCATGCCGACTGGACCATGCATCAGTTGTGAGGTGCACCTTTCCGCTCACTGACTGCTTGAGTGCATGGACAATGCGGTCTTTCACATGATGGTGGAGGGCTGGGATGGCTTTGCGAGAGAAGAAGTGGCGACTGGGTAGGTCATAGCGTGGTACTGCATAGGCCATGAGTTCGCGGAAAGCTGTGCTTTCCACCAACCGAAAGGGCATCATCTCAAACGAGATTAGTTTGGCAATGTGGGCGTTCAAACCCAGTGTACGCGGATGAGAGACTGAGTACTTTCTTGACCTACTCATAGTGTCTGGGAGGGTGAGCTGGACTTGAGAGCTGCATATGGTGGAAGTAGCGGTGGACAGGGCGGACTGAGAGAGGGTTGATGATGGTGATGGAGTTGGTGTTCTTTCTGATGGCCTAGAATCAGTCTTTCGTTGATATAACAGTGGGATTCCCTGACTTCTGTGGCCTTGCAACGACACCTCAACATTTGCTGCTGTGCTAACCGGTGGGCTTACAGTGGGGGAAACAATGTAGCGTTGCTGACTACCTTCGTTGTGATCAGTTGCACATGTGGCACTTGAGGTTTGGTGTTGTGTCCACGCTTGCAAGTGCATGCTGGTTAAATGTCTAAGCATGCAACTGGTATTCAAATTTTTCAGATTTTTCCCTCGGCTAAAGGTCTTTGCGCACTTCTTACAGATAACCTTGGCCTGATCATGAGGATTTTGTTCAAAAAAGTGCCACACTGCACTCTTCCTACTTTGGCAGACATTTTGCGGCCTAGCACGCTGTGATCTTTTGACCCTCTGGACAAGCTGTCCAGCAACTCTTTTGATGTTTGGAACCTGTCTTTGGAGTGCTCCGGGCCTGCCAGATAACAGCTGTTGCGATGTCGATGTCTGCTGTGGATGCTCCTCATCTGAGCTATTGGAAGCAGCACCCTCTTCCCCCAATGGATGCCATTCTGGGTCAACAACTGGGTCATCCATCACCTCCTCTTCTATGTCATGTGCACCTTCCTCTGTGTCACCATGTATGGTGGTATAGTGTGCGGGAAGGGGCACCTGAGTCTCATCAGGGTCAGAATCTGGCTCTGTACACTGCGAGGACAATGTAGTGCTCTGAGTGAATGTACCAGCAGAATCATCCATCAGCGGCTGTGCATCAGTGCACTCCATGTCAGATTCATCTTGGCCTGGGTAATTCACCATTTCACTTGATAATCCAGGCATGGTATGTGAAAACAGCTCCATGGAGTAATCAGTAGTATGGCCTGCGTCATCCTTCAATCTTGGTTGGGGTGAAGGACACAAGGAAAGGTGTGGTTCATGAACATGAGCCTCCAATGACGACTCAGTGCTTTTACTTTTTACAACTGAAGAAGAGGAGGCGATAGAGCTGGAGGCTGAGTCAGCAATGTAAGACAAAACTTTTTCCTGATGCTCTGGCTTTAAAAGCGGTTTGCCAACTCCTAGAAAACTAAGCGTTCGAGGCCTTATGTAGCCAGACGATGACGCAGGCTCAACACCTCCTGCATTCGGTCCTATTTTGCTCTTGCCACTACCATCAGATCCACCACCAACACCATCATTACCAGCTGCCAACCCCCGCCCAATTCCACGGCCTCTTCCACCAGCCTTCCTCATCTTTGGTAGAAATGTAGACAAAATCCAACAAACTATATAGTATGTAAAACAAGGTGTCTATAGGACAGGGGAGATTTTGAATTTCTGCACACACTTTTGGACACTGGACACTTTTGGATTGTGTGAGGCCCACTGATATCTGAGCGCTATGTGACAGGCTCGATGGCACAGCTGTGACCTAAGTGACTAGAGAATAAGTGAGATTTTGAATCTCTGCACACACTTTTGGACACTGGACACTTTTGGATTGTGTGAGGCCCAATGAATATCTGAGCGCTATGTGACAAGCTCGATGGCACAGCTGTGACCTAAGTGACTAGAGGATAAGTGAGAGTTTGAATCTCTGCACACACTTTTGGACACTGGACACTTTTGGATTGTGTGAGGCCCAATGAATATCTGAGCGCTATGTGACAAGCTCGATGGCACAGCTGTGACCTAAGTGACTAGAGGATAAGTGAGAGTTTGAATCTCTGCACACACTTTTGGACACTGGACACTTTTGGATTGTGTGAGGCCCAATGAATATCTGAGCGCTATGTGACAAGCTCGATGGCACAGCTGTGACCTAAGTGACTAGAGGATAAGTGAGAGTTTGAATCTCTGCACACACTTTTGGACACTGGACACTTTTGGATTGTGTGAGGCCCAATGAATATCTGAGCGCTATGTGACAAGCTCGATGGCACAGCTGTGACCTAAGTGACTAGAGAATAAGTGAGATTTTGAATCTCTGCACACTTTTGGACACTGGACACTTTTGGATTGTGTGAGGCCCAATGAATATCTGAGCGCTATGTGACAAGCTCGATGGCACAGCTGTGACCTAAGTGACTAGAGAATAAGTGAGATTTTGAATCTCTGCACACACTTTTGGACACTGGACACTTTTGGATTGTGTGAGGCCCAATGAATATCTGAGCGCTATGTGACAAGCTCGATGGCACAGCTGTGACCTAAGTGACTAGAGGATAAGTGAGAGTTTGAATCTCTGCACACACTTTTGGACACTGGACACTTTTGGATTGTGTGAGGCCCAATGAATATCTGAGCGCTATGTGACAAGCTCGATGGCACAGCTGTGACCTAAGTGACTAGAGGATAAGTGAGAGTTTGAATCTCTGCACACACTTTTGGACACTGGACACTTTTGGATTGTGTGAGGCCCAATGAATATCTGAGCGCTATGTGACAAGCTCGATGGCACAGCTGTGACCTAAGTGACTAGAGAATAAGTGAGATTTTGAATCTCTGCACACACTTTTGGACACTGGACACTTTTGGATTGTGTGAGGCCCAATGAATATCTGAGCGCTATGTGACAAGCTCGATGGCACAGCTGTGACCTAAGTGACTAGAGAATAAGTGAGATTTTGAATCTCTGCACACACTTTTGGACACTGGACACTTTTGGATTGTGTGAGGCCCAATGAATATCTGAGCGCTATGTGACAAGCTCGATTGCACAGCTGTGACCTAAGTGACTAGAGGATAAGTGAGAGTTTGAATCTCTGCACACACTTTTGGACACTGGACACTTTTGGATTGTGTGAGGCCCAATGAATATCTGAGCGCTATGTGACAAGCTCGATGGCACAGTTGTGACCTAAGTGACTAGAGGATAAGTGAGAGTTTGAATCTCTGCACACACTTTTGGACACTGGACACTTTTGGATTGTGTGAGGCCCAATGAATAGCTGAGCGCTATGTGACAAGCTCGATGGCACAGCTGTGACCTAAGTGACTAGAGAATAAGTGAGATTTTGAATCTCTGCACACACTTTTGGACACTGGACACTTTTGGATTGTGTGAGGCCCAATGAATATCTGATCGCTATGTGACAGGCTCGATGGCACAGCTGTGACCTAAGTGACTAGAGAATAAGTGAGATTTTGAATCTCTGCACACACTTTTGGACACTGGACACTTTTGGATTGTGTGAGGCCCAATGAATATCTGAGCGCTATGTGACAGGCTCGATGGCACAGCTGTGACCTAAGTGACTAGAGGATAAGTGAGAGTTTGAATCTCTGCACACACTTTTGGACACTGGACACTTTTGGATTGTGTGAGGCCCAATGAATATCTGAGCGCTATGTGACAAGCTCGATGGCACAGCTGTGACCTAAGTGACTAGAGGATAAGGGAGATTGGATTGCTTTTAAAAAAGCAGTTTGCGGAGCAGTGGGTAAACAGCAATGCCAGCCTGTCAGGAAGCCTTAAAAGGCAGCCCAACAACAAACACCACTGATACACCACTATATAGCCTCCCCTTGCACTGCACACAGTGACTGGTGTGTTGTGCAGGCCAAATTGCTATCAGCAGCAGAAGCAGTTTTTTTTTCTTCTCAGCAGGACAAAAAAAAAAAATTGGGATTGCTTTTAAAAAAGCAGTTTGAGGCCCAATGAATATCTGAGCGCTATGTGACAGGCTCGATGGCACAGCTGTGACCAAAGTGACTAGAGGATAAGGGAGATTGGATTGCTTTTAAAAAAGCAGTTTGCGGAGCAGTGGGTAAACAGCAATGCCAGCCTGTCAGGAAGCCTTAGAAGGCAGCCCAACAACCAACACCACTGATACACCACTATATAGCCTCCCCTTGCACTGCACACACAGTGACTGGTGTGTTGTGCAGGCCAAATCGCTAGCAGCAGAAGCAGTTTTTTGGTCTTCTTCCCTGCCTAACGCTCTCCCTACAGAATCAGCAGCAACCTCTCCCTATACTGAGATCGGCAGAAGTAAGATGGCGGTCGGCGTGCACGCCCTTTTATACCCCCTGTGACGCCCACCAAAGCAAGCCAATCACTTGCATGCCCTTCTGAAAGATGGTGGTGATCCGTACCTATGTCATCACGTTGCCCACAGTGTCCGTGGATCCTGATTGGCTGAAAAAGAGCGCAAAACAAACTTTTGAAACGCGACTTTGGCGCGTAAGTCGCCGACCTCGTGGCCGACCTCATCCTAGGGTCGGGTTTCGTTTCATGAAACCCGACTTTGCCAAAAGTCGGCGACTTTTGAATTTTTTCGACCCGTTTCGCTCAACTCTACTTGTTACTATATCTATGTAACACATTACAGAACATGTACGTACATGAACAGACACACATAGTGAATGTAAACAAGTTTAATACTTGTTTTTTTGGGTTATTGCGGTATCATATAACCATAGTAGTTGCCATTGGCCTAATGTTATCAGCACATTAGGATTCAACATTTCAAGGCAAACAAAAAACATCATGGACAATACACCAAACATAACAACAAGGTAAAAATGAAAACCTACAAGTCATGGTAGGTTGGGGATGGTGAAGGTGGGGGGCCTGTTTGGACATTTGGCCTTGGTTGCTGGGCCACATCTCTGTCCCCCTGTGCACTGGCAGGTGGCTGTGCCATCTGTTGCATCCTGGCAGGATCTATTTGTGGGTTTTGGTAGGGGTAATTTTGTAATTGCTGTGGGAAGTCCTGGAAGGGCTGCCTAAATTGCCCATATCCCCCAATATGTCCATGTCTAACATACCCATGTTGGGGCCAACCACCAACATTGGGTAAGTTAAAGTGGCCATATTGGGCATGTGCGCCCTGGCCCATATATTGGACCTGTGGAGCCACATTGGGGATGTGTGCAGGCTGAGGCAGAGGTGTTGCCACCCGTGGAGGAGGAGGAGGAGGAACAGGTTCCAAGTATGGTTGACTACTCACATCAAGTCCAACCATCCTATCAATCTGAGTCTCCTCTGACAGCTGCCACCTTTCAAGGAACTGAAAGACACTGCAGGGATTATTGGGTGGTGTGCTGGCATCCAAGACGATTTGGAGAGCCCCTCTCGTACGCAGCCTGTACCCACGGGGAACTGCCCTCAAATACTGTGCCAGACTGCGCCCATATGCCTCCTCCCCATCATCATGAGCAGCTGTCGACAAGTAGTCCAATACACCACGGTCAACCTGCATCCTTGTTCCCGAAGCTGCTCCTTCTCTCCTGCACCTGCCTCGTCGTGGTAGGGCAGAAGGCTGTGGTGAGGTCTCCAGTGGCATGGTGGGGCTGCTACTGTTGCCCCGGTCATCAGGCTGTGCTGGCTGGCTAACTGATTCTGGTGGTGGTGATCTTGGTGGTGGTGCTGGTGTTGCTCTGGGAAGTCCAGAAGATGGGCCGGAGCCTGCAGCAACATCCGACTCAGGATCATTTAGGACCTCAGAGTCGGAACCCGTCTCCCTCTCTGTGAGGTTTGACTCGGTGCTACAATGGTAAAAATAACATCAAGTAAATTGTGCTTACAGAATATACAAAGTACTACATTAAACCATGTACTTACGGTCTCAGCTCCATCACAGGAGCCAGGAAATGTAGGCGGTCGTAATAGAGGTATTTCCTCTTTGTGGTTCCGGCCGCTCCACTACGGGACCTCAGCTGTCTCTCCCTCCTATATGTGTCCCTGCAACTGCGCCAACGCCTTGTCACATCAGTCACTACAATGTTAACAAAAACACAGGATTTTGTTACAACACACATATGGCTATGGAATCAAGGGTTACCCAATGCTTAGGCCCACATTTTACAAATGATATGATTTATATTCCTGTTGACTCCACACCAATCAACCAAAAAAAAAAGGTTGAGGCCTACTTCAAAGGACCTTCAAAACAACATATTTGCTAACCAAATTTAAAAAATACTGTGGTAATAATGTGAACATCTATGCTGTTTTTATAACAAGAACAATAGTTATATAGTGGCAAAGATACGGGCCCAAAAAATAGAAGATCACTGCATTTGGTGGCAGAACAATTAGCTAAATCAATATTTTTTCACACAAAATCTTCATGCTGCCACCAGTCAGGGATTTGGAATGTAGATGTTGTAAATATGTTAAAAAACAAAAAAAACAAAGTAATTAATTACTGATATCTGAGCAATCACTTATTGGGCCTTACATTGTGCAGATTAGATTAGGGGATTTGATTATGTGAACACATTCTTTCACTTACTAATTTGTTCACGCTCCTCACGAGGTCTTGCCGCATATCCAGGGAACATCTGGCCACAGATTCTTATCCACGCTGCCTCCCTGCGTCTGCGGTCAGCATAGTGGGGATCTCTCTGGTCCCATAGTTCTGGCCTCTCCTGGACCAGAACTATCAGCATTTCCACATTCACTGGTGTGGACATGATGGAGGACTCCGTGGAGGCATTCTTCCTGTTTTTTTTTATGCTGCTTGAGTAATTTGCATACCCAAGCTTCCTGGCCATGCCTCCTGCTCTTTCCTGTTGCCCAGGAGAAGTCTTGCGATTTAATCGCAAGTCACACGTGTGGTGCGTCTTCCATGCGTTTTTTTATCGCATCCATAGACTTGCATTGTTGAATCCGATCCGAAAATCGGTGACAATCGCAGCATGCTGCGATTGTCTCGGTCCGATCCGATCCGATAAAAAATTGCATGATCTGAGCAGCACCATAGAGTAACATGGGTTCGAATGCAATGCGATTTTTTATCGCATTGCATTCGTCCGTTTTAATCGCCAGTGTGACCCCGGCCTTATTGTTCATTCTGCCTCCCAAAAAAATTGAATAGAAAGAGATAAAAAAAATATCATGTGTCTGAAAACAAAACAAAAACTTGCCCTGCAAAAAACAAGCCCTCACATGATTCTGTGGGCCGAAATATGGAAAAATTGCTTCCAAAATTTGGTAATGCAAAAACTAGTTTTTGTAATAAAAAGCATTTTTTAGTGTGTGACAGTAGCCAAACATAAAAAAAAATAAATCTGGTATCACTGTAATCGTACCGAACAGAAGAATAGTTGCCTAATCCCTTAAACCAGAATAGGAATGGCGTAAAAATAAATAAAACCAATTATTCGCTTGCTCTTTTGTTCTTTCTGCCTACCAAAGATCACAGTAAGGCTTGGCGCACATTTATCCTGCGCTCTGCGCTGAGCGCTTACACCGGGGTTTCCCTGTAAATCTCTGAAATACATGATTCACACGGAACCCCCATTGGAAGATTCCTTATAATGAGGAATATTGAGGCACTGTGGTTGCTGTCTGACCTGTGATCCAGCGGTGTCCGTCTTTTAAGGATTGCATAAAAGTGCCATCGGCTACAGTTTTGTGAACTTCTGAAAAGAATGACAATGCTGAACAGAGGCCAGATGGAGTCCAGAGTAACTTTGCTGCCTCATTATAGTAAATGGATCCCTTGGGAGCTTCATCTGAATCACGTCACTCGGAGATTTAGATGGAAACCCCAATGGAAGTTTTCCGCATACAGCCCTGGTTAAATGTGATCCCAGACATTATGTAAAATGTTCCCAATAAAAGCTTCAACTCAATCCACAAAAAAGCAAGCCCCTATTCAGGTCTGTTATCTGTTGATGGAAATATAGGGGATTTGCATGTTAATAATAGTACAAAGGCTCTGGAAAAGCAAAATGGCTCCTCTCCCTTCCGAGCCCCACAATGTACCTAAACCACATATAATGAGTGTCCATATGTTTGGCATTTCTGAAGCGATGAGGGCCCGCCTAACTTATGAGTGCATGTCTCCAGAAGTATGAGCTGGGCATAACGTACTGGTAATTGCAACATACTGGTCACTACAGCATTCTGGTCACTACAATGGCAGTTTGCAATTTTCACTTGGCAACATTCATTGCTGCTTGTTTCTGGAAAACATCCATGTAGTCAAAATCATCACTACACCTGTAGATAAATTCCTTAAGTGGTATAGTTTAAAAAATGGGGTAGCTTGAGGGGGTATTCTGCTCTTCTAGCAAATAGAGGCTCTGTATATGGAGTCCGCAAACTGTTCTAAGAAAATCGCACTCCAGGAGGCAAATAGCTCTCCGTCCCTCCCGAGTCTCTCCATATAGCAAAGCAGTACTGTACAGCCACATATGGGGTATTGCAATGTTCAGTAGAAATTGTGGGACAAATTTTGGTGTGATTTTACCCACTTCTTGTGTGAAATGTAAAATTTGGGGCTTAAAAAAAAATTTGGTGGTAAAAATGTGGTTATTTTTTCTTCGCTGCCCAATGGTATAAAATTCTGTGACACACCCGTGGTGTCAATATAATGGCTGCACTCCTAGATGAATTTGATGAGAGGTGTAGTTTGCAAAATGGGGTCACTTATGGGGAATTCTGCTGTTCTGGCACCTCATGGGCTCTCCCTGTGAGTCATGGCACCTGCAAACCATAACAGTAAAATCTGGCGCTCCTTGCCCTCTGAGCTTTGCACTGTGCCAGAAAAATATTTCCCAATTAAATGTAGGGCACTGGCACACTCAGGAAATAATGGACCTCAGTTTGTTGTAAAAAAAAATACCTATTAGCCCTTTGAACAATTAAATTCTTGAGGCTAAAACATAATTTTAAAATGGTAAAAATGTAACATTCTTTCTTCACTGCCTAAAATTCTGTGATACACATGTGCTGTCAATATGACCACTGCACCACTAGATGAATTCATTGGTGAGTGTAGTTTGTAAAATGAGTTCACATATAAGGGGTTTCTGTTGTTCTGGCCCCTCAGGGACTCTGCCAATGTGACATGGCATCCTCAAACCATTCTAGCAAAATCTGAACTCCAATATGGCGCCACTTCCCTTCTGAGCATTGCACTCTGCCTCAAAAGTAGTATTCACCTACATGTGGGGTATTGGCGTACTCAGGAGAAATTGCACTACTAATTATATGCAATTTATTCTGTTACCATTATGAAAATGCAAACATTTTGGGCTAAAATATAATTTTTGTGAGGAAAATGTGATTTTATTATTTTCATGGCTCAACGTTATAAACTTCTGTGAAGCACCTGAGGGTTCAAGGTACTCACCACACATCAAAATACATTCATTGATGGGTCTAGTTTCAAAAATTGGGTCATTTGTGTAGGGTTTCCACTACTTAAGCACATCAGGGGTTCTCCAAATGGGTTATGACGTCCGCTAATGATTCCAAAAAGTCAAATGACGCTCCTTCTCTTCCAAGCCCTGCCATGCACCCAAACAGTAGTTTTTGCCCTCTTATTGGGTATTGACGTACTCAGGAGAAATTGTGCTACAAATTATATGATGTAATTTTCCCTGTTATCCTCATGAAAATGCAATATTTTGTGGTAAAAACATATTTGTGGGGAAAATTTCTTTTTTTTTTATTCTGTATGGCTCAATGTTGTAAACTTCTGTGAAGCACCTGAGGGTTCAATATGCTCACAACACATCTAGATCAGTTCCCTGAGGGGTCAAGTTTCCAAATGGTATCACTTGTGGGGGGGTTTTCCTTGTTTAGGCACATCAGGGGCTCTCCAAATGCGACATGGCAATTGTTCCAGCAAATTTTACATTGAAAATGTCAAATGGCACTGCTTCCCTTCCAAGCTCTGCCTTGCGCCCAGTGGTTTTGTCCCTTATATGGGGTATCACCACACTCATGAGAACTTACCCAACAGATTTTGAGATCCATTTTTTTCTGTTTCCTGTTTTTCCTGTTACCCTTGTCAAAATTTGAATCTGAAGTAAATTTTTTGTGAAAAAAATTTGAATGTTAATTGTTTTCCCCAAAAATTCCTGTGAAGCACCTAAAGGGTTAATAAACTTCTTGAATGTGGTTTTGAGCACCTTGAGGGGTGTAGTTTTTAGAAAGGTGTCACTTTTGGGTATCATCTACAATATAGACCCTTTAAAGTGACTTCAAATGTGATGTGGTCCCTAAAATAATGGTTTTGTAAATTTTGCTGAAAAAAAGAAAAATCACTCGTCATCTTTTAACCCTTATAACTTTCTAATGAAAAATAATTGTTTCAAAATTGTGCTGATGTAAAGTAGTGTCACTGCTGCTGTGCCTGCCACAGCCACTGCCGCAGGTAGAGGTTGCTTTTGCTTGTCCCCCAGGCCTCGGCGCTGCAGTGGTTCTGTGACCTCTGGGCTTGCTCCTGACTATCCCTGTATAGGAGTCCGCTACCACTAGGCCCACTCGCCAGGGTTAGGTCAGTTCCACGGTCCAGAGGGTCCACTACTGCGCTTGCTTCTTGCAGCGTCACAGATTAACCAGGCCCTGGACCCCGCCGGTACCGTATTCTTTGCCCAGGAAGAGCTGGGTCACTTGCATGAGAATCAAAAGCGTATCATGACCTTCATGCAAACTATGGACTCCCGTCTAACCTCATTACGACTCTCCGTCCCAGTTAATGCCACTCAGCTTGCTGGCCTCCAGCAAGAGCACACTTAGCAGCGTGAAACACAGGTTAGCATGCTGTTATATGGCCTCAGTTGATGATCACCTGTGTAACCTGCAAACTGCTGCGGTAGTCCCCACCCAAACGGCTTCCTATCACCTTTGCTCGACTTTCCAGTCCCATCCACTGCCGTGATTTGGTAAGCCACCCAAGTATAGAAGGGATCCCAAACTCTGCAGGAGTTTTTTGAATTTGTGCCATCTTCACTTTGAGCTCTTACCCCAGCAATACCCCACCGATCGGGCCAAGGTAGCTTTTGTAGTATCCCATCTAGAGGGGGAGGCTTTGGCCTGGGTTAATCCCCTGTGGGAACGTAATGATCCCATAGTCTCTCAGTTGATGGTATTCCTAGATACCTTCCGTAGGGTGTTTGACGAACCCAGATGGTTGGCATCCACGACTGAGTCCCTGCTCAATCTTAATCAGGGTTCTCTGTCGGTGGGTCAGTACGCCATCCGCTTTCGCACCCTAGCCTCTGACTTAGGGTGGAATAATGAGACCCTAGTTTGCGCTTTTTGACGTGGATTGTAGGGTTGGATAAAGGATGAGCTTGCAGGGCGTGATACCCTAACCTCCTTGGAGGGGTTAATCTCTGGCTACATGCATTGAACTGCATTTCCAGGAAAGGTCCCGCGAGGTGGACCGAGAGATCAGGAGACAAGTCTACCTAGGACAGGTGGGAGAGGCCTTCCTAGGTGATCCTGATCCTTCTCCTCCCCTGACACTCTCTGTCATACTGATCTTAGAGCAGAGATGCTATTCGGAGGAGGCCTACTTGGATTCGGGCACGGCTGGTAGTTTCGTCAGTCATGAGGGTGTTCGGAGACTTCGGATTCTGGTACGGACCCTGGACAGACCATGTTTGAGTGCGTCGATATATGGGACCCACGCAAGATGTTGTTACCTTGGTGACCGAAGAAGTTAAATTACAGGTTGGAGTGCTACATCGAGAACGTATTACTTTATACATCTTGCCGAACCTCTCGCATGCTCTGCTGCTTGGGCTACCTTGGCTTAGGCTCCATGAGACTACCCTCGACTGGTGCTCAGGAGATGTGCTTCGCTGGGGATCTCCTTGCCTGGATCGGTGTTTGCAGTCTGTGCATGCAGTTTGCGCTCCTCAGCCTACTGCCATTCCCGCAGGATTGCCACAACCGTATTGGGCCTATGCGGACGTCTTTAATATGAAGAAGGCTGAGAGTCTTCCTCCACATCGCCCCTACGACTGCCCGATTGAGCTTGTCCCCAGCTCCACACCACCTAGGGGCAGGATTTACCCGCTGTCTCCTGCGGAGACTCAGGCCATGTCTGAATATATCCGGGAGTACTTGGCAAAAGGATTTATTCGAAAGTCTGCATCCCCTGCAGGAGCAGGTTTTTGCTTTGTAAAAAAGAAAGACGGATCTCTTCGGCCTTTCGAATTTTCACTAAACTTGACCTCCGAGGCGCCTACAACTTGGTCTGAATGCGCGCTGGGGAAGAGTGGAAGACCGTCTTTAACACCCAAGATGGTCACTATGAATACCTCGTCATGCCATCCGGTCTCTGCAACTCTCCGGCCGTGTTTCAAGAATTTGTCAATGACATTTTCTGTGATCTCCTGTACTCCTGTGTTGTGGTGTATCTGGATGACATCCTTGTCTTTTCTCCAGACCTCTCTACCCACAGAAGAAGTGTTTGTCTAGTCTTGCAGAGTCTGAGGGAGAATCATCTGTATGCCAAGCTCGAGAAATGCCTCTTCGAACAAGCTTCTCTACCCTTCCAGGGTTATATTATCTCAGACTCCGGTCTAAAGATGTATCCTGAGAAGGTGTCTGCCATCCTCGACTGGCTGCAACCCTGTGGAGTAAGAGCTATTCAAAGATTTCTTGGATTCGCCAATTATTACAGGCAATTCATCCCTCATTTCTCTTCCGTGATCAAACCCATCTCTTCTCTTACCCATAAAGGATTGAGTCCCAAGTCTTGGACCCCTGAAGCCTTATTACTTCTAAAGCAGTACTTCGCCACAGCACCAGTGCTCCATCGTTCTGAAAGCCATTCGTTCTAGAGGTGGATCCTTCTTCCACAGGTGTTGGAGCTGTACTCTTGCAGAGGACCTCCAAGGGTCAGTGGGTTCCTTGTGGCTTCTTCTCTAAGTCATTTTCTGCAGCTGAACGCAATTATGCCATTGGGGACTGCGAGTTGCTGGCCATAAAACTAGCTCTGGAGGAGTGGCGGTATCTCCTTGATGGAGCCATGCATCTATTTGTGATCTTTACCAATCATAAGAATATGGCCTATCTCCGATCTGCCCAGATACTAAATATTCAACAGGCCAGATGCTCCCTGTTCTTCACCCATTTTGATTTTGAACTTCGCTTTCGGCCAGGCGACAGGAATGTCAAAGCGGACACATTATGGAGGTCATCTCAGCTTGACGATGTTGAAGAGGAACCAACGCATATTGTGAACCCTGCCAAGGTCATCACTGTGGCTCCTCTGAGTATGACCAGTCCTCTGCCGGGTAAGACTTTTGTCGCTGAGGGCGACAGGAGGAGAGTGTTACTCTGGGGACATTCATCCAAGTTGGCCTAGGCACACTGGAGTTAAGAAGACTTTTCTTCTCATTGCCCGCTATTGCTGGTGGCCCATTCTGCATCTGGATGTCAAAGAATTTGTCGTCTCATGTCCACCTTTTGCTAGGAACAAAGTTCCTAGGCAATTACACTCTGGAACCCTGATTCCTCTCCCAGTGCCATCTGCTCCTTGGCAGCACATAGCCATGGACTTCATTACCAATCTTCCCAGTTCTTCTGGCTGTACTGTCATCCTAGTGGTGGTAGATCGGTTCTCTAAGATGGCTCACTTTGTTCCCTTGCCCGGTCGTCCGTCCGCACCCTGAGTTGGCTAAGATTTTTATTGGGAACATCTTCAGACTCCACGGGTTCCCTCGGCACATCTTTTCCGACAGGATTTCAATTTACAGTACATCCCGCTTCTGGAAAGCTCTGTGCAACCTCATGAAGGTGACTTTAGACTTCTCTTTTGCCTACCACGCTCAGAATAATGGCCAAGTGGAGCGGACTAATCAAGTATTAGCTACCTATCTTCGACACTTTTCTAACTCACACCAGGGTGACTGGGTCGATCTGCTTCCTTGGGCTGAGTTTGCCTATAATAATCACTCCAGTGAGTCCTCCTCCAAACTCCATTCTTCATTGTGTTCAGGCAACATCCGGGTATGCCTCATCCTGTTTCTTTAGCTTCAGGAGTACCATCAGCCGTCAAAGAGGCGCTCAACAAAGCGTGAAGTAAGATGAAAAGACACGCCGATAAGAGGCGCCTAGATTCTCCTCCTTTCAGTCCCAGTGACAAGGTCTGGCTATCTGCAAAGTACATTAGACTCAAGATACCGTCATACAAGTTGGGCCCCCACTACATCGGTCCCTTCGAGGTGCTGAGACAAGTCAACCATGCGGCCTACAAGCTGAGATTGCCTGCCTCGCTCCGCGTTTCCAATGCCTTCCATGCGTCCCTGCTCAAACCTGCTATCTTCGACCGCTTTCACTCTTCTTCTGGTGCTTCTTCACAACCTGTGAGTACCGAGAATGTGTTTGAGGTGAAAGATATTTTTGCCATGAAAAGGGTTCCCGGGAAAACCTTTTTCTTGATTGATTGGAAGGGTTTTGGTCCTGAGGAGAGATCGTGGGAGCCGTTGGTGAACAGCAATGCCCCTCGAATCCTTCATAGGTTCCTCTCCAGCCGCGGTAGGAGGGGTTGTAAAGAAGAGGGTACTGTCACCGCTGCTGTGCCCACTGACTCCGCTGTCATGGGTAGAGGTTCCTCTTGCTTCTCCCCCAGGGCTTGGCCCACTGTTCCTGCACGGTCCAGCTGTGTCTCCCTCTGCTTCCGGCCTCTCGTTCCTCCCGGCGTCTGCGCATGCACTGGATCCCTTAATGGCATTGTTATTTCCTCAGATGCCTCCGCTCTGTGAGACTCGGTAGCCAATCCAGGTTAGTCAGGGGCTATTTCTGGCACCTCCTCCATGGGGAGGTGCCTGGTTATTCAGTCCACACTGCTCTATGACTTGGGCCTGCGCTTTCTGCCTTGTGTGCTTGAGTCTCTACAGTTTTCCCTGTGCATTCTTGTGTTGCCCTGCTTGCTACCGCACTCTCCTTCATTAGTATCCTTCTAGCCCGCGTTATCCCCTTACTCTCTCCACAGCTACCTCCTGTTGCAGCCGTCGTGGGGTTCAGTCCTGATGTCCACTTCTTGAGTCCCTCCTGTATCCACCTGTGTACTGGAATCCATGTCTCTAGCTCCTGTTCTCTTGAAGCCTCTGTCCTTCCGTGGCTCCACTCAGTCTCGCTCCCCATTCTCTGCTTGAACTGCCCCTCTTGGTATCAGCTGCTGTGGTTCTGTGACCTCTGGGCTTGCTCCTGATGAACCTTGTATAGGGGTCGGCAACCACTAGGCCCGCTCGCCCAGGGGTAGGTCAGTTCCACGGCCCAGAGGGTCCACTCTTGCACTCGCTTCTTGTAGCGTCACAAGTAGACATGTGAGAAATGTTATTTATTAACTATTTTGTGTGACATATCTTTGTGATTTAATGGCATGAAAATTCAAAGTTGGAAAAGTGTGACATTTTCTAAATTTTTTCCAAATTTCCATTTTTTTCACAAATAAATGCAAATCATACCGAAGAAATTTTACCGCTATCTTGAAGTGCAATATGTGACGAAAAAACATTCTTGGAATCACCAGGATCTATTGAAGCATTCCAGAGTTATTACCTCATAAAATGACAGTGGTCAGAATTGTAAAAATTGGCCCAGTCATTATCGCGCAAACCACCTTCGGGGATAAAGTGGTTAAGACCGTGTTCATACAATGCATTTAACATGCATTTTTTTCCCGCGAAATGTGGTAAAAATCCAATTATTTTCCTAATCACGTCAAGCAGAGCATAACTTTTGGAGGGAACAGCATATACTCTACATTGAGGGTATATTTTATTGATACACCATATGTGTAGAAGAGGGGAGTAATAACTGTGCATTTTGAATAGTAAATCTGCTCCTTTATGGGGCTTCTGTAAATAATATCATAATGCTGTCTGACAACAAAGTTTATTGGTATTTGGAAGCTTCAATTATAGCAATGAAAGATAAGTAAAATAAAACTAGAGACAAATCATAATGCATCAGGACTGGAGTAATTCATTACAGAAGAAGTAGAATTCAGGACACTGGAGATATTTTAAATTTCAAGAGTATTATGTTTGGTTGTTATCAAATTTGACATTTTTGCCAGGTTCACACAAAGCAGTTTTACAGACGTTTTAAGGACGTTAAACTTGAATAAAGAATAATAATTTAGAAATATTGTATTGTGTCCACATGTATAAAGCTGGTAGAAATGTTTTCACACGTTTATGGCTGGAACCGCTGACATTCCTTTTACTAAACACTGACACTAGTGCGGTGAATAGTTGTTCAGGTATTTTCTGTTTAATAATGATGATTAATGCAAATAATTTTGTACAGATTTGTTTTCATGTTAACATTAAAGTCTTTTTCTGTTGATCATTGTCTAAGCAACTCAATTAAAATATTGTGGTTCAGTGACACACAATACAGCACAAACGCGTCCTAGGGAGATTCTTTTTATAGACACAGTGTGGTATAAAGTTGCATTTAAAGTTAATTTATGAGCTTTTCTTTTTTAACTAAAAGTGCCTAAGATATGTAAGGAGTTAGAAATCTGCAGTTACCTTAAAGCAAAATCCCACCTTAAATGGGTAACAATAAAGTGAAATGATTTTTGGGAATTAAAATATTTACCAGAGAGAAAGGAATGTAAAATAAAAAAAAATAACTATTACTTTCTCCCACATCTCCAGTGGTCCATGCAGGTCTTGAAAATGTTTGATCCATTATTTACATGACGACTGCCGCGAAACACCTGCCTCAGCAGAGACTTTGTAATGTATGCTATGAAGGTGCACAGATTTCGAGAATGATGGATGGAACCTCATCATTGGAGGATTGATGGGTACGAAAAAAGCAGCAGTCCCCATGAAGAATTTCTTTGAGAAAAAGGAGAGAAACTATCACCACTGTTATTGGCACACAGTGCATTACTGCCATTACCGGGGTATGTGTCTGGGCCCTCCTCCTCAATGGACCTCAGGGGCAGGATTCGGCCATGTCCTACCCCTGAGTGTGTGTCCTGGGATGCACGTTCAGTTGAAATCTATTGCCGTGCAGGACGTGATTATTGCACTGCAATAGGAGCCGGCAGACAATCAGAGGCGGGCAGCTGATGTTGGCGTGCATATTGCTGGTGTATGATGTCACTGTCATGCGATGGTGCACCCGTGCTGCAAATGGTTGAGGTAGAGGATGCTGCTGGACTGTGACCAGATAAGGAGAAACTTTTTTGTACTGAAATCCGCAATATGGGCAGACATATGGGGGGCAGGATGGAGACATATGAGAGCCAGGATGGAAACATACTGTATGCGGAGGCAAGATGACATATGGTGGGTTAGATAGAGACATATTCTGGGCAGGATAGAGACATATGGGGGTAGAATGGAGACATATAGGGAGCCAGGATGAGATGACATATATGGGGTAAGGATGGAGACATATGGGTCCAGGATGGGAGGACATGTGGGGCAGGATAAAGACACATGGGGCCATGATGGGAGGCAGGATTGAGACATATGGGGCCAGGAATGAGACACATGGTGGCCAGGATGTGGGGTGGTTATCACAGTAAAGTGCCAGGATATAGGACACTTAAGGATAATTAAGGGTTTTATTACTGATGTGATGTATTTTATTTTTGAGGATACTGCTTTCAGGGGCCGGGGAGGTCTTGTTAGTGTGGAGAGCAACAATGTTGAATTTTTTTCTTCATCTGGCGTAGTGTAGAAGTTGGGAAATGTGCTAAAGATAAATATTATATTCTGCTGAGACGAGTCCTGGCTGGAAGAAGTGATGACGGTCTGCACTGGTTGAAGAAGAAATGCAAAGGTGAATATCTTCAACCAGAGATGTCACTGGTAAGTCAGTAAGTTACCTGTAGGCTGGAGTCACACTTACTGTATAAAAAATCGGTCCGATTTTGACGGCCGAGAATCGCACAAATGTTCCCTGAACAGTGATCCGTATGTAATCCGTTTGCAATGCGAGGAAGCAATTTCCTTGAATCTAGTAACAGTGCGACATCTGCATGGCATCCGTATGCAATGCGATTTTAGCATGAGCTTTCACATACAGCAGTTCTCTCTATGTAAAAGCTCAAGTTAAAATCACATTGCAAAACTCTACTGTTTTAAAAATGCCAAATAATCTTCAAAACATATATATACTGTGTATATATATATATAGTGGGGAAAAAAAGTATTTAGTCAGTCAGCAATAGTGCAAGTTCCACCACTTAAAAAGATGAGAGGCGTCTGTAATTTACATCATAGGTAGACCTCAACTATGGGAGACAAACTGAGAAAAAAAAATCCAGAAAATCACATTGTCTGTTTTTTTTTCATTTTATTTGCATATTATGGTGGAAAATAAGTATTTGGTCAGAAACAAAATTTCATCTCAATACTTTGTGATATATCCTTTGTTGGCAATGACAGAGGTCAAACGTTTTCTGTAAGTCTTCACATGGTTGCCACACACTGTTGTTGGTATGTTGGCCCATTCCTCCATGCAGATCTCCTCTAGAGCAGTGATGTTTTTGGCTTTTCGCTTGGCAACACGGACTTTCAACTCCCTCCAAAGGTTTTCTATAGGGTTGAGATCTGGAGACTTGCTAGGCCACTCCAGGACCTTGAAATGCTTCTTACGAAGCCACTCCTTCGTTGCCCTGGCGGTGTGCTTTGGATCATTGTCATGTTGAAAGACCCAGCCACGTTTCATCTTCAATGCCCTTGCTGATGGAAGGAGGTTTGCACTCAAAATCTCACGATACATGGCCCCATTCATTCTTTCATGTACCCGGATCAGTCGTCCTGGCCCCTTTGCAGAGAAACAGCCCCAAAGCATGATGTTTCCACCACCATGCTTTACAGTAGGTATGGTGTTTGATGGATGCAACTCAGTATTCTTTTTCCTCCAAACACGACAAGTTGTGTTTCTACCAAACAGTTCCAGTTTGGTTTCATCAGACCATAGGACATTCTCCCAAAACTCTTCTGGATCATCCAAATGCTCTCTAGCAAACTTCAGATGGGCCCAGACATGTACAGGCTTAAACAGTGGGACACGTCTGGCACTGCAGGATCTGAGTCCATGGTGGCGTAGTGTGTTACTTATGGTAGGCCTTGTTACATTGGTCCCAGCTCTCTGCAGTTCATTCACTAGGTCCCCCCGCGTGGTTTTGGGATTTTTGCTCACCGTTCTTGTGATCATTCTGACCCCATGGGGTGGGATTTTGCGTGGAGCACCAGATCGAGGGAGATTATCAGTGGTCTTGTATGTCTTCCATTTTCTAATTATTGCTCCCACAGTTAATTTCTTCACTCCAAGCTGGTTGGCTATTGCAGATTCAGTCTTCCCAGCCTGGTGCAGGGCTACAATTTTGTTTCTGGTGTCCTTTGACAGCTCTTTGGTCTTCACCATAGTGGAGTTTGGAGTCAGACTGTTTGAGGGTGTGCACAGGTGTCTTTTTATACTGTTTAAACAGGTGCCATTACTACAGGTAATGAGTGGAGGAAAGAGGAGACTCTTAAAGAAGAAGTTACAGGTCTGTGAGAGCCAGAAGTCTTGATTGCTTGTTTCTGACCAAATACTTTTTTTCCACCATAATATGCAAATAAAATGAAAAAAAAACAGACAATGTGATTTTCTGGATTTTTTTTTCTCAGTTTGTCTCCCATAGTTGAGGTCTACCTATGATGTAAATTACAGACGCCTCTCATCTTTTTAAGTGGTGGAACTTGCACTATTGCTGACTGACTAAATACTTTTTTTCCCCACTGTATATATATCACAGGCATATATATATATCTTTATATTTCATAGAGAGATAAATAGCAGAATAGCCGATAATTCTTTTGTCGGCTTCTGTAAAATCATTGCAGAACCCGACAGTAGAGGAGACGTGGTTTACATACAGTAAACCCATGCAGAACAGTTAGATTTATATATGTCAGTGTCTGATACTGTTAGAAGTGGGTGTGTGTGTGTGCGTGTGTAAAATTTGGGACCTGTATGCATTTACTAAAAGAATGTATTTACGGAAAAAACTAGCGTGGGCTCCGACGCAATTTTCTGTATCAGAGAGGGAAAGCCAGTGACTGAGGGCAGATATTAATAGCCTAGAGAGGGACCATGGTTGTTGCCTCCCCTTGGCTAAAAAAATCTGCCCCCAGCCACCCCTAAAAAGGCGATCTGTAAGATCCAGTATCTGTGTCTGAGCATAGCCCTTGTCCATGCCAGTGAAACTCAGCAGCTGCAGTATGGGAATCTGCCTAGAAGTGGTACTTGGTGGTTTACCTGTGTTAAGGATATAAAGAAAGCACTGAAGATATACAAAATGGATACTAAATGAACTTATATAAATCAAAATGGCGATTACTGATGAGCCACAGCTGTTGTTCACATAGAAGATATCTGTGAACTTTGACAGGTCTGTTCCAGCAGTTTTTGCTAATAAAGATCAAATAATCATTATTGCTTAGCTGCAGATTAGGACCATATGAAGCAATTAATATTTATTAAAGCCCTCCCAAGGGAGGAGAAATTACAGGGTTTTTTTTGATTGATCGATATGATAAGTGATAATCTATATTAGTTTGTACCTTTTCCACAATAAACCAGATTTCTTCTAGTCACTGTACTGGACATTCATGAGTAGCTTTTCTCCATGTACACATATATCTCTTAGATATATAATTTGGCAGCAGACAATTAAGATGATGAACTTTAGTGTGACCCTAACACCTGCAGCCTGGTCTGTCTCCATCATAAGGAGCTCCAGTGAGCACCTGGTAGCCATTTAGCTGTGCACCTTCCTAGGCAGGCCTGGTCCTGTGGTACAGTGGTTCTACAAGTTCACTTGTGCCACTATTGGGCGTAATGGCACATAGGGACAGCTATAGAAACTATGTCAAGAGCCCTATATTCGAAGCATAGTTATGCAGTCAGAATAACACCATTAACCAAGATCAAGGAACATCAGAATTCTGTACATGGCATGTAAATACTGTAGTAAAAAACTTATGATTATTAGCATATATGGTATTGTTACTAATGGCCAAATGTATCAGAGAATGTTCAGTTTTTGTTCTTGTTTTACCAAAGATCATGTCTACACCTTTTCAAGTCTGATGTCTAATGAAAAAAATGGCTGTAGAAGCCTTCTGCCACTGAAGCCCTACCTAACAGCCACCTAACACTCACCTGCAACCCAAAAGAAGAAAAGAACAGATTGAGATCTACAAGATTTCTACAAAAAAATTCTCTCGATGCTTTCAAAAACCTTCTAACTAACAACAATGTTTGAAAGTTTACTTTTATACTCTTATACTTTTTTGTAGGTTTTGCATCCTTTTAAATGATGCATTAGAAAATAGTATCCTAAAACAAATTCTAGAGAAGGAAACTGATCATTAACATTAAACCAACCTAAATCCTTTCAGCATGGTAAAGTTATCTAAATTAGCATTTTCTTTTACATATTTTAAACAGCGCACCATTTCATCTTAAACTATAAAAGTTACAACTATTTTCTAGTTATTATAATAGTGAGTTTTTGCTTTCTGGAATGCATTGCATATGCATAATTATTTCACATGACTTTTGAATATCAATTAATTTTTTCTCTTCAGAAATAATTATATTTTTTCAGATATTTAACACATGCTCTTCTACAATTTTAGAGTCTGATGACTGTAATACATCATTTAAATAAATTAAATTGCAGAAGCCACTTCTGTGCAATGTGGAATCTGCATATTGCAAGTTACCGGCTACATCCTGTATTTAGCAAAGAGGTAAAATAAGGTATGGTGTGGTTTGCAAGAGCAAAAATGAAAACCATGTAGTTCCTCACTATGTGGTTAATAACTCCAGGATTGTAATTATTTGCAGTTGTATTTGGCTTCCTTCTCTACAGGTGTAAATTGCCATTTTGGTCATGAATCAGAAGTATGATGGGGCCACACAGATGAGACCACCCACACAGTCACATTTCTAAATTTCAGATGGGTGGCAGCAAACACTTTCCAAACCAGTATTCGATTGTGGGGATATCAGCGCGTACCTGAAATTCAGTCTTCTCTTGGGGCAAAAGCCTCAACTAGTGCCTTCTAAAAATCTAGTGATTTAATTTATTTAACATATATATATTATATATATATTTATATATATATATACATATGTAACTATGAATATGTAACTAATTCACCATAATATATGTAAAAAGATAGATAGAGTGAAAGAGCAAAAGAGTGAAAAAGAGAAAGCGTAAAAGAGAATTATGAAAATAAGAAAGAGGAAGGAAGGGAAAGAAAAAGAAGGCATGAATGAAAAAAAGAAACGAATAAAGAAAGAAGAAAAATATTTTACAATCATGTGCCTACAGTTGTGGCCAAAAGTATTGACACCCCTGCAATTCTGTCAGATAATACTCAGTTTCTTCCTGAAAATGATTGTAAACACAAATTCTTTGGTATTATTATCTTCATTTAATTTGTCTTAAATGAAAAAACACAAAAGAGAATGAATCAAAAAGCAAAACATTGATCATTTCACATAAAACTCAAAAATGGGCCAGACAAAAGTATTGACACCCTCAGCCTAATACTTGGTTGCACAACTTTTAGCCAAAACATTTAGCCAACATTTAGCCAAAATAACTGCGACCAACCGCTTTCGGTAACCATCAATGAGTTTCTTACAATGCTCTGCTGGAATTTTAGACCATTCTTCTTTGGCAAACTGGTCCAGGTCCCTGATATTTGAAGGGTGCCTTCTCCAAACTGCCATTTTTAGATCTCTCCACAGGTGTTCTATGGGATTCAGGTCTGGACTCATTGCTGGCCACCTTAGAAGTCTCCATTGCTTTCTCTCAAACCATTTTCTAGTGCTTTTTGAAGTGTGTTTTGGGTCATTGTCCTGCTGGAAGACCCATGACCTCTGAGGGAGACCCAGCTTTCTCACACTGGGCCCTACATTATGCTGCAAAATTTGTTGGTAGTCTTCAGACTTCATAATGCCATGCACACGGTCAAGCAGTCCAGTGCCAGAGGCAGCAAAGCAACACCAAAACATCAGGGAACCTCCACCATGTTTGACTTGTGGGACCGTGTTCTTTTCTTTGAATGCCTCTTTTTTCTCCTGTAAACTCTATGTTAATGCCTTTGCCCAAAAAGCTCTACTTTTGTCTCATCTGACCAGAGAACATTCTTCCAAAACGTTTTATGCTTTTTTCAGGTAAGTTTTGGCAAACTCCAGCCTGGCATTTTTATGTCTTGGGGTAAGAAGTGGGGTCTTCCTGGGTCTCCTACCATACAGTCCCTTTTCATTCAGACGCCGACGGATAGTACGGGTTGACACTGTTGTACCCTTGGACTGCAGGGCAGCTTGAACTTGTTTGGATGTTAGTCGAGGTTCTTTATCCAACATCCGCACAATCTTACGTTGAAATCTCTTGTCAATTTTTCTTTTCCGTCCACATCTAGGGAGGTTAGCCACAGTGCCATGGGCTTTAAACTTCTTGATGACACTGTGCACGGTAGACACAGGAACATTCAGGTCTTTGGAGATGGACTTGTAGCCTTGAGATTGCTCATGCTTCCTCACAATTTGGTTTCTCAAGTCCTCAGACAGTTCTTTGGTCTTCTTGCTTTTCTCCATGCTCAATGTGGTACACACAAGGACACAGGACAGAGGTTGAGTCAACTTTAATCCATGTCAACTGGCTGCAAGTGTGATTTAGTTATTGCCAACACCTGTTAGGTGCCACAGGTAAGTTATCAAAAGTCTTTGTTTTTAAAAATGTCCAAACAGATTGGTTTGTACCTGTGTACACTTCCTATTGTTCCATTTTGAATGGATCCGTTTTTACTCTAAGTATTTCTGAACACATCAAGTGTCCTTACCATGTGCAATGCATTGAGCCCCTCTTGACTGGGTAATTTTCTGAATTTGTGCTTTTGTTTTTTCCCTCTTTAAAAGCCTTTTTTTAATTGTTTCATCAACATAACCGTATGTAGGCTTGTTTTTTATTTTTTTTAATGACACCATCATTTTACTCATGCAATTTTCTGGAAAGCAAAAAAAATAAAAAGTCCAAGTGATGTAATATTACTAAAACAAAAGATCAATTTCGTCATGAGTTTTTGGGTCTTGTTTTTACAGCTTTCATTGTACTGTAAAAATTACCTGACAATATGATTCTCCAGGTTAATATGTGTGCTATGCACATGCGCAGGATTACTGCGCCGAACAGGTCAGTGTGACGCTGATGGGAGGGGGGTGCCATTATAAAGAAGTCAGCAGGCAGTGCTTTCTTCAAGGCATCGCACGCCCAGGAGCCTGGAGAAAATCATTACCATATATGAGTAACATTATAAATTAATTTGTCATTATCTACACCGCAGCCATAAGGCATACAGATGAGACTGGTTTAACCATTCTATTACCTGTATGCCCATAGTAATAGA
This sequence comes from Dendrobates tinctorius, assembly GCF_039654945.1. NCBI lineage: Eukaryota > Metazoa > Chordata > Amphibia > Anura > Dendrobatidae > Dendrobates > Dendrobates tinctorius. Next base: position 17,149,001 of record NW_027361671.1, on the reverse strand, counting down.
CCAAAAATGTCCAGATAGTGACTCATTCCCTTTGAAAAGCTTCAAAAATCTGTGCCTCTTGCGTTATATCAGTGCAGTTTTTCAGATGAAAAAGTGCAAAATCCTTTGTTTACATGTAGTGGTAATTATTAAGATTGTTAAGTTGACTCTGAAGGGACCTGAAAAGCTTAAGTCCCACTTGTACATTAAACTGAAGAGCAGTGCAATATGCATTAAGGTTATATGTAGTGATGGGTGAGCACTAAAATGCTTGGGTGCTCATTGCTCGGGTCAAGCAAATTGGAATGCTTGGGTGCTCGACCCGAACAACGAGCCCCAATGTAAGTCTATGGGAAACTCAAGTATTTTTCTGGCGACCCCCTGGCGGTCTGCAGAGGAACTAGAAATTGCAGAAATCGATGGGAACAGTGCTCAAATGACATGGGAACAGCATGGGGAAGACCCCTGGAAGCATTTCTGACTCCCAGGTCAATGTTGTGAACAATGTTGTCCGAGTCTAATGCCACTTTTACAGACACACAATAAAACATACAAAAACAAAACCAAAATGGATTTTCCTGGGAAATATGTTAAGGAACATCCTTTCCAGGGTAATGACTTCTATATAAAATTAATAACCAAAAACAAAAATGCTCCTCCACACCTTGGGCTATGTTCGCACAGAGAGTCTGAAAGTCACAAAGCCTATTTTTCAGGTGGCCTTTACTATTCTTAAAGGGCCAGCATTCAGCCCTCACTATTCTTAGAAAGTCATTACCCGGCTATGCTTTACTGACCCCATTAATAAAAAGTGGGTCTCCTATACTGTTATTTCATATGCAGTGAGTGACAGGACTGCCCAAAATTTGGACGCACCCCAATACCCCTTTGAAGAGACGTATAGGAGGGACTCCTGAAACGATGCTCCCATACTGTTTGCCTATGCAGTGAATGCAAGGGCTGCTAAAAATTTGGAGGCACTCCAATGCCCCTTGGAAGAGACGTGGCGGAGGGCCTCATAAAAAAAGTTTCCATTAGAAAGGAGCGGGTCTCCTATACTTGTAATGCCCATGCACTAAGTGTATGGGCTGACAAACATTTACCCCTGAAGGTATACATGAACATACTGTATAACAATTTTTTTACTGGCATCATAAACACCCTTTAAAAAAATTATGTGGGTGTTGCATCATGGACCATGGTCACCCTGGTGATATGGTGGTGGAGGATGAGGGTGAGAAGGAGGGGGACAAGAGCAAATATGCAAAAATCAGGTAGCATATACCCATGTGTGGGTGTGAAGAGGTGCATGGGAATAGACCGCCCAAAAAAAGAAACTGGATTTGAGTTTATGTTACCCTGCTATCATTCTGTGGTGTTGAGAAGTCTGTCCCAATCCAGCCCTTGTTCATTTTTAAAAGAGTCAGCCTGTCAGCATTTTCAGTTGACAGGCAAATGCGCTTAGCAGTTTTTATTCCACCAATGGCACTTAAAACACGCTCTGACAAAACGCTAGCGGCAGGGTAGACGAGGACCTCCAAGGCGTAGAGAGCCAGTTCATGCCACATTTCCAGCTTGGATACCCAATAATTATAAGGCACAGAGAAATCACGGAGGATGTTGGTTTGGTCATCAAGTTACTCCCTCAGCTCTTCCCAAACTTTGCACTCCTTGTGAGAGTACCCCATGCCTCAGGGCCACTGCAATGGGAAGGACTGGGAAAAGGCTCCCAGAACTTAAACAGTGTTCCCCTGCCTCTGCTGGATTGGGGTTATGTCTCACTCGCCTGTACTCCTTGGTTGTCCAATGAACTGTGACCTCTGCTGCCTGTGTTTTCAGATGGGAATTTTTTTAATAATTCTGCAACAAGGGCCTTCTGGTACTGCCCAATTTTAGCAGACCTGTCCACTTCGGGAATAAGAGATAGAAAGTTCTCCTTGTAGTGTGGGTCTAGAAGTGTCACCAACCGGTAATGACTGTCCCCCAAAATTCTCAAAATTTTGAGAATGCGAGTGTCATGGGAAAGGGAGCGTAACATAAACTCAGCCATGCATGCCAGACTGCTAACAGGCAAGAATTCCATGTCCTCACCAAAAGGACGATTGACCATGCTCTCCTCTTCCTCCCTGTCCTCAGGCCATCCACACTGAACAGATGGTATGGCAGTTGTGCACGTAGTATCATCTATGCTTTGGGAGAAAAAACGAGAAGAAAAAGAACATGCCCACAAAAATGGGAACACCCAAATTTTGTTAAAAACAATCAAAACTTTATTAGAGACACCAAAAACATGCTGCAAGGACACAACAATGAATAAAAACATTTAAAAGCAGACTCTGGAACACAGTCTAGTCATGCGATATGGTTGTGGCAAAGACACCCCACAACTTACCCCACAAAGCAAACAGTGAGTGTAGCAGGCTCAAAAGAAAAATGACAAATATCAACGATAATAATAATATTAATAATGAGTCATGCAGCATGACCAAAAAACACTGGCAGCAATGTACAAAAAGTGTATATGTATATTGCAACCTATCTACCTATTCACAGCACCATATGAGTAAAAAATGATAAAAAAAAGGTGGAAAGGCAGAGACACTGTGTCAAAAAATGTATATATTGGAAATAAACTTAGTCATCGTATAGTCCCAAGAAAATGCATGAAACAATCAAATTTGCATGACATGAAAAGGTAAGAAAGCCAAACCAGTTCCCTTGCTGGAATGGAAAAAAGGAAGCCCAAAGATTCAAACCCAATAGTATGGGTATGTATATGTCCAATAAAGAGCCACTGAAGCTGAGAGGGAATGAAAGGAGGGGAGTAAGTGCCTTACGCGTATTGCCACACCGAGTGTGGCTTCCTCTGGGGAAAATAGCATGCTGTGCCCAACATGTGTGAGGAATATATACACCTTAAACTAATTAATGCCATTTGATTAGTTAGTAATTTAGAAGCATACTGACCGTGGAGAAGCAGAATGAAATGTGGTCACGGCCATCTTGTAAGTGTTGCAGTAGGAAGGTTGTTTATAAAGTTAATTTGAGTATGAACTGCACATACACCAAGAAAACTCTGTCGCGCATGCGTAGGTACAACAAATACCAAATAACTTATCATCTAAGGCGCTTGCGCCAAAGGACAACTTACGCATGCGTCAAAAAACATATACCGCGCGTGCGCAATTGAGAATACAGATCTAAAATGCATATGCGCAATGTAAAATAAACACTGCTTTCAAAAAGTGATATAGACTTTAATGGTGCATTCGCCAACGTAATCACAGATGTCTTCACTTGTAAATGCAAGTATTGCCCAAGATTTATGGTGTATAATACATGCATCAAAAACAATTTATGCATGTGTCAGATAACATGTATTGCACATGCACAAAAAAAGAACACAAGCTAAGTATTAATTTGATGGATGTACACACAGAGTGAACTCACTTTAAAAAAATAATGAGACATATAGCGCATGCACCTATATGACGGATGTAATAGCAGCTATATTTACTTATAAAGGAAAAATGGAACATATACGTCGTAATAGTATAGAAAAAACAATAAACAAATAGTGTGTTATATTTTATTTTATTTTTGTTATTATTATATTACCATGATAGGAAAAGTATATAAATTTACATATGAATAAATATTCAACACTTGTGCAGTGATTTCTCAGAGATCTCCATACAGTTCAAACATCGTTGATTCCTTGTGATTGATATTGATCTCTTAGGACTGGATGGAGATTCAAGTGCTTCCATTCAATAGATGAACCAAAGAATTCCTCAGATGAATAAAGAACCACAGAATATGTTTCTTTTACTTTTCTTGATAAACCATCCATATCTCAAGTCCCATGGGAAAGGCAGCCATCATATGAGTAAGTCAAGAACAATAGTCCAAAAAGCCAAAATTTCCTTAACAGATTAATAAATAGATATCTATACGTGTGCTTGACGTCAAATATAGGACATAATTAAAAAATAAGGTGCCAAATTCAAATCTCTTTCCAAAAAGCAACAATATTTAACAGAACCCCAGAATTAAAATATTCATTGGGGAGTCATAGTGCTGTGAATAAAACCACAGAAGATCATGATATCGCACAAGGTCAGAAATCACGAAATTCAAAGAATTCATAGATTTCAGAAACAATATGATGCTATGTTATGAAACCTAGAGTGGACCCACTGGATCGTGGTGCTGACCGACCCTGGAAGAGCTGACCAGGTGTAACCGACCCCTATACAGGGACCGTTAGGGGCAGGCCCAGGAGGAATGTATACCGCAATAGTTCGCGACAGAGGAATGGCTCAAAGACAACCAGAAGAATCAGGGTACTCACCGAGAACGAGACTGAGCATAGCAGCCGCAGAGAGACACGGGGTCCTGGACGAGGCCGAGTTCACAGAGGGTGTGAGATCCTGGACAGAGCAGAGCACACACTGGAAGCATACAAGGACAGAGCAGAGCAAAGCATGCACTGGAAGTGTACAGGGACAGAGAGATGCAGAGCACACACTCGAAGCATACAAGGACAGAGCAGAGCAGAACACTCACTAGAAGCATAGAAGCGTACAGGGGCCTGGGAGAGCACCTACACAGGCAAGTGAAGGAAATAATAATCAGGCGCTGAGGAACGGCTGAAGCCGTCTGATATACCTGACACAGGGCGCCCGGCGAGATCACTTCCGGGTCAGGACTGGCAGAAGCCTAGTGCACACAGCAAGCGTGCTGCCGAGGCCTAAGAGTGCGCATGCATGGACAGTGGGGAACCTGGGGAGACTGCAAGGCCGGGAGCATAGAGACAGCACGGCGTGCCCCGATCCCAGCAGCCCGTCGGGAGACCGGAGAGTGGGGAGCACGAGCAGACATGGCGGTAATAGTACCCCCTTATGCCCCTCCTTCTTACATCTTGAGAGGAACCTCTCGAGTATACGGGGGCATGAATGTTCTCTCGGGGCTCCCAAGGTCTCTCCTCAGGACCAAAACCCTTCCAGTCAATCAAAAAGAAGGTTCTCGCTCTAACCCTTTTCGAGGCTTTACCTCAAAGACATCCCCGGTGTAAATGGATGGAGGAGAGTGACTGGATGTGGCATGGAAGTGATTGAGAACCACGGGTTTAAAGAGCGATACATGGAAGGTGTTAGGAATATGAAGCGAAGGAGGCAACCTCAGTTTGTAGGTACCATCATTGACTTGCTTTAGGATTTCAAAAGGGCCAGTGTAGCAGGGACCCAATTTGTAGGACAGAATCTTGAGCCTGATATATTTGGATGCAAGCCATACCCTCTCACTTGGAAGATATGTAGGGGAATCTGTATATCTCTTTATCCTTTCGGAAGCCCTCTCAAGCGCCTCCTAAAGACCCCGTCTCACATAGCGAGATCACTAGTGAGATCGCCGAAGCGTCATCGATTTTGTGATGCAACAATGACCTCGCCAGCAATTTCGCTACATGTGACACGCAGCGGCGACTGGTCCCACCGCTGGATATCGCTGATCGTGCTGGAATGGCCTGGGCCATTTTTTCATCGTCGGCGTCCTGCTGGCCAGCATGCATCGTTGTGTATGACACCGGCGAGCTTGCTGGCGATGCAGAACTCAGGGACGCAGGTGGGAATTGTCCGAAAAGCTGCTCTGTGACAAGGTACCAATGATCGCCGAGGTCGTTATATGGATTGCCGGATCGTTGCTGTGTCGCTGAAGAGATCTGCCTTTTTGGCAGCTTACTAGCGACCATGTAGCGACGCACCAGCAATCCTTACCAGGTCGTATCGCTGTCAGGATCGCTGGTGCATCGCTATGTGAAACGGGACCCTTAGTCTCCCTCCAGATCAGAGAAAACTCCTTTGACATGGAGTCAGCTGCTGGCACGCCCGAGACAAGGGAAACCGGGAGAGGCAAGTTGGGGTGTTGACCAAAAATGATGTAGAATGGAGATTTGGTAGAAGATTCGCTGGGATGACTGTTATATGCGAACTCAGCCCAGGGAAGAAGGCTGACCCAGTCGTCCTGATGGACATTAGTAAAGTGCCGAAGATAAGACGTCAAGACCTGGTTGACTCGTTCTACCTGGCCATTAGTCTGAGGGTGATAGGCCGAGGAAAAATCCAGAGTTACCTTCATGAGTCTGCAGAGAGCTCTCCAGAATCGAGAAGTAAATTGTATATCTCTATCGGATACTATGTGTAGAAGGAAACCATGAAACTTGAAAATGTGACTAACGAAGATCTTTGCCAATTCTGGAGCAGATGATAAGCCGGGTAAGGAACAAATGAGCCATTTTCGAAAAACGGTCCACAACCACCAAAATAACCATACAATCCGAGGAACGTGGCAGGTCAGTAATAAAGTCCATGGCTATGTGTTGCCAGGGGGCCGAAGGTACTGGAAGGGGATGCAGGAGCCCGGAGGGAAGTTGCCTTCGAGTCTTGTTCTTGACGCAGGATGGGCAAGAGGCCGTAAAATCCTCCACATCTTGACGGAGGGAAGGCCATCAGTAGTAGCAAGACATAAGAGAAAGAGTCTTCTTTATTCCAGCATGGCCAGCCAATTTAGAGGAATGACCCCAGCGATGTATCCTGAGCCTGTCCTTCTCTGCCACGAACATCTTACCCAGTGGTGGTGCGGTAACCCTGAGTGGAGCCACGGTGATTACCCTAGAAGGGTCAATGATGTGAGAAGGATCCTCCTCAGTATCCTGCGATTGGAAGGACCGAGAGAGAGCGTCTGCCTTAGCCTTCTTGATGCCTGGCCAAAAGTGGAATTCAAAGTCGAACCGAGCGAAAAACAGGGACCACCTGGCTTGTCGATGGTTAAGCCTTTGCACGGACTGAATGTGTGCCAGATTCTTATGGTCAGTGTGGACAATAAAAGGATGTATGGCTCCTTGAGAAGATACTGCCACTCCTCCAACACTGACTTAATGACCAACAACTCCCTGTCCCCGATGAAATTGTTGCATTCTGAAGTGGAGAATGCTTTGGAGAAGAAACCACAGGTGACTAATCGACCCAAAGAAGACTTTGCACTATTGGAGCCTCTGCAAACCTCCGCTTCAAGGTTAAGAAAGCCTCTTCCACCTCAGACGACAAGACTTTGGGATTGGATCCTTTGTGGGTGAGAGATGAGATCGGCTTAGTCAGTGATGAGAAATGAGAAATATATTGTCGGTTTTAGTTCACGAAGCCAAGAAAGCGTTGAATGGCCCTAATCCCCTGAGGTTGTGGCCAGTTGAGAATGGCAGACACCTTTTTGAGAGCCATAATGAGACCAGAATCAGAGATAACATAACCTAGAAAAGGTAAGGAAGTCTGTTAGAAAATGCACCTCTCAAACTTGGCGTAAAGCTGATTCTCCCATAGTGGCAGAAATATCTGGCGAACATTCCTTCTGTGGGTGGACAAGTCCAGAGAAAAAAACAGAATGTCTTCCAGGTAAACCACCATGCAGTAATCTACTAGATCACAGAAGATGACATTAACCAACTCTTGAAAACCGCAGGAGCATTGCAGAGACCGAAGGGCATAACTAAATACTCGCAATGGCCATCCTGGGTGTTAAATGTGGTCTTCCACTCATCCCCAGAGTGAATTCAGACTAGGTTGTAAGCCCCGCGAAGGTCAAGCTTAGTGAAGATTCTTGCTCCTCGCAGACGATCAAAGAGCTCAGGGATGAGCGGCAGTGGGTACTTGTTCTTGATGGTAATCTCATTGAGACCTGTGTAGTCAATACAAGGACAAAGTGAGCCATCTTTCTTTCTGACAAAAAAGAATCCAGTGTGTTGTGAGTTCATTTTCCCCTTCACCGTTGATGTCTGATGAACTCCCTCTGCTGGTGAAGAGAGGTAGTGAAATTGATTGGGTTGGGAAGAACCTGTCATCTGAACAGGTGGAGCCTGATTGGACACCCGGAATCACTGAGTGGATATAAGGCAGCCGACGCCCTACAGGGGTGCTGGTGATCCTTTCTGCTCTGAGCTCTTGCAAACCAGTTCAGTACCTGTCTTCTGAAAGCTAAGTATTTGCTCTCTTATTTTTCCATGAGATATTGTCTGTTTACTTAGTGTTTGTGTTCTGCCTGCCCTTGTTGGTACAGGCTGAGCTCCATTTTTGTCTCTGGTCAAGTTGATCTTTTGCTCAGTCTTCAGAATATACCTGAGTGCTGATATAGTGATTTTGAAGTCTAGTGACTTCAGGACCTTTTTTCTATCAGACATGTAGGAAATTATTTTGGCAGAATTTTTGCGGATTGCAGCCAGCATCTTTTCTGTCCTTTCCTATTTAGTTAGTTGGGCCTCATCGTTTGCTCAACCTGTCTTTCTGTCTGTGTTTGTGTTTTCATCTGCTTTTCACTGAAAATACATGTTGGGGGCTGTCTATTGCTTTGGGGTCTGCTCTGGGGCAGTTTAGATTTCCCCTTTCTTTCTTTAGGCTTATTTAGTTCTCCGGCTGTGAACGAGGGGTCTAGGGCACCGTAGGAATCCCCCACGGCTACTGTTAGTTGTGTGAATAGGATCAGGGGTCTGCAATCCGATAGCTACCAACCTCTCCGGTTTTCTGGACTTAGCTTGTATTTTTGTTTTTTCCTCCTTCGGTGACTCATTCATAACACCAGTGCCTGCGGGTGAAGAGGACTTTTGGATAAAGCCTTTGACCAGATTCTCCTGAATATACTCCGACATGGCTTGCGTCTCCGCTGGGGATAGAGGATAGATTCTACCTCTGGGGGGTGTAAAGCCAGGAATGAGATCAATCGGGCAGTCATATGGCCAATGTAGAGGAAGACTCTCTGCCTCTCTCTTGCAGAAGACATCGGCGAAGGGCCAATAAGCCGCTGGTAGTCCGACAGGAGCGGAGACAGGTCGAGACACTCCGAATGGACGAACAGGTAACAGACAGCAATCATGGCAGTGCGGACCCCAACGTAGAACGTCCCCCAAGCACAAGTCAAGGATAGGCTCATGCGTCCTCAGCCAGGGTATCCCGAGAAGAATTGCAGGGGACAAATTGGGCAGGACGTAGAATGCGATTCTCTCGCGATATAGGGCTCCCATTCGCAACTCCACCTCCTCTGTAACCTTCGTGACGGTTTCTCGTTATGGCCTTCCATCTACTGAGGAGATCAGCAACGGTTCCTCCAGAACCCTGACGGGAATCCGATGCTTACTGGCCTCCTCAAGACTTATGAAGTTGCCTGCCGCGCCTGATTCCACATACGTCAACTCAGAGTAGTGCCTATTTTCAAAAATTATTTGAACAGACATGGTTAAGGGTAGAGAGGAGTCACACACACCTAGGGAGGCCTCTTCTTCTTGACCTAGGTGGAGGAGTTTCCAGGCTGCTCAGGGCAAGAACAGAGGAAATACGAGGCACTACCACAGTAAAAACAAAGGCCTTGCGCGACCCTCTCTTTCCGACGCAGATCTGCCATTTTAACCCGATCCACCTGCATAGGTTCAGGTGCGGGAACGGAAGGGGACTCCGAAGACCATGGGTTGGTAGGCCTATGGGTGGCAGGAACTGGACAATGGTACCTTCTCTCTCAAGCGGACACCCGAGAACGCTCCTGGAAGCATAGATCAAAACATGTGTCTAGGGAAATTGAATCCTCCAGTGAGGTAGGAGTATCCCAACGCGCAAGTTGGTCCTTATTTCGGCCCAACAATCCTTGCCAGAATGCACCGACTAGCGCCTCGTTATTCCACCCCAGTTCTGAGGACAGAGTACGAAAACAAATGGCATATTGCCCGACGATGAGGGAGCCTTGGTGGAGAATAAAGAGGGACTCAGTGGCCAAGGCTACGTGACCTGGTTCGTCAAACACTCTGCGGAAGGTCTCCAAAAAGGTTGACCTCCAAATGAGAAACCACAAACGCCACCATTGCCCGATCGGTGGCGTATTGATGCAGAGATAATTCAAAATGTAGACGGTATTGATTAAAAAAAAACCAGCACAGCTTGGGATCACCATTATACCGAGGTGGTTTACCAGGGCGGGTGGAGGTTGCGGAGTGGGATCGGGATTACAAGATAGAGCTTGTGCAGAAGCTGAGGCGGCAAACTGAAGGGATAACAGACGGTCATACACAGAAGCCATATAGCTTAAAATGTCAATCTGGGTGTCACGCTGCTGAACAAGCTCCTGTTGGAGACTGGCGAGCTGGGAAGCATTCCCTGGGTCAGAGGCCGGTAAGGCGGACAACCGGGATTCCATGGATTTCATCAAAGACATAATACTCGTCTGATTCTCTCGCAAGTACACCAACTCCTTTTGAGCAGCAGCCGAGGCACCAGCAGGGTCCATGGCCTGATTATTCTGTTATGAAACCTAGAATGGACCCACTGAATAGTAGTGCCGACCAACTCTGGGCGAGTTGGCCAGGTGGAACCAACCCCTATACAGGAACCGTTAGGGGCAGGCCTAGGAGGAAGGTATACCGCAATAGCTAGTGCCAGAGGAACGGCTCAAAGACAATGAGAAGAATCGGTACGCACTGAGAACGAGACGGGCAGAGCAGCCACAGAGAGACACAGAGTCCTGGACGAGGCCGAGTTCACAGATGGTGTGAGATCCTGGACAGAGCAGAACATGCACTGGAAGTGTACAGGGACAGAGCGGAGCAGAGCACACGCTGGAAGCGTACAGGGACAGAGCAGAGCATGCACTGGAAGCGTACAGGGACAGCGGAGCAGAGCATGCACTGAAAGCATACAGGGACAGAGCAGAGCAAAGCACACACTGGAAGTGTACAAGGACAAGCAGAGCATGCATTAGAAGTGTACAGGGGCCTGAGAGAGCATGTACACAGGCAAGTGAAAGGAATAATAATCATGCGCTGAGGAACGGCCGAAGCCATCTGATATACCTGACACCGGGCGCCCAGCGAGGTCACTTCTGGGTCTTGACTGGCAGAAGCCTAGTGCACCTCACAAGCACGCGGCTGAGGCCTATGTGCGGACAGTGGGGGACCTGAGGAGACTGCAAGGCCAGGAGCATAGAGACAGTGCAGTGCGCCCCGATCCCAGTGGCCCGTCGGGATACGGGAGCACGGGGAGCGCGGGTGGACATGGTGGTATTATGCTATAAGTCAAAAAGTCATACTACATGCGAAAGGTTATGCACAAAGCAAACATGGTCCTAAAGAGAAACATGCCAAAACTAAGATATTGTTTACGGGGTCATATCATGCTGTGAATATAACCGCGAAAAAAGTATAATGTTGTAATCCTAAAATGAATAACAGATCAAATATACAGTGTCCACACTCTTGGTAATGAGGAATATGTGCCGGCCACTTTCCAATATCCTTATGCAGATCACAGCTGAATGAAAAGAGTCTAATATTCCAGAAGGTAAAGAATTTTTGAAAAGGAGATAAGTTTAACCACCCAATTCCAGGTAAGCTCACATGAAAGAAAGGGGACTGGGAATACCAATGAAACATTACTGAAACCATAAAACATAGAGGTTTCTAAAGAAGATGCATCCCAATCAAGAATGAGAGACCTGAATGATAAAAAAAATTGTAAATAAATCAGTATAACTAAAATTACTAACCATAAAAACCTGAAAACAGCAACTCCTCATTCAAACCGTGAGGTGACATGCTCTTTAGGTTATAAATCCATCGAGCTTCACGGCGCAGGCGTTCCTTTGCTAAATTCCCACCCCGGATATTATCGTGGACTTGATCTACCATCATAATACGTAATCCATGATGTCTACTTGCATGGTGTTCAAGAAAATGTGAAGCTATTGAGGTAAATGGCTTACCTTTTTCTTGGTTGCCCTTCGCTTTGCCAATATTGGAGATATGTTGTTGTATCCTTCGACAAACCTCCTGGCTTGTCTGGCCCACATAAATCTTCGGACATTGGCAAATCAGAAGATAGATCACATTTCTTGATCGACAATTAGAGTAGAAATTAACTTTAATTGTTTCTGGAGAAGTAGAAAGAGTAACACTATCAGTGGCAGCCATGTATGGGCAAATGGTGCAACTTCAACAAGGAAAAGAGCCCGAGAGTTGACTTCCCATGCCTAACTTAGTAGTCAGTCTTGTAAAATGGCTGGCAGTTAAATAGTCTTTCAAATTTTTAGCCTTTCTGGCTATCATCTTGGGAGTTTCAGATAAAAAAGGCCTAAGTTTAGGTTCACTGAGCAAGATATTCCAATACTTACTCAGTATACCATGAATATCTTGCCACTGGTTGTTGTAAATTGTTATCAAATTGGTGGTACCGTCCCGAACCCTGGGCTGCAAAAGGGATGGTCTATCACTGGCTAACGAATGTTGGAAAGCTTGAGATATCACCTTGCGTAGATAACCTCTCTCAATGGAGCGGGACGTAAGACCTGACACCCCCTCACAGAAGTCAACTTTGGAGCTGCAATTGTGTCTTACCCTTAAAAATTGTCCTTTAGGGATATTGTTGCATAGATGTTTGGGATGAAAGCTCATGAAGTGCAATAAACTATTCATAGCTTTTGTTTTACGATAAAGTTTCATTTGAATCTGGGAACCCTTTTTCATGATTTTTAGATACCAAAAATCCACAGCCATTGTAGAGAGGGTAGCTGTCAGAGAGATATTTAATGCATTATTATTTGATTCAGTCATAAATGCTTTGCATTAAAGTTCTGAGCTCGTCCAGAAAATTAAAAGGTCAGCAATATAACGAAATTAACGGAAGATGTTGGTTTGAAAGGCAGGCAATGGGTGCACCTGTGGCTCCTCCCACCAACCCAAAATTGGCAAATGAGAGTGCACAGCGAGCCCTCATTGCAGTATCAGACACCTGTTTATAAAAAACCTGGTCGAACACAAAATAGCTGTTAGAAAGAACAAAAGACAGCAAATCCAAGATAAAAGAGTGATGTCTACGGTCACCTGAAGTTTGTTGATTCAAGAAGAAGGAAACCGCTTAAATGCCAAGTGTATGGCCTATATAGGTATACAATGATTCAACATCCATTGTTATAAGGATAGTATTTTGTGGAACAGAAATGTCCTGCAGCTGACGAATTACGTGAGAGGTGTCCTGGATATATGAGTTTAAAAGATTAACAAATGGTTTTAAAAAGTGCAAGGTCTTTCAAAAAGGCTACAAATACCCAGAACTATTAGTAGTACCGCCTACAGCGCATGAAACTAGCTCCTGTTCCTCCTCCACCTCTTCCTGATTGTCACCCAATCCACGTTGGGATGAGATGAGGCTGGGCTGTGTGTAATCACCCTGTATGCTTCCTTGCTCCATCTCATCATGCTCCGCCTGCAATGCATCCTCTTTCATTGTAAGCAGAGAGCGTTTAAGGACACAAAGGAGCAGGATGGTTAGGCTAATTATGGCGTCATCTCCGATCACCATCTTGGTGGAGTCCTCAAAGTTTTGGAGGATGGTACATATGTCTGACATCCATGTCCACTCATGTGGTCTTATGTGTAGAGTCTGAACTGAATACTGACGGCCTTGCTGATGCTGGTAGTAAACAACTGCTCTCTTCTGCTCACAAATCCTTCCCAACATCTATAGTGTAGAGTCCCAACATGTAAGGACATCACACACCAGCTGGTGAGACGGAAGCTGCAAATGCTGCTGAAGCACGGCAAGGGCAGCAGAAGCTGTAGCTGAGTTTATAAAATGGGCACACAGGCGGCGTACTTTGACAAACAGATCTGGCAGCTCCGGGTAGGTTTTGAGAAACTGCTGAAACCACGAGGTTAAGCACATGGGCCAGGCATGGTACGTGTGTGAGCCTGCCTCGCCTCAGAGCTGCCACCAGGTTCTGGCCATTGTCACACACGACCATGCCTGGCTGTAGGTTCATAGGTGTGAGCCACAGATCTGCCTGCTCTTTCAGAGCTGTCCACAACTCTTCAGCATTGTGTGATTTGTCACCTAAGCATATTAGATTCAGCACAGCCTGTTGCTGCTTGGCTGAGACAGTGCTACAGTACTTCCACCTTGTGACTGATATGGTCATTTCAGAGATGGAGGCTGAAGAGGAGGAGGCGGTGCAGGAGTTGTAGACTATGGGGACAAGCCTGATTGATCTAGGGCCCGTAATCCTTGGCGTCGTGAGTACATGTTCTAACCCAAGGTCTCACTGGGTCCCAGCTTCCACTATGCTAACCCAGAGTGCTGTCAGCGAGATGCACCATCCCTGCCCACAATCACTTGTCCATGTGTCTGTGGTTAGGTGGACTTTCCCAATAACTGCATTGTTAAGGGCACGCACGACTAATATTGTGGGACACGTGCTTGTGTAATGCAGGGATGGCACACCGGGAGAAATAGTCACCGCTGGGGACCTAGTACCGAGGGACGAACTCCACCATCAGGTTGCAGAAAGCTTCCGTCTCCATGAGCATAAAAGGCAACATTTGGAGGAGGAGGAGGTGCAGGAGCTGAAGACTGTGGGGGCAACCCTGATTAATCTAGGGCCTGTAATCCTTGGCGTCGGGCGAACATGTTCCATCCCAAGGTCTGACTGGGTCCCGGCTTCCACTTTGTTAACCCAGTGTGCCGTCAGCAAGATGTACCATCGCTGCCCACAAGTACTTGTCCATGCGTCCGTGGTTAGGTGGACTTTCCCAGTAACTGCATTGTTGAGGGCATGGCTAATGTTGTGGGACATGTGCTTGTGTAATGCGGGTATGGCATGAAATAGTCGCCGCTGGGAACCTAGTACCAAGGGACGGCCGCACTATCAGGTTGCAGAAAGCTTCCGTCTCCATGAGCCTAAAAGGCAACATTTCGAGCTCAAGCAGTCGCAAAATGTGGGAATTTAGTAGAGTGGCCTGTGGGGCGTTGGCTGCACATTTATGCTTGCATTCCAAGGACTGGAGTATGGACAACTGAATGCTGTGTTGGGACAAGGACATGGACATGCTTGCTGATGGTGATAATTGAGTGTGTGCAACAACAGGTGCAGGGCAGGAGGCATCTTCGCATGCACCATGGACAGGGTATTGGCTTGCATAAACAACAACGGAAGAAGTGGTGATGTCACCCGCAGAGACTGTTCCTAGACCCTGGGGTTCGGCCCATAAAGTCGGGTGCTTTGCTGCCATGTGCCTGATCATGCTGGTGGTGGTCATGCTGGTATCTTTGTTACCCCTGCTGATGCTGGCTGGCAGGTGGTGCAAATAGCCTTTTTGGGGTTACCGGCAGAATCTTTAGAAAACAACCAGACTCAGAAAGACCTAACAGTTGTACTGGCAACTTCAGTTGTGTTGGGGTTACAGGGAACAGATGCCTGCCTTCTGTCTGTGGCCACCACACTGCCTCTTCCAGCCTGTCGGGGTGCTACACTTCCCTCCCCCTGTGTGCTGATGTCCTCACTCTGCATGTCCTCCTGCCAGGTTGGGTCAGTTACTTTATCATCCACCACCTCATTTTCTACTTCTGCACCCTGATCCTGCTCCTGACTTTCTGGCAATTGAGCCTCATCATCGTCCACCTCTTGTGACACTTTCCCACCGTCGCCTTTGTATGAACGTGACTGATCAAAGATTTGAGCATCGCTACATGTGATCTCCTCTTGCCCTGTTTCAAGTAGACCAGGCGAGAGGCCCAAATCTATAAATGTAAAAGTAAACATTTTTTCGGAGTGTGGGATCAGTTGTCTCCGGGCATTTGGCATGGTGGGAGGATGGAAGATCAGGGTGATTAATATGCAGTCCACACTCACGGCTACTGAGACTTGACCGTGTGGAAGACAGGGTGGTGGTGGTGGCAATCTGACTTGAGCATTATCTGCTATCCAACCAACAACCTTTTGACACTGCTGTAGGTTCAATAGTGGTGTGCTGCGGTCCTCTAGTAATTGGGACAGGAAGGTCGGGTGAGAAGATATGGGTTTTTGTTGTGACACAATTTCAGCTTACCCACGGCCTCGGCTTCTGCATGCACCATCACCATCACAATCATGTCCAGTTCACCGTCCCTTGCCATGTGTGGTGCCCATTTTAAATGTAGGACAATATTTTCCAATTTCACTACAAATGGCTGAAATTGGAGCGAACTTATATGTGATCCGTGTGAAGGAAAACCACAGTTTTAAATAGCTGGCCAGTAGGTAACTATTTTTATCAGCAAACTGGTGTCAATAACTTTGCTAACACACTGCAACAAAATTTAAATGGAGGCCAGAAATGGTAGAAATTTGAGTGCACTTACATGGGATCAGTGTGATGGACAAACCACAGTTTTAAATAGTTGGCCTGTAGGTAACTATTTATAACAGCAAACTGGTGTCAATAACTTTGCTAACACACTGCAACAAAATTTAAATGGAGGCCAGAAATGGCAGAATTTTGAGCGCACATATATGTAATCCATGTGACGGACAAACCAGTTTTAACCCCTTTCCTACATTAGACGTACTATTCCATCCATGTGACCTGGGACCTAAGTCCCAAGGATGGAATAGTACGTCTAGCGCGATCAGCTGCGCTCACGGGGGACCGCTGATCGCGGACCGCCCCCGACACATTAACCCCTGGCATACTGCGATCACAGTGTACCGGGGGTTAAGGAAAGCATCAGGAGGGGGCTCCCTCCGTGCTTCCCTGAGACCCCCACAGCAGCGCGATGTGCAGCTCTGCTGCGGGGTTCTCCCTCCCTGCAGGTCCCCAAATCCAAAATGGTGGGCGGACCTTCTGGGGCCTGCAGGGAGGCGGCTTCCTCATGCCTGCAAAGCGCCAACATGAGGAAGCCTGCAGCACTGCCTGTGACAGATCGCTGATTTGTCACAGCGATCTGTGATGTGACAGATCAGCAATCTGTCACATGACAGTTATATCCGCCCTGGGACATTGTAATAAAGATAGAAAAAAAAGTGTAAAAATATTCCCTAATAAATTCATTTTTTGAAAATAATAAAAAAAAACATAAAAGTACACATATTTGGTATTGCCGTGTCCGTAACGACCCACCCTATAAAACTTTCCCACTAGTTAACCCCTTTATTGAACCCTTTAAAAAATAAAAATAAAAAACGAAGCAAAAAATAAAGCTTTGTCATCATACCGCCAAACAAAAAGTGCAATAACGCGTGATCAAAAAGACGGATATAAATAACCATGGTACCGCTGAAAACATCATCTTGTCCCGCAAAAAAGTAGCCACCACAAAGCATCATCAGAGAACAAATAAAAAAGTTATAGCTCGCAGAATAAAGCGATGCAAAAATAATTATTTTTTATATAAAATTGTTTTCATTGCAAAAAAGCGCCAAAACATAAAAAAGACATAAATGAGGTATCGCTGTAACCGTACTGACCCAAAGAATAAGACCCCTTTATAAATTTTACCGCACGTGGAACGGTGTAAACGCACCCCCCAAAAGAAATTCATGAAACGCTGGTTTTTGTTCATTCTGCGTCCCAAAAATCGGAATATAAAGCGATCAAAAAATGTGACGTGCCCGAAAATGGTACCATTAAAAGCATCAACTCGTCCCGCAAAAAATAAATTCTCACATCACTCAGTGGGTCAAAATATGGAAAAACTATAGCTCTCAAAATGTGGTGATGCATAAACTATTTTTACAATAAAAAGCATCTTTTAGCGTGCGATAGCTGCCAAAAATAAAAACCCGTCATAAAAAGTAAATCAAACCTCCCGTTATCACCCCCTTAGTTAGGGAAAAATAATAAAATAAAATAAAATTGTATTTATTTCCATTTTCCAATTAGGGCTAGGGTTAGGGTTAGGGCTAGAGTTAGGGTTAGGGCTAGGGTTAGGGTTAGGGCTAGGGGTGTGTTGATGTTAGGTTTGGAGTTAGAATTGGGGGGTGTCCACTGTTTTGGCACATCAGGGGCTTTCCAAACGCGACATGGCGTCCGATCTCAATTCCAGCCAAAAAAGTCAAATGGCGCTGCTTCCCTTCCAAGCTCTGCCATGCACCCAAATAGTGGTTTACCCCCACATATGGGGTATCAGCCTACTCAGGACAAATTTCACAATAACTTTTGGGGTCCTATTAATCTTGGGAAAATAAAAATTGGGGGTGAAAAGATCATTTTTTTGGAACAAATATGATTTTTTAATTGTACGGCTGTACGTTATAAACTTCTGTGAAGCCCTTGGGGGATCAAAGTGCTCACCACATATCTAGATAAGTTTCTTGCGGGGTCTAGTTTCCAAAATGGGGTCACATGAGGGGGGTTTCCACTATTTAGGCGCATCAGGAGCTCTCCAAACGTGACATGGCATCCGATCTGAATTCCAGCCAATTTTGCAGTGAAAAAGTCAAACGGCACTCCTTCCATTCTGAGCTCTGCCATGTGCCCAAACAGTGGTTCCCTCCCACATATCAGGTATCGGCGTACTCAGGACAAATTGCACAATAACTTTTCCAGTCCAATTTCTCCTGTTGCCCTAGGTAAAATAAAAAAATTGAACCTGAAGTAATTTTTTTGTGAAAAAAAGTTAAATGTTCATTTTTTTTAAACATTCAAAAAATTCCTGTGAAGCACCAGAAGGGTTAATAAACTTCTTGAATCTGGTTTTGAACACCTTGAGGTGTGCAGTTTTTAGAATGGTGTCACTTTTGGGTATTTTCTATCATATAGACCCCTCAAAGTGACTTCAAATATGATGTGGTCCGTAAAAATAAAATGGTGTTTTAAAAATGAGAAATCTCTGGTCAAATTTTAACCCTTATAACTTCCTAACAAAAAAAAATTTTGGTTCCCAAATTGTGCTGATGTAAAGTAAACATGTGGAAAATGTTACTTATTAAGTTTTTTGAGTGCCAAATCTCTGTGATATAAGAGCATAAAAATTCAAAGTTGGAAAATTGCAAAATTTTCAAAATTTTCACCAAATTTCTTTTTATTCACAAATAAACACAAGTTATATGAATGGCATTTTAACATTATCATGAAGTACAATATGTCACGAGAAAACAAAGTCAGAATCGTCTAGATCCGTTGAAGCGTTCCTGAGTTATTACCTCATAAAGGGACAGTGGTCAGAATTGTAAAAATTTGCCCGGGAGTTAACATGCAAACCACCCTTGGTGGTAAAGGGGTTATATAGATGGATTTTTGGCGCTGTAATATGGAAAGGATCTGGCTATATTCTGCAGTGCCAACAAGCAAATAATCAGGATTAAGATCCCAAAAAAATTATTTCTGGCCCCTGATACCTGGAGCTATGTTTTGAAATATCTGTAAAAGCAGCAGCAGCAGACAGAACTGGAAAGGACCCTCTTGCTATATGCACTGCAGTCTGCCACATACAGTGCCTGCCTGCCTAGCACTGATATCTATGCAGCTGGATTATTCCTCAGAAGGACTGTTAGTTGAGATGGATATGTGTATAATATGTTGTGGTATACCTACACTAATTAAGGACTGGGTCACATTTGCATATGTAATGTGAGAAACTCGCGCGATTATCTGGCATCAATACCAGGGACTGCCGCCGGCACTCAGACCGGAGTGTGCGGCTGCATAGAAATACATGCAACCGCACACTCCGGTCCTGAGTGCCGGCAGCATTGCCAGGTATTGATGTGAGAGACTCGCGCGAGTTTCTCACATTACACATGCAAGTGTGACCCAGGCCTAAGAAACAAGCAAATATCTCCCTAGCTCAGCAGCACCTCTCCCTACACTACCTGATTCTGGAGTAGACTGTGACGAGCATGAAGGTGCCAGGTCTGATATAGACCTGATGACGCTGTGTGGCCAGCCAATCACTGTAATGCCACAACCAACGTAGCTGCGGCATTACAGTGTATGGCAGACAATCCCTGCATGTTCATTGGCTCTCTAAAGAGTGTCAAACATTCAGGGAGGGGACCCGAGCTCCCATCATGCAACCCCGGAAATACTCGGCAAGTTCCGAGCATCTCGAGCAGTGAGATGCTCGAGCCAGTACAGAGTAGTGATGAGCATGCTCGCTCATCACTCATTATATGCTCATCAGAGGCTTTTTCAGACACCTAAAATTTGTTCATGATCAATGTCAAAAATATCAAAATGTAATACATTTTAATTGGGGCTATATAAATTGTTAATATTTTAAATTCTCATAACTGAGCAACATGGTGGCTCAATGGTTCACATTGTAATCTTATGGTGCAGGGATCTGAGCTCAAATCCCACCAGGAGCGACACCCATGAGTAGTGTTGAGCATTCCGATACCGCAAGTATCGGGTATCGGCCGATATTAGCTGTATCGGAATTCCGATACTTAGTTCCGATACTTTTTTCATATCAAATACCGGAATCGGAAGTTCCCATAATGCTAGGAGCCCGCTCGATTTGATTCAGCCAATGGGGATCCTCTGAAGTGTGGGCATATCCTGTTAGGCATGTAGGCATGTTAACTACTGGCTGCTGAAATGATGTCATGCTGCACTATAAAAAGCGCTGCAGCCGCCATTTCTGGTCACTCTGCTGTGAATTCAGTTAGGGACAGGCTGCTGTTGAAGACTGTGAGGGACAGTTAGAAATAGTGATTCCACAAAACATATAGTGCTTAACCCAGGCTACATAAACCACCACTGTAGCTTGCTTTTCCCTAGCAGCGCTGTTTTCACAGCTGTCTGCAAGGGCTGTGTGAGTGCAGACCCACGCTGTGTAGTGTGTCCTGCAGGCACGTCTGCTTGTAGGCCAGCCAGCGTGTGTCTCTGCCTCATACACATTTTTCTTTTATTGCTGCTTTTTTTTTCTCCTGTATAGTGTGCTTCCATACGTATCCATATACGTTGGTTGCAAACACTAAAGGAGTGGCAGCGGAGCCTTTCAGCAGCCTTTCAGTGCTATAGCCCATTTCTCTGCACTGTTTTTGGCTGTCTGATAGGTCTCTCTGTGTGTGAGTGCAGCTCACGTTGCAGTGTGTTCTACAGCCACCGCTAGCTGTAGTCCGCTCAGCGTGCGTCACTGCCTCATACATAGTCCTTTTTTGCAGCTAATTTAGCCAGATTTTTGCTCCTATATTAGTGTGCTTCCAACCGCATCCATTGTCATTGGTTGGTTGCAAACACTATATAGGATTAGATAGAGGAGCCTTTTTGCTGGCTTGTGCCCTTCAGGGCCAGCCAGGCTAGTATCACCCTATTTTTTGGAGCCTCATCAATTGCATTGTAGGTTAGCTTCCTGCATTGTAATCGCTCCAAAAAGTTTGTGATACTATAGCTTTCAAACTTTGGTCACATCCTTTCCTTTCCCCCCACCCAAAAAAAAGGAAATAAAGTTCACCAAACACTCCACTTTACAGTTGTCTAGGCCACATTAGATCATATTAAAGTGTAGTGCACACACTCTTAGCCAAATTAGTGTTTCTTATACTGGTTAGCAGGTGTTCAGGAATAAGAACACTAAGCCACCCCTTTTTTACTTTTCTGCCTATCTTTATCAGTCTACCAAGATGAAGAAGGCAGGGAGTAAGGCACGTGGTCGTGGCCGTGGAGTTTCAGCAGGGAGAGGACAGGGGGATTCAGCAGGGAGAGGACGTGGGGATTCGGTATCTGCTGCGGCCACCAGTGACCCGGCATCCCCCACTTTTACCAGGCAACAGTCCTTCATGCGCAGCTTTGTAGGACCTCGCCGTACCCCACTGCTGCGTGACGGACAAATTAAAGCCGTTGTCAGATGGATGGCAGCTAACGCATCCACTTCAATGACTTCCGCATCCTCCCAAGGCCAGAGCACTGAAGAGCAACCATCTGTCTCTTCACCACCTGCCAAATTGCCCAGGCAGTCTGAGAGCCCTGGACAGGAGCCATCTCAATCTTTACTTCTGTTCTCAGAATCTGTTGGCTTGGAAAGAGGTGGCCAGCCAAGCAGCATTCTAGAGCGTGAAGAAGAGGGAGTATGCAGTGATGCGCAACTGCTTTGTCCCTCTGAATCTGAAGAGGCAGGTGGGCCAGTGCCTATGGTCAGCACACCTCAGTATGCATCAGATGATGATGAGACTCAGTTGCCAATTTCTGGTGCGTACGGTGCTGGTGAGACAACCCAGGACCAGCCGGTGCTTGAAGAGGGGAGTGGAGATGATGAGGTCCTTGACCCATCATGGAGTCAGCCACAGGAAGGTGGTGGGAGCAGCTCTGAGGAAGAGATTCCCCGAACGGCCAAAAGAGGAGGGAGAGGGCGGGGGCAGACTTGGTTGCCTGTAGCCTCCACTTTGGCACCCGTGAGGAGCAATCCTCTTCCAAAACACAAAACGGGCGCTCCCAGGACTTGCAGTGCGTGGTCTTTTTTTGAGACAGTTGCAGATGACATTTGCTTTGTCAAATGCAAGCTGTGTCATCAGAAAGTGAAACGAGGGAAAAATGTGACCAACCTCAATACCACAAAGATGTGGAAACATGTGCGTACCAAGCACGAGGTGGAGTTACACAGACACACTGAAGATGTAGGCCAACCTTCAGCAGCACCTACCACCTCTTCAGCTCGTGTTGGAGCCTCTTCCTCCAGCTCACACACAGCTGGTTCGGCTTCCTCACTGGAACGCCATGGAAGAACCACTGCCACTGTTGTCCAGAGACCCAGTGAAATTCCACCCACTCAACCACGTTCGCAGTCATCAGCACACTCCCAGGCCACTCACCAGCAATCGGTAGCACAGGCATGGGAGAAAAAGCGGCCATACTCGGCAAACCATCCCCGAGCACTGGCTCTGAATGCCGGCATTGCCAAACTACTGGCCCTTGAGATGCTGTCATTCAGGCTGGTGGAGACTGACACCTTCCGGAACTTTATGTCATTGGCAGTTCCACAATACAATGTGCCCAGCCGCTTTTATTTCAGCAGGCAAGCTGTCCCTGCCCTGCAAAAGCATGTGGAGGGAAAAATTAAAAATGCGCTACTAAATGCCGTCAGTAGCAAGGTCCACCTGACCACCGATGCGTGGACCAGTAGCCATGGACAGGGACGATACCTTTCCCTCACTGCCCATTGGGTCAATGTTGTGGAGCCGGGTACAGATCTGGAGAGTGGCTCTGTACGTATTCTGCCAACTCCAAGGATTGCAGGAATGCAGTCTGTACATATTGAGTCCTCCTCCTACTCTAGTTCCTCGGAATCAGCACTGCGTGAGCCTGTTAGGCCAGATATGAGCACAGGTGTGGCCAAACGTCAACAGGCCGTCCTTAAATTAATTTCTTTGGGGAATCGGAGCCACACAGCACAGGAGCTCTGGAATGCCATCAAGCAGGAGAGCGATGTGTGGTTTGTGCCAGCGAATCTCCAGCCAGGTTTGGTAGTGAGTGACAATGGCCGAAATCTAGTGGCAGCTCTGGGCCTAGGCAACCTCACTCACATACCATGTCTGGCACACGTGCTCAATTTGGTCGTGCAGAGCTTTCTGAGGGACTATCCGGATCTTGATGCACTGCTGCACAAGGTTCGCCTAGAGTGTGCTCACTTGCGGCGTTCCAGCATGGCAAGATCGCGCATTGCATCTCTGCAACGCCGATTCCGCCTGCCAGAACATCGCATCATATGTGACCTCCCCACCAGGTGGAATTCAACGTTACATGTGTTGGAGTGGTTGTGTGAGCAGAAGGCAGCAGTAATGGAGTACCAGCTGCATCAGGCGCAAACAAGTCGCACTGTGCGCCGGACACACTTCACCACCACTCAGTGGGCCACTATGAGGGACATCTGCCAAGTTTTGCGTGCCTTCGATGACTCCACGCGGATGGCCAGTGCAGATGATGCACTAATCAGCATGACTGTCCCCCTCATCTGTCTGCTTCAAAAAACCTTACAAGCACTAAGTGAGGAGGTTTTTGAAGAGGTCGAGGATGAGCAGTCAGAAATGCCATCTGCTTCTGGCAAGTCTGCGCAACGTGCTTCCACACAAAGGCCCAGGCAGGGGACACTTAGTGAGGAGGATGACGAGGAGTCAATGGAGGAGGAGGAACACATCTCTCCAGAGGAGGGAGGTACACAAGGCTCTAGTAGTCAGTGTGTACAGTGAGGGTGGGGTGATGCTGAGCAGGCAGAGATGCTGCCTCAAGCTGGGGACAGCGTTTCCGGTCCAGTTGGCAGTCTGCAGCACATGGTTGATTTCATGCTGCAGTGCTTGTTAAATGACCGCCGCATCGCCAACATTCTCCACACGGCTGATTATTGGGTGTACACCCTCCTAGATCCTCGCTACCGGGACAACTTACAAAGCCTCATACCACAGTTGAACCGGGAGCGAAAAATGCGGGAGTACCAAGAAACACTTGTGCAGGCCATCATGTTCTCCATTTCCCCCACAAGTGTTGCTGGTAGTGCTTTTCAAAGCAGCCATGTGGGTAGAGGCAGTGGAGGAAGCTCTGCACAAAGAGGTAGCAGAGGCAGTGCCGCAGGACAAGGCAAGGCCAGTATAGCCCAAATGTGGAAAAGTTTTGTGGGACCGCCACAAACGGCTACACCATCACAGACGGCTCCAGTCAGCAGGAGGCAACGTTTCCGTCAGATGGTGACAGACTACTTGTTGTGCCCTGTTAGTGTTCTCCCAGACGGCTCTTCCCCGTTCAAGTATTGGGTCTCTAAGCTGGATACATGGCCAGAGCTTAGCCAGTATGCATTGGAGGTGCTGGCTTGCCCTGCTGCCAGTGTATTATCGGAACGTGTCTTTAGTGCTGCAGGTGGTGTGGTAACAGACCGTCACACGGGACTATCCGCCGATAATGTTGACCGGCTTACTTTTGTGAAAATGAACAAGGCCTGGATCTCACCTGAATTTGCCAGTCCTCTTCCAGAATAAATAATTGGCTGGCAACAGGATCCAGGTCTCCTGTTGTGTTCATGTTTCTATGACCTGAACTTTATTTCCTGGGCTACAGCAACGCCCGTTGTTGCTCAGAAGTGCTGTCCGCACAGACAAAACACTCGCTCATGTGTAAGTGGGTTTCGTTAACGTCAGCTGATCCCCTGCTGTGTGTACGGCAAACTCTCCTGCTGCCTACAACTTCTGACTACCTCTGATTTAATATGTTCTCTGATTTGCCCTCTGTCTCCACTCTGTTTTGAGTATTTCCTCCGGCCTACAACACCGCCTGTTTCTGCTCTCAAGTGCCGTCTGCACAATCCACACTTGTTCCTGTGGTACCTGGGTCCTGTAACATCTGCTCATCTCCAGAGTTGAGCACGGCAATGTCTCCTGCTTTGCCTACATTCCCACTACTTGTAGTGGAAATGTGGACAGAGCAGGAGACATTGCCTGACTCACCTCTAGGGAGAAGCTGCTGTTACAGAACCCCAGAAACACAGGAACAAGTGTGGGTTGTGCAGACGGCATTTCAGAGCAGCAACTGGCGTGGTTGGAAGCCAGAGGAAATACTCGAAACAGAGTGAAGACAGAGGCCTAATTGGAGTACGTTGACAGTTAGTAGTAGTCTAGAAACTATCGCAAACTGCCACCAAGTAGGCCTCGGCCTACTACCTGATTTTCCCTGGGCTCCGACACCGCCAGTTGGTGCTCAGAAGTGCTGTCCGCACAGACAAAACACTCGCTCATGTGTAAGTGGGGTTCGGTAACGTCAGCTGATCCCCTGCTGTGTGTACGGCAAACTCTCCTGCTCCCTCCACAGTCAAACCATCTCAGATTTACACCTGGCTCCAAGTAGGCCTCGGCCTACTACCTCATTTTCCCTGGGCTCCGACAACGCCAGTTGGTGCTCGGAAGTGCTGTCCGCACAGACAAAACACTCGCTCATGTGTAAGTGGGGTTCGGTAACATCAGCTGATCCCCTGCTGTGTGTACGGCAAACTCTCCTGCTGCCTACAACTTCTGACTACCTCTGATTTAATATGTTCTCTGATTTGCCCTCTGTCTCCACTCTGTTTTGAGTATTTCCTCCGGCCTACAACACCGCCTGTTTCTGCTCTCAAGTGCCGTCTACACAATCCACACTTGTTCCTGTGGTACCTGGGTCCTGTAACATCTGCTCATCTCCAGAGTTGAGCACGGCAATGTCTCCTGCTTTGTCTACATTCCCACTACTTGTAGTGGAAATGTGGACAGAGCAGGAGACATTGCCTGACTCACCTCTAGGGAGAAGCTGCTGTTACAGAACCCCAGTAACACAGGAACAAGTGTGGGTTGTGCAGACGGCATTTCAGAGCAGCAACTGGCGTGGTTGGAAGCCAGAGGAAATACTCGAAACAGAGTGAAGACAGAGGCCTAATTGGAGTACGTTGACAGTTAGTAGTAGTCTAGAAACAATCGCAAACTGCCACCAAGCAGGCCTCGGCCTACTACCTGATTTTCCCTGGGCTCCGACACCGCCAGTTGGTGCTCAGAAGTGCTGTCCACACAGAAAAACACACTCGTTCATGTGAAAGTGGGGTTCGGTAACGTCAGCTGATCCCCTGCTGTGTGTATGGCAAAGTGTCCTGCTCCCTCCACAGTCAAACAACCTCAGATTTACACCTGGCTCCAAGTAGGCCTCGGCCTACTACCTCATTTTCCCTGGGCTCCGACAACGCCAGTTGGTGCTCGGAAGTGCTGTCCACACAGAAAAACACACTCGTTCATGTGAAAGTGGGGTTCGGTAACATCAGCTGATCCCCTGCTGTGTGGCGGGCAAACTGCTGCTGCCTCCAAATTTTAGCTACTTCAGATTTAAACATTCTCTGATTTGGCCTCTGTCTCCACTCTGTCTCTAGTATTTCTCCTGACCTCAAACACCGCCAGTTCCTGCTCACAGTTGCCGTCCACGCATTCCACACGTGTTCCTGTGTTACTGGGGTTCTGTTACGTCAGCAGATCCCCCAATGTGTGTCCGAAACTGTCTCCTGCACTGTCCACCTTACCACTGCAAGCGGTGAGAATGTGGACAGAGCAGGAGACAGTGGCAGACACACATCAGGGGATCTGCTGACATTACAGAATCCCAGTAACACAGGAACACGTGTGGATTGGGCAGACGGCTACTGTACGCATAAACTGGCGGTGTTAGTAGTCACGTGAAATCCTGGAAACAGAGTAGAGATAGATGCCTAATTGGAGCACGTTGACAGTCTGTTGTAGCCTACAAACAATCTAAAACTGCCACCAAGTAGGCCTCGGCCTGCACCCTGGTTCTCCCTGGGCTCCAACAATGCTAGTTGGTGCTCGGAAGTGCCGTCCACCCAGAAAAACACACTCGTTCATGTGAAAGTGGGGTTCGGTAACGTCAGCTGATCCCCTGCTGTGTGGAGGGCAAAGTGTCCTGCTCCCTCCAAAGTCAAAATGCCTCAGCTTTACACCTGGCTCCTAGTAGGCCTCGGCCTGCACCATGATTGTCCCTGGTTCCAACAACGCTAGTTGGTGCTCGGAAGTGCTGTCCACACAGAAAAACACACTCGTTCATGTGAAAGTGGGGTTCGGTAACGTCAGCTGATCCCCTGCTGTGTGGAGGGCAAACTGCTGCTGCCTCCAAATTGTAACTACTTCAGATTTAAACATTCTCTGATTTGGCCTCTCTCTCCACTCTGTCTCTAGTATTTCCCCTGACCTCCAACACCGCCAGTTCCTGCTCACAGTTGCCGTCCACGCATTCCACACTTGTTCCTGTGTTCCTGGTGTTCTGTAACGTGAGCTGATCCCCCAATATGTGTCCGGCACTGTCTCCTGCGCTGTCCACCTTCCCACTGCAAGCGGTGGGAATGTGGACAGAGCAGGAGACATTGGCAGACAAACATCAGGGGATCTGCTGACATTACAGAACACCAGTAACACAGGAACACGTGTGGATTGGGCAGTCGGCTACTGTACGCATAAACTGGCGGTGTTGGTAGTCACGTGAAATCCTGGAAACAGAGTGGAGACAGATGCCTAATTGGAGCACGTTGACAGTCTGTTGTAGCCTACAAACAATCTAAAACTGCCACCAAGTAGGCCTCGGCCTGCACCCTGGTTCTCCCTGGGCTCCAACAACGCTAGTTGGTGCTCAGAAGTGCTGTCCACACAAAAAAACACACTCGTTCATGTGAAAGTGGGGGTCAGTAACGTCAGCTGATCCCCTGCTGTGTGGAGGGCAAAGTGTCCTGCTCCCTCCAAAGTCAAAATACCTCAGCTTTACACCTGGCTCCTAGTAGGCCTCGGCCTGCACCATGATTGTCCCTGGGCTCCAACAATGCTAGTTGGTGCTCGGAAGTGCCGTCCACCCAGAAAAACACACTCGTTCATGTGAAAGTGGGGTTCGGTAACGTCAGCTGATCCCCTGCTGTGTGGAGGGCAAACTGCTGCTGCCTCCAAATTGTAACTACTTCAGATTTAAACATTCTCTGATTTGACCTCTGTCTCCACTCTGTCTCTAGTATTTCCCCTGACCTCCAACACCGCCAGTTCCTGCTCACATTTGCCGTCCACGCATTCCACACTTGTTCCTGTGTTCCTGGAGTTCTGTAACGTGAGCTGATCCCCCAATGTGTGTCCGGCACTGTCTCCTGCGCTGTCCACCTTCCCACTGCAAGTGGTGGGAATGTGGACAGAGCAGGAGACATTGGCAGACAAACATCAGGGGATCTGCTGACATTACAGAACACCAGTAACACAGGAACACGTGTGGATTGGGCAGACGACTACTGTACGCATAAACTGGCGGAGTTGGTAGTCACGTGAAATCCTGGAAACAGAGTGGAGACAGATGCCTAATTGGAGCACGTTGACAGTCTGTTGTAGCCTACAAACAATCTAAAACTGCCACCAAGTAGGCCTCGGCCTGCACCCTGGTTCTCCCTGGGCTCCAACAATGCTAGTTGGTGCTCAGAAGTGCTGTCCACACAGAAAAACACACTCGTTCATGTGAAAGTGGGGTTCGGTAACGTCAGCTGATCCCCTGCTGTGTGGAGGGCAAAGTGTCCTGCTCCCTCCAAAGTCCAAATACCTCAGCTTTACACCTGGCTCCTAGTAGGCCGCGGCCTGCACCATGATTGTCCCTGGGCTCCAACACCGCCAGTTGGTGCTCAGAAGTGCTGTCCACACAGAAAAACACACTTGTTCATGTGAAAGTGGGGTTCGGTAACGTCAGCTGATCCCCTGCTGTGTGGAGGTCAAACTGCTGCTGCCTCCAAATTGTAACTACTTCAGATTTAAACCTTCTCTGATTTGGCCTCTGTCTCCACTCTGTCTCTAGTATTTCCCCTGACCTCCAACACCGCCAGTTCCTGCTCACAGTTGCCGTCCACGCATTCCACACGTGTTACTGGGGTTCTGTAAGGTCAGCAGATCCCCCAATATGTGTCCGCCACTGTCTCCTGCGCTGTCCACCTTCCCACTGCAAGCGGTGGGAATGTGGACAGAGCAGGAGACAGTGGCAGACACACATCAGGGGATCTGCTGACATTACAGAATCCCAGTAACACAGCAACACGTGTGGATTGAGCAGACGGCTGCTGTACGCATAAACTGGCGGTGTTGGTGGTCACGTGAAATCCTGGAAACAGAGTGGAGACAGATGCCTAATTGGAGCACGTTGACAGTCTGTTGTAGCCTACAAACAATCTAAAACTACCACCAAGTAGGCCTCGGCCTACACCATGATTGTCCCTGGGCTCCAACAACGCCAGTTGGTGCTCGGCAGTGTCTTTGGCATGGGGACTCCCTGTTGCCCAGCCTGGTTCCAGCACGCCTGCTGTTTCCGGGTAGTGTCAAGGTCACTATGCCACCAATCCGTTGTCCTGTCGTCTTGCGGCCGGGTTAGCCGACTCTACGGTGCCTGCAGTTTAGGTGACTCCTATGTGGGCTGCGGGAACTGGCACTGAAGGCTGGATCCGTAGTGCCAATGGGACATGGACCCCCTGTAGGACTGTGGGTTTCGGTAACTGCGGCCGGCTTGCGGCCTGGCTACTTTGCTTTCAATGGGTACCTTCTGCTACCCACCCGGGTTCCAGCACTGTCTGCTGGTTCTCGCCAGAGCCTTTGGCCTAGGTGCCTCCATCTCGGTATCCGAGGTCCAGCACCATCAGCTGGTCCTTGGTAGTGCTTTCTAGCACAGGTACCTCCTGCCTAGTAACCGTGGTCCAGCACCGTCAGCTGTTCCTCGGTAGTGCCATTGGCTCTTGTAGCTTTTGCTACCCATCTGGGTTCCAGCACCATCACCTGGTTCTCGGCAGTGTCTTTGGCACGGGGACTCCCTGTTGCCCAGCCTGGTTCCAGCACGCCTGCTGTTTCCGGGTAGTGTCAAGGTCACTATGCCACCAATCTGTTGTCCTGTCATCTTGCGGCCGGGTTAGCCGACTCTACGGTGCCTGCAGTTTAGGTGACTCCTATGTGGGCTACGGGAACTGGCACTGAAGGCTGGATCTGTAGTGCCAATGGGACATGGACCCCCCTGTAGGACTGTGGGTTTCGGTAACTGCGGCCGGCTTGCGGCCTGGCTACTTTGCTTTCAATGGGTACCTTCTGCTACCCACCCGGGTTCCAGCACTGTCTGCTGGTTCTCGCCAGAGCCTTTGGCCTAGGTGCCTCCATCTCGGTATCCGAGGTCCAGCACCGTCAGCTGGTCCTTGGTAGTGCTTTCTAGCACAGGTACCTCCTGCCTGGTAACCGTGGTCCAGCACCGTCAGCTGTTCCTCGGTAGTGCCATTGGCTCTTGTAGCTTTTGCTACCCATCTGGGTTCCAGCACCGTCACCTGGTTCTCGGCAGTGTCTTTGGCACGGGGACTCCCTGTTGCCCAGCCTGGTTCCAGCACGCCTGCTGTTTCCGGGTAGTGTCAAGGTCACTATGCCACCAATCCGTTGTCCTGTCGTCTTGCGGCCGGGTTAGCTGACTCTACGGTGCCTGCAGTTTAGGTGACTCCTATGTGGGCTGCAGGAACTGGCACTGAAGGCTGGATCCGTAGTGCCAATGGGACATGGACCCCCTGTAGGATTGTGGGTTTCGGTAACTGCGGCCGGCTTGCGGCCTGGCTACTTTGCTTTCAATGGGTACCTTCTGCTACCCACCCGGGTTCCAGCACTGTCTGCTGGTTCTCGCCAGAGCCTTTGGCCTAGGTGCCTCCATCTCGGTATCCGAAGTCCAGCACCGTCAGCTTGTCCTTGGTAGTGCTTTTCAGCACAGGTACCTTCTGCTTAGTAACCGTGGTCCAGCACCGTCGGTTGGTCCTC
Organism: Dendrobates tinctorius; assembly: GCF_039654945.1. Classification (NCBI taxonomy): domain Eukaryota; kingdom Metazoa; phylum Chordata; class Amphibia; order Anura; family Dendrobatidae; genus Dendrobates; species Dendrobates tinctorius. The sequence continues at coordinate 17,117,948 of NW_027361671.1, read as the reverse complement.
GGTAGTGCCATTGGCTCTTGTTCCTTCTGCTACCCATCCGGGTGCCAGCACTGTCTGCTGGTTCTCGCCAGTTTCTCAGCCTTCTTCTGCTACATTTCCAAGATCATGCTTTTTGAAATTGTCTTTGGTAATCCTTATTGATCTCCATGACGATGACCCTGATGATGACGACCCTGAAGACGACACGAAAGAAGACCAGAAATATGACCCTAAATAATAAGACCAAGAGAACAAAGAACATGAAGACAACCACCAAGATACAGAACAAAAGACAGAAGAACAAGAAGCAGAAGAAGCAAAAGCAGAAGAACAGAAAGCAGAAGAACATTAAGCATAACACATAAAATCAGCATAGAAGAAATCAAAATTATAAGCAGAAGAAGACTAAGCAGTAAATGGGGGTGAGTCCGTTCCTCCTCGTGGTGCCCCTGGAAAATGCCTGCTGCTGCAGGCCAAACTGAACGCGGACAAATCCTGTTGTAAATCTTTTGTGACAGGCAGAACGTAAGGTGTAATCTTATAACTTTTATAGATAAGTACTACAGGAATGCCTGCTACCATAAGAAAATGAAGAAAAAGAAGAATAGGAAGAAGATGAAGAAATAGCATATGAAAATTAATAATAGCTGAATAAGAAGAATATGAAGAATGGAAAAAAAAAATTAATGGGAAGAAGGTGAAGAAGAAGAAGATGAATAAGGTGAAGAAAAAGTTGATGAAAAAAATGCTACTGCTGCGGATCTTGAAGGAGAAAGTGTGGGAGAAGTACAAAAGAAGGTGAAGAGCATGGAAGTTGCGAAACATACATATCTGACTAAATATAAAAAAATTAACATAGTCAATATCTTTTTAACTCCGAACGTCTTGAAAAAAAAAATTGGAATTAATGCTATGCCATGTGATTTGAATAAACCACTATGCTTTTAATGTCTCCTCCACCTCCCACAATACATTCTACATGATTCTTATTTGTTTTCAATTATGTAGAATTAGCCAACAAGGAAATAAAGGCCTTTTTTTAATTCCGATACCGGAAGTCCCATTGACTTGAATGGGACTTCCGGTATCGGAATCGGCGATACCCGATATTTTTTTCGTATCGGGCGATACCATCCGATACGATATTTTTGGGTATCGAACGGTATCGCTCAACACTACCCATGAGGAGTTTCTGTGTGTTTACTCCAAATACATACTGATAGGGAATTGTGAGCCTTGATGGTGACAGTGACGATAATATTTGTAAAGCGCTGTGAAATATGATGGTGCTATAAAAGTAGGTAAAATAAATAGTTAGGCCGTGCTCTGAATATAAATTTTCTTTTTTTTTTTTTTTTACTATTTTTCAACTTTTAGCATCAATATGATATCTGTCTTTCTGGTTTGCAAAAGACAAAAAAAAATCCTGGTTTACATAACCAATTAAGCAAAAAAAAAAAAATGGATAGCACTCGGATATTAGTCTTTTTTTACATACAGTATGTGTTCACTTTAAAATGTAATAACAAAATTTACATATTTCTTTTTATGGCCAATTGATCAGAGGCAAAAAACGAACAAGTAAACGTGCCCATAGACTATAATGAGTATGTGTTTTATCCATGAAAGCCATGTATACAACACTTAGACATCTGCACGAGGACTTACAATTACAATTGATTGACTTGGTTTGGCTTACATCATATCTATTAGTTCATTTTTTTATAGCTTAAATTGTTTTTTTATCATTACTTTTGGCCTTTGGCAAAAAAAAAATTATAAAGTCCAGGGAAAAGACATAAAATAGTGGTTGTTGCAATACATATAGGTTACTTTCCTGTCTGAAGAAAGTTGAATTATGAAAAAGTAAATTTTGGGTCAGCATCTGGTGTGCCCTGTGGTTGTACCATTGGTTAACTGTCTCGCCGTAGGTAGGCCACCCAGCTTGTTTGCTATCTAAAAAGTTAGATACATGGAAGAAGGGGAATGCAGAATCAGGTTGAGAACATACAGTATTCTCTGCTAATCTGCTAACTTGTAAAACGGGACTGTAAATTTGTGTTTCACAGATTACAGATGGAAAACTCGTGCTATATGTTCATTAGATTTCCTTTTTTTAAGGACTGAATTTCAACATGTAGCATAAATTCAACACTTATTCTGCTGCTTTTTATCAGCATGTTTTCTGCCGGAGTCTGTACCAAAATCTGATATTTGCTTTATTGGTGCATTCTCACTTTTGCTTCATGCGGTTTGGTGTAGATATGAAGCAGTATACTTTTTTAAGTACAGAAAACTTGGACTCTATTCTTATAGCGTAATACATGCATTTTTTCAGGCTTCTCATACAAGCCTGTAGGGAATAAATGCATCCCCTCAAAACAAAACAAAAAACACTGCCAAATTCAACAGCATCTTTAAGCGCGCAGTGGACTTGAGTTTTCATGAAATCACATCAATGTTGTTTGGACCGGTAAACACAGCAGATTTGCTGCACAAAAAAAGCATTATTTATGCTTTGTAGGAACATGGTCATACGCTGTTCGAAAGTGGCCATTCAGTGGAAGCCTACAATCACACATTTCAGCCTGAAGTCCAAAGGGATTACTGAAGTCTCCTAAAATATTCAGCCTCTAATTATCTCATATACTCCCAGTTAGGCTGGGGCTGCACCGCAGCGTGCCATATGACATTAAGATCGCATTTCTAATGGTTTTACATTGCATCCTACTGTGACGCATAGTTGCAAATGTTTCCAAATGTGTTGGAGTTACTGTCCCTTGGCCAGGTCAGTAGTCTCTGGCCATTTTATTATAAATCTGCTAATCTCTCATTTTTGGGATCCCTAGTGCAGCTTTTAATTAGCCAGGGATGGCACAACGTTATCAGCGCAGCACAACACAGATGATCGAAAGTTACACCAGGGATACAGGAAGTTAAAAGATTTGCAGAATTCTTATCCAGGAACCAGAGATAACTCACTTGGCCAATGGACTGGAGTCCCGAGAATCGATCAGCGCTTCTCTAATAAATATGGCTGCTTTCTTCCAAAAACACCATGCCTATCTACTGGATATGTGTTTGTTTTTTTAACTCAGCTTCAATGAAGTGAAAACACACAAAACCTATAGACAAGTTTGGAGAAAAACTAGCTTTTCTATTCTTTTTCAAGAAAACTACCACATACTTTAAGGCTTGGGCTACATGCAGATTTTTTGACTAACAACTAATTGATTTTAAGTAGGAATGAGCGAAACCAATCTTAAAAGTTTGTTTTCGTACCGGTGCTAAGCAACAAACACAGACGTTCCCCCGAGAGTCCGTTACAATATTAGGCACTCCAAGGGAGGGGGAGAGTGAAAAGAGAATAGAGAGAGAGGGGCATAGAGAAAGAGGGGGAGATGGTGAGAGGTGGTTGGAGAGATAGGGTGAGAGAGAGAACCTTTTTTTCTTACACATACCCATAGTTCGGGTCTTCATTGCTTTCAATCGTGCTTGGATTCTGGTTCAAGCTCAGGTACAGCTCTGGCACCCGAGCAGGACTTTGGAATAAAGTTCGGGTCAGGTACCAGAATGCGAACTTCCACTCATCCCTAATTTTAGTTATCAAGAGACTACTGCATACTTAACCTTGCGTCAGGCGCAATAGACCTGACAGGCACAGCTTATTCATTTTTGTTTGCCACTCCTCTCCAAGGCAGTAGGGGATCCCACACCTCCCAGTACATTTCTATCTTTAGATGCTGCTTGAAACCCTTCTGTTCAGTTTTACCACCTTCAGGCTATGTGCCCACGTTGCGTTTTAATCCGGACACTCAAAACTGGACTCCATCCCAGAAATCGCGCATTTTTTTCCTCACGATTTTACCGCGATTTTGCCACGATTTTCAAGTGCGATATTCATGCACTTTCTAAGCGATTTGAAGCATCGCTTGGAAAGTGATTGACAGATTGGTCACACTCGTCAAACATAGTGTTTGACAAGTGTGACCAGCTTTTTACTATTGAGGCCGCCTATGTGGCTTCAATAGTAAAAGATAGAATGTTAAAAATGATAAAAAAAATAAAAAATCGGGGTATATTTACCTTCCGACATCCCGCGCAGTCTCAGCGACGCTCCCGTTCCCAGCGATGCCTTGCGAGACCTGTGATGACGGTCTCGCGTTGATATAGCGATCTCACGAGACCGCTAGAGTAACGCGAGACTACGTCATCACAGGACCTTGCCGCAAGACATTACTGGGAACGCTGAGACCCGGGAAGGCTGCGCGTGATACCGGAAGGTAAATATACCCCGATTTTTTATTCTTTTTTTTACAGGGGTATGGTACCCAGGGCCTGGAGGACAGTCTCCTCCCTCCACACTGTGGGTACCAACCGCATATGAGACGCTTAACTTCGCGCATGGTGGGCATAGCCACATGCGGGAAGTAAGCGATTCTCATGCATTCCTATGGGTGCGGAATCGCGGCAATTCTTTGCGATTCCACAAAAATGAATGAGCATGCTGCGTTTTTTTCCGCGATGCGATTCCACCACGGAAGAAAGCGCAGTATTAGCCCTGCATGTGCGGAATGCCATAGGAATGCATAGGGTGCGTTCTGTACGATTTTTTTAAACGTTTTCGCAGCGTTTTCGCGCCGAAAATCGAGGCAAAAACGCTTAAAAATCGCATCGTGGGCACACAGCCTCAGGCTGATTGAGACCAAAGGTTCTCACTTTTGAAAGTTGGTACTTTCCGGGGGGGTTTCATCACAATTGTTTATTTTGCTTGTTTTACGAATGAATAATGCAATGTTTTTGGCTTTTTTAGACATAAGTAGGGTTTTTTTATTACAATTAAGAGGGTTTCCTTAGAAATGACCTATCAAGTAAATAGCGCACAAACACGTAATAATAATCTCTGATATGATGTGTTATTATAATATGATCTGCCAACCTTGCTTTTTCTCTGCCAATGTGTTTTCTTCTGTTGAATTTTTAACATTTGAATCTCAGTGAATATGACTCCAATAGCATCTAAGAGCCTTACAATTAAGTTTTTTTTCCTTATTTTAATGTTTAGTAATAATATTGTCCTAAAAACGTCTATTTGGCAGTAGTTGTGACATTTTTGTACTTTTTCTTTATTACGTTTATGGTTATTATTTTTTTTTTTTTTTTGCATCTGATCTGATTTTGTCTACTCTTTTTTTAGGCCATTTTCTATCCTGTGCCTGTCATGCGCACTGCACCTGAACTATGGAGTGTTATAGGTGCGCCTGACCCATGGTTAAAGTTATTCTACAAAACATAATGGGCTTGATCCACTAAGCAATTTTTACCAGAGATAAGGCATAAAACTGCTTGAAATATCTCAGAGTTCCATCAAAGTTTTCTGACTTTTGGAGTTTTTACGTCAGTCCTACCCAGTCTAGGCAAAATTTGCATAGTTTTACAGGAAGGAGGCATGGCCATGAACATTTCCCTATTTCATCAAAATTTACAAAAGAGGAGTCAATTATGAAAGAAATGTATTCTACTTGACTGGTGCACATTTTTTGCAGCGATGCACAACAGTTGAAATTCATTAAGATCCACAAACTTTTAATGAATTTGGTTCATCCTACTTCAATGCACTGTTCATCACTGGAGCAAAAAATACCAGCCTTGATAAATTAGGGACCAATATGTTTTTCTGGACTACAGTTGCAGAGTTAAAATAAATCAGTCTTGTGTAAACTTAGCCTTAGGCCTCATTCAGATGTCCATTTTTTCTTAGGCCGGCGTCACACACAACGATAAAAAAATCGGTCCGATTTTTACGGACCAACATCGGACAAATGTTTCATGACCAGTGATCCATCTGTCATCCGAATTTCCTGCGATGATCAGATTTTATTCTCATCTAAGCATCTGTTTGACATCCGTCTGGCGATATTTTCTCGGAGGCTTGCAAAATGGACAAATAACGGTTTTTAGGCCTGAAACTAATTTAAATAATCATCCAGCCTTATATTTATGGGCTCTACAACAGGTGGGAGTCTGCTACCTTTGCCATAGAGTCAGTGCTTGGATTTGGTTATCTCTGCTTTGTGCTAAACATGACAGACAGGCTTACTTTTAACACCATTGAGCGTGTTCTTTTCTATTGGGTTATATCCCGATGTTTTGTTGAGCCATACCCTGTGATTGTCGATCCGAGGAGGCGTAGACAAATGTGGGTCCATCCGCTTTTGTTGCTCAGGATATCTAAAGGCCATTTCCACCGACTCTATACATCTCTGCATATTGTCGGATGAGCCTTGCTACATTTGACCTTTTGCTTGAGATTGTGCACCCTGGGATCTTGTTTCAGGACACGAGGATGCAGAAAGCTATTTCTGCAGAGGAGCGGCTTCTCCTCACCTTACGGTATGTCTTAAAGCAATATGTTTGTTAGGTGTTGGATTCCTGGCACAGCAGGAATCCAGAGCCAGACATCCTGCGGTCTCCCATTCTTACTCGACCGCTCCGAGTGCTGCTCAGCAAACACGGTGAGCCAGGCTTGCTGCTCAGACTCGCTCTAACAGCCTGGATGTTGCTGCCACCGCTGGTGCAGCAATGGCAGCGCAACCTGCTTTGCAGGGAACCGCTCCTGAGGCAAAGTCCTCATGCCGTGCTACTGGGCATGCCCGCAATTTGACCTCTCACTGGAGAGCAGGGGTCACATGCTCAGGTCCCGCGTCGGATCTGATCGGTCCTTCCCAAGCTAATGGAAGGTTCCGGAAGCGCATCGCTATAAAAAGCCCGCAGGGCGGCTCGGCGATGCACTAGTGTAGACTTATCTTGCTATGTGTGTGAATGGTGACGGATGCATGGACTGGTGGCTGACTCATTATGAAACCCCTTCCCTCGGATAATACGATTGGTGACAGAGTGTGTTCTTAGGTCAGCACCAGGTAGTGGCAAGCTACGCCACAGTGCTCCCTCGCCTACACTAGCGTCCGTCGGTGCCCGGTTCTCGGCGCCGACGCTTGCGGCTATAGTTGCCGCTGCGCTGCATTAACAGCAGCTATTGGTGTTCGCGGCTGCGACGCCACATGCTGACTCCTGTGACGTTAACAGGGCCAGCTCCTTTGCATATATTTCCGGCAAGCGACTCTGTGTCTGAACAGAGCCGCTCCTAGCGTTCGGGTGATGTCAACCCGTGCGCACTACGTCACCTTCTGGTGCATCTGCCATTACCCAGCAGCGGTCTTACCAACTAACGCACGGTGAACCCTGGGCGGCGAACGCACCTCTTATTGTTTTATATCTGGTGCGTTCCGCTGACCATAACATTACACTAGCGCCAGGATCTGGCTGACAATGGCAGACATGCAGCAGCTGCAGCGCTACATTCGGCAGCTGGAGAGCAGGTTGGCGGCTATCGAGAGCACCAACTCAGCTGCGAATGCTGCGTTAGCTGCCGCCCAGACGGTCGCTGAGGCCGTCTCACATGTGCCCACACTCTTGCCCTCGCCGACAATCTCTTCCTTCCCGCTCCCCGATAAGTTTTTGGGGGAAAGCGCCACCTGTAGGGGATTCGTCAGTCAGTGCTCCATTCACCTGGAGTTGCTGGCTGCACGGTTTCCTACAGAGCGGGCTAAGGTGGGCTTCATTGTCTCCTTATTGTCTGCCCGGGCATTGCAGTGGGCCACGCCATTGTGAGAACGTGATGATCCCGTGGTTCAGGGGCCTGCTCAGTTCCTCGCGGCTCTGAAACAGGTCTTCTTAGGACCACGGGTCACGCACGATACGGTTTTCCAACTGTTGTTAACACAAGGGTCACTCTCGGTTAGCCACTATGCTGTCCGGTTTCGGACATTGGCTTCCGAACTGGAGTGGCCGGACAAAGTATTAGTCCCAGTGTTCTGGAGAAGCCTAGCTGAGCACGTCAAGGATGCTCTAGCTACCCGAGATATTCCCACAACTCTGGAGGAATTGATCGCCGTCTCCACCCGTATTGATCTCCGGTTCACGGAGTGCGGGTTGGAGAGGACTCAATCCAGACGTAAAATTAACCTGGCTCCCACCTTTACCGAACCGCTGAGCCATTCCACACAGGAGTCTCCCTCCACCGAGCCCATGGAGGTATCTCGCACCGGCACTAAGCCACGTCAGGTGCGGGGCTCCATGCGCTGTTATCACTGCCAACACTTTGGCCACTCAGCTGGCACATGTCCTCAGCGGCCAAAGGGACGACCCCGTTCCATGGTTGTAGGTGGTGGCCTGTCCCAGATGGAGTCCTTTTCGCCTAAGCCGGTATTCCGGGGTATCCTAGATAACGGTTCCTCCACCTGGGAGGCAGAGGTCACTCTGGATTCCGGGGCCGAGGGGAACTTTATGTCCTTGAGTTTTGCCCAGAGTCTCACTATCCCTCTGGTATTACTCCCACAACCTCTGACCATCAGGGTGGTGGATGGGGCACCATTGCCGTCTCAAGTGACCCATCAGACGGTCCCACTCGGTCTCGCCATGTCCCCTTCACATCGGGAGACCCTGTCCTTGCTTATTATGCCTCATGGCATCGATCAGGAACTCCTTGGGGTTCCCTGGCTTCGTTGTCACTCCCCTCACATTGATTGGGCTTCGGGGAGAATATTGGGCTGGAGCAAGGACTGCGAGGGTAGGTGTCTCAGGGACTGTCTTCAGGTAGCATCTACGGAGCTGCCTACAGATCTCTCCACGCTCCCTGAACCTTACCATCAATATGCGGACGTCTTCTCTAAGAAGTCCGCAGAGACACTCCCGCCGCACCGTTCCTATGACTGCCCGATTGACCTCCTGCCAGGCACAGAACCTCCTCGAGGTTGTGTTTACCCATTATCTCTCCCGTAGATGGAGGCAATGTCCCAATACATCCGGGAGAACCTGGCACGGGGCTTTATCAGGATGTCGGTGTCACTGGCCGGGGCAGGCTTCTTCTTCGTTCAGAAGAAGAGCGGAGAGTAATGCCCTTGCATCGAGCTAAATCTGTCTTCCGCCTACCATCCCGAGACGAATGGCTTGGTCGAAAGGGCCAATCAGACCTTGGTCACCTAACTACGACATTTTGTCTCTGCCAGGCAGGATGACTGGTCATCCTTGCTGCCTTGGGCTGAGTTTGCCCTAAACAATGCGGTGGCCGATTCCACTGGTCAGACGCCTTTCCTCCTAAATTATGGTCAACACCCTCGCGTCCCTGTCCCAATGCCGGTGTCCTCCACCGACTCCAGGGTGGCAGACTGGGCAGTGGAGGCCCGGGACATTTGGGATCGCACGCAGGATGCTATCCGGGCATCTAAAGAAAGGATGAGGTAGTCCGCCGACACGCATCGGCGACCCGCACCAAGCTTCTCCCCTGGCGACACGGTGTGGCTCTCCACCCAGAATATCAAACTGCGGGTCGAGTCTCCCAAATTCGCACCACGTGACATTGGACCGTTCAAGGTCCTCGAGCGACTTAGCTCAGTGGTCTACCGCCTGGCTCTTCCTCCACATTTGGCCATATCGGACGTGTTTCATGTGTCCCTCCTCAAGCCAGTTCACATGGTCCGGTTTTCTGAGCCATCCACCGGGTCATCAGACTTATCGTCTGACGAGTTTGAGGTTAACGCCATCGTGGGGCGCAGGTTTGTCCGTGGCAAAAAGTTTTGTTTGGTGGACTGGAAGGGTCATGGTCCCGAGGCTCGGACCTGGGAGCCGGTGGAGAACATTCATGCACCGCTCCTGATTGCAGCTTTTGAGCGCAGTGAGGCTCAGAGGGGAGGGGGGGTAATGCTAGGAGTCGGATCCCTGGCATTGCACAGCAGGAATCCAGAGCCAGACATCCTGCAGTCTCCCATTCTTCCTCGACTGCTCCGGGTGTTGCTCAGCAAACACGGCGAGCCTGGCTTGCTGCTCAGACTCGCTCTGACAGCCTGGATGTTGTTGCCACCTCTGGTGCAGCAATGGCAGCGCAACCTGCATTGCAGGGAACCGCTCCTGAGGCTAAGTCCTCATGCCGTGCTACTGGGCATGCCCGCAACTTGACCTCTCACTGGAGAGCAGGGGTCACATGCTCAGGTCCTGCGTCAGATCTGATTGGTCCTTCCCAAGCTAATGGAAGGTTCCAGAAGCGCATCGCTATAAAAAGCCCGCAGGGCGGCTCGGCGATGCACTAGTGTAGACTTATCTTGCTATGTGTGTGAATGGTGACGGATGCATGGACTGGTGGCTGACTCATTATGAAACCCCTTCCCTCGGATAATACGATTGGTGACAGAGTGTGTTCTTAGGTCAGCACCAGGTAGTGGCAAGCTACGCCACAGTGCTCCCTCGCCTACACTAGTGTCCGTCGGTGCCCAGTTCTCGGCGCCGACGCTTGCGGCTATAGTTGCCGCTGTGCTGCATTAACAGCAGCTATTGGTGTTCGCGGCTGCGACGCCACACGCTGACTCCTGTGACGTTAACAGGGCCAGCGCCTTTGCATATATTTCCGGCAAGCGATTCTGTGTCTGAACAGAGCCGCTCCTAGCGTTCGGGTGACGTCAACCCGTGCGCACTACGTCACCTTCTGGTGCATCTGCCATTACCCAGCAGCGGTCTTACCAACTACCGCACGGTGGACCCTGGGCGGTGAACGCACCTCTTATTATTTTATATCTGGTGTGTTCCGCCGACCATAACAATGTTGATGATGTGTGAAGCAGCATATTTCATTTCCAGACCTTGAATCTTCTAGATTTTTGTCCTTTAATATTATATATTTACAAGCACATTTTCCAAGATACATTATATGCGTGTGTATTACTGAACCAAGCCATGGCATGTAATTTAATGTTGACCATGCATACTTTAGAATTGATACACTATAACTTTGATTAAAGCTTTATCTGTTGTTTATTGGGCTGTGTACTCATGGTTTTTTTTTCTTTGTTTTTTAGCTTCCTTTCAACTGGCTTTTCATATGCTGGTCTGCATTTAGAATTTTTAATCGGGAAATCCACAATATCTGGCATTGTCCGGTCTACCTGGTCAGAAATCTGGTCCAGACTCCATCATGTGGTAATGCTGGAGCCCAAAATGGCAGACTGGTTGCATATCTCCTGTGAATTTGAGGCCACATGCCAGTTTCCACAATGTATTGGAGCCCTGGATGGGAAGCACATCCGTGTGCGTAAGCCGCCGAACTCAAGGTCCCAATTCCATAATTACAAACAATATTTTTCTGTAGTATTGTTGGTCCTGGTCGACACTCACTACAGGTTTATAATTGTAGATATTGGGGCCTATGGAAGAACTGGAGACTCCAGAGTCTTCAATTCTTCTATTATGGGTCGGCGGCCGCGTAATAATCAGCTGGACCTGCCACCACCACGTCAGCTTCCAGACTCAAATCTGGAACCGGTGCCTTATGTTCTTGTAGCAGATGAGGCATTTCAATTGCGCCGACATGTCATGAGGCCATATCCACAACAAAACCTTGACCACCGGCATGGAATATTTAACTTGCCCCTATCACGTGCTCGGCGACTGGTGGAATGCGCCTTTGATATTCTTTCAGACAAATGGAGGGTCCTACAGTCTGCCATTCAGCTGAGTGAAGCTAATGTAAATGAAGTTATTAAAGCCTGTGTGGTCCTACATAACTTCACATGAATTCATGATTGCCCCTGACATGATGATGCTGAAGTTGAGTCTGGCAATGTGTGTAGGCCCAGGCCACTTGTGAACCCACCCCGTCATCCAATCTCGGGACTCAAAGTACATGATGTGTTAACTACTTATTTTCTTTTCTTACACCTCAGGGTGCTACTCCCTGGCAAGATGATGTCTTATCTACGTAGTGGTTTGGTTGTGTTGTGTTCTCATAAAGATTTATTGCTTGACCTTTTGTGTGCTGTTGTGACTAGTTTAGTGTTTTAGATGTATCTAACACATTACAGAACATGTCCGAACATGAACACGCACACATTGTGAATTAACAAGTTTATTACTTGTTTTTTTCTTTTTTGGAATACCAAAAGAAAATAACCATATTAGTAACATAGGGCATAATGTTAGCAGCACATTATGATGTCAAAATCTGACCCAAAAAATATATATACTGTATAAAACAAAAAAAAATAAAAAATGAGTAACAAAGGCAAACCTACAAGTTATGGTAGGTTGGGGGTGGTGAAGGTGGGGGTCCTGCTTTGACATTTGGCCTTGGTTGCTGGGCCAAATCACTGTCCCCATATGCACTGCCAGTTGGCTCTGGCATCTGTTGCATCCTGGCAGGATCAATTTGTGGGTTTGGGTAGGGGTAATTGGGAAATTGGTGGGGGTAGTCCTGATGGTAGGGCTGCCCAAATTGCCCATATCCCTCAATATGGCCATGTCTAACATACCCATGTTGGGGCCACCCTCCAACATTGGGTAAGTTAAAGTGGCCATATTGTGCATGTGCGCCCTGGCCCATATATTGGACCTGTGAAGCCACATTCTGTATGTGTGCAGGCTGAGGCAGTGGTGTTGGCACCCATGGCGGAGGAGGAGGAAGAGGTTCCAAAGATGCTTGAGTTGCCACTTCATGTCAACCCAGCCTGTGTATTTGATTTTCCACCGACAGCTGCCATCTTTCCAAAAATTGAAAGACAGTGCTGGGATTATTGGGTGGTGTGATCGCATCAAGAACTATTTGGAGAGCCCCTCTGGTACACAGCCTGTACCCACGGGGAATTGCCCTGAAGTACTGTGCCAGACTGCGCCCATAAGCCTCCTCCCCATCATCATAAGCAGCTGTGGACAAGTAGTCCAAGACACCTCATTCCACCTGCCTCCTTGTTCCCGAAGCTGCTCCTTCTCTCCTGCGCCAGCCTCATCGTGGTAGGGCAGCTGGCTGTGGAGAGGTATGCAGTGGCATGTTGGGGCTGCTACTGTTGCCCTGGTCCTCATTTTGTGCTGGCTGGGTAGCAGATTCTGGTGGTGGTGATGGTGATCTTGGTGGTGGGGGTGTGGCTCTTCAAAGTTCTGCAGATGGGCCAGACCCTGCAGCAACATCAGACACTGGATCTATCACCTCCTCAGAGTCGGAACCCGTCTCCCTCTCTGTAAGGTGCTACAATGTAAAAAACAAAAAAATCCTTAATATTTTTGCTTTTCCGAATAAAAAATAAAAAATTAAACCCTGCACTTACGGTCTCAGATCCATGACAGGAGCAAGGAAATCTAGGCGGTCGAAGTAGAGGTATTTCCTCTTGGTGGTTGCGGCCGCACCACTACGGGCCCTCAGCTGTCTCTCCCTCCTATATGTGTCCCGACTGCTGCGCCAACGCCTCATCACATCAGTCACTGCAATGTAAACCAAAATACAAGTGTTCAGACCACACATATAGCTATGTTATCAATGGTTTAAATGTGCTTATGAAACCATATTTAAACTTATAGGAATTCTATTTCTGATGGCTCTACACCAATACTACAAAAAGGAGTAACGGTTTCAGGCCTATGACAAAGGACCTTCTAACCAACATACTTTAAACATAAATGTAGAAAAACATGAGGTAATGATGTATGGATGCGAACATCTATTATTTTTTTTGACAAAAAAAAGACAAGATATATACTGGCTAAGATAGGGACCAAAAAACAAGGAGAAGAGCACTGCATTTGTTGTGAGAACAATTAGCTAAGGATTGCAATATTTGTCCGAAAATATTAATGGGGCCACCAGTCAGGGATGTGTAATTTAGATTGGGAGAATATGCAGATATTAATGGCATAGTATTTTCATAAAGATAAATGGCCAAGGAGGCCACATATTGTAACTTACATAGACCATGTTACATTTGCCTTTTTAATTATGGGTTCACATTTTTACAGTGCAATTTAAATTTTTTGAGAATATTTAACTTACTAATTTGCTCCTGCTCCTCCAGAGATCTGACCGCATAACCAGTGAACATCTGGTAACAGATTCTTCTCCACGCTGCCTCCTTGCGTGCCCAGTCAGCATAGTGGGGATCTCTCTGGTCCCATAGTTCTGGCTTCTCCTGGACCAGAACTATGAGCATTTCAACATTCTCATGCGTAGACATGCTGGAGGAATCCGTGGAGGCGTTCTTCCTGTGGTTTTTTTTTTTTATGGTGCCAGTGAAATTTGCATGCCAAAGCTTCCTGCCAATGCCTGATGCTATTTCCTGTTGACCTGGAAAAGTCTTGCGATTTTATCGCAAGTCACAGTTGTGGTCCGTTTCTAAACCGATTTTTTTATCGCACCCATAGACTTGCATTGGCGAGTCCGATCCGAAAATCGGTGACATTCGAAGCATGCTGCGATTGTCTCGGTCCAAGAAAAAGATCCGAAAAAAAAATCGGAGGGTGGGAGCTGCACCATAGAATAACATTGGGATGATTGCAATGCGATTTTTTTACCGCATTGCATTCGTCCGATTTTTTCGCTAGTGTGACTCCGGCCTTAGGCTGGGATCACACATGCGAGAAACATTGCGAGTCTCGCATGTTAATACCCGGCACTGCCGCCAGCACTCGGGAGCGGACCATGCGGCTCCATGTATTGCTATGTGGCTGCATGCTCAAATCTGAGTGCCAGCGGCAGTGCCGGGTATTAACGTGGAAGACTCAGCCATGTTTCTCACACATGTGATCCCGGCCTTAGGCGGCGGTCACACTGCTGTATATTCTCTAAGGCGAGAGAATCATACCAATTATTCTAAGGACACTGGGCTCAAACTTTGTCAGCGTTTGATCCAAGTGTCATCTTAGTGCAATCCGATTTTCTTGCATGAGGGAATCATAGCACCGGGGAGGAGAAGCTGGAGAACTTAATTTCTCCATCGTCTCCTTTGTCTGAGTCAGCTGATGAGGGACTGTACTCAGATGACATCCAAATGCAATCCAAAGTTTCACACGCACTCACAGATTTGTATAGGTGTGTGTGATCCGAATTCCAGAGTCCATTGTACAATGCAACAATAGAAACATGATTGAAACAGATCTGCTCTGCCCCATAGCATAACATTGGTCAAAATGATACCCGATAAAACATTGGATAGCACCCGGCTGTGTTATACACTTATATGAGAGTACTCATATGCCAAAAAGGAGACTGATTTTCATCAGTGTGCTGGACAATATTTTCATCAGTGTTTGGTTTTGTATTATAACAGAAAAAAAAACAAATTTTTTTCCACCCATTTTAATGTGTAGCATATGAATGTTAATTGTGAGCTATCCATGTGATTTATTTTTTTGCTGATTTTGATATGTTTTTCAGATCAAGAACACTCAGTCTGCTAAAAACACAGATTTGTGAACAGCGTCATTGACTATAGTGGGTATATTGTCTGTCCTCGAAAACACAGATAGAACATGTACATGTAAAACGGACAAGAATTGGGCCTTGGGTGTATTGCATATGTTGTGTCTTGCTCCATGCGTCCGAATCTCAGCCCATGGTGACGCCCAATTGCCGATGGTCAAACTTGCAGATTAATGCAGCAAAATGCAACATATGTGATCACCCTCTGACCTGACAGTATCACCATAGCTTTTATGAATGTTATTATTGTTAGCTCCTTATTGTAAGTTCACCTTGCAGTTAAACCACCTCAAAATCATATGTCCGTCATATCATAATTCATATTGAAATTCATTAAACTAAATGAGAACAAGGAGAACAAAGTTTTAACTGCTGTGAAGTGCGATGTGCTACCAGAACAGAATTAGAAGTGATAATTAAATAATTTCCACTGTGAAAAACAGGGCTCACGTGTGAACAGACACACACTAAAAATCAGACCACTGGGTAAGTGTCTAATGGTCCACTACAATGACAATGACACCTCCAAGGTTCGGAGTAGTTTATCAGACCCCATAAAGTGTAAGTACATTATGCATATAGTCTGTAGAGTCATAATTAAATCTACCTAAAATCAGTAATCACGTTAAAAGTGATCACATACAAAATAATAAATCACTTATATTTCAGATTCAACTTCGCAAATTATTAAGCTCGTAGAATTCTGTACATGAACTGTGACTGCAGAAAGATGTCAGATCTATCAGCGGCACTCTATATCAAGAACTGGAGCACATGTTTATAAAGCCATGATCCTTGTTAAAGACAGGTAATTGCATTAACCCCAATAAACCCTGCTAGGAGGATAATGTCTATTGCACATTACCATAAGCTGAGCTTCTAGACATGGATTGTTCCTAGTCACAGAGAAACGGCATGTTATGAAAGTGTAAATGAGAAAAATAGATGTAAATAACTGTAGATGTTAATGGTAAATCTGAAATAATTTTCTAGAGCTAATAATGCCATATATATTATACAATATTATATCATTTAGGTTTACCATACAACCTATTTTAAATCTGTTGCTTGTACTCTCATTATTCTCAGGTAGCTGCGATATATGCATGTATGTATACACGATATGGAGGTATCAAAATGATATGCAGATAATAAAAAGTGGAAACAAAATTTTCAAAACATTGATTCATTCAGTTTCGAGAATAAGGCAAAGCGCAGAAATGCCCGTACTTACATATCTTGGCTGCTATCTATGAGGTTATTAATGGTTGCCTGAGGAATGTTATGCCAAGCTGTATGCACTTGGGTAAATCATCAAGATCCATGGCTGGCAGCCCCTAAGTAATTGACGATCAATGATGTCCCAGATGTGGTGAGTCAGAGACAAGTCTAAAGACACTGCAGACTATGGTAACACATTTAGGCCATGTAGGCTGCAAATAGGCTTCTGGGACACTATGGAGAAATGGCCTCTGGTTCTACAATTGAGCAATTATGCATTACAAGTGAAATTATATACCTCATATCAAGCTCCAGAAGTCAGTGTCTTCACAAACCATCAGAAGGCATTTACTAATGGGCTATGAGTCAGACATCTCAGGAGACATTTTACAACACAGCAATGCCAGACCAAACAATGCTTGTGGTGCACCGAACAGTCTGCATGTGCTACTATGACCTGCAGCATCTCTGGACTTGTCTCCCATCAAGCACATCTGGAACGTCATTTGTTGGCATTTGCAAAAGGAGCAGCCAGCAGCGGATCTTGATGATTTTCATATCCAAGATCATTCGTAGTAGCAGTACATTTCTTACACAATCATTGATAGTACACCAAGGTGAGAAAATGTGGGTAAGGGCTCGCTCCCACTTGCAATGTAATCGGATGAGTGCAATCCAATAAAAAAAAAAATCAGGTTGCACTCAGCCGAATGTTAACCTATGGGGCAGCTCACAACTGCGATTATTTTTTCATGCCGATTTTTCATGTGAAAACAATCTGTGTTTCATGGTGCATCACTGAGCTCAGTGAGTTCACTGCAGTTCACCGTGAGAATTTTATTACGGTGAACTCACTGAGCTCAGTGCTGCACTGTGAGACGTTTTCTCATGGTGCTCCAGTGATCTCACTGAGGTCACCGCAATACAAGGGCCCAGCTCACAGTGAAGTAAGCTGGGAACGCAGCCTCAGTGAAAGGTGCTAACCTCGATGACATCACCACTAGTCACTGACACTACTCTCACAGTAGCTCATTCTCCCATGGTTTTCAGTCTGGACGGTCACATCTTGGCACCCTCCAGGTTGAAAACCATTTATCCCAGATATGGATTACAGCATCGGACTAGTAATGAGCGAGTATACTCATTGCTCGAATTTTCCCGAGCATGCTCAGGTGGTCTCCGAGTATTTTGGTTTGCTCAGAGATTTCGTTTTTGTCGACTTAGCTGCATGATTTGCGGCTGCTAGACAGCATGAATACATTTGGGGATTCCCTAACAACCAGGCAATCCCCACATGTATTCAGACAGTCTAGCAGCCACAAATCATGCAGCTGCATTGACAAAAACTAAATCTCCGAGCATGCAAAATTACTTGGAGACCACCCAAACAATGAGTATGCTCGCTCATCACGCCATGGGACAGTATGATAGACAGGTGAGGGATATGGTTGTTTTTTATTTTTGCTTTTTTGCAGAAGACCAGAGCTTCAAAGGAATGGGCGTTAGGTGAGTATTATTGTTGTTTATTATTTTCTATTTTTTACAGGGGATGATGGTTTAAATGGAATGAGCTTAAGGTGAGTACTACTTTGTTTTTATTTTTAAGAAAATTGTGTTTTTTTTCAAATAAAGGAACTTATTCTGGTTGTGCTTTTATTTACAATATGACTATGGGGCTAGTATAAAAAGGTGTCTTAGGCCTCTTTCACACATCAGTTTTTCGCCGTCAGGCGTGATCCGGCTTTTTTTTGTAAAACCGGATCCAGCAAAATGCAATGCCGGATCCAGTTTTTCCCCATTGACTTGCATTAGCGCCGGATCGTGCCGGATGGCATTGCGTTTCATCCGTTTTTTGCCGGATCCAGCTACTTGTCTCATTCCGGCATCTGGAAAAAACGGCTACTGTAACGTTTTTTGTCTCCGGCGAAAAAGCCGGAAGCGCCGGATCCGACGCTTCCGGCTTTTTGCCACAATGAAAGTCTATGGGCGCCGGAATGCGCCGGATCCAGAAAAAAACGGATCCAGCCACCGGATCCATTTTTTTAAGTCTGCGCATGCTCAGATCCAATTGGCCAGCCCCCAGGAAACAGATATAACCTGCTAGACGGATCCGGCAGAAAAACGGATCCGTTTCTACAGTTCTCCAAAATTTATGCCGGATCCGTTTTTTCTAAAAATAGCCGGATCCTGCCTGATGGCAAAAAACTGATGTGTGAAAGTAGCCTAAGAGATGCCTCTCCATTACATACTTGTGGGCTTGATGCCAGCAGCCATAAAACAGCTGAAATCAACCCCACTTGCCACCACACAGGGCAAGTTGGAAGAACCAAGCAAAGCGCCAGAATTGGTGCATCTTATAGATGCGCCTTTCTGTGGTGGCTGAACGTTAGGCATCAAGATCCTGCCACTGCACAAGTGGAATCTCAAGCCATGTCCCCTGTGGTCTCCCATTCTACTTCAGCCACAGAAGATCCTGCTCAGTGGAGATGTCAGTCCCAGCATCTTGCTTAGAATAATGCTATGCGTGTGGTTATAAAAGAATTGCCCGGCCGTGCGCTACTATGGACCATATGGAGTGTGTGTTGTATGCACGTATGATTGTCTCTGGTGACTGACTCATTATAAAACCCCTACCCTGGTATGCATGTGTTGTTCAGCCCTGGCAGCTAGTGCATAGGCTATTAGTGCAGGTAGGAGGCAGAGTCAGCGCCTAGTGTCAGCGCCAAGTAGTGCAAAGTTGCACGCACTTACTGTGCCAAATTCTTTAGTTAGGATTTGTTCAAGGCTCTTACCCTGGGTCCTTGGGGTTGAATCTTGAGACCGAACACTAGTGCTGATTCAGCCGTGCCCTGTGACTCTTAACAGGGTACGGTATCTGTGCTTTGCGGTTCTGTGACTCTGTGAAGTAACAGAGCTCATTGCAACTACACACCGTGTGGTGTTTAACCCACGTGTGTCCAGTGTGATACCGCCATTTTGTGTCCACCATTACTGAGCAGCAGTTAACATCTCTGCACAGTGGACCCCGGGCTGCGAACGCACCTTATTACCATCTTTATATTATTTGATGCATTCCACCAGCCCTAACACTGAGGGATGCTATTTTAGGGTTGGGGGGCCAATATCAATGGTCTCTTACCAGCCTGAGAATACCAGCCCCCATCTGTCTGCTTTAGCTTCATTGGTTGCCAATAATTGTGAGGACCCTGTGCTGTTTTTTTTTAAATTATTTTTTAAATAATTTAAAAAAAACAGCTTGGGAACCCCTCTATTCTTGGCAACCATTTATGAGAAAGCTGACAAATGAGGGTTCAAGCCTGCAGCTGTCAATTTTGCCCTGCTGGTTATCATAATTAACACTTGTTTTATTTATTGTGCAGATGCAAGCTGATAAACACTCCCATTAGCATCACCTGCTCTTGTGACTATTTGTGGCATCAGGAGAAGACTGGGAGTAGTAGGCCGGAGTCACACTAGCGATAAAATCGGACGAATGCAATGCGATAAAAAATCGCATTGCGTTCTTCCCAATGTTATTCAAGGGTGCTGCTCCCATCATGCATTTTTTTATCGGATCCGTTCCTTGAACAATGCTGCGATTGTCACCGATTTTCGGATCGGATTCGACAAAGCAAGTCTATGGATGCGATTAAAAATCGCATTGAAAACGCACCACACGTGTGACTTGCGATTAAATCGCAAGACTTCTCCTGGTCAACAGGAAAGAGCATCAGGCATTGACATTGGATGTCAATTTGATGCTTAGATGCAAATAAAATCGGTTCATCGCCGGAAAATCGGATGACAGACGGATCCCTGGACAAGAAATCTTTGTGCGATTTCGTACCGTAAAAATCGGACCGATTTTTTATTCGTTGTGTGTGACTCCAGCCGTACTCTCTCATCAGCCAATGCCTCTGTGAACGGATGTAAACTTTTTACCTCGGTCACAGCTGCTGGCTCACACTGTCACTTCATGGCATGGGAGCCGCAGCACTCTGACTGGTGGTATAATCTTGCCGCCAATCAGAGCTGCCAGTGTTTCTCGTGTGGGAAACACCCAATGTTTAGGTGTCGAACAGTAACACGGACTTCATGGAGAAGTTCATGTTCGGGTTCTGTGCCTGAACAGTTAGTGTTCGGTACAGACCCCGAGCTTTACTGTTTGGGTTCGCCCATCTTTACTGATGAGTCAACATTAAAAATGAGTGAACCCGAGAAAGAGAGAGACTTTTGCAGCCCCTAGTCCTTACTATGACCATTTTACAGACCAAAGTTTGGGCCCACATTAACTTCTATAGGGTTGGGTTCCGGTACAGTTTTGGCACCAGAACCAAACTTTTGACTAAAGGTCGCTCAAAAGCAGAGCATTTCAATTGAAAACCTACTGCTGTCTGTATATTGTTTAGTTTCATGATTTCATGAGTTTCTGCAATGATACATTTTTGTAAACACGCATCAAAAAGTGTGAATTCTAGATGTAGAATTGCTGTAAATTTCAGTTTAGAAAACAGAGCACAAAATTAGCACCAAATATGCAGCTTGTGAGCTTAGACTTAGCCATGCAATTTGATGCAGATTTGCGTCAGATCTTTAGGCCCAAAGCACATGTTGAGCTCAGAATTTTACCTCAATATTTGCATGCTATAACCAGGAGTGGAACAATCAGGGTATGTGCACGTGATAAGTAAACGCTGCGGGTTGGACGCTGCTAGCTTGCGCAGCGTCTAACCTGCAGCGTCCAGATCTTACAGCGTAGTGGATGGGATTTCAAGAAATCCCATGCCCAATATGCATCCAGAGATGCCCACGGATCACACACGGAGACTGATATGTGGTGCATCTTTCCAGACCACAGCATGTCTATTTATTTGCAGACATTCTAGTCTCCGCAAGATAAATTTTAGCCGTACAATGTATTGGAAGCGATGATTCCGCACGGTTCAGTCAACACATACGGAATCACCCATGTTCAGAAGCCAGCAGCGCTTTGGATGCAGCGGACATGTGCTGTATCTAAAGCGCTGCCAATTCCTGAACATGTGCACATAACTTGAAAGGAAAAGTATAATAGAAACACGTCACCGCTTCTGCATTTTCCAACCACTCTTGGATTCGGCTTCCAAATACTGAGGTAAAAAATTGACCAAATACTCAATGTGTGTACATAACCTAAAGGCCCTTTTACATTTAGCGATGCACCAGCGATCCGACCCGGTCAGGATCGCTGGTGCATCGCTAAATGATCGCTAGTGAGCTTTAACACAGAAAGATCTTACAGCAATGCAGCAGCGACGCAGCGGGCGATACTTACCTTTCACACACAGCGATCCACACGTCCTCCCGCCCGCGTCCAGCGTCGCTCGTCTCACACAGCAGGAAGCCCAGCAGGAAGCAGACGACGAGAAATGGAGCCGCCCAATCTCGCGCGATCAGCGATGGACAGCGGGAGAGCCGGTCGGAGGTAAGTATCACACATAGCGATATCGCTAGCAATATCGCTATAACGTCACAAAATCAGTGACGTTTTAGCGATATTGCTAGCGATATCGCTATGTGTAAAACCCCCTTAAGAATGCATTCATTACATCAGTCACACAATCTTGTAGGTGAAACAGCTTTTTCCCTGCAAAACAAGTGTTTGTGTAGGGAAACAGTAAGATTGCCTCCTGGGCACAGGACTTCTGCGGATTTTGGGATGTAATGTGACGGCATAGATAGCATTTGAGAGGAAGGCTACAGTGCGCTATAGTTATTAGTGATGAGTAGTGTTGAGCGACACCATCCGATATCGTGAAATATCGGATCGGATTGGATTGGACCGATACCCAAAAAGTATCGGATATCGCCGATTCCGATACCGGAAACCAATGCAAGTCAATGGGACAGAAATATCGGAATTAAAATAAACCCTTTATTTCCTTGTAGTTTAATTCTACATGAAGAAAAACAAATAATAATAATGTATAATGTATTGGGGGAGGTGGAGGAGACATTAAAGGCATAGAGGTTTAGCCCAATCAAATGGAATAGCAGGAATTAATTTTTTTTTTTTAAGACGTTCGGAGTTACAAAGATATTGACTATGTTAACCTTTTTTATATTTTGTCAGATATGTATGTTTCACTACTTCCATGCTCTTCACCTTCTTTTTTACTTCTCCCACACTTTCTCCTTCATGATCCGCAGGAGCAGCAGCAGCATCTTTTTCATCAACTTCTTCACCTTATTCATCTTCTTCTTCTTCACCTTCTTCGTATTATTCTTTTTTTACATTCTTCATATCCTTCTTATTCAACTATTATTATTCTTCATATTCTACTTCTTCATCTTCTTCCTATTCTTCTTCTTCATCATATTCTTATTTGTGACAGGCATTCCTGTAGTTGTTATCTATAAAAGTTTGAAGATTACACCAGCCGTTCTGCCTGTCACGAAAGATTTACAACAGGATTTGTCCGTGTTCAGTTTGGCCTGCAGAAGCAGGCATGTTCCAGGGGCACCACGAGGAGGAACGGACTCACCCCCATGCACGGCTTAGTCTTCTTCTGCTTATAATTTAGATAATATATTTTGCTCTGATTTTTAGTCTTATGCTTAATGTTCTTCTGCTTTTTGTTCTTCTGCTTCTTGGTCTTCTGCTTCTTGGTCTTCTGTCTCTTGTTGTTCTGTATCTTGGTGGTTGTCTTCATGTTCTTTGTCCTCTTGGTCCTCTTCTTCAGGGTCATTTTTTTGGTCTTCTTTGGGGTGGTCTTCCGTGTCATCGTCTTCAGGGTCATCTTTTTCGTGGTCGTCGTCTTCTTCGGGTTGGTCTTCAGGTTCGTCATCAGGGAGATCCAGAGTGATAACCAAAAACCATTTCCAAAAGCTTGAACTTTGAAATGTAGCAGAAGGTACAAGAAGGCTGAGGAACTGCCGAGAACCAGCTGATGGTACTGGAACCCAGATGGGTAGCAGAAGGAACAAGAGCCAATGGCACTACCGAGGACCAGCTGATGGTAATGGAACCCGGTTACTAAGCAGGAGGTACCTGTGCTAGAAAGCACTACCAAGGACCAGCAGACATTGCTGGAACTCGGATACTGAGAAGGAGGCATCTAAGCCAAAGGCACTGCCGAGAACCAGCTGACGGTGCTGGAACCCGGATGGGTAGCAGAAGGTACCCATGAAAAACAAAGTTGCAAGGCAGCGAGCCGGCTGCAGTTACTGAAACCCACAGTCCTGCAGGGGGTGCTTGTCCTATTGGCACTACGGAAGCAGCCTTTGTTGCCAGATCCCGCAGCCCACATAGGAAGCCCATAAACTGCAGGCACCAAAGACTCGGCTAACCCGACCACAACACGACAGGACAATGCATTGGTGGCAAAGTGACGTTGACACTATCCGGAAACAGCAGGCGTGCTGGAACCAGGCTGGGCAGGAGGGAGTACCCGTGCCAAAGACACTGCCGAGAACCAGCTGACAGTGCTGGAACCCGGAGGGGCAGCAGAAGGAACAAGAGCCAATGGCACTACCGAGGACCAGCTGACGGTGCTGGAACCCGGAGGGGAAGCAGAAGGAACAAGAGCCAATGGCACTACCGAGGACCAGCTGATGGTGCTGGAAACTGGTTACTAAGCAGAAGGTACCTGTGGTAGAAAGCACTACCAAGGACCAGAAGATGTTGCTGGATCTCGGATACCGAGAAGGAGGCACCTCAGGCAAAGGCACTGCTGAGAACCAGCTAACGGTGCGGGAACCCGGTTGGTTAGCAGAAGCTGCAAGAGCCAATGGAACTACCGAGGACCAGCTGACAGTGCTGGAACCCGGAGGGGCAGCAGAAGGAGCAAGAGCCAATGGCACTACCGAGGACCAGCTGATGGTGATGGA
The DNA here is from genome assembly GCF_039654945.1 of Dendrobates tinctorius. NCBI lineage: Eukaryota > Metazoa > Chordata > Amphibia > Anura > Dendrobatidae > Dendrobates > Dendrobates tinctorius. Next base: position 17,093,590 of record NW_027361671.1, on the reverse strand, counting down.
ACCTGGTTACTAAGCAGGAGGTACCTGTGCTAGAAAGCACTACCAAGGACCAACAGACGTTGCTGGAACTCGGATACTGAGAAGGAGGCACCTAAGCCAAAGGCACTGCTGAGAACCAGCTAACGGTGCTGGAACCCGGATGGGTAGCAGAAGGAACAAGAGCCAATGTCACTATCGAGGACCAGCTGACAGTGCTGGAACCTGGTTACTAAGCAAGAGGTACCTGTGCTAGAAAGCACTACCAAGGACCAGCAGACTTGCTGGAACTCGGATACCAAGAAGGAGGCACCTAAGCCAAAGGCACTGCCGAGAACCAGCTGACGGTACTGGAACCCAGATGGGTAGCAGAAGGTACACATGAAAAACAAAGTTGCAAGGCCGCGAGCCGGCCACAGTTACCGAAACGCACAGTCCTACAGGGGTGCTTGTTCTATTGGCACTACGGAACCAGCCTTTGTTGCCAGATCCCGCAGCCCACATAGGAAGCCCAAAAACTGCAGGCATCATAGACTCGGCTAACCCGACCGCAACACGACAGGACAACGTATTGGTAGCAAAGTGAAATTGACACTACCCGGAAACAGCAGGCATGCTGGAACCAGACTGGGCAGGAGGGAGTGTCTGTGCCAAAGACAATGCCGGGAAACAGCTGGCGGTGCTGGAACCCAGGGAAAATACTACAAACAGAGTGGAGACAGAGGCCTAATTGGAGCAAGTTTAAAATCAGTAGTTGTGTGAGTGTGGACAGAGCAGGAGAAATTGCCGGACACACAGCTGGGGATCAGATGACATTTCTGAACCCCAATAACACTGGAGCATATGTTGACTGTGCAGATGGCACTTCTGAGCATCAACTGGCGATGTTGGAGCCCAGGGTCAATCAGGGTGTAGGCTGAGTCCTAATTTCATCAAGTTTAATATCTGTTGTAGACTATTGCTGATTTTAAACATGCTACAATTAGGCCTCTGGCTCCACTCTGTCTCTAGCATTTACCCTGGCCTCCAACACCGCCAGTTGCTGCTCAGAAGTGCTGTCTACACAATCAACACTTGTTCCTGTGTTACTGGGGTTCAGTAACGTCAGCTGATCCCCTGATGTGTGTCCGGCAATGTCTCCTGCTCTGTCCACATTCCCACTACTACAGGAACAAGTGTTGATTGTGCAGACGGCACTTCTGAGTAGCAACTGGCGGTTTTGGAGGCCAGGGTAAATACTAGAGACAGAGTGGAGCCAGAGGCCTAATTGGAGCAAGTTTTATATCTGATGTAGTTTGAATGTGGAGGCAACAGGAGAATTTGCCGGACACACAGCAGGGGAGCAGCTGGCGTTACTGAACCCCACTAACACTGGAGAATGTGTTTTTCTCTGTGCAGACAGCACTTCTGAGTAACAACTGGCGGTGTTGGAGCCCAGGTTCAATCAGGGTTTAGGCTGAGGCCTAATTGGAGCAAGTCTTATATCTGATGTAGTTTGAATGTGGAGGCAGCAGGAGACTTTGCCGGACACACAGCAGGGGAGCAGCTGGCGTTGCTGAACCCCACTAACACTGGAGCATGTGTTTTTCTCTGTGCAGACGGCACTTCTGAGCAACAACTGGCGGTGTTGGAGCAGAGGTTCAATGAGGGTTTAGGCTGAGGCCTAATTGGAGCAAGTTTTATATCTGATGTAGTTTGAGGGCAATACAGAGATCTATCCAGTGAACTGTTTGTGCCAACGACTGTGACAAGAATAAGGGGGCATTCTCTTCGTTTGAAGGAAAGACAATTTCTGCACCAGCATAGAAGAGGGTTCTTCACGGTTAGAGCAGTGAGGCTCTGGAATTCTCTTCCTGAGGAAGTGGTGATGGCCAACTCACTGAATGAATTTAAGAAAGGAATGGATGCTTTTCTTGTGAGTAACAGTATAGAAGGTTATGAATAACAATATTATAGGTAGATGGTTGACCCAGCTAAGGGGAAGGAATTTTTTTTCCCTATGGAGAAAATTGCTCTGTGGGTTTTTTGTCTTCCCCAGGATCAACAATGCAGAATAGCTGCACTAAAAATAGGCTGAACTAGATGGACATAAGGTCTTCCTTCAGCCTTCAAAAATATGTTATGTTACTATGTTATGAATGTGGAGGCAGCAGGAGACTTTGCCGAATACACAGCAGGGGAGCAGCTGGCGTTACTGAACCCCACTAACAGTGGAGCATGTGTTTTTCTCTGTGCTGATGGCACTTCTGAGCAACAACTGGCGGTGTTGGAGCCCAGGTTCAATCAGGGTTTAGGCTGAGGCCTACTTGGAGCAAGTTTTACATCTGATGTTGTGTGAATGTGGAGGGAGCAGGAGATATTGCCAGACACACAGCAGGGGAGCAGCTGGAGTTACTGAACCCCACTAACACAGGAGCTAGTGTTTTTCTCTGTGCAGACGGCACTTCCGAGCAGCAACTGGTGGTGTTGGAGCCCAGGGTCAATCATGGAGCAGGCTGAGGCCTACTTGGAGCAAGTTTAATATCTGATGTAGTTTGAATGTGGAGGGAGCAGGAGACATTGCCGGACACACAGCAGGGGAGCAGCTGGCGTTACTGAACCCCACTAACACAGGAGCTAGTGCTTTTTTCTGTGCAGACGGCACTTCTGAGCAACAACTGGCGGTGTTGGAGCCCAGGATCAATCATGGTGTAGGCTGAGGTCTACTTGGCAAGTTTAATATCTGATGTAGTTTGAATGTGGGGGGGGCAGGAGATATTGCCGGACACACAGCAGGGGAGCAGCTGGCGTTACCGGACCCCACTAACACAGGAGCTAGTGCTTTTCTCTGTGCAGACGGCACTTCTGAGCAACAACTGGTCATGTTGGAGCCCAGGGATTACAGTTCAGGTGGTAGAAACATGAACACAACAGGAGACCTGGATACTGTTGCCAACCAATTATTTATTCTGGAAGAGGACTGGCAAATTCTGGCGAGATCCAGGCCTTGTTCATTTTTAGAAAAGTAAGCCGGTCAACGCTATCGGAGGATAGTCGCTTGCGACGGTCTGTTAGTACACCACCTGCGGCACTAAAGATGCGTTCCGATAATACACTAGCAGCAGGGCAAGCCAGCACCTCCAATGCATACTGGCTAAGCTCTGGCCATGTATCCAGCTTAGAGACCCAAAGCTTGAAGGGGGAAGAGCTGTCTTGGAGTACACTGAGAGGGAATGTACCAGTATGTCTTGGTACTCCCGCATTTTACGCTCCCGGTTTCAACGATGTTATGAGGCTTTGTAAGTTGTCCCGGTAGCGAGGATCTAGGAGGGTGTACACCAATAATCAGCCGTGTTGAGAATGTGGGCGATGCGGCGGTCGTTTCTCAGGCACTGCAGCAGGAAATCAACCATGTGCTGCAGACTCCCAACTGCCCAAGAAACGCTGTCCCCGGCTTGAGGTGTCATCTCTGCCTGCTCTGCATCACCCCACCCTCGCTGTACATACTGACTACTAGAGCATTGTGTACCCCCTCCTCTGGAGAGATGTCTTCCTCCTCCATTGACTCCTCCTCATCCTCCTCACAAAGTGTCCCCTGCCTAGGCCTTTGTGAGGAACCACGTTGTGCTGACTGTCCAGAAGCAGATAGCATTTGTGACTGCTCACCCTCCACCTTTTCCAAAACCTCCTCCCTTAGTGCTTGCAGTGTTTTTTGAAGCAGGCAGATAAGGGGGACAGTCATGCTGACTAGTGCATCATCTGTACTCGCCATTCGCGTGGAATCATCGAAGGCACGCAAAACGTGGCAGATGTCTTTCATAGAGGCCCACTCAGTGGTGCTGAAGTGTGTCCGGCGCACAGTGCGACTTGTTTGCGCCTGATGCAGCTGGTACTCCATTACTGCTGCATGCTGCTCACACAACCGCTCCAACATATGTAACGTTGATTTCCACCTGGTGGGTAGGTCACATATGATGCGATGTTCCGGAAGGCGGAATCGGCGCTGCAGAGCTCCAATGCGCGATCTTGCCATGCTGGAACGCCGCAAGTGAGCGCACTCTATGATGACCTTGTGCAGCTGTGCATCAAGATCCGGATAGTCCCTCAGAAAGCTCTACACGACCAAGTTGAGCACATGTGCCAGACATAGGATGTGAGTGAGGTTGCCTAGGCCCAGAGCTGCCACCAGATTTCGGCCATTGTCACACACTACCAAGTCTGGCTGAAGATTCGCTGGCACAAACCACACGTCACTCTCCTGCTTGATGGCATTCCAGAGCTCCTGCGCTGTTTGGCTTTGATTCCCCAAAGAAATTAATTTCAGTACGGCCTGTTGATGTTTGGCCATGGCTGTGCTCATATCGGGTAAGCGTTCACGGGTCCATGTGGAGGTAGACCATGACGGCTCCTGCAGCGCTGATTCTGAGGAACTAAAGTATGAGGAGGAGTCAATGTGTACAGACTGGATTCCTGCAATCCTTGGAGTTGGCAGAACACGTACAGCGCTACTCTCAAGATCTGTACCCGGCTCCACAACATTAACCCAATGGGCAGTGAGGGAAAGGTATCGTCCCTGTCCAAGGTTACAGGTCCATGCATCGGTGGTCAGGTGGACCTTGCTACTGACGGTGTTTAGAAGCGCATGTTTAATTTTTCCCTCCACATGCTTTTGCAGGGCAGGGATGGCTTGCCTGCTGAAATAACAGCGGCTGGGCACGCTGTATTGTGGGACTGCCAATGCCATGAAGTTACGGAAGGTGTCAGTCTCCACCAGCCTGAATGAGAGCATTTCAAGGGCCAGTAGTTTTGCAATGCCAGCATTCAGAGCCTGTGCTCGGGGATGGTTTCTTTTTTTCCCATGCCTGTGCTACCGATGGCTGTAGAGTGGCCTGGGAGTGTGAGGATGACAGGGAACGTGGTGCTGTGGGTGGAATGTCACTGGGTCTCTGGACAACAGTGCCAGAGGTTCTTCCATGGCGATCCTGTGAGGAAGCCGAACCAGCTGTGTGTGAGCTGGAGGAAGAGGCTACAACACGAGCTGAAGAGGTGGTAAGTGGTGCTGTACGTTGGCCTACGTCTTCAGCGTGTCTTTGTAACTCCACCACGTGCTTGGTCCGCACATGTTTCCACATATTTGTGGTATTGAGGTTGCTGACACTTTTCCCTCTTTTGACTTTATAATTACACAGCTTGCATTTGACAAAGCAAATGTCATCTGCAACTGTGTCAAAAAAGGACCGCGCACTGCAAGTCCTGGGAGCGCCCGTTTTGGGTTTTGGAAGAGGAATGCTCCTAACGGGTGCCGAAGTGGAGGCTACCGGCAACCAAGTCTGCCCCCTCCCTCTCACTCCTGTTTTGGCAGTTCGGGGAATCTCTTTCTCAGAGCTGCTCCCACCACCTTCCTGTTCCTCACGCCTTGATGGGTCAAGGACCTCATCATCTACACTCCCCTCTTCAAACACCTGATTCTCCTGGGTAGTCTCGACAGCACAGTACACACCAGAAAGTGGCACCTGAGTCTCATCATCTGATGCGTACTGAGGTGTGCTGAGCATAGGCACTGGCCCACCCACCTCTTCAGATTCAGAGGGACAAAGTAGTTGCACATCACTGCATACTTCCTCTTCTTCACATTCTAGAATGCTGCTTGGCTGGCCCCCTGTTTCCAAGCCAAGAGATTCAGAGAACAGAAGTAGAGATGGCTCCTGTCCAGGGCTCTCTGACTGCCTGGGCAGTTTGGCAGGTTGTGAAGAGACAGATAGTTGCTCTTCAGTGCTCTGGCCCTGAGAGGATGTGGAAGTAATTGAAGTCGATGCGTTAGCTGCCATCCATCCAACAACGGCTTCAATTTGTTCGCCTCGCAGCAGTGGGGTACGGCGAGGTCCTACAAAGCTACGCATAAAGGACTGTTGCCTGGTAAAACTGGGGGATGCTGACTCACTGGTGCCCGCAGCAGGCACAGAATCCCCACATCCTCTCCCTGCTGAAACTCCACGACCACGTACCTTACTCCCTGCCTTCTTCATCTTGGTAGACTGATAAAGATAGGCAGAAAAGTACAAAGGAGGGGATGAGTGTGCTTATTCCTGAACAGCTGCTAACAGGTATAAGAAACACTAATTTTATAAAGTGTGTGGACTACACTTTAATATGAGCTAATGTGGCCTACACAACTGTCAAGTGGAGTGTTTGGTTAACTTTATTTACGTGTTTTTTTTTAAAAAAACAAAAAGGATGTGACCAATGATGTGAAAGCGATAGTATCACAAACTTTTTGGCTCTATTACAATGCAGGAAGGTAACCTACAATGCAATAGATGAGGCTCCAAAAAATAGGCTAATACTAATATGGCTGCGGCTGCAGGGCACGAGCCAGAAAAAAGGCTCCTCTATCTACTCCTATATAGTGTTTGCAACCAACCAATGTAGATGGATACGGATGGAAGCACACTAATAGGAGGGAAAAATCAGGAAAAATGAGCTGCAATAAAACAAAAAAAGGGCTATGTGTGAGGCAGTGACGCACGCTGAGCGGACTACAACCAGAGGTGGCTGCAGAATACACTACAACGTGAGCTGCACTCACACACAGAGACCTCACAGACAGACAGCCATGAACAGTGCAGAGAACTGGGCACTAGCACTGAAAGGCTGCAGAAAGGCTCCAGTGTAGATGGATACGGATGGATGCACACTAATAGGAGAATTAATGAAAAATGAGCAGCAATAAGACAAAAATAAATATGTATGAGGCAGTGATGCACGCTGAGCGGCTTACAACCAGAGGTGGCTGCAGGACACACTACAGCATGAGCTGCACTCACACAGACCTTACAGACAGCTGTGAAGAGCGCTGCAAGGCAAAAGAAAGCTACAGTGATTGATAATGTAGCCTGGGTAAAGCACAATATTATATAGCAAATCGCTATCTCTAACTGTCCCTCAGAGTCTTGAACAGCAGCCTGTCCCTAACTGAATTCACAGCAGAGTGAACCCCAAATGGCGGCGGCTTTTATAGTGCATCATGACATCATTTCAGCAGCCAATCACAGCCATGCCATTAGTTAACATGCCTACATGCCTAACAGGATGTGCCCACACTTCTGAGGATTCCTCATTGGCTGAATCAAATCAAACTGGCTCATAGCATTATGGGAACTTCCGATTCCGGTATTCGATATGCAAAAAAATATCGGAACTCAGTATACCCGATATTTGCGGTATCGGAATGCTCAACACTAGTGATGAGCGAACGTGCTCGGAAAATGTGTTATCAGGGCATGCTCGGGTGTTATCCTAGTATCTTTGGTGTGCTCAAATAATATGTCCAAGTCCCTGCAGCTGCATATCTGAGTGTCTCTGGCGTGCTCGAATAATATGTCCAAGTCCCCGGCAGCATATCTATCAGCTGTTAGACAGCCGCAACACATGCAGAGATTGCCTCTTTGTTCGAGAGATAATCCTTTAATCGTCCCACCATGGGGAAATTCAGAGCAATACAGCAGCAAGGCAGGAACAAGTACAGATACAGATGCATAAAGGCATTACATTGACAGTAGGTAGGTACATATACGAAAAAAAAAAAAAAAAATTGTAACCGGACTGTCACAACTTTGGATCTATCAGTTCTCTGTTTGGGTCGTTCTCCATTTTGGACAGTGCTGGTTATACAGCCTATCTGCAGCAGGAAGGAAGGACTTTCGATAGCGCTCCCTCTCACATTTAGGATGAAGTAGCCGGTCACTGACAGTACTGCACATCTTTGTCACGGTCTCATGCATGGGATGGGAATCATTCTGCACCATGTAGCTCACCTTGGCCAGTATCCTCCTGTCGTCTACTTCCTGAACTGGGTCAAGGGGGCATCCCAGGACAGAGCTGGCCCTTCTAATCAGTTTGTCCAGCCTATTCCTGTCCCTGGTTGATATGCCACTACCCCAGCACGCCACACCAAAGAAGATGACTGATGCCACAACAGAGTTGAAGAAGGATGCAAGGAGTGCCCCTCTAACTCCGAAGGCTCTCAGCCTTCTGAGCAGATAAAGCCTGCTTTGGCCCTTCCTGTACACTGCATCCAAGTGATGGGCCCAGTCAAGCTTATTATTGAGGATCACACCAAGGTACTTATAGGTGTCGACTATCTCAATGTCATTTCCCTGAATGTTCACCACTACTGGTGGCTTTTTGCCCTTGCGAAAGTCCACCACCAATTCCTTGGTCTTTCCGGAATTAATCCTAAGGTGGTTCCTCTGACACCACTCCACAAAAGCTTGGTTAGTATCTCTGTACTCTCTTTCATCTCCTCCTGTGATGAGGCCTACTATTGCAGAGTCATCAGAATACTTCTGCAAGTAGCAGCTAGATGAGTTGCACCTAAAATCCGCAGTGTACAGTGTGAAGAGAAAAGGGGCAAGAACTGTACCTTGAGGTGCCCCTGTATTGCAGATCACTGTGTCTGACACACTGTCCCGAAGCTTTACAAACTGAGGTCGGTTCGTGAGGTAGTTAAGGATCCAGGTGGAGAGTTGGAGGTCCACACCAACAAGGCCCAGCTTGTCTCTCAGTAGACCTGGCTGTATGGTGTTAAAAGCACTAGAGAAATCGAAGAACATTATTCTCACAGTGTTCCCAGGTTTCTCCAGGTGAGAGAGAGTCCTATCTAGAAGGTGGATAATGGCATCATCCACACCAATGCCCGGCCTGTAGGCAAACTGGAAAGGGTCCATATCTGAGCTCACTAGAGGACGGAGACGTGTGAGAACCAATCTCTCTAATATCTTCTTCAGGTGTGATGTCAATGCTACAGGTCTATAGTCATTAAGGTCTTTCGGATAAGGTTTCTTCGGAACTGGTACCACACACGATAATTTCCACAGTTGTGGTACTATACCCATTCTCAGGCTCATATTGAACAGATATGTAATGATCTCACTCAGCTTTGGCAACCCCCGCATTTGTTGCGGCTGTCTAACAACTGCAAGACATGCAGTTGCGGGGACTTGGACATATTATTCAAGCATGCTCAAAATACTCAGATATGCAACCTCGGGGACTTAGACATATTATTTGAGCACGCCCAAAATACTCGGATAGCAACCGGGCATAATCAGATAACACCTTATCTGAGCATGTTCGGTCATCACTAATAGTTAAACTTTAAATTGGAAGCTAATGAGAGCTGAGCTGTATGATTCTTCCAATGGAAATATGTCCATTTTTTAACAATGAATGTGGCAGCCATACGAGAAATAAAAGACTATCAAAACAAGAGTTGTTTTTACATTAAAAGTATTCTTGCCCTCAAATTTTGCACAATTTGCTCTTAGAGAAACAAATTGAAGGGAATAAACTTCATGAAAGAAACACAAAGTAGTGATGACTGTGAAGAAGGCATTTGTTGTGATTATATCATAACCATGTATTACAGCGGGGTTGTGACATATGCAAATGCAGTGTATTCATAGGCATGAAATATATTTAAAACGATTCTTTCCTGATGCCTTTGGATACACTATTCAGTGTGAACTGTGCATAGAAAAAAAAGGCCATAGGAGAATTCTGATTATTCTGCAAGCACAGCTGCATCTTGTTCTGCAAAACGAGAGCTTCAGCTGGTGACAAGGAAGTATGGAAGTTGACACCTCTGCTGGCGTTAATCCAAAACTGGAGAATGTTTTAGTCAGCCTGTGGCATGTGATACATATCATAATTGTTGATAACATATAATTAGGACAATCTAAGCCTCATATAATGAATGCAATAAGTTACACTAAAAAGCATGACTATACTTGGATAGACTCTCTTAGTCTAGGAGGTCTAAACTATAAAATTACATTTTCCAAATAGTATAAGATGGAATCTTCCATTCGCAAACCGTAGATTAGGATTGTGGTTGACATCTTAAACCACAGAATAAATTCACTTTCCTGAGTAAATACTCAGGGACAATATGTATATCTAATGAGAAGCCGGTAATAACTCTTCATGTGCCGTATATTAGATTTCCAAGCAGTTGCACATCTTATTCAATTTATATGGCCAATTAAAGATGTCCACACTGTTCAGTTACCTTCTCCATTATTTATAATCAGCAGCCTAATCATCATTATCCTTACATTCTCTTCATATGGAAATGGCAACCAATTAGTGACAGACCGAAAAGAGCATGTATATCTTATTATATTTCTACTACTCCTGGGGGGCTTCGGGCTTATCATATCAGTTATATAGTATTGGATAAGATGCATCACTCATGATATTGGATTCCCCTGACAGACACTCTAATGTGAATGGGATCAAAACATTTTGGCGTAAGCTTGCGTTTTACAAATGTCCCTATTGCAGCACAGTCATTGCATGAATTTGTGTCTGATCGTTCCCTGCCAGGACAAGATTCACACTATGGACAAACACAAATAAAAACTAAATGATCAAATAATTAAAAAAAAAAACATACTATACCCCCCATAACCCAGTTACTAGATTTTCCCATACTGAGCTGAGAATTCCTCTCAAATGTCCAAGGCTGTTTTTAATTTATGCTGGATCCTTTCTGCCTACTAAATTTGTAAGCTTTTAGACAAAGAAAGGCATGTTTGATAAATTTTAGGTCAGGGCTATTTGATGGATGCACATGAACTGGCCAATTTGTGCTTTAACTACCTTCATTTTATAAGTATACTAGCTGAAGAGCCCGGCGTTGCCTGGGCATAGTAACCAACTGTGGTTAGTTATAACAAATTATAATGATTATATTGCACATAAAAACATTTCACATCATATATTCAACACTACAGATTTGCAACACAAATTAACTAAACGATTACCCAAGTATTGATAGTATTTTATTTTCAACTCATTCAAGAGCCTTTTGATAAACAACATGTGTATCTGTGTATCTAACCCTATCCTGTGTGATATTCTCTGCTGAGCTGAGCTGTGTATCTAATCCTATCCTGTGTGATACTGACAGCTGAGCTGTGTATCTAATCCTATCCTGTGTGATACTGACAGCTGAGCCGTGTATCTATCCCTATCCTGTGTGATAATGTCTGCTGAGCAGTGTATCTAATCCTCTCCTGTGTGATACTTTCTGCTGAGCTGTGTATCTAATCCTATCGTGTGCTACTGACTGCTCAGCCGTGTATCTAATCCTATCCTGTGTGATACTGACTGCTGAGCAGTGTATCTAATCCTATCCTGTGTGAAACTGACTGCAGAGGCGTGTATCTAATCCTATTCTATGTGGTACTGTCTTGCTGAGTCGTGTATCTAATACTATTCTGTGTGATACTGTGTGCTGATCTGTGTATCTAATCCTATCCTGTGTGATACTGTCTGCTGAGCCGTGTATCTATTCCTATCCTGTGTGATACTGACTGCTGAGCTGTGTATCTAATCCTATCCTGTGTGATACTGACTGCTGAGTCGTGTGTCTAATCCTCTCCTGTGTGAAACTGACTGCTGAGCCGTGTATCTAATCCTATCCTGTGTGATATTGACTGCTGAGCCGTGTATCTAATCCTATCCTGTGTGATACTGACTGCTGAGCCGTGTAACTAATCCTATCCTGTGTGATACTGGGCTCCCCCTGCAGTCTGTGTCAGAGGGTGGTCTGTGTTGGCACGGTAATAAATTGTGTTATTTCCAGCTTTACAGAAGGACGATAACACCATAGAAATGATAAGAATAATAGGCAAAATTGTTTGATGAATTGGAATGCGCAGGGTTAAAATTTCACCTCACAACATAGCCTATGACGCTCTCGGGGTCTAGACGTGTGACTGTGCAAAATTTTGTGGCTGTAGCTGCGATGGTGCAGATGCCAATCCCGGACATACACACATACATACACACACACATTGAGCTTTATATATTAGATGCTATATAGCGGTAATGCAGTTTAAATTTTGCATATTGTATTTTGCAAATACGTTTCCGTATACAGAGAGCTGCTGTATTAATTTTTTTTTTTTACTATATTTTGTAGCAGTAGTATTAGGCTGTGTGCACACTAGGGTGACCGGATCTCATATGGGGGGGAAAAAATGTTGGAATCTTGTCCGTCTGGACCCCACAAAATGATTCCCCTTTCCAGATATTGAGAGAGCCAAAATTTGAGCTCGATCAAACGACGTTAACCCGTGCCGCTCGTCGCTCAAAGTTTGAAAAAATCCAAATTGAGGTATTTTAAGATTTAGGTATTTTGCATAGTCTGTTAGACTATAAAGAATGTGACAACAACATTGCAGAAATAGCCCTGACCAAATTTTCGAACCATTTGTGGTATTTGAATGCAGAGTTGGTGGGATTATCGTTTTTTGATCCCACCATTACAGACAATGAAAAGTTGTTAATGGCTAATAAATTGCTCAGTAGCACAGATGAACCATCAGAGCACGCTAACCTACATGAGTTGATAATTTTACATAGTTATCTAATCTATTCTAGAGCTTTTGTTAAAGTAGTTTTTGAAACGTCAGAATATAATGCTCGGCATTTGCTTACAACTTGCAGGACATATTGCTTTTGTTCTTCATCTTTTGTCAGAAGGTCGTTAAAGTCGGTTACTTCCTACCTCTTTTAATTTTTCTTTCCTAACTTTTGGCTTTACAACCCTAGCGTGCTCTGATGGTTCATCTGTGCTACTGAGCAATTTATTAGCCATTAACAACTTTTCATTGTCTGTAATGGTGGGATCAAAAAACGATAATCCCACCAACTCTGCATTCAAATACCACAAATGGTTCGAAAATTTGGTCAGGGCTATTTCTGCAATGTTGTTGTCACATTCTTTATAGTCTAACAGACTATGCAAAATACCTAAATCTTAAAAAACCTCAATTTGGATTTTTTCAAACTTTGAGCGACGAGCAGCACGGGTTAACGTCGTTTGATCGAGCTCAAATTTTGGCTATCTCAATATCTGGAAAGGGGAATCGTTTTGTGGGGTCCAGACGGACAAAATTCCGACATCGATTTTTTTGCGGTCACCCTAGTGCACACGCTGCGGATTGGTCCGTGCGGATTTTCAAAATCCGCAGATAAATCCGCAGGTCAAAAGATCTGCGGATTATCCTGCGGTTGTGCCCTGCGGTTTATCACCTCCACAATGGAGGAGATGGTAAACCGCTGAGGAATCCGCAGAAAGAATTGACATGTCAATTCTTTCTGCGGTTTAGAAACCGCAGAAAATCTGCGCGGAAAATTCTGCAGCATCTGCACTGCGGTTTCCATTTCCCATAGGGAATAATGGTACTGTACACCGCAGCAGAAACTGCTGTGGATCCACAGAGCCGGAACCGCAGCAGAATCCGCAGCGTGTGCACACACCCTAAGGCTACTTTTCCATGATGAGTAGCTTGTGAGTTCTTGGTATTTGTGATTTTTTCTATTAGGTAAATTGGGATACGTGCATTGTTGAGCGATTTTTTTTTTTTTTGTCACATTTTCCGGACTGTGTTTTTTGTTTCTTTTTCTTTATGTCATGCCTTTAAAAAGCTGCTGTGTTTTTGATAATCTCTGGTATTTGACTTTGACATAACTTTATTGATTCACTCATGCGGCCAACAGCATGCATTTGTATTGCGCTTACGCAGAGGAAACTTTCTAAAAAAACCTTATGTTTCTTCTTTACGTACAGATGTTCGATATCTGATGCAATTCTATAAGGAGAATTCGCACATAAAACTCAGCATCCTCAGAATAGAAATTGACATGTTGCGGATATCAAACACACAATTTAGACAGCATAAAATAAAACGGTGGGCAGGAGATTTCTACTTAATAATCTTTATTTTTATATAGCGCCAACATATTCTGCAGTGCTTTACAGTTTGCACACATTAACATTGATGTCACTCACAATCTAAGTTCCCTATTAGTATGTCTTTGGAATGTAGGAGGAAACCCACACAAACATGGGGATAATAAACAAACTCCTTACAGATGTTGTCCTTGGTGGGATTTGAAACCAGGACTCCAGCGCTGCAAGGCTTCAGTGCTAACCACTGAGCCATTGTGCCACCCACTTTGTTGGAACTGTAATATGCTCCATTTTTTGAGCAGCAAAAATACACAGTGTCAAAACCTCATTGTGTGAATCTGCCAGCTGATACATGCTGCCCAATTCATGTATTATCTCAGACAGGTGTATTTGATTTTGAAATTCTGTTGCAGAGAAAATCATACTTTAAAAGTTTCCAGGGACCAAGACAGTGATGTAGAGTAGTCGGATAGGAAGGTCCCAAGAGGCTTCTGACCACCCACTGCCTTGGATTGACAGGTCTCTGCCTACGTGTGTGTATGAAGACTTCTACAGTATGCTTTTCTCTGAAACGCAGCAGCATTTCATGGTCAAACATACCTGTTTGTAAAAACGATACACAGCACTTAACATGTATATGATAGATAAGTAGACATCGAACAGTAGATAAAAAGATAAGCAGTAATTATTATATTACAGTCTGAATGCTTGCTTGCATACATAAAGATGGGGGCTGGGGAGGGCACAGCCTGAGAGGAAGCCACCCCATGACTGCAATGGGGCGGGCAAGTTTTTCAAACTTGTTTGGGCACAGGTGACATGAATGGCTGGGATGGTGTCATGGGAGGAGTTCTGGGTGGGGACGGCCTGGGGGCAGTGGGGAGAAAGTGCGGGAAAACCGCATTCATCATCAGGGAGCAGAAGACTGAAGACCCACCTGATAGCGCATAAAAAGGATGGAGACCGAGGATGCGCTTGTGTCCAGGCTCCAGGACGTGGCCCGATCCAGGAGGGGAGGATGGCTTCAGTCCCAGCTGTCCTCCCTTCTCAGGGCGGTGGATGCACCAGGAACCAGCCAGCGGGGGAGAAGGACACGGGCCCATGAAAGGTTGTCACCGGAGGCTGCGGAGCCCCTCCAAGGATCCTGCGGGCGGCGCAAGTACCGGGGCAGCTTCCCCCCTCTGCGCCCGTCCCAGCAGGAATCCACCCAGCCGGCCTGCAGGCGCAGGAAGGCAGAGAGCGGGAGCCGTTCCAGAGCCACAGGCCAGACAGGAAGTGAGGACGTCACGGGCTGGAGCCGAAGCATCGCGGGATACGGCGGTGCCAGGCCAGCCACCAGGCACAGGAGCAGGCGCGGCAGGCCTGCATCACAGCGGCGAGGTGGGCAGCGGACGGAGGTGGTGACCGTGAGGTGGGCAGCGGACGGGTAACACGGCGGGTGCTCCGAGGGATGAGGCTCGCTCCGGGGTGCCTGCCAGACAGGGTGCCACACAGAGCGGCACAGCGGGCAGGAGGGGGCAGTATGAGGATGTCCTGCCTGGCACTAGCACTGCATGCAGGTCGGGGAGAGCGGCGGGCAGCAATGAGCAGCTGCCTGCAGTCGGCCGGAGGGTGCTACGGACTGGACAGGACGGTCCGGGTCTAGGGATCGACACAGGTCCCGCTCGAGTAGGAGATCCATGGAGCGCCAGGAGTCATGTGCTCAGGTCCCCCCTGGTGATGAGGAGGCCAGGGGCGTGGGCCGGGAGCAGCGGAGCGAACATTAGGATCATGGAGGATGTTGGGATTCTGGATATTCAGCTGGTGGGACACAGCACCCAGGCAGCTATGTGAGTATGGCTCCATGTTGTGTCTGTCGCCTGCAGGGGCTGTATTGCAGGAGGTTGGGGGTAGTCTAGGGAATAGTAGGGAGCAGAGGGGGTGTAGTGAGCCTAGTGGGTCTGAAGTGCCCGGGCTGAGGGATATTTTGAATAATATGTTGCAAATTTTGAGGAGACTTGAGGGGGTGTAATTGGGGAGGCAGCCCCATCTCCAGTGGGGGCATGGTTAGTGGGTCGTGGGTCCGGCACTCAGACAGAAGGAGAGGCGTTACGGCTGGTCGAGTGTGACGGAAGAGGATCGGCGGGGGTATCGGTTTCGGTGCAGACGGAGATGGACAATGGAAACAAGATAAAATTGGACGATAGGGCTAAGGGAGAGGTTTATGCGTGCTTTGAGGGGCCTTTGGGTGTCCATTTAAAGAAAGAAGTGAAGGAAAAGATTTGGCGGGACGAGTATGTCGAGATATTCTCCCTTCTTCTGTTGGAAAAATTTAACCTGGCTAAGGGGAAGAAGGACGATAGTAAAAAAGAAGACGTGGAAAAGAGGAGGTGGCGGCTGATTCCACAGACGTTTGTAAACTGGATGCAGGCATTCTCTATTTTGGCGAGTGTCATGGGTGAAAAGTTTCCAGATAATTGTTCTGGCCTGTTTTGCTATCTAGATGCTATTGGAGAGGCACATCGTATTTATGGGGGTCAGGCGTGGCTGCGATACGATGAGCAGATTAGACAGAGGAAGGCAGAGCGGCCAGAGATAAAATGGGATCAGAAGGATATCGGGTTGTGGCTGAAGGTGATGGCTCCAGTAAGGTATGGGCAGTCCTTTCACGGGAGCGGGGGCAGTGGCAGTCAGCAGGCAGGACACGCAAGTGGTGGTCAGGCAATCCAGGGAGGAAAGGAAAAGTCGGGAACGTGCTGGCAATTTAATGACGGGCAGTGTAAGTACAGGAACAGCTGCAAGTTCAAGCACGTGTGCTCCCACTGCAATGGTAGCTCTCACGGGGCTTCAAAATGTTTCAAAAAAGGGAAGGGTAAACCACACGTGGGTACCGGTCAAGGGGGAGATCCCGGTGAGAATTCAAGAGATGGCCCCCTTTCTAAATAGGTACCCGGCTCGGGCGGAGGCCAATGTTATTTGGAATGGTTTTGTTGAAAGCTTCAGGATCCCCCCTCCCTGCCACGTGATTCCTTTCTCGGTTAAAAATTTGCGGTTGGCAATGATGCATGCGGAGGTAGTGGATGCGAAGTTGAAAAAGGAAGTGGAATTGGGCAGAATGGCTGGTCCGTTCCCCACGGCACCAGTAGTGGGTTTGATTGTTTCCCCTTTGGGAGTAGTGCCAAAAAAGGAGCCGAACAAGTTTTGTTTGATTCAGCATTTATCATACCCAAAAGGTTTGTCAGTTAATGAAGGTATCAATAAAGAGTTGAGTTCGGTGGAGTATATCTCCTTTGATATGGCGGTGAATTGGGTGCGACATTACGGTTCAGGGGCTCTGTTAGCAAAGACAGACATTGAATCAGCTTTTCTTTTATTGCCGGTTCATGCAGAGAGTATCCCGCTGTTGGGTTGTTTTTGGAGTGGGGATTTCTACCTCGATGGGTGTTTGCCGATGGGTTGTGCAATTTCTTGTTCACTTTTCGAGATGTTTAGCGCTTTTCTGGAGTGGGTGGTAAGGGATGTTGCAGGCGTGCAATCTATCATTCATTATCTGGATGATTTTCTTTTTATCGGTCCTCCGGATTCACCATTGGGTAGGAATGCGTTGGCAGCCATGGTTTGGGTGGCGGAGCGTTTTGGGGAGATTGAACTTTGCCTGTAGGATCATGCCCATGGATCGCATTTTTTCCGTCGTCTGGCCAGTGTGACGGCGGGAGTGAAGGCTCCGCACCATTATGTTCATTTGACTAAGAAGCATTGGGAGGACCTGATGGTTTGGCAGCGTTTTTTGCGGAACTACAATGGTCGGTCTTTGATGCAGGAGGAGACATTGAGCAATTTTGACTTTGAGATCTATACTGACGCAGCGGGCAGCTCTGGTTACGGCGCCTACTGTAAGGGGAAGTGGAGCGTGGGGCAATGGCCGCAAGCATGGAAGTTGTTGGGCCTTACAAAAAACTTGGCATTGTTGGAATTGTTTCCCATTGTGGTAGCTGTCTCAGTGTGGGATCCTATGTTCGCGAATCGGAGGGTGCGATTTAATTGCGACAACGCGAGTGTAGTGGCGGTGATTAACAGTTTGTTGACTTCATCTCCCCCTGTGATCAGATTGGTTAGGGTTTTGGTTCTTCGGTGTCTGGAGTTGAATGCAGGGATTTCTGCAGTGCATGTGCCCGGTGTTACAAATTTAATAGCAGATTCTCTGTCTCGTTTTCAGTGGGGGCGTTTTCGAGAGTTGGCGCCAGGAGCGGATACCTCGGGCGTGGAATGCCCTTCTTATCTGTGGCAAGTGATTGCGGAAGAGCGGGAAGACTGATTCGGGAATCGGTATCGCACCAGACCTGGTCGGCCTACGAATCCTCGTGGCGAGTATGGCAGAGTTGGGTGTCAGAATGGGGCAGGGGTGAAAACGAAGAGGATAGGATGTTGGCAGTATTGTTTTTAATTAGGAAAGCGGCCGACAGCGGTTGGTCCGCTGCTAAGGTAAACAAATTTGTAGTGGGCTTGGCATTCGGTTTCAGATTACAGGGGTTGACGGACATGACAAAACAATTTTTGGTTAGACAGGTGCTGAGAGGGTTTCGCAGGGGTAATAAAACTTGTGACAAATGGAGGCCTATTTCGTTCAGTACGTTAGAAGGCTTAGGTAGAGTCCTGGAGGGTATTTGAACTTCGGGGTTTGAGTTGGCATTGTTTAGGTTAGCTTTTTCTTTGGCCTTTTTTCGGAGTAATGCGCATTGGTGAGGTGGTGTCATGTAGCAGGGTCTCGGCCGGACGGGTGTTGGCAGAAGACGTGGAATTTTGGGCGGGGGGGCCTTGCTTTTTGGATTCGGCGTTCCAAAACTGATCAACTGGGTAGGGGCAGGCGGGTAGTGTTGGGGCGAGTCGAAGGGGCATTAATGTGCCCACGGAGGTGTTTGGAGTTGTATTGAGTGGGCAGGTAGAGTGGGTCCATTGTTGTGCCATGCACACGGTACCTATTTGTCTCGTTTTCAGTTCATTGCGGTCTTGAAGAAGGGATTGTAAGAGCTCGGCCTCCCTCCAGACATGTACGGGTCCCATTCCTTTAGGATAGGGGCTGCGTCTGAGGCTGACAGTCTTGATTTGGGGGCTGAGGTGATCAGGAGAATTGGCAGGTGGAGGTCGGATCGTTATTTACTGTATGTTCGACGTTAATTGTCGTTGTTGAATGTTAAGGTATTTGTTTTCCTTATTCTGTTATGTTTTTTCAGGTGGCGACCCCTTTCTTGCCTGGATATTTGGACACTTGTGCGTGTATTGGGGTGCGCTACGAGCTGACGCAAGGCCAGATGGTAGGCAATTGGGCTTTAGGAGTGAGCAGGTGCTGATCCGTTGGTTGGGTTTTCAAGGTATGGTGTGGAGCAGGGTACTCCCGGAATTAGCCAAGTCCGCTCGCCTGGATAGACCCCCCCGACGTTCTTGTCATACAATGGGGGGGTAACAATTTAGGGGTCAGGCCAGTGAGGGAATTGATTAGGGACATACGTTCCGATTTTCTGAGATTGTGGACGTCTTTCCCGGACGTGTTGACTGTATGGTCGGACGTGATACCCAGGAAAAAGTGGAGGCAAGCGAGGTCTTTAAAAGGGATTAACAAGGCTAGGGTAAAATTGAATCGAGCAGTGTGGGGATTTGTGTCTAGGAATGGGGGCATTAGTGTTAGGCATTTTGAGTTGGAAGCAGGTGTCGGTAATTTTTGGTTGGACGACGGGGTTCATTTAAATTCTATTGGAATTGATTTGTGGGCATTGGCAATACAGGAGGGGATTGAGAGGGCCTTGGTGGCTTTGGTGCACTCACGAGCTTGAGGTGGTCAGGGCTGTTCGTGGTTGGCGGGGGGTGGGGTTCTTGGAGTTGACGATGATTGGTCGGGGAAGGATTTGGAAGTAAAATTCCTGAGAGTTTTCAAATGGTATGGGGGATCTGACTTTTTGGTTATGGGCTCTGGATGGGGTTTTACCTCCGGATTTCTGGTGGTTAGTCTCCCGGAAAGGGAGTTTCGGTGCCCTCGAGCTGGGGATGGACGGCTGAGGGTAACATGGTGGTCGAGTTTTTGCCATTGTTTTTTTGGCCAAAAGGTTTTAGCCAGATCTTTTAGCTCCAAGAACCCTCCCCTCATATTTTGCATTATGATTAATCTATTAATGCTTATTGTTAAATGTTATTGTTTGTTAATAAACTTGGCCGCTGTGGCCAAAATTATCCAAAAGAATTCAAGTTGTAGTGTGTTATTTTAGGAGTGGGGATATCGGAAGGAGTCGGGTAGGATTGGATAATGGAAAAGGGAGAAAACTGGACTCGCCATATGCAGTCAAGATGGGGGCTGGGGAGGGCGCAGCTTGAGAGGAAGCCCCCCATGACTGCAATGGGGCAGGCAAGTTTTTCAAACTTGTTTTGGCTCCGGTGACATGAATGGCTGGGATGGGGTCATGGGAGGAGTTCTGGGTGGGGACGGCCTGGGGGCAATGGGGAGAAAGTGCGTGAAAACCGCATTCGTCATCAGGGAGCAGATGACTGAAGACCCACCCACCCTCCCAGTTATGTGGTATAACGGGGTAGGCGGTGATAGGGGATATAATAAAAAAATTAAAAAAATAGAGTTGAAGGGATTTATATGGATCGGTCGTTGTTGCTGTCGTCACAGTGGCTAGGGGGGCGGGAGGTGGGGTTCTTGGAGTTGACGATGATTGGTCGGGGAAGGATTTGGAAGTAAAATTCCTGACAGTTTTCAAATGGTATGGGGGATCTGGCTTTTTGGTTATGGGCTCTGGACGGGGGTTTTACCTCTGGAGCTTTGGTGGTTAGTCTCCCGGAACGGGAGTTTCGGTGCCCACGAGCTGGGGATGGACAGCTGAGGGCAACATGGTGGTCGAGTTTTTGCCATTTTTTTTTGGCCAAAAGGTTTTAGCCAGATCTTTTAGCTCCACGAACCCTCCCCTTATATTTTGCATTATGATTAATATATTAATGCTTATTGTTAAATGTTATTGTTTGTTAATAAACTTGGCCTCTGTGGCCAAAATTATCCAAAAGAATTCAAGTTGTAGTGTGTTATTTTAGGATTGGGGATATCGGAAGGAGTCGGGTAGGATTGGATAATGGAAAAGGGAGAAAACTGGACTCGCCATATGCGGTCAAGTGCAGAAGAAACTTCTAACCAAATTTCTGTTAGTTTCAATATATTTTTAAGGGTCGGCCAGGGTGGTAGTCATGGCTGAGGTAAACGGTTCAGGCATGCCCTGGTCTTCCCTCACATAGACATGACAGTTCTCTGTCAGCATACCTGTTGCTCCATTCTTCTCACCTTCAGGGCCTTCCCCAGGTGTCTGTGCATTTTTTCCAACTCTTTAGGCAAAAACAAAGACACAGTCCAATTCCAACTTTAAACAAGAAACTTTACTCTTTTGTATTCTCAGTCCGTTCTCTTCAGGCAACACACAATTTGCCCTCTTCACTTTCCCTAGTTTCTCACTGTCACCTTCCAGAACATTTCCGGGTCGTCCCATCCCATTCAGCATCACAGCATCATTCCTGTCCAGCTTCACTATCTTTGGGAGTTCCCCTGTATATTTTGCCCCAGACAAAAGGACATCTGCCCATGTAGAAAGCTGCCTCATAATGAGCGATTTGTGCTGCCAGACTGCTGCCAACTGTCTCACTACCATCTGCTGTGTAATGCTCGGTACTGCAATGTTCTGCACTGCTATCATCTGTGGCCCTCAGACCATGAATGGCTGGGCTCGTGTCCTTAAACATTACAGGGCTACCTGCCCTGTCAGGGCTACTAAGCCCAACTAACTAAAATGCCAGATGCTCCATGCCTTAACCACAGTTAGCCCCTCCTACATTAACTATTTACATTCTGAGCATAACTATATCCCCATCTAGTGGGCCTACTAGGGAACTACGCTTGTCCTACATAGATACAATAATAGCAAAGCATACAGAGAATTATACGGTGGACATTGATGAACATTAAATCTACATAACATAAATAAAAGGCACATATATCACGGCTTTAGACATTGCTTACACATTCCTACCACACTTTGATCTCTGCTTCTCCAAGGTCTCTCTTGACAGCAGATTCTGTCGTAAAACACTGCTCACACAATTGGGCCATGTGATAAATACAGAAGTGGTGACATGTTTCTATTATACTTTCCTTCTGATTGTTCCACTCCTGGTTTTGGCTTACAAATACTGAGGTAAAAATGTCACCAAATACTCAGTGTGTGCATGGGGCATCAGACTCCTGCAGATCTCAGCTGTGGTCGAAACACCTTCAGCCTAATTCCTTTGCACACTACATATAAGCTCCAGGACTTTGATACCATCCAACTACTCTTTAGGCCCCATCTCACATAGCGTGATCGCTAGCGAGATCGCTGATGGGTCACTGAATTTGTGATGCAACAGCGATCTCGCCAGAGATCTCGCTACATGTGACACATAGCGATGACAACCCCCCCCCACTGGATATCGCTGATCGTGCTCGAATGTCCTGGGCCATTTTTTCATCATCGGCATCCCGCTGGCCAGCGCGCATCGCTGTGTTTGACGCCGACAAGCGATCTAGTTGGCGACGCAGAACTCAGGGACGCAGGCTGGAATCGTTCAGAATAGCTGCTGTGTGACAACGCACTAGCGATCCTTACCAGGTCGTATCGTTGTCGTCGGGATCGTTGGTGCGTCGTTGAAGAGATCTGCCTGTTTGGAAGCTTACTAGCGACCATGTAGCGACGCACCAGCGATCCCTACCAGGTCGTATCGTTGTCGGGATCGCTCGCGCGTTGCTATGTGAAACGGGACCCTTTGGCTAGTAGAGAATATCAGATAAGAAAAGCACAAGACTAGGTTGGAGCAGATTAAATTGCTTTCACCCCTGTTTTAATAATCTATATACAAAATAAAAACTTGTTAAAGCAGAATTAAGTAAATGTCTCTTACAGAATCCAGGCAGCGCCATACTAGACTCTCTATCCCAGCTTTCTCAAAGGACCCAGACAGACATCTGTCTGAGGCTGGAGTCACACACAACTATTAAAAAATCGGTCCGATTTTTACGGTACGAAATTGCACAAAGATTTCTTGTCCAGGGATCTGTATGTCATCCGATTTTCCGGCGATGAACCAATTTTATTCGCATCTAAGCATCAAATTTACATCCAATGCCAATGCCTGATGCTCTTTCCTGTTGACCTGGAGAAGTCTTGCGATTTAATCGTAAGTCACACGTGTGGTGCGTTTTCAATGCGATTTTTAATCGCATCCATAGACTTGCATTGGCGAATCCGATCTGAAAATCGGTGACAATCGCAGCATGCTGCGATAGTCTCGGTCTGAGGAACGGATCCGATAAAAAAACAGATGATGGGAGCAGCACCATAGAATAACATTGGGACGACTGCAATGCGATATTTTATCACATTGCATTCGTCCGATTTAATCGCTAGTGTGACTCCGGCCTGAGGGTTTGTTTAGAAATGAGCAAATTTGTTCGGATTTTGGCCCCGAATCTGATTTTGACATATTCGGGCCATATTCGAACACTATTCGTGTCGAATAAATGTCTTATGATCAGTTCCGAACAAATTCGGTAATTTCTACTCCCATTGACTCTAATGACGTTCAGCTGTGTTCAATGAAAATTGCAAAAACAATATTCGATTCTGATGGTATTTGGAACCGAATCTGAACAAATTCGCTCATCTCTTGCTATGTTCACACAATGCATTTTTTTCTTCAGGCAAAACCTGGTTTCTTGACAGCAAAGAAGCTGCTTACGAAAAAATCATGATGCAACTTCCTTAAGGATTTTGCATTCAGATTGTGATGCATTATTGCACTTATGCTTTCTATGGGTGAAAAAAACACTGCAAAAATGATGAAAAAAATTACATGCTGCAGATTGGGATTGCAAAAACGCAGCAGTTTTCCAAATCAGTCAGGAAAAATAAAATAATGTGTGTGCATCAGATTTCTGAAATCTCACAGCTTTTACTGGTAATGTGAAACACAGCCTAAAATTTGCATAAAAAAGCAGTGAAGTGTGAACATAGCCTAAGGCCACGTTGACATGTTCAGTATATGGTCAGTATTTTACCTCAGTATTTGTATGCCTAAACTAGGAGTGGGTGATAAATACAGAAGTGGTGACGTGTTTCTATTATACTTTTCCTCTGATTGTTCTACTTCTGGCTTTGGCTTAGGGCAGTTTCACACGTCAGTGTCTCCGGTACGTGTAGTGACAGTTTTCTCACGTACCGGAGACACTGACACACGTAGACACATTCTCAGGAATGTGTCTATGCAGATGTCAGCGTGTTTTCACGGACCGTGTGTCCGTGTGCAAAACATGCTTACATGTCCGTTTTTGTGCAACAGCAAGGATCACATGGACCCATACAAGTCAATGGGTCCGAGTAAACACGTACCACACACGGATGCTGTCCGTGTGCTGTCCGTGTCCGATCCATGTGCGTTTTTAAAAGTCAAAGGGTTAACAATAAAAATAATTTTTCAAAAACACAGACACGGACACACGGACAGCACACGGATGGTACACACGGACATACGGATAGCACACGGATGTCACACGGATGACTTCCATATGCACACAGACACACGGACAGCTCCGGTACCGGTTTTTCCGGTACCAGAATTATCTGGACGTGTGAAACTGCCCTTTCAAATACTGAGGTAAAATACTGAGCAAATACTGAAAGTGTGAACTCGACCTTAAGCCTCATTCAGATATCCCTGTTTTATGTATGAGTGCTATCCTTGTTTTTCATGGATAAAACCTGCACACGTTATAGTTAGTGGGCATGTTAACATGTTCGTTTTTTTGTCCACAGACAAGGTGCGTGTTTCAAATTCGCAACAAGTCAATTTCTTTTGCAGGTACTTGGCGTTTATACATCTAAAAAACAAGCACAAAAATTCTATGAAAAACGCATGTAACTTACATATTAGTAATCCTGCACCATAAAAAATCACCAAAAGTTCATCATAGAAACATAGCCTAAGGCCACATTCACACGTTCAGTATTTTGTCAGTATTTTACATCAGTATTTGTAAGCCAAAACCAGGTGAGGAACAATCAGAGGAAAAGTATAATAGAAACACGTCACCACTTCTGTATTTTTTACTCACTTCTGGTTATAGTTTACAAAATTCTGATGTAAAAAACTGACCAAATACTGAGGGTGTCAACATAGCCTAAGAGTATGTCAAAATGACATCATTTTCAGTCAGATTCCGACTGGATCCCACCTGAAAAATCTCTAAAAATAATGGTAAAAATAATTAATATACGCACAGCAATGTCAAAACGATTTACTGTGCATATGTTTCCTCTTTTGTAAGAATAGCAATGACAAAAAACACAGATGTCAAAGGCGCCAATAACATCACATAAAATAGTATAGCACAGACTTTCATAGCCTGTATAAAAGCCGAGGGAGGGAATGCAGCACAGCAATCATTTTGGGGTGAATCTGTTTAGTTAGAGGATGTCACAGTTTAACGATAAAAATAGGGAGAAAAGCCAAACAACTTTTAATATACTGTATAGATAGTGTCGGAAATATCAGTTATTATCCGTTTACCTATAGCTGTATATGTGAAGGTCATTTTGGCAGTAATAAGGCTGTGATAGCATCAAAGAGTGTGAAATGGTGTGGAATACTGTCCTAAGAGACCTCAGAGTGCTGTATGCATCTTTTCAGAGCAATTGGAATACCTGCAAATTTGTAACGAATCAAGGTTTTGGAAAAAATGTGCTGAAGATGGTGATTTAAATTTCAAAACATTCGATCTTCTTCAGTGGTAACTCAACAAAGGAGCCTTTATTTATTTCTGCTTGTATATATCACTAACATGTCCTGTAGCTCCGCACAGGGATTGT
This sequence comes from Dendrobates tinctorius, assembly GCF_039654945.1. Classification (NCBI taxonomy): domain Eukaryota; kingdom Metazoa; phylum Chordata; class Amphibia; order Anura; family Dendrobatidae; genus Dendrobates; species Dendrobates tinctorius. The sequence goes on along the minus strand of NW_027361671.1, from coordinate 17,067,958 downwards.
CACAACTGATAGCAGATTCAATTTGTCCCTAAGGCTACTTTCACACATCAGGTTTTTTCCAACAGGCAGGATCCGGCTATTTGTTAAAAAACCAGATTCGGCAAAAGCTGGTGCCGGATCCAGTTTTCTCTCATTGAATTGTATTAGCGCCAGATTGTGCTGCATGGCTTTCCGTTTCTTCTTGTTTTCGCTGGAGCCGGCTAAATGTTTCATTCCGGCGTCTGGAAAAAACATCTCTAGTAAAGTTTTTTGTCTGTGGCGAAAAACCGGACAGCGCCGGATCCAGTGCTTCCGGTTTTTCACTACAATGCGAGTCTATGGGTGCCGGAATGTGCCGGATCCAGAAAAAGATGGATCCGGCCACCAGATCCAGTATTTTAAGTCTGAGCTTGCTCAGATCCAATTGGCCAGCCCCCAGGAAACAGATATAAACAATGCCAGTGAGGCTAGACGAATCCAGCATAAAAACGGATCCGTTTCATCAGTTTTCCACAATTTACACCGGATCCGGTTTTTCTAAAAATAGCCGGATCCTGCCTGTTGGAAAAAACCTGATGTGTGAAAGTAACCTTACTCAAACACACATGCATAATAAGGCTACTTTCCTAAGAAGCCAATTAATTTATAGGGGTGGGTTTTTTAGAGAAGGCAGAAACTGGGGTACCGTAAAGAAACCTAGAACATGCAAACCCTACACAGGTGCTGTCTTTGAACAAAAAAGAAAAATTACGACAACACGAAAAAAAAAGATAATTTTAGCTGCTGTGTGGCTAAATCTGTAATTTTAAGGCAGTACCATGGGACTCTTTCCGTATTGCACCATGCAAGTATTGATTGTCCTTGGGTAGACGTAAATCTAAGAGCCCAGTGCAACAAATGAGCCACCAATTGTCTCTATTGAACTTGCTGCCTCTGGTTCCCTAAACTTTGACATCATATTGCGTGCAGTTACTGGAGGTGTTGGAAACCAGTGCCAGCACAGATTATTATACTATGTAGATAATTATTAGGTTTTAAATGTTGGTATTTAAGTTTAACATTACACAACAAAAAAAAGTGAGAAGTCAAAATTAACATGTTTGGATGTAAACATGAGTTGATGTAAACAATATTTTCATGGGCTATTTTTGTACCAGTCCGTGAAAACCAAGGACATGTATAATTTGTATCATCAGAAAAAGGTAAAAGTTTATTCATTCTATAAAGCTGCTCTGTGAAGGGTGACTTCAGGGTCTCTAAGGAAAAGAACCACATCTAGATTTAGAAGTCAGAGGACTAACTTTTAATGGTCAATTAAAAGTAAATATTTCAGTTTCATGCTTCCTACAAGTAATGTAGATAAGCAACCAACAGCCATCCTCATATTTACTGGGAAAACACAGGAAAATTTACATACAGCCATTTGTATCATGTAATAGTGATATATATTTTATGGTGGGATTTTAATTAAAAGTCATAACAGAATTGGGAATAATTATTTAATGATATATAATGACTGCTTATATTTTTAGGAGTCACCTAGAACGCACTTTATTCATAGGATGGTACTAAACTGAACAACTGTACTTGGGTCCTGTAAGTAATGGGGCCACTGCTACTTTAAAAGAAAAAAAAAAACAACTTGGCTTACGACTTTTTGAGTAATCACAAGGTTACTAAGCTATAGATTTTTTCTGTCTATTATATCAATATTGAAAACCACCAATGAAATTGGTTTATTGCCTAGGTCTGAGGAGCATATAAAAAATCGTTCAATTTTCCTCCAGAAATCTTGGACAATTTTCACAACTTTTTTTTAACATCTGTGTCGTAAGCACTTTTCTACATCAAGATTTTAAAATGTACATGCTCAAATACACTATCCTATGTTATTGATTGAAATGTGATAAAAAAAAATGCATTATGAATTGTCCTATTTTTTCCACCCTCATGGATTTAAATAAAAGAGTCTCATCCAAGGTAAGGAAAAGAATAGAGCATGCTTCAATTTTTCCCTCATGAACACTCATTTGAGCAAGCCAGCCATCTTGCATGCACTACTATTTTGAGGTCTAGTCACAGATTTTCAATGATGTTCAGTTTAGGGGACTTTGAGGGCCATTGTAAAAACTTCACCTTGCACCTTTTGAGGTAGATTTAATGTGCGTTTAGGATCATTATCCATTTGTAGAAACCATCCTCTTTTCAACTTCAGCTTTTATACAGATGATATTGTTTGCATCAAGAATGTGTTGAAATTTCACGGAATCATTTTTCAATCTACCGGTGAAATGTTCCCCATGCCATTGGCTGCAACACAGTGAGGTCAGCGGTAGTCAGTGAGGCTGTGCGGAGTTACAGGCTGTCCTGAGGTGAACTGACAGCATGGGAAAAAGTTCAGAAACTTTCCCACGCTAATCAGTTCATCTCCGGTCTGGCAAGGCGCTTTCGCAGACATGATTTAATTCATTCTGCAGTGGTTTACAGCCAGGCCGGTAGCATTAGCACTGGTCCTGGTTGTAAACTAGTTAACCTCTTGTGATGGATTGCAGCGGGGGACCTGACTGAACTGTGGAGAGGTATGGATATTGCTGTTTTTTTTTTTTTTTTTTCGCTACTGTTGGATTGGCAGCATAATAAATTTGGTCAAAAACTTGGTGTAATTATTTCATTAAAATAATTTTAATTAATGTGTGTGTGTCTTTTTTAACCCTTTACTACTGTAGGATTAATAATGGATAGGTGTCTTATTGACACCTCTAAATTTTTAACCCAGCTTAATGTCACCTTTAAATAGCAAGGGGACATTAACTCCTTATTAACCCATGAGTCACCGCTAAAGGCAATGGGAATAGAGAGGCTAAGTGCCAGAAAAGGCGCATCTTATAGATGTGCCATTTCTGGGGTGGCTGGGGGCAGATGTTTGTACTGGGGGGCAATAACCATGGTCCCTCTCTAGGCTATTAATATCTGCCTTCAGTCACTGGCTTTCCATCTCTGGTGGAGAAAATACCACGGAAGCCCACTCAATTTTTTTCAACAAATTTACCCGTTAATTTAACACCTACATGTCCCAAATTTTACACACATACACTAACCCAATTATTAGTCAAAGACATATATAAAACGAAATGAAATGGTTTACTGTATGTAAACCATGTGTCATTTCATGTCAGATTCTGTAATGATTTTACAGAAGCCGGCAATTGATTTAGTAGCTATTATTCTATGTAAAACTCTATGAACTATAAATATATGTTTGTCTCAATGACATGTGTATACAGTCATGGCCAAAAGTTTAGAGAATGACACAAATATAGATTTTTACAAAGTCTACTACTTCATTTTTTCTAATGGCAATTTGCATATACTCCAGAATGTTATAAAGAGTGATCAGCTTAACAGCAATTACGTGCAAAGTCAATATTTGCCTAGAAAATGAACTTTATCCCCCAAAACACATTTCAACATCATTGCAGCCCTGCCTTAAAAGGACCAGCTAACATCGTTTCAGTGATTGCTCCATTAACACAGGTGTGGGTGTTGATGAGGACAGGGCTGGAGATCAATCTGTCATGATTAAGTAAGAATGACACCAATGGACACTTTAAAAGGAGGCTGGTGCTTGGCATCATTGTTTCTCTTCTGCTAACCATGGTTATCTCTAAAGAAACACGTGCAGTCATCATTGCACTGCACAAAAATGGCCTAACAGGGAAGTGTATCGCAGCTAGAAAGATTGCACCTCAGTCAACAATCTATCGCATCATCAAGAACTTCAAGGAGTGAGGTTCCTTTGTGGCCAAAAAGGCTCCAGGGCGCCCAAGAAAGACCAGCAAGCGCCAGGACCGTCTGTTAAAAGTGTTTCAGCTGCGGGATCGGACTACCAGCAGTGCAGAACTTGCTCAGGAATGGCAGCAGGCAGGTATGAGGGCATCTGCACGCACTGTGAGGCGGAGACTCTTGGAGCAAGGCCTGGTCTCAAGGAGGGCAGCAAAGAAGACACTTCTCTCCAGGAAAAACATCATGGACAGACTGATATTCTGCAAGAGGTACAGGGAGTGGACTGCTGAGGACTGGGGTAAAGTCATTTTCTCTGATGAATCCCCTTTTCGATTGTTTGGGACATCTGGAAAACGGCTTATTCGGAGAAGACCAGGTGAGCGCTACCACCAGTCTTGTCTCATGCCAACTGTCAAGCATCCTGAAACCATTCATGTGTGGGGTTGCTTCTCAGCCAAGGGAATGGGCTCTCTCTCAGTCTTGCCTAAAAACACAGCCATGAATAAAGAATGGTACCAGAATGTCCTCCAATAGCAACTTCTCCCAACCGTCCAAGAGCAGTTTGGCGATCAGCAATGCCTTTTTCAACATGATGGAGCACCTTGCCATAAAGCAAAGGTGATAACTAAATGGCTCAGGAAACAAAACATAGAGATTTTGGGACCATGGCCTGGAAACTCCCCAGATGTTAATCCCATTGAGAACTTGTAGTCAATCATCAAGAGACGGGTGGACAAACAAAAACCTTCAAATTCAGACAAAATAAAAGCATTGATTTTGCAAGAATGGACTGCTATCAGTCAGGATTTGATTGAGTTGATTGAGAGCATGCCAGGGAGAATTGCTGAGGTCCTGAAGAAGAAGGGTCAACACTGCAAATATTGACTTGCTGCATTAACTCATTCTAACTGTCAATATAACCTTTTGCTACTCATAATATGATTGCAATTATATTTCTGCATGTGATAAAAACATCTGACAAACACACATAAAAAACAGAGGCCAGCAGATCATGTGAAAATATAATATTGGTGTCATTCTCTAAACTTACAGTACAGACCAAAAGTTTGGACACACCTTCTCATTCAAAGAGTTTTCTTTATTTTCCTGACTATGAAAATTGTAGATTCACTTTGAAGGTATCAAAACTATGAATTAACACATGTGGAATTATATAATTAACAAAAAAGTTTGAAACAACTGAAAATATGTCTTATATTCTAGGTTCTTCAAAGTAGCCACCTTTTGCTTTGATTACTGCTTTGCACACTCTTGGCATTCTTTTGATGAGCTTCAAAAGGTAGTCACTGGAAAGGGTTTTCACTTCACAGGTGTGCCCTGTCAGGTTTAATAAGGGGGATTTCTTGCCTTATAAATGGGGTTGGGACCATCAGCTGTGTTGTGCAGAAGTCTGGTGGATACACAGCTGATAGCCCTACTGAATAGACTGTTAGAATTTGTATTATGGCAAGAAAAAAGCAGCTAATTAAATTAAAATGCGTGGCCATTAGTGTTGAGCATTCCGATACCGCAAGTATCGGGTATCGGCCGATACTTGCTGTATCGGAATTCCGATACCGACTTCCGATATTTTTTCAATATCGGAATTCGGCATCGGAATCGGAAGTTCAGTTGATTGACGGCCTGACGTCATCATGATGCGCGGTGTGTGCGCATCATGATGCGCCGTCATTTCGGGCCTTCCGGGGGTCTCTGCCGGCCTGCCGGGGGGCTGTGCCGGCCTGCCGGGGGGCTGTGTGGACTGCCCGGGGTCTGTACCGGCCTGCCGGGGGGCTGTGCCGGCCTGCCGGTAGTCTGTGCACCCTGTGGGGGTCTGTACCGGCCTGCCGGGGGGCTGTGCCGGCCTGCCGGTGGTCTGTGCACCCTGTGGGGGTCTGTACCGGCCTGCCGGGGGGCTGTGCCGGCCTGCCGGTGGTCTGTGCACCCTGTGGGGGTCTGTACCGGCCTGCCGGGGGGCTGTGCCGGCCTGCCGGGGGGCTGTGCTGATGTCCGGGGGTCTGTGCAAGCATCGTCCGATGGGACTACAAGTCCCATCTGGCGATGCCTGCTACCATGACAGTGATTGACACATTAGCCAATGATGGGACAGTAGTAGTCCCATCATCCGGCTAATGTGTTAAATGTTAAAAAAAAAAAATACTACATACATACTACATGCTACATACATACTACATGCTACATACATACTACATGCTACATAAATACTACATACATGCTACATACATGCTACATACATGCTGCATGCTACATACATACTACATACATACTACATACATACTACATGCATGCTACATACATACTACATGCATGCTACATACATACTACATGCTACATACATACCACATACATACTACATACATACTACATACTACATATATACTACATGCATGCTACATACATACTACATGCTACATACATACCACATACATGCTACATACATACTACATATATACTACATACATACCACATGCATACTACATGCATACTACATACATACTACATGCATGCTACATACATACTACATGCATGCTACATACATACTACATGCTACATACATACCACATACATACTACATACATACTACATACTACATATATACTACATGCATGCTACATACATACTACATGCTACATACATACTACATGCTACATACATACCACATACATACTACATACATACTACATACATACTACATGCTACATACATACTACATATATACTACATGCATGCTACATACATACTACATGCTACATACATACCACATACATACCACATACATGCTACATACATACTACATGCATACTACATACATACTACATGCATACTACATACATACTACATGCTACATACATACCACATACATACTACATACATACTACATACATACTACATGCTACATACATACTACATATATACTACATGCATGCTACATACATACTACATGCTACATACATACCACATACATACCACATACATGCTACATACATACTACATGCATACTACATACATACTACATGCATGCTACATACATACTACATGCTACATACATACCACATACATACTACATACATACTACATACATACTACATGCTACATACATACTACATATATACTACATGCATGCTACATACATACTACATGCTACATACATACCACATACATACTACATACATGCTACATACATACTACATATATACTACATGCATGCTACATACATACTACATATATACTACATGCATGCTACATACATACTACATATATACTACATGCATGCTACATACATACTGCATGCTACATGCATGCTACATACATACTACATACATACTACATGCTACATACATACCACATATATACTACATACATACAATACATTCATACAATACATACATAGACATACAGTACATATAACATAGAGTAACATACTTACCAATACTTGTCACATTGTTCCCCGAAGCCATTGTCTTTTCCGGAATAAATATTAACATAACAAACCACAAAAATACTCACCCACGATCCGAAGCAGTCCACGAGTGTGTCCCACGACGATCTTGGGTAGAGAACTGCAGCATCAGATGATGCTGCCGTTCTCTACGGGCTGCAGGAATCCAATGACGGAAGGTAGGTATCCTTCCGCACTGTATTCCTCCGCCACTTAAAAAAAAAAAAGTCCCTAGTCTCACTTTATGCCATTGCTGTGTGGGAATTTTTTGCTGTGGCAAATGTTCAATACAAGGAGGATGGACTCTGTTTGGCCCTATATAATTTCATGAATGTTTGCTTTGTAAAATCAAACATTTTGTTTGTCATCCCCTGAGGAAGAAGTAGTCCTTACTTCGAAACGCGTTGGGAATAAATGATTAATCTTTCACCATAAGTGGGATTCTGTAATTTGTCAAGCAGCGCATGGAAGTCCATAAGTTATTTCCATAAGAATTGATGTATCAGCGGTCACTCGGTTTGACCTTTGGATGTGCAGGAGCTGACCATGAATCCTATGTGTTTGATCTCTCCTACAAATAGGTGAGTGAATTTCTTTTAATCTTTTAATATTAACTCGGATAAGACCCTATTGTGCTTTTCTGTTCCTTTAGTATACTGCATTGAATTTTCTGATCTATGCAGACTACACTAACTTCAGTAAGTGACACCACCAGCCAACCATTAATATCACTCCTTGGATTTGGAATTATTGGACTTATTGAACATTTACAGTGGCATTCTTGTGGACACTTACTGGACATGTATTTGTGAAGTGAGAACCTCATGAGCAGGGAATTTCCCACGCAGCAATGGCATAAAGTGAGACTAGGGACTTTTTTTTTTTTAAGTGGTGGAGGAATACAGTGCGGAAGGATACCTACCTTCCGTCATTGGATTCCTGCAGCCCGTAGAGAACGGCAGCATCATCTGATGCTGCAGTTCTCTACCCAAGATCGTCGTGGGACACACTCGTGGACTTCTTCGGATCGTGGGTGAGTATTTTTGTGGTTTGTTATGTTAATATTTATTCCGGAAAAGACAATGGCTTCGGGGAACAATGTGACAAGTATTGGTAAGTATGTTACTCTATGTTATATGTACTGTATGTCTATGTATGTATTGTATGACTGTATTGTATGTATGTAGTATATATGTGGTATGTATGTAGCATGTAGTATGTATGTAGTATGTATGTAGCATGCATGTAGCATGCAGTATGTATGTAGCATGCATGTAGTATATATGTAGTATGTATGTAGCATGCATGTAGTATATATGTATGAATGTATGTAGCATGTAGTATGTATGTAGTATGTATGTGGTATGTATGTAGCATGTAGTATGTATGTAGTATGTATGTAGCATGCATGTAGTATGTATGTAGTATGTATGTAGTATATATGTAGTATGTATGCAGCATGTAGTATGTATGTAGCATGCATGTAGTATATATGTAGTATATATGTAGCATGTAGCATGTATGTAGTATGTATGTGGTATGTATGTAGCATGTAGTATGTATGTAGCATGCATGTAGTATATACGTAGTATGTATGTAGCATGTAGTATGTATGTAGCATGCATGTAGTATATATGTAGTATGTATGTAGCATGTAGTATGTATGTAGCATGCATGTAGTATATATGTAGTATGTATGTAGCATGTAGTATGTATGTAGCATGCATGTAGTATATATGTAGTATGTAGCATGTAGTATGTATGTAGCATGCATGTAGTATATATGTAGTATGTAGCATGTAGTATGTATGTAGCATGCATGTAGCATGTACTATGTATGTAGCATGCATGTAGTATATATGTGTTATGTATGTAGCATGTAGCATGCATGTAGCATGCATGTAGTATGTATGTAGTATGTATGTAGTATATATGTGGTATGTATGTAGCATGTAGTATGTATGTAGCATGTAGTATGTATGTAGCATGCAGTATGTATGTAGCATGCATGTAGTATATATGTAGTATGTATGTAGTATATATGTAGTATGTATGTTGCATGTAGTATTTATGTAGTATGAATGTAGCATGTATGTAGTATGTAGTATGAATGTAGCATGTATGTAGTATGCATGTTGTATGTATGTAGCATGTAATTTTTTTTTTTTTTTTTTACATTCAACACATTAGCCGGATGATAGGACTATTACTGTCCCATCATTGGCTAATGTGTCAATCACTGTCATGGTAGCAGGCATCGCCCGATGGGACTTGTAGTCCCATCGGACGATGCCTGCACAGACCCCCGAAGCCTGCACAGACCACCGGCAGGCCGGCACAGCCCCCCGGCAGGCCGGCACAGCCCCCCGGAGCCCGCACAGACCACCGGCAGGCCGGCACAGCCCCCCGGCAGGCCGGCACAGCCCCCCGGAGCCTGCACAGCCCCCCGGCAGGCCAGCACAGCCCCCCGGCAGGCCGGCACAGCCCACCGGAGCCTGCACAGACCACCGGCAGGCCGGCACAGCCCCCCGGCAGGCCGGCACAGACCACCGGAGCCTGCACAGACCCCCTGGCAGGCCGGCACAGCCCCCCGAAAGGCCCGTACAGACCCCAGAGAGGCTGTACAAGGGCAGGAAAGGGTTTTTCTTATTCCGATACCGGAAGTCCCATAGACTTGAATGGGACTTCCGGTATCGGAATCGGCGATACCGATACTTTTTTTAAAGATCGGCCGATACCATCCGATACGATACTTTGAAGTATCGGACGGTATCGCTCAACTCTAGTGGCCATCATTACTTTAAGAAATGAAGGTCAGTCAGTCCGAAAAATTGGGAAAACTTTGAAAGTGTCCCCAATTGCAGAGGCAAAAACCATCAAGCGCTACAAAGAAACTGGCTCACATGAGGACCGCCCCAGGAAAGGAAGACCAAGAGTCAACTCTGCTGCGGAGGATATGTTGATCCGAGTCACAAGCCTCAGAAATCGCAGGTTAACAGCAGCTCAGATAAGAGACCAGGTCAATGCCACACAGAGTTCTAGCAGCAGACAAATCTCTACAACAACTGCTAAGTTTAGTTTGAATGTACTTTTTGCTTTTTTGCAAAAAAGTGCATGGAGAAACCTCACCAAAAACAGTGTTAGTCTGCATGGAAACCATTTTATCTACAGGGTATATATCAAAACTGCTGGGGAAAAAACAATGATACTGTGTCTTTTACATTTTCTGATGTTTCTTGTGACATAAAAAGGCTAATATGGAACTATTCTCCCCAGTCCTATATAGACATTTTATACACCATCCAATTTCAGCCTGTTATATTGAGGTGTAATCTACACTGGGCCTGAGATATTAGTTCAGTGTCCTCAAGTCTGTAGGGAGATTCAAATTCTCCCCAATACTATATACACCATGTACCTTGTTTTACAGTACCATTTTGCTGGTGGTATTTTGTGTACATTTTCACAAAAAATGAGAAAGTGTGTTGGAAGAGGCCATGGAAGTGGGCGGGGATTGCCAGCTGGTAATGATGGTGTTGGTGGTGGTGGTGGATCTGCTGGTAATGGCAAAAGCACAATAGCACCTAATGCAGGAGGTGTTGAGCCTGCGTCATCGTCTGGCTCCACAAGGCCTCGAAGGCTCCCTTTTCTGGGAGTAGGTAAACCGCTTTTAAAGCCGGAGCTTGAGGAACAAGTTTTGGCTTACATTGCTGACACAGCCTCCAGCTCTATCGCCTCCTCTTCTGAACTTTCAAAAAATAAAAGCACTGAGTCGTCATTGGAGGCTCATGGTCAGGAACCACACCTTTCCTTGTGTCCTTCACCCCTACCAAAAGTAAAGGATGCGGCAGGCCACACTACAGATTACTCCATGGAGCTCTTTTCACATACCATGCCTGGGTTATCAAGTCAAATCGTGAATTACCCAGTCCAAGAAGAATCTGACATGGAATGCACTGATGCACAGCCACTGCTAGATTTATCCGCTGGTACATTCACTCAGAGCACTATATTCTACTCGCAGTGTACTGAGCCAGAATCTGACCCTGATGAAACTCAGGTGCCCCTTCCCGCATACTATACCACCTTACATGGTGACACAGAGGAAGGTGCACATGACATTGAAGAGGATGTGATGGATGACCCAGTTGTTGACCCAGATTGGCATCCATTGGGGGAGGAGGGTGCCACTGCCAATAGCTCAGAAGAGGAGGAGGGGCATCCGCAGGAGGCATCAACATCGCAACAGCTGTTATCTGGCAGGCCCGGAGCAGTCCAAAAATGGGTTACAAAAAACAAAAGAATTGCAGGACAGCTAGGCCTGACGGTCAAATTAGCACAGCGTGCAAGTCCTCAAAATGTCTTCCATAGTAGGAAGAGTGCAGTGTGGCACTTTTTTGAAGAAAATCCTAATGATCAGGCAAAGGTTATCTGTAAGAAGTGCGCAAAGACCTTTAGCCGAGGGAAAAATCTGAGAAATTTGAATACCAGTTGCATGCTTAGACATTTAACCACCATGCACTTGCAAGCGTGGACGGACTACCAAACCTCATGTACCACATGTGCAACTGCTCCCAATGAAGGTAGTCAGCAACGCTACATCGTTTCCCCCACTGTAAGCCCACCGGTTAGCGCACCACCAGCAGCAAATGTTGAGGTGTCATTGCAAGGCCAAAGCAGTCAGGGAATCACAATGTTATTGCTACGAAAGATTGAATCTAAGCCATCAGAAAGAACACCAACTCCATCACCATCATCAACCCTCTCTCAGTCCACCATGTCCACCGCTAGTTTCACCATATGCAGCTCTCAAGTTCAGCTCACCCTACCAGAGACTATGAGTAGGACAAGAAAATACTCATCCTCTCATCCGCGTACAGTGGGTTTGAACGCCCACATTGCCAAACTAATCTCATTAGAGATGATGCCCTACCGGTTGGTTGAAAGCGTAGCCTTCCACGAACTCATGGCCTACGCAGTACCATGCTATGACCTACCCAGTCGGCACTTCTTTTCTCGCAAAGCCATCCCAGCCCTCCACCTTCATGTGAAAGACCGCATTGTCCATGCATTCAAGCAATCAGTGAGTGGAAAGGTGCACCTAACAGATGTATGGTCCAGTAGGCATGGCCAGGGCTGTTACGTGTCCAACACTGCGCACTGGGTTAATGTGGTGGATGCAGGGTCCACAGGGGACAGCGGCGGTGGGACAGTGCTGCCTAGCCCACGGTATACGAAACAGTTGGGTGTAGGCGTTCGACCCGCCTCCTCCTCCTCCAGAAGCGAAAGCTCGTCCACAGAGCGCAGTCGCATGAGCACTCCATCCGCAGCTGCCAGTGTTGCACACGAGGTGTCCCACTATCGAACAGCTAGTGGTAAGCGTCAGCAGGCTGTGTTGAAGATGATGTGTTTGGGCGACAACAGACACACCGCAGCGGTACTGGCCGACTACTTGCAGCGACAAACTGAGTCATAGCTGGGCAGTCTACATCTTGAGGCAGGCAAGGTAATTTGTGATAACGGACGGAATTTTGTGGCAGCCATAGCCCTTTCAAAACTCACACACATACCTTGCCTGGCTCACACCTTGAACCTGGTGGTGCAGTGCTTCCTCAATAATTATCCGGAGTTAACAGGCCTGCTCCAAAAGGTCCGAAGACTGTGCTCGCACATCCACTGGTCGCCCGTTCACTCCAGTCATATGCAGAAGCTGCAGCGATTGCTCCAACTTCCCAAGCACCGCCTAATTATCGACGTTGCAACAAGGTGGAACTCCACCCTGCACATGGTTCAGAGGCTGTGTGAACAGAGGCAGGCTGTCATGCATTTGTGGGAGGATACACGGCCAGGCACTTTGAGGGCAGACATAGAGTTGTCGGGTGTGCAGTGGTTGAAGCTGAAAGACCTCTGTAAAGTCCTTCAGTGTTTTGAGGAATGCACACGACTGGTAAGCGCAGACGATGCCATCATAAGCATGAGCATCCCACTTATGCGTCTGCTCATGCAAACTTTGACGGACATTAAGGAGCAGGCATCTGCAGCCGAAGAGGATGAGGAAGAGGAGGAGGGAAGCCTTGATGACAGTCAGCCATTATCTGCTCCGGGATCTCTCCTGGACGAGGTGGAGGAAGAAGAGGAAGAGGAGGAGGAGGATGATGATGGGGATGATTATTTAGGGGAGGAGGATGCTTCTCATGGGGCAAGAGAAAATGTTGGCATGGCAAGGTCTGGTACAGGGTTTGTGCATGACTGGAGGGATGTGGATTCGCCAGAAAGTGCTCCTCCACCCAGCACTCGCAGTGCATCATTGACATCTGGAACATTGGCCCACATGTCAGATTATGCCTTGCAGATCCTAAAAAGGGACCCCCGCATTGCCAAAATGATGAACGATGACGACTACTGGTTGGCCAGCATCCTGGATCCACGCTATAAAGGCAAAGGCAAATTCCAAAACATCATGCCACAGGAGAACCTTGATCTAATATTGGCTAACAAACAAGCAACCCTGGTAAACCGTTTGCTTGAGGCATTCCCAGCACACAGCAGCGGTGATGGTTCTCCAACGAGCCGTAGGGGGAAACATGGAAGAGGTGTTCGTTGTGCACACATCAGAAGTGGCGTTGAAGACAGGGGTTTCATGACCATGTTGTGGACTGATTTTTCAAGTCCCGCTCACACGACTGGTAATACTGCATCGATTGAAAGTGACAGGAGACAGCAGTTGTCAACTATGGTTACAAACTACTTCTCCTCCCATATCAATGTTCTCCCTCACAGGTCATTCCCCTTTGACTATTGGGCCTCTAAACTGGACGCCTAGCCTGAATTGGCACAATATGCCTTACAGGAGCTCGCTTGCCCTGCTGCTAGTGTGCTATCGGAAAGAGTCTTCAGTGCTGCTGGCTTAATCCTGACAGAAAAAAGGACCCGTCTGTCAACCCAAAATGTTGATGATCTAACCTTCATTAAAATGTACCATGCATGGGTTTCAAAGGATTTTGTCCCACCTTCCCTTGATGACACATAGGTTGCCAGAATAATGGCTCGCTTTTGTCTTCCTCTTCCTCGGACTTCTCCGATGCCTCCATTTGCAGCTGCTGTGTTGTGAGTTCATTTTCCCCTTCACTACTGAGGCCCGAGGAACTCCCTCTTCTGGTGAAGAGAGGTAGTGAGCCTGATTGTCAAACACCTGGGGCTGATGATGATGACTGGCTGAGTGGAGTTAATGGCTGGATATAAGGCTGCCGACGCCCTTCTGGCCTGCGGGTGATTTCTCTGTGGACTTCTAGGAATCCAGTCTGATTCCTGCTCATCTAAAGCTAAGATTTCTGCTTTGCCTTTTTGCATTAGTGTTTTGTTTTCCTTGCTTTTCTGGATTCTGCCTTTCCCTACTGGGGTGAGCTGAATCTCCTTTTGCCTGTTGCTCTGTCTTCAGAATATTCCTGAGTACTGACATAGCTTTTTTGAAGCCTAGCGTCTTCAGGGCCTTTTTTACTGTCAGTTTGTTGGCTCTTATTTTCATAGGGTTTTTTACAGATTGCAGACAGCAGCCTTCCTGTCCTTTCCTATCTAAGCTAGCGTGGGCCCCATCTTTGCTCAGTCTATCTTTCTGTCTGTGTTTTGTTCTTTCTTCTTGCTTCACCGTCATTATATGTTGGGGGCTGCCTTTTGCTTTGGGGTCTGCTCTGGGGCAGTTTAGATTTCCCTTTCTGTCTTTAGGCTATGTAGTCCTCCGGCTGTGATCGAGGGGCCTAGGGCATCGTAGGAGCCCCCCACGGCTACTGCTAGTTGTGTTGATAGGTTCAGGGGTCTGCAATCCGATAGCTGCCAACTTCTCTGGTTTTCTGGACTTAGCTAGCATTTCTATTTTTGCCTCCTACGGTGACTCAATCATAACAGAATCACCCGCCATACCGCAGATTCTAGGGTACTCAATAGCAGGAAAGAATTGTATAAAAAAAAAAAAAAAAGTGTATATTTTTTCCTCTATATCTCTGAGGCCGTAGGGGGAATTTTTTTTTCTCTCAATGGAGATAAAGCAATTGTCTGATCGTGTGGAGCAGCTCGCTGCGGAAGTGCGGGGAATGTCCGCCTACCTTGCTCATTCACATGCTGCTGAACCAAAGATTCCTACACCTGATGTATTTTTTGGGGATCGGTGTAAATTTTTGAATTTCAAAAATAATTGTAAATTATTTTTTGCCTTGAAGCCTAACTCGTCAGGGAGCTCCGCGCAGCAGGTTAAAATTGTCATCTCTTTGCTGCGTGGCGATCCCCAGGATTGGGCGTTTTCTTTGAAACCAGATGATCCTATTCTGACTAATGTGAACGCATTTTTTCAGGCCTTGGGGTTGTTGTATGACGAACCTAATGCCATTGATCAGGCTGAAAAGACCCTGCTGGCATTGAACCAGGGTCGTGATTCTGCAGAATTGTACTGTCAAAAATTCCGAAAGTGGGCTGTACTTACTACCTGGAATGATAATGCCTTGGCTGCTCTCTTTCGGAAGGGGTTGTCAGAAGCCATAAAACATAATATTGTTGGAATTTCCTGTTCCCTCTCGTCTTGACGATTCTATGTCTTTAGCCATTCAGGTTGATCGGCGTTTACGCGAACGCAGAGCTGCACGAGAGGTGTTGCCACCTGTTGAACAGATGTCTGAACCTATGCAATGTGATAGAGTTTTTTCCAGAGAGCAGCGTCAGGAGTTCAGAAGGCGTAATAAGTTGTGTTTTTTCTGTGGAGATGCCTCGCATATTATTTCTGTCTGTCCTAAACGCGAGAAACGCTTTGCACACACGTTTTCTGTTGGTGGTGTTCAACCTAAGTTTCTTCTGGCTATTACTCTGATCTGCTCCCTGTCCACATTTTCCGCCAAGGCTTTTGTGGATTCGGGAGCAGCTCTAAACCTAATGGACTTGGATTTTGCTAAACGTTGTGGATTTCCGATGACACCTCTGCAGACGCCTATCCCTTTGAGGGGGATTGATGCTACTCCTTTGGCTAAAAATAAACCTCAGTTTTGGACCCAGGTGGTAATGCGGGTCGCCCCAGACCATCAAGAAAATTGCAGGTTTTTGGTGTTACATAATCTGCATGATACTATTGTTCTGGGGTTTCCCTGGTTACAAATTCATAATCCAGTTTTGGATTGGAAATCTGTGTCTGTGGTGAGTTGGGGTTGTCGGTGTGCCTTTAGTGAGGCTCCGGTGTTTTCCACCTCTCCTCAGTCGCATGATGTTCCTGATTATTTGGCGGACTTTTATGATGTAGTCAGTGAGAATGAGTCTGCGTCTCTGCCTCCTCATCGGAGTTATGACTGTGCTATTGAACTGAGCCCGGGGTGTAAATTTCCCAAGGGTCGGCTCTTCAATTTATCTGTACCCGAGCACGAGGCTATGCGATCCTATATTAAGGAGTAGAGTTGAGCGACTTTTGGTTTTTTAGGGTCGCGTTTCGTCTCGTGAAACCCGACTTTTCCAAAAGTCGGGTCGAGCAAGATCGTCCGATTATAGGGAAAAGTCGGGGTCGTCCCGAAACACGAAACCCAATGTAAGTCAATGGGGAGTAAAAGTCGGCAGTGAGAGGAGGACAGGAAACACACCTACAGTGCCCATTTGAATGCCAAAAGCATCAATTCTTCTTACTTAAGCTTGTCAACCTTAATTAACTTCATAATACAAGTTACGCACTGAAAAATGGGGGTTATTTGGCTAAATTTGTGGGGGGGGAGGGCTGGCTGCAGGTTTTCATGTGCCCTGGGCGAAAGAGCGCCCCTTTAACACATACCACAACTCATCATGCTCCGATACGGCAGAGAAATAGCGGTATAGTACAATGAAAAATACCTCACTTTTTACATCTCATGACGAGGCCCATCTATTTCTCCATACAAAATCATTGGTCCCATATAATGTTTGAAACAGTATATGATGAGCTCCACATAATGCTACAGTATATGTTGGTCCCCATGGATGAAGCTCCACTGTCTTATGGGCCCAAATAATGCTCCAAACATAATGGGCCCCATTTCTAATGCTCTAGTGTATAATGGGCCCTGTAAATGCTGCTCCAGTGTCTGATGTCCACCTTTGGAATGTTCCAGTGTATGGTGGGCCCCATCTATCATTCTCCAGAGTAACGTGCTCCCCAAAAATTGCTGTCCCAACACTGAAAACAATCAAATAAGTCTACTCGCTAGGAAATCCCTGTACTTGTCTGGACAGGTGCTGTAGCTTGCTTAACAGCTCGCCAGCCGTTCTCACGTCCAGTATGGATTGCACGTGATTGCACAAAGGTTAGAAAGGGTACCGTATCCCTGGATAACATGTATGGATAGCGTACACATTCAAAATATATGTCTATACAGCATGAGGCAGGCTCAGACGGTGTTAGGCCTAGTATGGATTGCACGTCATTGCACAAAGGTTAGAAAGGGTACCGTATCCCCGGATAACATGTATGGATAGCGTACACATTCAAAATATATGTCTATACAGCATGAGGCAGGCTCAGACGGTGTTAGGCTCAGTATGGATTGCACGTCATTGCACAAAGGTTAGAAAGGGTACCGTATCCCCGGATAACATGTATGGATAGCGTACACATTCAAAATATATGTCTATACAGCATGAGGCAGGCTCAGACGGTGTTAGGCCCAGTATGGATTGCACGTCATTGCACAAAGGTTAGAAGGGGTACCGTATCCCCGGATAACATGTATGGATAGCGTACACATTCAAAATATATGTCTATACAGCATGAGGCAGGCTCAGACGGTGTTAGGCCCAGTATGGATTGCACGTCATTGCACAAAGGTTAGAAAGGGTACCGTATCCCCGGATAACATGTATGGATAGCGTACACATTCAAAATATATGTCTATACAGCATGAGGCAGGCTCAGACGGTGTTAGGCCCAGTATGGATTGCACGTCATTGCACAAAGGTTAGAAAGGGTACCGTATCCCCGGATAACATGTATGGATAGCGTACACATTCAAAATATATGTCTATACAGCATGAGGCAGGCTCAGACGGTGTTAGGCCCAGTATGGATTGCACGTCATTGCACAAAGGTTAGAAAGGGTACCGTATCCCCGGATAACATGTATGGATAGCGTACACATTCAAAATATATGTCTATACAGCATGAGGCAGGCTCAGACGGTGTTAGGCCCAGTATGGATTGCACGTCATTGCACAAAGGTTAGAAAGGGTACCATATCCCTGGATAACATGTATGGATAGCGTACACATTCAAAATATATGTCTATACAGCATGAGGCAGGCTCAGACGGTGTTAGGCCCAGTATGGATTGCACGTCATTGCACAAAGGTTAGAAGGGGTACCGTATCCCCGGATAACATGTATGGATAGCGTACACATTCAAAATATATGTCTATACAGCATGAGGCAGGCTCAGACGGTGTTAGGCCCAGTATGGATTGCACGTCATTGCACAAAGGTTAGAAAGGGTACCGTATCCCCGGATAACATGTATGGATAGCGTACACATTCAAAATATATGTCTATACAGCATGAGGCAGGCTCAGACGGTGTTAGGCCCAGTATGGATTGCACGTCATTGCACAAAGGTTAGAAGGGGTACCGTATCCCCGGATAACATGTATGGATAGCGTACACATTCAAAATATATGTCTATACAGCATGAGGCAGGCTCAGACGGTGTTAGGCCCAGTATGGATTGCACGTCATTGCACAAAGGTTAGAAGGGGTACCGTATCCCCGGATAACATGTATGGATAGCGTACACATTCAAAATATATGTCTATACAGCATGAGGCAGGCTCAGACGGTGTTAGGCCCAGTATGGATTGCACGTCATTGCACAAAGGTTAGAAAGGGTACCGTATCCCCGGATAACATGTATGGATAGCGTACACATTCAAAATATATGTCTATACAGCATGAGGCAGGCTCAGACAGTGCTAGGCCCAGTATGGATTGCACGTCATTGCACAAAGGTTAGAAGGGGTACCGTATCCCCGGATAACATGTATGGATAGCGTACACATTCAAAATATATGTCTATACAGCATGAGGCAGGCTCAGACAGTGTTAGGCCCAGTATGGATTGCACGTCATTGCACAAAGGTTAGAAAGGGTACCGTATCCCCGGATAACATGTATGGATAGCGTACACATTCAAAATATATGTCTATACAGCATGAGGCAGGCTCAGACGGTGTTAGGCCCAGTATGGATTGCACGTCATTGCACAAAGGTTAGAAGGGGTACCGTATCCCCGGATAACATGTATGGATAGCGTACACATTCAAAATATATGTCTATACAGCATGAGGCAGGCTCAGACGGTGTTAGGCCCAGTATGGATTGCACGTCATTGCACAAAGGTTAGAAAGGGTACCGTATCCCCGGATAACATGTATGGATAGCGTACACATTCAAAATATATGTCTATACAGCATGAGGCAGGCTCAGACGGTGTTAGGCCCAGTATGGATTGCACGTCATTGCACAAAGGTTAGAAGGGGTACCGTATCCCCGGATAACATGTATGGATAGCGTACACATTCAAAATATATGTCTATACAGCATGAGGCAGGCTCAGACGGTGTTAGGCCCAGTATGGATTGCACGTCATTGCACAAAGGTTAGAAGGGGTACCGTATCCCCGGATAACATGTATGGATAGCGTACACATTCAAAATATATGTCTATACAGCATGAGGCAGGCTCAGACGGTGTTAGGCCCAGTATGGATTGCACGTCATTGCACAAAGGTTAGAAAGGGTACCGTATCCCCGGATAACATGTATGGATAGCGTACACATTCAAAATATATGTCTATACAGCATGAGGCAGGCTCAGACGGTGTTAGGCCCAGTATGGATTGCACGTCATTGCACAAAGGTTAGAAGGGGTACCGTATCCCCGTATAACATGTATGGATAGCGTACACATTCAAAATATATGTCTTTACAGCATGAGGCAGGCTCAGACGGTGTTAGGCCCAGTATGGATTGCACGTCATTGCACAAAGGTTAGAAAGGGTACCGTATCCCTGGATAACATGTATGGATAGCGTACACATTCAAAATATATGTCTCAGGAGGCAGGCTCAGACGGTGTCAGGCACAGTATGGATTTGACGGCCCAGATTACACAGCGGAGGAGCAGGGAGAGGTAGAGATTGCAAATGCTGGGGCCCTGGCCAAGCAAGGGGGGCCCACTCGTCGGCGTCGGTACTGGCACTGGGCCCCTCATAGTACAGCGGTGTGTCTGACGGCGGGTGTGCACCACCACCGTCAGAGACACTTGATTGCACTATGAGGGACCCTGTGCCAGTGCCCGCGCCCAAGAGTCGGCCTACCCACCTGTCCAGGGCAACGGCACTCGCACGGTGTCGTGCGGTAGGTGGTGACCCCGGCCATGGGGGGGGAGGCAGCACAGTTATGGAGTTTTAGAAAGTGGAATATGTTGATGTTGGACATTCAGCTGATGCAAAAGGCGAAATAGGTGAAGTACCAGGAAGAGGTGGACCAAAGCAAGCCATTTTTCTGTCACCCTATGTGTCATCAGGGGAAGGTGGGACAAAATCCTTGGAAACCCATGCGTGGTTCATTTTAATGAAGGTTAGATCATCCACATTTTGGGTTGACAGACGGGTCCTTTTTTCTGTCAGGATTGATCCAGCTGCACTGAAGACTCTTTCCGATAGCACACTTGCAGCTGGGCAAGCGAGCTCCTGTAAGGCATATTGGGCCAATTCAGGCCAGGTGTCCAGTTTAGCGGCCCAATAGTCAAAGGGGAATGACCTGTGTGGGAGAACATCGATATGGGAGGAAAAGTAGTTTGTAACCATAGTTGACAACTGCTGTCTCCTGTCACTTTCCATCGATGCAGTATTACCAGTTATGTGAGCGGTATTTGAAAAATCAGTCCACAACATTGTCATGAAACCCCTGTCTCCAACGCCACTTCTGCTGTGTGCACCACGAACACCTCTGCCAAGCTGCCCCCGGCCCGTACGGCTCTTGTGAGAACCATCACCGCTGCTGTGTGCTGGGAATGCCTCAAGCAACCAATTTACCAGAGTTGCTTGTTTATTAGCCAATATTAGGTCAAGGTTCTCCTGTGGCATGATGTTTTGTAATTTGCCTTTATAGCGTGGATCCAGGATGCTGGCCAACCAGTAGTCGTCATCGTTCATCATTTTGGCAATGCGGGGGTCCCTTTTTAGGATCCGCAAGGCATAATCTGACATGTGGGCCAATGTTCCCGGTGTCAATGATGCACTGCGAGTGCTGGGTGGAGGAGCACT
Organism: Dendrobates tinctorius; assembly: GCF_039654945.1. Lineage (NCBI taxonomy): Eukaryota > Metazoa > Chordata > Amphibia > Anura > Dendrobatidae > Dendrobates > Dendrobates tinctorius. The sequence goes on along the minus strand of NW_027361671.1, from coordinate 17,046,424 downwards.
TTCTGGCAAATCCACATCCCTCCAGTCACGCACAAACCCTGTACCAGACCTTGCCACGCCAACATTTTCACTTGCCCCACGAGATGCATCCTCCTCCCCTAGGTAATCATCCCCATCATCCTCCTCCTCCTCTTCTTCCTCCACCTCGTCCAGGAGAGGTCCCTGAGCAGACAATGGCTGAATGTCATCAAGGATTCCCTCCTCCTCTTCCTCCTCATCAACATTGGCTGCAGACGCCTGCTCCTTAAGGTGCGTCAGAGTTTGCATGAGCAGACGCATAAGTGGGATGCTCATGCTTAGGATGGCGTCGTCTGCGCTTACCAGCCGTGTGCATTCCTCAAAACACTGAAGTACTTTACAGAGGTCTTTCAGCTTCGACCACTGCACACCTGTCAACTCCATGTCTGCTCTCAAAGTGCCTGGCCGTGTATCCTCCCACAAATGCATTATGGCCTGCCTCTGCTCGCACAGCCGCTCCACCATGTGCAGGGTGGAGTTCCACCTTGTTGCAATGTCGATAATGAGGCGGTGGTTGGGAAGGTGGAGCAATCGCTGCAGCTTCTGCATACGAACGGAGTGTACAGGCGACCGGCGGATGTGCGCGCGCAGTCTTCGCACCTTCTGGAGCAGGGCTGTTAACTCCGGATAATTTTTGAGGAAGCACTGCACCACCAGGTTCAAGGTGTGAGCCAAGCAAGGTATGTGGCTGAGTTTTGAAAGGGCTATGGCTGCCACAAAATTACGGCCGTTATCACTAACTACCTTGCCTGCCTCAAGATGTACACTGCCCAGCCATGACTCAGTTTGTCGCTTCAAGTCCTCGGCCAGCACCTCGGCGGTGTGTCTGTCGCCAAAACACATCATCTGCAACACAGCCTGCTGACGCTTTCCACTAGCTGCTCGATAGGGGGACACATCGTGTGCAACAGTGGCAGCTGCAGATGGAGTGCTCGTACGACTGCGCTCTGTGGACGAGCTTTCGCTTCTGGAGGAGGAGGAGGAGGAGGAGGGTGGAACGCCTACAGCCAACTGTTTCCTATACCGTGGGCTAGGCAGCACTGTCCCACCACCGCTGTCCCCTGTGGACCCTGCATCCACCACATTAACCCAGTGCGCAGTGATGGACACGTAACGGCCCTGGCCATGCCGACTGGACCATGCATCATTTGTGAGGTGCACCTTTCCGCTCACTGACTGCTTGAGTGCATGGACAATGCGGTCTTTCACATGATGGTGGAGGGCTGGGATGGCTTTGCGAGAGAAGAAGTGGCGACTGGGTAGGTCATAGCGTGGTACTGCATAGGCCATGAGTTCGCGGAAAGCTGTGCTTTCCACCAACCGAAAGGGCATCATCTCAAACGAGATTAGTTTGGCAATGTGGGCGTTCAAACCCAGTGTACGCGGATGAGAGACTGAGTACTTTCTTGACCTACTCATAGTGTCTGGGAGGGTGAGCTGGACTTGAGAGCTGCATATGGTGGAAGTAGCGGTGGACAGGGCGGACTGAGAGAGGGTTGATGATGGTGATGGAGTTGGTGTTCTTTCTGATGGTTATATCAGTCTTTCGTTGATATAACAGTGGGATTCCCTGACTGCTGTGGCCTTGCAACGACACCTCAACATTTGCTGCTGTGCTAACCGGTGGGCTTACAGTGGGGGAAACAATGTAGCGTTGCTGACTACCTTCGTTGTGATCAGTTGCACATGTGGCACTTGAGGTTTGGTGTTGTGTCCATGCTTGCAAGTGCATGGTGTTTAAATGTCTAAGCATGCAACTGGTATTCAAATTTTTCAGATTTTTCCCTCGGCTAAAGGTCTTTGCGCACTTCTTACAGATAACCTTGGCCTGATCATGAGGATTTTGTTCAAAAAAGTGCCACACTGCACTCTTCCTACTTTGGCAGACATTTTGCGTCCTAGCACGCTGTGATCTTTTGACCCTCTGGACAAGCTGTCCAGCAACTCTTTTGATGTTTGGAACCTGTCTTTGGAGTGCTCCGGGCCTGCCAGATAACAGCTGTTGCGATGTCGATGTCTGCTGTGAATGCTCCTCATCTGAACTATTGGAAGCAGCACCCTCTTCCCCCAATGGATGCCAATCTGGGTCAACAACTGGGTCATCCATCACCTCCTCTTCTATGTCATATGCACCTTCCTCTGTGTCACCGTGTATGGTGGTATAGTGTGCGGGAAGGGGCACCTGAGTCTCATCAGGGTCAGAATCTGGCTCTGTACACTGCGAGGACAATGTAGTGCTCTGAGTGAATGTACCAGCAGAATCATCCATCAGCGGCTGTGCATCAGTGCACTCCATGTCAGATTCATCTTGGCCTGGGTAATTCACCATTTCACTTGATAATCCAGGCATGGTATGTGTAAACAGCTCCATGGAGTAATCAGTAGTATGGCCTGCGTCATCCTTCAATCTTGGTTGGGGTGAAGGACACAAGGAAAGGTGTGGTTCATGAACATGAGCCTCCAATGACGACTCAGTGCTTTTACTTTTTACAACTGAAGAAGAGGAGGCGATAGAGCTGGAGGCTGAGTCAGCAATGTAAGACAAAACTTTTTCCTGATGCTCTGCCTTTAAAAGCGGTTTGCCAACTCCTAGAAAACTAAGCGTTCGAGGCCTTATGTAGCCAGACGATGACGCAGGGTCAGCACCTCCTGCATTCTGTCCTATTTTGCTCTTGCCACTACCATCAGATCCACCACCAACACCATCATTACCAGCTGCCAACCCCCGCCCAATTCCACGGCCTCTTCCACCAGCCTTCCTCATTTTTGGTAGAAATGTAGACAAAATCCAACAAACTATATAGTAATGTAAAACAAGGTACAAGGTGTCTATAGGACAGGGGAGTTTTAGAATTTCTGCACACACTTGTGGACAGTGGACACTTGTGGATTGTGTGAGGCCCACTGATATCTGAGCGCTATGTGACACGCTCGATGGCACAGCTGCCTGTGACCAAAGTGACGAGAGGATAATGGAGATTTTGAATCTCTGCGTACACTTTTGGACACTGGACACTTGTGGATGGTGTGAGGCCCACTGATATCTGAGCGCTATGTGACATGCTCGATGGCACAGCTGCCTGTGACCAAAGTGACGAGAGGATAATGGAGATTTTGAATCTCTGCGTACACTTTTGGACACTGGACACTTGTGGATGGTGTGAGGCCCACTGATATCTGAGTGCTATGTGACACGCTCGATGGCACAGCTGCCTGTGACCAAAGTGACGAGAGGATAATGGAGATTTTGAATCTCTGCGTACACTTTTGGACACTGGACACTTGTGGATGGTGTGAGGCCCACTGATATCTGAGCGCTATGTGACACGCTCGATGGCACAGCTGCCTGTGACCAAAGTGACGAGAGGATAATGGAGATTTTGAATCTCTGCGTACACTTTTGGACACTGGACACTTGTGGATTGTGTGAGGCCCACTGATATCTGAGCGCTATGTGACACGCTCGATGGCACAGCTGCCTGTGACCAAAGTGACGAGAGGATAATGGAGATTTTGAATCTCTGCGTACACTTTTGGACACTGGACACTTGTGGATGGTGTGAGGCCCACTGATATCTGAGCGCTATGTGACACGCTCGATGGCACAGCTGCCTGTGACCAAAGTGACGAGAGGATAATGGAGATTTTGAATCTCTGCGTACACTTTTGGACACTGGACACTTGTGGATGGTGTGAGGCCCACTGATATCTGAGCGCTATGTGACACGCTCGATGGCACAGCTGCCTGTGACCAAAGTGACGAGAGGATAATGGAGATTTTGAATCTCTGCGTACACTTTTGGACACTGGACACTTGTGGATGGTGTGAGGCCCACTGATATCTGAGCGCTATGTGACACGCTCGATGGCACAGCTGCCTGTGACCAAAGTGACGAGAGGATAATGGAGATTTTGAATCTCTGCGTACACTTTTGGACACTGGACACTTGTGGATGGTGTGAGGCCCACTGATATCTGAGCGCTATGTGACACTCTCGATGGCACAGCTGCCTGTGACCAAAGTGACGAGAGGATAATGGAGATTTTGAATCTCTGCGTACACTTTTGGACACTGGACACTTGTGGATGGTGTGAGGCCCACTGATATCTGAGCGCTATGTGACACGCTCGATGGCACAGCTGCCTGTGACCAAAGTGACGAGAGGATAAGGGAGATTGGATTGCTTTTAAAAAAGCAGTTTGCGGAGCAGTGGGTAAACAGCAATGCCAGCGTGTCAGGAAGCCTTAAAAGGCAGCCCAACAACCAACACCACTGATACACCACAATATAGCCTCCCCTTGCACTGCACACACAGTGACTTGTGTGTTGTGCAGGCCAAATCGCTAGCAGCAGAAGCAGTTTTTTTGTCTTCTTCCCTGCCTAACGCTCTCCCTACAGAATCAGCAGCAACCTCTCCCTATACTAAGATCGGCAGAAGTAAGATGGCGGTCGGCGTGCACGCCCTTTTATACCCCCTGTGACGCCCACCAAAGCAAGCCAATCACTTGCATGCCCTTCTGAAAGATGGTGGTGACCCGTGCCTATGTCATCACGTTGCCCACAGTGTCCGTGGATCCTGATTGGCTGAAAAAGAGCGCAAAACAAACTTTTGAAACGCGACTTTGGCGCGTAAGTCGCCGACCTCGTGGCCGACCTCATCCTAGGGTCGGGTTTCGTTTCATGAAACCCGACTTTGCCAAAAGTCGGCGACTTTTGAATTTTTTCGACCCGTTTCGCTCAACTCTATTAAGGAGGCGTTGGAGAAGGGTCATATTAGACCATCCTCGTCACCCTTAGGTGCCGGTTTTTTTTTGTAGCCAAAAAGGATGGATCATTAAGACTTTTGCTCTCAACAAAATTACTGTTAAATATCAGTATCCGTTACCCCTGATTTCTGATCTATTCTCCAGAATTAAAGGTGCTTGCTGGTTTACCAAGCTTGACCTCAGGGGGGCGTATAATCTTATTTGCATTAAGCATGGGGATGAATGGAAGACGGCGTTTAATACTCCGGAGGGACATTTTGAGAACCTGGTGATGCCTTTTGGGCTGCCCCTTCTGTCTTCCAGTGCTTCATGAACGATATTTTCCGAGATTTTGTCGAAAATTTTTGATTATCTATCTGGATGATATTTTGATCTTCTCCAAGGATTGGGATTCTCATGTGGAACATATTCGGACTGTGTTCCGGATCTTGAGGGAGAATACCCTGTATGTCAAAGGATCTAAATGCCTTTTTGGAGTACAGAGGATTTCTTTTTTGGGATTTATTTTGTCCCCGTCAACTATTGAAATGGACCCGGCCAAGGTACAGGCCATTTACGATTGGGTTCAGCCCACTTCTTTGAAGGCCCTCCAGAAGTTTTTGGGTTTTGCTAATTTTTATCGGAAATTTATAGCAAAATTTTCTAGTATTGCCAAGCCATTGACTGATTTGACTAAGAAAGGTGCTGATGTGTTAAATTGGTCTCCGGAGGCTGTTTCTTCCTTTCAGGAGCTGAAGCGAAGATTCACCTCCGCCCCGGTTTTGCGGCAACGTGATGTCTCACTTCCGTTCCAGGAGCTGTTTTGTCCCAAAAGGATCCTGTAACATCTAAAATGAATCCCTGTGCTTTCTTTTCCCGAAAGTTCTCTCCATCTGAACGTAACTATGATGTGGGGAATCGGGAACTGTTAGCCATGAAATGGGCATTTGAGGAGTGGAGACATTGGTTGGAGGGAGCTAAGCATCAAGTCGTGGTCCTCACTGACCACAAGAATTTGATTTACCTAGAGTCGGCTAAGCGCTTGAACCCTAGACAGGCTAGGTGGGCCTTGTTTTTTACACGTTTTGATTTTGTGGTTTCTTTTCTTCCTGGATCTAAGAATGTCAAGGCTGACGCCCTCTCTAGGAGCTTCTTTGCTGATTCTCCTGTGGTGACCAAGCCTGCTACCATCTTAGGCGAAGGGGTAGTTCTTTCTGCCATCTCGCCCGATTTGAGACGTGCTCTGGAAGAGTTCCAGGAGGACAAACCTGAGCGTTGTCCCAGTGGAAAGTTGTATGTTCCTGACCAGTGGAAGAAGAGAGTGATGTCTGAAGTTCATTGCTCTGCTTTTCACCCTCAGACCAATGGGCAGACAGAGAGAACAAACCAGACCTTGGAGTCATATTTGAGATGTTTTATTTCTGCTGATCAGGATGATTGGGTTTCATTTTTGCCCTTGGCGGAATTTGCTTTAAATAATAGAGCTAGTTCTGCCACTTTGATGTCTCCTTTTTTTTGTAACTTTGGGTTTCATCCTCGATTTTCTTCAGGGCAGGTGGAGCCCTCTGCCTGCCCAGGGGTTGACACTGTGGTGGAGAGAATGCACCAGATCTGGGACCAAGTGGTGGATAAGTTATCTCTCTCCCAGGAAAAGGCCCAACGGTTTTCCAACCGACATAGGACCATTGGTCCCCAATTTAAGGTTGGTGATATGGTGTGGTTATCATCAAAAAATATTGCTATGAAGGTGGCTTCTCCTAAGTTTAAGCCTAGATTTATTGGACCTTACAAGATTTTGGAGATTATTAATCCGGTCTCTTTTCGTTTGGCTCTTCCTGTCACATTTAAAATCCATAATGTGTTCCATAAATCTTTGTTGAAGAGGTTTGTTGAACCTGTTGTTCCGGGGGTTGCACCTCCAGACCCTGTATTGGTTGAAGGTAACATGGAATATGAGGTAGAGAAAGTACTGGATTCCCGTCTGGCTAGACGGAGACTCCAGTATTTGGTTAAGTGGAAGGGTTATGGTCAGGAGGATAATTCCTGGGTCTCTGCCTCTGATATTCATGCCAAAAGATTGGTGCGTGCCTTTCATCAGGCTCACCCTGATCGCCCTGGTGGCGTGGTTGAGGGTTCGGTGACCCCTCCTCAAGGGGGAGGTACTGTTGTGAGTTCATTTTCCCCTTCACTACTGAGGCCCGAGGAACTCCCTCTTCTGGTGAAGAAAGGTAGTGAGCCTGATTGTCAAACACCTGGGGCTGATGATGATGACTGGCTGAGTGGAGTTAATGACTGGATATAAGGCTGCCGACGCCCTTCTGGCCTGCGGATGATTTCTCTGTGGACTTCTAGGAAACCAGTCTGATTCCTGCTCATATAAAGCTAAGATTTCTGCTTTGCCTTTTTGCATTTGTGTTTTGTTTTCCTTGCTTTTCTGGATTCTGCCTTTCCCTGCTGGGGTGAGCTGAATCTCCTTTTGCCTGTTGCTCTGTCTTCAGAATATTCCTGAGTACTGACATAGCTTTTTTGAAGCCTAGCATCTTCAGGGCCTTTTTTACTGTCAGTTTGTTGGCTCTTATTTTCATAGGTTTTTTACAGATTGCAGACAGCAGCCTTCCTGTCCTTTCCTATCTAAGCTAGCATGGGCCCCATCTTTGCTCAGTCTATCTTTCTGTCTGTGTTTTGTTCTTTCTTCTTGCTTCACCGTCATTATATGTTGGGGGCTGCCTTTTGCTTTGGGGTCTGCTCTGGGGCAGTTTAGATTTCCCTTTCTGTCTTTAGGCTATGTAGTCCTCTGGCTGTGATCGAGGGGCCTAGGGCATCGTAGGAGCCCCCCACGGCTACTGCTAGTTGTGTTGATAGGTTCAGGGGTCTGCAATCCGATAGCTGCCAACTTCTCTGGTTTTCTGGACTTAGCTAGCATTTCTATTTTTGCCTCCTACGGTGACTCAATCATAACATGCTGAATGTCCAACATCAACATATGCCATTTTTTAAACCTCCCTAGCTGGGCAGCCTCCCCCCCATGGCCGGGGTCACCACCTAGCGCACGCAACCATGCGAGTGCCATTGCCCTGGACAGGTGGGTGGGCCGACTCTTGGGCGCCGACACTGGCACAGAGTCCCTCATAGTGCAATCAAGTGTCTCTGATGGTGGGGGTGCACACCCGCCATCGGACACATCGGCGTACTATGAGAGGACCAGTGCCAGTACCGACGCCTGTACCGACGACCACGAGTGGGCCCCCTTGCTTGGGCAGGTCCCCAGCATTTGCAATATTTACCTCTCCCTGCTCCTCCGTTGTGTAGTCTGGGCTGTCAAATCCTTCCCTGGGACTGCCACTACAAATTTGGTGAACTGATAGATGATGGTTAAGGCGTAGCTATGCTCTGTCCTGCTGGCCGGGCTCTAGCTTCAGATGATCAATGGCTTCCATTTCTTATGGACGTCGACTCACAATGAGATGCAGTGGTGTTTTATCATCAGCTTTCACAGTTTTCCTGCTCACAGACGTGTGACATTCCTGCCCACATTTTTAAATGTGCCCTCTCATGCCAATCTAATAGAATCGCCTACAGCCTATGGCTTTTGCACTCCAATGTTACCTGACAGATCATGATAGGCAGTGAGGACCATGTCTACATCTCTCCCTGTGATCAAAATTTGATGGAGATAAGTAACGGTGATGGGATCAACGGTACTGCGATACAGCAACCCTTTCTTCACAAAGAACTGTTTTCGCTGTCTCCACACACAAAGTAATTGAGGGTCAGCATTGCCTCTGAGAATTCTCCCAGGAGTTTTTCCCATGATTAGTAATTCTTAAATTTCTGCAATCACTCAACTTTATGTCTGTACTTTTATCCATCTCGTTTCCTCTTGCGGAGAGACTGGACTGTCTTACTGAGACAGAAATATATATGAAGATTTAAAAATACCCCAACAGTGTATACTGGTGTGCGCTTCAAAAACATTTCCTTTTTTCTACTTTTTAGATTGTTGTCTAATCCATACTGAGGCTGTGAGTGTCTTTGTCGTACTCCGGAAATAAACACGGAGATTTTAAATGTTTATACTATGCTATATATACCTGTTAGCCGGTGATACTGTACCATTTCTCAACTTTCTGCGATCTTGTCGAATCCATAGTGTGCCTGAGACCGTCTGAGTCTGCCTCCTGATTACAGATGAGTGGTGTTTGAGTGGAACTGTTGGCCAAGTTCAAATTCTAGCTGTTTTTGGTGGTGTTAGATCAGTTCGTCGAACTACAACACTTTGATTAAAATTCGACTGTTCGAGTTTCTGTTCGAGAACGTTTCGTTAAACAAAAGAGTATCTTTTTTTTCATGTTAATAATGGTTTTCAATGATAATAGACAGTTTTAGGGCATAGTAGCGGTGCCTGGTAGCCAGCGGTGTTGTACACCTGTGAAGGAGCTACACCGTGTGTGATTCTAATAATTTTTTACCGCATATTGTCCTGAAAATCCTTTTGTGCCTAGTAACTTTGTCTGCTACTCAGAAGAGGAGCCCACCCGTGAACCGAGCTACGCCGCCTGTTTATGAAAGAACCAGTTTTTGACTGCATTTACACCACTTAATACTTTGGGCCTAGTAACTGTGTATGCTAATCAGCAGAGTTGGCCACCCGTGAACCAAGCTATGCCGCCTGTTCATGTAAGAGCTGTGTGCTACTCAGCAGAGGAGCCCAGCTGTTAAGCAAGCTACAGCACCTGTGGTTTGGACACTTAATTTTTTCACATTCTTTCTGGAATGCCATTTAGGCCTAATTCCGGAATTACGGTTGACCTGCACTTACTGGGAAATGCTTGCTCACGGGGAAGAATTGTAATCCCAGATCCCCATCACTAACGGGGTTCAGCCTGTTATCCGCACCTGTAAGCGATACACGCCGGTCCTTTCATTGTAGCACGCGTGCAGCCCCGGACATGTAAGGGCATGACAGACCTTTTATTGGCCGATCTCGCGTGCCAGAGCCTCGCGTGTCCCTCTAGTAAGCTGGACGCGGACCGGGGGGCATGCCTGAGTCTCATTCGTTAGCGGAATTAAGCTTGCAATCTGTGCAGCTTTTTTGTGGATGGCATGGTTGAGGTTGCCCGTGTTGAGTCCAATTAAGCTGAAGGCTCCACTCCTGGTGGTGCCCTTCTGAACATTCCTTTAAGGTTCAGCTTTGCAACCATACTGCCCCCGGAAACCAAACACTTTTCCTGACAGTGACATTCTGGTCAAAGAGCGTGATGACATCACGTCTGTACGCCCTCTGCCTAAACAGTCCAAGTGCAGAGAGATGGTAGATGGGGATGACGAGGAGTCCAGAGTACAGGGATTCCCTAGCGAGGAGACTTATTTAATTGTTTTAAAGGTTGGGAGCAATTTTTGGGGAGCACGATACTCTGGAGAATAATATCTGGGGCCCACCATACACTGGAGCATTCCAAAGGTGGACATCGGTCACTGGAGCAGCATTTACAAGGCCTATTATACACTGGAGCATTAGAAATGGGGCACATTATATATGGAGCATTATTTGGGCCCATAAGACACTGGAGCTTCATCCATGGTGAACAACATATACTGTATGGAACATTATATGGGACCAATGATTCTGTATGGAGAAATATATGGGCCTCATTTCTCTGTATGGCGCACTATACGGTGGCCATAATACTGTATGGAGGAATATACTGTCTGTTTTTGGAGCTATTGGAGAATTTAAAATGGATATCAGTCATGTGATATAAGAATTGAAGTATTTTTCATTGTACTGTACCGCTATTTCTCTGCCGTATCAAAGGATCATGAATTGTGTCATGTGTTGAAGGAGCCCAGTGACACTCTTTGGCCCTTGGCCCACGAAAATCTGGAGCCAGCACTACCCCCCCAACTTTAGCCAAATAACCCCCAGTTTTCAATGCCTAACTATTATTATAAAGTAAATTAAGGTTGACAAGCTTAAGGAATAAGAATTGATGTTTTTGGCATTAAAATGGGCACTGTAGGTGTGTTTCCTGTCCTCCACTCACTGCCGACTTTTCTTCCCTAGAGTTGAGCGAAACGGGTCGGTCAATTCCAAAAGTCGCCGACTTTCACAAAAGTCTCGTTTCATGAAACGAAACCCGACCATAGCATGAGGTCGGCCACGAGGTCGGCGACCATGGCGCCAAAGTCGCGTTTCAAATGATGCTTCAGCGCCCTTTTTCAGCCAATGATGGAGGACGCACACTGTGGGCAACGCGATGACATAGGCAGCGGTCACCACCATCTTTGAGAAGGGCATGCAAGTTTTTGGCTTGCTTTGTGTGGTGTCACAGGGGCTATAAAAGTGCATGCGCGCCGACCGCCATCTTACTTCTGCTGATCTCAGAGTAGGAAGAGCTGCTGCTGCTGCTGCTGATTCAGTAGCGAGAGCATTAGGCAGGGAAGAAGATACAAAAAACTGCTTCTGCTGCTAGCGATTTTGCCTGTACAACACACCAGTTAGTGTGCAGTGCAAGGGGAGGCTATATTTTGGTGCATCAGCTCTGTTGGTTATTAGGCTGCCTTATAAGGCTCCCTGATAGCTGCATTGCTGTTTTAACACTGCTTTGCAAACTGCTTTTTTAAAAGCAAAAATACTTTTCATCCTCTTTTTTGCCCAGTTACCAAGCGTTCATTTTTCCACACTTTTGTGTGCAGCAGTCCTGCTTATTAGGTTGCCTGCCGCCTTACTTGGGACTGAGAGCATCATTGTCAGCTTGCTAAAATCTCTAGGGAGATTCAAATTCTCCCCTGTCCTATATAGACATTTTATACACCATCCAATTTCAGCCTGTTATATTGAGGTGTAATCTACACTGAGCCTGAGATAATAGTTCAGTGTCCTTAAGTCTGTAGGGAGATTCAAATTCTCCCCAGTCCTATATAGACATTTTATACACCATCCAATTTCAGCCTGTTATATTGAGGTGTAATCTACACTGGGCCTGAGATATTAGTTCAGTGTCCTCAAGTCTGTAGGGAGATTCAAATTCTCCCCAATACTATATACACCTTGTACCTTGTTTTACAGTACCATATTGCTGGTGGTATTTTGGGTCCATTTTCCCAAAAATGAGGAAGTGTGTTGGAAGAGGCCGTGGAAGTGGGCGGGGGTTGCCAGCTGGTAATGATGGTGTGGTGGTGGTGGTGGATCTGCTGGTAGTGGCAAAAGCACAATAGCACCTAATGCAGGAGGTGTTGAGCCTGCGTCATCGTCTGGCTCCACAAGGCCTCGAAGGCTCCCTTTTCTGGGAGTAGGTAAACCGCTTTTAAAGCCGGAGCTTGAGGAACAAGTTTTGGCTTGCATTGCTGACACAGCCTCCAGCTCTATCGCCTCCTCTTCTGAACTTTCAAAAAATAAAAGCACTGAGTCGTCATTGGAGGCTCATGGTCAGGAACCACACCTTTCCTTGTGTCTTTCACCCCTACCAAAAGTAAATGATGCGGCAGGCCACACTACAGATTACTCCATGGAGCTCTTTTCACATACCATGCCTGGGTTATCAAGTCAAATTGTGAATTACCCAGTCCAAGAAGAATCTGACAAGGAGTACACTGATGCACAGCCACTGCTAGATTTATCTGCTGGTACATTCACTCAGAGCACAACATTGTCCTCGCAGTGTACTGAGCCAGAATCTGACCCTGATGAAACTCAGGTTCCCCTTCCCGCATACTATACCACCTTACATGGTGACACAGAGAAAGGTGCACATGACATTGAAGAGGAGGTGATGGATGACCCAGTTGTTGATCCAGATTGGCATCCATTGGGGGAAGAGGGTGCCACTGCCAATAGCTCAGAAGATGTGGAGGAGCATCCGCAGCAGGCATCAACATCGCAACAGCTGTTATCTGGCAGGCCTGAAGCAGTCCAAAAACAGGTTACAAAAGCCAAAATAGTTGCAGGACAGCTAGGCCAGATGGTCAAATTAGCACAGCGTGCAAGGCTTCAAAATGTCTTCCATAGTAGGAAGAGTGCTGTGTGGCCCTTTATTGAACAAAATCCTAATGATCAGGCAAAGATTATCTGTAAGAAGTGCGCAAAGACCTTTAGCCGAGGGAAAAATCTGAGAAATTTGAATACCAGTTGCATGCTTAGACATTTAACCACCATGCACTTGCAAGCGTGGACGGACTACCAAACCTCACGTACCACATGTGCAACTGCTCCCAATGAATGTAGTCAGCAACACTACATCCTTTCCCCCACTGTAAGCCCACCGGTTAGCACATCACCAGCAGCAAATGTTGAGGTGTCGTTGCAAGGCCAAAGCAGTCAGGGATTCACAATGATATTGCTACGAAAGACTGAATCTAGGCTATCAGAAAGAACACCAACTCCGTCACCATCATCAACCCTCTCTCAGTCCGCCATGTCCACCGCTAGTTCCACCATATGCAGCTCTCAAGTCCAGCTCACCCTACCACAGACTATGCGTAGGACAAGAAAGTACTCATCCTCTCATCCGCATACACTGGGTTTGAATACCCACATTGCCAAACTAGTCTCTTTAGAGATGATGCCCTACCGGTTGGTTGAAAGTGAAGCTTTCAGCGAACTCATGGGCTATGCAGTACCACACTATAACCTACCCAGTCGGCACTTCTTTTCTCGAAAAGCCATCCCAGCCCTCCACCTTCATGTGAAAGACCTCATTGTCCATGCACTCAAGCAATCAGTGAGTGGAAAGGTGCACCTCACAACAGATGCATGGTCCAGTAGGCATGGCCAGGGCCATTACGTATCCATCACTGTGCACTGAGTTAATGTGGTGGATGCAGGGTCCATAGGGTACAGCGGCGGTGGGACAGTGCTGCTTAGCCCACGGTATAGGAAACAGTTGGGTGTAGGCGTTCGACCCGCCTTCTCCTCCTCCTCCAGAAGCGAAAGCTCGTCCACAGAGCGCAGTCGCACGAGCACTCCATCTGCAGCTGGCAGTGTTGCAAACAAGGTGCCCCACTATCGAACAGCTAGTGGTAAGCATCAGCAGGCTGTGTTAAAGATGTTGTCTTTGGGCGACAACAGACACACCGCGGAGGTACTGGCCGACTACTTGCAGCGACAAACTGAGTCATGGCTGGGCAGTCTACATCTTGAGGCAGGTAAGGTAGTCAGTGATAAAGGCCGTAATTTTGTGGCAGTCAAAGCCCGTGCAAAACTCACACACATAACTTGCCTGGCTCACACTTTGAACCTGGTGGTGAAGAGCTTCCTTAATAATTATTTGGAGTTAACATCCCTCCTACATAAGGTGCGAAGACTGCTCGCACATCCGTCGCTCAAGCGTCCACTCCACTCGTATGCAGAAGCTGCAGCGATTGCTCTACCTCCCCAGCACCACCTAATCATAGACATTGCAACAAGGTGGAACTCCACCCTGCACATGGTTTAGAGGCTGTGCGAACAGAGGCAGGCTGTAATGCATTTGTGGGAGGATACACGGGCAGGCAGTTTGAGGGAAGACATGGAATTGTCGGGTGTGCAGTGGTCAAAGCTGAAAGACTTCTGTAAAGTCCTTCAGTGTTTTGAGGAATGCACATGGCTGGTAAGCGCAGACGACACCATCATAAGCATGAGCATCCCACTTATGCGTCTGCTCATGCAAAGCTTGATGCACATTAAGGATCAGGTGTCTACAGCGGAGGAGGAGGTGAAGGGAAGCTTTGATGACAGTCAGCCAATGTCTGGCCAGGGAACTGTCCTAGACGAGGTGGAGGAAGAAGAGGAGGAGGATGAGGGGGATGATTATTTTGGGCAGGAGGATGCTTCTCAGGGAGCAAGAGAACATGTGGGCATGCCAAGGTCAGGTACAGTGTTTGTGTGTGACTGTAGGGATGTGGATTTGCCAGAAAGTGCTCCTTTACCCAGCAGTGGCAGTGCTGCATTGACACCTGGAACATTGGCCCACATGTGCAATTATGCCTTGCGGATCCTAAAAAGGGACCCCCGCATTGCCAAAATGATGAGGGATGATGACTACTGGCTGGCCAGCGTCTTCGATCCACGCTACAAAGGAAAATTACACAACATCATGCCACAGGAGAACCCAGAGATAATATTGGCTAACAAACAAGCAACTCTGGTATACCATTTGTTTGAGGCTTTCCCAGCACACAGCAGCAGTGCTGGTTCTCCCACGAGCCGTAGTGTGCACAATGGAAGAGGTGTTCGTGGTGCACACAGCTGAAGTGGCATTGGAGAAAAGGGTTTAATGACCATGTTGTGGAATGATTTCTCAAGTACCGCTCACGCGACTGCTAATACTGCATCGATTAAAAGTGACAGGAGACAGCAGTTGTCAACTATGGTTACAAACTACTTCTCCTCCCATATCGATTTTCTCCCTCACAGGTCATTCCCCTTTGACTATTGGGCCTCTAAACTGGACACCTGGCC
Organism: Dendrobates tinctorius; assembly: GCF_039654945.1. Lineage (NCBI taxonomy): Eukaryota > Metazoa > Chordata > Amphibia > Anura > Dendrobatidae > Dendrobates > Dendrobates tinctorius. The sequence continues at coordinate 17,031,222 of NW_027361671.1, read as the reverse complement.
TGAATTGGCATAATATGCCTTACAGGAGCTCGCTTGCCCTGCTGCTAATGTGTTATCTGAAAGAGTCTTCAGTGCTGCTGGATCAATCCTGACAGAAAAAAGGACCCTTCTGTCGACCCAAAATGTTGATGATTAGAGTTGAGCGACTTTTGGTTTTTTAGGGTCGCGTTTCGTTTCGTGAAACCCGACTTTTCCAAAAGTCGGGTCGAGCAAGATCGTCTGATTATAGGGAAACGTCGGGGTCGTCCCGAAACACGAAACCCAATGTAAGTCAATGGGGAATAAAAGTCGGCAGTGAGAGGAGGACAGGAAACACACCTACAGTGCCCATTTGAATGCCAAAAGCATCAATTCTTCTTACTTAAGCTTGTCAACCTTAATTAACTTCATAATACAAGTTACGCACTGAAAAATGGGGGTTATTTGGCTAAAGTTGTGGGGGGGGGCTGGCTCCAGGTTTTCATGTGCCCTGGGCGAAAGAGCGCCCCTTTAACACATACCAAAACTCATCATGCTCCGATACGGCAGAGAAATAGCGGTATAGTACAATGAAAAATACTTCACTTTTTACATCTCATGACGAGGCCCATCTATTTCTCCATACAGAATCATTGGTCCCATATAATGTTTGAAACAGTATATGATGAGCTCCACATAATGCTACAGTATATGTTGGTCCCCATGGATGAAGCTCCACTGTCTTATGGGCCCAAATAATGCTCCAAACATAATGGGCCCCATTTCTAATGCTCTAGTGTATAATGGGCCCTGTAAATGCTGCTCCAGTGTCTGATGTCCACCTTTGGAATGTTCCAGTGTATGGTGGGCCCCATCTATCATTCTCCAGAGTAACGTGCTCCCCAAAAATTGCTGTCCCAACATTGAAAACAATCAAATAAGTCTCCTCACTAGGGAATCCCTGTACTAGTCTGGACTCCTCGTCGTCCCCATCTTCCATCTCACTGCACAGTATTTCAACCTTGCAAGTGCTGTGATCCTGAGCAAGCAGGGGGGGCCCACTAGTTGGCGACGGCACTGGCACAGGGCCCCTGATAGTACGGTGGTGTGTCTGATGGCGGGTGGGCCGAACCTGCACTTTCATCTGCAGCTTCCTCTTTGTCACCGTGTAAGATGGAACTGTATATGGGAAGGGTAACCTGAGTTTCATCAGGGTCAGATTCAGGCCGTGTAGTGTGCGAGGGGAATGTAGTGGTCTGGGTCAATGTACCAGCAGATTCATCGAGCAGTGGCTGGGCATCAGTGCACTTGTGTCGCCCCCAGGAGTACGGTCGCCACAGTGGCATTACCTTCCTCCTAGGGAGTGTGATGTCATGCTTAGGAGCAACGAAGGATCTCTCTAGCAGGTTAACTGATTGGGCGGCGTTATTCCCACTAGTCATGACCCTCCAAACAGCGTTCATGAAGGCAAATTGTTTGTTTTACGTGGGCAGTATGGTTGCAAAGCTGAACCTTAAAGGAATGTCCAGAAGGGCACCACCAGGAGTGGAGCCTACGGTTAAATTCGACTCCACCTGGGAAACCTCAACCATGCCAGCTACAGAACAGATGCACACATTGCAAGCTTAATTCCGTTAACGAACGAGACTCCGTCATGCCCCGCGGTCCGAGTCCGGCTTACTAGAGGGACACGTGAGGCTCTGGAACATGAGATTGGCCAATAACTGGTGTGTCATGCCCTTACATGTCCGTGGCTGCATGTGCGCTACACTGAAAAGGCCAGCGTTTGTTGCTTACAGGTGCAGATAACCCGCTGAACAACGTTAGTGATGGGGATCACTGATTACAATTATTACCCGCGAACAATGATTTCCCAGTAAGTGCACGTCAACTGCAGTTCCGGAATTAGGCCTAACCATCATTCCTGAAAAAATGAAAAACTTACGTGTGCAAACCACAGGTGCTGTAGCTTGCTTAACAGCTCGCCAGCCGTTCTCACGCCCAGTATGGATTACACGTGATTGCACAAAGGTTAGAAAGGGTACCGTATCCCCAGATAACATGTATGGATAGCGTACATATTCAAAATATATGTCTCAGGAGGCAGGCTCAGACGGTGTTAGGCCCAGTATGGATTGCACGTGATTGCACAAAGGTTAGAAAGGGTACCGTATCCCCGGATAACATGTATGGATAGCGTACACATTCAAAATATATGTCTCAGGAGGCAGGCTCAGACGGTGTTAGGCCCAGTATGGATTGCACGTGATTGCACAAAGGTTAGAAAGGGTACCGTATCCCCGGATAACATGTATGGATAGCGTACACATTCAAAATATATGTCTCAGGAGGCAGGCTCAGACGGTGTTAGGCCCAGTATGGATTGCACGTGATTGCACAAAGGTTAGAAAGGGTACCGTATCCCCGGATAACATGTATGGATAGCGTACACATTCAAAATATATGTCTCAGGAGGCAGGCTCAGACGGTGTTAGGCCCAGTATGGATTGCACGTGATTGCACAAAGGTTAGAAAGGGTACCGTATCCCCGGATAACATGTATGGATAGCGTACACATTCAAAATATATGTCTCAGGAGGCAGGCTCAGACGGTGTTAGGCCCAGTATGGATTGCACGTGATTGCACAAAGGTTAGAAAGGGTACCGTATCCCCGGATAACATGTATGGATAGCGTACACATTCAAAATATATGTCTCAGGAGGCAGGCTCAGACGGTGTTAGGCCCAGTATGGATTGCACGTGATTGCACAAAGGTTAGAAAGGGTACCGTATCCCCGGATAACATGTATGGATAGCGTACACATTCAAAATATATGTCTCAGGAGGCAGGCTCAGATGGTGTTAGGCCCAGTATGGATTGCACGTGATTGCACAAAGGTTAGAAAGGGTACCGTATCCCCGGATAACATGTATGGATAGCGCACACATTCAAAATATATGTCTCAGGAGGCAGGCTCAGACGGTGTTAGGCCCAGTATGGATTGCACGTGATTGCACAAAGGTTAGAAAGGGTACCGTATCCCCGGATAACATGTATGGATAGCGTACACATTCAAAATATATGTCTCAGGAGGCAGGCTCAGATGGTGTTAGGCCCAGTATGGATTGCACGTGATTGCACAAAGGTTAGAAAGGGTACCGTATCCCCGGATAACATGTATGGATAGCGTACACATTCAAAATATATGTCACAGGAGGCAGGCTCAGACGGTGTTAGGCCCAGTATGGATTGCACGTGATTGCACAAAGGTTAGAAAGGGTACCGTATCCCCGGATAACATGTATGGATAGCGTACACATTCAAAATATATGTCTCAGGAGGCAGGCTCAGACGGTGTCAGGCAAAGTATGGATTTGACGGCCCAGATTACACAGCGGAGGAGAAGGGAGAGGTAAAGATTGCAAATGCTGGGGCCCTGCCCAAGCAAGGGGGGCCCACTCGTGGGCGTCGGTACTGGCACTGGGCCCCTCATAGTACAGCGGTGTGTCTGACGGCGGGTGTGCACCACCACCGTAAGAGACACTTGATTGCACTATGAGGGACCCTGTGCCAGTGCCCGCGCCCAAGAGTCGGCCTACCCACCTGTCCAGGGCAACGGCACTCGCACGGTGTCGTGCGCTAGGTGGTGACCCCGGCCATGGGGGGGAGGCAGCACAGTTAGGGAGTTTTAGAAAGTGGCATATGTTGATGTTGGACATTCAGCTGATGCAAAAGGCGAAATAGGTCAAGTCCCAGGAAGATTTGGACCAAAGCAAGCCATTTTTCTGTCACCCTATGTGTCATCAGGGGAAGGTGGGACAAAAACCTTGGAAACTCATGCATGGTTCATTTTAATGAAGGTTAGATCATCCACATTTTGGGTTGACAGACGGGTCCTTTTTTCTGTCAGGATTGATCCAGCTGCACTGAAGACTCTTTCCGATAGCACACTTGCAGCTGGGCAAGCGAGCTCCTGTAAGGCATATTGGGCCAATTCAGGCAGGGTGTCCAGTTTAGCGGCCCAATAGTCAAAGGGGAATGACCTGTGTGGGAGAACATCGATATGGGAGGAAAAGTAGTTTGTAACCATGGTTGACAACTGCTGTCTCCTGTCACTTTCCATCGATGCAGTATTACCAGTTGTGTGAGCGGTATTTGAAAAATCAGTCCACAACATTGTCATGAAACCCCTGTCTCCAACGCCACTTCTGCTGTGTGCACCACGAACACCTCTGCCAAGCTGCCCCCGGCCCGTACGGCTCGTGTGAGAACCATCACCGCTGCTGTGTGCGGGGAATGCCTCAAGCAACCGATTTACCAGAGTTGCTTGTTTATTAGCCAATATTAGGTCAAGGTTCTCCTGTGGCATGATGTTTTGTAATTTGCCTTTATAGCGTGGATCCAGGATGTTGGCCAACCAGTAGTCGCCATCGTTCATCATTTTGGCAATGCGGGGGTCCCTTTTTAGGATCCGCAAGGCATAATCTGACATGTGGGCCAATGTTCCCGGTGTCAATGATGCACTGCGAGTGCTGGTTGGAGGAGCACTTTCTGGCAAATCCACATCCCTCCAGTCACGCACAAACCCTGTACCGGACCTTGCCACGCCAACATTTTCACTTGCCCCACGAGATGCATCCTCCTCCCCTAATTAATGATCCCCATCATCATCCTCCTCCTCCTCTTCTTCCTCCACCTCGTCCAGGAGAGGTCCCTGAGTAGACATTGGCTGAATGTCATCAAGGATTCCCTCCTCCTCTTCCTCCTCATCAACATTGGCTGCAGACGCCTGCTCCTTAAGGTGCGTCAAAGTTTGCATGAGCAGACGCATAAGTGGGATGCTCATGCTTAGGATGGCGTCGTCTGCGCTTACCAGCCGTGTGCATTCCTCAAAACACTGAAGGACTTTACAGAGGTCTTTCAGCTTCGACCACTGCACACCTGTCAACTCCATGTCTGCTCTCAAAGTGCCTGGCCGTGTATCCTCCCACAAATGCATTATGGCCTGCCTCTGCTCGCACAGCCGCTCCACCATGTGCAGGGTGGAGTTCCACCTTGTTGCAATGTCGATAATGAGGCGGTGGTTGGGAAGGTGGAGCAATCGCTGCAGCTTCTGCATACGAACGGAGTGTACAGGCGACCGGCGTATGTGCGCGCACAGTCTTCGCACCTTCTGGAGCAGGGCTGTTAACTCCGGATAATTTTTGAGGAAGCACTGCACCACCAGGTTCAAGGTGTGAGCCAAGCAAGGTATGTGGCTGAGTTTTGAAAGGGCTATGGCTGCCACAAAATTACGGCCATTATCACTAACTACCTTGTTTGCCTCAAGATGTACACTGCCCAGCCATGACTCAGTTTGTCGCTTCAAGTACTCGGCCAGCACCTCGGCGGTATGTCTGTCGCCCAAACACATCATCTGCAACACAGCCTGCTGACGCTTTCCACTAGCTGCTCGATAGGGGGACACATCGTGTGCAACAGTGGCAGCTGCAGATGGAGTGCTCGTACGACTGCGCTCTGTGGACGAGCTTTCGCTTCTGGAGGAGGAGGAGGAGGAGGAGGAGGGTGGAACGCCTACAGCCAACTGTTTCCTATACCGTGGGCTAGGCAGCACTGTCCCACCACCGCTGTCCCCTGTGGACCCTGCATCCACCACATTAACCCAGTGCGCAGTGATGGACACGTAACGGCCCTGGCCATGCCGACTGGACCATGCATCAGTAGTGAGGTGCACCTTTCCGCTCACTGACTGCTTGAGTGCATGGACAATGCGGTCTTTCACATGATGGTGGAGGGCTGGGATGGCTTTGCGAGAGAAGAAGTGGCGACTGGGTAGGTCATAGCGTGGTACTGCATAGGCCATGAGTTCGCGGAAAGCTGTGCTTTCCACCAACCAAAAGGGCATCATCTCAAACGAGATTAGTTTGGCAATGTGGGCGTTCAAACCCAGTGTACGCGGATGAGAGACTGAGTACTTTCTTGACCTACTCATAGTGTCTGGGAGGGTGAGCTGGACTTGAGAGCTGCATATGGTGGAAGTAGCGGTGGACAGGGCGGACTGAGAGAGGGTTGATGATGGTGATGGAGTTGGTGTTCTTTCTGATGGCCTAGAATCAGTCTTTCGTTGATATAACAGTGGGATTCCCTGACTGCTGTGGCCTTGCAACGACACCTCAACATTTGCTGCTGTGCTTACCGGTGGGCTTACAGTGGGGGAAACAATGTAGCGTTGCTGACTACCTTCGTTGTGATCAGTTGCACATGTGGCACTTGAGGTTTGGTGTTGTGTCCACGCTTGCAAGTGCATGCTGGTTAAATGTCTAAGCATGCAACTGGTATTCAAATTTTTCAGATTTTTCCCTCGGCTAAAGGTCTTTGCGCACTTCTTACAGATAACCTTGGCCTGATCATGAGGATTTTGTTCAAAAAAGTGCCACACTGCACTCTTCCTACTTTGGCAGACATTTTGCGGCCTAGCATGCTGTGATCTTTTGACCCTCTGGACAAGCTGTCCAGCAACTCTTTTGATGTTTGGAACCTGTCTTTGGAGTGCTCCGGGCCTGCCAGATAACAGCTGTTGCGATGTCGATGTCTGCTGTAGATGCGCCTCATCTGAGCTATTGGAAGCAGCACCCTCTTCCCCCAATGGATGCCAATCTGGGTCAATAACTGGGTCATCCATCACCTCCTCTTCTATGTCATGTGCACCTTCCTCTGTGTCACCGTGTATGGTGGTATAGTGTGCGGGAAGGGACACCTGAGTCTCATCAGGGTCAGAATCTGGCTCTGTACACTGCGAGGACAATGTAGTGCTCTGAGTGAATGTACCAGCAGAATCATCCATCAGCGGCTGTGCATCAGTGCACTCCATGTCAGATTCATCTTGGCCTGGGTAATTCACCATTTCACTTGATAATCCAGGCATGGTATGTGAAAACAGCTCCATGGAGTAATCAGTAGTATGGCCTGCGTCATCCTTCAACCTTGGTTGGGGTGAAGGACACAAGGAAAGGTGTGGTTCATGAACATGAGCCTCCAATGACGACTCAGTGCTTTTACTTTTTACAACTGAAGAAGAGGAGGCGATAGAGCTGGAGGCTGAGTCAGCAATGTAAGACAAAACTTTTTCCTGATGCTCTGGCTTTAAAAGCGGTTTGCCAACTCCTAGAAAACTAAGCGTTCGAGGCCTTATGTAGCCAGACGATGACGCAGGCTCAACACCTCCTGCATGCGGTCCTATTTTGCTCTTGCCACTACCATCAGATCCACCACCAACACCATCATTACCAGCTGCCAACCCCCGCCCAATTCCACGGCCTCTTCCACCAGCCTTCCTCATTTTTGGTAGAAATGTAGACAAAATCCAACAAACTATATAGTATGTAAAACAAGGTACAAGGTGTCTATAGGACAGGGGAGATTTTGAATTTCTGCACACACTTTTGGACACTGGACACTTTTGGATTGTGTGAGGCCCAATGAATATCTGAGCGCTATGTGACAGGCTCGATGGCACAGCTGTGACCTAAGTGACTAGAGGATAAGGGAGATTTTGAATCTCTGCCCACACTTTTGGACACTGGACACTTTTGGATTGTGTGAGGCCCACTGATATCTGAGCGCTATGTGACAGGCTCGATGGCACAGCTGTGACCTAAGTGACTAGAGGATAAGTGAGATTTTGAATCTTTGCACACACTTTTGGACACTGGACACTTTTGGATTGTGTGAGGCCCACTGATATCTGAGCGCTATGTGACAGGCTCGATGGCACAGCTGTGACCTAAGTGACTAGAGGATAAGGGAGATTTTGAATCTCTGCACACACTTTTGGACACTGGACACTTTTGGATTGTGTGAGGCCCAATGAATATCTTAGCGCTATGTGACAGGCTCGATGGCACAGCTGTGACCTAAGTGACTAGAGGATAGGGGAGATTTTGAATCTCTGCACACACTTTTGGACACTGGACACTTTTGGATTGTGTGAGGCCCAATGAATATCTGAGCGCTATGTGACAGGCTCGATGGCACAGCTGTGACCAAAGTGACTAGAGGATAAGGGAGATTGGATTGCTTTTAAAAAAGCAGTTTGCGGAGCAGTGGGTAAACAGCAATGCCAGCCTGTCAGGAAGCCTTAAAAGGCAGCCCAACAACCAACACTACTGATACACCACAATATAGCCTCCCCTTGCACTGCACACACAGTGACTGGTGTGTTGTGCAGGCCAAATTGCTATCAGCAGCAGAAGCAGTTTTTTTTTCTTCTCAGCAGGACAAAAAAAAAAATTGGGCTTGCTTTTAAAAAAGCAGTTTGAGGCCCAATGAATATCTGAGCGCTATGTGACAGGCTCGATGGCGCAGCTGTGACCAAAGTGACTAGAGGATAAGGGAGATTGGATTGCTTTTAAAAAAGCAGTTTGCGGAGCAGTGGGTAAACAGCAATGCCAGCCTGTCAGGAAACCTTAGAAGGCAGCCCAACAACCAACACCACTGATACACCACTCTATAGCCTCCCCTTGCACTGCACACACAGTGACTGGTGTGTTGTGCAGGCCAAATCGCTAGCAGCAGAAGCAGTTTTTCTGTCTTCTTCCCTGCCTAACGCTCTCCCTACAGAATCAGCAGCAACCTCTCCCTATGCTAAGATCGGCAGAAGTAAGATGGCGGTCGGCGTGCACGCCCTTTTATACCCCCTGTGACGCCCACCAAAGCAAGCCAATCACTTGCATGCCCTTCTGAAAGATTTTGGTGACCCGTGCCTATGTCATCACGTTGCCCACAGTGTCCGTGGATCCTGATTGGCTGAAAAAGAGCGCAAAACAAACTTTTGAAACGCGACTTTGGCGCGTAAGTCGCCGACCTCGTGGCCGACCTCATCCTAGGGTCGGGTTTCGTTTCATGAAACCCGACTTTGCCAAAAGTCGGCGACTTTTGAATTTTTTCGACCCGTTTCGCTCAACTCTATTGATGATCTAACCTTCATTAAAATGAACCATGCATGGGTTTCAAAGGATTTTGTCCCACCTTCCCCTGATTACACATAGGTTGCCAGAAAACTGCCTCTCTTTTGTCCTCCTCTTCTTCGGACTTGCCCAATTCCGCCCTTTGCAGCAGCTGAATGTCCAGCCAACACATCAACATATGCCATTTTTTAAACCTTCCTAACTGGGCTACCCACCCCCCAAGGGCTGGGGTCAAGACCTGGCGCACCCAGGCAAGAGCCCTTGCTCTGAACAGGTGCATGGACCCACTGATGGCCGACGGCCCTGGCACAGGGCCCCTCATAGTACAATACAGTGTTTCTGACGGTGGGGGGCCAATCACCGTCAGACACACCAGCGTACTATGAGGGGCCCTGTGCAAGTACTGTCGACCACGAGTGTGCCCCCCCTGCTTGGTCATGGCCACAACACTTACAAGTTGCAATACTTACCTCTCCCTGCTGCACCGCTGTGTAGTCTGGGCAGTTAAATCCTTCACAGGGACGGACACTAGAAATTTGGGGTATGATCGAGGATGGTAAAGATGTAGCTATGGCCTGTCCTGCTGGCCTCTACCTTCAGATGATCAATGGCTACCATTTGAAATGGACGTCAACTTACAAGTGGATGCAGTGGTGCTTTATGATCACCTTTCACAGTTGTGATAGTCACAGACGTGTGACATTCCTGCCACCATTTTTCAATTTCTCCTCTCATGCCAACCCAATAGAATCACCTACGGCCTGTGTCTTCTGTCTTTTGCACTCCAAAATGATCAGACACATCATGATAGGCAGTGAGGACCATGTCTACTTCTCTCCCTGTGATCACAATTTGATGGAGACGAGTAACGGTGATGTGATCCACGCTACTGCGATAAAGCAATCCTTTCTTCATAAAGAACCTTTTTTGCTGTCTCCACAGACACAGTAATTGAGGGTCAGCATCCCCCCTCAACATCTACTGGGAGGTTTTCCCGCAATGAGTATTTCCCAAATTTCTGCTAACACTCGACTTTCCGTCTGTACTTGTATCCATGTAGTTTCCAGCAGCGGAGAGTCTGGACTGGCTTACTGAGATTGAAATATATACGAAGATTCAAAAGTACCACAACACTATATACTGTTGTACGCTTCGACGACCTTTCCCTTTTTCCACTTTTTAAATTCTGGTGTAATACATAGTGAGCCTGTGAGTGTCTGTGTCTTACGCCGGAAGTATAGATGGAAATGTACAATTACCCCTAGACTGGATACACCTGCTTTGTGCTGATACAGTACCTTTGTTCCAAATTTTGTATTACGATATCATCCATAGTGAGTGAGCGTGTGTGGTTTACGCCTTCTATATACACGGTGAATCGGAGATACCAATTTTTACCCTATACTCGATACAGCTTGTATCTTGTTATACAGTACCTTTGTTCGACATTTAGTATTATGGTCAAATCCATACTGAATAAGCGTCTGAGAGTGACTATGGAACTATGCATACGGAGATTTCAGTTGTACCCTATAATATATATACTTGCTATCTTGTTTTCCAGTACCTTTTTTACAACATTTTTTATTATGGTCAAACGCAGACTGAGTGAGCGTCTGAGGCTGACTCCAGAAATATATACTGAGATTTCACATTTGGCCAACACTGTATACAGCTGTACCCTTCTGACACAGTAACCTTTTTAGCTATTTAGATTTTGGTGTAATCCATAATGAGCCTGTGAACGTCTGTCTGTTACTCCGGCAATATATTAGGAGCTTTAAGATTATCCCAACACTGTATACAGCTGTACGCTTGTGTTACATTAACCATTTACAGCTTTTCATATTCTTGTGTAATCCATACTGGGCCTGAGAGCGTTTGTGTCTGTCTCCTGAAATGTATACGGAGATTCAGAATGTTTACACTATACTATATATACCTTGTATCTGGTGATACTGTACCCTTTTTCAACTTTTTATTTTATTGACTAATCCATACCGAGCCTGTGAGCGTCTGTGTATGAATCATGAAATATATACAGAGATTTACTGTGATCCCTAGACTGTATAGAGCTGTATGCTTCTGATTCAGTACCATTTATCTGCTGGTATTTTGGGTCCATTTTCCAAAACATGAGGAAGTATGGTGGAAGAGGACGTGGACGTGGGCGTGGGGGGCCACCTGGTACTGATGGTGGTGGTGGTGCATCTGCTGGTAGTGCCAAAAACACAATAGCAGCTAAGGCAGGAGGTGTTGAGCCTGCGTCATGGTGTAGCTCTGGATGGCCTGTAAGGCTCCGTTTTCTGAGAGTAGGTAGACTGCTTTTAAAGCCGGAGCATCAGGAACTGTTTTTGGCTTACATTGCTGAAACAGCCTCCAGCTTTATCTCCTCCTCTTCTGAAGTTTAACAAAATGCAAGCACTGAGTCATAACTGCAGGCTTCTGGTCAGGAGCAACCCCTTTCCTTGTGTCCTTCACCCACACCAAAAGTGAAGGATGCGGCAGCACACACTTCAGATTACTCCATGGAGCTCTTTTCACATACCATGCCTGGGTTAATTAAAAATGGGGCCCATCATATACTGGAGCATTCCAAATGGGGGACATCAGACACTGGAGAAGCATTTACGGGGCCCATTATACAATGGAGCATTAGAAATGGGGCCCATTATATATGGAGCATTATTAGGGCCCATCATACACTGTAGCATCATCCATGAGGCCCATCATATACTGGAGCATTCCAGATTGGGGACATCAGACACTGGAGCAGCATTTACGGGGCCCATTATACACTGGAGAATTAGAAATTGGACCCATTATATATGTAGCATTATTAGGGCCCATCTTACACTGGAGCATCATCCACGAGGCCCATCATATAGTGGAGCATTGTAAATGGGGCAGATCAGACACTGGAGCAGCATCTATGGGGCACATGATACACTGGAGCATTAGAAATGGAGCCCATTATATATGGAGCATTATTAGGGCCCATCATACACTGGAGCATCATCCATGAGGCCCATCATATACTGGAGCATTATGTGGAGCTCATCATATACTGCATGGAACATTATATGTGACCAATTATTCTGTATGGAGATATATATGGGGCTCATTATTCTGTATGGTGCACAATGTGGTGGCCATAATACTGTATGGAGTAATATACTGTCTTTTTTTTGAGCTATTGTACAATTTAAAATAGATCAGTCATATCATGTAAGCAGTGAAGTATTTGTCATTACCATACCTATATTTCTGTGCCGTATCGGAGCATCATGAGTTGTGGTATGTGTTAAAGGGGCGCACAGACACTCTTTGGCCCAGGGCACACGAAAACCTGGAGCCAGCCCAACCCCCCACAACTTTAGCCAAATAAGCCTCAGTTTTCAATGCGTAACTATTATTATGAAGTAAATTAAGGTTGACAAGCTTCAGTAATAATAATTAATGTTTTTGGCATTGAAATGGGCACTGTAGGTGTGTTTATTGTCTTCCACTCCCTGCCGACTTTGCTTTCCTTTGACTTGCATTGGCTTTTGTGTTTCAGTAGGCCTCCGACTTTTCCCTTTAGTCGGCCGATTTCGTTCGACCCGACTTTTGCGAAAGTCGGGTTTCATGAAACCCGACTCGACCCTAAAAAAGGCAAAGTTGCTCATCTCTACTTATGACTATTCCTCTTTATTTAAGGGGTTGTCCAGGACTTTAACATTGATGGCCTATTCTTATGATAGGTCATCAGTATATGATCAGTGGGGGTGCGACATGCGGAAGCACTGCGAGATATGGCCAAGTACTGAACATCCACCCCCTATTGATTTGAATATTGGTGAGATGTGCAGTACCCGACAGCGGACACTATATAGTCGACAGAGCTGTGCAGTTCTGTAACTGACCAGTTCCAGTTGACACCAGGAACAGCTGATTGGTAAGACACTGGGTGTCACAGCCCCACTGATCAAACATTGATGACCTCTTCTAAGGATAGGCCATTAATGTTAAAGTCCAAGACAACACCTTTAGACTCCAGTCAGACTGTCAAGTGATGTGGTGCCCAGGTGTAGTGACGAACTGTCTTTGTCTATGTAAAGTAAACTGCAGTCAGATGATATTTGAGTGCAGTCTGATGCTTTACACACACCCATAAAATAGTATGGGGGCGCATGGTCTAGTTATCGGATGCCCTTGCAGCATGCTGTGATTTTTTTCTCAAGCCAAATCGGCATGAGAAAAAGCGCAGGTCGGCACTGCCCAATAGTATAACATTGTTCTGAGTGCTATCTGATAAAACATTGGATAACACTCGGCACTTTTATATGCTTGTGTGAGGGAGCCCTTAAAGGGAGTGTGTTAGCATAAAATGAAATCACAGGAGTAGAGATGGGCGAAACCGAAACAGTAAAGTTTGGGGTCCGTACTGAACACGGACTTCACCAAGAAGTATGTGTTACTGTTCGTGTTCAGCACCCAGAACACTGGGTGTTTATTGCGCTGTCATCTGCATGACAGTTTAAGAAACACCAGTGGCTCTGATAGGTTGTAAGATCATTACCATCAGTCAGAGCACTGGGATTCCCATGCTGTCAGATGACAGCATGAACCTGCAGCTGTTACCAGATGTAAAAAGTTTACCACTGGTCACAGGCATCGGCTGATGGATCTACTACTCTCATCAGCCTACGCCTGCTGCCACTAATAACAGCAAGAGCAGGTACCAGCTAATGGGAGTATTCATCAGTCAGCGCCTGCGCTATAAACACTTTTTTAATGACTTGTTTTTGATAACCAGCCAGGCAAAACTGAAAGCTGCAGGCTGTAACCTTAAGCTGCCAGCTTTAGCAAGGCTGGTTTTTAAGAATAGAGGTGTCCTCATGCAATTTTTTTAAATTATTTAAATAAATAATTAAAATAAACGGCATGGAGTCCATCCCATTTGTGTCAAACAGACAAGCTATAGAAGGCAGCTGGTTTGCTTTATAATTATAGGTTTAGTAATAGACAGGCATCTTACAGAATTCTTTTTTATAATTTATTTATTTATAGCGCAGACGTCAGCTGATGAATGGTCCCATCTGTCTGCACCTTCTCTCTCTGTTATTAGCGGCAGCAGGCTGATGGGAGTATTAGTCCCATGAGCCAACACCTGTTACTGGAGGTAAACTTTATACCTTCGGTCACAGCTGAAGGGCTCATGCTGTCATCTGACAGCGTGGGAGCTGCGTGTCAAGACTCCGCTGATGGTTGACTTGGGATCAGAGGTCCCTTCCCTTTCCCTACCACTAGGGGGTGCCCTATCTCATCCTATTCCCTGGGATACTTCTGAAGGTGAAGATGCCCTGGTCCGCCACCCTTGCCTTATCTCCTGAGTTAGCACTCTGTTTGTTCTCTTCCCAAACCCAGGGAAGAGGGGCATTACTATGCATCGTAGTCGTAGTACACCAACCCGACAAACAATGCTACACAAACAAAGGCGAAGTTAAAATACCAGGCATACAAATATTCACTCACATATAACAGAGGAATGAATTTGTGAGCAGAGGACGGGGGAAAACCAGTGTGGAGGAGGGAAGGGAATTGCCACACTTATAAACCATGCAACAGTCACAGATAACTCCTCCAAAATACTTTCTCATATGAACACCGAGTGACAGTATCTTCCCCTTCCACAAGGGACTTCCAGAACCTCAGGACCGGGTTTATCAGGGTGTGCCACATGAAAAGACCAGATCAGTTTGGCTGCACGAATGTCAGAAGCTGGTACCCACATGGGTTCCTCAGGACCTTACCCCCTCCAATATACCACATACTTAAGCAACTGACAAATTAAACAAGAATACATGATTTTTGCTATCTGAAACTCCAAGTTTCCATAAAAAATGACAGGAGATGATGATAGTGGGGATGGTATTGAAGATGTAACATTTTTTGAGGAGAGATCGATGAAATACATTATGGATCCTAAAGGTGGGTGGCAAAGCAAGGCGGAATGCTACAGGATTGACAATGGCTACAATCTAATAAAGACCAATAAACCTGGGACCCAGTTTCCATTATGGATCCTAAAGGTGGGCGGTAAAGCAAGGCAGAATGCTACAGGATTGACGATGGCTACGATCTTATAAAGACCAATAAACCTCGGACCCAGTTTCCAAGATGCAACCATCAACTTAATGTTACTAGAGGACAACCACACCAAGTCACCAACACACAGGTCTGGGTCTACCAAACATCTCCGATCAGCCACACACTTAAATCTGGACCCCATCTTCCTCAAATTATTAGTAAGCCCCTGCCATACGGATGTGATAGAAGATGAAAACCGTTCCTCTTCAGGTAATCCAGAAGGATTGTGTTTATTAAATAAGCTGAACTGAGAATGGAACCCATACGACACGAAAAAAGGGGGCTTACCAGTAGATTCATGACAACTATTATTTACTGCAAATTCGGCTAACGATAAATCAGTAACCCAATCCTCCTGATTCTCAGACACAAAACACCTAAGGTACATCTTCAGATTCTGGTTAACTCGTTCAGTCTGCCCATTAGACTGTGGGTGAAATGCGGAAGAAAATGACAGATGGATCCCCAGATGGGTGCAAAAAGCCCTCCAAAACTTGGAAACAAAGTGTACCCCCGGTCAGAAAAAATATTGGTCTGGATCACATCTAATTTTAAAATTTCATTGATGAAAATTTGCACCAAGGACTTGGCGTTTGGTAAAGCTGGTAATGCAATAAAATGATACATCTTACTGAATCTATCTACCACCGCCAGAATTACAGTATTCCCCACCAACATGGGTAGAACCATAATAAAAATCGACCGACAAGCAAGTTCAAGGTCTGCTGGGAATCTCCCATGGTTGGAGAGCCCCCCGACGGACAAGTATGAGAGGTCTTAGAACTCGCACAGACACTGCAGGTGGCTACATACTCCCCACCATCCTGATGAACCCTTGGCCACCAAAACTGCCCAGTACGATGATCAGTGGGTGGCCTTATTACCAGGATGTCCATCCAAGACTGAAATGTGATGTTCACCAAATACTCTTAGATGAAGATTAACAGGAACAAATAATTTACCTAGTGGACAGGCAGCAGTGGTGTCCCCCTGAGCGTCAACAATCTCTCTTTCAATATCGGGGCATATAGACGCCATAACCACCCCTTTTTGCACAATAGGCACCAGTTTATAATTATTTCCTCCCCCAGGAAAACAATGAGATAAAACATCTGCCTTAATGTTTTTGTTCCCCGGCCTATATGTGACAAAAAAAGTTAAACCTGGTAAAGAACATTGCCCATCTTGCCTGTCGAGGCGTTAGACATTTCGCAGATTCTAAATATACAAGATTATTATGATCCGTGATCACCATAATTGGATGAATTGCTCCCTTCAAAAAATGACGCCATTCTCCAAAAGCCCGCTTGATTGCCAAGAGTTCCCTGTTACCTATGTCATAATTTTTCTCTGCAGATGACAGTTTTTTTGAAAAATATGCACATGGATGCCATTTACCAGGAGACACACCCTGCGACAATACAGTCCCCACTCCCACCTCAGACGCGTCAAACTCCACGATGAAAGGTTGAGTGATGTCAGGCTGTTTGAGGATCGGCACAGATGCAAAACACCCTTTCAAGGTGTCGAAAGCCTCCCTGGCTCGACTGGACCACTTGGAAAAGTCTGTCCCCTTTCTAGTCATATCTGTAGGTTTTTGCTACTACCAAAGAGTTTTGGATAAACTCATGGTAGTAATTGGTGAAACTTAAGACTCTTTCTAACGGCTTCAAATCCTCAGGATGATCCTGATCTAGTACTGCCCAGACTTTCGCCGGATCCATGCGAAAACCAGTGGATGAAAGCACATATCCTAGCAAAAGGATCTCTTCAACCGAGAACATACACTTTTCAGGTTTGACATATAATTTATTGTCTCTGAGTAAATGTAAGACCTGCCTGACTTGTAACTGATGTGAATCAAGGTCAGTTGCATAAATTAATATGTCATCCAGATAGATAACCACAAATCTGCTTACCAGGTGACTAAAGATGTCATTTACAAAGTGCTGAAAAATGGCAGGTGCATTCAACATCCCAAAAGGCATCACCAGATTCTCATAATGTCCCTCAGGTGTATTGAATGCTGTTTTCCACTCATCCCCCTATTTAATTCAAATGAGATTATACACACCCCTGAGGTCCAGTTTTTAAAACCATTTTTCTCCTTCAATCTGATTAAAGATGTTCAGGATGAGAGGTAGCAGATATGGGTCACAGTCTGACAGAAATCTAGCCATGGGCATAACCCCTCATCTTTTTTCTTTACAAAAAAGGACCACGCTGTAATGTGGGATGAGGATGGTTTCTACGATATAGTCCTTCATGGCTTGCCTTTCTGGAACAGAAATATTATAAAGTCTGCTCTTAGGCAGCTTGGCAACAGGAACAAGATTAATGGTGCAGTCATGAGGGTGATAGGGAGGAAGTTCTTAGCACCCCTGCTCCGAGAACATATTCCCAAAATAGACAGGTATTTCGGCACAGACTGGGTATCCACCCTACAAGCAGGGTATCCAAACATTGTCCTTGACAATGCCTTACTCCACTTTACCACTTCCTGAGTCTGTCAATCTACTACCGGATTGTGCAGAGTGAGCCAAGGAAGTCCAAAAACCACAAGTGAGGGCAGACCCTCCAACACATAAGAGTCTATTACCTTAAAGTGCATTGGCCTACATGGAGATGTAAACCTCGGAAAACTTGAGTAAAATGCTCCTGTCTCAAAGGGGCGGAGTCGATGGAGATTATGGGTATGGATCTGGACAGAATATGTGGCTTAAGGTCTCAGACCAGGACGAACCTAGCATTGATCAAGTTAAACCCTGCCCCACTGTCCAGAAAAGTAGACACTTCTACCTTAATTTCACCTGGGTGAATTTCAGCTGGTCTAAAAAATTGTGTCCTACCCACAGAGGTGATGCGTACACATGGGTTGCTAACCTTCCCACAACCCGGGACTTTTAGTTTTCCGGCGGTTGTTTTACTGTGAGGTCGGGAAGGACACATGCCACAAAATGACCCTTTTTACTGCAGTAAAAGCAAACTCTCTCTTTGTGTCGGACAACAGACTTTCTCTAGGGAGAGATGCTGCACCCACATGCATGGGTTTCTCAGAATCTATCTCCCTTTACCCAGAATCTCCCACACAATGGGATGTCTCCTTATGTCTATGGCAAAGATGGTGATCAACCCAGATTGTCAGAGATATGGCCGCCTCAAGGGATACTGAAGTCTCATACAGATCTAAGGCATCCTTCACCCTTACTGTAAGCCCCTCACAAAACAGGCTATGGAGTGCAGGGTCATTCCATTTAGTGTCCATGGCCCACCTTCAAAACTCGGAGCAATACTCCTTGACCATTCAGTCTTCCTGCCAGAACTGGCGCAGTGTGGCGGGGAGAGTCAGACAGGAGAGAAAACTGTCATGCTTGGGGGTCCCCCTGCATGGGCAATATTATTGTCCCACACTTTGCACCTCTGTACCTGATGAAACAGGACGTGGCCTAAAGTACAGTTTACAGACCTCTCTGAAAGCAAAAAACTTGTCAGGCTCCCCCCCCAGGAGAACCTTTCAGGCAAAGCGATCTTGGGCTCCAATACAGTTTGCCGTGGAGACATGACTCCTACACCAGTTGTATTAGGGTGCTGCAAAACAACCGTTCGTAAATCCCTCACCTTCAGGCTGAGCTGCTGTAGTTGCCCTGTCAGAGCAGTAATAGGATCCATAATGGATCAAAAAAATGGATACGGTCAGAGCTAATGTCACGACTCAGGTGTCGGATGGCTCGGGACAAGAGGCTCCCTCCCTCTCCCTACCACTAGGGGGTACCCTATTCCCTGGGATACTTCTGAAGGTGAAAATCTTGGGGTGGCTACCCTTTCCTTATCTCCTGAGTTAGCTCTACGTTTGTTCTCTTTCACTACAAAGGGAAGAGGGACGCTACTGTGCACCGTAGTACACCAACCCGACAAACAAGGATGCACAAACAAGGGTGAACTGAAAATACCAGGCATGCAAAATATTCACTCACATATAACAGAGGAATGCATTAGGGAATGGAGGATGGGGGGCAACCAAACTCCTCCCAAACTCCTTCTCATATGAACACCTCTCCTTCTAAGCGATAAACCATGGCTCCTCTCTGTTGCGGTAACCCCATGACACCATGGCTCTCTGACTGGTGGTAATGATCTTACCACTGCTCAGAGGCAGTGTTTGCCGTGCTGTCAAAATGACAGCATGACAAACACTGCATATTCGGGTCATCCATTCATATGAATTGGGTCCAGGTTCGGGATCTGGTACTGTCCTGGTACCCGAACCAAACTTTTTTTAAACTGTTCAGCTGACCCTGCTTGACCTGAACATCCAGGAGTTCGTTCATCATACACAGAAACTCTATGCATCTTTAGCAGGACCAAACAGATTGGTGCCCCTTCCCACCTACTTGTTTTCGATATGTCACCATCCTGTTACTTGTAAAGTCAGAGCTGACATCAAGGAACAGAGGAAAGAGGTAGATGGTAAACAAGTAGATGTAAAGGTGCAAGAAAATGTTTGTCCAAAACAAGGGGGCATTGAGTACTTGTGCTTGGTGTGAACGGTGCTGACAGAGTCCCTTTAACATCATCTGAACTTGGTCTCACATGACTTTGACTCCACATTTTCTTTGGCACTAAGCACTCATAAGACCATTTTTTTTCCATGGCCAATAAATGAATATAATTCAATATATAATCATACTTATTTCTAATTCATGACTAGATTGTTATCATCTATTTATGGCAAGCAATCCAGGTAAACAGATAAAACGCAAAAAAAAATCTATGAAACTGAATTGTACATTGATACATTATTCCAGGACTGAAAAAATAAACGAAGATGAAATATATGTTGATAGATGTGTATCTTCTGTGCTGTATGGAAGACTTGTGGTAACTTAGTAAATTTACTGTTTAGAGAATTGACCTCAAATGATGTTTGTTTAATTTATACGTAAACTATCGTCTCGACACAAAAATAACAGTGACAAACAGGTTAAAATTAAATCCTTACAAATAGACGCTTGAGCCAATAATGCGGTATAAAAATGGGAGTGATTTGGGCTTAGAGAGAATTCTATTGGTTGCAATTTTGAGCATTAAATGGATACTGTTGTGGGGTGTTATAGTGGACGACTGTGTGGTGTCCCAGCACGTACCTATGTGGGTAGCCAAAATCTAGCATAGACAAACAAACTCCACCCTTACCTCGGACCAGTGCCACATGCTGACCACAATTCCTGAGAGGAGAAAGGCTTTACTCACTAAGAGTCTATGTCTCTGTACGGTCACAAGTCACCAGGCAATCACAACACGGCTGAAGGTAGCAGGAGCAAGGCTTCCAATTTCTACATGTGTTACCAATAAAATTCTATTGTTTCTTTGGGGCGCTTTCATTGTTTTTCACAAGCAAGTAACCAAGACTGAATATTTTAGCCAAATATAGAGACTGTTCCTCTTCTGCCTTGAAAAGCTGTTGTCGTTGAAGAAAAAAGTTGCATTCCAGGACCCTGTGGTCTCTAAATTCACTATAATTAATAAGTGGCTATGAAATGCACCCTCCGCTAATTGTGAACAGCAGGTCCTTGTTAGCTTTTTACATTTCCCTATGGGCGAGTGTCTGTTGCACTCTTACACTGAATACACCAAGAGTACAGGAATGTCTGTAAGTATTTAGCTGAGTACTGTCTGTATGGACATTTGAATGATCCTTTTATGCCAAAATTGTACAGGTGTGTGTTATTTTCAGTCATACACAATAGATGGCTACTGGCCGAATGATGCTTTGGCCAATCGTACATCCAACTGCTATCTCAGCCAACTTTCCCATATGCAAAGGTGCTCGTTTAATCGAGAACTCCTGTGTTCTCTATGAGAAATCCATCAGCTGATTGGTGGCTTATCTCAGACAAAATAATGCGAGCAACAGTCCAAAATCGTAGATGCCCAAACAAAATTGTCCATCAGTCAGCCAGCACCTCCATACACAATATCGCCAGGTTTGGCCGACATTGGTGTAATACGTGTGACCCCGGCCTTGTCTGAGAAGGAACAAAAACTATTTTGCAACCTACTGGAGCTAACCTTGTAAGTCAATATATTATCCTATGAACTAAGCTAGACATCTAATTACAGACAGCTTTCTTAGGCACATGCCCCCCATCAGTGCGGCGCAGGATTTGGCTGGCTTAAGGCCCCGTCACACTAAGCGATCTCGGTAGCGAGATTGCTGCTGAGTCACAACTTTTGTGACGTAACAGCGATCTCACCAGCGAGATCGCTGTGTGTGACAGCGATCAGGGAGCGGCCCCCCTGCCGGTATCGCTGATCGCTGGAAGAAACCTCTGGACATTTCTTTGGTCGCTGGTCTCCCGCTGGCCAGCACACATCGCTGTGTGTGACAGGCGGGAGACCAGCGATCAGGTGTAAAAAATAATACACCTGGGACCGAAGCGTGGAGACAGGCAGAATGGCTGAACGGGACATCGGAGGGTGAGAATAACTATATTTTTTATTTTGATTCTATTTTTACAGCGATGGCCAGCGATGCCGGGCGCTCGGCATTGCTCTGCTGATCGCTGGTGAAGCTGTCTGTGTGACAGCTCACCAGCGATCACATAGCGATTCACCAGCGATCCTGACACCTCGATATCGGTGTCGGGATCGCTGGTAAGTCGCTTAGTGTGATGGGGCCTTAAATGAGACTCCCTTGAAGCAGAGTTTGGAGGGGGGTAACTATCTCTCTTAATAGGATTTGTCCTATAAACAGCATTTATTACCTTTATACCACAAATTGCCCCATGTGATTGGAGCAGTAATGAGCCAGTGAGACCACCATTCCTAAAGACACTGAGTAGAGCAGTCATACATGTTCATTACTGCTTCATTTACACAAGGCACTTTGGACACTCCATTCTAGAGATCAGTGTGGGTCTCAGTGTTCGGATCCTTACTGATCATGCATATAGGATATATGTCCACTTAGAAGATTAGGCACCAAATATATCAGCTGATGACTGAGCTTCTTTCACTTCAAGTGATGCCTCACACTTATAGTATTAAAGACCTCTTCTGGGTGGTGCTTACACATAGAGTAAAGGTATATTGCACAGACAAGAAGAAAAGAAATGGAGCACTTGTGGGGAGGAGGACTCCCAGATAGTGACTGGGCCGGAACCCAGGGGACTGCCATCAGGGTTCCTGAGGGAACAACACCGGGAGGGCAACAAAGGGAGACACACGACTGAAGGTGTCAGGGCAACAGGGGGCGGGGCGAAGATAAAAGGAGCAGAGGGCGCGCTCAGGTGGCAGTTGGCAGAGAGTGTGACAGGAGGCAGGAAGCCGAGTGACATAGAGAGAAACGGGGTAACAGGCGGTGTGTTTTGGAGACACCGTCAGGAGTCTGTGAGGGGTAAGTGACTCACTCACCGACAAGTGAGACGTGAGAGACTTTCACCAGAGGCTGTTCCCCGCACACGGCCGCACACAGCCACGCCCACTGTTCCCTGGCCTATTGAGACAGGTCCGTTACCTCAAGTCGCCGCTGCTACTCCACATCTAACAGCTACAGCAGCCTGGACATTGCCCCCCTGCCTTCTCCCACAGCTGCGGCCCTGTCATCCCCAGCCTCAGTGGACGCCACCTCACCATAGGCGACAATAGAGGCCCACGTCCCATCTACAGAGGGACCCTGAGCAGAGGCCAGGCCAACCGTCATTTGGCAAACTACGTCATTACTGCGCTGTGAGACGGGAGCCGGTAAAGACGTCCTGAAAGGCCTACCAGCACAGATTC
Source organism: Dendrobates tinctorius (assembly GCF_039654945.1). NCBI lineage: Eukaryota > Metazoa > Chordata > Amphibia > Anura > Dendrobatidae > Dendrobates > Dendrobates tinctorius. The sequence continues at coordinate 17,008,385 of NW_027361671.1, read as the reverse complement.
TTCAGGGCCTGTTGTGCCCCCACCAGCACAGATTCTTCAGGACCTGTTGTGCCTCACCAGCACAGATTCTTCAGGGCCTGTTGTGCCCCACCAGCACAGATTCTTCAGGGCCTGTTGTGTCCCACCAACACAGAGTCTTCAGGGCCTGTTGTGCCCCACCAGCACAGAGTCTTCATGTTGTGCCCCTCTGGCACAGATTCTTCAGGGCCTGTTGTGCCCCACCAGCACAGATCCTTCAGGGCCTGTCGAGCCCAAATCATCCCGGAATATCGAGGCGTCAAGGCAGCCGCATCAGCGACCTCTAAGTGGCCGCATCTGCAATCCTGAATGATGCCTAGAAGGATAAGTCGACTGTAGGAAATAAGGACCCATAGTTTGGCTATACGTGGCCTTCAACACCCGGACTAGCCAGATTAGTCGCATTTAATATAAGAAAAATTATTGTTTGTGTTGTTGAGTCCCTGCGAGGACAGATTGTTGTTACCCCTTTTATTTGTTCAGCATAGCCACAGCGGCTCCAAGTTGTGAACGTTGATTTCACAAATCATATCCTGTCTCGTCACTGCATCCTGAGAACCTGCTCAACCCTACACACTCACCCAGTTTTTCTTGTTGAATTCCCTTAGTCCATATTAGATTATTTCCACATCACAATAAAGTGCATGGTGCGGTGTGCAGGAGACATGGGATTGAGTTGGTGAACAAGCCTGATATACGACAGCCGTTTCGCACTGTTACTGCTCTTCTACGGGTCCATGTTAGCTAGGGTGCTACAACACTTCCTTTTAATAAGGATTGGGGAGTGATGGAACACATGATGGTGAAAGTGACATGTGAACTCAATACATACATGATTACAGGTAATACATTGGTTTATAACCATACTGACATATCCAGTTTATCATTTAAACCTAATGAACCTTGAGCATCCGTATCTGAGATCCATTTGCCTTCTCTTCTTAATAATAATTTATTAAGATCACACCTTGTTTGGGGTTTTCTATATGTTCAATTCCTGCAAAACCTAAAGCATTTGGATCTGCATTGCGTACTTCTCTTATGTGTTTTATTAATCTTAGTGATCCTTTCCCTGTTAATATAGAATGGGATGTTCCCTAAATCTTATGTTCATTGACCTGATTGTTTTCCCAATATAAAAAGCACAACATGGACAAAAAAAATCACATAAATTACTTTTTTCATATGACATGTAATTAATTCTTTTACATAATGTATGACGTGGTTGAATGAAAAAATCCAATAGGAAATTTTCGCTGTGGGAATTGTTCTTTTTGCAATTTACACACAGTGGGAAAAAATATAAAAGTTGGAACAGGTCCTCTATTTTGTCCGGTGGTGCTTGCTGACTTGCAACAGACGTAACCCAGGACATGCATTCCTTTCTTCAGCAGTCGCACGTTTCTGCTGGGAACGCTGCCCGCATTCTCCATTAATTGTAGGGCTTTCACTTACTTGGGTGCGACAGGAGAAAAACAGGAGGCTCGTTCCTTTAAATGTTCTTGTGGGTTTATTCCTTCATAAACCCTAAAAGCAAAAACAGAAAACAAACAGCCTTTTGATCAGGCAAAGAAAATACAAATGTCCATACCAGGGCTTTGCTCCACCAGGCCTGTGGGCACACAGGCTAGAGTACTGTCCAGTCTTCAGGCTCAGTCTGGAGCCAAACACACAGGATGCCTTCTCCCTCGCAACACACAGACCATGTGCCAAATAGCCTCCATTATATAGGCTCTACACCCCAGGGTTGAGCTATGTGGATTGCCAAACCAATCCATCTCTCACAGCTACCCACAACCCGGTCCCAGGTGCATCAAACAAACCTCCTAGTGCTTATGTGCACTAGAGAAAATACTCCAGGTTACATCACAGAGCAGCCATCTCTGTGACACATACCACCCATCGACTACGCGGCCATAATCCTCCTTACAGGTTATAAGCCAATGTATTACCTGTAATCATTTATGTATTGTTTCACATGTCACTTTCACCATCATGTTTTCCACCACTCCCCAATTCTATTTAAAATAAAGTGTTGTAACACCCTAGCTAACATGGACCTGTAGAAGTACAGTAACAGCGCGAAACGGCCGTTGTCTGTCAGGCTTTTTCACCTGTTCGCTCCCCTCTCTCCTGCACACTGCACCATGCACTTTATTGTGATGTGGATATCATCTTATATGGATTAAAGGAATTCAACAAGAAAGACCGGGTGAGTGCTTCACTTCTTTTCTTCTTGTCCGTGCAATATACAGTACATATAGGATATATTTTGTGCATAGATGATATGTGTGTTTTATAGGACTTTCCCTTTTATTTAGACAAGTTGTTTATGGAGTTTTTTTAACAATGCCTAATGGAAAAGAATATACAGATTAGCTCTCCCAAAGTGAAAGAAATCTACCATATTTTGCCACTGCTGTCAATTGGGCACAGCCACAGTATCTTGCGTGGGGGAGATCTAATCTACAGTACACATATGTAATAGTGGAAATATATTGTATTCCATGTTCTGAGTAGAGCAGCACAAAGGGCACATTCACACTTGTGTTTTCTCCATCACAGTCAAAATTAAAAGTATGAAGCATTTCCAAAGAGAAGGTCTTCCTTCTTACCTATGCTGCCATAAGGTAAATGGAGAAATTTGTACACCTTCACATTCCATATAAATCACACCAAAGTTTGTATCTTGCTCCATTAAACATTGTATTTTGGCGCTTTCCTCCTCTATCCTGTCTACGAGGTGCTATATGTCACTACATGGAGTGCCTACAGCTCAGTGCTACAGAACCCCAGGGACATTGAGGGCTGCCATACAGCCTCCGGCACATGGTTCTGCCTTGTGAATGAGGTCTGTCTGTCATATTTATCTATATACATGATATTATTTTTTTTTTACTTTACAACATTACTTTCTAATTTTATTTTTTTTTCCCATCACAACCTGTGTAGTATTTTCTTATCCAAGATGCCAGTCCGTCCGTATCCTTAAAGTTCTTAACTTTCTCAACAGAAGAAACCAGAAACAAATGTGCAGATGAAAAAATGACATAGATGACCACATCCTCTGGATAACACCGCAGAGTCTACTGAAACTGCTTCATGAAGAATTCATCCACAACTGGCCCAATGTATCTTTAGACTAGACGCACAGAACTGCTACGGGCATCTGAATGGAATTAGGTGTTCCTACTGTTTTATGATAATGATTATTATATTCAGTGTTATAGTTATGCACCTGCATTATTCCAATTAAAAGAAAAATCCCATTATGTTATATGCAGAAGACAAGATACTCAGCAGAATTTACCTGTTCCGCTATATGGCCACCATTCATTCATGTATCAGGTGGCCATGGCAAATCTCTTTCATCCTGTGCGATCTGTCTTGTCAATCAGAGATCTTGTAGGACACTTGGAACTTTTGGTATATACTCATCTATTTCTCACTTTACAGAAGAGCTCTACATCCTCTCCTCCAAGGTGTGAACGTTACTTTTGGTATGAGGTACGGCAGCCCGATGCTAGTTTAAAATATCAAAAGCCAAGATTTATTTTATTTACATCTATTATTTTATTTTTTTACGCGGGCCAACAGTGGGACCTTATGACGGGGGATAGATTAAAGGAAGAAAATGTAAAGGGATAGCTAATAAGCTGGTGTCACTGATTCTCATAATGACAGCCATAACAGGGGAATCGTGTACCCCATTTTAATAAATCAGAGGTTACACATGTGCACTGCCTATCCTTTCAGAGTTTATGGGACTGACAGAGAGAGAGCTGAGGACAGCACTTGGGTATCTATTCTTCACCAGTATTATTATTATTATCATTTATTTTTAGAGCACGATAAAGTGTAAATACAGACATCAATGCGCATGAGAAGCCACCTCTCCATTCAAATATAGAGGCACATTCCCCGCTCTGGTGATCAGTGGGGGCTCGGTGCTGCAGATATTAATAATAATAACAGTAATAATGTAGTATGATGCTCTTATTAAATACCCACTAGGATGGTTGCTTCTCTGGTCTCTAATCTCAAGGGCACCCTAGGAAATAATGGTAAATGGTACATTAAGTGCCCAGTTTGCAGCATGTAAATGAATCTGAAATGACAGTAACACATATTGCTTAGACATATACCGTAAGTGTGCTAAATAATTGTCTTACTAGACGTATTGCTCTCTTGGAACACACCCTAAAATCTCAGTCCATAGAGGCGAGAATCTCCACTAATGGCGGATCATATGGAGCTCAAATGGATTCATACAAAGCAGTGCACTAGATGTGAACACTTCAGCGTGAGATATTGTTTCTGGGTAATGCAGGAGCCTTTCAGATAGAAGTGAAGAAATAAAACTAAACATATGAAAAACATTAGAAATCCATAATTAATTTCACTGATACATCAAAATAATATTATTATTATTTCAATGTATCAACTAACTTAATTATGGGTTTTTAGTAATAGTGTTTTTTATTTGTTTAGCTTTACTTCTTCACTTCTACCTGGAAGGCTCCTCCATTGCCCAGAAACAATATATATATATATATATATATATATATACAGAGTTTATATATATATATATATATATATATATATATATATATAAATCAAAAAAAGGGCAGCACTACCAAAATTAAATAGTTGGTGCAAAACCTATTCAGCAGTGTCCCAACAGCCAAATTAACAAAAGTAAAAAAAATACGCAGCACTCAAATTAAATGTGAAAAAAAAAAGTGGATACTCCTAAACGCTTCATCCAATTTTTATGTGGATGCCCTCAAATGAAAGCTGGAAGTCTGAATTTCAACTGCATCTGAATTGTTTTGTTAAAAATTCATTGTGGTAATGTCTAGAACCAAAATTAGAAAAATGTTGTCTCTGTCCAAATATATATGGACCTAACTATATATATATATATATATATATATATATATATATATATATACAGTACAGACCAAAAGTTTGGACACACCTTCTCACTCACAGAGGTTTCTTTATTTTCAAGACTATGAAAATCGTAGATTCACTCTGAAGGCATCAAAACTATGAATTAACACATGTGGAATTATATAATCATCAAAAAAGTGTGAAACAACTGAAAATGCTGTATGTCTTATATTCTAGGTTCTTCAAAGTAGCTTTTTTGATAAAGAACACAGTGTGGGTGTTCTAAACGCATAATAGAGACAATCATGTGAACTCTGTCTTACTTTTCACTCAATAAATGGATCTTATAGTAGCTGGAATTTTTTTCTTTCTACCACAGACCACATCTCAGTGCCAATGCTTTCTGGCTGATGCTTTGGTCACTTTTGAATGATGGTTGTGATTTCACACTCATGGTAGCATGAGACGGACTCTACAACCTACAGAAGTGGCTCAGGTGGTGCAGCTCATCCAGGATGGCACATCAATGCGAGCTGTGGCAAGGAGGTTTGCTGTGTCTGTCAGCGTAGTGTCCAGAGGCTGGAGGCACTGCCAGGAGACAGGCTAGTACACCAGGAGGCGTGGAGGGGGCCATAGGAGGGCAACAACCCAGCAGCAGGACCACTACCTCTGCCTTTGTGCAAGGAGGAACAGGAGGAGCACTGCCAGAGCCCTGTAAATATATATATATATTGTGAGGTAGCGCTGTCATTCGGGTAGGGGATACTCGCTCAGCAGCCACAAAATCAGATCCGGCACAGGTTTTCCATAAAATCATAACAGTCCATGCGGTTTATTCAGCAGCAGAAACCCAAAATGGCAACATAAAGTTCACTTAACAGCATAACGTCCATGACAGAGTTCAGCTCTGTTACCCTGTAGTCATACAGGTTATGCATACACAGGCTTTCTAGCCTCAGCTCTCTCACCCACGTCAGGGTCACTCATGGTTCCTTCACCATCATGTGGCAGACGTCCATTCCCTCCAGGGAATTACCAGGCACGTGCAGCCATTCACACAGTGTTCATTTGCTGTCAGGCAGGAAGCCCCATCTCACTCAGAAGGGACCTTCCACACTGGACCAACCAGGTCCCAGCATTCACCACATGTGACCTACCCTGGCCACATTATATGGTTCATAGCCACGACCACCGGGTCACATGACTCCGACCTCATCACAGGTCCTTCAAGCATTTACACACTCTTTACAACAGTGTTCTTTAAACACACCCCCTGGGTGGGTTTGTAGGTAACTGGCCCGCCCATCTCCCTAGTTACCAGGAGACTTCTCCCCTGACACATTAAAGCAGCACCTCAGCAGTATCACTGCTGATTAACACATAAGTCTCCATCTCAAAGGCACCCACTTTGAGATACATAATGGCCATTCAGTATTCTGCCATTCATCCTTACTCCTGGGACATCCACACAGCGCCCCCTAGTGGACACAGTGGTTACTACACCACTATATACACATATATATATATATTATAATAATTATAACAGTAATAATACATTATTATTATTATTATTATTATTATTATTATTATTATTTCACATATTAAATAAGGCATGCCACTATGTAATGAATAAAGATCTACAGCTGGGATATTTCTTTCAATGACATCTACCATGTGGTATCTTAGTGTTTATCTTTATTTTTTTGAGCAGTGTATATATATATATATATATATATATATATATTAACTATAATAGTAATAATACATTATTATTATTTCACATATTAAATAAGGCATCAAATTATTTCCATTTTGAAGAACAACAAATATATTTATCTTAAAATATGTTATTTGAATAAATGTATTATTTATTACACTTCATCTCAGGTTTTATTTCAGACGAAGGTGCCATCATGTTGCCCACACTCCAAGCATACATCTTTCAACAACCTATCCTCTTTCCGCATCCTGTATGTCTTTATCTTCTACATCCAAATGTTTCACTTCCTCAGGCTGTCTCTCTGTTCGACACTGAAGAAAGAGACATCAGGAAATGGTGGTGGTAAACCAGAACCAAAATGTTTGTGTCTGCGATCAACAACTGCAGCCTTATGGTACCCTGCTCAAGTGTGGAGCGACACATGATCCACATTCTTCAGTCCTGGCTGGTATCAGATTGTGAGAGACAAGAAGCCAAATACTAAAACACTAAACATAGATATTTAAAGCACACTCAGAGATTAGCAAACTTTGTTCAGTTGCACTGTCGTGCTTCGGTCAGAATTCCTGGTCTTCATATTTTATGGGAAAAAAAACAAAGAAAACATTTAAAATGCTAAGTAATAGTAAAGCAGTAGGTTTGTTCACTGACCACCAGAGAAGAGAGCTCCTACAGTACTGTGCAGAAGTTTTCAGCAGGTATGAAAAAATGTTGCAAAGTGTGAATGCATTTAAAAATAGAAGTTTTAACACGTGGATATGTTTCTTTTATCAATTAACAAAATGAAAAATGAATGAAAAATCTACATTTTTACTTGACCTTTCCCTACAAAACAGCTTTAATTTTTCTTATTACAACTTGCAGCAAATCAATGATTATATGTAGTCATATGTATAGGTAGCCATTTATAGCAAATAGGTTATAATGATCCTCATCTTTATATGTATGATGAAACAGTCAATGACTGAAACAGAAACAGCTTTGTATGATACTAAACATGGGTGAGGAGCAGTTAAACTATGCAAAAAAAAGGAGAGTTTTGGAAAGACAGTTTCAAGTCAAATATTAAACACCATGTGAAGACTGAGCACAACAAAAAGACACAAGGTAGTTATACTGCATCGGCAGGATCTCTTCCACACAAAAATTTTAAAGCAGAATGGGGATTCAAGATATGTTGTTGAAGCCCATTTAGAAGAAGCACCAAGAAATTGGCAATTTTGAGAACTGTAGATGCAGAGGTTGGCCAAGGAAATTTATTGCAACAGATGAAAGGCACATCCTGCTTACTTCCCTTTGAACCTTGAAGATGTCCAACAGAACCATCAAATTAAAGCTGGCAGCAATGAGTGGGACACATCTACACCCATCTATTGTTCAGAGAAGCTTGACCAAAAGTATTTTTCATTGAAGAATTTGACCAAATAGCCATACCGTTGACAAGGAAGCAAGGTCAAGCAAATCAATTATGTAAGGAAACATAGTAACTAGTGATGAGCGAGTATACTTGTTACTCTAGATTTCCAGAGCATGCCCGAGTGATCTCCGAGTATTTGGATGTGCTCCGAGATTTAGTTTCTGTTACCGTAGCTGCATGATTTGTGGCTGCTAGACAGCCTGAATACATGTGGGTATTTCCTAAAAACAGGCAATCCCCTCATGTATTCAGGCTGGCTAGCAGCTGGAAATCAAGCAGCTACAGCAACATAAACTAAATCTCCGAGCACATCAAAATACTTGGCGATAACCAGAGCATGCTCGGGATATCTCGAGTAACAAGTATACTTGCACATCACTAATAGTAACTGGTATGAAGAAAAATGGCAGTAGGTGCTATGAACTTAAAATATTTGGTTGTAACAGAAGGCAGTTTTTTTGCCAAAATGCTGAAGCACGGTGCAAAAATGAGTGTCTGCTGCAAGGCCACCATCAGGGCATTACTGCCCTTACTGCTGTATGGGGCACGGTGAGCAGCAGTACACAGAGGGGCTCGCAGGTCCAGGGCCCCACTCTTGTGCTTCTGCTGATTGGGCCCCATTATTCACTAAAATACTGTGCACTGCGATGCACACGTCGGCGTTGGGGCCCGGGAGCCTTTTTGGAGCTGTCCACGGCCGTCTTATGATGAAGTAAGGTGGACTGCAGATGATGAAGTGGGGGTGATGGGCACTGCAAATGATGATGTGGGGGTGATGGGGACTGCAAATGATGAAGTGGGGTGATGGGGACTGCAAATCATGATGTGGGAGTGATGGGGACTGCAAATCATGATGCGGGGTGATGGAGGCTGCAAATGATGGTGTGGGGGTGATGGGGGCTGCAAATGATGAAGTAGGGGTGATGGGGACTGCAAATGATGAAGTGGGGTGATGGGGACTGCAAATCATGATGTGGGAGTGATGGGGACTGCAAATCATGATGCAGGGGTGATGGAGGCTGCAAATGATGGTGTAGGGGTGATGGGGATTGCAAATGATGATGTGGGGGGTGATGGAGGCTGCAAATGATGGTGTGGGGGTGATAGGGACTGCAAATGATGCTGTGGGGTGATGGGGGCTGCAAATGATGAAGTTGGGGTGATGGGGACTGCAAATGATGATGTGGAGTGAGGGGGACTGCAAATGATAATATGGGAGTGATGGGGATTGAAAATGATGACGTGGGGGTGGTGGGGACTGCAGATGATTAAGTGTGTTCGATGGGGTACTGCACATGATGAAATGATAGGGGGCTGCAAATGATGAAGTACTGGAGACTGCAGATGAAGTGAAGGGAGGATAGAGGACTGTAAATGATGAAGTGGGGGTGATGACGACTGCAAATGAAGTGAGTGTGAGGGACGGGGGCAGCAATTGAATTGAAGGTGGGGGTGGGGAGAGCAAATGGTGAATTGATGGTGGGAAGTGGGGAGAGCAAATAATGAATTTTGAGGGTGTGGAGTAAATGTTGTATTGAATGTAGGGAAGAGCAGTTGATAATGAAAAGAGGGTGGGAGAGAGAGAAGACATGACAATGAATTGGGGCAGAAGGGGCATGTAACTATAATGAATTGGGGTAAGTGTTAGAGCTGGAGGTACAAAGTGGCGGGTGTTGAGGATAAAGTGACTGGTAATGAATTGGGGGAAAGAGTACAAGTGCTATTGAAATTTATTTATTAAATGGGGATAGTGGCTATGTACAGGTAGTGGGGGCAGAGTGGTGGATTATAATTTATATTTGGAAAGGTGGGTTGCATAATAACCAATTATATATTAATGGTGGGTGAATGTCTGTATTCAGATGTGTAGTGTAGAAGAAAGGGGAAAAGTGGGGAATGTGCTCTGGAAGTGGTGCTCTAGATAACTGTGTTATTTTATGTAAAGATGAGTCCTGACTGAAAGAAGGGATGGCGGTCTTCGCTGGATTTAAAAGAAACGCAAAGATGATGGACTTCAGCTAGAGACATCACTGACATCACTCAGTGTGTTACCTGTACACTGACACTATACACTATATATCATATACAGAGGTCATGGGTATAATGTCACTGGTGATCACTTTATTACCTGTACACTGACACTATACACAGAGCTCCTGTGTATAATGGCACCGGTGATCACTGTATTACCTGTAGACAAACACTGAATACTAAGTACAGATCTCCTTATGGCACTTATGGTGATAGTGTAGGTAACAGCAGGTTCGCAGGATGCAGAGACGAGACACGAGACTGAGTTGAACTTTGGCTAGGGAACTTTTATAAATTTAAGCCTCTAGGGTTATGCTAAGCAACCAAAACAATAACAGCTATTGTCCTCGCAGGGACTCTGCACAAATAAACACTTTAAAAGAGAACATGACTAGTCCGGCAACAGCCGGTTGCTATAGGGCCGCGATATGGCTGACTACGGGTCCTTATTTCTTATAGTGTCACTTATCCGTCCTGACATCCCTCGGCATCTCTGATGAGGCTGCGTTGGTGTTGCAGCCACCGGGCCCAGCTGCTGAAGATCTGTTGTAGTCTTCGGGTGCCCCAGCGCCCAGGAGGAGTTGGGGCACAACAGGCCCTGAAGGAGTCCTTTGATGAGGTAACCCCCTGTAGAAACAGCGGGGGTTCGGCTTGTAAGCGAGTTCAAAGAGACTCCAGTCCCCAAGCAGGGTTGTGTCACAGTTACCAGGAGTGGCAGTTGGCAGGCCACGTGCATAGCCTGGGCCTAGGCAAAGAGTTTCTCTGTAGGCGAAGAGTAGGCCTCAACTGTCAACTGCGGCGGGGTGACGTCCACTGTGGCCGATGATGAAGAGGCCGCAGTCATGGGCTGAAGTTTGCCGGCAGTGGGCAGGCCGCAGCTGCGGGCTAGAGTGAGGCGGCAGCGGCTGCGAGGGGCGCGGACCAGCCGCAACAGGCTGGAACACAGTGGTAACAGCTGCGGACGACCGTGGGCAGGGAGTGACCCCGGATTGGAATGAAGCGACAGTCTCTTGTTGGTAGGTTCGGCGCTTACTCTCCACAGGCCACTGTAAGTCTCCCCTCTGCCGCTGGTCTCCTTTCTGGTCACTGTCTGTCACTCTGGCTCTCTCAAAGCCCCACAGTCTCTTGCATCGTGTCTGCCATTCCGCCAACTGACCCTCCTGCACGCTCCCTGTCCCTTTCATACTCGCCCCTCCCCTTGCTGTCCTGTCACTTCCAGCAGTCCACGCTCCTTCTCCGTTCCCCTTGTACAGTTCCCTTAGGAACCTAGATGGCGGTCCCCTTGGTTCCAGCCCGGACACTCTGCGGGGGCCCTCCTCTCTACAGTAGTATTTATTTTTATTAATGATCAGTATAATACTATTCAGTCACAATGTGGTGGTAATATGTTGTCCAGCCATGGTGTGGCAGTATTTGTTCCTTGTATGTGCTATTATTTAGTCACTATGTGGTGGTAATGCATAAGTTTCTTTCTCCTGTAGAGTGTAAGCTCTTATGGTCAATGTGGTCCTCACTCTCATTTTCCCTTGTCTTTAAATTGTAAGTTCTTTTGGTCAGCAAAGTTCCCTCTCTCTGCTCTCCCTTATTATAAGCTTTTCAGTATTGCAATTCACACAAATATATTCACCACAAATCAAATTTTGTGGAAAAATTTGTCAAAGGTGGCAAATTTGAACTTCAAAAGATTTGCTCATCTCTAGTGCCAAAGGATCGCTAGCACTGATCAGTAAGTTATCTTCTTTCATGTGGATAGGAGATACCTTATTATCTTATGAATAACAATTTAATCCTAGGAATTCAATTTTATTGAGGGAAGATTAAAGTGCAGGAGTGTGCATGTAAACAGTGATAATAGTAGTTTGTGGGCTATTTTATTAACTGTTTTAGACATTGATTGTGGTTTCCTGATCAAGATGGTGTGGTGTGTATAAAAGGACATGTTTTAAAGGAAAAAGAGTGTGACTTAAATGCAACAATATGCACAAAACAAAACAAAAAAGTGGTGTCATGTAAGCCAACAATTAGTGGTATATATTTAGACAAAGGTACCCAAGGAGCCATCAAATGTATCATCCAGCATGAGCCAATGGGATAAATTTGGCTCATTTTCATACAGTCTAGTCTAAACTTGGAGTACCATTCCAGCATTTTGTTTTGTTTTCAGAACAGTAGTGGCGCTTTAAATGTAAGCTTCCTGCACCATTCATACTCGCCTTCCGGCGGCTTCACCTCTCGCGACTCTTGTGCCTGTAGCTTCTGATTGGCCGGAAGTCAAAAGTTATGTCACAGCTCTCAATACAAGTCTATGAGAGCCAGAATGTGGTTTTCATAGACTTGTATTGAAAGGTAAACTCCGCGCAGCTACAGTAGACACTGGAGCGCGAAGGCAGGTCACTTCTCGCAAAAGACAGACCAGGGCGACTGTCAGGATTCAAACCCTGCAGCTCTTGTGCACCAGGCAGCAGCTCTTCCCTCTGAGCTATTCAGCTCACTAGACAGTTCTTTGCTAAATCAGATACTAGTACCTGTGTTGTTCCTGATGTCTCCAACCTGAGTTCCTGATGTCTCCATCCCAAATTCCTGATTGGCTCGCCTTAAGATCTCTCGATTCGGCACCCTACTTCAGCCTGGCACTGCACTTCCTTCATTGCGAGATTATTGAGCTCCCAGCCTTTAGTCTAGCTTCTTCCCGCCTGCACCTTATCCTCAAGATCTTACTGCTGCTCCAATGACCAACCTCTAGCTATATTCTGACTATGTTACCTGCTTATCCTCCCAACTATACTGCTGCTCCATCTGCTGACCTCTGGCTATATCCTGACTATGATTCCTACTTATCCTCAAGATCCTACTGCTGCTCTGTTTACCGACCTCTTGCTATATCCTGACTACGATTCCTGCTTATCTTTCCAACTACACTGCTGCTTTGGGTACCGACCTCTGGCCATATCCTGACAATGCTATCTGCCGGTGCTGCCCCTAGTGGTGTCAATATGAAAACTCCAACTCAGATTAGTCCTTAACAGTGGTGCTGGAAAAGAATGAAGGGCACGACAGGTGAGTATGAGACAAGGGACTTACAATTAAAGCACTAGGAAATCAATCCCACTGTGTCCTGCTCTTTTTTGTAGGATCTCTAGTACAGAATCCAGAGCTGTGCAATGTAATGTGATTCTCTGGCACTCACTCCCCTACCGGACACAATAAGCAGTCTCTTGCCCTGTTCTGCACATATAGGCTTCAATAATTTAGCTGTTCCAGAAAATAATTACATAAACATTTCCTCTAAATGGTTCATTTAGCTTTTGACTCATTATGGGTTCTTCTTTTCCCTCCTATGGTTCAGTATGGTTAGTTTTCAGAAAACGGCTTTATTTGATGGATTTCTCTATTCCATTTCCTCTGTAATGTCCTGGCAGATTTTCTCACTGCGAATGTTGAATAAGGAAGGCAGTATACGATGACAGCTGCACTTAAAAACATTTTATTTTTCAATGACATTGTCACTCAATAAAGTGATCTCTTTCACTATCGTTAACTATAATATGTGAGCTACTAGTGTGCGCAGGGAAGCCCAGAATTCCTGGAAGTGTTCTGCACAGCACAGGCTTTCAAAATCACTTCTTTTTAAGGCTGATTGAATATCAGATCTCTCTATATGTTATCTTAGATTCGAACAGGTCTGTAGATTGGAGCAGGTCTTACAGAGCTAAAAATGAAAAAAAAAAATTTTCATATGATTTCAAGTAAGGGTGCAAAGCTAGATCAAAACACATGGTTTCATATAAAGTTCTCCCTAAACCACTTAAAAACAACCCACGAGTTTTAGAAACCTCAATTGTGGCATTATCCTGCTGTCATCTTTTGGCTGAAGGTCTTACACCACTAACTACTGCATGGTCCTCCCTGTAATCAGAGATGAAAAGCACTTCCCCTGCCTCTGGGGTTCATTAGAAGTTTTGCAATGGTGGTGTTGTCATTCTATAATTTATACTATGTGATATATACAGTAGTACTAAAACTTCCACAGCAAAGAAGACATGGTTGGACTTGCTGATTGCAGGCTACGGCAATCACGATGTAAATATAGATCTAGTTGAGTTGTTTCTTATAACCATATTCAGCTTTAAAATTATATCTGTTGTTATAGTTGTTTTATTTGTAATGTTACAGAGTAAACCTTTTTAAGTTGAAGTATTAAGAAGTAAGAACATTTTATTAGGCCATGTTCACATGCAACGTTTTTGCAGCATTTTTTTCTGCAGTCAAAACCTGCTCTCTTGGCAGTAAAAACGTTGCCTTCAAAACACAGGTTTTGCTGTGTTTTTTGCTGCTTTTCTTGGTGGGTTTTTGATGCATTTTTTCAGCTTTTTTTTGTGCTGATTATATGTATTTTTGTCGACAGTGCATATTCAATAAAGTCAGTTTTAGGGTATGTGCACACAATTCGAAGCTGCTGCGGGTTTGACGCTGCATGCTTTTGCAGCGTCCTACTCTCTGTATCCAGATGTTACAGCATAGTGGATGGGAATTCAAGAAATCCCATGTCCACTATGCGTCCATAGATGCCCGCGGCTCACCCTCGGAAACTGACATGTGGCGCGTCTTTCCTGACCGCAGCATGTCAATTTCTCTTGCATAGACTCTAGTCTCCGCAAGAGTAATTTCAATAGAAAGTATTGAACTCCTCACAGCTGCACACCACATGTTGTCATGATTCTCTGGTGCTGAGTCAAGAACGCGAATGGTCATGTGACTGCAAGTATACGATTTCCATGCTTCCGGTCACATTCTGACTAGATGTGCGTGACCTCGCTCAATGCAAGATAATTGAGCGAGGCCGCATATGTCTAGTCGGTATGTGTGTGAATCACATCATAGCAGCATGACTCAGTGTCAGGTGCCCCTGTGTCTCGGGCCCCTGCAGCACAAGCTGCAACAATGATATGTCCACCCTTGAATTGAAGGTTCCCTCATCCTTTTATATTTAAAACACATAGAAAAAAAAAATCACAAGTTGTACAATATAATAAATTGCAAATCAATGTAAAAGCTCATAATATGATAAAGGTGATCTAGGCTTAACCTGTGACTTTCTGCCCATGTACACTGTATGCAGAAAGCTGCCAATCAGTGATCTCCAACTCATAAAACACTGATTTTATAATTACTACACTTAGCTGCCCAGTAAGTGACACATATCAGGAATCTGGATCTATGTCTTTACATCTAAAGATGTAAAAATCTGGTGACAGATTCCCTTTAATAGTACTACTATACTGTTATTAAACAAAATCGAGGCCAATATTGTCAAGGTTATTATCACCAGACCATAAACTCATAATACCACATTACTGATAACAATAACTATTGTAATAATGCATCATACAGCAAATGGTCACAGTCCTTGATTTAATGAGTGGCCAGGGTTCTCATAAATAAATAAATGCTACTAACTTATATAGCGCCATTAATTCCACAGCGCTTTACATACATTATTGGCACAGTCCCCAATGGGGCTCACAATCTAGATTCATTATCAGTATGTTTTTGGAAACCCACGGAGAACTTACAAACTCCTTGCAGATGTTGCCCTTGGTGGGATTTGAACCCAGCACTTACAAACTCCTTGCAGATGGCTCATAACCCCATCTCCACAGCCCCACAGGCATATATGAGGCCCCTAGATGGTGATAGTGCCACTTCTATGCTTCTCTATGGTATTAATCACTCCCACTATTAATAATATGATGTGCTCCCACACAAAAGTATTCCCCATTTGTATCCTCACTTTGCATTATTCTTTCATTTGTGTCCCCACTTAGCCACAATCTCCCAGATGGGCAATTAGCAACATTCCCGTATTTACACCCCCACTTAGTAATATTCCTTCACTTGCATTCCCACTTAGTAATATTTTTCTACTTGTGACCCCACTTAATAATATTCCTCCGTTTGTGCGCCATCTTTGAAAAATGTCCACTCTTGCATCCCACCTAATAATATTCCCTTACTTGCATTCTCCCTCTGTAATATTCTGCTATTTGTGACCCTACTTAGCAATACCTCCTATTAAATTGCCCTTTATATGTGTGACAATAAAAAAAAGCTGAAAAAAAGTAAACTCACCTCCACCCACTCCTAAAAAGAGCATTGAAGTCTCCTTCTTGTTCAATGCAAAATGTCTTCCATCTTGATATTTCTGATACAGGAAGCAGGAAGAAAGACCTCACTACAATACCTGACATCAGGACGATGCTCTGGTGATCTGGACCTCTCACTCACATATCTGTTGCTCCTTGTTCCTCGCTAGATAACACTGGTTTCCTCAAAGTCTCCCCTTGCCTCCCTGCTAACTGCACCTGGGGCACACTGCCTGCACAGGCTGATATAAGTTAGTAAGCCTGTGCTCTAACAGCAGACATCATAAGCAGACAGGCTTGGGGTCTGCTAGATGGGCTCATGCAGACGATTGTATTTTTGGTCCCAGTGTGATTCGACAAAACATCAGATTGCACTCGGACCAATGTTATTCTATGGGGCCGTGCACATGTCCGATTTATTTTTCCTCAGACTGAGTTTATCCAAGGAAAAAATTGTAGTATGCATAAGTTGCATTCGTAAATCTGATTGCACTCAGCCATGCAAGTTATTGAGTATGTATAAAAAATAGAACACACTCGGGTGACATTCGAGTGTGGTCTTATTTTCAAAGACTGACAGAATGGACAACATGAAGAAAGTTTTTTTTCCACTTTCTCCTCCCCTGAGAAAATCTGATCATAGTATGATCAAACTCTGATCAGAGTTTAATTATAGTGTGATTGGCATAATCCGACCAATATTTTTGAATGAGTAAAAATATGGTTGTGTGACCCCAGGCTATATACATAATGTCACAGACGTCAAAGGGGAGCTCACTTTATGTTTCTATGTTTATGCCATGATCAGCTTTGATTGCAGCATACACAGAGTCAAACTATGGAGACCAGAAGTATCTATGATCTGTATCATAGGAGCAGGACCGCATTGTTTTTTCACCATGATGCTCTTGATTGTGTGAGTCTAAGGAGCCAGAGGGTGGTATGGTGTGAATTCTCTTTCTGGTCTCCCTCTGGTGGTTACTGGAGGTAGTGGAGCTGGTCAGATTAACAGAGGGGTTGCAAGTTCTCTTTCTGGGCTCCCTCTGGTGGTTACTGGAGGTAGTGGAGCTGATCTGATTGACAGAAGCTGGCCACCTCATAATGAGGATGACGATTGGAGATATGGGGTTTCAGATTGGGATTTAAGACAGCTGACTCCCTCTATCCCTGCTGGTGATTTTCTTCCTGTGCCTTCTGAGGTCTGATGTCTCCTGCTCTGTCCCTGCATGGTTCAGCTAAGTTGTTCATTTGCTATTCTGTTTGCATTTGATCTGGTTTTGTCTATCTCTGCTTTGTGCGGGTCAGCCAGCTCCGGCTGGGGCTGTGCTGAATCACCGCCCATATGTTACTGCATGTGCCAGTTTGTTTTGTCCCCTGTTATATTGGTCTCTTTTTGCTTTGCTTTCAGAATATACCAGAGTGCTGATATAGTGGGGGCGAAGTCATGCGACTTCAGTGGTTTTTGTGCATCAGACGTGTTGGACTTTTTGCAGGGTTTTTTGCGTGATTGCAGACAGTGTCTTTCCTTTCCTGTCCTGTCTAGTCAGTGTGGGCCCCATCATTTGCTCATTCTATTTTCCTGCCTGCGTTTGTGTTTTCATCTTGTCTCACCGACAATATATGTTTGGGGGCTATCTATTCCTTTGGGGTCTGCTCCGGGGCAGTTTAGATTTCCTCTTTCTTGCTTTCGGCGTAGTTAGCTCTCTCCGGCTGTGCCGAGGCGTCTAGGATCATCGTAGGTACGCTCCACGACTACTGCTAGTTGTGTGGATAGGATCAGGGGTCTGCAATCTGCTTAGTTACCAACCTCTCTGGTTTTCTGTGGCTTAGCCTGGGCCTGCTATCCTCCTTGGTGACCCATTCATAACAGTGGTAGTTGTGGGTGAGTTGCTCTTCCTTGTTGCCCTTGCACTTTACAGGCAAATAATGTCCCACTTCAAATGTGCCGTGTAGGGTGCGTTGCACTCACTTGTAAGCCGTAGACCTCAGCCATCTTCAAGACTTCAATTTCAGGAGCCGCCACACATAAATCAATGGACACTCTGTTTGTGTCAACACACAGAATTTTACCCCACGGTCTAAGTGCATGAGATTGTAACACGAAGCATCAGGTACAACAATCTCCAATTCTTATTTTCATAGTACAGTACATTTCCAGCATTTCCTTCCATTCTAACTGGGCTACTCACTGACCCTGTCCACACCAGGGATTCCCAATCCAATTTTGCAGTACATTACCTCTCCCACATATGGTCTCCCACATGTGATTCCACATCCATCTTCCTCTGTACATAAGGGGACACGGTGCTCGCCATAGCACCCAAAACAAACCTTGAGCTTCGGACGTGGCATGGAATTTTTGAAAGGACTAGTACTGTCCAGAACAATATGTACGCGCCCTTGCTATCAGCCCAACTGCACCTTTACCTTGACCTTATCTCACCAGCTAACAAACAAACTCTCTTCAAACAGAAAGAAGTCTCCTTTTTCTGGCACTTTCCCATCCCACTATGGGCTAGTCTCAAATATTTACACTTTCTTACCCATCGTGTAGCTACATCACTATCTTATCCTATCTATTTATGTCGATAGTTCTAAAATATGTCTTATCCTGTGCTATCCCATACTGTACAATACCAACATTATACGTTATCTTTACATTACTTATACACTATGCATTACCATATCACACTCTATATCACAATGCATTGTAATTTGCATTATATCACATACTGTAAGTACACCATATGGTTAAAAGAAACACAGTATTCACCTTACAATGCAACATGATTGTTGTCTTCAGGGATGGGAACACGACAGTCCAATCCACACTCCATTTCATTCCCCCTCTCTTTATGGATTGTGTTCCTCAATAATTCAGGAACCTGTGAGACACCAATGCAACAAGCAAACACATAAAATCCACTTAATGCAAAAAAACAAACACATAAAATACACTTAAATTCCAGGGGTATATAGTGTCTCTTTTACCGGTGTACATATTGACCCTGCTCCATCTAGTTTGGGACATAGAACATAAAGCTCAAGTTCTTTCAGAATAACAGTCCCAAGACCATCACAAAAATGGCCCTTGAGTCTATGGGCACAATCCAACTTCTTCAATCTGGTTGGGACATTGGGTCATTCATATCCCTTCTCCCAAACATTCATCCTTGGGATAAGGACATGGTTTACAAATTCCTGACATGGCCGAAATATTGGGTAATCAATTTTTTCCCTTCCCCTTTTTGTGAACAACGGTCCCTTCAATTGCACAATGGTGCCCACATGGCAGACTCACAGTCCCTTGGGGAAAGATTCATGGAGAACATGGGGCAGAGTCCAGGGGGATGGGCAACGTCCATGGGTGCAGTTCATAGTCCCTTAATCCAACAGGGTAATATGCAAATGTGCGCAAAATAGGGGGAGGGAAACCCCCAAATCTTCGGTTGCTTACGGCCAACACCAGGGGTCCCAGTATAATTTGGGTCTTCCAGCCATAGCCTATAGGGTCGCAGAACCAGCCTTAATTTTTTTCCTACTAGAATGAGCACAACTGAGATTTTAGAGGTGCTTCTCCAAAAAATTAGAATATTTTCAAAAAGTTAATTTATTTCAACATTAACAGAAATAAACACTTGAAATAGATCACTCTGCTTGTAATGAATCTATATAATATATGAGTTTTACTTTTTGTATTGAAGAATTGAAATAAATTAACTTTTTGCTGATATTCCAATTTTGTGTGCAGTACCTGTACATGGCAGACTCGTCACTTCCAGCCACCATTTTGTATGCTGCGGGCCGACTTCACACCCAGGTCTCCTTTGTTTCCAATTTCCCTATGAACAAGGCTGAAAAGGTATATTTGGACACATGTACCATGGCCGAAACACTTGTCACCTCTGACAGGCCTGAGGCCTTCATACCTGCAGTGGAGTATGTTGGGCTGGAGACTGTTCCTCCCCTACTCTTCCAGGTACGCTCTGTAGGACTCTCAGGTGTAGGAACTCTGGCGGCCGGCATCTCCCATCGAGGCAAGGTGACCACATCGAGATCCCCATATTTCAGCCACACCAGTGTTACCACCACCACATATCATACCCGCTGTCCATCTTCCTTCACGAATTGGATACAGTCTCTCTTTTGCAAAGTTGGTCCATGACACAGAGAGCTGGCGTTGACTTACACCAGGTCACCAATCATTGCTTTCTGGCTGAAGTGATAACTCTTTTGGGGTCAAAGTGCCTTACTATGCCCAGCCGCTCCACCTCCAGGGAGATCTAGCTGGTCTTACACCCACTTTTCCTATAATCTTCTTCTCCTGGATGAGTCCCGCCACCGACTTGGCCTTGGCGTGGTCAAGGACCGTGGGTTCCTCCTCCGCATACACCTGTGACTGCGGTATTGTGACCACCTCCTGGACGGGTACCTTTTTACAGGGCTCTGAGGTACTCACTGTCCACTGCACCATCAGAGCCTTCAACCATTCCAATCTGCTGCAGAATCTCTGCCACACCAAAGCGGTTGATTCTGCCTCGCGATCTGGTTCTGGACTCTGCACTTCTGGTTTCTCCAGTCCACTTGGTCACTCATCTTCCAACTGCCAAACTTGCTGCCTCTTCCATCCAGACCTTCCTGGTTCTACATGTTCTGCTACACCATACCACTAGCCATCTCTTTCCAAGAGTAATCCGCACTGTTCTATTGCTTCCTGCTTCCTCTGCATTCGTCTCACCAACACTGGCACCAACCCACTTTGTACTAAGCGTTCTTCTTCCCTATCCCACATATTCCAACGTGGAGCTTTTGTGGCTCACTTGCCTGTTTTCTGAAAGTCTCTGTGTGGTGTCTTTTAGTTGACTGTAACAGGCAAGGTTTCTTTTTCTTCCGACGTGCCCAACTTAGGCGGCACCACTCAGTATAGGCCGACCTCTCCAGTCAGTGTCCTTCCCAAACCAGACGGATCTACTCTCCCTTTTGATTTTCTAACACCCACAATGGGCGGAGCTTCTTTTTCCTCGTGCGTCATTGTCTGCCATCTTGAAGTCCATGGTTTTGTCCGTCATCTTAGGACTCATATAATCCAGGGCTCTCTCTTCTTTGTCACAGGTCCACTTCACCCCACTTTCTCTATGTGAGGAACTCGCATCCTGCCCACTACACCACTTGTGAAGAGCTAGAGAGCAGTAGTCATGGGCGAGTTGCTGCTCCATGCAGGCCTGACACTTTACAAGGTAACAGTCCAAATGTGCTGTTGCATGTAGTGCACATTATGTTAGGAACGGCGGAACGCATTAAATAAAAATAATAATAAAGTGCGTTCGCCGCTCGGGTCCACCGTGCAGTAGCTGATATAACCGCTGCTAGATGGTGGGAGAGACAATATGGCGATTATGCACGCGGGGTAAACTTCACCCGGAGTGTGCAGGACGGGCTCTGTTCACACACAGAGGAGCCGCAACAAAAGATACAAAACACTGAACCTGTTTGTGTCACAGGCTTCAGGTAGAATACACAAAAACGGTAAATGGTCACAGTAGTAGCCCAAGATGGCGGTACTAAGTCCTTCTAGACCTACCATTAGTGACTGAGAGTATAGCATCGCAGCCGCGAACGCTCAAGTGGGCTGCTACTGCAGCGCGGCGTGGATACTGCCGCTCAACGACACCGCTATGGCGCAAGCGCAATGTCAGACGCTAGCAGCTGTGCCTATGGAGCAATAGCGCGCGAGCGCTGGTACTGGTAATAACTCAATCCCTCACAAACGCGTAATATCCAAGGGTAGTTGTTTCAAATGAGTCATTCACCAGATCATGCATCCATCAACATTCACACAACAGCAAGTATGACTCTACTAGCGCATGGCGGAACAGCAATACGCCCTTTTCATAGCAGACGGGACCTTCCGGAAGCCTACAGATCTCCGAGATGGACCAGTGAGATCTGGAGCAGGACCTGAGCACATGACTCCCGAACTCCAATGGGAGATCGTCCCATGAGCATGCTCAGAGGATGGAATGAAGGACAGCCTCAGGAGAGATTTGCTGCAAGGCAATCTCTTCTGCAATCTCCTCTGCAGTAGATAATGAGCAGGAGACTGCAGAATGTGAGGGTCTGGATTCCTGCATAGTCAGAAATCTGACTCCTAACATGTTACGCTCACTTGTAAGCCGCAAACCTCAGCTATCTCCAAGTCTTGAATTTCAGGACCTGCCTAACATGAACCAAGAGACACTCAGTTCAATTCAACACACAAAATTTTACTGAAAAGTCCAAGTGCTTCAGATTGTAACATGCAGCATCAAACACAACACTCTTTTTATTGTTTTCATAGTAGAGAACATTTCCAGCATTTCTTTCCATATTAACTGGATTATCCCTATGCTCACTGATCCTGTCAGCCACAGGTAGGTATTCCCAGTCCAGTTACGCAGTACGTCCAAGACCCGTTACTTCTCCCATGTATGGTTCCATGTCCATCTTCCACTGTACGGAAGGGGTTAGAGTGCTTGCCAAAGCACCCGAAATAAGCCTTGAGCCCTGGAAGTTCCAGGAATGTACGCAGGGAATTTTCATAAGGCCTAGTACTGCCCAGAACAATATGTACATGCCCTTGTTATCAGCCCCACTGCACCTTGAACTTGACATTATGTCACCAGCTGATAAGCTATCTTCAAACAGTAAAAAGTCTCATTTTTCTGACACTTTCCCCTCCCACTATGGGTTAATCCTGAATCTTAACACTTTCTTGCGCTATTGTTACCATCTAACTACAGTCACTAACTTATCCTACCTATTTAAGTTCTAATCAATGACTCAAACTGTGATATCCTATACTTGACATTACAAACATTATTCATTATTTCTGTATTACTTATACACTGTGCATTACTATATCACACTCTATATGACAATACACTGCAATTCGCATTATATCACATAACTACATCATATGTATTAAAGACGAATAACAGTATTCACATTACATTACAATTGGTATCTTCAGAGGGGGGAACGTGATGGTTAAAAGCATATATAAAAGCATATATAGAATGGGAGGAATAGGGCTAAGTGACAGCACATGTGAAAAAGACTTGGGTATACTAATAGATCACAGACTGAATATGAGTCAACAGTGTGATGCAGCAGCAAAAAAGGCAAATGCAATTCTAGGATGTATTAACAGAAGCATACAGTCTAGATCACGTGAAGTAATTATTTCCCTCTACTCCTCTTTGGTCAGACCTGATCTGGAATATTGTGTCCAATTTTGGGCACCACATTTTAAAAAAGACATCAACAAACTGGAGCAAGTTCAGAAAAGAGCGACCAGAATGGTGACCGGTCTGCAAACCCTGTCTTATGAGGAAAGGTGGCAGGATTTGGGAATGTTTAGTTTGCAAAAGAGAAGACTGAGAGGAGACTTAATAGCTGTCTACAAATATCTAAAGGGCTGTCACATTGTAGAAGGATCAACTTTATTCTCATTTCCACAAGGAAAGACTAGAAGTAATGGGATGAAGCTGAATGGGAGGAGACATAGATTAGATATTAGAAAAAACTTTTTGACAGTTAGAGTGATCAATGAGTGGAACAGGCTGCCACGAGAAGTGGTGAGTTCTCCTTCAATGGAAGTCTTCAAACAGAGGCTGGACAGACATCTAACTGGGATGATTTAGCGAATCCTGCTTTGAGCAGGGGGTTGGACCAGATGGCCCAGGAGGTCCCTTCCAACTCTACGATTCTATGATTCAATGATTCTATGATTCTATGGTTCAGTCCAATCCCCCTTATATGAGTACAACAGCAATACCGAGGATCACAGAGCACTGTAATTGGATAGGGGCTGCCAGATGTTGCATATCTGAAATTTATCGTCTGAGTACGGACCATGATGACTGGTCCAGCCTTTAATCTCTTGTCTTGAACTCAACAGCCTCATATCCATATATGAGACACACAGTATATGGGAGTGTAGGGTTCAGGTCAGGATGCCAGAAGCTGGTCCACACTTGGACCATGCATGTCAAATCTGTGAAGTCAGCCAAAAAATGTCTATGTTACTATGTAACACACATTTTTTGTGCCGAGAAATACTGTATATAGGTATAATAATGAAAAAGACCATATGATATTATTACATTTCCTAATACACAACTGACAGGGGTATAACTTTAGGAGGTCTCCCTGGTCTCTGGAGCCTTTGGGGTATTTATATATGACACATGATACTTAGGCTCTTTGGTATGGATCTTGCATAAGAGCCCGTAAGATATAGGTCAGCCCTCTACCAGTTGCCATATACTGTACACAGGTTCCTTCAATCAAAATTTTTGCTTTACAGCTGCCTTTTTCGGAATCAATTTGTTGATATTTTACCACCCTTGACCATTGAAAACCAATGCAACAAAGGAATTCATTTTAAAAAAATGCTACAAAGAATTTGCATGACTTTTTATGCTTAGAGATTTTCTTAATTCTTTTAATATGAGATTTTCTTAATTCTTTTAATACAAAGGGTTAATCAATTGCTTTTTGGGTGCAAAGGTTTCATCTTCATAGTGATGAACGAAGGCAGGAAAATAAAATGACACAGTTGAATGAACTGTAAGGAAATAAAGTGCACAATGTGTGATAATGCCATGACTTTGTGTTATTACACAGTTCTGGGCTGAAAAGATATGGCTTGATGGGTAATTTGTCATGCTGTGCAATAGAGAACAACGGTGGAGAGACTTCAGACGGAAGAAAATTACACAAATAGTAGGGTGGAAAGGTATAATTGAAGATGGCAAAGGGCTGAATGAAAGACATTTAAAATTACTGTACTGACTATGACCTGCTAAATGTACTTGGGTGTGGAATCGTGGCCTCACAAGAAGTTGCATTAAATGACTGGGGGCTGTAATGCTACAAGGAAACGTCAATCTTGCAAATGTGTATAAAGAACTATAAAAAAAAAAAAGGCAAATGTGTGGCTTAAAAGAGTGAATTCAAAATGTGCTTTCTGGGAACATAATTAACTAACACACTGCATGTGATGACCCCTAAAGTTACACAAAAATACAATTGGTCCGTAATTTTATTCCTAATTTTGATCTCTGTTTTTAGATTATTGATGGCAGAATGTTTGCAAACCTATGAAATTATGAAATTATTTAATGCAAAATAAAAAAAAAAAAACATACTCCGCTATAACGCTTACAGTTTACTTTTACTGAAGTTTTATAGGGGATGGTCGAAGGCGGGTGAATTGTGTTACGGAATTGTGTGAGGAAAAATCATAAAATAGTTACTATTCCATTTTTACGCTATTCCTGACAGTTTTCTAAAGAGGCCTTACAGATTTACAAATGCTGCAGCCGCCAGTTTGAAGGCTGCGGTGGGCTACAATAGAATTTACGAAAGAAACTGATGATAATTATCATGGAAATTAACATCAACTCAAAGCTGGCATTGATTACCACTATAATCTACGTCAAGATACGGCTAATTTATTAGGTGGTATCCTTTTCTTAATACATATGGCACATCTTACACCAGAAGGATTTTTTTATGGGGAATTTATCACCAGGTTTTTCCCACCAAATTTGGGAATAGCATAATGCAAGGGCAATGACCCTGATTGAAATGATCACTTACTGAGCTGCTTGCTGTTGTTTTGATAAAATCAATATTTTATCAGCAGGAGATTATCACTAGATGACTAGTAAACCTGTAGTCCTTCATATTCATGAGCTTGGTATAACCCCGCCCCCCACCACTGATTGGCAGTTTTCTGCCTATATAATGTGCACATAGAAAGCTGCCAATCAGTGAGGTGGGAGGGGTGATACAAGGCTCAGCGTTCACAGAAATGATAGATCTACAGCATATAAGCAGTGATTTTATTAAAAATGCAGCAGGGAGTCCAGTAAGTAACACATTGCTGGAATCAGGGTATCTTTCAATCTCACTGCTCTCAGATATGATAGCAAAAACTTGGGGGACAGACTCCCTTTAAGACTGGTATACGAAACACCAGTTTTGAGTGATCCGCTAGATTTATACATTCTAATATTAATTCCATAAACCCCAATTTATAAAGCCATATTTATGGACTATGAAACATAACACAGGACCAATGTGCATAATCTGCATAGACACGTCCTCTCATTTCAAAAAAACTTGTATGCAGAAATGGAGCAATGCTTACGTATGTCTGAGCCAGGCAATGGCCAATTAGAAAGCTCCAGTGGACTTATTGGAGATTATTTATAAAAGGTCCTTATGGCCCCTCCTATTATAATGAAGTATGGCATTCTCTTTTTGAGAAATGGTTGCCGAAAATATTTTTTCTTTGCAAATGAGAAACATAAAAAGGCCATCAAGGTCTGTAGAGAAGAGATCTCTTTATATGTCGTTCTCAGTCTGTGTCGTTGGGGCAGACACAGGCATAAGAGGGCCCCTGTGCATGAAAAATGTTAGTGGTACTTTTCAGTTTAATATCCCATCTCTATCATAATGCACAAATTCCACATGCCTTCGAGATATGAGGGGGGCCCCTTAAACCTTGGGACCCTGTGTGACTTCACTGGATGCACCAATGGTATGTCTGCTCCTGGGCACCCTTATGTATTTACCAACTACCACTCAAATACCTACCATTCATGGAGGGGATGGGTGCTTAGTAATGTAAATGCACATGGATAAGGCCTGTATAGAGCACCAGTCACACAGATAAGTGTAATGCACAATGCCTGGCTTACAGTATATTGGTCTGACCCATATTAGATGAAGTGGGCTACCCAGCACTATATACGTGCACCTCAGTATTTTGCATCTGTGTTGCCTCCGCTTTTATCATGGGCCTGCTGCATCCTGCAGTGCATTAGCATTGGGACCTTGTTTTGGTAAATATGGCTGCCTTTGTTGTGTTTTTTTTATTTTATGCCCTTTTTGGTGAATGGTCTGTATTATGACACTATTTTTTTTTATTTGGGGCCCACCACCACATAAGTTGCAGAACTGCCTTCTCTCATGACTGCTTATTACACTAGCTCAAATTATTTGAGTGGATAAAACATCATGTTACCGGAACATTGGATATACTGTATATAGACAGATATCAGCTTAGCATCCATGACAGAGCTCCACTCGTTTAACCCTGTAGTCACACAGGTTATGCAATGTCCAATATGCAGGCTCTCTAGCCTCACAGTTATCTCACCCCGTGGCTGGGTTACTTCACCACACTGCAGACGTCCATTCCCTCCGCTGGGAACTCTCAGGCACTTGCAGCCATTAAACACAGCTTCCACACGTGCTGTTAGGAAGGCAGCCACGTCAGCCCAGACGAGACCATCCTTATGGACCAACCAGGTCCAAGTATTCACTCATGTGACCTCCCTTGGCCACCTCATATGTTCTGTAGCCACGCCCACTGGATCACATGGCTATGACCTCATCACAGGTCCTTCAATCATTCACACACATATACATTGTTAGGCGTCAGGTTCCTGCAGCTGCACAGCAGGAATCCAGAGCCTTGCATCCTGCAATCTCCCATTCTTCTCCGACCACTCAGGAGCCTGCACAGCAATCTCAGCATTGCAGGCACTCTGCTCAGCCCAGCTCTGTAGGACTGGTTGTTGCGGCTACCTCTGGGTCAGCAATAGCAGCGCAGGCTGCCCTGCAGCAATTCACTCCAGTGGCTAAGTCCTCTCCTCACGCTACTGGGCATGCTCACAATACGATCTCCCATTGGAGATCAGGAGTCACGTGCTCAGGTCCTTCTCCTGATCTGATTGGTTCATCCCAGAGATCTGGAAGGTCCCGCACGGCTATAGGTCCGCATGGCCACTCAGCCATGCGCTAGTGTAGTCTCTAATTGCTACTGTGTGAATGATGATGGATGCATAAACCTCCGAATGACTCATTGGCTACTTTCACACTTGCGTTTTTTTGCTGTGTGTTTTTTGCACACACAAATGCATCATGCGCTTGTGTGCGTTTTTTTGCGGGTTTTGGTGCGTTTTTTTTTAAAAACGCATGCATTTTTTTGCGTATACGTGCGCAATACAATGCGCACGTATGCGCACCCATTGACTTTGATGGGTGTTTTGCTGTTAAAAAAAGGCTTTGCGTGCGCATGCGTTTTTTGGGGGCAAGTCAGACGCACAAAAAATGCAACAGGATGCATTTTGTGTGCCTGAGCGCACACTACAAAAAAGCGCATGCGCATACAAATGCGTACAAACACATGTGTATGCGCACCTATGCGCACCCATGTAAAAGATATGGGGAAAAAACGCATGCATTTTTTTGCGCTAAAAAACAGCGCAAAAAAACGCAAGTGTGAAACCAGCCTCCCCTCCCTCTGATAATACGTGTGTGGATAGGGACTTAGCTTTAGAGTCAGCGCCAGTCAGTGGCATGCTACAAGCCACAGTGCTCATCTCCACAGAGTTAGCATCCGACATTGCGCCCCTCCTGGGCATTGTTGTATAGTGGCTGAGTCAGTTGCTGCGCTGCGGTCAGCAGCACTTGTGGGCGTCCGCGGTAGCGACGCCGCATGCGTGGTAGGTCTAGATGGACACCGACCCTGTGTCTTGGGCCTGAGTCCTGTGACCATATACCGTGCGTGCACACCACTGAGACCTGTGAGGTCAACAGGCTCGGCATTTATGTTTACACCTTTAGGCGACTCTGTGAATATAACAGAGTACGCTCAGTGCACACCGGGTGATGTTCAACCCGTGTGCAATATACCGCCATATTGTGTGTCTGCCATTATATAGCAGCAGTTTAACACCTCTGCACGGTGGACCCCGGGTGGCGAACGCACTTTCTATTATTTTATATTTAGTGCGTTCCGCCGTCCCTAACATACGTTACTATGGCATTCTAGATACACATCCCTGGGTGGATTTGTAGGTAACTGGTCCTGCCCGTATCACCAGCTACCTGGAAAGCTCTCCCTGACAGTGTAACGAAAACTCAGCAGCACCTCTGCTGATCAACACACATATTCAAGCTTCCATCTCAAGGCCACCTACCTTGGGATACATAATGATCATTCAGCACCCTGCCACTCATCCTCTCTCCTGGGACACCCACACAGCGCCCCCTAGCGGACACAGTAGTCACTACGCCACTATATATGTA
This sequence comes from Dendrobates tinctorius, assembly GCF_039654945.1. Classification (NCBI taxonomy): domain Eukaryota; kingdom Metazoa; phylum Chordata; class Amphibia; order Anura; family Dendrobatidae; genus Dendrobates; species Dendrobates tinctorius. The sequence goes on along the minus strand of NW_027361671.1, from coordinate 16,979,011 downwards.
TAATATATTTATATATATATAATATTTAAAGCTCAATGTGTGTGTGAATGTATGTATGTCCGGGATTGGCATCCGCACCGTCGCAGCTACAGCCACAAAATTTGGCACAGTCACACGTCTGGACCCCGAGAGCATCATAGGCTATGTTGTGAGGTGAAATTTTAACCCCGCATGTTCCAATTCACCAAACAATTTTGCCCCTGTCTACATAATGGGGAAAAAGAATATGTATGTATTGGCATCTGCACCGTTGTAGCTACAGCCACAAAATTTTGCACAGTTACATGTCTGGACCCCGAGAGCATCATAGGCTATGCTGTGAGGCGAAATTTTAACCCCGCGCGTTTCAATTCACCAAACAATTTTGCCCCTATCTACATAATGGGGAAAAATTGAAAGGAAAAGTGTTGGAGGCAAATTGACAGCTGCCAGATGTGAGCAAGGGGGACTTAAAGAATGAGAGCGATGGCGCCAAAGAGTATATACTGTACAGTTGCTAAGGTGGGGCCCTGACATGGGATACTCACCACACATGGGGATATGAACACACACACAAAATGCGCCACACACTACCACGTGCTTCAACACATATACCACCCTCAGCACACATTTTACCACACATACACCAACCTCGCCACATAAAAGTCGAAACACAAAAGTCGCCACTCAAAACTCACCGCACTGTCCCAGAGCTGTTTAAATGATGAAAAATGAGCTGTGATTGGTTGCTATCAGCAACAGTTTTCTTTGTAGACAGTTGTGGTAACTGAGGCCTATTATTCTTATCATTTCTATGGTGTTATCGTGCTTCTGTAAAGCTGGAAATAACACAATTTATTACCGTGCCAACACAGACCACCCTCTGACACAGACTGGAGGGGGAGCCCAGTATCACACAGGATAGGATTAGATACATGGCTCAGCAGTCAGTATCACACAGGATAGGATTAGATACACAGCTCAGCAGTCAGTATCACACAGGAGAGGATTAGACACATGGCTCAGCAGACAGTATCACACAGGATAGGATTAGATACACAGCTGAGCAGACTGTATCACACAGGATAGGATTAGGTACATAGCTCAGCAGTCAGTATCACACAGGATAGGATTAGATACACAGCTCAGCAGTCAGTATCACACAGAATAGGAATAGGATAGGGTTAGATACACAGCTGGGCAGACTGTATCACACAGGATAGGATTAGGTACACAGCTCAGCAGTCAGTATCACACAGGATAGGAATAGATACATAGCTCAGCAGACAGTATCACACAGAATAGGATTAGATACACAGCTCAGCAGTCAGTATCACACATGATAGGATTAGATACACAGCTCAGCAGTCAGTATGACACAAGATAGGAATAGATACATAGCTCAGCAGTCAGTATCACACAGAATAGGATTAGATACACAGCTCAACAGTCAGTATCACACATGATAGGATTAGATACACAGCTCAGCAGTCAGTATGACACAGGATAGGAATAGATACACTGCTCAGCAGACAGTATCACACAGGATAGGATTAGATATGCAGCTCAGCAAACAGTATCACACAGAATAGCATTAGATACACGGCTCAGCAGACAGTATCACACAGAATAGGATTAGATACACGGCTCATCAGTCAGTATCACACAGGATAGGATTAGATGCACGTTTTTTATGTGCAATATAATCATTATAATTTGTTAAAAATAACCACAGTTGGTTACTATGCCCAGGCAACGCCGGGCTCTTCAGCTAATATATATATATATATATATATATATATATATATATTGAATCGTTGACCATAATAGACCATTATAGTTGTATCACATATATCTGGCAACTACTGGGTAGTAACCAAAGTAGATTCCAAACTTTCAGAAAATGCAATAGAAAACATAATGTAGCCCAATATCAGCTCAGCCGGCTAGAAAAAGGATTCAATGCCATTAGAGAAACGTATTTTCAGTAAGCTAGCTCAGGTACAGTTAATTGTCAGATGTACATGGCCCTGCATTCTCTTTGCTATGTAGGGGGCATTTGTAGATGACTACATTTCTCTCTTGTTGTTCAATCACTATTTCAGAAAGTTCAACTTTTTTGTGTATAGAGGCCATATTTTACTCAGAAGAAAGCCATAAGGCCGGAGTCACACTAGCGATAAAAACGGTCGAATGCAATGCAATACAAAATCGCATTGCATTCGAACCCATTTTATTCTATGGTGCTGCTCACATCATGCGATTTTTTATCGCATCCAATCGTCGGACCGAGACAATCGCAGCATGCTGCGATTGTCACCGATTTTCGAATCGGATTCGACAATGCAAGTCTATGGATGCGATAAAAAATCGCATGGAAAACGCACCACACGTGTGACTTGCGATTAAAATCGCAAGACTTTTCCAGGTCTACAGGATAGAGCATCAGGCATTGGCACTGGATGTCAATTTGATGCCTAGATGCGAATAAAATCGGTTCGTCGCCGGAAAATGGGATGACAGACGGATATCTGGCCAAGAAATCTTTGTGTGATTTCGTACCGTTAAAATCTGACCGATTTTTTATTGGTTGTGTGTGACTCCAGCCTAATAGTTAACACAGGTACAATGAGTGCATCATGTTTAGAGGAACTGGCCTAAATCAAATGGTTCCGCAAGTTACAATATTTTCTAACTATAGTGGACCATTTACATGACATAATTGTTGGCTAAATGTATTTTTTCAGGTGACAACTATTTCTCCTGGCTTCAGAAGCCATGTCCAGACTCTATATACACTGAATTAACCCCTTAGTGACAGATCCAATTTGGTACTTAATGACCAAGCCAATTTTTACAATTCTGACTATTGTCACTTTGTGAGGTTTTAGCTCTGAAACTCTTCAAGATATCCCATTGATTTTTTTCACTGTTTTTTTTATGATATATTGTACTTCATGTTAGTGGTAAAATTTCTTCGCCATGACCTGCGCTTGTTTATGAAAAAAACAGATATTTGGCAAAAAATTTTGTTTTATTTTTGTACCCTTAAATCAGAGAGTTATATCACACAAAATAGTTAATAAATAACATTTCCCACATGTCTACTTTACATCAGCACAATTTTGGAAAAATCTTTTTTTAGTTAGGAAGTTATAAGGGTTAAAAGTAGAACAGTGATTTCTCATTTTTCCTCTTGCGACAAAATTTGCAAAATCATTTTTTTAGGGATCACCTCACATTTGAAGTGAGCTTGGGGGGTCAATATAACAGAAAATACACAAAAGGGACACCATTTTAAAAACTGCACCCCTCAAGGTGCGTAAAACCACATTCAAGAAGTTTATTAACCCTTCGGGTGCTTCACGAGAACTAAAGCAATGTGAAAGGAAAAAATGAACGTTTCACTTTTTTCACAAAAAGTTTACTTTGGAACAAATATTATTTATTTTCACAACGGTATCAGGAGAAAATGGACCACACAATTTGTTTTGCACTTTCTCCTGAGTATGTCAGTACCCTGTATGTGAGGGAAAGCCACTGTTTGGGCACATGGCAGGGATCAGAAGGGAGGGAGCACTGTTTGATTTTTTGAACGCAAAATTGGCTGGAATCAATGGTGGCACCATGTTGTGTTTGGAGACCCCCTGATATACCTAAACAGTGGAACCCCCCCAATTCTAACTCCAACCCTAACCCCAAAACACTCCTAACCCTAATCCCAACCCTAACCATAATCCCAACCATAACCACAACCCTAACCCTAACCCAACCCTAATCATAGCCCAACCCTAACCATAGCCCTTCCCTAACCTTAGCCCAAACCTAACCCTAAAGGAAAAATGGAAATAAATACAATTTTTTAATTTTATTATTTTTACTTAACTTAGGCTGGTTTCACACTTGCGTTTTTTTACGCTGTTTTTTAGCGCAAAAAAAGCATGCGTTTTTTCCTATACTTTAAGGCTAATTTCACACTTGCTTTTTTTTCCAGCACGTTTTTAGCGCAAAAAAACGCATAGAAAAAACGCATACAAATGCATACAAACGCTGCGTTGTTTTCAAGCATTTTTATGCGCATGCAGGAAAAAACGCAGCGTTTTTGTGCGTTTGTATGCGTTTTTTGTGCGTTTGCGTTTTTTTACAGATTTTGGAAAAACCCCCCAAAAAAGAAAAAAAAAACATTCAACAACACACAAGACCAATGGGACTTCATTGTGGGTGTGGTATGTTAATATATAGACCCTGTCTACAGTATTCTTCACATTTGCTTGATTCTTCTCGTGACCATGGATCTGCGCTGGAAGAGTTTTCACTTCAACTTGGATTTGGACATCGCGATGGCTCAGACGTATGCAGTTGCTTGCCATGAACAAAGGAAGAGAGAGAGGCAGCGAAGACGGCAGCGGCGGCGTATGTGGATACATCCGATTGTTGAACTCCGGGAGAGCCGTGGGGCATACCACACCCTCTACAGCGAGCTCCAGGCAAACCCGGAGAAATTTACAGATTATATCCAGATGTCCCAAGAAAGTTTCAGGGATTTGCTTGCTCGTGTCCAACAATCCATCCGGAGACAGGACACACAGCTCCGTCGTGCGATTCCTCCTGAGGAACGGCTACTGGTGACATTACGGTATGTAATATTTAAAAACCAAGGGGTGCGGTCTGATGTTTTTTTTTTAAATTTAGTATTCAAAACCTTGGGTAATTAGTTTTCGTGAATGTACTAATATTTTATTTTATAGTTTTTTAAAATAATATACATAAATATTAATTTTACTTCTTTGTCTGTTCACAGATTCCTGGCGACTGGAGAAACCCTATCTTCACTACACTTCCAGTACCGTATTGGAATCTCTACCTTGTCTGGAATTGTTGCTGACACCTGCCGGGCTCTCTGGAATGTTCTTTGTCCAGAATTTATGCCCCTGCCCACCGCTGAAAAGTGGATGGAAATTGCTGACAAATTCTGGACAGTATGCAATTTTCCCAACTGTTTGGGAGCTGTTGATGGTAAACACATACGGATCATCAAACCCAAAAGAACGGGATCTGAGTACTATAATTACAAAAAGTACTTTTCAATAGTACTCATGGCCATTGCGGATGCCGGATGTATGTTTGTAGCAGTGGACATTGGAGCATTTGGCCGTGGTAATGACTCACAGGCTTTTAAAAACTCAGACATGGGCCGGAGGTTGTATGGCAACCAATTTAATTTCCCTATGCCACGGCCTCTTCCTCACACCGAAGCTCCGCCACTGCCCTTTGTAATGGTTGGCGATGAGGCTTTTCAAATGTTCGGAAACTTACTGAAACCCTACTCCAGCCGGGACTTGGACCACACCAAAAAAATATTTAATTACAGGCTGACCAGGGCCAGAAGAACTGTCGAGTGTGCTTTTGGGATTCTTGTCTCCAGATGGCGAATTCTGGGCACGGCCATTAATCTTAAACTTGAAACAGTCGATGAGGTGGTGAAGGCCTGTGTGGTTCTACATAACTTTGTGATGGCTAAAGAGCACCCGACCTTTGAACTGGACGATGATGCTCCTAACCCATTGCCTGAATTCACTCAGCACACTCTCAGGTCATCCGTTGAAGTTGGCCAAATGAGGGACCAATTTGCGGCCTACTTTATTTCTGATGTAGGACGGGTGCACTGGCAAGATGAAATGGTGTAATGTTTTTGTTTGTTTATGGTAATAAAAAACCTTATTTGATACCATTACTGAGTGCACTATATTTTTTAAACTCCAATTAAATAAAAAACTTCCCATGTATAACTGAATTTTTTGATGTTCACACACCTGGGCAGGTAAATACACATATGAGTTAAAATGCAGCATTGCTATTCTGCGTGAAATATATTGGAACAAGCAAAGCTGCAGGCCATGAATCAGGAAACCAATTTTTTTCAAGAGAAAATTGTCCAACTAGTTGAAAAAAAAGTATGTGATTTTTTCAAAACCCAACCCTCAAAACCCAACCCCAATGAAAGTCAATGGGGAATACAAGTCAGCATTGAGTGGATGAATGTAATCAGCTCAATTCCAACTTTTATTTAAAATTGTGGTAGTGTAGAAATAGACAAGTTTCTAGAGTTATTACACTAGGCCTTGGAATGACTATACTAGGCCGTGGTATTTCAAATATGATTATAGTAGGCCTTGGGCCTACTAGTATAGTCATATGTGAAATACCACGGCCTAGTATAGTCATACCAAGGCCTACTGTAATAACTCGATTTTTACCAACTAGGATCTTGTTTCACGAAAAACAAACTGGTGAAACTTGACAAGTTTCAACAGTTTGTTTTTCATGAAACCAGATTCTAGTTGGTAAAACTAGAGTTATTACACTAGGCCTTGGAATGACTATACTAGGCCGTGGTATTTCAAATATGAGTATAGTAGGCCTTGGGCCTACTAGTATAGTCATATGTGAAATACCACGGCCTAGTATAGTCATACCAAGGCCTACTGTAATAACTCGATTTTTACCAACTAGCATCTTGTTTCACAAAAAACAAACTGGCGAAACTTTTTAAGAAAGAAACTTATTTTTTAGACAAGTTTCAACAGTTTGTTTTTCATGAAACCAGATCCAAGTTGGTAAAACTCGAGTTATTACACTAGGCCTTGGTATGACTATACTAGTCCGTGTTATTTCACATATGACTATACTAGGCCTTGGGTTGGTTTTTAACATGTATTTACCCATTCGTGTGTGTGAGAGGCGCAAACAACATTAATGAAACTTTGTAATGGTGAACCACAAATGTAAATTTATTTTTAATCACAAAAATAAACCAAAAAATTATTTTTTCCGGCGTTTGGGGGCAGATGGTTTCAATTTGGGGGTGTGCAGGGAATATGCAACACTTGCAGTTGAAGACGGTGTTTGAGGGGAAGGGGCAACAAAACTTGTGGGGGAAGGTAGTCCAGTTAAGGGAATTAAACTAGGAACACTTGGAGGAGAGGAAATCTGTTCAGGTACATTTGTTGTAATGGCATGTCGCCATAGGCTTGTGTGCCTGGACCGACTTTGGCCCAATGCCCGCCTTGAATGATTTCGCCTTGAACTTGGGGCAAATATTGAGTGTAGGTCCCCCGTCTGCTGGGGTGGCTGCTGCTGCTGCTGCTGAGGTGGCTGCTGCTGCTGAGGTGGCTGCTGCTGCTGCTGAGGTGGCTGCTGCTGCTGAGGTGGCTGCTGCTGCTGCTGAGGTGGCTGCTGCTGAGGTGGCTGCTGCTGAGGTGGCTGCTGCTGAGGTGGCTGCTGCTGCTGCTGAGGTGGCTGCTGCTGCTGCTCTTGGTTGGCAGGAGGACTGGTGGCGGCAGTGATGGTCCAGGTTTGCGGAGTGGTGGTGGCAGGGCTACTACATGTTGTTGTAGCGGCAGGGCTGTTCCATGTTTGCCTAGTGGTGGCTGAGCTCCACGCATGCATGGGAGTGGCGGTGGTGCTCCAGGCAGGAGCAGCGCTTGCCATGGTGGTGTCGGCGAAGTGACCAGCTGCACTCAGACTTGTGGTGGTGTAACGGTGGGTGTCCTGGCTTTGAATAGAGGTGTCCGTGCAGTGGTATGCAGCACAAGTCGGTAGTGAGGTGAAGCGAGTCAATGGTGGCACAGGTGGAAATGACACCACTGACTGCTGACCGTACCGATTATGCTGCATAGCCTGCAAGAAAGCATTGTTGCAGGCCTGCAGCACATTCAGCTGTTGCTCAGGACTAAGGTGTTCTGCCATGCCCTTTTCAATCTTACTAAAAAAATGGTGTGCTGGTCTGTTGAGGTCGGCCTCCAGACGGTCAAGGCGCTGTTCTACAGAATTGAAGCAGTGTTCAAAGTGGTTAAAACCATGTTCCATGAGTGCAAAACCGCTTTCAACTCTGTCGGACAGTGACTTGAGGCTGGAATTAAAGGCCTCGCTCAAATGCATAAACTCGGGCAAGACATTCCTGTCCAAGGCCCTCTGCCGCTGGCGGGTAGTGCCCGCATAACCAGTGGCAGAGACCTGGGACAGGGGAACACCTGATGGCCCAGCTTCCTGGTCACCAGCTGTGTGTGTGGCTGACCTGCAAGGTGCTTCATGGCTGTCGGATGGCTGGGACGGGTCAGAGGACGTCCGAGGAAGGACCGCTCCAGGGCCAGGTTGCAGGGTGCTGCTCCAGGTGCTGTGGAAGAAAGGAAAATCATTACTACCATGCCTTTACAAGAAGCATCAGCTGTGGATTAGAAAAACACAGATTAAAAATAAAAACCCAAAATTTATAATACTTACGATCTCGTGGCAAGGACCGGTCTTAGGAACTGCAACGCGTGATAGTGACGGTATCTAGTTCTGGTCCTTGACGCAGATCCACTGCGAACCTGGCCCTCAGCACGAACATCACTGTTGAAGCGGTCCTTGATCGAACGCCAACGTGTTCGGACTTTGTCCACTGTTGGGAAAAAAAAACAGTGCCGTCAAGGACAACAGTCACTGCGGCACAATATAGCAATACAATACTCAAAGCAGTCACTGTAGAGCCCGATGACACTGTTGGGTTTCCTGCTAGAATATACCTAGCACGAAACCCAACAGTGCCGTCAAGGACAACAGTCACTGCGGCACAATATAGCAATACAATACTCAAAGCAGTCACTGTAGAGCCCGATGACACTGTTGGGTTTCCTGCTAGAATATACCTAGCACGAAACCCAACAGTGCCGTCAAGGACAACAGTCACTGCGGCACAATATAGCAATACAATACTCAAAGCAGTCACTGTAGAGCCCGATGACACTGTTGGGTTTCCTGCTAGAATATACCTAGCACGAAACCCAACAGTGCCGTCAAGGACAACAGTCACTGCGGCACAATATAGCAATACAATACTCAAAGCAGTCACTGTAGAGCCCGATGACACTGTTGGGTTTCCTGCTAGAATATACCTAGCACGAAACCCAACAGTGCCGTCAAGGACAACAGTCACTGCGGCACAATATAGCAATACAATACTCAAAGCAGTCACTGTAGAGCCCGATGACACTGTTGGGTTTCCTGCTAGAATATACCTAGCACGAAACCCAACAGTGCCGTCAAGGACAACAGTCACTGCGGCACAATACAGAGCAGGGAAATACTCACTAAACGCCTTTTTGGAGGATGCTGTGGCGCTGTCCCAGCCATCCATCAACGCTGCGGCCACCTCATTCCATAGTCGCTGGGTCACCACATTGTCCTTGTACAGCCGGTCACGGCTGTTCCACAACGGCGCACGCTCCTGGACCAGGCTGATGAGCTGCTCATTATCCAGGTAGATGTCTTCATCCCGTTGTGGAACCTAGACAAAACACATTCATTAGAATAATCAAATTTAAATTGAATAAAAAGTTACAAAAAAAAGAAACATAAAAAAGAGTAAAAATAGAAGATAAAAAATAAAGAACATTACAAATCATTTGATACATACATTCCGTATCACCACCGGGACTTGGCTTCGCTGCTCCTGCTCTTCGCCCTCAGTAGTCCCGTCCGCAGAAGATGATGATGATGATGTCTTAAAAAAGTTGAAAAAAACGTAAGAGATTTGGAGTGGCAGCAGATATACTTACCAGATGCACGAAAATAATCACCTCACGGTATGCTTGCACCAATTCCTGCCGCGATGGGGAATATTCGGATTCTGAAGACATACTGCATGTAAAAATAATAAAAATCATTAGTACATACATAATTTAAAAGGACAGGCATATAATGTAATATACTCACATTCTTGACGCTGATAGAAGATGGGTTCCTTGGTGACTGTCTGCTCTCCAATCTGTCAGTGTAGTAGTGGCAGAGTTTTGGCAGGCACCTCCTTTATATAGACTTTTTTTTTTTACTTTAGAAGTTTATAACTAGTACAACAAGTGGACACCACCAAAAAAACGCAGCGCTAAAAAAACGCATACATGCGCATGCCAGTGCGCACGTATGCGCATCCATAGGCTATAATGGCCATTTTTAGAGCAAAACGTGCGCATACGTGCGCATGCGCTTTTTTGCAGGACCAAAAAATGCAACATGTAGCGTCTGTAAAATAAAAACGCACACTCCAAAAAAACGCAGCGCATGAAAATCGCATACGTGCGCATGCCAGCGCGCAGGTATGCGCACCCATGTTAAATATAGGGGAAAAAACGCATGCGCACGTATGCGTTTTTTTCAAGCGCAAAAAAACGCAAATGTGAAACCAGCCTTAACATGGCTGCGCATATGTATGCATACAAATGCGTTTGTACGCGTTTGTATGCGCATGCGTTTTTTTGTAGTGTGCGCTCGGGCGCACAAAATGCATCCTGTTGCATTTTTTGTGCGTCCGACTTGCCCCAAAAAAACGCATGCGCACGCAATGCATTTTTTTACAGTAAAACACCCATTAAAGTCTATGGGTGCGCATACGTGCGCATTGTAATGTGCATGTATGCGCAAAAGAACGCATGCATTTTTTTAAAAAAACGCACCAAAACCCACAAAAAATGCACACAAACGCATGATGCGTTTTTTTCATGCGTTTGTGTGCGCAAAAAACACGTAGCAAAAAAACGCAAGTGTGAAAGTAGACTAAGGTGGTGATAAAGGGGGGTTTGATTTACTATTTTTTTTTTTATTTTGATCACTGTGATAGAGTCTATCACAGTGATCAAAATGAACTAACAGGAAATATTTCCTATTGGTGCCGGCTGGCAGATCTCGGCAGGCGCACTGTGCATGCGACTGCAATTTTTTTCCCGGAAGAAGATGCCGCCGGCCGGAGGACATCATGGGAGAAAGCAGGAGGGTCCAGGGACACTTGAGGTATCGGGGGGAGATCGGACAACCCCACTTCTCTCTCCTCCATCAGAGGAGAGAGAAATTAAATGTGAAATCTGACTTTTTTCTTAGATCACCATTATTCCTACCTGTGGCTGGACAGACTACAGCTTCAAACTAACAATGCAAAACATCTATGTACACTAAACCTATTACATTTATATTGCTTACCTTATACCAACACATCCTGTACTGTACATTGCTTACATTACTACAAACAATACATAGGCAAACATCTTACACTTTACATGTCACAATATGTACAGAAGAAGCAAGACATTATTCAGATTACACATCACATTAAACACAGCTCTGATGTCAGGGCAATAGGTCCATCTCCTTACACCTGGTTGGAAATTAAAGAGGGTTTTTTGCGCTTTTTTTAAAAAGTTTACAAAGTGCAGAGATGCTTTTGAAGTAAGAAACAAGTCAAACTTACCAACTGGAATCTGCACCCCATTCCAGCTCCAGCCACTTAGAAGGTCTCTAACGCAAAAGCAGAAATGAGGACCTACCATGATCAGTGAGGCTCCTGATCAGCCGTAACATCAGGTTAGAAGCTGGAATGATTTCAAATAGTAGACACAGACAGAAGATCCTCTGTAAGATCAATATATGAAACCTTTGCACTCCAATAGTTCATCATAATGCACATTTCCACCTGTTTTAGAGATGGAAATGGGCCGCCTTACCTTCCCAGAGGGGTATGACTTGTTTCTTTCCTTTATAAGCATACCTATGTTCTGTAAATTAAAAAAACAAAAAAAAATACATTTCCTCTAAAAAACTGAAAACTCAAAATTCAACCCAGAATATATATATATATATATATATATATATATATATATACCGTATATGTTTAAATTAGAGTGTTCTTTTTTTTGATGCATGCTCTCTCGTTTTTTCGTCTAAGGCTGGAGTCACATTTGTGAGTGCAATGCGAGAAACTCGCGCGTGTCTCTGCCACTGGCGGCTCGGACCGGAGCGTTCAGCTGCATAGAAAGACATGCAGACGCACACTCTGGTCCCGAATGCCGGCAGCAGTGCCGGGTATTGAGGTGAGAGACTCGTGCGAGTTTCTCGCATTGAACTCGCAAGTGTGACCCCGGCCTAATGTGGACACACTGGGAAATCAAATATTCATGATGAATGGTGTACGTTAACCCATGCTGAGTGCTCTTACGTATCCTCGCCTATACTTTGTAGTTATCGGTTGCTTTTGATATAGGACGGAAAACTATTTTTTAGTGGGGGATGCAAGTCATGAAATAGCAGGTCAGTTAAAGTGCAAATCTCGCTATTCGTGAGTGTATTTTATTTTGGGAAAAGGTGAGAATACCCATAATATCTTTATCTAATTGTGTAAAAAATATAGCAACATTTTCACATTTGGAGGGACCTGCAAAGAAAACATAAGACGATTTCGAGCGTCATAGCGAAGAGTTTTCGAGCAATTTGCATGAGACAAAGGGCTAGAGAAGAGGAAAATCAGCCAATAAAATATACCTCTATGGCTTTAACATCTTCGGCAGCATATGTTATTACAAACTTACCTGACGATTCATCTCACAGTTCAGCTGATAATATTGAAAGTTCACAAGAGCAGTTGTCAACTTTCACCGAGGGCTCACAAGCTAAGACTCTTGTGAAACAAGTACAAAAGATTTTGAATTTCTGAAATTAGCAGCAGGGTTAGGAAGTTGTCAGTTATCTTATACTATATATACTCTGTTTTCATTCTTCAAACTACAATAAAGGCACGTGGACCTAATGTTGAAGATTTTCTAGGGAAAAAGTAATCCATCCAAAGAATCCAGACAGAAAAATGAAAGGAACACACAGAAGCAATAAAAATTGATTTTCAAAATGAGGTACTAGAAGTTGTTACTGTTCTCCCTTGGAAGGCAAATTGTTACCAACTGTATATGGTCTGAAATTTCAAAGAAAAACATCTTCCTATAGTAATATCATTTGGAAATAAAGAGCAACTTATATGTATACCAAAATTGGATGATTCTAGCAGCAAGACCAGGAACAAGTGGTTTGGAATGCGATCACCAATTGTAACCTCAAAGATAAAGTGCAGATCCTTTGTTGTGATACCACAGCCTCAAATACAGGTCAGATATTAAGCCATGGCTTCAATGTGTTTTTGCAATAAAAGCACCTTACCAAGATTTAGGCTTCCTATGCTGAAGTTGGTGAAGGTTTATGAAAAAGTGGACAAAAACATCTCAAATGCAGTTACACAGAAGTTTTGCTAGCATTTATGGTATTTAAGTGACAAAGTAGCTGTCTTGTCACTGTTTGACGATGAAGTTGACCAGATAATAAAAACAGGAATGATGAAAAAGTTAGACAATGAAAATATATATCGGCCCCTGGGAAATGATGTATGCCATAAAGGAAGAACTTTGAGGTTCATTGTATGGTGGGTTTTCATCCTAATCAATTCTTATCTCAGGGAAAAAAATTAATGATGGCTTAGTGGTTGGTACTAAAATAAATAAATAATAAATAAATGATTTAAAATCAATCAAGAGCAAGGATTTGTTCTCTCATCTCAAGATTGATGATAGTTTTCTCCAAGAGGATCCTTCTTCAAGAGAGACTAATTCCTCATTTTTGAAAAGCCAAAAATAGTGTATTGTCCCTAGGTAAGGTTGATGCAAGATGTCCATGGCCTTATTGCAGAAGAGGAACAAAAACAATTTTTGCTACATTGTGTATAAGAACATAAAGTTGTATCCTGTAAAGATAATATGAAGTATCATGTATTTCCCTATTTCCAGAATCTTCTATTCACATACTGAACTCTGCTATGCCAGTGGTGAGGGTTTGACAACCTGTTCTTTGCCCTTTGCCTGTCACAACTATGGACCTGTTTCTCCTTAGCTCTGTAACACGACCGTTCAGCTCTCTCTCTCTCACTCCTTCCTGCTCTTCCCCCCTCCCCTCCCAAAAGAATGCTAATTAGCAAGGAATATTCTTTGTCTAAGCCCATGTGCTTGGATATATGTGTGGAAAATATTAAAGAGGCCATAACTCGGACTCAATCAGTGACAGAAAAATGAAAACTACATATCCGAGAAGTTCTTCAACAGAACTATTTAGCCTGTGTTTTTCCCAGTTCAAGCTTCAGAGGTATCCGAGAAGTAGATTCTTGCACAGCCGGGGCAGCCTGATGCTTCGTGTTTGGTTTTGAATGAACGCCAGCGACAAGCTGAATAAAATGATACTGTGTGTGTTTCTATACGAGGTACCCTCTGCAAGATATGATTATTATAGTTTTCCTAGCCAGATTGTAACTCTGAAAGCAGGGGGGGACTGTCACAAGGCAGGCCTTTTAGTGATGTCACAAGCCCAGGGGTATAAGTCACCTTCACACAGGACAGCCCTCATTATAGCCTGGGAAACTGCTGCATCCAGACCCCTCTGTTATGAATGGGTCACCGAGAAGGATAGCAGGCTGAGGCTAAGCCACAGAAAACCAGAGAGGTTGGTAACTAAGCGAATTGCAGACCCCTGATCCTGTCCACACAACTAGCAGTAGCCATGGAGTGCACCTACGATGATCCTAGATGCTTCAGCACAGCCAGAGAGCTAACTAAGCCTAAAGCAAGAAAGGGGAAATCTAAACTGCCCCAGAGCAGACCCCAAAGGAATAGATAGCCCCCAAAGATATATTGTTGGTGAGTAGAGTTGAGCGATACCGTCCGATACTTCAAAGTATCGGATCGGAATGGATCGGCCGATCTTAAAAAAAAGTATCGGTATCGCCGATTCCGATACCGGAAGTCCCATTCAAGTCTATGGGACTTCCGGTATCGGAATAAGAAAAACCCTGTTTTTGCCTTGTACAGCCTCTCTGGGGTCTGTACGGGCCTTTCGGGGGGCTGTGCCAGCCTGCCAGGGGGTCTGTGCAGGCTCCGGTGGTCTGTGCCGGCCTGCCGGGGGGCTGTGCCGGCCTGCCGGTGGTCTGTGCAGGCTCCGGTGGGCTGTGCCGGCCTGCCGGTGGTCTGTGCAGGCTCCGGTGGGCTGTGCCGGCCTGCCGGGGGGCTGTGCCGGCCTGCCGGTGGTCTGTGCAGGCTCCAGTGGGCTGTGCCGGCCTGCCGGGGGGCTGTGCCGGCCTGCCGGTGGTCTGTGCAGGCTTCGGGGGTCTGTGCAGGCATCGTCCGATGGGACTACAAGTCCCATCGGGCGATGCCTGCTACCATGACAGTGATTGACACATTAGCCAATGATGGGACAGTAGTAGTCCCATCATCCGGCTAATGTGTTGAATGTAAAAAAAAAAAAAAAAAATTACATGCTACATACATGCTACATACATACAACATGCATACTACATACATGCTACATTCATACTACATACTACATACAGGATACCTACCTTCCGTCATTGGATTCCTGCAGCCCGTAGAGAACGGCAGCATCAGCTGATGCTGCCGTTCTCTACCCAAGATCGTCGTGGGACACACTCGTGGACTGCTTCGGATCGTGGGTGAGTATTTTTGTGGTTTGTTATGTTAATATTTATTCCGTAAAAGACAATGGCTTCGGGGAACAATGTGACAAGTATTGGTAAGTATGTTACTCTATGTTATATGTACTGTATGTCTATGTATGTATTGTATGAATGTATTGTATGTAGTATGTATGTAGTATATATGTGGTATGTATGTAGCATGTAGTATGTATGTAGTATGTATGTAGCATGCATGTAGCATGCAGTATGTATGTAGCATGCATGTAGTATATATGTAGTATGTATGTAGCATGTAGCATGTAGTATGTATGTAGTATGTATGTGGTATGTATGTAGCATGTAGTATGTATGTAGCATGCATGTAGTATGTATGTAGTATGTAGTATATATGTAGTATGTATGTAGCATGTAGTATGTATGTAGCATGCATGTAGTATATATGTAGTATGTATGTAGCATGTAGTATGTAGCATGCAAGTAGTATGTATGTAGTATGTATGTAGTATATATGTAGTATGTATGTAGCATGTAGTATGTATGTAGCATGCATGTAGTATATATGTAGTATGTATGTAGCATGTAGTATGTATGTAGCATGCATGTAGTATGTATGTAGTATGTATGTAGTATATATGTAGTATGTATGTAGCATGTAGTATGTATGCAGCATGCATGTAGTATATATGTGTTATGTATGTAGCATGCATGTAGTATGTATGTAGTATGTATGTAGTATGTATGTAGCATGCATGTAGTATGTATGTAGTATATATGTGGTATGTATGTAGTATGTATGTAGTATGTATGTAGTATGTATGTAGCATGCATGTAGTATGTATGTAGTATATATGTGGTATGTATGTAGTATGTATGTAGTATGTATGTAGCATGCAGTATGTATGTAGCATGCATGTAGTATATATGTAGTATGTATGTAGCATGTAGTATGTAAGTAGCATGCATGTAGTATATATGTAGTATGTATGTAGCATGTAGTATGTATGTAGCATGCATGTAGTATGTATGTAGTATGTATGTAGTATTTTTTTTTTTTTTTTTTAACATTTAACACATTAGCCGGATGATGGGACTACTACTGTCCCATCATTGGCTAATGTGTCAATCACTGTCATGGTAGCAGGCATCGCCCGATGGGACTTATAGTCCCATCGGACGATGCTTGCACAGACCCCCGGACATCAGCACAGCCCCCCGGCAGGCCGGCACAGCCCCCCGGCAGGCCGGTACAGACCCCCACAGGGTGCACAGACCACCGACAGGCCGGCACAGCCCCCCGGCAGGCCGGTACAGACCCCCACAGGGTGCACAGACCACCGGCAGGCCGGCACAGCCCCCCGGCAGGCCGGTACAGACCCCGGGCAGTCCACACAGCCCCCCGGCAGGCCGGCAGAGACCCCCGGAAGGCCCGAAATGACGGCACATCATGATGCGCACACACCGCGCATCATGATGACGTCATTTCGGCTGTCAATCAACTTTGAACTTCCGATTCCGATGCCGACTTCCGATATTGAAAAAATATCGGAAGTCGGTATCGGAATTCCGATACAGCAAGTATCGGCCGATACCCGATACTTGCGGTATCGGAATGCTCAACACTATTGGTGAGACAAGATGAAAACACAAACACAGGCAGAAAAATAGACTGAGAAAATGATGAGGCCCACACAGACTAGACAGGACAGGAATGGAAAGACACTGTCTGCAATCACGCAAAAAACCCTGCAAAAAGTCCAACACGTCTGATGCACAAAAAACACTGAAGTTGCACGACTTTGCCCCCACTCTACTCTTCAAATGCCCATTTCATGGCCAACAATTCCCGACTCCCCATGTCATAGTTATGTTCAGATGGGGAGAATTTTCGAGAAAAGAAGGCACAGGGATTCATCTTAGAAGTCACCGGATCTCTTTGGGACAAAACGGCTCCTGCACCAATCTCAGAAGCATCTACCTCCACCTGAAATGGGAATGAGGCATCAGATTGCCATAAAACCAGAGCAGAAGTGAATCTCTGCTTAAGCTCTTGAAATGCCGAAACTGCCTCTGGAGACCAATTCACCACATCAGCGCCCTTTTTGGTCAAATCAGTCAGTGGTTTAACAATACCAGAAAAATTACTTATAAATTTATGGTAGAAATTAGCAAAACCCAAAAACTTCTGAGGAGCCTTCAAAGAAGTGGGCTGAACCCAATCATAAATGGCCTGTATCTTGGTCGGGTCCATTTCAATAGCAAATGGGGACAAAATGAATCCCAAAAATGAAATCCTCTGTACACCAAAGAGGCACTTTAATCCCTTAACATACAGAGAATTTTCCCTCAAAATCCGAAACACAGTCCGGATATGTTCTACATGAGAATCCGAAACACTGGAAAAGAACAAAATATCATCCAGATAAATTATCAAAAACTTATCCACAAAGTTCTGGAAAATATCGTTCATAAAAGACTGGAAGACAGAAGGGGCATTAGTGAGCCCAAAAGGCATCACCAAGTACTCAAAATGTCCCTCCATAGCATTAAACGCCATCTTCCATTCATCCCTGTGCTTGATGCGAATAAGATTATACGCCCCCTAAGGTCAAGTTTGGTAAACCAACAAGCACTTTTGACCCTGGAAAATAAATCAGAAATCAGGGGTAACGGGTTCTGATTAGAGTTGAGCGATACCGTCCGATACTTCAAAATATCGGATCGGAATGGATCGGCCGATCTTTAAAAAAAGTATCGGTATCGCCGATGCCGATACCGGAAGTCCCATTCAAGTCTATGAGACTTCCGGTATCGGAATTGGAAAAACCCTTTCCTGCCCTTGTACAGCCTCTCGGGGGTCTGTACGGGCCTTCCGGGGGTCTCTGCCGGCCTGCCGGGGGGCTGTGCCGGCCTGCCGGTGGGCTGTGCGGACTGCCCGGGGTCTGTACCGGCCTGCCGGGGGGCTGTGCTGGCCTGCCGGGGGGTTGTGCACCCTGTGGGGGTCTGTACCGGCCTGCCGGGGGGCTGTGCCGGCCTGCCGGGGGGCTGCGCTGATGTCCGGGGGTCCGTGCAGGCATCGTCCGATGGGACTACAAGTCCCATCGGGCGATGCCTGCTACCATGACAGTGATTGACACATTAGCCAATGATGGGACAGAAGTAGTCCCATCATCCGGCTAATGTGTTAAATGTAAAAAAAAAAAAATACTACATACATACATACTACATGCATGCTACATACATACTGCATGCTACATACATAGTACATATATACTACATGCATGCTACATACATACTACATACATACTACATATATACCACATGCATGCTACATACATACTACATATATACTACATGCATGCTACATACATGCTACATACATACTACATG
The DNA here is from genome assembly GCF_039654945.1 of Dendrobates tinctorius. Lineage (NCBI taxonomy): Eukaryota > Metazoa > Chordata > Amphibia > Anura > Dendrobatidae > Dendrobates > Dendrobates tinctorius. The sequence goes on along the minus strand of NW_027361671.1, from coordinate 16,960,314 downwards.
CATGCTACATGCATGCTACATACATATTACATGCTACATATATACTACATACATACTACATACATACTACATGCATGCTACATACATACTACATGCTACATACATACCACATATATACTACATACATACTACATGCATGCTACATACATACTACATGCTACATACATACTACATACATGCTACATACTACATACATGCTACATACATACTACATGCATGCTACATGCTACATACATACTACATATATACTACATGCATGCTACATACATACTACATGCTACATACATACTACATACTACATACATACTACATACATACTACATATATACTACATGCATGCTACATACATACTACATGCTACATACATACTACATATATACTACATGCATGCTACATACATACTACATGCTACATATATACTACATACATACTACATACATACTACATGCATGCTACATACATACTACATGCTACATACATACTACATACATGCTACATACATACTACATACATACTACATGCATGCTACATACATACTACATGCTTCATACATACTACATACATGCTACATACACACTACATACATACTACATGCATGCTACATACAATACATTCATACAATACATACATAGACATACAGTACATATAACATAGAGTAACATACTTACCAATACTTGTCACATTGTTCCCCGAAGCCATTGTCTTTTACGGAATAAATATTAACATAACAAACCACAAAAATACTCACCCATGATCCGAAGCAGTCCACGAGTGTGTCCCACGACGATCTTGGGTAGAGAACTGCAGCATCAGCTGATGCTGCCGCTCTCTACGGGCTGCAGGAATCCAATGACGGAAGGTAGGTATCCTTCCGCACTGTATTCCTCCGCCACTTAAAAAAAAAAAGTCCCTAGTCTCACTTTATGGTAAAAGCTGTGTGGGAATTCCCACACAACTTTTACCATAAAGTGAGACTAGGGACTTTTGACAATATAACTCTGCAGAATCCTGACCCTGGTTCAATACCAATAAGGTTTTCTCAGGTTGATCAATAGCATTAGGTTCATCATACAACAACCTCAAGGCTTGAAAAAACGCGACCACATTAGCCAGAATAGTATCTCCGGGTGTCAAAGAAAAGGCCCAATCCTGGGGATCGCCATGCAGCAGGGAGATGACAATTTAACCTGCTGCACAGAGCTCCCCAATGAGTTAGCAAAAAATAGTTTACGATTATACCTAAAATTCAAAAATTTAGACCGATCCCCAGAAAACACATCAGGAGTAGGGATTTTTGGTTCAACAGCAGATGATTGAGCGAGATAGGCAGAAATTCCCCCACTATATCAGCACTCTGGTATATTCTGAAAGCAAAGCAAAATAGACCAATATAACAGGGGACAAAACAAACTGGCACATGCAGTAACATATGGGCGGTGATTCAACACAGCCCCAGCCGGAGCTGGCTGACCCGCACAAAGCAGAGATAGATAAAACCAGATCAAATGCAAACAGAATAGAAAATGAACCACTTAGCTGAACCATGCAGGGAAAGAGCAGGAGACATCAGACCTCAGAAGGCACAGGAAGAAAATCACCAGCAGGGATAGAGGGCGTCAGCTGTCTTAAATCCCAATCAGAAACCCCAGATCTCCAATCGTCATCCTCATTATCAGGTGGCAAGCCTCTGTCAATCAGATCAGCTCCACTACCTCCAGTAACCACCAGAGGGAGCCCAGAAAGAGAACTCGCAACCCCTCTGTAAATCTGACCAGCTCCACTACCTTCAGTAATCACCAGAGGGAAGCCAGAGAGAGAATTCACAACACCCCTCAATGCAAGATGACGTCTTGCTCCTCCCACCAGCATGGTTCTGCCTGAAATGATCTAAGTAACATGTGAGTGCCTCTTTTATTCCGTTAATCCTCTTTTTTTTATTTGTAATTGCTGTGTACATATTTTAATTGTCTCATATTGTAAAATCTTTTTACATCTTCTGTAAACACTGCCTGTCTTTTGGGAGTTAAATATAAAATTATTAGTTCTGTCTTCTTGTTCTATGATGAATTCACGTGCCTAAAAGGTAATTACGCTATTACTTTGGGTTGACTTCGGAACCTCTGTATTAATTTAAAATATTAATATAGAAATCGGAAGCTGGTGGCAGCGAAATGTGTTTTGGCTAGGTGGGTAGCACTGGCAGTGACGGAGCAGGTTTTATAAGCTGATTGTGTGACTGAGGCCAAAGCATTTATAATTCCCTCGCTGCAGCATGCCTAATAGCCAGCGCACAACAAGTGGCCCGTCCGGTGACTAATTATCCTAGGTGCAGTTCCCAGACTGACCTGAGGGTAAAGGGGGCACCGGAGAGCTGCAAGTTCCAAAGCAGAACTGGAAAGTGGGATATACATAAATCCCAGCAGTTTGTAACACATTGTGGCAGCGATGGGATAGCTAAAATAAGCCCCCATGTGGTAAATTGTTAGGTCAAGACAAGCTTGCTGTTTTTCATCACATTGTGGCAGTGGTGGGATAACTAAGATAAGCCCCCCTGCACATGTGATAGCCGTGTGTGGCCAAAGGTCACACCCCTGATCGTGACATACCCTGACTGCAAGAAAAAAGCTTAAAAGAAAATATCCCAATTAATTAATACGAGCATATTAAGACATTATCTTTTGTAAGCATTTATTACTTTATTTAAAGTAAAATAGTAAATAGACAATTTCTATAAATTCTTGATTTTTCTCCCTAATTTCATGAAATTGTGAAATCATAGCTTAGTGACTTAATACTAGTTTCCATAAAGTAATTTTGACGTCAAGTGGGCGCAGGTTACCATTTAGAGTTTGAGAGAGTTTAGGACCAAATGAAAAAATTTAGAGGGTATGCACATTGGATTTCTTAAAAATAAATTTTTACCACATATAAGGGACACCCTAATATATATATATATATATATATATATATATATATATATAAATATATATATATATATATTTATATAATATACATATATACATATATATATATATATAGCTCTGCCAAAAATTATTAGACCACTGCACAGTTTTCTAAAAATCACCATCTCTACATGTCTGACAGCCATTCCATTCCAGTGTCGGTTGAATTCCAACCAAAGTATACCTCATTCTACTTAATGTGCTTCTGATTTGGTGATCACCTGAGCCAAATCTTATTTAATGAGAGAGAGTATAAAAAACACTGCTGTGGTCTTCACAATCCTCTTGCAATAGGACAACCTGGATGGCCAAACAAGTGGTAGGAATAGCCCAAAATTAATTTGATTGAAAAGATAACTTTTAACCATCAATCAAAGGAGTTGAAAAGAAAACCCTTGAGTTAAGGTACTGTCACACTTAGCGATGCACCAGCGATCCCGACCAGCGATATGACGCGGTCAGGATCGCTGGTGCATCGCTAAGTGGTCGCTAGTGAGCTGCCACACAGGCAGATCTCGCCAGCGACATCGCAGGGGTCGTGGGTCGCTACTTACCTGTCACACTAGGCAATCCTGCGTCCTCCCGCCCGGCTCCACGCTCGTCGCTCATCTCTCCACAGGAAGCGCCGCAGGAAGCTGACGACGAGAAACGGTCCAGGACGTTATCGCGCGATCAGCGATAACCAGCGGGGGAGCGGGTCGTAGGTAAGTATCACACACAGTGATATCACTAGCAATATTGCTATAACGTCACAAGTTATATAGATAGCGATATCGCTTAGTGTGACAGCCCCTTAAGGAAAAGAAGGGTTCAATTCTGGCTTTACTAGCAGAGGGATACAGTGAGTGTCATATTGCCTCCAGCCCTAAAATTTCGAAGATGGCAGTACATTACATCTAGGTCAAGCAGCAGACACAGTGGGAACAACAAAGCTGCAGATGGGCAGAGGGCAAAAGTGATTCTCCACTGACCTGGATGACCGTCATCTTATTCAAATGTCTCTCAGCAACGGCCGGATGATATCTAGAGACCTACAAAAGGAATGGCACATGGCAGCTGAGGTGACATGCACGGCAAGAACAGTTCATAACAGGTTCTTATAGGCAGGCCTCAAGTCATGTAAAGCTAGAAAAAGGTTTTCATCAATGAGAAGCAAAGGAGAGCCAGGCTGAAGTTTGCCAAAGACCATAAGGATTGCACCATAGAGGACTTGAGAAAGGTTATCTTCTTTGTTGAGTCTAATTTTCAGTTTTGACCAACACCTGGTGGTCTAATGGTTAGACAGAGATCTGGAGAGGAGTACAAGCCACAGTGTCTTGTACCCACTGTGAAATTTGTTAGATGATCGTTGATGATCTGGGGATGCTTCAGCAAGGCTGGAATTTGGGCAGGTTAATCTTTGCGAAGGACATATGATTCACGTAGCACACAAGGTTATCCTTGCAAAACACTCTGAGGACTGTTTTTTCCAGCAAGACAATACCCCATGCCACACAGCATGGTCATTCAATGTGTGGCTGAAGGAGCACCACATCAAAACCCTGTCATGGCCAGCCCAATCTCCAGGCCTTAACTCCTTTGAAAACCTCTGGAATGTAATCAAGAGGAAGATGGATAGTCACAAGCCATCAAACAAAGAAGCACTGCTTAAATATTTGTACCAGGAGTGGCATAAGGTTACTCAAAAGCATTGTGAAAGACTGGTGGAAAGCATGCCAAGACGCTTGAAAGCTGTAATTAAAAATCATGATTATTCCACCAAATATTGATTTCTGAACTCTTCCTGAGTTAAAACATGAGTATTATTGTTTCTACATGAATAAGAACTTGTTTTCTTTGCATTATTTGAGGTCTGAAAGTACTATTTCTTTTTTATTATTTTATCAATTTCTCATGTGCTGCAAATAAATACAAACTTTTTAGTCAGTACTTTATAGAATAAAACAATAATGTACATTTTAATAAAAAAGATATAAAAATACACCTATAAAGAGAAAATTCAGAGAAACTGAAAGTTTTGCAGTGGTCACTTAATATCTGCCAGAGCTGTGTATATATATATATATATATATATATATATATATATATATATATATATATACAATTGAGGCAGTTCTGAAGGCAAAAGGGGGTCCAACCCCTTACTAGCATGGTGTACCTAATAAAGTGGCCAGTGAGTGTATATATATACAGGGTGGGCCATTTATATGGATACACCTAAATTAAATGGGAATGGTTGGTGACATCAACTTCCTGTTTGTGGCACATTTGTATATGGGAGGGGGAAAACTTTTCACTGGTCAAAAAATAAAGGGAACACTTAAACAACAGAATATAACTCCAAGTCAATCAAACTTCTGTGAAATCAAACTGTCCACTTGGGAATCAACACTGTTTGATAATCAAATTCACATGCTGTTGTGCAAACGGAATAGACAACAGATGGAAATAATTGACAATTATCAAGCTACGCTCTATAAAGGAGTGGTTCTGCAGATGGGGACCACCGACCACATCTCAGTACCAATGCTTTCTGGCTGATGTTTTGGTCACTTGAATGTTGGTTGTGCTTTCACATTCGTGGTAGCATGAGACAGACTCTGCAACCCACACAACTGGCTCAGGTAGTGCAGCTCATCCAGGATGAGGTCAAAGAAACAGGCCAAGGACCTCAGAGACAGAATTGTGGCAAGGCACACATCTAGCCAAGATTACAAAAGAATTTCTGCAGTACTAAAGGTTCCTAAGAGCAAAGTGGCCTCCATAATCCTTAAATTGAAGAAGTTTGGGACCACCAGAAGTCTTCCTAGACCTGGATGTCCAGGAAAACTGAGCAATCATGGGAGAAGAGCCTTGGTGAGAGAGAGATAAAGAAGAACCCCAAGATCACTTGGCTGAGTTCCATAGATGCAGTAAGGAGATGGTAGAAAGTTCCACAAAGTCAACTATCACTGCAGCCCTCCACCAGTCAGGCCTTTATGGCAGAGTGGCCCGATGGAAGCATCTCCTCACTACAAGACATATGAAAGTTTGCATAGTTTGCTAAAAAACACATGAAGGACTCCCAGACTATGAGAAAGAAGATTCTCTGGTCTGATGAGACGTAGATAGAACTTTTTCGTGATAATCCTAAGGGGTATTTATGGAGAAATCCAGGCACTGCTCATCACCTGCCCAATACAATCTCAACAGTGAAACATAGTGGTGGGAGCATCATGCTATGGGGGTGTTTTTCATGTGCAGGGACAGAATGATTGGTTGCTACTGAAGCAAACATGAATGTGGCCAAGTACAGAGAGATCCTGGATGAAAACCTCTTCCAGAGTGCTCTGGACCTCAGGCTTGACCGAAGCTTCACCTTCCAACAAGACAATGACCCTAAGCACACAGCTAAAATAATAAAGGAGTGGCTTCAGAACTACTATGTGACCGTACTTGACTGGCCCAGCCAGAGCCCTAACCTGAACCCAACTGAACATCTCTGGAGAGACCTGAAAATGACTGTCCACCAACGTTCACCATCCATCCTGATGGACCTGGAGAGGATCTGCAAGGAAGAATGGCAGAGGATCCCCAAATCCACATGTGAAAAACTTGTTGCACCATTCCCAAGAAGATTCATGGCTCTACTAGCTCTAAAGGGTGCTTCTATTCAATACTGAGCAAAGGGTCTGAATACTTATGACCATGTGATATTTTAGCTTTTATTTTTTAATAAATTTGCAAAAATTTCTACATTTCTATTTTTTTCAGTCAAGATGGGGAGCAGAGTGTACATTAATGAGAAAAAATGAACTTTTTGGCATTTACCAAATGGCTGCAATGAAAAAAGAGTGAAAAATTTAAAGGGGTCTTAATAATTTCCATACCCACTGTATATAAAATTGTTGGTACCCCTCGTCTAATGACAGAAAAACCAACAATGGTGAGGGAAATAACTTGAAGCTGACAAAAGTAATAATAGATAAAAAATCTCTGAAAATGAACAGATGAAATAGTATAGGAAAAAATCTTGAGGCACATAGTAACTGCTGATAATTTCAGTGTTTATTCAATGAATAATACTTGCTTGGCATTGGTTATATTTGACATAACAAAAACCAACGTTTCGGCTTAGAGACCTTGTTCACAGTTATCTAAAAAGAAAGAAAATTTATAACCCGCTATTTATCAGGCATTGTGAATCGAAGAAATAAACATAATGAAACATAAGCAATGGTATTAAGGGACATAATGTTGCAAGATCATTTAAATCCCATTGTCTAGAATTCCTTGATAGTCTTGAAATTTCATTGTACCCTGCACAGATTCTAAACACCCTCTGACACATGCAGCAAAGCACGCCAAGAACATAACAGTGCCTCCTCCATGTTTCACAGTAGGGACAGTGTTCTTTTCTTGATATGCTTCATTTTTCCATCTGTGAACATCGAGCTGATGCACCTTGCCAAAAAGTTCAATTTTTGTCTCATTTGTTCATTGGACATTCTTCCAGAAGCTTTATGGTGGCTCGTCAACATGTAGTTTGGCAAATTCCAGTCAGGCTTTTTATGATGTTTTATGATTTTTTTCAATAATGGTGTCCTCATTGGTCTTCTCCCATGAAGTCCACTCTGGCTCATACAACGATGGATGGTGCGATCTGACACTGATGTTCCTTGAGCTTGAAGTTCACCTCTGTTTAGAAGTTTTTCGGCGCTTTTTTGTTACCATTTTCCATCTCTTTGATTTGTCATCAATTTTCCTCCTGCGGCCAAGTCCAGGGAGATTGGCTTTAGTCCCATGGAGTTTAAATTTCTGAATAATATGTGCAACTGTAGTCACAGGGACATCAAGCTGCTTGAAGATGGTCTTATAACTTTTACCTTTAACATGTTTGTCTATAATTCTCTTTCTAATCTCTTGAGACAACTCTTTCCTTCACTTCCTCTGGTCCATGTTGAGTGTGATACACACCATGTCACCAAACAGCACAGTGAGTATCTGTAGCCCTCTGTACAGGCCACTCACTGATTCCAAGATTGTAGACACCTGTGATGCTAATTAGTGGACATACCTTGATTTAACATGTCCCTTTTGCAACATTATTTTCAGGGTATCATCATTTCTGTCCAGGCCTGTTTCATGAGTTTCATTTTTTTTTTTAATTCTGTGGAATCAAGGTTATTAAACGAGGGGTACCAACAATTTTGGCCACGTGTGTGTGTGTGTGTGTGTATATATACACTCACTGGCCACTTTATTAGGTACACCATGCTAGTAAGGGGTTGGACCCCCTTTTGCCTTCAGAACTGCCTCAATTCTTCGTGGCAGAGATTCAACAAGGTGCTGGAAGCATTCCTCAGAGATTTTGGACCATATTGACATGATGGCATCACACAGTTGGCGCAGATTTGTCGGCTGCACATCCCTGATGCGAATCTCCCGTTCCACCACATCCCAAAGATGCTCTATTGGATTGAGATCTGGTGACTGAGGAGGCCATTTGAGTACAGTAAACTCATTGTCATGTTCAAGAAACCAATCTGAGATGATTCGAGCTTTATGACATGGCGCATTATCCTGCTGAAAGTAGCCATCAGATGTTGGGTACATTGTGGTCATAAAGGGATGGACATGGTCAGCAACAATACTCAGGTAGGCTGTGGCGTTGCAACGATGCTCAATTGGTACCAAGGGGCCCAAAGAGTGCCCAGAAAAAATTCCCCACACCATGACACCACCACCACCAGCCTGAACCGTTGATACAAGGCAGGATGGATCCATGCTTTCATGTTGTTTACGCCAAATTCTGACCCTACCATCCGAATGTCGCAGCAGAAATCGAGACTCATCAGACCAGGCAACGTTTTTCCAATCTTCTACTGTCCAATTTCGATGAGCTTGTGCAAATTGTAGCCTCAGTTTCCTGTTCTTAGCTGAGAGGAGTGGTACCCAGTGTGGTCTTCTGCTGCTGTAGCCCATCTGCCTCAAAGTTCGACGCACTGTGCGTTCAGAGATGCTCTTCTGCCTACCTTGGTTGTAACGGGTGGCAATTTGAGTCACTGTTGGCTTTCTATCAGCTCGAACCAGTCTGCCCATTCTCCTCTGACCTCTGGCATCAACATGGCATTTCCGGCCACAGAACTGCCGCTCACTGGATTTTTTTTCTTTTTCGGACCATTCTCTGTAAACCCTAGAGATGGTTGTGCGTGAAAATCCCAGTAGATCAGCAGTTTCTGAAATTCTCAGACCAGCCCTTCTGGCACCAACAATCATGCCACGTTCAAAGGCACTCAAATCACCTTTCTTCCCCATACTGATGCTCGGTTTGAACTGCAGGAGATTGTCTTGACCATGTCTACATGCCTAAATGCACTGAGTTGCCGCCATGTGATTGGCTGATTAGAAATTAAGTCTTAACACACAGTTGGACAGGTGTACCTAATAAAGTGGCCAGTGAGTGTATATATACAGTATATGTTAAGAGTGTGTTAAATAAATAACTAAGTATTTGGTACATTTTGCAGACCTCTGGAAAATGTGTTCTTTTACAATGTTCCTTGGCTACTGTATTTAAAATCAGCAACCAATTTTATGTCATCTTTTGTCATTTATTGACTTATTTACCACTAAATGACTTGGCTTTCCCAGAAATCTTCAGGAGAAAAGCCTTCCGTAAAATGGAAACACACCGCACCCTCACAGTTGTCAAAATCAATTGTTTGGCAGCTGAATGCATGCAACATAACAGAACTATAGAAGAATATATTAATCACATCCATCATATACTAAACTCCAAAAAGGCTTTGCTGTGACTGACAAGTGCCTACCTAATGTATTCTAGCATTATTAGTGAAGATCAATGTATACTTACTGCTTTCAGAAAGAGAGCAGTGGCAAATTGTCATTAAAAATTGACTTCAGTAATAGATTGTGGAAAGTGATCATGAGGGGATGACCCTGGTAATTACTTACAAGTCAAATTCTTGGAGCAATGCAGTTAAGAACATTGAGATAGAAATGTAGATAGTTTACAGCCTATGATGTTTATTAGCGTTTTCTTTAAGACCATTTTTAAAATAACTGTCCTATTAAGAAATTTTCAATCAGGCCAAGCAGTAGCATAAAAAATGTCAGGAACTTAGGAAATAAAAAATTATTTTAGACAAAGTGGGGCTCTGGGCATGGGTTTAAAGTGGGGCCCCAAATGCTAACATATCTAAAGCAGTGTCCGCCCCATCCTGCAGCTTCTATTGCAATTCCAGTCCTCATGTCTTCTGCTGTCCATTGAATCAGTCCCCTCCATATGAGATCAGATGAGCGGATATAAAATCATCCAAATTCATTCAGAAAAATTGCATTTTTTTTTCCTTATTAACATCTCTATGCAATCCATATGGCCATATTTTAGATCTGTATGGTGTCCATTTTTTCTTGATCAATGTTAATAATAGTAATTGATCAGTAGAAAAATGCATGACATATAGAGGAGAAGTGTACCTTTGACTTTCAATTAGGGATGAGCGAATGTGTTTGGTGATACTCGGTTATCACTTGAGTATCCTGGTGCTCGAATGTACTCGCAATGGGCGGTGCTCGATGTAAAACTTGAATGCCCACCCAGCATCTTTTGACCTGTTAAGCAGCCAATAAGCATGCGGTGATTGCCTATTAGTCACTCTAATGCTTAGCCATCTTTATTGTGGCATTACTGTGATTGGCTGGCAGTCTGACATCATCAGGGATTATAAAAGGACAGGTGCCGCCTGGCTCGGCTCATTGACACCATTGCACAGCTCTGTAACACTTCATATTAGAGGGAGAGAGTGCTTGTCAAGCCCTGTGGGCACAGTTTAACGATTGGATGCCTGTAGTTTTGATACTCGTGCTGAAGCTGAGCCATCAAACTAACAGCTCTTCTAAAGGCTGATGAATTGCTTTGCTGTTTGCATCACGTATAGTCTGCAATTAGCCTAGGGGGAAAAGAGAGTCGCAAGAGCATGGAGAGTGAAAGAATCCAGTCTCTACATAGCGATTACTCCTGTGCAGTCCGATGGCAAACATAGCTACAGTTTTTTTGTGGATGCTGAAAAAATATATAAAAAAATATATTTTGCTCCATCAAGTATTACATGATTTGAGGTCCTTTTTATGTTATATAACACACTCTAAAAACAATGAAAGATTTTCCTGGGCTACATTCCTCAGCCATAAACTATTCTGTAGTGTGGAGAACATTTCTGTGATCTCTAAAACTGAGAAAAAGCTTTTAAAAATTTTGTAGGCTTCCAGTCCTAAGCCTCACAGTGTTATGTGGTTTGTAAACATTTCTGTGATCTCTAAAACTGAAAAAGTGATTAAAACATTTTTCCGCATTGAATTTGATTGTCATCCATACACTTTTATGTTCTTTCTGTTACATTATGATGGATTAAACTCCCAAAAACCTCTTTGATTGTTGCAGGTGACTAATTTTTTTCTTTTATTAATAAACTTGGTTTCAAAAGACCTAGCAATTACAAAATGTGCAAGGCATTAAGGGACATGAAAGTGCTGATGATGATGCATGCAGATGCCAAAGATGTGGGGCATTTACGAATATGCCTGTTGCTGGTGCACAAGAAACACGCCTATTCCGCTTTGCTGGGAGGCACGGTATACCATTTCTGAAGCCAGAGCAGTGCAAACATGTGGTCAGTAATCTGCTGCATAGCAGATAATGTTTCCAGCATTCCTGGCAGCACCACACAGTCTTCCACACTGTCCAGTCTAACTAGCTTAAGGTCTGGATCACTTAATCATCAACCTGATCCTCCTTCCTCCCACCATGTTGAGTCCCAAGAGACTAGTGATCCCACACTAAGACACTAGCTTTCCACAACATATATTTCTTGATTGCGGCCTCTCATCTTGCATGCTCCAAGAGGTTCAGAAGGACATGCTGTTTTGTGATTCAGTCACAGCCACAAGAACATGACAGTGGGGAACTTCAAATTTGGGAAAAGAAGGAAGATGATGAGACAGAATTTCCACTAAGTCTTGTTGTTGTTAAGTTACAAAGTCAGGAGGAACAGGAGGGTGCGGTGGTGGATGACAAAGTCACCAACCCAACCTGGAAAGAATGAGGCTAGCAGTGCTGAGGGTGAGAGATTGGCAGCATTGAAACAGACAGGAAGAGGCAGTGGGTTGACCAAAGGGAGAAGGAGGGCAACTGTTCCACAGAGTACCTACACTTCTGAATTTATCTGTCAAAAAGTTAGGCATTCTCTAGTCTTGGACTTTTTTAAAGAGAGTTCTGAGACAAACAAAATGGCCATTTGCAACCTGTGCCAAGCCAAGTTCAGCAGGTGCCTGACAACTAAGAATCTAACAACCACAAGAATGATCAGGCACATGTCATCTAAGCACCCAACTTGGTGGGCCGAACTACTGGGTCCACAATTGGTGCCAACAGGTGACACCATTGTCTCTTCCCCTTTGTTAGATGCTTCCCAATTCCCTGAACAAAATATTGGCGCAGATGACTCCAGACCTGTAGCTATCCTTGCATATTCTGACTTGCCATCATCAGGGACTTTGAAATCCTTTTCCCAGCACAGTGTTCAGCTGTCCCTACCCCAAGACTTCGAATGAAAAAGAAAGTTCCCAGCCACCCCCCACAGGCCCAAAATGCTAAAAGGGCCCTTTTCTAGGCTGCTTACTGTGTATTAATTCTGATAGATATGGAGGATTTCCGCTGACTCATGACAGCAGCCATACCTTGGTCCTCGGTCCCCAGCTGCCACTCTTTCTGGCATCCCCGCCTTGCCCCAGCACATGTCCAGGAACATCACCTGTGCCCTTAGCAATGCACTTACTGGCATTATGCACCTAAAGAGCAACACATGGACAAGCACTTGTGGCCAGGGGTGCTACATTTCCCTGATACTGTAGCACACTGAGTGAACATTGTGGAGTCTGGGGCTGAGTCACACCCTGGCATGACACATGTGCTTCCTACACTGAGGTTTGCTGGCTCTACTTCTATCATGGTTTTTTCCACCTCTTACAGCAGTTCTTGCACTCCCTCCTGGTCCTCCTCATTCTCAATCTCTGATGTGCTATCTCAGAGCACTTTGTCCACATTAGTGGGAAGCTGGAAGCTCTGAAGCACTGCTTGTATAAAGCTGAAGCTAATTTGTCTAGTGGACAAACCACACACTGTGGCAGTTACTTAAAGGAATAACAGATAGACAGATCTGTGATTTTTGCCACTGAACCTCCAACCAGGCATGTTCATGTGTGATAATGGGCATAACTTGGTGGTGGTTGGGAAGCTTGGCAAGCTCACACATGTACCATGCTTAGCACTTGTGCTCAACTTGGTAATTCAGTGGTTTCAGAAAACATACCCAGATTTGGCAGAGCTTCTGGTCGAGTTACGACACTCATTTCCACAAGTCTGCTGCCTTTCCTGTGACCCTCACAATACATTTATCTTGGCTAAAAAAGAGTACCGGTTGTTCACTTTGCTACACCCACGCCACAAGGATAACTTTGTATCTATTCTTCCTGAGGTGGAGAGGTTTTCTAAATTGATATTATACCAGAAGGCCATTGTGAAAAATATGTTGAAAAAATCCCACCAGATAACATTAGCAGCATGGGGCAAGCTTTCTTGCCCAACCAAGGAGGAGCGGTCGGGAAGACACACAGCAAAGGCAGGGGGTCACTGTCGAAGGAGTGGGTCAATTTCAATTTCACCAGTCTAGGGCCTGAAGAACTGGTATTTTTGACAAGGAGAAAATTTTTTTAAAGATAGTCAAGCAATACCTGGCTAACCAAATCAGTGTACTCCCTTATTCCTCTGTGACTTTCAACTATTGGGTCTCAAAGCTGGACAACTGGCATGAGCTGAGTGCTTCTTGTCTGAGTGGGTTTTTACTGCTGCCGTGGGGGTCATAACAGACGGATGCTTTCGTCTGTCATCAAAGAATGTAGACAGGTTCTCTCTCATAAAATTGAACAAAGCCTGGATTAACCCATACTTCTTCACACCGCCAGATAACAGCAGCACATAAAGTATTTGTAATATTCAATATTTTAATGAGGCCCAACAGTTGTTGCCTTTCAGGCAGGGCCGGTGTTAGCGGCAGACAGACCAGGCACGCTCCCCGAGGGGCCCCCAGCTACCAGCACATCACGCAGCTGCTATGGGGCCCGTGAGGCAGGGGGACCTGCCTGCCACCAGCGCCAACTCCCCCCCGCTGCTGCCACATTGAACTATACCAGCGTCATAGATGCCAGCACAGTTCAAAGCAAAGATGGAGGGGAGAGCGTCAGCTGACGCTCCTTCTTCCTTCATTCCCCTCTGCCTCTGACTCTGACTGCAGGTGCGTGATGGCGTCACATCATTGTGCGCCCACTGTGTTCCAGGCAGTGGAGTTGCTGAGGCAGAAGCCAGCTGGGAGCAGAGCAGGGCGCAAGGAGAGGTGAGCATTGTGTTTTTTTTTTTTTATATATATCAGTGAGTCCTGGACTTTGGGGCCATTATCAGGGGGGAGGCTGCGCTATATACCATGTAGCTGTCTTATATAACATGTGGCTGTGCTATATACCATGTGTCTGTGTTATATACTATGTGGGCTGTGCTATATACCATGTGGCTGTGTTATATACTATGTGGCTGTACTATATATTATATGGCTGTGCTATATACTATGTGGGCTGTGCTATATGCCATGTGGCTGTGTAATATACTATGTGGCTGTGTTATTTACTATGTGGCTATGTTATATACTGTGTGACTGTGCTATATACTATGTGGCTGTGTTATATACTATGTGGGCTGTGCTATATACTATGTGGCTGTGGTATATACTATGTGGCCTGTGCTATATTCTATTTGGCTGTGTTATATACTATGTGGGCTTGTGCTATATACTATGTGGCTGTGTTATATTCTATGTGGCTGTGTTGTAAAATATGTGGCTGTTGTATTACAAAAACACAGAGCGCACCATCAAGAAGTCAAACCAATAGAGAGGGATCCAACCACCGTACGTCTTAAATAGATAGTACACAACCGCTAATTATGCTCTTCTTATTATAATGGTATATATTGTGGACATGCTGTATGTGACATTCTGTGCATAATTAGCGGATTTTGTATAGGGCTTGTGTTTGCTCCCATATATACAGCTTATGGTTATTAACCACTGTATATTTTAAATGTTTTTAGTATCTTTTTGTGCTTTGTGGGTTCTAAGAAATAAATTTGTGACTGTTTTCATGGTGATCCCTGCTGTTTGTGTATGTCTTCTTTGTCTCTGGTTGTAAACTATGTGTCTGTGTTATATACCATGGGGGGTACATTATACGTTATATTCTATGGGGGAGGCTGTGTTATATAGTATGGGGGGCTACATTCTATTCTATGGGGAGGTGGGCTGTATTATATTCTATTCGGGGCTACATTACATTTTATGGGGGGCTGTATTATATTTATTATATTCTATGAGGGGTGATTGCATCATACTCTGAGGAGGCTACATTATACTATATGAGGAGGCTACATTTTATTCTATGGGGGCTGCATTATATTCTATGGGGGGTTGGATCATATTGTATGGGGGCTTCATTATACTGTATCGAGGACTAT
This sequence comes from Dendrobates tinctorius, assembly GCF_039654945.1. Classification (NCBI taxonomy): domain Eukaryota; kingdom Metazoa; phylum Chordata; class Amphibia; order Anura; family Dendrobatidae; genus Dendrobates; species Dendrobates tinctorius. Next base: position 16,944,729 of record NW_027361671.1, on the reverse strand, counting down.
GGGGAATACATTATACTATATGAAGAACTATGGGGTGCATTATACTATAGGAAGTGAATTGTACTATATGGATGACTGACGGTGTATTATACTATATGGAGCACTATGAGAAGTGTATTATACTATATGGAAGACTGAGCAGTGTATTTTAATATATGGAGGACTATGAGGAGAGTATTGTACTATATTGAGAACTTAGTAGTGTTTTATACCATGTGGAGGACTGAGTGTACTTTAATATATGGAGGGCTATGAGGAGTGTATTATACTATATGGAGGACTATGAGGAGTGTATTATACTATATGGAGGACTATGAGGAGTGTATTATACTATATGGAGGACTATGGGGAGTGCATTATACTATATGGAGGACTATGGGGAGTGCATTATACTATATGGAGGACTATGGGGCACATTATATTATATGGAGGACTATGGGGCACATTATATTATATGGAGGACTATGGGGCACATTATATTATATGGAGGACTATGTGGTGTAAACTGTAAATGTGCTGCTGATAACATGATACTGTATGGTGATCTGTTAGTGATCCATTAGTGATTGTTCTGTCCCCATTATTCTCTCTCAGATGGTGGAAAGAGGCCGAGAAACAAGAACTAAGCACATGCAAATGCAACCGAAATGCTTCTGAGTGATGTGCAATATGTTAGCATTTGGGGCCCCATTTTAAACTTTGCCTAGGGCCCCACTTTGCCTTAAACCAGCCCTGCTTTCAGGGGTCTATGGATGACCCTCCTCATATTGTCTGTCTGGCTTTGCACTTTCTGCATGACTGTATAAGTACATCAGCTACACTTTCAAAATCTTTTCATTCAAAATTTTTTTATGGATTCAATGATTCATTTATACAGTTTATCATGGTTATTGTTGCATTATGGTGGTATGTGAAACTTACAAAAAGCATGGAAAAATATTTCAGGATTAGATTACTCATCCATAGAATATTATGTGCCTTCTGTCACATTTTGGTGGTATATAACATTACAAAAAAAGCATTTCAAAATTTAGTTTGTTTATATTTCTTACCCATATATTTTGTGCTCTCTAGTACATTTTTGAGATATATATCACTCAAAAAAAGTAAAAAAAAAATTGTTGGGTTACATTTCTCAGCCTTACAGAAATTAATCACCCATAGAGTTACGCGTTCTTGGGTTCTTTTCGTTGCTATATAATCCTCCAAAACTCGTTCAAAATGTTATTGTTATTCACGAGACATCCCTCAGACTATTTCATAGAACTCATTATGTTCCTAGTTATCTACACAAAATCTATCATACAATTCCAGACAAATGTTTCAGGGGATGTGTTGATGTGTGAGACATACTTTACACTTGGTGGACATGCCCCATAGTGAAATCTCTCTGGAAGGATGTAATAAAATTCATTAGCATTATCCAAAAAAGGGAATTACTTGTAAAGGGAATCTGTCACCTATTTTTTCGACTATCAGCTGCTGGCACCGCCATCAGGGGCTTATCTACAGCATTCTGTAATGCTGTAGATAAGCCCCCGATGTAACCTTAAAGAGAAGAAAAACTAGTTAGATTATACTCACCCAGGGGTTTTGGTCCGATGGGTGACGCGGTCCGGTCCGGCGCCTCCCATCTTCTAGGGGTGACATCCTCTTCTGTGCTTTCCCGGTGTGGCTCCGGTGCAGGCACACTGCTCTGCCCTGTTGAGGGCAGAGCAGAGTACGGCAGCGCGCAGGCGCAGGGAAAGGTCAGCGAGGCCGGCGCCTGCGCACTGCTAGACTCTGAACTGCCCTCAACAGGGCAGAGCAATACACCTGTGCAGGAGTCACAATGGGAAGCAAAGAAGAGGACATCATCGTTAGAAGATGGAAGGCACCGGACCTCGACACCCATCGGACCAAAACCGGACCCGGACCGCCCCTGGGTGAGTATAATATAGCTTGTTTTTCTTCTCTTTCAGGTTACATTGGGGGCTTATCTACAGCATAACAGAATGCTGTAGATAAGCCCCTGACGGCTGTGCTGGCAGCTGATAGTCGAAAAAATAGGTGACAGATTCCCTTTAACACCGACAGATCTCCTTTTAGGTTACAGACCAGTTGACGCCAATAATAAAACATGTCGTCTTATTGATTTTATTACTATGGCAACTAGAAACCACAAAGCTGGACAATGGAAAACCAATATATTGCCGATAACTCAGGTGAAAAGACAGATAAATTTAATAATGCTGTATGAAAAAATTGAAGCCACTAGATCCGATTCTCTCGAAATCTTCAGAGGTATTTGAGATCCATGGATCCAGACACAGACTGATGGCGACTTTTCTAGAATAATGTCACTATCCGTATAAAATACAACACAGACACGACTAACTGATGGCTAAGATTTTTGATCTACACAAATTTTAGATCACTTAAATCCTACTCCCATCGCTATCATCCAAAGTTTTACATAAACCTCTCTTCCCTTCCTCCCTCCTTAACTATTACAACGCAGTTGAGTTTATACTGATGTATATCTGCTTTGTAAAACTAAAATCAAAAAGTCAAGGATACTGTATTAGTTCTATTTAGTCTGATATACTGTACTTCCTCCTGCAAGGGGATCCTTGTACGTCATATTCTATGTTATTGATGTTATATTCATGCTACCTGCAATAAAATTGTTGAAACTAAAATGTTATCATTCTTTTATTGATAACCAATAGACTATTCCATGGTCTGGAGAACATTTCCTTGGTATATAACTCTCAAAAACTTGTTCAAAATGTATCGGTAGTATGTTGCTCATCCACAGAGTATTACATCTTCTGTACATTTTGTTGCTATATAAGCCTCAAAAAACTTGATAAAAATCTAACAATATTATATTGCTCATCCATGGACTTTTACATGTTCTTGGGTAGATTTCATTGATATTTAAGCCATTTATACATTTCAATGCCGTTTTAGCTTCCAAAAACATGTTAAAAAATGTATCGGCATTATATTGCTCACCTATAGACCATTCCATGGTCTGGATTAGATTTCATTGATATATAACCCTCAAAAAACTTGTTTAAAATTTATTGGTATTATATTGCTCATCCATAGGGTATTACATCTTCCTGGGTACATTTTGTTGCTTTGAAAGCCTCAAAAAACTTGTTAAAAATGTTATGTCTTGTATTGCTCATCGATAGGGTATTACATCTTCCTGGGTACATTTCCTTGTAAAAAAAAAAAAAAAAAGCCTCAAAAAACTTGTTCAAAAATGTATTGGTATAATGTTGCTCACTCACTGGGTATTACATCTTCTTGGGTACAATTTGTTGCTATGAAAACCTCAAAAACAGGCTTCATTAGGCTGAATGCACACATTGCAGATTTGGTGTGTTTTTGTCGCTTTTGTTTCAGCACAGATTTGTGACAAGACCTGATATCAGCAAATTGAATGAGAAATTTGATGTGTCATGCACATGTTGAGTATTTTTGACTTGCAGATTTGGTGCAAAAAATAATGCTGCATGTCAATTTTCTGTGCGCTTTTGCCCTACGTTTTTGAGCATTGACTTCACTCAAAGCAACCAAAAACACATGGCAAAAAAGCACCAAAAATGCGGCAAAAACGTGAGTTTTCTAGCCAAGAGGTGCAGAAATAGTGCAGAAATGTCTCATACAGGGTGTATCAGAGTCCCTTATATTTCTCAGTTTTTGCTTCCGTCATAAATTAAACTGAAATGTCCTATTTTTAATGAAAAAATCGATCATGGTTTACTTAACTTATATTTGTTTTTAAATCATAGTAACATAGTTATTAAGGTTGAAAGGAGACTTTAAGTCCATCTGGTTCAACCCATATCCTATCCTAACTTGCCCTAACATGTTGATCCAGAGGAAGGCAAAAAAAACCCTATGTGGCAAACAGTGAGCTTCACATTGGGGAAAAAAATTCCTTCCCGACTCCACATACGGCAATCAGACTAGCTCCCTGGATCAACGCAATATTAAGAAAACTAGTGTATATACCCTGTAATATTATACTTTTCAAGAAAGGCACCCAGTCCCTTCTTAAATTTTAGTAGGGAATCACTCATTACAACATCATATGGCAGAGAGTTCCATAGTCTCACTGCTCTTACAGTAAAGAATCCGCGTCTGTGAGTATGCTTAAACCTTCTTTCCTCCAGACGTAGAGGATGCCCCCTTGTCCCTGTCACAGGTCTAAGAGTAAAAAGATCATTAGAAAGCTCTTGGTATTGTCCCCGCATATATTTATACATTGTAATAAGATCACCCCTAAGCCTTCGATTCTCCAAACTAAATAACCCCAAATGTAATAACCTGTCTTGATATTGCAGACCCCCTAGTTCCCTAATAACCTTGGTCGCTCTTCTCTGCACCCGCTCCAGTTCAGCTATGTCTTTCTTATACACCGGAGACCAGAACTGTACACAGTATTCTAAGTGTGGTCGCACTAGTGACTTATATAGAGGTAAAATTATGTTCTCCTCATGAGCATCTATGCCTCTTTTAATGCATCCCATTATTTTATTTGCCTTTGCAGCAGCTGCCTGACACTGGCCGCTAAATGTGAGTTTGTCGTCCACCCATCACCCAGGTCTTTTTCATTGACTGTTTTGCCCAGTGTTTTACAATTAAGCACATAATTATACATTTTGTTCGTTCTACCCAAGTGCATGACCTTACATTTATCCACATTAAAGCTCATTTGCCATTTATCAGCCCAAGCTTCTAGTTTACATAAATCCTCCTGTAATATAAAATTGTCCTCCTCTGTATTGATCACCCTGCAGAGTTTAGTGTCATCTGCAAATATTGAAATTCTACTCTCTATGCCCCCTACAAGGTCATTAATAAATATGATAAAAAGAAGCGGGCCCAAAACTGACCCCTGTGGTACCCCACTGCTAACCGTGACCCAGTCCGAGTGTGCTCCATTAATAACCACCCTTTGTTTCCTATCCCTGAGCCAGCTCTTAACCCACCTACACATATTTTCCCCTATCCCCATTGTTCTCATTTTATGTATCAACCTTTTGTGTGGCACCGTATCAAAAGCTTTTGAAAAGTCCATGTACACCACGTCCACTGCATTCCCTTGGTCCAGTCCGGAACTTACCTCTTCATAAAAGCTTATCAGATTAGTCTGACAGGAACGGTCCCTTGTAAACCCATGTTGATATTGGGTCATGAGGTTATTCTTCTCCAGATACTCCAGTATAGTATCCCTTAGAAAACCCTCCAGGATTTTACCCACAGTTGAGGTTAAACTTACTGGCCTATAATTTCCAAGTTCAGTTTTTGTCCCCTTTTTGAATATTGGCACCACATTTGCTATACGCCAGTCCTGTGGTACAGACCCTGTTATTATGGAATCTTTAAAGATTAAAAATAATGGTCTATCTATGACTGTGCTTAATTCCTGCAGTACTCGGGGGTGTATCCCATCCAGGCCCGGGGATTTGTCAATTTTAGTGATTTTTAGTTGCCGCCGTACTTCCTGCTGGGTTAAGCAGGTGACATTTAACAGAGAATTTTTATCCCTGATCATGTTATCCGTCATGGGATTTTCTTGTGTAAACACTGTTGAAAAAAATCATTTAGCATATTGGCTTTTTCCTCATCCTCATCCACCATTTCACCCAGACTATTTTTAAGGGAGCCAACACTATCATTTTTTAGTTTCTTACTATTTATGTAGTTAAAGAATATTTTGGGATTATTTTTACTTTCTCTGGCAATGAGTCTCTCTGTCTCAATCTTTGCTGTCTTGATTTGCTTTTTACAGAATTTATTTAATCTTCTGTATTTAGTTAATGCCTCATCACTACCTACTTGCTTTAATTCGCTAAATGCTTTATTTTTGTCCCTTATTGCGCCCCTTACAGCTCTATATAGCCATAGTGGTTTCTTCCTATTTCTCGCATGTTTATTCCCATACGGTATATATTGTGCACAGGTCCTATTCAGGATGCTAATAAACGTCTCGCATTTTCTTTGTGTATTTTTATGTCTCAGGATATCGTCCCAGTTAATTGCACCAAGATCATCGCTCATCCGTTGGAAATTTGCTTTCCTGAAGTTTAGTGTCCTTGTAACCCCTCTACCACACATCTTATTAAAGGATACATGAAAACTTATTAATTTGTGATCACTATTACCCAAGTGACCCCCAACCCTTACATTTGATATGCGGTCCGGCCTGTTGGTTAATATTAGGTCTAGCAGTGCCCCCCCTCTTGTTGGGTCCTGAACCAGTTGTGAAAGGTAATTGTCTCTCATAGTAGTCAAAAACCTATTACCTTTGCTGGAACTGCAGGTTTCTGTTCCCCAATGTATTTCAGGGTAGTTGAAGTACCCCATAATAATGACTTCTCCTTGAGTCGCAGCTTCATCTATTTGCTTTATGAGGATATTCTCTGTTGCTTCCATTATTTTTGGAGACTTATAACAAACCCCTATCAGTAATTTATTATTTTTCCCCCCTCCCCTTATCTCTACCCACAGGGACTCTACATTTTCATTAGATTCATATATATTATCACGCAGGATGGGTTTTAAGGATGATTTTACATATAAACACACGCCTCCCCCTCGCTTATTTGTTCGGTCATTTCTGAACAGACTATAGCCCTGTAAATTAACCGCCCAGTCGTGGCTCTCATCCAGCCATGTCTCAGATATCCCCATCATGTCATAATTATGTTCCAACAACATTAACTCCAATTCCTCCATCTTGTTTGCAAGGCTTCTGGCATTAGTATACATGCACTTTATGTATCTCTCTGTACCTCTATTCTTTCTTAAATTATTAACTGTTCTAACCCCACCCCCCATGCCACCCCCACCCCCAATGTCATTATTTGTGCCCAGGTCTCTATCTGCACTGTCTTCCCCTCCTATAAAAGGAATACCCTCCCCCCCATCCCTAGTTTAAACACTCCTCCAACCTTCTAGCCATTTTCTCCCCCAGCACAGCTGCACCCTCCCCATTGAGGTGCAGCCCATCCCTAGCGTAGAACCTGTAGCCAACTGAGAAGTCAGCCCAGTTCTGCAGGAACCCAAACCCCTCCTTCCTGCACCAATTCCTGAGCCACTTATTAACCTCCCTAATCTCCCTTTGCCTCTCTGGCGTGGCACGTGGTACAGGAAGTATTTCCGAAAATACCACCTTGGAAGTCCTTGCTTTAAGCTTACAGCCTAATTCCCTGAAATCATCTTTAAGGACCTTCCACCTACCTCTAACTCTGTCATTTGTGCCAATGTGCACCATGACCGCTGGATCCTCACCAGCCCCTCCCAGTAATCTGTCAACCCGATCAGCGATGTGTCGGACTCGAGCGCCAGGTAGGCAGCACACCGTTCGACAATCCCTGTCTTTGTGACAGATTGCCCTATCTGTTCCCCTAATAATTGAGTCTCCCACTACCAGAACCTGTCTGGCCTGCCCTGCTCTCCTATTTCCCCCCTTACTGGAGCAGACACTCCTCCGGCTTTCAGAGGACATGCCTTGCTGCAGCAGTGCTACTCCTGCACTAACACTCCCCTCATCTGCCAACTTAGCAAACTTATTGGGGTGTGCCAGATCAGGACTAGCCTTCCTGGTCCTCTTCCCTCTACCCCGCCTTCTAACTGTCACCCAGCTAGCTGCTTCATTGTCCTGCAGCTACAACCTAGCATCCCCCCCCTCATCTATCCCATTGAGCGTCTGCTCAGTGAGCAGAAGACTCCCTTCCATATTGTCTATGGATCTCAGTGTTGCCAGCTGCACATTTAGATCCAGTATCTGGGCTTCCAAATGCACAACATGCTCACATCTTGCACAGCAGTATGCACCCTCGACCGGCTGTTCAAGGATTTCATACATGCGGCAAGACGTGCACTGGATGGCATTGGCAATAGTGGAGCACATCCTAATGGGGATTGCACCAGACAATAAGATAAGCAAAAATAAATTTTAAAAAAAAAAGTATTAATATAATATAACAGCAATTCAGTAAGACCTCCCTTGGAAACTCCCTGAATCCAAAGTCACTTACACTCAGGTCACACTCAGCTCGTTCACACTCGCTCAGGCAGAAGATTTAAAAGAGTTTTGTTTTTTTTTCCCTTTTACCAGCACACCACCTTGCTGCTCAATGCACTTCCAAAAGGAGTTGAGCCCCAACCAGCTGCCCCTTATAAACCCTTAATTACTGTATGAACTCCCACCCTTAATTAACCCCTTATGAATCTAGTTACACCTCAAGATTTAAATGCAATATAGTTATCCCTTAAAAACAGATAGTAAAATAAGAGATTAACCCTGTAGAGAGAAAAAATAGGTTAAACAAGCCCCCAAGCCCCCCAAAAATTGAACAGGTAGAAAGCACTCAGCAACCTACAATTCAGCAACTCACACAGGTATTTGTTATAGGTTTTCCAAATACCTCTTCACTGAATCTCAAGTCACACACTTACCACAGTTCGCACTTACGCTCAGGTCACACTCAGCTCGTTCACACTCGCTCAGGCAGAAGATTTAAAAGAGTTTTTTTTTTTTTCCCCCTTTCACCAGCACACCACCTTGCTGCTCAATGCACTTCCAAAAATCCTTTTTAAACTTTGCCTTATATGCAAGCCACTATACAGGAGCAATGCTTCTTAACATTTTTTCCAGTAAAATGAAATTTCTCATTGGTTTGGAATGTTTTATTTGTCAGGCCTTTAAGTGGAGTAAAAGTGTGACACCACTGAGAGTTAGAAATGCTTTTACGAGTCTTCCCCATGCTGTTCTCCTTGCATTCAGTACTTTTCCCATCCATTTGAACATTTTCACTGTCCCCAGTCCTCTTTGTAGGGTCTGCCGGAAAAAAGCTTGGCTTTCCCATTGACTCCCACTATACTTATTATTCGAAATGAGCATGCGAGTATTAGGAATTGCTCTGTTCGAGTGTTTTAGTGCTCGCTTTTCTCTACTTACCATAGGCGAGTCTGTTCCACAAATCTGATCAAAGTAGTGCATGCAATTTTTTACATCCTTCCGTGTTTAAAAACATTCACATTGACTTTCATTGGTCAGTGTTCTCTTCATTGCTACCTGTTTGACATACAGACAGCACATGAAAACCAGAAGAGGAACAATCAGAGGAAAACAATAATAGAAACACGTCACCACGTCTGTATCTTTCTCCTACTTCTAATTTTGGCTTACAAATACTGATGTAAAATACTGACCAAATACTGAACGTGGCCTAAAAGTCTTTTCCAATCGGAAATGCCATGTTTCCATCCATCCAGCACATCTGCATTAAATAAATTACAATAAGAAATTCCACAATGCTGAACACATTTATTATTTTATTTAACCACCTATTGCACTCCCTCTCCCCTTCTAATGGTGACTATACAAATCTTTCAGGAATCGCAGAAAAATTTTGCAGCTTGATCATAAAATGCAGAATAGGGAATTTGAGCCTTCTTATGTGATGTAAGATAAAACTAACACTAGTCTTTTGCTGCCAACAGTTCGCAATGTCAGATCTCAAGAAAGGCATCAGCATTACTTCTGTGTATCTGAATGGAGAAATCCACAGCTCTCAGTGAACTCTTATCTAACACAAAGGGTAGATTTGCTACAAGCAAAGTGCAGCTGGCTACAAATGCATACTGTTCTCTGTAATCTAAAGTCGGGATTACAGTCCTGCAACAACTGAGCGGAGCAACTGGTGGACAAAACACTTCTAAGATGCTTCAGGCTGCATTCTCTCGTATGTCTCAGTGTCTGGGTCTCCGCAAGTCATATAGGGGAGGAGGTGAAGGTCAAAGATCTATCACAGTGATACATGAAGGCTTATCTAACTTATGGATCATTGCAACAAAAAAAGTTTGTATTTTATTCCTTAACCAAGCTAACACAATAGTAGTTATGGACTATGAAATAAATATTTTTGTTATACTTAAGGTGCATGGGAAAAAAATGAGTGTCCTATTGGCTGATCAATACTAGCTGTGCAACCCCTTCTGAAAGGCTTGAATCCCCTAAATAAATAGGAAAAGCATATAGTCACCTCCCACACTGGCGCCTCTCTATTGATATCGGCCCCGGGTTTCCTGGTTTTTGGGTCACATTATGTCATGGGTATTCTGTAGCCAATCTTTGGTCGCTGATTGACTGCTGTCATTACCACTTCAGATTCCCACTCTTATGGAAAATTAGTGAGCTGCAGCCAATCAGTGATCGATTGATAATTGGCTGCAGCACTCAACAATGTAACACGGGCCCGGTACCGACATCCCTGGAGCGATGCTAGTGCGGAGATGAGTATAAACTTTTTTTATTTTACTTGACGGACTCAAGCATTTAAAAGGGGTTGTCCAAGTAATGAACAACCCCTTTAATGCTCAAAATAATGGATTTGTAATATACAAATGTTCCTTTGGAAGAAAATTTAGAAATCTCAGACACTTTGATAGATAAACCCCAAGCAAAAGAGAGATCGCACGCACTATATCTATCACCATAAGTAGACATAAACAGTCTGGTGCATACAACAGACAGGTAGAGCTGTTGGTTGCAGTGGTGTGGTATGGAAACTGACACTAATTTTTTTAACCCACCAGCTTACTATTACTTCTTAGAGCGCAGTTAGATGGTCGTTGATTATAAACGTTGATTATAATGCTGGGTGCAGTATAACACAGATGATGATCACATTGCAGTGCATGGACTGGTCGGCAGCTTTTCTTACCCGAGAGTGACAGATGCATAGAAATACATGCTGTCCCACTAAGTTCGGGAGTGTCTCCGGCCAGTCCGAGCATTGCAATATGATCAACATCTGTGTTATAGAGTAGTCTAACTGCATCCCTTTAACTGTAAAACAGGTTCAATTGTGAATACTTATTAGCATTATAATCAATGTTTACGGTAAGTCCTGGCAAACATAGCCACTCAACAAAACATCCACTGTTTGGTGTGATTTATCCAAGCCTCAGCTGTTTAGCCAAAGTTTCCATGAGTATTGAAGTAAAATCTGGCCTATTGCCATCCATATGTTTCGAAGGTGAAGTTAGGGAGGCAGGCAAAAAAGGTTGCAATATCATCAGTGACATACCCACAATGGTGGCAGACTACACATTTGCCATGGTATTCGTTAGTTGGGGGGGCTGGTGTTAAACGTCCCCACCTTCTGCTCACTTTTCCTGAAATCCATCATGTAAGAATGGCGGGAATCAAGAGGAGTGGTATGGAGCAGGTTCACATGCGGCTCATCTATGACCCGTACTGGCTACTTTACACGGTAGTAACGCTCTTGCAATTTATGCAACTGGAGCTAGATAGCTCTGTTTGCAGCTGTTTAACCCCATTGATGCTGTGGTAAATAGCAAACAGTGGTTATACAGAGGGGCTGGCCTCCATCTGTGAGGTAGGAAGATGCAGTAACGGGTCGGAGATAGAGCAAGAGTTAACATGTAGTTTAATTTAACAGGTATGCTCCTCGTAGGGAGAAAACATATAAAACAGTATAAAGGAACACAGAGGGCATAACTCAGGGGAAGCGGGTGTGAAGTATAGGTTAGGAAGTTCAAGGATATCAAACTTATCAGCCTGACAACTTCAGAATGCGGTTAGTTCAGGATGTGGACGTTGGTGCCAGACCATTGGCACATAAGGGATCCGGTATGGTCCTGGAAAAGATGGCATCCTGGATGCTGGTGGCGGCGGTGATTCCTTGTGGTTTGGTGTAGTCTTGGAAAAGATGACATCTTGGCTCCTGGCAGCGATGGTAATTCCTTTTGGTCCGGTCGGTGATCGATGTGTCAGGAAATGATAAGATGGACAAACCACAGTCTTTCCCCTGTCAGCGTACAGGGAAAACAAGCAACTCAATTCATGTACAAAGGGAAACCCCTCACAGCGGGTGTCCCAATTCTCATTCGGTGTGTGCGCAGGCTTATGTCCTGACTGGGCGTCCTGTCACTCACGGTCAGCGATGGCAGTGGGGACCAGGTACGTCATTGTCGGCAGTCACTTTTAAAATCTTTTAGCCTCTGCTGGTTTTTGCCTGCTCTGGCATTTGGCCCCCCCTCGCAGAAGCCCTGACACTGCGATATACGTTCCCACAGCAAATTGCTGCGCACTGTGAAGCTTTTATTTTAGCCACACCCCCTATTCCTAAGTGCAGAGGTCAGTCCAGGGCTTTAAGCTATCCCCCGTGAACCTGGGTGACAGCCCCGACAGTTCCGGATCTGTCATGGAGTTTGTAGGCCTGGTCCCGGTCTTCTCCTTACACATCACCCCCTACTAAGCAAAAACACAGTGGGGTGTTGTCCCCATTTTGAACCATTGTTATGGGGCTTCAGGATTTCCATGTATGCCCCTTAACATAATCCATAATTGTCTAATTTTGTGTTTAGTTTAACGTTGTACTTAGCCCGGACATAAATGAAAAGTGATGATTGCTAAGCAAAGGAGGAAGCTTGAGGAGTTCCCTAGCTTACCTATTGCAGAGATAAGGATGCCCTTGTATAAAAATAGCCAAAAATTTCAAGTATTAGAAGTGATGAGTTATAGGCTGGGTGTTAGTCAGACCCTTAAGATCACCCAGCCTTTGCCCTGCTAAAGTTTTGAGATTCATCAATTGCGTGCAAAAATGGAATTGTTTACAGAGTTCTCACAATGGTTTTCTAAAACTTAGAACAACTTGTCTTCTCCAGCTACTTTTTCCACTTAACTTTTCTTCCTTTCCTTGTTCAGGCCACCAGACTATAATCAGCATCTTCCCATTAAAACTGGCCATTTGTGTACAACAATGTGCCATACGTCTGAGATTATTGGCTAATTGTTACTCTTTTAATCCTGTGTTCCAGAATGGAATTGAATGAAGTAGAAACCAAACATTACAAAGAAAAACAGCATGTTTATTTGAAAAATTACAGTGTCTTAAAGGGGTTGTGTCACCCTCAAAACATAGCATATCTGTCATTTCAGGTGACTGTTATAATCTGTCAAATGTTGTGAAGAAGAAGCTTATAAGTGGAGAAAGAAGGTATCTTTGATAACATATACAGTATCAGTTTCATCAGTTAGCTTTTACTAATGATTTATGCATTATTTTAATGATAGGTAAAAATGCCCACAGATACATTCAGACTGAAGCCCTACATCCTTCTGACTTTGGTTGTGACAACATTACCACCTCCACCTTCGCCATTAAACTATCTGTAGAAAAACCCTTATCCCCTACATCTGTCCACTCGGCTGTGGCCCATATAGCCACTATCCCCCTACCTATTAGACCCCAATTACTCTGACATTTACAAATTATAGTCTTTTATGCCTCTCTCCCAATATTTATCCAATAAAGTCCCAACATTAAATTCCTGGCAGAAGAATCCATGCCCTTCCAATTTTTTACAATGAAACCATTTCTCTCATATCTTAAACTCCTTTAAAGCTAAATTCCCTACCTCAAGAGAATGGACCTGGAATGGCCTGCTCTCCAAACTTCCCTTCCCAGTCCCCAGAGGAATCTTAAAAATATTTACCATCTAATCTTCCTAATGAATTCCTATAAAATAACCTACCTCCTATCATGGGAAAAAGAACTAAGTATCACTCTGTCCAATTCCGAGGTAAAGTCCATTCAGTCTAATTCACATGACTTTTCCAGATGCATACTCCTACAAGAGAATTCTTAGAAGATATTATCTCACTGGTATAGAACCCCCAAAATGTTACACCATTAAGGTTTAATCAAATCTATGCTGTAGATGTGATTCCCATAAAGGAAAGGCTTTCTCACATCTTCTGGTCCTGCCCTAAACTAAAACCGTTTTGGAAGGAGATTGAATGGACATTCTGAGAAATAGGGCTTATCAAACACGCATTAACCAAGGAAGTTTTATTATCTTGTCCCTCAAAACATTAAGAGCCTAAAAAATATGACCTCTTAGCACTCCTAACATCTGATCCCCTTACATTGGAGGCATTCAAGCCCTAGGTTTTGTCTTCCTAATTTGTTTCTATGACCTTGTATATTGTATAGTACTACAAAAGCTGGTCATTACTTAGTATGTATTTATTGTTCAATAAATAAAGAAGCATAAAAAATATTTTAATGCCACATGGTAACAAAGTAATGTAGTTAGCAAGGCCGAAAAATGACATTTGTCCATCCAGTTCAGCCTATATTGCATCAGAATAAATCCCCAGATCTACGTCCTTCTAAAGAACCTAATATCTGTAAGATACAATATTGTTACACTCTAGGAAGACATCCAGGCCTCTCTTGAACCCCTCGACTGAGTTTGCCATCACCACGTCGTTAGGCAAGGAATTCCAGATTCTCACTGCCCTAACAGTAAAGAATCCTTTTCTATGTTGGTGGAAAAACCTTATTTTCTCCAGACGCAGAGAATGCCCACTGGTGACCATCACATTCCTTGGTATAAACAGATCCTCGGAGAGATATTTGTATTGTCCCCTTATATACTTATACATGGTTATTAGATCACCCCTCAGTCAACTTTTTTCTAGACTAAATAATCCTAATTTTGTTATTCTCTCTGGGTATTGTAGTTCTCCCATCTCCTTTATTTATTTTATTGCCCTCCTTTGTACTCGCTCTAGTTCTATGGTATCCTTCCTGAGCGCTGGTGCCCACAACTGTACACAGTACTCCATGTGCGGTCTAGCCAGCACATAACTAACCATTAGAGATGAGCTACTTTGCCTTTTTTCGGGTTGAGTCGGGTTTCATGAAACCCGACTTTCGCAAAAGTCGGGTCGAACGAAATCGTCCGATTATCGTGAAAAGTCGAAGGCCGACTGAAACACGAAACCCAATGCAAGTCAATGGGGAAGAAAAGTTGGCAGTGAGTGGAGGACAGGAAACACACCTTCAGTGCCAATTTTAATGCCAAAAACATCAATTCTTATTACTTAAGCTTATCAACCTTAATTTACTTTATAATAATAGTTAGGCATTGAAAACTGGGGGTTATTTCGCTAAAGTTGTGGGGGGGTAGGGCTGGCTCCAGATTTTCGTGGGCCCAGGGCCAAAGAGTGTCAATGGGCTCCTTTAACACATGCCACAATTCATGATCCTCTGATACGGCAGAGAAATAGCGATATAGTACAATGAAAAATACTTCACTTCTTAAATCTCATGACTGATATCCATTTTAAATTCTCCAATAGCTCCAAAAACGGACAGTATATAACTCCATACAGTATTATGGCCACCGCATAGTGCGCTATACAGAGTAATGAGGCCCATATATTTCTCCATACAGAATCATTGGTCCCATATAATGTTCCATACAGTATATGATGAGCTCCACATAATGCTACAGTATATGTTGGTCCCCATGGATAAAGCTCCACTGTCTTATGGGCCCAAATAATGCTCCATATATAATGGGCCCCATTTCTAATGCTCCAGTGTATAATGGGCCTGGTAAATGCTGCTCCAGTGTATGATGTCCACCTTTGGAATGCTCCAGTGTATGGTGGGTCCCATATATCATTCTCCAGAGTATAGTGCTCCCCAAAAATTGCTCCCAACCTTTAAAACAATTAAATAAGTCTCCTCGCTAGGGAATCCCTGTACTAGTCTGGACTCCTCGTCGTCCCCATTTTCCATCTCTCTTCACTTGGACTGTTTAGGCAGAGGGCATACAGACGTGATGTCATCGCGCTTTCTGACCAGAATGTCACTGTCAGGAAATGTGGAAGACGTCACGGCGGTGGAGTAGGGAGAGGTAAGTATTTCAGCTTTGCAAGTGCTGTGATCCTGAGCAAGCAGGGGGGGCCCACTCGTTGGCGACGGCACTGGCACAGGGCCCCTCATAGTACGGCAGTGTGTCTGATGGTGGGTGGGCGGGTGGGCCCTCCAACCCACCACCAGCAGAGACACACCCTCCCACCGGCAGAGACACTTTTGTGTACTATGAGGGGCCCAGTGCCAGTGTCATCACCCATGAGTATGCCCTCCCACCTGCTCAAGGAACCTGCACTTTCATTTGCATCTTCCTCTTTGTCACCGTGTAAGGTGGTATAGTATGTGGGAAGGGGAACCTGAGTTTCATCAGGGTCAGATTCTTGCTGTGTAGAGTGCGAGGGGAATGTAGTGGTCTGGGTCAATGTACCAGCAGAATCATCTAGCAGTGGCTGTGCATCAGTGCACTCCATGTCTGATTCATCTTGGACTGGGGAATTGACGATTTGACTTGATAACCCAGGCATGGTATGTGAAAAGAGCTCCATGGAGTAATCTGTAGTGTGGCCTGCCACATCTTTCACTTTTGGTAGGGGTGAAGGACACAAGGAAAGGTGTTGTTCCTGACCAGGAGCCTCCACTGACGACTCAGTGCTTTTATTGCTCAGTGCTCTATCTGAAACTCAACCTCTACAAAACTGAACTTCTTCTGCTCCCGCTGTCTACTAACCTCCCTAAATGTGACATTTCCCTCTCCGTGAGTGGCACCACAGTAACACCCCGGCCGCAGGCACGCTGTCTGGGTGTTATGTTTGACACCAATCTCTCTGTCACATCCCATATACTGTACAATCTGTTGCCCTCTCTTGCCGCTTACACCTACAGAACATCTCTAGAATCCGCCCTTTTCTCACCATGGAAATGACAAAAACCCTCACTGTAGCATTGATCCACTCCCGGCTGGATTACTGCAACGCTCTATTAATTGGCCTCCCCGTCACTCGACTATCCCCTCACCAGTCCATACTTAAGGTACTGTCACACTAAGCGATGTACCAGCGATCCCGACCAGCGATATGATGCGGTCAGGATCGCTGGTACATCGCTAAGTGGTCGCTAGTGAGCTGCCACACAGGCAGATCTCACCAGCGACATCGCTGGGGACGGGGGTCGCTACTTTCCTGTCACACTAGGCGATCCTGCATCCTCCCGCCCGGCTCCATGCTCGTCGCTCGTCTCTCCACAGGAAGCGCCGCAGGAAGCTGACGACGAGAAGCGGTCCGGAATATTCTCGCGCGATCAGCGATAACCAGCGGGGGAGCGGGTCGTTGGTAAGTATCAGACACAGCGATGTCGCTAGCAATATCGCTATAACGTCGCAAGTTATAGCGATATTGCTAGCGATGTCGCTTAGTGTGACAGTACCTTTAATGCAGCAGCCAGGATCGTCCATCTGGCTAATCGGTACTCGGACGTGTCCGCTCTTCATCAGTCATTACACTGCCTGCCCATTCATTATAGAATCCACTTCAAAGTACTTGTTCTCACCCACAAAGCTCTCCACAGTGCGGCACCCCCCTACATTGCCTCCCTCACTTCTGTCTATCGGCCTAGCCGATCGCTGCGCTCTGCAAACGACTTTCGACTAACCTCTGCACTAATCCGTACCTCCCACTCCCGACTCCAAGACTTCTCCCATGCTGCTCCTATCCTCTGGAATGCTCTACCCCAAGAAATTAGGACTAACCACAATTTGCACAGTTTTAGGCGCTCCCTCAAAACACATTTGTTCAGAGCGGCTTATCATGTTCACTAATCAAAGTCATTCTATGTGTAAGGGTGCATGTGTAGCCCATTCACTATCTCCATCCATCTTTCACTCCCTCAAGATGGCTGGACCATCATTATAAAGACACCATTGTAAATACACCCCTGTACTCTGTATCTCCCCCACCTCATTGTAGATTGTAAGCTCTCACGAGCAGGGTCATCTTACTTCGTCTTATTTTGCTTCAATTATTGTATTGTTAATGTTGTTACTTATGACTTGTGTTTTGAAACTGTTAAACTGTAAAGCACTGCGGAATATGTTGGCGCTATATAAATAAAGATTAGTATTATTATTATTATTTATTTTTTGAAACTTCAGAAGAGGAGGCGATAGAACTGGAGGCTGTGTCAGCAATGTAAATCAAAACTTGTTCCTGAAGCTCCGGCTTTAAAAGCGGTTTACCTACTCCCAGAAAATGGAGCCTTCAAGGCTTTGTGGAGCCAGATGATGATGCAGGCTCAACACCTCCTGCCTTAGGTGCTATTGTGCTTTTGCCACTACCAGCAGATGCAACACCAACACCACCACCATCAGGACCAGCTGGCAACCCCCGCCCACTTCCACGGCCTCTTCCACCATACTTCCTCATTTTTGGAAAAATATACCCAAAATGCCACCAGCTATATGGTACTGTAAAACAAGGTACAAGGTGTATATAGTATTGGGGAGAATTTTGAATCTCCCTAGAGATTTTAGGAGGCTGAACTATTATCTCAGGCCCACTATAGATTACACCTCAATTTAACAGGCTGAAATTGGCTGGTGTATGACCAGGCACAAGGTGTGTATGTAGTATTGGGGAGAATTGGAAGCTCCCTAGAGATTTTAGGAGGCTGACAATGATGCTCTCAGTCCAAGCATGGCAGCAGGCAGCCTAAAAAGCAGGACTGCTGCACACAAAAGTGTGGAAAAATGAACGTTTGGTAATTGTGCAGAAAAGAGGAAGAAAAGTATTTTTGCTTTTAAAAAAGCAGTTTGCACAGCAGTGTGCAAACAGCAATGCAGCTATCAGGGAGCCTTATAAGGCAGCCTAATAACCAGCAGAGCTGATGCACAAAAAATATATCCTCCCCTGTCACTGCACACAAACTGTTGTGTTGTACAGTGGAAATCGCTAACAGCAGAAGCAGTTTTTTGGTTCTTCTTCCCTGCCTAACGCTTTCCCTTATTTTGAATCAGCAGCAGCAACCTCTCCCTAAT
This sequence comes from Dendrobates tinctorius, assembly GCF_039654945.1. Taxonomy (NCBI): domain Eukaryota; kingdom Metazoa; phylum Chordata; class Amphibia; order Anura; family Dendrobatidae; genus Dendrobates; species Dendrobates tinctorius. Next base: position 16,925,988 of record NW_027361671.1, on the reverse strand, counting down.
GCTTATATCAGCAGAAGTAAGATGGCGGTCGGCGTGCACGCCCTATTATAGCCCCTGTGACGCCACACAAAGCCAGCCAATCACTTGCATGCCCTTCTCAAAGATGATGGTGACCGATGCCTATGTCATCGCGTTGCCCACAGTGTGCGTCCTCCATCATTGGCTGAAAAAGGGCGCTGGAAGCATCATTTAAAACGCGACTTTGGCGCTCTGGTCGCCGACCTCGTGGCCGACCTCACGTTATGGTCGGGTTTCGTTTCATGAAACCCGACTTCAGCGAAAGTCGGCGACTTATGAATTTGACCGACCCGTTTCACTCAACTCTACTAACCATTCAAACTAACCACATAACTAAGGAAATATCAATATCTCGAGTGTGCTGAAAGTCATCTTTAATCCAATATGTGGGACTGAGCTGCTAAGTGCGCCATTTCTCCCACCACCTTTGCATACCTTGCTTTGTCCCTTTGCTATGCTTGATAGCGCTCACTTCAAAGGAGATTTCAACTGCAGACTGCTTTCACTTCACTAGCGGCAGAGTGAGCAGTGAAGCAAATATGTAGGGAAGCATATGGTTCTTAACGGGGTTTTCCCAATTTTCAGAAAACCCCTATCCTCAGGTGGAATTTGTTTCATAAAAACAAACTGGTTTAACTCACCCATCCCAGGAGCAGCACTGAATCTTGTTGCAGCAGCCATTCAATGAGCTCTGAACGGCTCTAGCAGTCTTCAAGGACAAAGCAGTTGAGTTCACTGATTGGCCACAGTGCTGCTAACATGACATCAGCACTTCAGAATACTGGAGCAGCAGTGGAGACTCTGTGCGGTACCTGGGGAGGGTGAGTAATGTACAGTTTTATCTTTAAAAGGAATCTGTCAGCAAGTTTTTGCTATGTAATCTGAGGACAGCATGAGGTAGGGGTGAAAACACAGAATTCAGTGATGTGTCACATGTCAAGCTGTATGCTATTATTTACTTACAGTGAAGGTTTTATCACCTGGTGATTATCATTGCTGTTACCAGCTAGCCAACAGGCATGCCTCGGATTCTGCCCCCTTCATAAGCAGCTCACTGTCTATAGACCATGCACATGCAGAGCCTGGTGTGGGCGGGATTAGCTTCCTCAGCTCTGCTGCATTGCTAAATCTTAAAACTTATGGTGTCAGAACCACTACATCCAGTTATGTATGTGTTTCATCATCAGATTTGGGGTGTCTTTTCCTACATCAGATGGAGTAGCAAAAATCTACTGACAGATTCCCAATAAAAACGAAATGTGCCTTGGAACAGGAGTTTTTATGTTAAGATGTCCATACACATTCACCAGACTGTAGTAACTATTAACCGCTTCTTGCATGCAATTTGTTTCTGTTTTTTTAGCAAATTTACAACGTTAAAAGAGATATGTTAAGAAAATCAAATTTTGAGCTGCACAATCAATCCCGGAATTACAAATCCGCAGAGCATCTTCAGCTGGCTCCTGCATACAGCACATTGTAATAAACCTATAGCAGTGAATTATAGCAGCCAAAGATACAGCAGTTAGAATGGGGATTTTATAAAAAAGTAATTTTCACAATATTGGTGAAAAACTGCATGTATTTTAAGGCTGGGATATGCAAACCATCGCTTGTCTTATTTGCAGCTTTGAGCACCGTTTTGTGAATAGTTTAACCTTACTGCTTTTAATAGCAAAATTAAAGTGTACTCACAGACTTCATCACAGTAACATATTGTGGTTTTCAATTAAAATGTTCCTAAACAAGTTTTATTTAGAGGAACTTCCATTGCAGAAAAACCACAACTAGTTTTTTGCATAGGGTCTCCTTTGCAGAAATGAGAAGTGATGCCCATCCAGTTTAAAAGTAGACAAAAAATGATGTTGATGGGGTCCTAAAGAAACAGGTAAGGCAATTTTTTTCAGTATGGATTGATTGAAAAAGCTTAGTTTTTTTCTGAAAGTGGATGTCGAGTCAGAAGATATTGATGACCTATCTTTAATATCAGATCAGTGAATTACCATCACTTGGCTACTCTACTGATCAGGTATTATAAGCTCCGGTGGCCAAATATAAACATATTCAATGGAGTTACAATGCGCAGCTCCATTCAATGTCTAGCTCCATTCAATGTGTAGCAGCCACAGATTGATACTGTAGACGAGTTCCTATTCAATGTGTAAGGGGGATCCTTGCAGGGTGTCTGTGCTGTTACCTTAGCTGTACGTCATTGCGGATCACATGCTGGCGCTTGACATGATGAGGAACTGTTGAGGTAGAGATAAATGACAGGAGTCCAGAGTCCTAAAAGAATAATAATAAAAATAGTACATTCTCTATAGGGCCAACAAATTCCGCAGCACTTTACATTTCAGAGGGGACTTGTACAGATGATAAAGACATTACAGAGTAACACATAATTCAACAGATACCAAGAGCAGTGAGGGCCCTGCTCGCAAGCTTACAATCTACAAAAATAAGCTCTTTTCTTTGCTGAACAAACTGATGAGAAGTACATACATCAGATAGTAGGCACAATACACAAGATTACGTATTCTGGACAATCCAGAACTTCATGGTCATACATGGCGATTTCCTTCTGTTACATGTTACAGTCAACAACCAAATCATAATGGGAATCTCCATCTTTGCTTTGTGTGAAGACCTCCACGAATACGGTGCTTTGGTACGACTCTTCACTACTATTCGCAGAGTCCATTTGATGAGGGCCACATGGCTAGTGGTTAGCCACTACATCTTCTGTTCCCCGACAGATGTCCCATCCTGGCCATCTTCTCCTCTATGACCCTCAGATCTCAGATCATAACTTTTGCGGTCTATTACATGCATTGCATGAGTATTATGCGATTACGCTCTAAACACCTATTATGTACAGATACCATAGGTTGAAAACACTTGTTACAATTCACCCACACTGGACTTTTTCCATCATTAATGTGATTGCAGTCTTGTGCATCCTCACATTTTGCCCACTGATAGGGAGCCGCAGGTCATGTGACTTCAGTATGCGATTTGCCTGGTTCTGGCCATTATTCCGACTAGACTGTGTTCAGCCTTGTTTAATACACTTTCATTGAGAGAGGCTGCATGAATCTAGCTGGCATGTGATTACATGTATGCAAGTGCGGTCATGCGCCCACTAGTAATGCTCGAGTGTCCTCCGAGTATTTGGCATGCTCAGAGATTTAGTTTGTGTCGAAGCAGTTGCATGATTTGTGGCTGCTGGACAGCCAGAATACAGGTGAGGAATGCCTGTTTGTTAGGGAATCTCCACATGTACTCAGGCTTTCCAGAAGTCGCAAATCATGCAGCTGCATCGACATAAACGATATCTCCGAGCACATCAAAATACACGTAGGACACCCGAGCATGCTCGGGAAAACCCGAGCAATGAGTATACTCGCTCATCACTAGCGCCCACCTCTCCAGGCACCATCACTGGAGAATTGTCGCAGTGTGCATGCATGTAAGGATGTGCTTGATGTGAGGATTCGCATGTCTGCAGTCTCATAAAGTGATGCAACCCCTTTAAGAAGGCAGTTATCAATGTATTCATACATTTCTTGGAGAAACAACAGAGTCATGGCACAATGAAGATTTATGTTCCACAATTGCCATTTTATTATAACAGAAGGATCATGTGTAGGGTTGAGCAGGTTCTCAGGATGCAGTGACGAGACACGAGACAGGATATGATTTGTGGAATCAACGTTTATAGCTTGGAGCCGCTGGGGCTATGCTGAACAAATAAAAGGGGTAACAACAATCTGTCCTCGCAGGGACTCAACAACATAAACAATAATTTTTCTTATATTAAATGCGACTAATCCAGCTAGTCCGGGTGTTGAAGGCCACGTATGGCCAAACTATGGGTCCTTATTTCCTATAGTTGACTTATCCTTCCAGGTGTCGTTCAGGATTGCAGACGCGGCCGCTTAGAGGTCGCTGAAGCGGCTGCCTTGACGCCTCAATATTCCGGGATGATTTGGGCTCGACAGGCCCTGAAGGATCTGTGCTGGTGGGGCACAACAGGCCCTAAAGAATCTGTACCGGAGGGGCACAACAGGCTCTGAAGACTCTGTGCTGGTGGGGCACAACAGGCCCTGAAGAATCTGTGCTGGTGGGGCACAACAGGCCCTGAAGAATCTGTGCTGGTGGGGCACAACAGGCCATGAAGACCCGATAAGGACTCTCTTCCCAACGTGGCTCTAGTTTGTTCTGGGGGCGTTGATCTAGCACAAGCACATGGTCCCCACTTTGGAGGTGGGGAGGTTGGGTTGCATTCTTCCCTGGGTGCTCCCAGTCTCAGAGCTTTGTGTGTACGATTCGGTGAAGAGTTTGCAGCCGGTGGCGATGATTTTGGACCCAAGACGACACTCTGGTCCAGGGCTGAGGTTCTTCGGGGTCCAACTCCACCTCCGTGATCCCTTTACCCTCTCGTCCAAACAACAGGGAGTAGGGGGAATAGCCAGTAACTCGATGTACCCGATTGTTATAAACCCATATTAATTCAGAAACATATTCGGGCCAACGGGCCTTCTTGTCACTCTCCAGAGTGCGCAACATCTGAATCAATGTCCGATTAAATCGTTCACAAGCCCCATTTCCTTGCGGTGTGGTACGGTGTGGTCCGGGATTTGTCAATTCCATAGAGATGATGTAGTTCCTCCATAACTTTTCCTAAAAAACATGCTCCCTGATCGGAATGTATTCATTGAGGACAGCCGTATACTTGTAAAAAGTTTCTACAAATTGCGGAGGCAGCTGACTCTGCGGTCTGATCCCGAGTGGGGGTGACCACAGCGAACTTGGTGAAATGATCTACCATAACGAGACAGTGTTCGTATCCCTGGAATGCGGGCCCAATGGTCAGGTAATCCACCGTCAGGAGCTCAAGGGGCGCTGAAGTCACAATGGTCTGTGTTGCGGCTCGCTGAGCGGGTGGTTTGGCTAATTCGCATAAGCGGCAGGTCCGGCAAATTTCGTCCACAACAGCTGGCAAGCGCGGGTGGTAAGCTTTCCGTTGCAGCCATTGCAAGGTCTTTTTTGTTCCGAAGTGGGCCCCTTTTTCGTGAGCCTCCCAAGCCAGTACGTTAAGTTGGGCTCCTGGCGTAACTACCTGCCAAACCATCATTGAGGTTGTTTGTGATGTTATTTTACGGTACAATAGTCCCTTTCGGATAACTAATCTTTCCCATTGTTGCAGCATCAACGACAGGTCTTGAGTCAAATTTTGTCGTTGAGAGTCAGTGGGTAATTGGCCAGCGGTGACCCACGTCCTGAGAAGGCCAACTTCTTTGTCTTCTTGTTGTTGTTGTATCCACTTATCCTGGGATTGTTCCAATATGCCCCTTGGGGTCTCGGGGGAAGATATTTTTTGATTGGCAGTTGTGAGCACAGCAGCAGTGAGAGCGGTATTTCCTCTCCTTCTAATTCTTCATCACGATTCTGTCCTGGAGTTGTATGTCAAATCCTGGAGAGGGCGTCCACATGGACATTCTCTGCCCCTCTTTTGTAGATAACAATTGAACCTCACCATCCAGGCCACCCATCGCTGTTCCAGAGCCCCCAATTTGGCGTTTTCCAAATGAGCTAGCGGGTTGTTGTCAGTTCGCACCACCACCTCGGAGCCCGCCAGGTACTCTGCGAATCTCTCCGTCATGGCCAACACCACAGCGAGGAGCTCGAGCTTGAACGAGCTGTAATTGTCAGGGTTGCGCTCGGAGTCATGGAGTGAGCGGCTTCCATATGCGATCACCCTCTCCCGGACATCTTGAACTTGTGACAACACAGCCCCCAGGCCGTGAAGTCTCCCGTCAGTGTGCAAGATGAACGGTTGTGAGAAATCTGCATAAGCCAACACTGGGGCATCCAAGAGTGCAGCCTTGAGGTCTCGGAAGGCCTCTTCCTGAGGGCATTGCCACTGGATTCTCCACCCATTGGACCCAGCAGGAGCCCCCTACAGCAGGTCATGCAGGGCTCGAGCTCGACATGCAAAATTCTTTACGAAACGACGGTAATATCCGGCTAACCCAAGAAAAGCCCGCACATCTTTTACCGTCTCAGGGGTAGGCCATTCGTGGATAGCAGCAACCTTCTCCCGGGATGGCCTCACACCCTCTGCCGAAACGACATGACCCAGATACTCAATCTGGGAGCGAAATAGGAGGCATTTCTGGGGCTTCACCTTCAACCCGTACTTTTGCAACAGACTGAGCACCTGTCCCAACCGCTTTAGGTGGTCCTTGAAAGTGGCAGCATAGACGATGATGTCGTCCAGGTAGATCAACGTGGCCTCAAAATTGAGATCTCTCAGACACTGCTCCATCAACCGCTGAAAGGTCCCAGGGTCGTTGGCCAGCCCAAACGGCATTCGATTAAACTCAAATAGTCCCATGGGCAATATGAACGCCGTCTTGGCTCTATCTTCTTCTGACAAGGGCACCTGCCAGTACCCACTGGCCAAGTCCAGGGTTGAAAAATATGTTGCCTTCCCCAAGGCAGACAAGGATTCTTCTATGCGGGGCAGTGGGTATGAGTCTTAAATAGGGATGAGCTTTCCGATATTGAAATATCGGAAATCGGCCCAACATTTGCAATATCGGAATTCCGTTTTCCGATTCCGATATTTTTTTCACATCGGAAATCAGAAATCGGAAATCCCATAATCCTTCAGCCTCTGAGCGCTCTGTGGAGCCAATCAGGAGCTGAAGAATTGCTGACAACATTGTCTAACTCCCCTAAGCTTGGTAGGAGGCGTCCAAACTTGCTAGCTAGGGGCTGCGCTGCGATTGGCTGGCTGGATGGAGTGATCAGGCAGTATAAAAGGCTGCGCCTGCCATTTTAGTCTCACTCTACTGTGAAAGCAGATAGGGATAGGTTGCTGTTGGAGATAGGGAGAGATCTCGGATCTAATAGCGAGTGATAGAAATTGTTTTTCAGTGACTGTAGCAGCCCCTGTGTGTTACAAAAGCAGTCTTTTTCCTCACTCAACCCGCTCACTTTCATTTTTTGTGCAGTGCAGGCTCTCAGTGAGGTGCTTAGTGAGACAGTGCAGAGCACATTCACTGCAGCTGCTGCAGCTCCTCTTGCTGCAGCACTGTGTGATGTGTGTCTCACTGCCTTTTCTTTTAATCCCTTAAATCTCCTTCCCCTATTTTTTCCTTAAAGTTAAACACTATATAGGGATTGTGCTGTGAGGGACCCAAACAACCTCTGTGGCTGGTGCCACATAGCACCTGGCCCAGTCCCGGAGAATCCTTTTTTTTTGGTATCACAGCAGTGTCATTTACTGCGCTGTGACATCCGACCGTCACGTGTACACCAATACCACAAACACACGTTACTCTTTGTGTAGGCCACACTAGATTCAAATAAAGTGTAGCAGACACACCATCATCATACAGTGCCATTAGTGTTTCTTATACCTGTTGGTAGTCCTACAGGAATAAGCACACTAATTCCTAATAATTACTTTCTGAATCCATCGATAGAGATGAAGAAGGCAGGGAGTAAGGGACGTCCTCGCAGCGGTCGCAGAAGAGGTGCATCAGCAGCTAGTCATGGTGCACATCCAGAGCAAGCAGCAGGCCCAAGTCAATTAGCACCTACTTTCACCCGACAGCAGTCATTTATGCGCCGCTTGTTAGGAGCGCAGGGCCATTGGCTGATGAGAGAGGATCAAGTAGAAACTGTTGTTGGTTGGATGGCAGCTGACGATTCCACCTCAATGAGCGCAGCATCCTCCCAGGACTTCTCCACCACATCGGGTCAGGCCACTGAAGAGCAGCACCCATCTACTTCTTCACCGCCCACTAAATTGCCCAGAAATTCAGAAGGCCAGGAGCCAACCTTAATCCTCTTCTCAGAATCTGTTGGCTTGGAATCTGTGAGCTAGCTAGACAGCATTCCTGCAGCTGAAGAAGAGGTAGTGTGCACAGATGCGCAACCACTGTGTCCGTCTGAGGAAGAAGTGGAGGGTGGGCCAGTGCCCACAGTGACCAGACCCAAGTCAGCAGATGATGAGGAAACTCAGCTGCCAGTTTCTGCTGACGAAAGTGTATTGGATGACAAGGTCCTTGACCCATCATGGCATGCTGAGGGGCAGCAAGCAAGTGGGGATAGCTCAGAGGAAGAGCTTGCAGGTGTGGCGCAGGGTGGCCGTCCACGTGGGAGAGGAAGAGGGAAAAATTGGTTGTCGGCTCCCTCAACTTCAGCACCCGTTAGGAGCAGGGCTCTTTTAAAGAACACAAGGGGTGCGCCCAAGAGTTGTGGTGCATGGGCCTTTTTCGACCAAGTTGCAGCTGACGTTACAGTAGTCAGATGCAAGCTTTGTTGACAAACTGTGCGGAGAGGGAAGAACGTCAGCAACCTTAATACCACCAATATGTTGGCGCATGTCAGGAAGAGGCACCCTGTTGAGTGGCGGCATCACACCCAAGATGATTCGCCACCTGCAGCTGGTTCCTCACCTTCCACCTCTTCAGCCACTGCGGCCACCTCTTACTCCAGCTCGCAACAGCTGCTCCCGCTTCCTCGCCAGAATGCCAGGGTGCATCTGCAGGCAGTGTTGTACGGCAGCACACTGTCTGTACTTCGTCAGCATCAGCATCTCAATCGCTGGCATCCTCACACTCCCAATGCAGTGTGCAGCCATCTGTCACACAGGTGTGGGAGAAAAGGCTCCCGTACTCGGCAAACCACCCACGAGCACAGTGCATGAATTCTCGCATTGCCAATCTGCTTGCAGTGGAAATGCTACCATTCTTGCTGGTGAGCAAGCCAGCCTTTATCGATATGTTGGGGTTTGCAATCCAACAATACAGCGTTCCCAGCCACTTCTACTTCAGCAGGCAAGCCGTCCCCGCCCTGCAACAGCATGTGGAGCGTAAAATTAAGCATGCGCTACAAAATGCAGTTAGTAGCAAGGTCCACCTGACCACCGACGCGTGGACCAGTCAGCATGGCCAGGGACACTACATTTCCATCACCGCCCATTGGGTAAATGTAGTTGAGCCTGGAACTGAAGTAGACAGTGCAAGTGCGTGGGTCCTGCCAACTCCACAGATTGCAGGCCTCTCCTCCGTACAAATTGACTCCTCCTCATACTCCTCGTCAGACTCGCCTGCACCCAGACGTACCACAACAACCGATTTCAGCACTGCATCGGCCAAACATCAACAGGCCGTGTTGAAATTGGTTTATCTGGGTGATGTTAGCCACACCGCAACCAAGTTGTGGAACACGCTCAAGGAGCAGAGCGACATGTGGCTTGCGCCGCTCAACCTCCAGCCAGGTATGGTGGTGTGTGACAACGGCCGAAACCTGGTCACGGCTCTGCGCCTAGGTGGTCTGACTCACATTCCATGCCTTGCCCATGTCCTAAACTTGGTGGTGCAGAGTTTCCTTAGGAACTATCCTGACCTTGAGGAGCTGCTGCACAAAGTCAGATATGAGTGCTCTCATTTGCGGCGTACAAGCATGGCTGCATCGCGCCTTTCAGCCATGCAGCGCAGATTGGGCCTGCCCGAGCACCGCATCATTGTTGACCTCCCCACCAGGTGGAATTCGACTTTGCATATGCTGCGGAGGTTGTGTGAGCAGCAACCTGCAATTATGGAGTTGCAGCTGCAGCAGGCACAATGTAGGCGACACACATCTCAGCCCTCCCACTTTACAACCACAGAGTGGGCATCCATGAAGGACATATGCACCATTTTGAAGTGCTTTGAGGACTCCACTCTGATGGTGAGCGTGGATTCTGCCCTACTCAGCCTGAAAAGTCCCCTTATATGCCTTATAGAATCTTCACTTAAAGGACTAAGGGATGAGGTTTCTCTGGAGGAGGAGGAGTATGATGAGACACTTGCACAAACCAGGCAATCTTCATCAGCCCAGTTGGTACCAAGCTCTGTGGGTGCCTCACAAAGGTCCAGGCAGGACACAGCAAGCGAGGAGGATGAGGAGGACTATGAGGATGAGTCAGAGGAGGAAAGTACACAGCGCTCTACTAGTAGTCACCAGATAGAGCGTGGATGGGGTGATGCAGAGCAGCCAGAGCACATTGCTCCAGCTGGTGACAGCGATGCATGGCCAGTTGGCAGCCTTCAGCACATGAGTGACTTCATGCTGCAGTGTCTGAGAAACGACCTACGCGTGGCTCTAGTACCGCCAGCTAGTGCCCATTTCTGTGACTGCCACTTTCACAGCATGCCGTGTTTCTGGGCTCTAGTACCGCCAGCAAGTGCCCATTTCCGTGACTGCTGATTTCACAGCATGCCGTGTTTCTGGGCTCCAGTACCACCAGCTAGTGCCCATTTCCATGACTGCCACTTTCACAGCATGCTGGGTTTCTGGGCAACAGTAATGCCAGCTGTACCTCGTTAGACCAAAGTGGAAAAAAAGGACGACAGATGCCCAACACCTATAGGCAGAAGCACAAGAGGCGGGATCCAGCCACGCCGGCTGTTTCCTGGCAGTGAAGTGCGGACACAGGTGCCTCCCCCGACGGGAAAACCGAGTACCAGCATTGCCAGCTGGTTCTCGGGAGTGCCCAAGGGCACGGGTACCTCCTGCTCCAAACCGTGTTTCGACAACGCTCGCCGTTACACGATTGTGTCCGCCGCACTGTTCCACGCCCCCGCCGTATATCATTCCGGCTCAGTTTGCTGTTATCCGTGGTGTCGGCAGTGTAGGAGCTCCCTATGTGGACTCCGGCACCTGGCGCTCAAGGCTGGTCTCGACAGTGCCAGTAGGCCCTCCTCCTCCCCTGCTGCGACTGCAGAGTAAAGAAGACTGTGTCCGGGTTGCGGGGGCAAATGTGGCTCTTGCACCTTCTGCCGAGAACACATTACTCCGGTAGAAGACCCAAGACCGGAAGACAGATGCAGAAGACCCAAGACAAGAAGACAGATGGAGATGTCCCCAGACTCCTGTCTTTTTGCTCTTGAACTTGCGTCTTTGTGGGGTTTTTTTGGGGCTTCTTGGTAGTGCTTTTGGCTTATGTCACTACTACATTGTGGTATCCGGGCTACAGTAATGTCAGCTGTTGCCCAGTACAGCCACTGGCACTTTTACCTTCAGCTGCTTGTCTGGGTTCCAGTAACGTCAGCTGGTTCTCAGTAGAGTCAATGGCTTAGGTCCCTCCTTTGTGGTATCCGAGTTCCAGTAATATCTGCTGGTCCTTGGTAGTGCATTCTGGCACAGGTTACGTCCTGCTTAGTTATCGGCCTCCGGTAACGTCAGCTGGTGCCCGTTAGTTCCATTGGCTCTTATGCTGATTTCTGCTGCCTATATTGGTTCCAGACTCACCAGCTGGTTCTCTCAAGTTCCTGTGCCTACTGTTACTTCTGCCTATTTCCTCTGGGTTTGGGACATTCTGCGACCAGCCAATAGCAGGATAAACATAGACAGGGGTTTAGGAAGCAGTAGGAGCAGATGTACATGAGCCAAAAGCAGAATATCAATATGCAGAATTACTGAATAACAATAATATAATCCGCAAAAGAAGACTAAGCATGGTTTAAAGGGAGTGCATCCATTTCTCCACGTGGTGCTCCTGGAAACTCCCTGCAAAGCAAGGTGAGCTGAACGCGGACACATGTCAGTCAAAGGGCATATTGACACCACCACCGGCAGTTTTAATTTAATAATGTAAAATCACTAACCCTAACCCTAACTATCCCTAACCCCTAACCTTACCCTAACCCTTACCCTACTAACCATAAACCCTAACCCTACCCCAACTATTCCTAACCCAAAGAAAAAACACTGCTGTTAAGAAAATGTTTTCCTGCTACAGCTTTCGCTCTGTGCATTTTTCGAGTGATTTTTTTGCTCCTCTGCCTCTGCAAACTCCTTCCCCATTATCCTGAGGTGTTTCCCCTCCATTTTATCCATTATATAGCACTGTAGTGGTCATTTTGTAATTCTGATTTTTTTCTCCCATTGACTTGCATTGATATCGGAAATCGGAAATTCCAATATACGATATTTTTTCAATATCGGAAATCGGAATTCCGATATGATATCGGGCAATATCGCTCATCCCTAGTCTTAAATAGTGCAAGCGTTTAGTTTACGATAATCCACACAGAATCGTAATGTACCATTTTTCTTCTGGACCAACACGATTGGAGCCGCCCAGGGGCTTAGACTTTCCCGTATCACCCCTTTTCGCAGCATCTGAGCCAGCAAAGTTTTCACCTCTTGATAGAGTTGTGGCGGGATCAGTTGATATCGTTCCCGGATAGGGGCCGCTCCCGCTGTGGGGATTTCATGAGTAATAGCTGTGGTACACCCAAAATCATCCTCATGACTAGCAAATACTTCATGGTACTGTCCAAGCAATATTTTTACCTGTGAGAGTTGGGCTGCAATTAACCCAGAAAGCTCTGCCCGCATCTGCTCCAGAATATTTCAACCCTTCTCCAGTGCTGAGACTTCGTTGGCCTGTAAGGTTCGAATTGTTACTTCCCAAGGATCCTCGGGGTGTACTCGCAATTGAACCGCAGTAGCTGGCAGCACTTCCTCTGCCTTACTAGTTTGGCCAGTTCAGTCCGTGCTTTCAGAACGGTGTCTCAGTCTTCAAGGTTAACGCAGCGTTCCAGGACGGTTCCTTTGGCACCGTAGGCAGGGAACGGGTCACCAGTATGCCAGGAGGTAAGTGCTCCGAGTGGCACGGCTCCACCTGCACCTCCACGCCCTCCAAAGGTATCGGGGCTTGAATTGGCAGGGCCATCACAGTCTGTCCAGGAGGTAGCACAAGCAGGGGAGCCGCTGACGCGATGACCTTGCCCAGAACCTCGCCCTCCTGGCAGTCCTGATGCACCACCGCTCCTCGCACCAGCTGCTGGAATACCTGTCCCTGAGCTGTGCAAGAACCCCACTGCTTCAGAATCTTCTGTGTGGGATCATTTAGTAGTAAGTTGCCGAACTCTCCTAAAATATTCATGCCTAGGGTGACGGGGTGCCGTTGATCAGCTTCTCCTTGAGTTAGCACAACGTCACCTGCACCCACACTACCCCGGCAACCGGGACCGGAAGTTGGTTGGCGGCTATTAGTCTGATCATTGGCCCCCACTGAGGTCTCGCTGCCTCCGGGAAGTTTTGTTGAAAGTACGTTGCGGGCATGGTGGTTATTTGTGACCCCGTGTCTACCAGACACCGGACGGCCCGGCCCTCCACTTCTGCCCGAACCACCGGACACTTTCCTACCAAATCTTCAGGACTTCCACCACGTCTAGTTGTGGTTTTCGGCTCCGAGCGGCGTCCCCCCAGCCCGTAGCCCTTTATTTTAATGGCTGCCGGGGTGCGTATCTCCCATGCCTCGGACACTCTCGGGCGAAGTGGTCTGGTTCTCCACACTCATAACACCGGGGCTGTGTAGGCTGACCACCCCGCGGGGAGCATGATCCCCAGGGGCCGGGGTTAAAGCTGGGCCGTCCAGTCCCGGTCTCGGTTCTTCTCATTACTCCGGCCAACTCACCTTTAATATTTTTCAACTCTTGCTTCATCTCCTCCACCCATTGAGGCTCCTCGACTGCGTTCGCGGAGGCCTCCACACCTCGGACCTTCCCCACGGGGACCGCCATCCCCTGCTCTTGCTCTCGAGCCAGTGCCTGACTTCCCACCTCTGAAAAGACTATTCGGGGATTCATTCTGATCTGCTCCCGCAATGCCTGCTTTATTAATGGATCTCGCAAACCAGTCACCAGTAGGTCACGTAGGGTAATGTCTATAGGTCCTACCCCTACCCCGTCCTTTCTTTCAATAGCCGCATGCAATTCTTGGAGGACATTCATGTACTGAGTGATCGTCTCCCCCTCTGCCTGCATCCGACTAAACAAACAGGTCCTTAACTCTCCCACATTAGCAGGGTCCCCATGGGTCTGTTCTACTATCTGTAGCACTTTTTCAAAAGTGTTGCGGTGCCCCGGAGGTTTCAACATCACTGACCTCCGCACCTCCCCGTCTAGTGCCATGAGGGCCACATCGGCTTCTAGATCAGGGGTCATTGGGTGCATCCGAAAGAGCCTCCGCATCTGCTCCGTCTCGCTCCATAGCATGGTTTTGGAGGTGGAAAATCTAGGCAGGTTGTTCAGCATGGCCCCCAATGAAATGCTGGAGCGGGGACCCTCATTATTTGTAGAGTTGACAGCTCCGCCCTGATCGGGGGCACCACTGTCCGTGCTCGGAGACTGCATCCTGCCGACTACGCCAAGTGTAGGGTTGAGCAGGTTCTCAGGATGCAGTGACGAGACGCGAGACAGGATATGATTTGTGAAATCAACGTTTATAACTTGGAGCCGCTGGGGCTATGCTGAACAAATAAAAGGGGTAACAACAATCTGTCCTCGCAGGGACTCAACAACATAAACAATAATTTTTCTTATATTAAATGCGACTAATCCGGCTAGTCCGGATGTTAAAGGCCACGTATGGCCAAATTATGGGTCCTTATTTCCTATAGCTGACTTATCCTTCCAGGCGTCGTTCAGGATTGCAGACACGGTCACTTAGAGGTCGCTGATGCGGCTGCCTTGACGCCTCGATATTCCGGGATGATTTGGGCTTGACAGAATCTGTGCTGGTGGGGCACAACAGACCCTGAAGAATCTGTGCTGATGGGGCACAACAGGCCCTGAAGAATCTGTGCTGGTGGGGGCCTTTTAGGATGTCTTTACCGGCTCCCGTCTCACAGCGTAGTAATGACGCAGTTTGCCAAATGACGGTTGGCCGGCCTCTGCTCAGGGTCCCTCTGTAGATGGGACGTGGGCCTCTATTGTCGCCTATGGCGAGGTGGCGTCCACTGAGGCCGGTGATGACAGGTCTGCAGCTGTGGGAGAAGGTAAGGGGGCAGTGTCCAGGCTGCTGTAGCTGTTAGATGTGGAGTCGCAGCGGCAACTTGAGACAACGGACCTGTCTCAATAGGGCGGGGAACAGCGGGCGCGGCTGTGTGCAACCGTGTGCGGGGAGCAGCTTCCGGTGAAAGTCTCCCACGTCTTACTTGTCTGTGAGTGAGTCACTTACCCCTCACAGACTCCTGACGGTGTCTTCAAAACACACCGCCCGTTACCCCGTTTCTCTCTATGTCACTCGGCTTCCTGCCTCCTGTCACACTCTCTGCCAACTGACAACTGAGCGTGCCCTCTGCTCCTTTTATCTTCGCCCCACCCCCTGTTGCCCTGACACCTTCAGTCATGTGTCTCCCTTTGTTGCCCCCCCGGTGTTGTTCCTTCAGGAACCCTGATGGCGGTCCCCGGGTTTCCGGCCCAGTCACTATCTGGGAGTCCTCCTCCCCACACTTGAAAGTTGAGCCTGGAGAAATCTGAAATAGTTTGGTAGCTTGGTTTTGAAATTTAATGACTGAACCTATTTAAATTCAGTTATGGCTATGGTCAATTCTCACAAAAATATAAAGCAAACATCTAGGCTACACTACACATATTACCCCAAGTGGTTCCATAAGATCCAAACTTAGACTACCATAGAAACCTTTAGGCTATGTGCACACGGTGCAGAATCACCTGCGGGTTTTTCCGCGCGGAACCACAGGTAAAACTGCAGGTAAAGTGACCTGCAGTTTTCCTGCGGTTTGGTCTGCGGTTTTGCCCTGCGGTTTCACACCTCTACTATGTTAACGGTGTGAAACCGCTGCGGAAACCGCCCAAACAATTGACATGCTGCGGTTTGTAAACCGCAGCAAAACCGTGCGGAAAAAAACGCACAGTGAGCACAGCGTTTTTGAAAACCCATAGGGTTTCATTGTACTGTACTTGGTCTGCAAACTGCTGCATTTCCGCAGGGCCAAAACCGTTGCGGAAGCGCAGCAGAATCCGCAACGTGTGCACATAGCTTTAGTCTTCAGCATCCACTCTATAACAACTAAGCTTCTGACTTTGCTATAGCTTTTCAGCAAAATTCAGAAAAGCAATGTAGATTTTTGTTAAGATGCTTTTATATTTCTGCTGTTTCAGCATGGAGAAACTACCTTTTCCAAGAGGAGAAAAACAGACCTAGTGAGGAACTACATACACTTCGCAAAAAATAAAGAGAACACTTAAACAACAGAATATAACTCCAAGTAAATCAAAATTCTTTGAAATCAAACTGTCCACTTAGGAAGCAACACTGATTGACAATTAATTTCACATGCTGTTGTGCAAATGGAATAGACAGCAGATGGAAATTATTGACAATTATCAAGACAACCTCAATAAAGGAGTGGTTCAGCAGGAGGGGACCACAGACAACATCTCAGTACCAATGCTTTCTGGCTGATGTTTTGGTCACTTTTGAATGTTGGCTGTGCTTTCACACTAGTGGTAACATGAGACGGACTCTACAACCCACTCAAGTGGCTCAGGTAGTGTAGCTCAACCAGGATGGCACATCAATGAGAGCTGTGACAAGAAGGTTTGCTTGGTTTGTCAGCATAGTGTCCAGAGGCTGGAGGCGCTACCAGGAGACAGGCCAATACTCCAGGAGATATGGAGGGAGCAGTGGGATGACAACAACCCAGCAGCAGGACCACTACCTCAGCTTTTGTGCAAGGAGGAACAGGAGGAGTACTGCCAGAGCCCTGCAAAATTGCCTCCAGCAGGCCACAAATGTGCATGTGTCTGCACAAACGGTTAGAAACCGACTCCACGAGGATGGTCTGAGTGCCCGATGTCCACAGATGGGGGTTGTACTCACAGCCCAACACCGTGCAGGATACTTGACATTTACCACAGAACACCAGGATTGGCAAATTCGCCACTGGCGCCCTGTGCCCTTCCCAGATGAAAGCAGGTTCACACTGAGCACATGTGACACATGTGACAGAGTCTGGAGATGCCGTAGAGAGAGATCAGCTGCCTGCAACATCCTTCAGCATTACTGGTTTGGCAGTGGGTCAATAATGGTGTGGTATGGCATTTCATTGGAGGGCCGCACAGCCCTCCATGTGCTCACCAGAGGTAGCCTGGCTGCCATTAGGTACCGAGATGAGATCCTCAGACCCCTTGTGAGACCATATACTGGTGCGGTTGGCCCTGGGTTCCTCTTAATGCAGGACAATGCCAGACCTCATGTGGCTGGAGTGTGTCAGCAGTTCCTGCAAGATGAAGGCATTGAAGCTATGGACTGGCGCACCCGTTCCCCAGACCTGAATCCAATTGAGCACATCTGGGACATCATGTCTTGCTCCATCCACCAACATCACGTTGCACCACCGACTGTGCAGGAGTTGGCGGATGCTTTAGTCCAAGTCTGGATGTAGATCCCTCAGGAGACCATCCGCCGTCTCATCAGGAGCATGCCCAGGCATTGTAGGGAGGTCATACAGGCACGTGGAGGCCACACACACTACTGAGCATCTTTTCCTTGTCATGAGGTATTTCCACTGAAGTTGGATCAGCCTGTAATTTGATTTTCCACTTTGATTTTAAGTATCATTCCAAATACAGACCTCCATGGGATATTCATTTTGATTTACATTGATAATTGTTATGTTTTATTGTTCTGAACACATTCCACTATGCAATGAATAAAAATTTGCAACTGGAATATTTCATTCAGAGATATCTAGGATGTGGTATTTTAGTGTTCCTTTTATTTTTTTGAGCAGTGTATTTACATTGAAGTTTTCCTTTTAGCAATAATGATCTGACATTCCTTTTATGATCCAATGTAAATTGAACAAAATCAGCTATGGGAAATGGAAGAAGTAAAACCAACTGGGCCAATAGCCAAAAGATCAAGAACATGATTGCAATTATAGTTGGCTAGGTCCAGCAGAATACTATAAGCTCCTCAGGAAAGGCCACATACTAACCTATTAATGGGTCTACAGTACAAACTGGCCTTCCGAAGAAGATGACCCCATTCTGCCACATCCATAACACATAGACAAGCGCATTTTCTGCATACTGTATATGGATAGCTAAATCCAATGTAAGGCCAAAGAACCCAATCTGATGCTGTTTGTCATAGAATTGCATAAAAATATGTGTTTATTCTACATCTTTTTACAAAAATTGACAAATTAAAATTCTCACCCAAATTAAAAGTATATAATTGTCACCTAGAAAAAAAAAGAAAGCTAGAGGGTAAAACACGCTCATCAATTAAAAGGAATGCCTGCTTTAGAAAACCTAATTTCAAAGACCCTATTAGTTATTAGGTGGCTGTCCTGCATTCACAACCCCCATGTGGCTGAGACAGCGCAAGGTATGGTTAAAAAAAAAAGTCCCTGGAGAACTTAGCACTGTGTATTATATAGGCAGCGTAATGAGCCTGACCCTTAATCTAAATCCAAACATATTATTTTTCAGGCTCATAAATCTAACTACGGTAGTTGTTCACAATTTTTAATAATTTTTTGCTAAATAGATTTTAGCGCTACCATTTTGGGGGTTCCAGTTGGGGCCTCCATTAAGAAATCTGAGTTTGCGGGGCAGGAATAGCTTGTTACACTATTCTTGCTTTCAATATAAATCAACCTTTAAATCCAAGTTGCAAAAGAATCTGCCTGTATTGTGACCCTATCATGAAGAAAAAACAGGATACATACGTGTAGTATAGTATAGCCTTAGTCTCCTTATACTATATCATGACTACAGATTATGATTAATTTCCTGTATGCCTTATAAAGTTACATACAGAAGAAAATATTTTGCATTTATTTTTGATGGGCAGAAATGTAAGAAATGATTTTAGATTACACATTTTATATTACAGAAACATCATGTATGGGATCAGAATTCATCCTACTACACAGATCTTTGAATGAGGTCACTGTCTGTCAAGAGCAGCATAACATGATACAGACGTCCCAATGGAGGCATATGATAGTACACATTAAAGGAGGGCTGGACAGATGCTTCTAGTCATAACCCACAAACCCATTTACACTCAAGTCAAAGGTATCATCAACTGCATAAAACCCATTCTCAATACAGATGAAAAACAGAAAACTGTATTCCCAGAAACGCCCCTAATAGCATAGAAGCAGTCCCCTACGGCCTCCACCATAGTAATTAGATGAAGACTGAGATCTAACCAAAACACAAGACCTAAAGGAAACATTGGAAACAAGTAAATTGTAACGCAGCAAACTTATGTGCAGTGAGATCATATTCTCCATCTTCTGATCAATGCAAAGAACTATTATTTGCAAAATGATACTGTGCATTTAAAAATCGAGCTGTTTTGAGATGCCAACTGTTCTATCTAATATCAATGCAAAAAAAACCACACAAATAAGATGTGTGCTGTTCATTTACAGATGTCCAGCAGAGTCATAGTGAAACCTATCCTTCGGAAATGAATGCAAATTAAGGATAAACTACTGTAAATGTGTAGATTACACAGGAAGAATGGTTAAACCTCTCACAATCACATAAAGATGCAGTGGTTTAACTAAAATACTGGATAAGTAAAGAAAGTGTAGTCAACTTACCCGTCTGCAATGCAATCCCCAAGCCTGCCAACGTCCAGCATGGACTGTGGTGAGCATCCACATCAATTAGGAACAAGAGGAAAAAAAATGATCCAGCTTGAGACGGAGGCGGCTGCAATTTTACAAAGCTTTATTGGACTACTTAAAAATATGATGGTTCTTTAAAAATCTCTTATAGCAAACACCAAGCACACCAGTGAGGAGGATCAACGCGTTTCAACTAAAAAAAGATCATGACTAAGACTTTTTTTTAGTTGAAACGCGTTGATCCTCCTCACTGGTGTGCTTGGTGTTTGCTATAAGAGATTTTTAAAGAACCACATATTTTTAAGTTGTCCAATAAAGCTTTGTAAAATTGCAGCCGCCTTCGTCTCAAGCTGGATCATTTTTTTTTTTCGTCTTGTAACTAAAATACTGCCCAATTACTACTTTTATTATTTTTGTTTTTTATTTTATTTGCTTAATGCGAAAATAAGGGGCAATACAATTTTCTATCACAAATGAGTTTATGCTGCATAACACTGGGGAACGCAATTTTTTAGGAGTTAGGTCAGACAACTGTTCTTAATTAATTTTTGGATGCTGAATCCAGAAATGATCTCAGTTTTTCTCTATCACGTCAAGTTTTTGAACTATAGGATTTTTGTCTTCTCAAAAATATGTAAACTACTGTACCTAAAAAGTTTTTTTAAATAGTACAAATATGAACAAAAAATGAAATATATAAGAAATAGGCATGACAAATATGTTTTTTAACACTATCATGTTTTTTACAAAGGATATATATATGCAAATATTTAAGGTAAAAATGTACATTTATAGCTTTTTCTGGAGTGTTTAACTTGAGGACAATCACATTTGATGCTCCAGCAATAGTCAGCCATCATATGTACATCCCATCTACCCTGGTAACGGTCTTCCATAACCTTCAAATCTTGGTGAAATCGTTCACCTTGCTCATCGTTAACAGCACCAAGATTTTCTGGAAAGTTGGCAAGATGGCAATGCAGAAAATGTAGTTTAATACTCATGTTGCAACCAAGCGCTTTGTAGCTCTCCAATAGTTTCTGAACAATTTCTTTGTAATTACTTGCACGTGTATTTCCAAGAAAGTTCTTGACGACGTCTTTGAATGATAACCAAGCATTCTTCTCAAGATCTGACATAGTCCCGGTGAAATGTTCATCTTTGATGAGCTGTCAAATTTGTGGACCATCAAACACACCAGCCTTGATTTTTTCAATGGACAGTCCAGGAAGTGCCAACATGATGTACTTAAAACAGTCGCCGTCAGTTGGCAATGCTTTTACAAATTGCTTCATGAGACCTAGTTTTATGTGCAGAGGTGGGAATAGTATATTCTTCCTGTCAACAAGTGGCTGATGTAGAATGTTAGGATCTCCAGGTTTAAGACCAGATCTTGGAGGCCAATTCGACTCAACCCAATGCTTTTCTCGAGCTCTGCTATCCCACATACAGAGAAAGCAGGGATACTTTGTGTACCCATGTTGCTGACCAAGAAGGAAGCAAACCATTTTAAGGTCAACACAGATGATCCAATTGTGTGTGTCATATTTCAATAACTCAATAACTCTCTTTACATCTCCATGTTCTTCACGAAGAGAGACAGAATGCCCAATAGGGACTGCACCAAATAAATTGCCATTGTGTAGAAGGACACACTTAAGACTCCGCTTTGAGCTATCAATAAACAGTCGCCATTCATTTGGATTGTACATTGAAAGCCCTAATTCTTGTAGTAAACCAGGAATATTATGGCAAAACACAAAACCGCCGTCACACCGAAAGTACTGCAAAAATGTACTTTCTCTAGTACGAAAGTATGATACCTTCGCTCCTTGTTCAAGTTACTGTTTCTCATTCGGCCTTGATGCTAGTAATTCTGAAGCTTTTTTTGATAAGCCCAATTCACGTGCTAAATCATTTAACTTGTGCTGATCAAATCCCTTACGAACTGAATCCTTGTGACTTTCAAATTCTGCATCATTCCTGTCACTGTGCTCGTTAACATCACTCAGAACTTCTAGAGATGGTAGCTGTTCAAAAACTGGCACTGGAATTTCAGCTGAATGAGGCATTGGTCTGATAGCTGACGGTAGATTTGGATATTCTATTTTACTTTTATTTTTCCTGTTAAATCCTGATGTTTTCACTAAACAGAAGTAACAGTCTGTGGAATGACTTTTTTGCTCTCTCCACACCATGGGGATACCAAATGCCAACTGTTCCTTTGGTCCACATCCGTAAACTCTCGACACACTGCTTGCACACTATGTGAGGGGCCCATGGCTTATCTTGATCACCGAGTTTTACTTTAAAATATGCAAAATATGCTTGTTTGACAAATGCACTGATGTTTGCCCTTTGAACTGGAATGGCGAAAACACCACAAATATAGCAGAAGGAGTCAGGGTTGTTTAGGCATTTACGACGAGAGGAAGAAGGAGCAGACATGATCTGAAACAAAGGAAATATGTACATAAGTAAATAAAACACTGAGATGGAAAGTTACAAGCTTTGAAAACTAACAAAGAAAAAGATCATAAAAGATATATAAATTACAACTAAGCACCCAATGTAAAGAGAAAAGCTATCACAAATCCTATTTATTCCTACTATGATACATTTTTTGTGTAAAGATATTGATAATTATGACGTATTGGGAGCTGTACACACCTCTCACCACACTGTCTCAGTTGTGACTACTCTTACAAGTTGCCACATAGCTCTATATGAGTCGAATTGTACTCAGATAACAAGTCTTATTACAGAAATCAGTGCAATTGTGCTTCTATGGCAGGTAAGTTGAGGAGGAAAAACTTGAGGTGATAGAAAAAAACTGACTACATTTTTGGAATCAGCATGCCAATTTTAGTATAAATCAGCTCAAAAACCTAACTCAACAGAAATTTTTTTTCAAATTGTTCCCCAGTGTAATAGAAGTAGTCTCCCCATATTGTTCAAGGATCAGACCTGCATCGACCCATATGGAAGTTAGTTTTTATTTGTTTTATGTGTGGTCTGTTGACTTCAGACACAGCTCCTGGGACAAGGATGATACAACAACAGTCAGAGAACAAATTCATTTTATAAGTTAGAGTCCCTAACTCTGCCCCATGCCACGCTATTCTTACCACAAGCAGTTGCAGGTGGCCTGGTTTGGTCAATCGCTGCAGGTTTCCTTATGGCAACACAAAGTGACCAGCTCAAGGCCAATAATTTAGGTCAGGACAGTCTTCTCTATCAGAAGTTGTCTCATGGAAGTGTAAGGAGGAAGACCGGAACACCGGATCACGGGTACCTGTACTAAACCGGGTCTGGAACTGTTGAGGCTGCATCCCATGATGTCCTGAGGAAGGCAAAAAAGCCCAGACAGATGCTCTGATCTGGAAGCCGGGGGCGTGGTTAAAAGGGAAAGCCTGCGCAGGCAGTTTCCCGTCAGCATTGAGAGAGGCAAGGTGAGTGCGCAGTGTGCTCCACTGGGTGTGCAGCTGGGCCATAATGACATGCGGACGATCCGATGTCAGGACACTGACGGAATCCACCGCAGTAGCAGGGAGAGAGCCGGGAGCCCTGGTTCAGCTAAGTGCCACATGTCAGCCTAAGGGCCAGGGCAGAGTGCAGGACTGTTCACTGCTGCCCTCCCTACCGGACATTGCCATGCCGCTCGACCAGTACCCTGACAATATTGCGAACTTGTTTGCATTGGCCACAGCCACCAATAGACTAGGGGCTCAGTGGGAGGTACCGGAGACTGACCGCTGCCCACAGGACCTCATTGGACAAGCACCACACTCACACCAGCCGCTGTTGGCGCTACTGGCATCCAAGCATCATCTACAGCCTGAAAAACCTCTGACATGATAAGTGTTTGAAGGAACTTCTATTTCCTTGTTCATTGTTCATTAACTCCGTATATCCTTTACAACTGAACTGTTTATTCCCTCATTTAACTGTTTGTCTTCCTGAGAGGAGTATCCCATTGTTAAAGTAAAATTGTTAACCCTTGCTCTGCCTCTTGTGCGTCACTGCATCCCGCAACCTGCTCACAGAAGATTGGTCCGTAGTCACTCACCGAGTCCATACGCTTGTAGTTCACATTCTTTATTAATCTTGAGCATGCTTTAGCATTACCAGTTATGTAATTCCAAACAGGTCTCGACAACCGAAAGCATAGCTAGTGCCAATGTTATAACTCTGATTAAGCAGTTACTTGGGTCCATACAGCATATAGTTCAAAGCCTGATTCAAGCATCTATTTGTCGTGGTCCGAGACGGATCATGGGTCTGCAGATCCAACCCTTACAGTCGCATATATGCCTATGAGGCTGTTAAGTTTGGATCAGGAGGCCTACTGTCATGGTATGTCTGGCTCTGCGTGACGCGACCCCACGATTGGTCGGTCACAAAACCACAAGACAGACAAGGGGACACTGGGAAAACAATTACAACGGTGGCCTTTATAATAGGGAATGGGGGAGTGGACACCTCCTGCACTCTCCTAAGGAAGAGCCCTGAACTCTCCTCACATTCCCTATACAGGTTCTTTCAACCTTTCGCCAACAGGATTTCTCAGTCCCTCACTTGCCCTGCACCTATCCCTTACTAGGGAACTGGCAAGTGCGGACACTGGTCCTCACCGCTGTACTAGTAAAACACCAGGGAAAACAACAGACAGGGAAAAACAAATAACACTTAGCTTGCTCTGCAGTGATGCACCGGACCGTTGAGTAAGGCACCCGGACACAGCTTCCAGCAGAAACACAAAGGCTCCAGATAAGCTGCAACAGCACTGCTCCTGATAGCTCCTCTCTTTAGAAAGGATGGTTAGTGAATGACCAATATTACCAACAGGGAGCTGCTGCAGCTGATGACCTTTTATAGGAAGGAGGGGGGGTCACCACCTGCTGACTAATTAAAACTGTAGCAACACCAGCGGCCACCGGAGGGGGAAAAACCCAGCAGCCAACCAACTACAGTTGTAGTAGCAGCAGCGGCCATGGGGGGCAAAAACTCATTAACCCCCGAGGGCCTGAAAGGAAAAAGGTTTATAAAAGAGAATCCAGACTTTGCCACAGATTCAAGAATGGATCGTGAAGCCTACAGCCAGTCCATGAACAGGGATGCCAATAGAAATTACAAGGCCTTATACTGGCAACATTTTTGGGCCTCCTTGAGACACCGGCAAGGCTCCACTCCGTCCACTCCAACTCGAGCCCTTGAACCTTCCACAGTCCCACCACGCACTCATAGAAAAATTCCACTTCTGCACCACATCCTCGCCAATCAGATATTAACAGTTCCCATGAAACACCATGTCACATGCATAGCTAGCAGCTTTTCTTCTGGCCAAAAGATTTTTTAAGCTTGCACCACGACAAGGCAGACTCATTTGGCTGGGCCCTACTATACTCAAACCTATTCAAAATTTCTTAAAATATCCAATACTCATTTTACATGTATTTTTAAGTAGTTTTATTTAAGGGAATGAGTCACATACATTTTTTTTAAATGAACATTATTACCTCATGCAAGGGACAAATAGAGTCACACCATACCAGACCACATACTACCACCACATAGTGACCGAATACTACCACGTACCAGGGAGAAATACTGCCACACCATGACGAGACCACATTTTACCACCACATAGTGACTGAATAATACCACGTACATTGAACAAATAACGCCACACCATGACCGGCCCACATATTACTATTACATAGTGATCAAATACTACAATCCTGTTCATTAACAAAAAAACCCACATTACTAAGTACCATTATACACAGGAGCTCTGTATTTACTGTCAGTGTACAGGTAAAACAATGATCACCATTGACATTATACACAGGAGCTCTGTATATAGTGTCAGTGTACAGCTAATACAGTGATCACCAGTGACATTATACACAGTTCTATACGTAGGGTCAGTGTACAGGTAATACAGTGATCATCTGTGAAATTATACCCAGGAGCTCTGTATATACTGTATATAGTGTCAATGTACAGTTAATCCAGTGATCGCCAGTGGCATTATACACAGGAGCTCTGTACATGGTACACAGTGTATAGTGTCAGTGCACAGGTAACACACTGACTCACCAGTGAAGTCTCTAGCTGAAGTCCTTCATTTTTGCTTTTCATTTTCATGCAGCGCAGCCCACCATTAGTTCTTCAGCCAGGACTCATCTCTGCATAAAATAAGACATACCGAATATACTCGTGTATAAGATGAGATTTTCAGCCCATTTTTTTGGGCTGAAAGTCCCCCTCTCGTCTTATACATGAGTCATATACGTAGGTGTCGGCAGGGGAGGGGGAGCGGGGGTGTCAGAGATCATAGTGACCCCCCAGCACGGTTTCTGCAGCTCCCAGCTTCTCTCTCCTGGTCTCCCTTCCTGCCTTTAGCCGTCACATGGTACCGCTCATTAAACTCATGAATATGTGCATATTC
Source organism: Dendrobates tinctorius (assembly GCF_039654945.1). NCBI lineage: Eukaryota > Metazoa > Chordata > Amphibia > Anura > Dendrobatidae > Dendrobates > Dendrobates tinctorius. The sequence continues at coordinate 16,900,042 of NW_027361671.1, read as the reverse complement.
ATGAGTGTAATTAGCAGTATCATGTGACAGCTGAAGGCAGGACAGGAAGGGAGACAGTGGAGAAGCGTGGCTGCAGAGACCTCGCCAGGATGGGTGAGTATAACGATATTCACCTGTCCCCACTCCATCGCTGCTCACGCTGTCTGCTGCTTTCTGTGTCCGTGATGTTTAGCCAGCAGGGGGCGCGGTGACATGGTTAGTGCACACCGTGCCTTCTGCTGGCTGAACAGTCAATGACAGAGGACGCGCAGACAGCGGTGAGAAGCAATGGACACTGGACATGTGAATATCTCAGGTGCCGGGTCCTGAGCAGGAGAGGTGAGTATGGCATTTTTTTTTGCAGCAGCATATGGGGGCATAATATAAGGGGGCATATTCTATGGGGCAGCATATGGGGGCATATTCTATGGAGCAGCATATGGGGGCATATTCTATGGAGCAGCATATGGGGGCATATTCTATGGAGCAGCATATGGGGGCATATTCTATGGGGCAGCATATGGGGGCATATTCTATGGAGCAGCATATGGGGGCATATTCTATGGAGCAGCATATGGGGGCATATTCTACGGGGCAGAAAATGGGGGCATATTCTATGTGGCAGCATATGGGGGCATATTCTATGGGGCATCATATGGGGCATATTCTATGGCGTAGCATATGGGGGCATATTTTATGGAGCAGCATATGGGGGCATATTCTATGGAGCAGCATATTGGGGCATATTCTATGGGGCAGCATATGGGGGCATATTCTATGGAGCAGCAAATGTGGGCATATTCTATGGAGCAGCATATGGGGGCATATTCTATGGGGCAGCACATGTGGGTATATTCTATGGGGCTGCATATGGGGGCATAGTCTATGGAGCAGCATATGGGGGTATATTCTATGGAGCAGAATATGGGGGCATATTCTATGGGGCAGCATATGGGGACATATTCTATAGGGCAGCATATGGGGGCATATTCTATGGAGCAGCATATGGGGGCATATTCTATTGGGCAGCATATGGGGGCATATTCCATGGAGCAGCATATGGGCATATTCTATGGAGCAGCATATGGGGGCATATTCTATGGGGCAGCATATGGGGGCATATTCTATGGAGCAGCATATGAGGGCATATTCTATGGAGCATTTTATGGGGTATCTTATGGGGCAATATCTATGAAGCATCTTATGGGGAATAATCTATGGAGCATTTTATGGGGCCATAACATTTATGGAGCATTATATGGGGCATATTATTCTATGGATCATCTTATGGGGCCATTATTACCCTTTGTGCAGCATTATATGGGGTGTAGTTTGTATGGAGCATCTTATGGGGCCCATCATGAACTGTATGAAGCATTATATGGGGCTCCTGATTCAATATGGATATTCAAAAACATTTAACCTACTGATGTCTCAATTAATTTTACTTTTATTGGTATCTATTTTTATTGTTGAAATTTACCAGTAGCTGCTGCATTTTCCACCCTAGGCTTATACGCGAGTCAATAAGTTTTCCCATTTTTGTGGCAAAATTAGGGGGGTCGGCTTATACACGGGTCGGCTTATACATGAGTATATACAGTATTTACCTAAAGCCCCGCTTCAAGAGCACATTCACCACTTTTTCCCTTTCTTCTGCACTACACAGCTGAATACAGCCGTGCACCCACCATTAATATATAATTAGATATTGTGCAACCAACCATCTAATATATAAAGCTCAAAGTGTGTATGTATGTGTGTATGTACAGTGCCTACAAGTAGTATTCAACCCCCTGCAGATTTAGCAGGTTTGATAAGATGCAAATAAGTTAGAGCCTTCAAACTTCACACAAGAGCAGGATTTATTAACAGATGCATAAATCTTACAAACCAAAAAGTTATGTTGCTCAGTTAAATTTTAATAAATTTTAAACATAAAAGTGTGGGTCAATTATTATTCAACCCCTAGGTTTAATATTTTGTGGAATAACCCTTGTTTGCAATTACAGCTAGAGTTGAGCGATACCGTCCGATACTTCAAAGTATCGGATCGGAATGGATCGGCCGATCTTAAAAAAAAGTATCGGTATCACCGATTCCGATACCGGAAGTCCCATTCAAGTCTATGGGACTTCCGGTATCGGAATAAGAAAAATCCTGTTTTTCCCTTGTACAGCCTCTCTAGGGTCTGTACGGGCCTTTCGGGGGGCTGTGCCGGCCTGCCAGGGGGTCTGTGCAGGCTCCGGTGGTCTGTGCCGGCCTGCCGGGGGGCTGTGCCGGCCTGCCAGGGGGGCTGTGCAGGCTCCGGTGGGCTGTGCCGGCCTGCCGGGGGGCTGTGCCGGCCTGCCGGGGGGCTGTGCAGGCTCCGGGGGGCTGTGCCGGCCTGCCGGGGGGCTGTGCAGGCTTCGGGGGTCTGTGCAGGCATCGTTCGATGGGACTACAAGTCCCATCGGGCGATGCCTGCTACCATGACAGTGATTGACACATTAGCCAATGATGGGACAGTAGTAGTCCCATCATCCGGCTAATGTGTTGAATGTAAAAAAAAAAAAAAAAAAAAATTACATGCTACATACATACAACATGCATACTACATACATGCTACATTCATACTGCATACTACATACATGCTACATTCATACTACATATATACTACATGCAACATACATACTACATACTACATGCAACATGCATACTACATATATACTACATGCTACATACATACTACATATATGCTACATACATACTACATATATACTACATGCATGCTACATACATACTACATACATACTACATATATGCTACATTCATACTACATACTACATACATGCTACATTCATACTACATATATACTACATGCAACATACATACTACATGCAACATACATACTACATATATACTACATGCATGCAACATGCATACTACATATATACTACATGCTACATACATACTACATATATGCTACATACATACTACATATATACTACATGCATGCTACATACATACTACATACATACTACATATATGCTACATACATACTACATGCTACATACATACTACATATATACTACATGCATGCTACATGCATACTACATGCTACATACATACTACATATATACTACATACATACCACATACATACTACATACATACTACATACATACTACATGCTACATACATACTACATATATACTACATGCATGCTACATACATACTACATATATACTACATACATACTACATGCATGCTACATACATACTACTTGCTACATACATACTACATATATACTACATGCATGCTACATACATACTACATGCTACATACATACTACATACATACTACATACATACTACATGCATGCTACATACATACTACATGCTACATACATACTACATATATACTACGTGCATGCTACATACATACTACATGCTACATACATACTACATATATACTACATACATACTACATACATACTGCATGCATGCTACATACATACTACATGCTACATACATACTACATATATACTACATGCATGCTACATACATACTACATGCTACATACATACTACATATATACTACATGCATGCTACATACATACTGCATGCTACATGCATGCTACATACATACTACATACATACTACATGCTACATACATACCACATATATACTACATACAGTACATACTACATACAATACATTCATACAATACATACATAGACATACAGTACATATAACATAGAGTAACATACTTACCAATACTTGTCACATTGTTCCCCAAAGCCATTGTCTTTTACGGAATAAATATTAACATAACAAACCACAAAAATACTCACCCACGATCCGAAGCAGTCCACGAGTGTGTCCCACGACGATCTTGGGTAGAGAACTGCAGCATCAGCTGTTGCTGCCGTTCTCTACGGGCTGCAGGAATCCAATGACGGAAGGTAGGTATCCTTCCGCACTGTATTCCTCCGCCACTTAAAAAAAAAAAGTCCCTAGTCTCACTTTATGCCATTGCTGCGTGGGAATTTCCCACACAGCAATGGCATAAAGTGAGACTAGGGACTTTTTTTTTTTAAGTGGCGGAGGAATACAGTGCGGAAGGATACCTACCTTCCGTCATTGGATTCCTGCAGCCCGTAGAGAACGGCAGCAACAGCTGATGCTGCAGTTCTCTACCCAAGATCGTCGTGGGACACACTCGTGGACTGCTTCGGATCGTGGGTGAGTATTTTTGTGGTTTGTTATGTTAATATTTATTCCGTAAAAGACAATGGCTTCGGGGAACAATGTGACAAGTATTGGTAAGTATGTTACTCTATGTTATATGTACTGTATGTCTATGTATGTATTGTATGAATGTATTGTATGTAGTATGTATGTAGTATATATGTGGTATGTATGTAGCATGTAGTATGTATGTAGTATGTATGTAGCATGCATGTAGCATGCAGTATGTATGTAGCATGCATGTAGTATATATGTAGTATGTATGTAGCATGTAGTATGTATGTAGCATGCATGTAGTATATATGTAGTATGTATGTAGCATGTAGTATGTATGTAGCATGCATGTAGTATGTATGTAGTATGTATGTAGTATATATGTAGTATGTATGTAGCATGTAGTATGTATGTAGCATGCATGTAGTATACACTCACTGGCCACTTTATTAGGTACACCATGCTAGTAAGGGGTTGGACCCCCTTTTGCCTTCAGAACTGCCTCAATTCTTCGTGGCAGAGATTCAACAAGGTGCTGGAAGCATTCCTCAGAGATTTTGGACCATATTGACATGATGGCATCACACAGTTGGCGCAGATTTGTCGGCTGCACATCCCTGATGCGAATCTCCCGTTCCACCACATCCCAAAGATGCTCTATTGGATTGAGATCTGGTGACTGAGGAGGCCATTTGAGTACAGTAAACTCATTGTCATGTTCAAGAAACCAATCTGAGATGATTCGAGCTTTATGACATGGCGCATTATCCTGCTGAAAGTAGCCATCAGATGTTGGGTACATTGTGGTCATAAAGGGATGGACATGGTCAGCAACAATACTCAGGTAGGCTGTGGCGTTGCAACGATGCTCAATTGGTACCAAGGGGCCCAAAGAGTGCCCAGAAAAAATTCCCCACACCATGACACCACCACCACCAGCCTGAACCGTTGATACAAGGCAGGATGGATCCATGCTTTCATGTTGTTTACGCCAAATTCTGACCCTACCATCCGAATGTCGCAGCAGAAATCGAGACTCATCAGACCAGGCAACGTTTTTCCAATCTTCTACTGTCCAATTTCGATGAGCTTGTGCAAATTGTAGCCTCAGTTTCCTGTTCTTAGCTGAGAGGAGTGGTACCCAGTGTGGTCTTCTGCTGCTGTAGCCCATCTGCCTCAAAGTTCGACGCACTGTGCGTTCAGAGATGCTCTTCTGCCTACCTTGGTTGTAACGGGTGGCAATTTGAGTCACTGTTGCCTTTCTATCAGCTCGAACCAGTCTGCCCATTCTCCTCTGACCTCTGGCATCAACATGGCATTTCCGGCCACAGAACTGCCGCTCACTGGATTTTTTTTCTTTTTCGGACCATTCTCTGTAAACCCTAGAGATGGTTGTGCGTGAAAATCCCAGTAGATCAGCAGTTTCTGAAATTCTCAGACCAGCCCTTCTGGCACCAACAATCATGCCACGTTCAAAGGCACTCAAATCACCTTTCTTCCCCATACTGATGCTCGGTTTGAACTGCAGGAGATTGTCTTGACCATGTCTACATGCCTAAATGCACTGAGTTGCCACCATGTGATTGGCTGATTAGAAATTAAGTCTTAACACACAGTTGGACAGGTGTACCTAATAAAGTGGCCAGTGAGTGTATATGTAGTATGTATGTAGCATGTAGTATGTATGTAGCATGCATGTAGTATGTATGTAGTATGTATGTAGTATATATGTAGTATGTATGTAGCATGTAGTATGTATGTAGCATGCATGTAGTATATATGTAGTATGTATGTAGCATGTAGTATGTATGTAGCATGCATGTAGTATGTATGTAGTATGTTTGTAGTATATATGTAGTATGTATGTAGCATGTAGTATGTATGTAGTATATATGTAGCATGTAGTATGTATGTAGTATGTATGTAGTATATATGTAGTATGTATGTAGTATGTATGTAGCATGCATGTAGTATGTATGTAGTATGTATGTAGTATATATGTAGTATGTATGTAGCATGTAGTATGTATGTAGCATATATGTAGTATGTATGTAGTATGTATGTAGTATATATGTAGTATGTATGTAGCATGTAGTATGCAGCATGCATGTAGTATGTATGTAGTATGTATGTAGTATATATGTAGTATGTATGTAGCATGTAGTATGTATGTAGCATGCATGTAGAATATATGTAGTATGTATGTAGCATGTAGTATGTATGTAGCATGCATGTAGTATGTATGTAGTATGTATGTAGTATATATGTAGTATGTATGTAGCATGTAGTATGTATGTAGCATGCATGTAGTATATATGTAGTATGTATGTAGCATGTAGTATGTATGTAGCATGCATGTAGTATGTATGTAGTATGTATGTAGCATGTAGTATGTATGTAGCATGCATGTAGTATATATGTAGTATGTATGTAGTATGTATGTAGTATATATGTGTTATGTATGTAGTATATATGTGGTATGTATGTAGTATGTATGTAGTATGTATGTAGTATGTATGTAGTATTTTTTTTTTTTTTTTTTTTTTAACATTTAACACATTAGCCGGATGATGGGACTACTACTGTCCCATCATTGGCTAATGTGTCAATCACTGTCATGGTAGCAGGCATCGCCAGATGGGACTTGTAGTCCCATCGGACGATGCTTGCACAGACCCCCGGACATCAGCACAGCCTCCCGGCAGGCCGGCACAGCCCCCCGGCAGGCCGGTACAGACCCCCACAGGGTGCACAGACCACCGGCAGGCCGGCACAGCCCCCCGGCAGGCCGGTACAGACCCCCACAGGGTGCACAGACCACCGGCAGGCCGGCACAGCCCCCCGGCAGGCCGGTACAGACCCCGGGCAGTCCACACAGCCCCCCCGGCAGGCCGGCACAGCCCCCCGGCAGGCCGGCAGAGACCCCCGGAAGGCCCGAAATGACGGCGCATCATGATGCGCACACACCGCGCATCATGATGACGTCAGGCTGTCAATCAACTTTGAACTTCCGATTCCGATGCCGACTTCCGATATTGAAAAAATATCGGAAGTCGGTATCGGAATTCCGATACAGCAAGTATCGGCCGATACCCGATACTTGCGGTATCGGAATGCTCAACACTACTTACAGCTAATAATCGTCTTTTATAAGACCTGATCAGGCCGGCACAGGTCTCTGGAGTTATCTTGGCCCACTCCTCCATGCAGATCTTCTCCAAGTTATCTAGGTTCTTTGGGTGTCTCATGTGGACTTTAATCTTGAGCTCCTTCCACAAGTTTTCAATTGGGTTAAGGTCAGGAGACTGACTAGGCCACTCCAACACCTTGATTTTTTGCCTCTTGAACCAGGCCTTGGTTTTGTTGGCTGTGTGCTTTGGGTCATTGTCTTGTTGGAAGATGAAATGACGACCCATCTTAAGATCCTTGATGGAGGAGCGGAGGTTCTTGGCCAAAATCTCCAGGTAGGCCGTGCTATCCATCTTCCCATGGATGCGGACCAGATGGCCAGGCCCCTTGGCTGAGAAACAGCCCCACAGCATGATGCTGCCACCACCATGCTTGACTGTAGGGATGGTATTCTTGCGGTCGTATGCAGTGCCATCCAGTCTCCAAACGTCACGTGTGTGGTTGGCACCAAAGATCTCGATCTTGGTCTCATCAGACCAGAGAACCTTGAACCAGTCTGTCTCAGAGTCCTCCAAGTGATCATGAGCAAACTGTAGACGAGCCTTGACATGACGCTTTGAAAGTAAAGGTACCTTACGGGCTCGTCTGGAACGGAGACCATTGTGGTGGAGTACGTTACTTATGGTATTGACTGAAACCAATGTCCCCACTGCCATGAGATCTTCCCGGAGCTCCTTCCTTGTTGTCCTTGGGTTAGCCTTGACTCTTCGGACAAGCCTGGCCTCGGCACGGGAGGAAACTTTCAAAGGCTGTCCAGGCCGTGGAAGGCTAACAGTAGTTCCATAAGCCTTCCACTTCCGGATGATGCTCCCAACAGTGGAGACAGGTAGGCCCAACTCCTTGGAAAGGGTTTTGTACCCCTTGCCAGCCTTGTGACCCTCCACGATCTTGTCTCTGATGGCCTTGGAATGCTCCTTTTGTCTTTCCCATGTTGACCATGTATGAGTGCTGTTCACAAGTTTGGGGAGGGTCTTAAATAGTCAGAAAAGGCTGGAAAAAGAGATAATTAATCCAAACATGTGAAGCTCATTGTTCTTTGTGCCTGAAAACTTCTTAATACTTTAGGGGAACCAAACAGAATTCTGGTGGTTTGAGGGGTTGAATAATAAATGACCCTCTGAATAAACTTTTCACAATTTAAAAAAAAATTAAACAAAGAAATAACATTCTTTTTTGCTGCAGTGCATTTCACACTTCCAGGCTGATCTACAGTCCAAATGTCACAATGCCAAGTTAATTCCGAATGTGTAAACCTGCTAAATCTGCAGGGGGTTGAATACTACTTGTAGGCACTGTATGTGTGTATGTGTGTGTGTGTATGTTTGTATGTCCGGGATAGGCATCCGCACCGTCGCAGCTACAGCCGCAAAATTTGGCACAGTCACAGGTCTGGACCACGAGAGCGTCCTAAGCTATGTTGTGAGGCGAAATTTTAACCCCGCACGTTCCAATTCACCAAACAATTTTGCCCCTATCTACATACTGGGGGAAAAAGTGTGCGCGTCAAGCCCCGCCCCTCATTGTGATGTCACAATGCCCCTATTCGCATACTGGGGAAGCAGTGTGTGCGTATCAAGCCCCGCCCCTCATTATGATGTCACAATGGTTGCCATGGCAATGCTGATGTCATCAAAGGTTGCAAGCCCTGCCGCCGCTCATTATGATGTCATAATGGTTGACTATGGAATGGAGGATGTGTGATGAGTAGTGTTGAGCGATACCATCCGATACCCTAAAATATCGGATCAGATGGTATCGGCCCGATACGATAAAAGTATCGGGTATCGCCGATTCCGATACCGGAAGTCCCATTCAAGTCTATGGGACTTCCGGTATCGGAATAAGAAAAACCCTTTTCTGTCATTGTACAGCCTCTCGGGGGGTGTACGGACCTTCCGGGGCTCTGTGCTGACTGCCCGGGGGTCTGTGCGGACTGCGGGGGGCAGTGTCGGCCTGCCGGTGGTCTGTGCCGACTGTCCGGGGGTCTGTGCAGGCTGCGGCAGTCTGTGCAGGATCGTCCGATGGGACTACATACATACTACATGCTACATACATATTACATACATGCTACATACATACTACATGCATGCAACATACATACTACATATATACCACATGCATGCAACATGCATACTACATATATATTACATGCAACATGCATACTACATATATACTACATGCATGCAACATACATACAACATATATACTACATGCAACATGCATACTACATATATACTACATGCATGCAACATACATATATACTACATGCATGCAACATACATACTGTACATGCTACATATATACCACATGCATGCAACATGCATACTACATATATACAACATATACACTACATGCAACATACATACTACTAGTGTTGAGCATTCTGATACTGCAAATATCGGGTATCGGCCGATATTCGCTGTATCGGAATTCCGATACCGAGTACTGATATTTTTTCAATATCGGATATCGGATTCGGAAGTTCCCATAATGCAAAGAGCTACTGCTGTGGCTCTGATTGGCTGCCGAAATTATGTCATCATGATGTGCGGTCTGTGCGCATCATGATGCGCAGTCAGTTCGGGCCTTCCGGGGGGTCTATGCCGACTGCCCGGGGGTCTGTACCGGCCTGCCGGGGGGCTGTGCCAGCCTGCCGGTGGTCTGTACCGATACCGGAAGTCCCATTCAAGTCTATGGGACTTCCGGTATCGGAATAAGAAAAACCCTTTTCTGTCATTGTACAGCCTCTCGGGGGGTGTACGGACCTTCCGGGGCTCTGTGCTGACTGCCCGGGGGTCTGTGCGGACTGCCGGGGATCTGTACCGGCCTGCCGGGGGGCTGTGCCGGCCTGCCGGTGGTCTGTACCGACTGTCCGGGGGTCAGTGCAGGCTGCGGGGGTCTGTACCGGCCTGCCGGGGGGCTGTGCCGGCCCGCCAGTGGTCTGTACCGACTGTCCGGGGGTCTGTGCAGGCTGCGGGGTCTGTGCAGGATCGTCCGATGGGACTACAAGTCCCATCGGGCGATGCCTGCTACCATGACGGTGATTGACACATTAGCCAATGATGGGACAGTAGTAGTCCCATCATCCGGCCTATGTGTTGAATGTATGAAAAAAAATACATACTACATGCTACATACATACTACATACATGCTACATACATGCAACATACATACTACATACATACTACATATATATTACATTCATACAACATACATACATACTACATACATACTACATGCTACATACATACTACAAACATGCTACATACATGATATATATACTACATGCATGCAACATGCATACTACTTATATACTACATTTATATTACATGCATGCAACATACATACAACATATATACTACATGCATGCAACATGCATATATACAACATATATACTACATGCAACATACATACTACATATATACCACATGCATGCAACATGCACACTACATATATACCACATATATACTGCATGCAGGCAACATACATATATACTACATATATACTACATGCAACATACATACTACATATATACTACATGCATGCAACATACATATATACTGCATATATACTACATGCAACACAACATACTACATATATACTACATGCATGCAACATACATATATACAACATATAAACTACATGCATGCAACATACATATATACAACATACATACTACATGCATGCAACATACATACAACATATATACTACATGCATGCAACATGCATATATACAACATATATACTACATGCAACATACAGACTACATATATACCACATGTATGCAACATGCATACTACATATATACCACATATATACTACATGCATGCAACATACATACTACATATATACCACATGCATGCAACATGCATACTACATATATACTACATGCAACATGCATACTACATATATACTACATGCATGCAACACACATACTACATATATGCAACATGCATGCAACATACATACTACATATATACTACATGCATACTACATATATACCACATGCATACTAGATATATACCACATATATACTACATGCATGCAACATACATATATACTACATATATACTACATGCAACATGCATACTACATATATACTACATGCATGCAACATACTACATATACCACATGCATGCAACATACATATATACAGCATATATACTACATGCAACATACATACTATATATATACTACATGCATGCAACACACATACTACATATATGCAACATGCATGCAACATACATACTACATATATACTACATGCATACTACATATATACCACATGCATACTAGATATATACCACATATATACTACATGCATGCAACATACATATATACTACATATATACTACATGCAACATGCATACTACATATATACTACATGCATGCAACATACTACATATACCACATGCATGCAACATACATATATACAGCATATATACTACATGCATGCAACATACATATATACTACATATATATACTACATGCAACATGCATACTACATATATACCACATGCATGCAACATACATATATACAATATATATACTACATGCATGCAACATGCATGCTAACTATATACCACATATATACTACATGCATGCAACATACATATATACTACATATATGCAACATGCATACTACATATATACCACATGCATGCAACATGCATACTACATATATACCACATATATACTACATGCATGCAACATACATATATACTACATGCAACATGCATACTACATGTATACTACATGCAACATACGTACTACATATATACCACATGCATGCAACATGCTTACTACATATATACCACATATATACTACATGCTTGCAACATACATACATACAACATATATAATACATGCAACATACATACTACATATATACTACATGCATGCAACATACATACATACTACATATATACCACATGCATGCAACCTACATATATACCTCATATATACTACATGCATGCAACATACATATATACGACATATATACTACATGCAACATGCATACTTCATATATAACACATGCATGCAACATACATATATACAACATATATACTACATGCATGCAACATGCATACTACATATATACCACATATATACTACATGCATGCAACATACATATATACTACATGCAACATGCATACTACATATATACCACATGCATGCAACATGCATACTACATATATACCACATATATACTACATGCATGCAACATACATATATACTACATGCAACATGCATACTACATATATACTACATGCATGCAACATATATATTACATATATACCACATGCATGCAACATGCTTACTACATATATACCACATATATACTACATGCATGCAACATACATATATACTACATATATACTACATGCAACATGCATACTACATATATACCACATATATACTACATGCCTGCAACATACATATATACTACATGCAACATGCATACTACATATATACTACATGCATGCAACATACATACTACATATATACCACATGCATGCAACATGCTTACTACATATATATAACATATATACTACATGCATGCAACATACATATATACTACATGCAACATGCATACTACATATATACTACATGCATGCAACATGCATACTACATATCTACCACATGCATGCAACACTCTTACTACATATATACAACATATATACTACATGCATGCAACATGCATACTACATATATACAGCATATATACTACATGCATGTAACATACATATATACAACATATACTGTATACTACATGCAACATACATACTACATATATACCACATGCATGCAACATACATATATACAATATATACTACATGCATGCAACATGCATGCTAACTATATACCACATATATACTACATGCATGCAACATACATATATACTACATATATGCAACATGCATACTACATTATACCACATGCATGCAACATGCATACTACATATATACCACATATATACTACATGCATGCAACATACATATATACTACATGCAACATGCATACTACATGTATACTACATGCAACATACGTACTACATATATACCACATGCATGCAACATGCTTACTACATATATACCACATATATACTACATGCATGCAACATACATACATACAACATATATACTACATGCAACATACATACTACATATATACTACATGCATGCAACATACATACATACTACATATATACCACATGCATGCAACCTACATATATATCTCATATATACTACATGCATGCAACATACATATATACGACATATATACTACATGCAACATGCATACTACATATATAACACATGCATGCAACATACATATATACAACATATATACTACATGCATGCAACATGCATACTACATATATACCACATATATACTACATGCAACATACATATATACTACATGCAACATGCATACTACATATATACCACATGCATGCAACATGCATACTACATATATACCACATATATACTACATGCATGCAACATACATATATACTACATGCAACATGCATACTACATATATACTACATGCATGCAACATACATACTACATATATACCACATGCATGCATCATGCTTACTACATATATATAACATATATACTACATGCATGCAACATACATATATACTACATGCAACATGCATACTACATATATACTACATGCATGCAACATACATACTACATATATACCACATGCATGCATCATGCTTACTACATATATATAACATATATACTACATGCATGCAACATACATATATACTACATGCAACATGCATACTACATATATACTACATGCATGCAACATGCATACTACATATCTACCACATGCATGCAACACTCTTACTACATATATACAACATATATACTACATGCATGCAACATGCATACTACATATATACAGCATATATACTACATGCATGTAACATACATATATACAACATATATACTACATGCAACATACATACTACATATATACCACATGCATGCAACATACATATATACTACATGCATGCAACATACATACTACATATACACTCACTGGCCACTTTATTAGGTACACCTGTCCAACTGTGTGTTAAGACTTAATTTCTAATCTGCCAATCACATGGCGGCAACTCAGTGCATTTAGGCATGTAGACATGGTCAAGACAATCTCCTGCAGTTCAAACCGAGCATCAGTATGGGGAAGAAAGGTGATTTGAGTGCCTTTGAACGTGGCATGATTGTTGGTGCCAGAAGGGCTGGTCTGAGAATTTCAGAAACTGCTGATCTACTGGGATTTTCACGCACAACCATCTCTAGGGTTTACAGAGAATGGTCCGAAAAAGAAAAAAAATCCAGTGAGCGGCAGTTCTGTGGCCGGAAATGCCTTGTTGATGCCAGAGGTCAGAGGAGAATGGGCAGACTGGTTCGAGCTGATAGAAAGGCAACAGTGACTCAAATTGCCACCCGTTACAACCAAGGTAGGCAGAAGAGCATCTCTGAACGCACAGTGCGTCGAACTTTGAGGCAGATGGGCTACAGCAGCAGAAGACCACACTGGGTACCACTCCTCTCAGCTAAGAACAGGAAACTGAGGCTACAATTTGCACAAGCTCATCGAAATTGGATAGTAGAAGATTGGAAAAACGTTGCCTGGTCTGATGAGTCTCGATTTCTGCTGCGACATTCGGATGGTAGGGTCAGAATTTGGCGTAAACAACATGAAAGCATGGATCCATCCTGCCTTGTATCAACGGTTCAGGCTGGTGGTGGTGGTGTCATGGTGTGGGGAATTTTTTCTGGGCACTCTTTGGGCCCCTTGGTACCAATTGAGCATCGTTGCAACGCCACAGCCTACCTGAGTATTGTTGCTGACCATGTCCATCCCTTTATGACCACAATGTACCCAACATCTGATGGCTACTTTCAGCAGGATAATGCGCCATGTCATAAAGCTCGAATCATCTCAGATTGGTTTCTTGAACATGACAATGAGTTTACTGTACTCAAATGGCCTCCTCAGTCACCAGATCTCAATCCAATAGAGCATCTTTGGGATGTGGTGGAACGGGAGATTCGCATCAGGGATGTGCAGCCGACAAATCTGCGCCAACTGTGTGATGCCATCATGTCAATATGGTCCAAAATCTCTGAGGAATGCTTCCAGCACCTTGTTGAATCTCTGCCACGAAGAATTGAGGCAGTTCTGAAGGCAAAAGGGGGTCCAACCCCTTACTAGCATGGTGTACCTAATAAAGTGGCCAGTGAGTGTATACCACATGCATGCTACATATTTACTACATGCATGCAACATACATATATACTATATGCATGCAACATACATACTACATATATACCACAGGCATGCAACATGCATACTACATATATACTACATATGTACTACATGCATGCAACATACATATATACTACATACAATACATTCATACAATACATACATATAGACATACAGTACATATAACATAGAGCACATACTCACCATCACTTGTCACTTTGATCCCCGAAGCCATTGTCATTTTTGGAATAAATATTAAAATAACAAACAAACAATATACTCCCTGATCCGCAGAGATCCACAAGTGTCCCACGACGATCTTGCGTGGAGAACAGCAGCATCAGCTGATGCTACCGTTCTCTACGGGCCCCAGGAAACAAGTGTCGGGAGGTAGGTATCCTTCCGCCCTGTATTCCTCCGCCACTGTAAAAAAAAAAAAAGTCCCTAGTCTCACTTTATGGCAAAAGCTGCATGGGAAATTTCTCACACAGCAATGCCATAAAATGAGACTAGGGATTTTTTTTTTTTACAGTGGCGGAGGAATACAGGGCGGAAGGATACCTACCTCCCGACACTGGTTTCCTGGAGCCCATAGAGAACGGTAGCATCAGCTGATGCTGCTGTTCTCCACGCAAGATCGTCGTGGGACACTCGTGGATTTCTGCGGATCAGGGAGTATATTGTTTGTTTGTATGAATGTATGTTGCATGCATGTAGTATATATGTAGTATGTTTGTTGCATGTAGTTGTATATATGTATGTTGCATGCATGTGGTATATATGTAGTATACATGTTGTATATATGTGGTATATATGTAGTTTGCATGTTGCATGCATGTGGTATATATGTAGTATGCATGTTGCATGCATGTAGTATATATGTAGTATGCATGTTGCATGTAGTATATATGTATGTTGCATGCATGTAGTATATATGTAGTATGCATGTTGCATGGATGTAGTATATATGTGGTATATATGTAGTATGCATGTGGTATATATGTAGTATGTATGTATGTTGCATGCATGTAGTATATATGTAGTATGCATGTTGCATGCATGTGGTATATATGTAGTATGTATGTATGTTGCATGCATGTAGTATGTATGTAGCATGTATGTAGTATGTATGTAGCATGTAGTATGTATTTTTTTTTACATTCAACACATAGGCCGGATGATGGGACTACTACTGTCCCATCATTGGCTAATGTGTCAATCACCGTCATGGTAGCAGGCATCGCCCAATGGGACTTGTAGTCCCATCGGATGATGCTTGCACAGACCCCCGCAGCCTGCACAGACCCCCAGACAGTCGGCACAGACCACCGGCAGGCCGGCACAGCCCCCCGGCAGGCCGGTACAGACACCTGGCAGTCGGCACAGACCCCCAGGCAGTCGGCACAGACCCCCGGGCAGGCCGGCACAGATCCCCGGGCAGGCCGGCACAGACCCCCAGCAGGCCGGTACAGACCCCTGGCAGTCCGCACAGACCCCCGGGCAGTCGGCACAGACCCCCGGGCAGGCCGGCACAGATCCCCGGGCAGGCCGGCACAGACCCCCGGGCAGGCCGGTTCAGACCCCCGGGCAGGCCGGCACAGACCCCTGGGCAGTCGGCACAGACTCCCGGGCAGTCGGCACAGACTCCCGGGCAGGCCGGCACAGACCAACAGGCAGGCCGGTACAGACCGCCGGGCAGGCCGGCACAGACCCCCGGGCAGGCCGGTACAGGCCCGAACTGACGGCGCATCATGATGCGCACAGACCGCGCATCATGATGACGTCATTTCGGCAGCCAATCAGAGCCACATCAGTGGCTCTTTGCATTATGGGAACTTCCGATTCCGATATCCGATATTGAAAAAATATCAGTACTCGGTATCTGAATTCCGATACAGCGAATATCGGCCGATACCCGATATTTGCAGTATCGGAATGCTCAACACTATTGATGAGTATATGGGCACCGGACTATGGGATGGAGGATATGTATATGAGCACGGGACTATGGGATGGAGGATATGTATGACAGGTATATGGGCATGGGACTATGGGATGGAGGATATGTATATGAGCACGGGACTATGGGATGGAGGATATGTATGATGGATATATGGGCACGGGACTATGGGACGGCGGATATGTATATGGGCACGGGACTATGGGATGGAGGATGCGTGAAGGGTATATGGGCACTGGACTATGGGATGGAGCATATGTTTGACGGGTATATGGGCACGGGACTATGGGATGGCGGATATGTATATGGGCACGGGACTATGGGATGGAGGATGTGTGATGGGTATATGGGCACTGGACTATGGGATGGAGGATATGTATGATGGGTATATGGGCACGGGACTGTGGGATGGCGGATATGTATATGGGCACGGGACTATGGGATGGAGGATGCGTGAAGGGTATATGGGCACTGGACTATGGGATGGAGCATATGTTTGACGGGTATATGGGCACGGGACTATGGGATGGCAGATATGTATATGGGCACGGGACTATGGGATGGAGGATGTGTGATGGGTATATGGGCATGGGACTATGGGATGGAGGATGTGTGATGGGTATATGGGCACTCGACTATGGGATGGAGGATATGTATGATGGGTATATGGGCACGGGCCTATGGGATCGTGGATATCTATGATGGGTATATGGGCAAGGGACTATGGGATGGAGGATAATTATAATTTTCTATAACTAACCACAGTTAGTTACTATGCCCGGACAGCGCCGGGCTCTTCAGCTAATCTAATATATAAAGCTCAAAGTGTGTATGCATGTGTGTATGTATGTGTGTGTGTTTGTGTGTTTGTATGTCCGGGATAGGCATCCGCACCGTCGCAGCTACAGCCACAAAATTTGGCACAGTCACACGTCTGGACCCCGAGAGCATCCTAAGCTATGTTGTGAGGCGAAATTTTCCAATTACCCAGGCTCTTCAGCTAGTTAATTTATATATTAGTTGGGGAAAGTGGCTATGTATAGTTAGTGGGGGTACAATGGTGGATTATAATTTATATTTGGAACTAGCTGAAGAGCTCGGCGCTGCCCGGGCATAGTAACTAAATGTGGTTAGTTATAGCAAATTATAATTATCCTCCATCCCATAGTCCCGTGCCCATATACCCATCACACATCCTCCATCCCATAGGCCCGTGCCCATATACCCATCATACATATTCTCCATCCCATAGTCCAGTGCCCATATACCCATCACACATCCCATAGTCCAGTGCCCATATACCCATCACACATCCTCCATTCCATAGTCCTGTGCCCATATACCCGTCATACATATCCACCATCTCATAGTCCCGTGCCCATATACCCGTCATACATATCCTCCATCCCATAGTCTAGTGCCCATATACCCATCGCACATTCTCCATCCCATAGTCCCGTGCCCATATACATATCCACCATCCCATAGTCCCATGCCCATATACCTGTCAAACATATCCTCCATCCCATAGTCAAGTGCCCATATACCCATCACACATCCTCCATCCCATAGTCCCATGCCCATATACCCATCATACATATTCTCCATCCCATAGTCGAGTGCCCATATACCCATCACACATCCTCCATCCCATAGTCCCATGCCCATATACCCATCATACATATTCTCCATCCCATAGGCCCGTGCCCATATACCCATCATACATATTCTCCATCCCATAGTCGAGTGCCCATATACCCATCACACATCCTCCATCCCATAGTCCCATGCCCATATACCCATCATACATATTCTCCATCCCATAGTCCCATGCCCATATACCCATCATACATATTTGCCATCCCATAGTCGAGTGCCCATATACCCATCACACATCCTTCATCTCATAGTCCCATGCCCATATACCCATCATACGTATCCTCCATCCCATAGTCCCGTGCCCATATACCCATCATACATATCCGCCATCTCATAGTCCCGTGCCCATATACCCGTCATACATATCCTCCATCCCATAGTCCAGTGCCCATATACCCATCACACATCCTCCATCCCATAGTCCCGTGCCCATATGCATATCCGCCATCCCATGGTCCCGTGCCCATATACCCGTCATACATATCCTCCATCCCATAGTCCAGTGCCCATATACCCATCACACATCCTCCATCCCATAGTCAACCATTATGGCATCATAATGAGCGGCAGCAGGGCTTGCAACCTATGATGACATCAGCGTCGCCATGGCAACCATTGTGACATCATAATGAGGGGCGGGGCTTGATACGCACACACTGCTTCCCCAGTATGCAAATAGGGGCATTATGACATCATAATGAGGGGCGGGGCTTGACGCGCGCACACTTTTTCCCCCAGTATGTAGATAGGGGCAAAATTGTTTGGTGAATTGGAGCCCGCGGGGTTAAAATTTCGCCTCACAACATAGCTTAGGATGCTCTCGGGGTCCAGACGTGTGACTGTGCCAAATTTTGTGGCTGTAGCTGCGACGGTGCGGATGCCTATCCCGGACATACAAACATACACACACACACACACACACATACACACATACATACACACATACATACACATTTTGAGCTTTATATATTAGATTAGCACCTGTACTTTTCCTCCAGTTCATTACCCACTATGTACCTCCCACTCCCCCGATTCATTATATTTACATGCCCCTTCCACCCCAATTCATTATCATGTTTTCTCTTTCTCCCACCCTCTATTCATTATCATCTTCCCTCCCCCACATTGAATACATCATTTACTCCCCTATCATCAAAATTCATCATTATTTACTCTCCCCAACCCTTCACCTTAAATTAATCATTTGCTCTCCCTACACACCACCTAAATTCAATTGCTGTCCCTGTCCCTCACCCTCAATTCATCATTTGCAGTCCCCCATTCTCCTCTCCCTGTTAGGAACGGCGGAACGCACTAAATAAAAATAAATAATAAAGTGCGTTCGCCGCTCGGGGTCCACCGTGCAGTAGATGTAATAACTGCTGCTGAGTAATGGCAGACATGCTATATGGCGATATAATGCGCACGGGGTTAAACGTCACCCAGGTGCACAGAGCAATCACTGTTTAATCACAGAGATGCCAGTAGGAGTAAACACAAAAAGGCTGAGCCTGTTAGCGTCACAGGTCTCACATAAATGCACACACGGTATCAGGTCACAGGAGCAGGACCCAAGACAGACGAGCTGCGTCCGTCTAGACCTACCATGTGTGCGGCGTCGCAACTGCAGGTGCCAAAGGGAGCTGCAACTGCAGCGCGGTGTAGGACAATGCCGTGAGACGATAGTGCCGTGTGGAGTAGCACAGTTGGACGCTATTGTAAAGGCGCAGTGTGCACAGTGGCCTAAGGCTTGCCACTGACTGGCGCTGACTGCTGAACAAATTCCCTAGCCACATGCGTAATATCAGAGGGAAGGGGTTTCAAATGAGTCAGTCTATCGTAGCGCATGGCCGAACGATTATGCGCACTTTTTATAGCCGTGCAGGACCTTCCAGATGTCCGAGATGGACCAATGAGATCTGGAGCAGGACCTGGGTGTTATGAATGGGAAACTGAGGAGGAAAAACAAGGCAACAAGCTAAGTCTCAGAAAACAAGAGAAGTTGGTATCTATGCAGATTGCAGATCCCTGATCTTAACCGCACAACTAGCAGCAGTCGTGGAGCGTTCCTACGTTGGTCCTAGATGCCTTGTCACAACTGGAGAACTACATAAACCTAAAGCAGGAAAAGAGGAAAGCTAACTGCCCCAGTGCAGACCCCAAAGGAATGACAGCACCTCACATGTATTGACGGTGAAACAAGATGAAAATACAAACAAAGGCAGGAAAATAGGCTGAGCAAACGATGGGGCCCGGCTAACTGAAAAGGACAGAAAAGGAAAGACACTGTCTGCAATCTGCCAAAAACAACCTAAAAAAATATTGTCCAACACTTCTGATAGTAAAATTAACCCTGAAGTCACTAGACTTCTAAACCTATATCAGCACTCTGAAATATTCTGAGACAGAGCAAAAAAGAGGCCAATCTATTAAGGGACAAAAAGCAGATTGCCAAATACTGATTAATAGGAGTGGAATTTTAGCATAGCCCCAGCAGGGGCAGGCTGATTACACAACAAACTGAATTGACCAACAAGCGCAAGTGTGAACAATAGCAAAAAACAAACTTAACTTGAGAAGACTGGAAGAGAGCTGAAGTCCAGGGCCTGAGAAGCAAACTGAATCACCAGCACCCGGATAGGGCGTCGGCTGTCTTATATCCAGTCTGATACTCCAGAGATTCAATCGTTATCTTCCTCATCAGGTGGCAGATCACTACCACTTAAACCAACCGCAGTACCTCCTGTCACCACCAGAGGGAGAACGGAAGGGGAACTCTCAACTGGTGGAGCAGAAAATGAGTTCATGACAGTACCCCCCCCTTGAGGAGGGGTCACCACACCCTCATCCATGCCACCAGGCCGATCAGGATGGGCCCGGTGAAAAGCACGAACCAATTTATTGGCATAAATATCAGAGGCAGAGACCCAAGAATTATCCTCCTGGCCATAACCCTTCCATTTGACCAAATACTGGAGTCTCTGTCAAACCAAACGAGAATCCAATATTTTCTCTACCTCATATTCCACATTGCCTTTAACCAATACAGGATCAGGAGGTGCCGCCACAGGAACTACTGGCTCAACAAACCTCTTCAACAGTGACTTGTGAAATACGTTATGGATTTTGAACGTAACTGGAAGAGCCAATCGAAAAGAAACAGGATTAAGAATCTCCAAAATCTTATAAGGTCCAATAAATCTTGGCTTAATTTTGGAGATGCAACCTTCATAGAAATATTCTTAGACGACAGCCAAACCATATCACCCACTTTAAACCGGGGACCAATGGTCCTACGCCGGTTGGAAAAATGCTGGGCCTTTTCCTGAGAGAGTGACAACTTACCACCACTTGGTCCCATATCTGCTGCATTCTCACAACCACAGTGTCCACACCTGGGCAGGACGAAGATTCCACTTGCCCTCAAGAGAATCGAGGATGAAACCCAAAATTACAGAAAAAGGGTGACATCAGAGTGGCAGAACTAGCTCTATTGTTCAGCGCAAATTCGGCCAAGGGCAAAAATGAGACCTAATCATCTTGATCAGCAGATATAAAACATCTTAAATAAGACTCCAGGGTCTGGTTTGTACTCTCAGTCAGCCCATTGTTCTGGGGATGAAACGCGGAGGAGAAGGATAACTGAATTCCCAGATTGGAGCAAAAGGCTTTCCAGAATCTGGAAACAAACTGGACCCCTCTATCGGACACAATGTTCTCAGGAATCCCGTGTAACCGAACCACCTGTTGTAAAAACAAGGGCACCAACTCAGCGGCAGATGGCAACTTTGGAAGTGGTACAAGATGGACCATCTTCGAAAATCTATCACAAATCACCCAGATATCAGTCATTCTCTGAGAGACAGGAAGATCAGAAATAAAATACATTGAGATATGGGTCCATGGCCTCTTGGGGACCGGCAGGGGCATCATCAACCCACTAGAATGAGAACAGGGTTTAGACCGAGAATAAGTCCCACAGGACTGTACAAAATTCCTGACATCAAGAGATAAGGCAGGCCACCAAAACGACCGACTCACAAAATCTCTGGTACCAAAAATACCCGGATGACCAGCCAATGCGGAGCAATGGACTTCAGACATCACTCTCTTTCTCCACTGGTCAGGAACATACAATCTTCCTATAGGGCAACGCTCAGGTTTATCCTCCTGAAATTCCTCCAGGGCATGTCTCAAATCGGGCGAAATGGCAGAAAGAACTACCCCCTCACCTAGGATAGTAGTAGGCTTGGTCACATTAAGAGAATCAGCAAAGAAACTCCTAGAAAGGGCTTGTGCCTTAACATCCTTAGTGCCGGGAGAAAAAGACCACAAAATTAAAACGCGCGAAAAACAAGGCCCATCTAGCCTGTCTAGGATTCAAGCGTTTGGCCGACTCCAGATAAATCAGATTCTTGTGATCGGTGAGGACCACAAATTGATGTCTAGCTCCCTCCAACCAATGTCTCCACTCCTCAAATGCCCATTTCATGGCCAACAATTCCCGATTCCCCACGTCATAGTTCCGTTCAGATGGGGAAAACTTTCGAGAAAAGAAGGCACAGGGATTCATCTTAGAAGTCACAGGGTCTTTTTGGGACAACACAGCTCCTGCACCAATCTCAGAAGCGTCCACCTCCAC
Organism: Dendrobates tinctorius; assembly: GCF_039654945.1. NCBI lineage: Eukaryota > Metazoa > Chordata > Amphibia > Anura > Dendrobatidae > Dendrobates > Dendrobates tinctorius. The sequence continues at coordinate 16,876,092 of NW_027361671.1, read as the reverse complement.
TTGAAATGGAAGTGAGACATCAGGTTGCCGTAAAACTGGAGCTGAAGTAAATCTCCGCTTAAGCTTCTGTAATGCTGAGACAGCCTCAGGAGACCAATTCAGCATATCAGCTCCCTTCTTGGTTAGATCAGTCAGTGGTTTGACAATACTAGAAAAATTACCTATAAATTTACGATAGAAATTAGCAAAACCCAAAAACTTCTGGAGAGCCTTCAAAGAAGTAGGCTGAACCCAATCATAAATGGCCTGTACCTTGGCTGGGTCTATTTCAATAGTCGATGGAGACAAGATAAATCCCAAAAATGAAATCCTCTATACACCAAAGAGGCACTTCAATCCCTTAACAAACAGGGAATTCTCCCTCAAAATCCGGAACACAGTCCGGACATGTTCCACATGGGAATCCCAATCACTAGAAAAGATCAAAATATCATCCAGATAGATGATCAAAAACTTATCCACAAAGTCTCGGAAAATATCATTCATATAGGATTGGAAGACAGAAGGGGCATTAGAGAGCCCAAAAGGCATCACCAGGTACTCAAAATGTCCCTCCGGAGTATTAAACGCCATCTTCCATTTATCCCCGTGCTTGATGCGAATAAGATTATACACCCACCTGAGGTCAAGCTTAGTAAACCAGCAGGCACTCTTAACTCTGGAGAATAAATCAGACATCAGAGGTAATGGGTACTGATATTTAACCATCATCTTGTTAAGGGAACGATAATCAATACACGGTCTTAATGAACCATCTTTCTTGGCCACAAAAAAAATCACAGCATCTAACGGTGACGAGGATGGTCTAATATGACCCTTCTCCAATGACTCCTTAATATAGGATCGCATAGCATCATGTTCGGGTACAGATAAGTTGAAAAGCCGACCCTTGGGAAATTTACACCCAGGCATCAACTCAATTGCACAGTCATAACTCCTATGAGGAGGCAAAGACGCAGACTTACTCTCACTAAAAACATCAGAGAAATCAGCCAGATAATCAGGAATATCATGAGACTGAGGAGAGGTGGAGAAAACAGGAGCGTCCCTAAGAAAACACTGACAACCCCAACTCACCACAGACACAGATTTCCAATCCAAAACTGGGTTATGAGTTTGCAACCAGGGGAACCCCAGAACAATAGTATCATGCAAATTATGCAGCACCAAAAATGTACAATTTTCTTGGTGGTCTGGGGCAACTCGCATTATCACCTGGGTCCAAAACTGAGGTTTATTCTCCGCCAAAGGAGTGGCATCAATACCCCTCAAAGGAATGGGCGTCTGCAGAGGCATCATGGACAAACCACAATGTTTAGCAAAGTCCAAATCCATCAGATTCAGAGCTGCTCCTGAATCCACAAAAGCCTTAGTGGAAAATGTGGACAAGGAGCAGATCAGAGTAATTGCCCAAAGGAACTTAGGTTATATACTGCCAACAGCAAATGTGTGTGCAAAACGTTTCTCTCATTTAGGGCAGACAGAAATAGTATGAGAGGCGTCTCCACAGAAAAAACACAGCTTATTACGCCTTCTAAACTCCCTACGTTGTGCCCTAGACAAAGCCCCATCACATTGCATAGGTTCAGACATTTGTTCAAAAGGTGGCAGCACCTACCGTGTAGTTTTACGTTCACGTAAACGCCGATCAACTTGAATGGCTAATGACATAGAGCCATCCAGACCAGAGGGAACAGGAATCCCACCATAACATCTTTTACGGTCTCTGACAAACCTTTCCGAAATAGAGCTGCCAATGCACTATCATTCCATGTAGTAAGGACCGCCCACTTTCAGAATTTTTGACAGTACAACTCTACAGAATCCTGATCCTGGTTTAATGCTAACAGGGTTCTCTCAGCTTGATCAACGGCATTAGGTTCATCATACAACAACCCCAAGGCCTGAAAAAATGCATCCACATTAGTCAGAATAGGATTTTCAGGTGTCAGAGAAAAAGCCCAATCATGGGGATCGCCGCGCAGCAAGGAGATGACAATTTTAACCTGCTGCACAGAGCTCCCCGATGAGTTAGGCTACAAAGCAAGAAATAATTTACAATTATTCTTAAAATTCAGAAATTTAGACCGATCCCCAGAAAACACATCAGGAGTAGGAATCTTGGGTTCAGCAGCATGTGACTGAATAAGGTAGGTGAAAATTCCCTGTACTTCAGCAGCAAGCTGCTCCACACAATCAGACAGTTGCTTAATCTCTATTAGGAAAAAAAAAATCCTACTACGACCCCAGAAAAAAAGAGGAAAAAATACATAAAAAAAAAATTCTGACACCTTTCTTTTCTTTTTTTTTTCTTTCTCTAACAACTCTTTCCTGCTTTTGAGTACCCTAGAATCTGTGGTATGGCTGGTGATTCTGTTATGAATGGGAAACCGAGGAGGAAAAACAAGACAACAAGCTAAGTCTCAGAAAACCAGAGAAGATGGTAACTATGCAGTTTGAAGATCCCTGATCTTAACCGCACAACTAGCAGCAGTCGTGTAGCGTTCCTACGTTGGTCCTAGATGCCTCGTCACAACTGAAGAACTACATAAGCCTAAAGCAGGAAAAGAGGAAAACTAACTGCCCCAGAGCAGACCCCAAAGGAAAGACAGCCCCCCACATGTATTGACGGTGAAACAAGATGAAAATACAAACAAAGGCAGGAAAATAGGCTGAGCAAACGATGGGGCCCGGCTAACTAAAAAGGACAGAAAAGGAAAGACACTGTCTGCAATCTGTCAAAAACAACCTAAAAAAATATTGTCCAACACTTCTGATAGCAAAATTAACTCTGAAGTCACTAGACTTCTAAAACTACATCAGCACTCTGAAATATTCTGAGACAGAGCAAAAAGAGGCCAATCTGATAAGGGACAAAAAGCAGATTGCCAAATACTGATTAATAGGAGTGGAATTTCAGCATAGCCCCAGCAGGGGCAGGCTGATTACACAACAAACTGAATTGACCTACAAGCGCAAGTGTGAACAATAGCAAAAAGCAAACTTAACTTGAGAAGACTGGAAGAGAGCTGAAGTCCAGGGCCTGAGAAGCAGACTGAATCACCAGCACCCGGATAGGGCATCGGCTGTCTTATATCCAGTCTGATACTCCAGAAATCCAATCGTTATCTTCCTCATCAGGTGGCAGATCACTACCACTTAAACCCGCCGCACTACCTCCTGTCACCACTAGAGGGAGAACAGAAGGGGAACTCTCAACTGGTGGAGCAGAAAATGAGTTCATGACACCAGGGCACATGACTCCCTATCTCCAATGGGAGATCGCCTCGTGAGCATGCCCAGTAGGAGCACAGAGGAACTTAGTCTCTGGAGCGGTCTGCTGCAAAGTAATCTTCTCTGCAGCAGATAGACAGCAGGAGACCGCAGAATGTGAGGCTCTGGATTCCTGCAGAGCAGATGCAGAAACCAGAAGCCTAACATTACCCCCCCTCCTAGGGCCCCCTCCCCTTTGAGCCTTCCAATCCACCTCCTTGTGCCCATCAGAAGCATAGGTCTCAGACTCGTCCGAAGGCAAGTCTGATGTCCCGGTAGATGACACAGAAAACCGGGACACGTGGAAGGTATCAGAGGCGGCAAGATCGCCAGGTTTAAGAAGGGACACATGGGAGACAACGGGAGCGGCAAAACCACCTGGAGCATAGGTTGAAGTGGAACACCACGGTGTGTCGGCGGACGTCTCCACCTCTCTGTTTAATGAGGCTATCCCGTGCACATGAGGCGCATGCCCGAATATATTTTTTAATGTCCCAAGCCCTGTGCGGCCACTAATATGACCCTGCCAGGAGTTTTGTGGTCTGCATGTAGCCACAGTGACCACCCACCCTAGACGCGTGTGCCCACGTGAGAACCTTCTGCAGAAGGCGAGGGGGAACAAAGGTCTTGCCCGGTGGCACAGAGTTTGGCCATTGCGAGGCCTTCCAGATCTCCGAGATGGACCAATGAGATCTGGAGCAGGACCTGGGCACATGACTCCCGATCTCCTATGGGAGATCGCCTCATGAGCATGCCCAGTAGGAGCACAGAGGAACTTAGTCTCTGGAGCGGTCTGCTGCAAAGTAATCTTCTCTGCAGTAGAAAGACAGCAGGAGACTGCAGAATGTGAGGCTCTAGATTCCTGCAGAGCAGACGCAGAAACCAGATGCCTAACACTTCCTTCATCACTTGCAGTCCCCCTCCCCCTACCCTCACCTATTTAATTCATTTTACAAAGAAAAACCAAAATATTTACCTCATTGACGATCTCCTGCAGGCACAGTTCAGCTTCTGGCTTCCTCGTACATGTCGGCACGTTCACGATGACTTCATCGTGTAGGCGCCGTCACCTGACTTGAAATCCAGAGAAGATGGAGAGAGCTGGAGATGTGCAACCTCCGATAATGCTCCCAGGCCCCAGTGCCGACATGTGCACCACAGCGCACAGTACTTTAACGTACGATGGGGCCCAGTGAGCAGAAGCATAAAAGGAGGGCCCCAGGCCCCCTTCTGTATTGCTGCTCACTGGGTCCCATGCATCAGTAAGGGCAGTAATGCCCAGATGTCAGCCCTATCCATGAATTACGGCCCATGACACATGGAAGTGTAAATGCAGATACATCTTCCTCTACGAGGCAGTGGTGGTACTTCTCAAATCCTTACACATGATCAATATAAATATGATTAAACATGTTGTTGTTAATGTTATTTAGTATTATTAATTTATTATGCTTTGCTTATACAGTATAGCACTATCATATTCCGCAGTACTTTACAGACATCATCATCACTGTCCTCATTGAGACTCACAAACTAAATTCCCTATTTGCATGTCTTTAGAATGTGAGAGGAAAAGCGAAGAGTCTGGAGGGAACCCACGTAAACACGGGGAGAATATACAAACTCCTTGTAGATGTGTTCATTCTGGCAACCAATCAGGGTATAGAAACCACAACATCATGACACAGTCTTCTGTGATTGGCTGCTGAAGTCACATTTCCCTGGTCTCATAAATTCAAACATCTTGTTTTGCTGATGCCATTTACTCAGTGTCACAATGCAGAGAGGTCACTCCTCCGCTAGTGCTGGTGCTGCTGAAAGTGAACTTGTCCAGTGTGAAATAAGGTGTGCTTAATTATTAGGATACTTCCTTTCCTTTGGCAAAATGGGTCAGAAGAGAGATTTGATGGACTCTGAAAAGTCAGAAAATGTGAGATGTCTTGCAGAGGGATGCAGCAGTCTTGAACTTGCCATACTTTTGAAGCGTGATCACCGAACAATCAAGCGTTTCATGGCAAATATCCAACAGGGTCGCAAGAAGCGTGTTGATAAAAAAGGCGCAAAATAACTGCCCATGAATTGAGGAAAATCAAGCGTGAAGCTGCCAAGATGACATTTGCCACCAGTTTTGCCATATTTCAGAGCTGCAACATTACTGGAGTATCAAAAAGCACAAGGTGTGCCATACTCAGGGACGTGGCCAAGGTAAGGAAGGCTGAAAAATGACCACCTTTGAACAAGAAACATAGGATAAAATGTCAAGACTAGGCCAAGAAATATCTTAAGACTGATTTTTCTATGATTTTATGGACTGATGAAATGAGAGTGACTCTTGATGGGCCAGATGGATGGGCCCGAGGCTGGATCAGTAAAGGACAGAGAGCTCCATTCTGACTCAGACACCAGCAAGGTGGAGGTGGGGTACTGGTATGTGCTGGTATCATCAAAGATGAACTTGTGGGACCTTTTCGGGTTGAGGATGGAGTGAAGCTCAACTCCCAGACATGCTGCCAGTTTCTGGAAGACACCTTCTTCAAGCAGTGGTACAGGAAGAAGTCGGTATCGTTCAAGAAAAACATGATTTTCATGCGGGACAATTCTCTATCACATGCATCCAAATACTCCACAGCACGGCTGGCCAGGAGAGGACTAAAAGAAGAAAAAATAATGACATGGCCCCCTTGTTCACCTGATCTGAACCCCATAGAGAACCTGTGGTCCCTCATAAAATGTGAGCTCTACAGGGAGGGAAAACGGTACACCTCTCGGAACAGTGTCTGGGAGGCTGTGGTGGCTGCTGCATGCAATGTTGATCGTAAATAGATCAAGCAACTGACAGAATCTATGGATGGAAGGCTTTTGAGTGTCATCATAAAGAAAGGTGGCTATTAGAGTTGAGCGAAACGGGTTGAAAAAATTCAAAAGTCGCCGACTTTTGGCAAAGTCGGGTTTCATGAAACGAAACCCGACCCTAGGATGAGGTCGGCCACGAGGTCGGCGACTTACGCGCCAAAGTCGCGTTTCAAAAGTTTGTTTTGCGCTCTTTTTCAGCCAATCAGGATCCACGGACACTGTGGGCAACGTGATGACATAGGCACGGGTCACCACCATCTTTCAGAAGGGCATGCAAGTGATTGGCTTGCTTTGGTGGGCGTCACAGGGGGTATAAAAGGGCGTGCACGCCGACCGCCATCTTACTTCTGCCGATCTTAGTATAGGGAGAGGTTGCTGCTGATTCTGTAGGGAGAGCGTTAGGCAGGGAAGAAGACAAAAGAACTGCTTCTGCTGCTAGCGATCTGGCCTGCACAACACACAAGTCACTGTGTGTGCAGTGCAAGGGGAGGCTATATTGTGGTGTATCAGTGGTGTTGGTTGTTGGGCTGCCTTCTAAGGCTTCCTGACACGCTGGCATTGCTGTTTACCCACTGCTCCGCAAACTGCTTTTTTAAAAGCAATCCAATCTCCCTTATCCTCTAGTCACTTTTGTCACAGCTGTGCCATCGAGCGTGTCACATAGCGCTCAGATATCAGTGGGCCTCACACAATCTACAAGTGTCCAGTGTCCAAAAGTGTACGCAGAGATTCAAAATCTCCATTATCCTCTCGTCACTTTGGTCACAGGCAGCTGTGCCATCGAGCGTGTCACATAGCGCTCAGATATCAGTGGGCCTCACACAATCTACAAGTGTCCAGTGTCCAAAAGTGTACGCAGAGATTCAAAATCTCCATTATCCTCTCGTCACTTTGGTCACAGGCAGCTGTGCCATCGAGCGTGTCACATAGCACTCAGATATCAGTGGGCCTCACACAATCTACAAGTGTCCAGTGTCCAAAAGTGTACGCAGAGATTCAAAATCTCCATTATCCTCTCGTCACTTTGGTCACAGGCAGCTGTGCCATCGAGCGTGTCACATAGCGCTCAGATATCAGTGGGCCTCACACAATCTACAAGTGTCCAGTGTCCAAAAGTGTACGCAGAGATTCAAAATCTCCATTATCCTCTCGTCACTTTGGTCACAGGCAGCTGTGCCATCGAGCGTGTCACATAGCGCTCAGATATCAGTAGGCCTCACACAATCTACAAGTGTCCAGTGTCCAAAAGTGTACGCAGAGATTCAAAATCTCCATTATCCTCTCGTCACTTTGGTCACAGGCAGCTGTGCCATCGAGCGTGTCACATAGCGCTCAGATATCAGTAGGCCTCACACAATCTACAAGTGTCCAGTGTCCAAAAGTGTACCCAGAGATTCAAAATCTCCATTATCCTTTCGTCACTTTGGTCACAGGCAGCTGTGCCATCGAGCGTGTCACATAGCGCTCAGATATCAGTAGGCCTCACACAATCTACAAGTGTCCAGTGTCCAAAAGTGTACGCAGAGATTCAAAATCTCCATTATCCTCTCGTCACTTTGGTCACAGGCAGCTGTGCCATCGAGCGTGTCACATAGCGCTCAGATATCAGTAGGCCTCACACAATCTACAAGTGTCCAGTGTCCAAAAGTGTACGCAGAGATTCAAAATCTCCATTATCCTCTCGTCACTTTGGTCACAGGCAGCTGCGCAATCGAGCGTGTCACATAGCGCTCAGATATTAGTAGGCCTCACACAATCTACAAGTGTCCAGTGTCCAAAAGTGTATGCATAGATTCAAAATCTCCATTATCCTCTCGTCACTTTAGTCACAGGCAGCTGTGCCATCGAGCGTGTCACATAGCGCTCAGATATCAGTAGGCCTCACACAATCTACAAGTGTCCAGTGTCCAAAAGTGTACGCAGAGATTCAAAATCTCCATTATCCTCTCGTCACTTTGGTCACAGGCAGCTGTGCCATCGAGCGTGTCACATAGCGCTCAGATATCAGTAGGCCTCACACAATCTACAAGTGTCCAGTGTCCAAAAGTGTACGCAGAGATTCAAAATCTCCATTATCCTCTCGTCACTTTGGTCACAGGCAGCTGTGCCATAGAGCGTGTCACATAGCGCTCAGATATCAGTAGGCCTCACACAATCTACAAGTGTCCAGTGTCCAAAAGTGTACGCAGAGATTCAAAATCTCCATTATCCTCTCGTCACTTTGGTCACAGGCAGCTGTGCCATCGAGCGTGTCACATAGCGCTCAGATATCAGTAGGCCTCACACAATCTACAAGTGTCCAGTGTCCAAAAGTGTACGCAGAGATTCAAAATCTCCATTATCCTCTCGTCACTTTGGTCACAGGCAGCTGTGCCATCGAGCGTGTCACATAGCGCTCAGATATCAGTAGGCCTCACACAATCTACAAGTGTCCAGTGTCCAAAAGTGTACGCAGAGATTCAAAATCTCCATTATCCTCTCGTCACTTTGGTCACAGGCAGCTGTGCCATCGAGCGTGTCACATAGCGCTCAGATATCAGTAGGCCTCACACAATCTACAAGTGTCCAGTGTCCAAAAGTGTACGCAGAGATTCAAAATCTCCATTATCCTCTCGTCACTTTGGTCACAGGCAGCTGTGCCATCGAGCGTGTCACATAGCGCTCAGATATCAGTGGGCCTCACACAATCTACAAGTGTCCAGTGTCCAAAAGTGTACGCAGAGATTCAAAATCTCCATTATCCTCTCGTCACTTTGGTCACAGGCAGCTGTGCCATCGAGCGTGTCACATAGAGCTCAGATATCAGTAGGCCTCACACAATCTACAAGTGTCCAGTGTCCAAAAGTGTACGCAGAGATTCAAAATCTCCATTATCCTCTCGTCACTTTGGTCACAGGCAGCTGTGCCATCGAGCGTGTCACATAGCGCTCAGATATCAGTAGGCCTCACACAATCTACAAGTGTCCAGTGTCCAAAAGTGTACTCAGAGATTCAAAATCTCCATTATCCTCTCGTCACTTTGGTCACAGGCAGCTGTGCCATCGAGCGTGTCACATAGCGCTCAGATATCAGTGGGCCTCACACAATCTACAAGTGTCCAGTGTCCAAAAGTGTACGCAGAGATTCAAAATCTCCATTATCCTCTCGTCACTTTGGTCACAGGCAGCTGTGCCATCGAGCGTGTCACATAGCACTCAGATATCAGTAGGCCTCACACAATCTACAAGTGTCCAGTGTCCAAAAGTGTACGCAGAGATTCAAAATCTCCATTATTCTCTCGTCACTTTGGTCACAGGCAGCTGTGCCATCGAGCGTGTCACATAGCGCTCAGATATCAGTAGGCCTCACACAATCTACAAGTGTCCAGTGTCCAAAAGTGTACGCAGAGATTCAAAATCTCCATTATCCTCTCGTCACTTTGGTCACAGGCAGCTGTGCCATCGAGCGTGTCACATAGCGCTCAGATATCAGTAGGCCTCACACAATCTACAAGTGTCCAGTGTCCAAAAGTGTACGCAGAGATTCAAAATCTCCATTATCCTCTCGTCACTTTGGTTACAGGCAGCTGTGCCATCGAGCGTGTCACATAGCGCTCAGATATCAGTGGGCCTCACACAATCTACAAGTGTCCAGTGTCCAAAAGTGTACGCAGAGATTCAAAATCTCCATTATCCTCTCGTCACTTTGGTCACAGGCAGCTGTGCCATCGAGCGTGTCACATAGCGCTCAGATATCAGTGGGCCTCACACAATCTACAAGTGTCCAGTGTCCAAAAGTGTACGCAGAGATTCAAAATCTCCATTATCCTCTCGTCACTTTGGTCACAGGCAGCTGTGCCATCGAGCGTGTCACATAGCGCTCAGATATCAGTAGGCCTCACACAATCTACAAGTGTCCAGTGTCCAAAAGTGTACGAAGAGATTCAAAATCTCCATTATCCTCTCGTCACTTTGGTCACAGGCAGCTGTGCCATCGAGCGTGTCACATAGCGCTCAGATATCAGTGGGCCTCACACAATCTACAAGTGTCCAGTGTCCAAAAGTGTACGCAGAGATTCAAAATCTCCATTATCCTCTCGTCACTTTGGTCACAGGCAGCTGTGCCATCGAGCGTGTCACATAGCGCTCAGATATCAGTGGGCCTCACACAATCCAAAAGTGTCCACTGTCCACAAGTGTGTGCAGAAATTCTAAATCTCCCCTGTCCTATAGACACCTTTTACCTTGTTTTACATTACTATATAGTTTGTTGGATTTTGTCTACATTTCTACCAAAAATGAGGAAGGCTGGTGGAAGAGGCCGTGGAATTGGGCGGGGGTTGGCAGCTGGTAATGATGGTGTTGGTGGTGGATCTGATGGTAGTGGCAAGAGCAAAATAGGACCGAATGCAGGAGGTGCTGACCCTGCGTCATCGTCTGGCTACATAAGGCCTCGAACGCTTAGTTTTCTAGGAGTTGGCAAACCGCTTTTAAAGGCAGAGCATCAGGAAAAAGTTTTGTCTTACATTGCTGACTCAGCCTCCAGCTCTATCGCCTCCTCTTCTTCAGTTGTAAAAAGTAAAAGCACTGAGTCGTCATTGGAGGCTCATGTTCATGAACCACACCTTTCCTTGTGTCCTTCACCCCAACCAAGATTGAAGGATGACGCAGGCCATACTACTGATTACTCCATGGTGCTGTTTTCACATACCATGCCTGGATTATCAAGTCAAATGGTGAATTACCCAGGCCAAGATGAATCTGACATGGAGTGCACTGATGCACAGCCGCTGATGGATGATTCTGCTGGTACATTCACTCAGAGCACTACATTGTCCTCGCAGTGTACAGAGCCAGATTTTGACCCTGATGAGACTCAGGTGCCCCTTCCCGCACACTATACCACCATACACGGTGACACAGAGAAAGGTGCACATGACATAGAAGAGGAGGTGATGGATGACCCAGTTGTTGACCCAGATTGGCATCCATTGGGGGAAGAGGGTGCTGCTTCCAATAGCTCAGATGAGGAGCATCCACAGCAGACATCGACATCGCAACAGCTGTTATCTGGCAGGCCCGGAGCACTCCAAAGACAGGTTCCAAACATCAAAAGAGTTGCTGGACAGCTTGTCCAGAGGGTCAAAAGATCACAGCGTGCTAGGCCGCAAAATGTCTGCCAAAGTAGGAAGAGTGCAGTGTGGCACTTTTTTGAACAAAATCCTCATGATCAGGCCAAGGTTATCTGTAAGAAGTGCGCAAAGACCTTTAGCCGAGGGAAAAATCTGAAAAATTTGAATACCAGTTGCATGCTTAGACATTTAACCAGCATGCAAGCGTGGACACAACACCAAACCTCAAGTGCCACATGTGCAACTGATCACAACGAAGGTAGTCAGCAACGCTACATTGTTTCCCCCACTGTAAGCCCACCGGTTAGCACAGCAGCAAATGTTGAGGTGTCGTTGCAAGGCCACAGCAGTAAGGGAATCCCACTGTTATATCAACGAAAGACTGATTCTAGGCCATCAGAAAGAACACCAACTCCATCACCATCATCAACCCTCTCTCAGTCCGCTCTGTCCACCGCTACTTCCACCATATGCAGCTCTCAAGTCCAGCTCACCCTCCCAGACACTATGAGTAGGTCAAGAAAGTACTCAGTCTCTCATCCGCGTACACTGGGTTTGAACGCCCACATTGCCAAACTAATCTCGCTTGAGATGATGCCCTTTCGGTTGGTGGAAAGCACAGCTTTCCGCGAACTCATGGCCTATGCAGTACCACGCTATGACCTACCCAGTCGCCACTTCTTCTCTCGCAAAGCCATCCCAGCCATCCACCATCATGTGAAAGACCGCATTGTCCATGCACTCAAGCAGTCAGTGAGCGGAAAGGTGCACATCACAACTGATGCATGGTCCAGTCGGCATGGCCAGGGCCGTTACGTGTCCATCACTGCGCACTGGGTTAATGTGGTGGATGCAGGGTCCACAGGGGACAGCGGTGGTGGGACAGTGCTGCCTAGCCCATGGTATAGGAAACAGTTGGCTGTAGGCGTTCGACCCTCCTCCTCCTCCTCCTCCTCCTCCAGAAGCGAAAGCTCGTCCACAGAGCGCAGTCGTACGAGCACTCCATCTGCAGCTGCCACTGTTGCACACGATGTGTCCCCCTATCGAGCAGCTAGTGGAAAGCGTCAGCAGGCTGTGTTGCAGATGATGTGTTTGGGCGACAGACACACCGCCGAGGTGCTGGCCGAGTGCTTGAAGCGACAAACTGAGTCATGGCTGGGCAGTGTACATCTTGAGGCAGGCAAGGTAGTTAGTGATAACGGCCGTAATTTTGTGGCAGCCATAGCCCTTTCAAAACTCAGCCACATACCTTGCTTGGCTCACACATTGAACCTGGTGGTGCAGTGCTTCCTCAAAAATTATCCGGAGTTAACAGCCCTGCTCCAGAAGGTGCGAAGACTGTGCGCGCACATACGCCGGTCGCCTGTACACTCCGTTCGTATGCAGAAGCTGCAGCGATTGCTCCACCTTCCCAACCACCGCCTCATTATCGACATTGCAACAAGGTGGAACTCCACCCTGCACATGGTGGAGCGGCTGTGCGAGCAGAGGCAGGCCATAATGCATTTGTGGGAGGATACACGGCCAGGCACTTTGAGAGCAGACATGGAGTTGACAGGCGTGCAGTGGTCGAAGCTGAAAGACCTTTGTAAAGTCCTTCAGTGTTTTGAGGAATGCACACGGCTGGTGAGCGCAGACGACGCCATCCTAAGCATGAGCATCCCACTTATGCATCTGCTCATGCAAACTTTGACGCACCTTAAGGAGCAGGCGTCTGCAGCCAATGTTGATGAGGAGGAAGAGGAGGAGGGAATCCTTGATGACATTCAGCCATTGTCTGCTCAGGGACCTCTCCTGGACGAAGTGGAGGAAGAAGAGGAGGAGGAGGAGGAGGATGATGGGGATGATTACTTAGGGGAGGAGGATGCATCTCGTGGGGCAAGTGAAAATGTTGGCGTGGCAAGGTCTGGTACAGGGTTTGTGCGTGACTGGAGGGATGTGGATTTGCCAGAAAGTGCTCCTCCACCCAGCACTCGCAGTGCATCATTGACACCGGGAACATTGGCCCACATGTCAGATTATGCCTTGCGGATCCTAAAAAGGGACCCCCGCATTGCCAAAATGATGAACGATGACGACTACTGGTTGGCCAGCATCCTGGATCCACGCTATAAAGGCAAATTACAAAACATCATGCCACAGGAGAACCTTGACCTAATATTGGCTAATAAACAAGCAACTCTGGTAAATCGGTTGCTTGAGGCATTCCCAGCAAACAGCAGCGGTGATGGTTCTCACACGAGCTGTACGAGCCGGGGGCAGCTTGGCAGAGGTGTTCGTGGTGCACACAGCAGAAGTGGCGTTGGAGACAGGGGTTTCATGACAATGCTGTGGACTGATTTTTCAAATACCGCTCACACAACTGGTAATACTGCATCGATGGAAAGTGACAGGAGACAGCAGTTGTCAACTATGGTTACAAACTACTTTTCCTCCCATATCGATGTTCTCCCACACAGGTCATTCCCCTTTGACTATTGGGCCGCTAAACTGGACACCTGGCCTGAATTGGCCCAATATGCCTTACAGGAGCTCGCTTGCCCAGCTGCAAGTGTGCTATCGGAAAGAGTCTTCAGTGCAGCTGGATCAATCCTGACAGAAAAAAGGACCCATCTGTCAACCCAAAATGTGGATGATCTAACCTTCATTAAAATGAACCACGCATGGGTTTCCAAGGATTTTGTCCCACCTTCCCCTGATGACACATAGGGTGACAGAAAAATGGCTTGCTTTGGTCCACCTCTTCCTGGTACTTCACCTATTTCGCCTTTTGCATCAGCTGAATGTCCAACATCAACATATGCCACTTTCTAAAACTCCCTAACTGTGCTGCCTCCCCCCCCATGGCTGGGGTCACCACCTACCGCACGACACCGTGCGAGTGCCGTTGCCCTGGACAGGTGGGTAGGCCGACTCTTGGGCACGGGCACTGGCACAGGGTCCCTCATAGTGCAATCAAGTGTCTCTGACGGCGGTGGTGCACACCCGCCGTCAGACACACCGCTGTACTATGAGGGGCCCAGTGCCAGTACCGACGCCCACGAGTGGGCCCCCCTTGCTTGGGCAGGGCCCCAGCATTTGCAATCTTTACCTCTCCCTGCTCCTCCTCTGTGTAATCTGGGCCGTCAAATCCATACTGTGCCTGACACCGTCTGAGCCTGACTCCTGAGACATATATTTTGAATGTGTACGCTATCCATACATGTTATCCGGGGATACGGTACCCTTTCTAACCTTTGTGCAATGACGTGCAATCCATACTGGGCCTAACACCGTCTGAGCCTGCCTCATGCTGTATAGACATATATTTTGAATGTGTACGCTATCCATACATGTTATCCGGGGATACGGTACCCTTTCTAACCTTTGTGCAATCATGTGCAATCCATACTGTGCCTGACACCATCTGAGCCTGCCTCCTGAGACATATATTTTGAATGTGTACGCTATCCATACATGTTATCCAGGGATACGGTACCCTTTCTAACCTTTGTGCAATGACGTGCAATCCATACTGGGCCTAACACCGTCTGAGCCTGCCTCATGCTGTATAGACATATATTTTGAATGTGTACGCTATCCATACATGTTATCCGGGGATACGGTACCCTTTCTAACCTTTGTGCAATGACGTGCAATCCATACTGGGCCTAACACCGTCTGAGCCTGCCTCATGCTGTATAGACATATATTTTGAATGTGTACGCTATCCATACATGTTATCCGGGGATACGGTACCCTTTCTAACCTTTGTGCAATGACGTGCAATCCATACTGGGCCTAACACCGTCTGAGCCTGCCTCATGCTGTATAGACATATATTTTGAATGTGTACGCTATCCATACATGTTATCCGGGGATACGGTACCCTTTCTAACCTTTGTGCAATCATGTGCAATCCATACTGTGCCTGACACCGTCTGAGCCTGCCTCCTGAGACATATATTTTGAATGTGTACGCTATCCATACATGTTATCCAGGGATACGGTACCCTTTCTAACCTTTGTGCAATCACGTGCAATCCATACTGGGCCTGACACTGTCTGAGCCTGCCTCCTGAGACATATATTTTGAATGTGTACGCTATCCATACATGTTATCCAGGGATACGGTACCCTTTCTAACCTTTGTGCAATCACGTGCAATCCATACTGGGCGTGAGAACGGCTGGCGAGCTGTTAAGCAAGCTACAGCACCTGTCCAGACAAGTACAGGGATTCCCTAGCGAGGAGACTTATTTGATTGTTTTCAATGTTGGGACAGCAATTTTTGGGGAGCACTATACTCTGGAGAATGATAGATGGGGCCCACCATACACTGGAACATTCCAAAGGTGGACATCAGACACTGGAGCAGCATTTACAGGGCCCATTATACACTAGAGCATTAGAAATGGGGCCCATTATGTTTGGAGCATTATTTGGGCCCATAAGACAGTGGAGCTTCATCCATGGGGACCAACATATACTGTAGCATTATGTGGAGCTCATCATATACTGTTTCAAACATTATATGGGACCAATGATTCTGTATGGAGAAATAGATGGGCCTCGTCATGAGATGTAAAAAGTGAGGTATTTTTCATTGTACTATACCGCTATTTCTCTGCCGTATCGGAGCATGATGAGTTGTGGTATGTGTTAAAGGGGTGCTCTTTCACCCAGGGCACATGAAAACCTGGAGCCAGCCCTCCCCCCCACAGTTTGTAGCCAAATAACCCCCATTTTTCAGTGCGTAACTTGTAATATGAAGTTAATTAAGGTTGACAAGCTTAAGAAAGAAGAATTGATGCTTTTGGCATTCAAATGGGCACTGTAGGTGTGTTTCCTGTCCTCCTCTCACTGCCGACTTTTATTCCCCATTGACTTACATTGGGTTTCGTGTTTCGGGACGACCCCGACTTTTCCCTATAATCGGACGATCTTGCTCGACCCGACTTTTGGAAAAGTCGGGTTTCACGAAACGAAACGCGACCCTAAAAAACCAAAAGTCGCTCAACTCTAGTGGCTATATTGGTCACTGATTTTTTTGGTTGTTTTTGAATGTCAGAAATGTTTAGTTCTAAATTTTGTGTTGATATATTGACTTACCTGGTGAAAATTCGATGGGTATATTTTTGGTTTTTATTAAGTTGCCTAATAAATCTGCACAGTAATAGCTACCTGCACAGATTTGCTCCTAAGATAGCCAAATCTAAAAAAACCCTCTCCAACTTCCAAAAATATTAAGCTTTGATATTTATGAGTCTTTTCGGTTGATTGAGAACATAGTTGTTGCTCAATAATAAAAAGAAAAATTACAAAATTGTTATGCCTAATATAGTGGTGCAGCCACAAGGCCCAATTACCTACTCCAAATTGTTTATAATAAAACTGTGCTTCAATGGCAAATCAAAAGTTTAAATTTCCACTTAATCCCTTCTCCCCGAAGCCTGTTTTCACTTTCCTATCCTGGCCAATCTTTACAATTCTGACCACTGTCAGTTTATGAGGTCATAACTCTAGAATGCTTCAATGGATCCCACTGATTCTGAGACTGTTTTCTCGTGACATATTGTACTTCATGATAGTGGTAAAATTTCTTTGAAAGGACATGCATTTATTTGTAAAAAAAATGGAAGTTTCTCAATTTTCAAACTTTTAATTTTTATGCCCTTAAATCAGAAAGTCATATCACACAAAATAGTTAATAAATAACATTTCCCATATGTATACCTTAAATTAGCACAGTTTTTGAAACATAATTTTTTTTTTGTTAGTAAGTTTAAGGGTTAAAAATTGACCACTGATTTCTCATTTTTACAACAAAATTTGCAAAACCATTTTTTAGGAATCACCACACATTTGAAGTGACTTTGAGGGGGGTATATGACAGAAAATACCCAAAAAGACACCATTTTAAAAACTGCACCCCTCACGGTACTCAAAACCACATTCAAGAAGTTTATTAGTTTATCAACACTTCAGGTGCTTCACAGCAATTTTTGTAATGTGGAAGGAAAAAATAAACATTTACCTTTCTGTCACAAAAATTTAACTTTAGAAAGAATTGTTTTTCACTATCACAAGGGTAAGGCTGGAGTCACACCAAACGATTAAAAAATCGGTCCGATTTTAACGGTCCGAAATCGCACAAAGGTTTCTTGACCAGTGATCCGTCTGTGATGCGATTTTTCTTCATTGATCCGATTTTAATCGCATGTAAGCATCCGTTTCACATCCGTCTGGCGATTTTTTTTTCTGACCATTCCAAAATTGACAAATAACGGTTTTTAGGCCTGAAACTCATTTAAAAAATCATCCCGCCCTATATTTATGGGCTCTCCAACAGGTGTGAGCCTGCTACCTTTGACATACAGTCAGTGCTTGGATTTTGTATGCTCTGCTTTGTGCTAAACATGACAGACAGGCTCACTTTTAACCCCAATAAGCGTGTTCTTTTCTATTGGGTTATATCCTGATGTTTTGGGGAGCAATACCCTGTGATTGTGGATCCGAGGAGGCGTAGACGAATGTGGGTCCATCCACTTTTGCTCCGAAGGATATCTAAAGGCCATTTCCACCGTCTCTATACATCTCTGCGTAGCCATCCGGAGAAGTTCTTTCAATATTGTCGGATGAGCCTTGCTACATTTGATATTTTGCTCGAGATTGTGCGCCCTGGGATCACGTTTCAGGACACGAGGATGCGCAAAGCTATTTCTGCAGAGAAGTGTCTACTCCTCAACTTACGGTATGTCTCAAACCTATATGTTAATGATGTGTGAAGCAGCATATTTCATTAACAGACCTTGAACCTTATTTCTTATTGCCCTTTTTTATTAAATTTTTGCTACCACATTTCCCCAAAACATTTATATGCTTGTGGCTTACTGAACCAAGCCATGGCATGTAATTTAATGTTTATCATGCCTACTTTAGAATTCCTCGACTTTAAATGTGTTTGAAGCTTTATCTGTTGTTTGTTGGGCTGTGTACTCATGTTTTTTTTTTAGGTTTTTTTTTTTAGCTTCCTTTCAACTGGCCATTCATATGCTGGTCTGCATATAGAATTTTTAATTGGGAAATCAACAATCTCTGGCATTGTACGGTCTACATGCTCCGAAATCTGGACCAGACTCCATCATGTGGTAATGCCGGAGCCCAAAATGGCAGACTGGTTGCGTATCTCCCGTGGATTTGAGGACACGTGCCAGTTTCCACAATGTATTGGAGCCCTAGATGGGAAGCACATCCGTGTGGGTAAGCCGCCGAACTCAGAGTCCCAATTCTATAATTATAAACAATATTTTTCAGTAGTATTGTTGGCTTTGGTCGACACTCACTACAGGTTTATAATTGTTGATTTTGGGGCCGATGGAAGAACTGGAGACTCCAGAGTCTTCAATTCTTCCATTATGGGTCGGCGGCTGCGTAATAATGAGCTTGACCTACCACCACCACGTCAGCTTCCCGACTCAAATCTGGAAACGGTGCCTTATGTTCTTGTAGCAGATGAGGCGTTTGAATTGAGCAGACATGTCATGAGGCCATATCCACGACGAACCCTTGACCACCGGCGTAGATTATTTAACTTTCGCCTATCACGTGCTCACCGACTGGTGGAGTGTGCATTTGGTATTCTTACGGCCAAATGGAGGGTCCTACAGTCCGCAATTCAGCTGAGTGAAGCTAATGTCAATGAAGTTATTAAAGCCTGTGTGGTCCTACATAACTTCACAGAATTCATGACTGCCCCTTACATGATGATGCTGAAGTGGAGTCTGCAAATGTGTCTAGGCCTAGGACACATGTAATCCCACCCCGTCGCCCAATTTCCGGACTCAAAGTACGTGATGTGTTTACAACTTATTTTCTAACACCTCAGAGTGCTACTCCCTGGCAAGATGATGCCTTATCTATGTAGTACTTTGGTTGTGTTGTGTTCTCTTAAAGATTGTTTGCTTGGCCTTTTTTTTGTTTTTTTAAAAAGTCCTTTTTACTATATCTAACACATTACAGAACATGTACGAACAGACACACATTGTGAATGTTAACAAGTTTATTACTTGGTTTTTTTTGTTATTGCCGAAACCAAATAACCATAGTAATGCCATATGGCCTAATGTTATCAGCACATTAGTATTTAACATTCCAAACCAAAAATCAAACATCATGTATAAAATACAAAACATAAAATAAAGGGAAAAGGAAAACCTACAAGTCATGGTAAGTTGGGGGTGGTGAAGGTGGGGGGCCTGTTAGGAAATTTGGCCTTGGTTGCTGGGCCACATCTCTGTCCCCCTGTGCGCTGGCAGCTGGCTGTGCCATCTGTTGCATTCTGCCAAGATCAATTTGTGGGTTTGGGTAGGGGTAATTTTGAAATTGGTGTGGGTAGTCCTGGTAGGGCTGCCATAATTGCCCATATCCCCCAATATGTCCATGTCTAACATACCCATGTTGTGGCCACCCACCAACATTGGGTACGTTAAAGTGGCCATATTGGGCATGTGCGCCCTGGCCCATATATTGGACCTGTGGAGCCACATTGGGGATGTGTGCAGGCTGAGGCGGAGGTGTTGGCACCCGTGATGGAGGAGGAGGAGGAGGAGGAACAGGTTCCAAGGATGGTTGACTTGTCACATCAAGTCCATCCAGCCTATCAATTTGATTCTCATCTGACAGCTGCCACCTTTCCAGAAACTGAAACACAGTGCGGGGATTATTGGGTGGTGTACTGGCATCCAAAATGATTTAGAGAGCCCCTCTCGTACGCAGCCTGTACCCACCGGGAATTGCCCTCAAATACTGTGCCAGACTGCGCCCATAAGCCTCCTCCCCATCATCATGAGCAGCTGTGGACAAGTAGTCTAATACACCTCGGCCCACCTGCATTCTTGTTCCCAAAGGTGCTCCTTCTCTCCTGTGCCTGCCTCGTCGTGGTAGGGCCGAAGGCTGTGGAGAGGGATCCAGTGGCATGGTGGGGCTGCTACTGTTGCCCTGGTCATCATGCTGTGCTGCCTGGCTACCAGATTCTGGTGGTGGTGATCTTGGTGGTGGTGGTGTGGCTCTGGGAAGTCCTGCAGATGGACCGGACCCTGCAGCAACATCCGACTCAGGATCAATCAACACCTCAGAGTCGGAACCCGTCTCCCTCTCTGTGAGGTTTGACTTGGTGCTACAATGGAAAAAATAACATAAATTACATTTTGCATAGAGAATATACAAAGTACTACATTAACACATGCACTTACGGTCTCAGATCCATCACAGGAGCAAGGAAATGTAGACGGTCGAAGTAGAGGTATTTTCTCTTTGTGGTTCCGGCCGCTCCACTACAGGACCTCAGCTGTCTCTCCCTCCTATATGTGTCCCTGCAGCTGCGCCAATGCCTTGTCACATCAGTCACTACAATGTGAACAAAAACACAGGATTTTGTTACACCACACATATGGCTATGGTATGAAGGGTTTACATATACTTAGGCACACATTTTGCAAATGATATGAATTATATTCCTGATGGCTCCACACCAATACTACAAAAAAAGGAAAAGGTTGAGGCCTACTACAAAGGACCTTCTAACCAACAGAATTGCTAACAAAATGTTGAAAAACCTGTGGCAATAATGCGAACATCTATGATGTTTTGAGTCAAAAAACAAAAGTTATATAGCGGCTAAGATACGGGCAAAAAAAACTAGGAGAGCACTACATTTGGTGGCAGAACAATTAGCTAACTATTTCCATTTTTGTAAGCCAAATTCGTCATGGTGCCACCAGTCAGGGAGGTGTCATTTAGATGATGAAAATATGCACACAATAAAAATGGCGTAGTAATATGGTACAGATATGTGATCGATGACGATTGGGACTTACATTGAGCAGATTACATTTGGGGATTTGATTATGTGGACACATTATTTAACTTACTAATTTGCTCCTGCTCCTCCCGAGGTCTTGCCGCGTATCCAGTGAACATCTGGGCACAGATTCTTCTCCACGCTGCCTCCCTGCGTGTGCGGTCAGCATAGTTGGGATCTCTCTGGTCCCATAGTTCTGGCCTCTCCTGGACCAGAACTATCAGCATTTCCACACTGACTGGCGTGGACATGATGGAGGACTCCGTGGAGGCATTCTTCCTGGTTTTTTTTATGCTGCAAGAGAAATTTGCATCCCAAAGCTTCCTGCCCATGCCTCCTGCTATTTCCTGTTGACCAGGAGAAATCTTGCGATTTAATCGCAAGTCATACGTGTGGTGCGTTTTCAATGCGATTTTTAATCGCATCCATAGACTTGCATTGGCGAATCCGATCCGAAAATCGGTGACAATCGCAGCATGCTGCGATTGTCTCGGTCCGAGGAACGGATCCGATAAAAAAAACAGATGATGGGAGCAGCACCATAGAATAACATAGGGACGACTGCAATGCGATTTTTTATCGCAATGCATTCGTCCGATTTAATCGCTAGTGTGACTCTGGCCGAAGAGTAGAAAATGGACCATACAATTTGTTGTGCAATTTCTTCTCTTTAATCGCGTTTCATTGCACTTTTTGATGATAAAGCATTGTTTTTTGCCAAATCTTTTATTCTACGGTGCTCACTGAAGTAGTTAACTAATGGGACAGTTTTAAAGAGCAGGTCGTTACAGACGCGGCAATACCAAACATGTGCATTTTTATTGTTTATTATTTTATTTACATAAATAAATGTATTTATTGGAAAAATATTTTTTTTTTCTTTGGGGATTTTTTTCTAAATATTGTTACACGTTTTAATATTTTTTTTCAATTTTTTACATTGTCTCAGTATGGGACATTACTGTATTGTGACAGATCGCTGATCTGATGTTCTGCAATGCATTTCCACTGTAGGGCATTAGACCAGGATCTGACAGGCAGGGAGGAGGCATCTCAGTTCCTGCTCTGAGAAGGCACTGACATGCCACTTTCCCTGAAGGCCTTCTTGTCGCCGGGGATCTCCATGGAGACCATCAGGACAACGCGATTGCTCCCTGCATGATGCCTCTCTATGTTGCTGTCACTACTGACAATGGCATCAGAGGGGTTAAATGCTAGCACTGATCATGGGCGGTGCTGCAGAACACAGTTCCCTCAGAGCACTACTAGTATGGCGCATGTGGGGAGGGGGTTAAAAATCGTTAGGCATGACAGTATTGTTCAGGCACACAATCTAAGAAAATAGTAATTGTTCATTTAGTGACAGGTAACTGACAGCTGTGGGCCTAAGGTTGTAAAAAAAACATAAAGAAGAAAGAAACAGGGTACAAAAGGGGTAGGCTACTTAAATGAGTGGGAAAAAACAAGGTTGTAGTGGAAGGGGGAATAGGCTTGGTGTTCGCGTATGTGGGTTAGGTGTTAATGTGAATGAAAGCTCAACTGAACAAACACTGTATCTTCCTATCCAAAGATCACTGACAACATCTGTTACTGGCCGGACTACTTGACTCCCTTTCTTTGGCAGCTGCACAGCAATATGTCTTGTAGATGATGCTCAGAAAAAGCATGTGATCCAGTGGATGTCAAGCACTGCATTAAGTGGCCTATCCTCCTCTTCCTTCACCTTAACATTACACACAGCACAATCCTCAGAGGTGGCAACCCAATCACCATTGTTTTCCCCTGTGTCCAAAATTTCCAAACGCCCAACTGACTCTAGGGAACCACAGATGAGTAACTCTAAAGAGCTGTTCACACATTCTACTTCATTGACATCAGAGGTCTGCTCCGAACAATCACAGAATCCAGAGAGGAAAGCAAATGCACCAATGCCCATCATTTTTTCATGTTTGAGCTGGGGCTGGACGAAGTAGGGTCCAAGCAGAATCCAGACCCTTGTCACCAGACATTAACCACCAAGGGTGGGGATGATCCTGATGAGACTCAGATCCAGAGGCGGACACAGGCTGTACTGTGGTGTCAGGGCAGGAAGAGGAGGAGGGTGACTCTCAGGGTGAGGAGTGTGAGAACAGAGAGGATGACGATGAAGTTGTAGATCCCACTTGGTGTGAACCCAGAGGTGCGCAGCTGAGTAGTTCAGTAAATGAGGTGGAGGAGGAAGATGAGGTTATGTTACGGCTTCACATCTTCACCACATCTGCTGCTTCTTCCTCCTCCGTCACCATTCCAAGTCTTCACACATAGGTCATCGGCCACAAAAGCTACAATTATTTACCCACCACAGTCAGGGTGAGTGAGAGCCAGTCAGCTGTTATGGAAGTAGACATGACTGCTGCTTTTGTGTCACCTAGCACAACACATATTTCTCAATCCACCATAACATCTCTGCCTGCACCTTACTTACAGTCCAGCCGTTTGTCCTGTTCTCCACACTCCACCCTCCCTTAGCACAGCAGCCAGCCCTCTGTCCTGCAGTTATGGTCACATGAAGCAATGTATCCTCTTACACATGGCAAAGCTAAGAGGAAATCTGTTGGCTAAGGAAATGCTGACTTTCCACCAGATGGATACAGATGCTTTCCAAAAGTTGATTGCAATCTCAATCCCCCAGTACCAGTTGCCTAGTTGCCATTACTTCTCTAAGAAAGCCGTGCCGGCACTACACCAGCATGTTGCTGACAACATCACGCTTTCCCTGAAAAAATCTATGCCTGACAGGGTGCATTTCACCACTAACACCTGGACGAGCAAACATGGGCAGGGTCGTCACAGTTTGCTGACTGGGCACTTGGTGACTCTGGTGGCTGTGGGAGCAAGCGGTCAAGGGGCCACTCCACAAGTCTTTGAATCCCCAAGATTTGCGGGACAAACCTCTGTATATAACACTTCATCCACTGCTTCTGCCTTCTCCACCACCTCTAGGGCCTCCACCTCTGCCCTCAACCTTTCCCTTAATCAGACACACTTTTCAACAGTACAGACTAGAATATCCCCCATCTCTGTACTGCACATACATGGCTCACCACAAGTAGGCAGTATTTAAATTAATATGACTTGGAGATTGCAGTCACACAGCTCAAAATTTGTGGACAAGTATCCAGGCCGAGTTAGAGAAATGGATGTCTCCACTAAACCTGGAGCCAGGGAAGACCGTGTGTGATATTGATGTAAACCTATTTGCAGCCCTACGCCATGGAAATGTGCCTTGCATGGCTTACATTCCCAACCTGGTGGTACAGCAATTTCTACGTTACTATACCGGCCTGGATGCGCTGTTGCAGGAAGCACGGTTGCTGTGTGTTCACTTCAGCCAATCGCACTCCGCAGGTCATCGACTTGCATTGCTGCAGAGGTCATTAGGCCTACTGGTTAACCATTTTATTAGAGATGTTCCAACATGATGGAAATCCACTCTGCACATGTTGCAGTGGCTGTGGCAGCAGTGACAAGCCCTGGTACAGTATGTCCTTTTGCATAGCCTGGGCCAACGCAGTCCGGACATGCTGCAAATCACGCTTGCGGAGTGTGTGCAGATGAAAGACCTCTGCACCCTTCAGCATAGATTTGAAATGGCTAATAAGACGGTTAGCTCGGACGATGCTGTAATTAGCATCACTATTTTTGTCATCTACATGCTGGAGCACACTTTGAATAGTCTGAGTCAGGAGGTGGTGGTCCCAGAGAAGAAGCAGAGGAGGATGCTGAAGGGATAACAACATCTCAAATTTCCAGACTGTCCTCGCACAGGTGGATGCCATGGGAGGGTGGCTTACAATGATCAAGGGGGGGCTCATGGTACCAGATAAACTGTTAGTGAAGTTGCAGAAGTTGAGGAACAAATTGAGGAGGATGAGGTGATGGACGCACAACGGTCAAGAGATGAAGAGGTTAATGATCTGCTCTCTGTTGTCTGTGGTTGAAGACAAGGGATGGAGGAAGCAACCTTGAGTGTTACCCCACCACCAAGAGTTCGAAATAGTGCTTGTGGAGACACAGGGGGGCAGCGGGCACCCAAGTCCACTAGCCAAAACCGCATGGACCAGGGATCATCCCACTGAACGCCCGCTCTCCCTTTAACATGGACATAACACTACTCAGACAACACAGGGTGAGGGTTAAACAATGTGGCAATCCTTTATTAAACCACAAAACAGGCAGATAACATGTAGAACAGTCCAAGCAAAATACCCCCAGATGGTGCACATTACAGAGTCTCACCCTTCTGCTGACTCAACGAGATAATGGCACCTGTTACTTCAGAGCTCCCAGGGTCGGCTACCCCACCTGTGGCACACAGACAGAGGAGGTGACGACAAGCATAGGGAAATGACAGTCCATTCAGGTACAAGGCCAGATGACCCGAGAGTCACAACCTTGGTTCTCTGAACATCTCCATGGAGCCAGGCGATTGGCGGGTCCCAATCCTGGCTTTCTCTAAACATATTCATGCTTCAGCGATGGTCAATGAAGCAGATCTGTATTCTTCCAACGGCGGCCTGGGTCCACTATGTTGTTTCCTGTAGAATGATAGATCTGTGTCCCTCGTGATGGGGCCATGATGTATTGGCAACACTCCTGTAGGGTCCCCTGTTTTTTTGGATGTCTTGGCAGAATCTCTGGCTCGCTCTCAGTCTCTCTGTCTCTCAGAGGAATATTACCTCTTTTCATGTTTAGCCAGTGTCCTTCAGTCCAGCATCAAAGATAAGGGGAAGAATGGCGATGTCCAAGTTGTTGTGTTTGATTATGTAATCTATTTGCATAGATTTTCCTGCTCTGTTTTATAAATCAGCAAACTGGGCTACCCAATGCATAATTAGCATATCATTAGTCATTAAGGATAAAAGTACACTATGTTATATCACATATCAGCTTACGAGTCAATATTATAGGCTTACACTACAAAAGTCTGTTTTCTTGACCAGCCATTAAGAAATGCTTTAATTCAAGAGTGAACGTATAGATAACAGTCTATTCTTTTTGGCTTGCTAAAAATAGACATCTGGTTATTTAAGATACAATGCTGTGTCTCCACAGTGCTTACTACTGGGTTGCCATGGTACAAGAGTAATTTTTTCCAGATGCTTCCCCCCTTGGAAAGGGATGTGCACATGTTGGAGTATCAAAATTTGCTTGTAGACAATCTTAAGAGTATTTTTTCCCAAGACAGCAAGGTCTGCATTCCAGTTATAGACATCCAACCCTAGGAACATGAAGATGCTATCACCAAAACAGCAGCAGTTTAAGTGTCAAAAGAAATTTCTGAGTCATTGAGGATATTTTTTTAGACAAGCCCGTGAACAGGCATTTCAGAGTACAAGTCTGACACTTTGTGAATGACTGGAGAGAATGTTGCAGGAGTATCTACTGCTCAATTTCAATGCCATCGGGGAGAGGTTGGACCCTTTTACATTTTTGTCTTCAAAAATGGAAGAGAGGCTTGAGCTCACCTCTCAAGCCTTGGAGGTTTTGTCATGCCCGGCAGCCAGTGCTGGAGGTGTCCTGACGGATAAACGCATATGGCTATCCCCTCAAACTGTAGACCGCCTGACTTTCATCAAAGTGAACAAGTAATGGATTTCCAATAACTTTTCCACCCCAATCACAGTGTGTGCAAACTACAGTAAGTGTTTTTAGTGTCATATATTGATCTTGCGTTTTTGCAGTCTGTACCATCTTTGTGGTGTCTTCTGTTCCTGCTGTTGGTACTGCTGCTGATATTACAAAAAAAAATTTGAAATGTGGAGACTCAAAGTTGGGTCTCCTTCAGGAGGGTTACCTGTGGTGGAAGATGCGTCAGAGGCCTATTATTCTGTTTCTACTCTGTGGATATTGATGACACTTTTTATGGTGCTTAAACCTCTAGGTTCAAGCAACATATCATAATCCGATTTCTTATATTTTATTATTATTATTCTACTTCTTCTTCTCCGCGTTTTCTGCAATTAATGCGGTCCGAACCGCTCGGAGCAGAGACCCCGTTCAGGCGGCGTTTCAAAGCCCTCGGTGGTGTGCTATGCATTTTTGGAGTCGATCTGATTTGTAGTTTTTAAAAAAATCACATTTTAAGCAAAAATTTTCCCATAGGAATTAATGGCGACCTTTCCATGACCCCCAACTGACATGGATTGAAGCCACAGCGCAGGTGCAGTGACCTTACAAAGATGGCAGCTATGCAAATGCAGCTTCCACACATGACCCATATTAGCTAATAGAAGCTGACAGATCGCTGATTCAAGGTCTTAAAGGCGCAGAGCGCCAATGGCTTCTGAAAAGCCCCACCCAGTGATGGCTAACCTTGGCACTCCAGCTGTTGTAAAACTACAACTCCCAGCATGCCCTAGCAACCTGCAGCAGTTGAGGCAGCAGTTGAGGCATGCTGGGAGCTGTAGCTCACCCACAGCTGGAGTGCCAAGGTTCGCCATCACTGCAGTCAGACGACAAAGTGGCTTTAGAAGCCCAGTGTGCCAAAGTGGCCCCTGAGGGGCCCGGAGCGCCACAGTTACCCCCGAGGCAAAATGGCAGCATGTGTCAACATGGCTAAAGTGGCTACCAAGTGGCCAAAGTGGCTACCGAGGTGCCGAATGTGCCAAAGTGGCTACCAAGTGGCCAAAGTGGCTACCGAGGTGCCGAATGTGCCATAGTGGCTACCAAGTAGCCAAACTGGCTACTGAGGTGCCGAATGTGCCAAAGTGGCTACTAAGTGGCCAAAGTGGCTACCGAGGGGCCGAATGTGCCAAAGTGGCTACCAAGTGGCCAAAGTGGCTATAGAGGTGCCGAATGTGCCAAAGTGGCCACCAAGTGGCCAAAGTGGCTATAGAGGTGCCAAATGTGCCAAAGTGGCTACCAAGTGGCCAAAGTGGCCACCGAGGTGCCGAATGTGCCAAAGTGGCTACCAAGTGGCCAAAGTGGCTACCGAGGTGCCAAATGTGCTAAAGTGATTACCAAGTGGCCAAAGTGGCTACCGAGGTGCCAAATGTGCTAAAGTGGCTACCAAGTGGCCAAAGTGGCTACCGAGGTGCCGAATGTGCCAAAGTGGCTACCAAGTGGCCAAAGTGGCTACCGAGGTGCCGAATGTGCCATAGTGGCTACCAAGTAGCCAAACTGGCTACTGAGGTGCCGAATGTGCCAAAGTGGCTACCAAGTGGCCAAAGTGGCTACCGAGGGGCCGAATGTGCCAAAGTGGCTACCAAGTGGCCAAAGTGGCTATAGAGGTGCCGAATGTGCCAAAGTGGCTACCAAGTGGCCAAAGTGGCCACCGAGGTGCAGAATGTGCCAAAGTGGCTACCAAGTGGCCAAAGTGGCTACCGAGGTGCCAAATGTGCTAAAGTGACTACCAAGTGGCCAAAGTGGCTACCGAGGTGCCAAATGTGCTAAAGTGGCTACCAAGTGGCCAAAGTGGCTACCAACTGGCTAAAGTGGCTACCGAGGTGTTGAATGTGCCAAAGTGGCTACCAAGTGGCCAAAGTGGCTACCAAGTGGCTAAAGTGGCTACTGAGGTGCCAAATGTGCCAAAGTAGCTACCAAGTGGCCAAAGTGGCTACCAAGTGGCCGAATGTGCCAAAGTGGCTACCAAGTGGCCAAAAGGGCTACCAAGTGACCAAAGTGGCTACAGAGGTGCTGAATGTGCCAAAGTGGCTACCAAGTGGCCAAAGAGGCTACCAAGGTGCTGAATGTGCCACAGTGGCTACCAAGTGGCCAAAGTGGCTACAGAGGTGCCGATTGTGCCAAAGTGGTTACCAAGTGGCCAAAGAAGCTACCGAGGGGCCGAATGTGCCAAAGTGGCTACCAAGTGGCCAAAGTGGCTACAGAGGTGCCAAATGTGCCAAAGTGGCTGCCAAGTGGCCAAAGTGGCTACCAAGGTGCCGAATGTGCCAAAGTAGCTTCCAAGTGGTCAAAGAGGCTACCAAGTGGCCAAAGTTGCTACAGAGGTGTCTAATGTGCCAAAGTGGCTACCAAGTGGCCAAAGTGGCTACTGAGGTGCCGAATGTGCCAAAGTGGCTACCAAGTGGACAAAGTGGCTACACAGGTGCCGATTGTGCCAAAGTGGTTACCAAGTGGCCAAAGTGGCTACCGTGGGGCCGAATGTGCCAAAGTGGCTACCAAGTGGCCAAAGTGGCTACAGAGGTGCCAAATGTGCCAAAGTAGCTACCAAGTGGTCAAAGAGGCTACCAAGTGGCCAAAGTGGCTACAGAGGTGACTAATGTGCCAAAGTGGCTACCAAGTGGCCAAAGTGGCTACCAAGTGACCAAAGTGGCTACTGAGGTGCCGAATGTGCCAAAGTGGCTATACACAACATTCATATTCTAACTTTACTTTCTTACAGTCGACACCTGATACACTGCTGTAAAGCTGGCAGCGCTGTTCAAGCACCATGTATTTCCTTCAGGAAATGCCCATCTAGTTTAATATGGAGACTCAAAGTTGTTTCTCTGTAACGTTGGTTGCTTGTGGTGGAAGGTGTGTCAGAGGCCTATTAAACTGTTTCTACTCTCTGGAAAATGATGCCACTTTAGTGGTGTGTGACAATTATTTTTTGAAAGGTGGAAATGCCAATTTGGGTGTTCATCTGATGGGTTGCCTATGTAATTAAGTTTCCCAGACACGCAGACCTGCATTTATTTTAATTCAACTTCCTGTGTTACTTTCCTTACATTTTTTCTACCAATAATACTGCATGAAACTGATGTTTGTGCCATCTGAGTGTGGCTGGAATAAAAGAAAAAAATTGGAGGTGTTGCAAGAGATGTGATGTCTCCCAGCTAAGAAGGCTTACACCGATCCCTTAACCACCAGGTACTCATTAAAACTTACATTTCAAGCTGTAACTGCTGGGCCAGAGCCTGATACCTCATGCATGGGCCATGGCTGACTGTTTCTGTGCATTATTAAATGTTCTGCTGTGGGTCAATTGATTCCACTTTTCCTGGTGTCTGCCCCTAATTTTAGCTGTTTGGGAATCTTTTTGTCACCCCTTAAAGTGTTTTCTATGTGTTAGGTTTTGCCTCCCATTAGCTCTAATGGTGTTCGGATATGTTTGTCGAACCGTTCAGCCAACTGTTCAGTGAACGGTGGTTCGTTCGTCGAATCCGAACCGAACCTTGAAAGGTTTGCTCATCTCTACTTGGGACACAATTTTGGACACTTACTAATATATGATTATTGTACATGATATATGTTTTCGAGCTTCTTCTTTTTAGTACAGCCTTTCTCACAGACTGTACAGTTCTCCTCCAACATCAACCTTTTTGTGGAGTGCTGTGAGGAAGGCAGCACTTCACAATGTAAATTGTGATTCTTCCATGTTAGGAAGGGCCATAAAATCATATCCCCAACATATTTGTTAAAACAAACAAACCTTTTTAATTCTGTAGCTAATTGAATGCTGAAGACAGATTTGATTGCACTGCACTGGTATAAAATCAGTATTTTAAAATAATTTATCTTTTTATTTTAATTACTTTGTAATGTACATATGTTGTGGAAATGCAGATTACTTTACCTATCTTCACATTTTAAAAGCACCAAATTTGTTACAGCACCCTATGTATTTATAAACTCATTGATCACCAGCAAAAGGTATATTTCTAGTTTTTGTCACTGAGCATAGTTATAAAAAAACCTCCGTAGCTGGTCACTCTGAGAGGTTAGTTTGTCTTTCAGGCAAATTTATTTCATGTAAGGGCGGCAGTGGATAAAGTAAGTGTCACATTTGAGAAATGGTATAGAGAGCGTGTCATGGCCTAGATTTAGTAGTAAAGATGAAAGCCTTTAGAGCATACTGTCCTTTCACACAATACCTGTAAAAAAGCATGGTCTTGCTGCCCCCGTCGTCCACAAGTTGGAAACTGCTTTTGATGCCTACAGGTAGAGATGAGTAATGTCCAATCACCGCACACTCTCATTGAATGCTTATTGAAAAATTTAGTATAAAATTTCAGATGCAGCGGTATCACTATTTGACAAACTGGAATAGGTGCACTTGGATTGTTGTTTGCAATCCAAGGCACGGGAGTGCCGGACATTCACTTGAACTAGTTAATGCTTGCAACAAAATTACTACATTGACTATTGAATGTTTTTTGACTTCTATACAGCGACTATATGAATAAGACCCTATGAGGGTTGAAACGTTATGTTCTTGATGCTTCACCGATATTTAACCCTGCACCTATTCCAGTTTGTCAAATAGTGAAACCGCCGCATCCGAAATTTTATAATAATCATTCTATGAGAGTGAGCAGTGATTGGACATTACTGTTCTACAGGGATTGCCAACCCACTTCACCAGCACCTCAGAACTCTCCAGGCAAGAGTGCACACCATTCTACCTACCTACTGGTAGAGATGGGTGAATTTATTGGAGTAGAATTGAATTCTAAGTAAATTTTACAAAAATCCACTTTCCAGAGAGCATAGATTTTTTTTGATTCACTCCAGCTATGTTTGCCATTTTGCTGAACAATAGAGGTCAGCCACCCCAGCTACTCCCTGTCCTCCACACTTCCATTGTACCCTATCTCCGGCTCAATGTTCGCTGCACATGTTACCGGGCCAGAAATGCAACGTCATTGAGGTGTGGAGGACCGGACTGCGAGCTGGGAGTAGTTGGGTACGTAGCCAAAGAAGTAAGTGCTGAAGTGAATCTGTTTTTTTTTAACCTTCTGCCAACCTTATACTACTTCTGTCTGCTGTCCAGTACTCTAGACTGAACACAGCAACATTGTAATAATAATATTTAACAACATACTAATGGATAAATAAGGACATGCAAGTCCTGCATGGCCAAAGCCGAAAGCCACCTTTCTGGTTTCTGGGACTATTCTGGCAAAATTGCGACTGTTGGCAACTATATAATTTTATGAAACAGTGATTTATTTTCAAAGCGACCCCTATAGAGTACTTGGTCAATAAAATCTTTTTATGTCATTCAACCATTTTTATGTCATTCAACCACTTTTTGACTGTAATTGATTTATATATGACTGATTTGAATGGAATGTGGTATCAGAATAACAGATATTAAGCTGATAAAGTTATGAACTGGAGCACAAGAAAACACTATAATCCTCCGTATGTATTTATCATATGTCATGACTCCGGATGGGGTGGTTCTGGCTCCGTCCTAGTCAGGTCAGGGTTAAGTCTGTCTGCCTCTCTTTGGTTCTGGGACGGCTATTTAATGCTGGTAGTTCCTTGGTTCAGTGTCAGTGATACTTCTGCCTACTCGGTTTGAGGTCGCTGACCCAGGTAACTCTCTGTATCGTTGTTCCTCTGCGTGTGTCTATTGCTGTGTATGACCCGATTTGCCCCCTGACTATTGTCTCTGTCTTTGTGCTCGGTACTGACTCGTCCCTCTTGATTATCTGACCCCTTGGCTTGCCTCTGGTTACTTGTCTGTCTTGTCCCTGGTTACCTCATTCCCGTCTGGCTTCTGACCATCGACTTTACTCCCTGACTATGTTATTGGTTTTGTCCTTTGCATTCTGTGCCCTCGGCCAGCTCCCTGTCATCGCATGGGGTAGCTTCACCCCCTGCGGTCAAGTGCCCGGTTAGCTCCACCCCTGTGATCACATGACTGGCTAAGCTCAGGTCCTGTGCGCACTTTGCTCCTCGGTCTCCGCACACTCTGTCTAGTGGCGCACCTCCCCTATTAGCGCCTCCAGGCTTTACCCCGGTGACACTGTCTCCATGTCACTACATTATCACCGACCTCACATTTTTTGGGGGCTTTGGGATTCACTGTATGCCATGGACCCACTCCGTGCTCTGTCAGATTGAGTAGATAACCTCACCAAAATTATGCAGAACCTGTCGGTTGAGCAAAGAGCGTTGGTCACTTTCCACCAGCAGGTGCAAAAAGCGCTAGCTGATACTGTTAACTATTCGGGGTGCCCCTTCCCCATCGGGCAATGTGGGTGGTGTGGGGTCAGATGTCTCTTCATCTTCTCTTGAACCCTCTGCCAAACTTCCAGATACTTTTTCTAGGGATAAAAAAGGTGCCGGGTATTTGGAGAAAGTTGCAAATTATTGTTTTCCCTGCGCCCTCGGTCCTCGGGTGATGAGAGTCAAAGGGTGGGAATAGTGATATCTCTGTTATGAGAGGGGTCGCAGGCTTGGGTTTTATCCCCATCTCCCACCTCTCCTGCGAGACTGTCTGTGGATCAGTTCTTTGAGGCCTTGGGTCTGATTAGCGATCAACCCGATTGAGTGAGTTTGGCAGAGGACATGATTATGGGTTTCACCCAGGGAGAACACTCTGCTGAGTGGTATTGTCCGGAGTTTAGGCAATGGGCATCAGAAGTGTCGTGGGATGACTCTGCGCTCAGAGGGCTTTTCCGAAGGGGTCTGTCCGAGCATTTAAAGGATGTGTTGGCTCTGCATTCCCCATCAGACTCTCTGGAGGATGCCATGACACAGGCCGTCCTTATGGACCATAGACTGCATGAAAGAGGCGTGGTGCAACGTGAAGCTTCCTTATTGCCGGTTAAACCTAAACCTCTTTCACCGGTTGAGCCCAAGGAGGTGGGTGCGGTCTCCTCGAAAGAAAGAGAAAGGAGACATCAAAGGGAGAACAAACGCTGCTTCTATCGTGGAGGTCCGGACCATTGGAGAAAGGACTGTCCCTCTTGCCGCCAGATTCCAACGTCTCGGGAAACGCCTAGGTCTGGGTAGCTGCTGAGGAGGTTACACAGACCCTCAGATACTTTTTTCCTCAAATTTCAAATTGTTGCTAAAAGTGGAGGTGGGTGTGAACAATTGTTTTCTTTCCCTCTTCTGCTTTAGTGGATTGTGGGTCCTCAGTAAACTTGATTGACTTGAAATTTGTAGTCCATTGTGAGATAGGGACAGTCAGGTTGGGTAAAGCCATGAAAGTGGTGGCCATTGACTCTACTCCTTTCACCAAGGATGGGATCCACTTAGTTACTAAAGAATTTGTCTTTAAGGTGGGCCCTGTTTATTTGGAGCATATAGCCTGTTTCATTCTGGACAAACTCCCTGCTGGGTTTGTTTTGGGGTTACCTTGGTTGCAATGTCATAACCCAGTCATTGATTGGGAGGCTAAAAAAATTGTTAAATGGGGTCCGAATTGTGAAAATAAATATCTGATTTCTGCATCTGTGTCGTCTGTCGATCTGGAGGGTATTCCAGTGTACCTAAAGGACTTAGAGAATGTGTTCTCCGAAAGTCAGGCTGAGGGATTGACACTGCACCGTCCTTTTGATTGTGCCATTGACCTGGTTCCAGGGGCTAAATTGCCTAAGGCTCGATTGTTCAACCTTTCTGGTCCTGAACGGGTCGCCATGAAGGAATATATATCAGAGAGCCTCCGCAAAGGACATATTCGCCCTTCTGTGTCTCCGGTTGCTGCAGGGTTTTTTTTGCAAAAAAAAAGATGATGGTCTTCGCCCATGCCTTGACTTTCAGGAATTTAGTAAAATCACGATAAGGAACGCATATCCCCTTCCACTCATTCCCGATTTGTGTAACCAATTGTCCGGGGCCAAATGGTTTTCTAAGTTAGACTTGCGGGAGGCTTATAACCTTATCTGGGTATGGGAGGGGGATGAATGGAAGACTGCATTTCTTACCTCTGAAGGGTTCTTTGAAAATCTTGTTATGCTGTTTGCTTTGACCAATGCTCCTGCAGTTTTTTAAAACTTAATCAATTATGTGTTCTCTGATTTTATTGGGCGGTTTGTGGTCATATATTTAGATGATATTTTAATTCATCAGATAAACAAGCCCACATTGGTCATCTGTGGGCTGTTCTTCAGAGACTCAGGGAGAATCAGCTCTTCGCTAAACTAGAGAAATGCTAGTTATTTGTTCAAGACATTCTTGGGGTTCATTGTCTCTGGTGAGGGTTTCCGCATGGATCCCAAAAAGGTTCAGGCCATTGTGGATTGGGTGCAGCCCCGGGACCTTAAGGGTCTTCTGCGCTTCTTGGGACTGACCAATTACTACCGGAAGTTTATTAAAGAGTTTTCACAGGTGGTCAAGCCCCTCACTGACTTGACACAAAAGGGGGCTGATGTGAAGAACTGTTCTGCCTCAGCGGTAGCGATGTTACTGACTCTGAAAAATTGTTTTATGATTGTCCCGGTTCTGGTTCATCCAGATCCATCTGAACCCTTTTTGGTGGAGGTTGACGCCTCGGAGGTGGAGGTGGGGGCGGTGTTGTCCCATTGACCAATCTAAGACCTTACACCTTCTTTTCTAAAAAATTTGGGTTGAGTTGTCCTTTTCGTCTGCATATCATCCAGAGACCAATGGCCAGACTGAGCGGACCAACCAGTCGTTGGAGCAAATTTTGCACTGTCTCTCCACTTCCAGACAGGATGATTGGTCTGATGTAGTACCTTTAGCGGAGTTTGCCTTCAATAACTGTCTTAATCACTCCACAGGCATTTCTCTATTCTTCTGTAATTACAGGTTCAATCCACACTTCAGGGAGTTCTCCCGTTTGAACTCCGGTAGTCCTGGGGCTGATGTAGCTGTACAGCGGTTGGGGGACTTGTGGCAGGAGGTCCAGAGGAATATTGGGGAGGCTCAGAGGAAGTTCAAGGTTTTTGTTGACAGGAGATGGGCTGTGGCTGTCTACGAGAAACATTAAGCGTAAGGTTCCTGCGGCGAAATTGAGGCCTAAGTTTATGGGCCCTTATGAGATCTTGGAAGTGGTTAACCCGGTGGCATCTCGGTTGCGTCTTCTTTCGTCTTTTAAGATCCCCAATGTGTTTCATAGGTCACTATTGAAACCGTTGGGGGCTGTTGAGGAAGGATCAGTGAATCCTTCACCACCCGATTTGGTAGATGGGCAGGAGGAGTATGAGGTGGAGCGCATCGTGGATTCCCGAATGGTCCGTCGTTCCCTTCAGTATCTTGTGCATTGGAAGGGGTACCGATCCTGGGTTCCTGGTCAATTGGTTTATGCCAATCGTCTGGTGTGGTCTTTTCATGCCTGATTTCCTGGGAAACCTGAGGGTCCAGTGGCCACCCTTGAGAGGAGGGTACTGTCATTAGTCAGGATGGAGTGGTTCTGGCTCTGTCCTGGTCAGGTCAGGATTAAGTCTGTCCACCTTTCTTTGGTTCTGGGGTGGCTATTTAATGCTGATAATTCCTGGGTTCAGTGTCAGTGATACTTCCGCCTACTCGGTTTGAAGTTGCTGACCCAGGTTAATCTCTGTATTGTTGTTCCTCTGCGTGTGTCTGTTTGCTGTGTGTGACCAGGTTTGCCCCCTGACTATTGTCTCTGTCTTTATGCTCGGTACTGACTCGTCCCTCCTGGTTATCTGACCCATTGGCTTGCCTCTGGTTACTCATCTGTCTTGTCCCCGGTTACCTCGTTCCCATCTGGCTTCTGACCATCGGCTTTGCTCTCTATGTTATTGGCTTTGTCCTTTGTATTCTGTGCCGTTGGCCAGCTCCCTGTCCTCGCATGGGGTAGCTCCGCCCCCTGTGGTCAAGTGCCCGGTTAGCTCCGCCCCTGTGATCACATGACTGGCTAAGCTCAGGTCCTGTGCGCACTTTGCTCCTCGGTCTCCGCACACTCTGTCTAGTGGGGCACCTCCTCTATTAGCGCCCCCAGGCTTTACCCCAGTGACACTGTCCCCGTGTCACTACATCATATATGATGGTGCTCAGCCATCAAAGACAAGTGAATAACTCCAAAATATAAAGAAGAAAAGTTGCCATTCACCGTGAATATCTGCAATACTTTATTCCATACACAAATAGAAACTTGACGCTAATGGGATTTAAACTGATGCACACAGGGGACGACCGTTTTGTGATATCGTGTGCTTCCTCTGGCATGGATGAAGTGCGCAATAGCATGAAATGGACGCTGTTGTTAGGCGCCAGCGTAAACACCTTGAGCTTCAAGTTATTATTTTGCTACAAATAAAGTGTCAAAGATATTCTCTTCAATCCAGTTTCCGCTGTTTACACTCTACTGAAACTGCCCTCACTAAAGTCTCTAATGATCTACTAACTGCTAAATCTAATTTTCACAACTCCATGCTAATTCTCTTGGATCTCTCCGCAGCATTCAACACTGTGGATCCTCCTCACTATGCTTCACTCCATCGACCTCAAGGACACCATTCTCTCCTGGTTCTCCTCCTATCTCTCTGACTGCTGCTTCACTGTATATTTTGCCGGTTAACTCCTCTCATCTTCCCCTTACTGTTGGGGTTCCTCAAGGATCAGTCCTAGGCCCCCTCCTCTTCTCTTTGTATACCGCTCCTATTGGACAAACAATCAGTAGATTTGGTTTCCAATACCATCTCTATGCTGATGACACCCAATTATACACTTCTTCTCCCGATATCACGTCTGCCTTTTTAGAAAACACCAGTGATTGTCTTACCGCTGTCTCTAACATCACGTCCTCCTTCTATCTGAAACTAAACCTGTCAAAAACTGAACTCCTCGTGTTTCCTCCCTCTACTAACCTACCTTTGCCCAACATTGCCATCTCTGTGTGTGTGGTTCCACCATTACTTCCCAGCAACATGCCCGCTGTCTTGGGGGCATACTTGTTTCTGAGCTTTCATTCACCCCACACATCCGATCACTGGCTCGCTCTTGTTATCTGCACCTCAAAAACATTTCTAGAATTCGACCTTTTCTTACTTTCGACTCTGCAAAAACTCTTACTGCTTCTCTTATCCATTCTCGTCTGGACTATTGTAACTCTACTAATTGGCCTCCCTCTTACCAAAATCTCCCCTTTCCAATCTGTCTGGAATGCTGCAGCCAGGATCATATTCCACACCAATTGTTATACCGATGCCTGTATCTTGTGCCAGTCATTGCACTGGCTATCCATCCACTCCAGAATCCAGTACAAACTTATTACCCTCAACCACAAAGCTCTCCATGGCTCAGCACCACCCTACATCTCCTCCCTTGTCTCAGCCTACCACCCTACCCGTGCCCTCCGACCTGCTAATGACCTGAGGTTAACATCCTCAATAATCAGAATTTCCCATTACCACCTCCAAGACTTTTCATGTGCTGCGCCAAATCTTGATGCGATTAATCCCCAATCCCCACAGTTTTAAATGTGCCCTAAAAATGCATTTGTTCAGACTGGCCTACCGCCTCAACTCATTAAACTAATTATCCCAGTGTGGCTCATTCAAAAATATTTTTTACCATTTTCAGGTTCCTTGCATCATGTTCTCACATGCTTTATGCATTTATTAGCCCTCTATGTTTGTACTGTTATATACTTAGGCTGTTAACTGGTTCATGCAGCATTACAGGAACACCCGATTCGTAAACTATGGCTGGTCCGAGCAATGAAAGCAATTGGTACTTCCACCTTTCGTGTCTCTCCTTTTTCCTCATAGATTGTAAGCTTGCGAGCAGGGTCCTCATTCCTCTTGGTATCTGTTTGATCTATGTGATTATTGTTATGCTGTAATGTCTATTGTCTGTCCAAGTCCCCCCTATAATGTAAAGTGCTGCGGAATTTGTTGGCGCTGTAGAAATAAAATTATTATTATTATTCACGGAGAGTCACACCATTTCTTCTTTATATTTTGGAATCACCAAAAAATTCATTTTGTTTAAATTAGGTCTTTGAATTAAATGTATTTTTTTTTATTGAATTTTATTTCTTTGCATATTACAATTTAATAAATTTAAATAAAATTAGCAACCTTGCAGTTTTCACACAGGCTATTGGGGCTTTTTTTAGACTTCTTTCAGGAAAAGTTTTCAGGATTCTCCTTACCATCAGGGGCAGGATTAAAGTGACAGCTAACACCTTTATACACAGTGGATAACACAGGATCCGATCCACCAATCACAATAGGTGATATCACAACTGACCCGGCTCCACCGCCCTCTACAATAACCACTTCACACACTCATTAGATTCTTCAATACAAACAACATTTTGCAATACAAACAATACATTTTGCTTTGGATGTTCCCTGCAAGAACAGTTTGCAGAGTGAAGTACAGTTTTACATGGCATAAGTACAGTATAGTTTGTGACAAATTCATTTTTAGATTAACAAAGTCAAATCTGTTCTGCTTAATATGATAGGGTGTATAAACATAAAGATAGAAATACAAAGACATATGCCGAATTAAGGCACCATATGTGCATCTGTACAGTTAAGTAACACCCAATTTAGTGCAATCTTGTTAAAATACTGAAAAAGTTCTACAATTTAATTTTTGGATATGAGCAAGGACTGATATCATAGGTGCCATCTGCACATAGCAGGTAAAGCCCATGGAAAAGGAAAAAGAATATGACTAAAGACTATTTTATATTTTAAAGGGTTTTTACTTTATCTCCTGTTAGTTGATCACAGTTGATCACATAGTTTACTTCTACTAGGACCCTCTTGTGCTTAGCCATAGAGGAACACGCAGAGATGCAAACAGGTCCTAATTCACCAGGATTGTTCAGACTTTTCAAAACCAATCCAATCAAATTCCTGCCTGTCCTGGTCCGAAAAGGAGTATGACTTTTGTAACCCTTCCCAAAAATGATGGTCCTATCCAATTTTGAACATGGTCCTGGTGGGGTAATTAAATGCCCCTGTTTTATCAATGGTGGTGTTGGTATGTATGAATCAGTAATTATGAACAGTATTCAATTTTCCTGCAGTGCCACCACTGGGGAATTTATAGTGGTTATCAGGTTAATTTATAACAGGATAGGTCATCAATATCGAGTCAGTGGGGTCCAACACTACATACCCCCACATATCAGCTGCTATGTAGACATTGAATAGAGATTTATTGTGCAGCTCTGTTCAATGTGTAGCAGCCACTGCTGCGAGCTGCAGATCAGCTCCAATTTTCATGGGTGCACAAAAAAGCTATTACTGAGGAAATCTAAACCAACGAAAATTTTCTTAATTTTTTATATTATGATCCTTGCTGTCTATGGCGGAATTACAGTACACAGATACATATTAGGATGAGATTACCCTTAGAACATGCCAGGGAGGTACATTTTATATTTGTATTCTGCACTATGTTAATTTACACATTACAGTATAAACAGTTCCTTTTACAAAGTCATACAACACTTCCAATCACAGCAACATGGCAAAATGAACAGATTTATATGTTACACTAGGTATGGAAGAACAGTGAGACATTACAAAAATGCATGACGCACTGATGATACGGAGAAACAAGAAGAGTTTAATTGACATTAAAATTCAGTGTTTGTCTTCACACTATCATGGTATCAGCTGGAGCTGAATTTAACTATTGATGCGCACTGATCTTACAATGACGTCATGTCACTGGAATAGAATGCAAATCTTCAGCATTCTGTTTACCACTAACATTCTTTCTCATCAAATTCAAAGACAGATCTACTGAGATATGTAAGGGTTCAAGGCAGTGTGCCAAAACTGCACAGATCCCTTATGCGGCACCCAATGGTCTCCTTTTCCTGGAATCCAAATCCAACACAAATCCAAAAAATCACCTTGCCTGATTTGGCAAGATTTATTTTGCAAATTATGGTGGAAAATAAGTATTTGGTCACCTAAAAACATGCAAGATTTGTGGCTCTCACAGACCAGTAACTTCTTCTTTAAGAGGCTCCTCTGTCCTCCACTCATTACCTGTAGTAATGGCACCTGTATGAACTTGTTACCAGTATAAAAGACACCTGTTCACAGCCTCAAACAGTCACACTCCAAACTCCACTATGGTGAACACAATACGCCAGGGACTCAGATACTGCAGTGCCAGACATGTCCCCCTACTTAAGCAAGTACATGTTCTGGCCTTTTTAAAGCTTGTTAGAGAGCATTTGGATTATCCAGAAGAGTATTTGGAGTTAGTCATAAGGTATGATGAAACCAAAGTATAACTGTTTGGTAGAAACCAAACTCATTGTGTTTGGAGGAGACAGAATGCTGAGTTGCATCCAAAGAACACCATACCTACTATGAAGCATGGGGATGGCAACATCATGCTTTGGGGCTGTTTCTGTGCCAAGGGACCAGGAGTACTGATCCGTGTACATGAAAGAATGAATGTATTGTGAGATTTTGAGTGCAAACCTCCTTCCATCAGCAAGGGCATTGAAGATGAAACGTGGATGTGTCTTTCAGTCTGATAATGATCCCAAGCACACCGCCAGGGCAATGAAGAAGTGGCTTCGTAAGAAGCATATGAAGGTCCTGGTGTGGCCTAGCCAGTCTCCAGATGTCAACCCCATAGAAAACTTTTGGAGGGATTTGAAAATCCGTATTGCCCAGTGACAGGCCTGAAACATCACTGCTCTAGAGGAGAGCTGCATGGAGGAATGGGCCAACATACCACCAACAGTGCGTGCCAATCTTGTGAAGACTTTAAAAAAAGTTTGACCTCTGTCATTGCCAACAAAGGATATATAACAAAATATTGAGACGAACTTTTGTTATTAATGACCAAATACTTATTTTCCACCATAATTTGAAAAATAAATCTTGCTAAATCAGACAAGGTAATTTTCTGGATTTGTTTTCTCATTCTGACTCTCATAGTTGTGGTCTACCTATGATGTCAATTGTCAATTACAGCTACTATCATCTTTTTAAGTGGGAGAATTTGCACAATTGGTGGCTGACTAAATATATATATATATATATATATATATATATATATATATATATCACAAAAAGGGGTACACCCCTCACATCTTTGTAAACATTTTGTCATATCTTTTCATGGGACAACACTGAAGATATGGCACTTTGATACAATGTAAAGTAGTCAGTGTACAGGTTGTATAGGTGTAAATTTGGTGTGCCCTCTAAATAACTCAACACACAGTCATTAGTGTCTGCACCGCTGGCAACAACAGTGAGTACACCCCTAAGTGAAAATGGAAAAAATTGTGCCCTAATAGCCATTTTCCCTCTCCGGTGTCATGTGACTCATTAGTGTCACAAGGTCTCAGGTGTGAATGAGGAGCAGATATGGTGAATTTGGTGTTATTGCTCTCACACTCTTCTTACTGGTCACTAGAAGTTCAACATGGCACCTCATGGCAAGGAACTCTCTAAGGATTTGAAAAATAGAATTGTTGCTCTACATAAAGATGGCCTAGGATATAACATTGCCAACACAGTGACTGAGCTGCAGTATGATGGACAAGACCATACAGGGGTTTAACAAAACAGACTCCACCAAGAACAGGCCTAACAATGGTCAGCCAAAGAAGCTGAGTACACGTGCTCAGCGTCATTTCCAGAGGTTGTCTTTTCAAAGGAGACGTATGAGTGCTACCAGCATTGCTGCAGAGGTTAAATGGGTGGTCGTGTTTATTTATATATTGAATTATTCTTTTTGAATGGAAGTTCAAACTGTGTGCCGTACACTGCATCAAATTGGTCTGCATGGCTGTCTTCACAGAAGGAAACCTCTTCTAAAGATGATGCACAAGAAAGTCAGCAAACAGTTTGCTGAAGACAAGCAGACTAAGGACATAAGAACCATGTCCTGTGGTCTGATGAGACAAAGATTAATGTATTTGGTTTAGATGGTGTCAAGCTTGTGTGGCGGCAACGAAGTGAGGAGCACAAGGACAAGTGTGTCTTGCCTGCAAACAATCATGATGGTGGGAGTTTCATGATTTGGGGCTGCAGGAGGGCTGCCAGCTGTGGGGAGCAACAGTTTATTGAGGGAAGCATGAATGCCAACATGTACTGTGACATACTGAAGCAGACCATGATCTCCTCCCTTCGGAAATTGGGCCACATGGTAGTATTCTAACATGATAATGCCCCCAAACACCCCCAAGATCACCACTGCTGTCTTGTTAAAGAAACTGAAGGTAAAGGTGCTGGATTGGCCAAGCATGTCTCCAAATCTAAACCCTATTGAGCATCTGTGGGACATCTTCAAATGGAAGCTGGAAGAGTGCAATGTCTCTAACGTCCATCAGCTCCGTGATGTTGTCATAGAAGAGTAGAAGAGGATTCCAGTGGTGATCTGTGAAGCTCTAGTGAACTCCATGCCCAAGAGAGTAAAGGCAGTGCTTAAAAATAATGGTGGTCACACAAAATATTGACACTTTGGCCACAATTTGGCCGATTTCACTTAGTGGTGTACTCACTTTGCTTGCCAACAGTTTAGACATTTATGGCTGTGTGTTGAGTTATTTAGAGGGCACACCAAATTTACACTGTTATACTTGCTGTACACTGACTACTTTACAGTGTATCAAAGTGTCATATCTTCAGTGTTGTCCCATGAAAGGATATAATATTTACAAAAATGTGAGGGGTGTACTCACTTTTGTGACATACTATGTATATATACATACTGAGGTTATTTTCATTCAGATCCGAGTGAGGTGTTATAAAACATTGCTTCTAGGCGTGAATATCTCCGATCACCACGCTAAGCAACACACAGAGACTGACAGAGTCCCTGACAATCCACCAACACCTCCCAACTATTCTCTTTCTGGCAAGTTTATTCCACTAAAGCAGACCTTACTCCCTAACTGACATGTAATACATGGGTATGACTTAGTCATGTCCTGCAGTAATACAAAATTCCACCCCTTCCACACCTGCCTAAAAAATATCAAATAATGAACAAAAAAATAATAAAAGCTAAATAATAGAAGAGATAGAGACATACTGCTGGGTCAAAAATTTGCAACTTTTTTTATTTTTACAACTTTCTAACCTTTTTAAAAAAGTGGGCATGACTTAAAGAAAATCACCACTTGACAGATTTAATATAAATTCTAAAACAAAGCTGCGTATGTTCATAGTTTTGCTTTTCTAGCGCATCGACAGGGCAGATGCGACAAATTCATTTGCCGAATTTTATTCCACTGTGTTCTGGACTAAATCCAACAAGAAATGCTAGTTTTATAAAATTCTTCCCCGCTGTCTCCAAGCTGTTGTTCATCTTT
Organism: Dendrobates tinctorius; assembly: GCF_039654945.1. Lineage (NCBI taxonomy): Eukaryota > Metazoa > Chordata > Amphibia > Anura > Dendrobatidae > Dendrobates > Dendrobates tinctorius. Next base: position 16,832,049 of record NW_027361671.1, on the reverse strand, counting down.
GCTTACCATTAAAAGTGCTTTAATATATTTGTTATTACGCACCAACAGTCCTTCCATTCTACCTGACTACACTAAATATCCGCAAGAGCACCTTCTGTGGGTTGACTTTCCAGTTACACATTATGCATATGTGATATCTAAGTAAACTAAGCTAAACTAGGCCACAAAATAAAAATAAACTACTTAGTTTTAGATAATATGAAAATTATTTTACTTTTTGAGACAAAGCCTGTTTTTACCTTAATGACCAGGCCAATTTTTACAATTCTGACCACTGTCACTTTATCAGCTCATAACTCTAGAACGCTTCAACGGATCTCTGAGATTCTGAGAATGTTTTCTCATGACATATCGTACTTTATGAGAGTGGTAAAATTTCTTCTATTTAACTTGTGTTCATTTGTGGAAAAAGTGGAAATTTGGGGAAAATTTTGAAAATTTTGCAATTTTCAAACTTTTAATTTTTATGCTTTAAAATCAGAGAGTCATATCACACAATATAGTCAGTAAATAACATTTAACACATGTCTACTTTACATCAGAACAATTTTTGAATCATAATTTTTTGTTAGGAAGTTATAAGGGTTAAAAGTTGACCAACGATTTCTCATTTTTACAACAAAATTTGCAAAACCATTTTTTAAGGACCACCTCACACTTGAAGTGACTTTAAGGGGCCTATATGATGGAAAATAGCCAAAAGTGAAACCATTCTAAAAACTTCACCCCTCAAGGTACTCAGAACCATATTCAAGAAGTTTATTAACCCTTCAGGGGCTTCACAGGAATTTTTGGAACGTGGAAGGAAAAAATAAACATTTAGTTTTCCTTCCCAAAAATTTTCCTTTAAACCTTTTTTTTTTTTTTTCTTTTGCAAGGAAGGGTATCAGGAGAAAATAGATCATACATTTTGTTGTGTAATTTCTCCTGAACATGTGGATACCCCATATGTGGGAGAAATCTACTGTTTGGACACATGGCAGGGCTCGGAAGGGAACTTATCTAGATGTGTATTGAGCACCTTGATCCCACAGGTGCTTCACAGACGTTTTTAACTTAGAGCCATGAAACTAACAAAAATCACATTTTTCCCAAATAAATCATTTTAGCTCCAAATTTTGCATTTACATAAGGGTAAAAGGAGAAATTGCACCATACAATTTGCTGTGCAAATATGTGGGGGAATGCTACTGTTTGGGCGCACGGCAGGGCTTGGAAGGGAAAGAGCACCATTTGACTTTTGGAATGCAAAATTTGCTGAAATAATTAGCTGTTGCCATGTTGCGATTGGAGAACCCCTGATGTGTCTAAACATTGGAAATCCCCTACAAGTGACACCATTTTGGAAACTACACCTCTTATGGAACTTATCTAGATGTGCATTAAGCACCTTGAACCCACAGGTGCTGCATAGAAGTTTATAACGGCAGTGAAAATAAAAATCAAATTTTTCCCACAAAAATCTATTTTAGCTACAAATTTTGAATTTTCACAAGAGAAAAAGGAGAAAATGGACTCGAAAGTTTGTTGTGCAATTTCTCCTGAGTTCACCAATACCCCATATGTAGTTAAAAACGACTAGTGAGGCACAGTGCAAACCTCAGAAGGGAAGTAGCGCCATATTACAGTGCAGACTTTGCTGCACTTGTTTGAGGGTGCCATGTTACATTTGCAGAGTCCCTGAGGTGCCAGAACAGCAGAACCCCCCCATAAGGGACCCCATTTTGTAAATTATAACCCGTTAGGAATTTATCTACAGATGATAATTTGAGAGCTATAATTTTTCCATATTTTGGTCGACAGAGTAATGTGAAGGCTTGTTTTTTTGCTGGATGAGCTGACATTTCGGGCACATGACTTTTTTTTATCTCTTTCTATTCTGATTTTTGGAAGACAAATGAACAAAAACCAGCAATTCAGGAATTACTTTTTTGTTATACCATTCCGTGTGTGGTAAAATTGGTAAGACATCTTTACTCTTCGGGTCAGTATGATTACAGCGATACCTGATTTATATGTTTTTTTTATGTTTTGGCGCTTTAACACAATGAAGACTATTTTATAGAAAAAATAATTATTTTTGCATCGCTTTATTCTGAGACCTATAACTTTTTTATTTTTCTGCTGATTGAGCTGTATGATGGCTTGTTTTTTGCTGGACAAGATGACGTTTTCAGAGGTACCATTTTCATTTGCATCCATTTTTCGATCGCGGTTTATTGCATTTTTGTTCGGTGGTATGATGATAAAGCATTGTTTTTTGCCTTTTTTTATTTTATTTTTTGCGGTGTTCAATGAAAGGGTTAACTAGTGGGGCAGTTTTAAAGAGCAGGCTGTTACGGATGCGGTGATAACAAATATATGTACTTTTATTGTTTTTTTTATTTACATAAATAAATGTATTTATTGGAAAAATATTTTTTTCTTTATTTTATTTTAAAAATATATATATTTTTACACATTAATATATATATATATTTTTTTTTCTTTTTTACATTGTCCCAGTATGGGACATTACTACATTACATCAAGATCTGACAGGCAGGGTATGAGGCATGCTAGTGTTCACAATCCACCATCCCTCTATGGAGACCACCAGAACAACGCAGTCGCATCGTGATGTCCTCATAGGAGTGTGCAGGGAGCCCTCCTCCCCACACGATGCTTCTGTATGCTGCTGTCACTACTGACAGCAACATCAGAGGGGCTAAATGCCCACGATTGGTGATAACACCAATTGTGGGCATTGCTGCGGGGTGTCAGCTGTCACATACATCTGATACCCGCCCGCGATCGCCTCAGCATGACTGCCACGCAATTGTGCCACTGTACTAGTACTGCTCTAGGCACAACTGCACCTCCTGCAGAGCAGTACTAGTGCGGCGCATGTCACGAATTACATATTACATATTCAAATCTTAGGTTTCTTAAAGCACCACTCCAGCATTTTTTTTACTGCACTGCTGGAGTAGTGCTTTAAATGTAATTCCTCTGTGTTCTGTTTGATTCTCCCCTGCTTCCACACTCATCATTTTTCAGGTTAGCTGCCATCGGTCTTCGTCGAAAAGTGAACTGACAACGTGCTCCAGTGTTTCGTGAAGTGGTGTGGAGGTCACTTTTCAATACAACTGTATGAGAGCCTCATTCTTGTCTCATTCTGGCTCTCATAGACTTGCATTGAGAGCTTGTAATGTAGCTTCTGACTTCTGGACAGTCAGAAGCTGTGCTAAGAAGATGGCGTGGCGGGACCGAAGTGGTGCCGAAAAACGGTGAAGAAGCCAGAGAGTAACTATATGACCGGGGGCTTGGGGCTTATGCTTAAAGCACCACTGCAATGCTGTAAAAAATCTATGGTGGTGCTGAAAAGCATAACTATCCTATCATACCCAACCTATAGAAGCACATGGTCCTGCTGCCCTCATCCCCCACAAGTCAAAGAACTATCTCAATTGAAATGCTGATATGTTCAGGAACAATCTCAAGTCTAATTTTCTGCCCCTTGCTGTCCAATCTTTTTAATGAGTTCCTTATCATCAGAATTCTGTCAGCACTACAGGTATTGGAACCTTGCTCTGAACACCCTGCTCTCTATACTGCTTGTTTGCAGCATGAGAAACAGGAGAGCATGATAAGGGAGACAGAGAACCACCCTTACTTCCTGCAATCTGCCTGCCTGTCTCTGCTGCTGAAGACAGATTACACTTTACAACAGGCAGTGATGGCAAATTACACAGAAGGGAGATACCTAATGAGCAGCTCTTTGGAGTGATTTTTTAGAGGTAACACAACGTAATTTTACTGCAGTGATTTTCAGATTGTCTATATAGCACTTTATCAAGTGAGATCATGTTGTCTGAAAGTACAGTGACTATTTGAGGTAGGTAGCCACTATAACTCTTACAAATTTAATAATCTTACATAGAAACTAAGTTGCCAATGACTTGACGATAATCAAACATATGGTCATAAGGCTGCTTATGATTTCTATATACTATCTCTGTGCTACAGTATTGCAGCGATTTATTTGCTTCTGATTCGAAGACTCGGGATTTCTGCATACAGCAAAATCGTGTGTATGAAGCTTTCACAGCAGCACATGTAGAGCCTAGTGTTCAGTCTTACATGTGCCACCATATGGTGCCTCCATAGAGGACCCTATTGTTCTTTAGAAGCAATACAGCACTTCTAGGAGAGAATGACTATTATACAGTATAGTAAGTGCTGGAACAAGCCATAATGTGCACAAGAAAAAGGAAAATACTAACAATTAAACATGATTAAAAGTATGCTTTTCCAACTGAACATAATTCTTATGGTAAATAAGCAATTAACATCTCATCATACTTCGGGTCATATATAAAACTGCAGACCCTTCAACATGACCCTTACTATGCAGAACAATTTGCTCTGCTCCTGAACTTCTGACATAATTTAACGTTTCAGTTACCTGAGCCGAAATGATTCACTGAAGACAATCATGGTATAAACAATCAATTAAATAACTCAGCTCAGACAATTATAATGTAAATTAAAAGAGAAATTTCAGAGAAGATCATTTTGTACCTTATGGAAAAGGTCATGTTGGATGATTTGAAAATGTAAGGTTCAGCTACCTGAGCAAGTCGCCTGACAAATTCATCTTACATCTGTGCTACTTATGGTAGTCCTGGAGGTGGCACTGGCACAATTATGCCACCTCTGATATACTGTGTACTTTTTGCTGGACTGACCCACTCAGAGGCCATTGGCCATTACACCCATAGCTATAGAGGGCCAGCTCCTTTACCAAGGCTGCTCCACGATTTTAGATTTAGATGTTACATTGCAATCCTATTTGCCTGCATTATGCTGCCATATAGCAGTACAAATATCAATCTTTGGCCAGACAACCTGTGTCACAACCAAAGTCGCTGTCTAGTCCCAGCCTTGATAGAACATCATAATTGAGAAACCCTATCACCAATGCCATAACTAGAAAAATATGGACCGCATTGGAAAACTCCAACAGTGTCCCAAACTATGATGGGTTTTTAATAGTATTGGTCTTCTCATAAGAACTAAAGAGACTTTTAGGGCCGACATTTGCTTCAATAGAAATTGCCAATAGCAAATAGACTGTAACTGAAGAGTCTATAAAAAGACTAAAAATTAAATTTTATTTGTCAATTTAATAAAAGTGCATTTAAAAAAACAAAAAGTTAATGAATGGGGAGGAAGCTGATTATATATTTTAAATAGCAAGGTGTTGTAGCAGTCATGACAAGCAATCGGTGATGGTCCGCGGCAACACAATGCAAGAAACATACGAATGAATCTACAGTATAGGCTTGAGAACTATAGCAGCATAACAAAAAAATATAAAGGAGGGGACATTAGACCAGGAATTCTACAATAGCGAATTTAAATCTACTGTCGAGAGAAAGATCAACAATATATCAAAACAATAGATGTGAGAACAGTATCTACTCGTATAATACCACAAAGTGGATGTAAAAGAATTAGGTATACCTAATATCTGTAAATCTGGAATCTCGGATGTTGGCGCATTATCCTTGGTCCTATAACAAGATGGCTAGAGTAATCCCCCTTACCATTTCTCAAGACCAATAGAAAAGCATACAGTGACTAATAGAAACCTTGTAGTTTTATAAATGCACTTATTTTATATTGTCAAATAGAAGTAAATTTTTAGTTACTTTATAGAATCTTTAGTTAGGCTCTATTTGCCATTGGCGATTTGTAAATAAGTATTCAATACCCTATGCTGATTTTGTCATGACACAGTTGTCGGGTAACCTGGGGCCAGGGGCTCCTTCCTTGTTCCTAACAGTAGGGGGCGCCCTAGTTTGCCCCACTCTCCGGGATACTTCTGAAGATGAAGATGCCAGGGCCTCCACCCTTGCCTTATCTCCTGAGTTAGCCCTCCGACTGTTCTCTTCCCCCACCCAGGGAAGAGGGCCACTACTGTTTACCGTAGTACACCAACCCAACAAACAAGGCAACAAACAAGGGTTAAAAGAAAACTCCAAGCATACAAAATATTCACTCACATTTAACAGAGGAATGCACCAGGGCATGAAGGTAAGGGAATAAATCTAAATAGAAAAGGATAATGAATTACCACACATACAAACCAAGCAACAGTCACTGATAACTCCTCCAACTCTCCTCATATGAACTCCTCTCCCTCCGTTAGCCATGCAGCAAATGCTAGCTCTGACAATTATTTGTAACGGAGCCAAGATTATAAAGGGGAAAGGAGTGGCTAACCGAGCTCAGCTTTGAACATAGTTGTTTACGGGACAAGATGACGTTTTCAGCGGTACCATGTTTATTTATATCTATCTTTTTGATCGCGTGTTATAGCACTTTTTGTTTGGCGGTATGATGATAAAGCATTGTTTTTTGCCTTGTTTCTTTTTTTTAGGGGTTCACTAAAGGGTTAACTAGTGGGACAGTTTTACAGGGCAGGTCATTATGTATGCGGCAATAATAAATATGTGTACTTTTATTGTTTTTGTTTATTGGCATAAAGAAATGAATTTATTGGGGAATATTTTTTTCTTTATTTAGGAATTTTTTTAAAATTATTATAGCACATGTTACATTTTTTTTTACATTTTTACATTGTCCCAGAGGGGGACATTACTATGCAAAGTCAGATCGCTGATCTGACACTTTGAACAGCACTCTGTCAGATTAGCGATCTGACAGGCAGTGTAGGAGGCTTCTCAGCATCTGCTCTCAGCAGGTGCAGAGAAGCCACCTCCCTGCAGGATCCGGAAGGACCCCGCGGCCATCTTGGGTCCGGGACCCTGCAGGAATGAGGCCCTTGAAACAACATGATCACATTGCATTGTTCTGAGGGTCTCAGGGAAGCATGCAGGTAGCCCCCTCCCTGCGCGATGCTTCCCTATGCCACCGGAATACTGCGATCATGTTTGATCGCAGTGTGGTGGGGGTTAAAGTGCCGAGAGCGGTCCGTGACCACTCCTGGCACATAGTGCCAGGTGTCAGCTGTGATAATCAGCTGACACCCGGCCGCAATCAGCCGTGTTTCCCCCGTGAGCGAGTACTGGAGGAATTAAGTACAGTAATTGATAGACCATTACTTGTAATCTTTAAAGATTCCATAATAACAGGGTCTGTACCACAGGACTGGCATACAGCAAATGTGGTGCCAATATTCAAAAAGGGGACAAAAACTGAACTTGAAAATTATAGGCCAGTAAGCTTAGCCTCTACTGTGGGTAAAATCCTGGAGGGTTTTCTAAAAGATACTATACTGGAGTATCTGAAGAAGAATAACCTCATGACACAATATCAACATGGGTTTACGAGGGGCCCCTCCTGTCAGACTAATCTGATGAGTTTCTATGAAGAGGTAAGTTCTGTACTGGACCAAGGGAACCCAGCAGACATACTGTATATGGACTTTTCAAAAACTTTTGATATGGTGCCACACAAAGGTTGATACATAAAATGAGAACAATGGGATGGGCATAGGGGAAAATATGTGTAAGTGGGTTAAGAGCTGGCTCATGAATAGGAAAAAAAGGTGGTTGTTAGGGTTCTTTAGAGAAAAATCAGAGAGTGGACCCTCTGGGTCATGGCTCCAAAGCCCCCGAGGGCGAGCGGACCAGGTGAACACCACCACCATATACAGGCCCAAAGGAGGTGGAACCACAACAGCTGGAGCCAAAGGGGTGAGTCATGGCAGAACTGGGAGGGTATGAAGGAGAACGGAATGCTGGGCCGGAGGAGATACATCGGAAGGAGGAGGAAGTCTTCTCTCATGGGCACACTCCTGAAAGAGGAGGTCAATACGGGTGGCCAGAGAAATTAGGTCTTCTAAGGTAGTAGGAGTGTCGCGACCTGCTAACGCGTCTTTTATTCGCCCAGAAAGACCTCACCAGAAAGCTCCCACTAGTGCCTCGTTGTTTCAACCCAGATCAGAAGACAGGGTACGAAACCGAATGGTGTACTGGCCAACCGTTAGGGACCCCTGGTGGAGGTTAAAAAGCGACTCTGTAGTAGAAACGAGGCGACCCGGCACATCACATACGCTACAAAAGGTCTCCATGAAGGTCGACAGCTGAGAGACCATGGGATCTTCACGCTCCCAGAGAGGATTAACCCATACTAGAGCATCTCCGTCCTGGTGGGAAAAGATGAAGGCCACCTTAGCCCGATCCGTAGGGTACTGCTGAGGCAGGAGCTCGAAATGGAGACGGCACTGGATTAGGAACCCCCGACACAGTTTAGGGTCACCATTGCACTGGGGTGGTTTCGCCAAGCAAGGAGGTGGATCAGGAGTCACGGCTTGGGCAGAGGTCGAGGTGGCCGGCTGTAAGGAGAGCAGACGGTCGTCCACCGAGGCCATATAACTAAGAATATGGGCCTGGGTGTCCCGCTGCTGGGACACCTCCTGTTGCAGGCCAGCAAGCAGAGAGGCATTTCCCGGATCAGAGGTTTGTAGAGCGGAGAGTCGAGAGTCCATGGACTTCATAAAAGACATTATACAAGTCTGATTCTTCAGCAAATAAACAAGCTCCTTCTGGGTGGCCGATTGTTATGAGTTCATTTTCCCCTTCACCATTGAGGTCTGATGAACTCCCTCTTCTGGTGAAGGAAGGTAGTGAGGCTGATTACCAAGCACCTGAGCTGGGAGAGGATGACTGGGCGACGGGGATCTTTGACTGGATATAAGGCAGCCGACGCCCTTCTGCCTCGCTGGTGATTTCTCTGTGGAATTCTAGGAGACCAGTCTGATTCCTGCTCCTCAAAAGCTAAGTTTTCTGCTTTGCCTTTTTGCATTTGTGTTTTGGTTTTAGTTTGCCTTGCTTTTCTGGATTCTGCCATTCCCTGCTGGGGTGAGCTGAATTCCTTTTTGTCGGTTTGCTCTGTCTTCCGAAAATACCTGAGTACTGACATAGTCTTTTTGAAGCCTAGCGTCTTCAGGGCCTTTTTCCCTGTCAGTCTGTTGGCTCTTATTTTGATAGGGTTTTTCGCGGATTGCAGACAGCAGCCTTCCTATCCTGTCCTATCTAGTTAGCTTGGGCCCCATCATTTGCTCAGTCTATCTTTCTATCTGTGTTAGTGTTTTTTCTTCTTGCTTCACCGTCATTATTTGTTGGGGGCTGCCTATTGCATTGGGGTCTGCTCTGGGGCAGTTTAGATTTCCCTTTCTGTCTTTAGGCTAGGCAGTTCTCTGGCTGTGATCGAGGGGTCCTGGGCATCGTAGGAACCCCCCACGGCTGCTGCTAGTTGTTGTTGATAGGTTCAGGGGTCTGCAGTCCGATAGCTGCCAACTTCTCTGGTTTTCTGGACTTAGCTAGCATTTCTGTTTTTGCCTCCTACGGAGACTCATTCATAACAGAATCACCAGCCTTACGCAGATCCTAGGGTACTCAATAGCAGGAAAGAATTTAAAAAAAAAAAAAGTGTTTATATTTTTTCCTCTATATCTCTGAGGCCGTAGGGGGAATTTTTTTTTCTCTCAATGGAGATAAAGCAATTGTCTGATCGTATGGAGCAGCTTGCTGCGGAAGTGCGGGGAATTTCCGCCTACCTTGCTCATTCACATGCTGCTGAACCAAAGATCCCTACTCCTGATGTGTTTTTTGGGGATCGGTCTAAATTTTTGAATTTCAAAAATAATTGTAAATTATTTTTTGCCTTGAAGCCTAACTCGTCAGGGAGCTCCGTGCAGCAGGTTAAAATTGTCATCTCTTTGCTGCGTGGCGATCCCCAGCATTGGGCGTTTTCTTTGAAACCTGATGATCCTAGTCTGACTAATGTGAACGCATTTTTTCAAGCCTTGGGGTTGTTGTATGACGAACCTAATGCTATTGATCAGGCTGAAAAGACCCTGTTGACATTGAGCCAGGGTCGAGATTATGCAGAATTGTACTGTCAAAAATTCCAAAAGTGGGCGGTCCTTACTACCTGGAATGATAATGCCTCGGCAGCTCTCTTTCGGAAGGGTTTGTGAGAAGCCGTAAAATATACTATGGTGGGATTTCCTGTTCCCTCTTGTCTGGACGATTCTATGTCATTAGCCATTCAGGTTGATCGGCGTTTACGTGAACGCAGGACTGCACGAGAGGTGTGGCCACCTGTTGAACAGGTGTCTGAACCTATGCAATGTGATGGAGCTTTGTCCAGGGAGCAGCGTCAGGAGTTCAGAAAGCATAATAAGCTGTGTTTTTTTTGTGGAGATGCCTCGCATATTATTTCTGTCTGTCCTAAATGAGAGAAACGTTTTGCACACACGTTTTCTGTGGGTGGTGTTCAACCTAAGTTTCTTCTGGCAATTACTCTGATCTGCTCCCTGTCCACATTTTCCGCCAAGGCTTTTGTGGATTCGGGAGCAGCCCTGAACCTAATGGACTTGGATTTTGCTATGACACCTCTGCGGACGCCTATCCCTTTGAGGGGGATTGATGCTACTCCTTTGGTGAAAAATAAACCTCAGTTTTGGACCCAGGTGGTAATGCGGGTCACCCTAAACCATCAAGAAAATTGCAGATTTTTGGTGTTGCATAATTTGCATGATACCATTGTTCTGGGGTTTCCCTGGTTGCAAATTCATAATCCAGTTTTGGACTGGAAATCTGTGTCTGTGGTGAGTTGGAGTTGTCGGTGTGCCCTTGGTGAGGCTCCGGTTTTTTCCACCTCTCCTCAGTCGCATGATGTTCCTGACTATTTGGCGGACTTTTATGATGTATTTAGTGAGAATGAGTCTGCGTCTTTGCCTCCTCATAGGAGTTATGACTGTGCAATTGAACTGAGCCCGGGGTGTAAATTTCCCAAGGGTCGGCTCTTCAATTTATCTGTACCCGAGCACGAGGCTATGCGATCCTATATTAAGGAGGCGTTGGAGAAGGGTCATATTAGACCATCATCTTCACCATTAGGTGCTGGGTTTTTTTTCGTGGCCAAAAAGGATGGTTCATTAAGGCCTTGTATTGATTATCGTGCCCTCAACAAAATTACTATTAAATATCAGTATCCGTTACCCCTGATTTCGGATCTATTCTCCAGAGTTAAAGGTGCTTGCTGGTTTACCAAGCTTGACCTCAGAGGGGCGTATAATCTTATCCGCATTAAGCATGGGGATGAATGGAAGACGGTGTTTAATACTCCAGAGGGACATTTTGAGTACCTGGTGATGCCTTTTGGGCTCACTAATGCCCCTTCTGTCTTCCAGTGCTTCATGAACGACATTTTCCAAGACTTTGTGGATACATTTTTGATTATCTATCTGGATGATATTTTGATCTTCTCCAAGGATTGGGATTCTCATGTGGAACATGTTCGGACGGTGTTCCGGATCTTGAGGGAGAATTCCCTGTATGTCAAAGGATCGAAATGCCTTTTTGGGGTACAAAGGATTTCATTTTTGGGATTTATTTTGTCTCTGTCAACTATTGAAATGGATCCGGCCAAGGTACAGGCCATTTATGATTGGGTTCAACCAACTTCTTTGAAGGCCCTTCAGAAGTTTTTGGGTTTTGCTAATTTTTATCGGAAATTTATAGCAAAATTTTCTAGTATTGCCAAGCCATTGACTGATCTGACTAAGAAGGGTGCTGATGTGTTGAATTGGTCTCCGGAGGCTGTTTCTTCCTTTCAGGAGCTGAAGCGAAGATTCACTTCTGCCCCGGTTTTGCGGCAACCTGATGTCTCACTCCCGTTCCAGGTAGAGGTGGACGCTTCTGAGATTGGTGCAGGAGCTGTTTTGTCCCAAAAGGATCCTGTAACATCTAAAATGAATCCCTGTGCTTTCTTTTCCCGAAAGTTCTCCCCATCTGAACGTAACTATGATGTGGGGAATCGGGAACTGTTGGCCATGAAATGGGCATTTGAGGAGTGGAGACATTGGTTGGAGGGTGCTAAACATCAAGTCGTGGTCCTCACTGATCACAAGAATTTGATTTACCTGGAGTCGGCCAAATGCTTGAACCCTAGACAGGCTAGATGGGCCTTGTTTTTTACACGTTTTGATTTTGTGGTCTCTTTTCTTCCTGGCACTAAGAATGTCAAGGCTGACACTCTTTCTAGGAGCTTCTTTGCTGATTCTCCTGTGGTGACCAAGCCTGCTACCATCTTAGGCGAAGGGGTAGTTCTTTCTGCCATCGCACCCGATTTGAGACGTGCTCTGGAAGAGTTCCAGGAGGACAAACTTGAGCGTTGTCCCAGTGGAAAGTTGTATGTTCCTGACCAGTGGAAGAAGAGAGTGATGTCTGAAGTTCATTGCTCTGCATTGGCTGGTCATCCAGGTATTTTTGGTACTAGAGATCTGGTGAGTCGGTCTTTTTGGTGGCCCGCCTTGTCTCGTGATGTCAGGAATTTTGTGCAGTCCTGTGGGACTTGTTCCCGGTCTAAACCTTGTTCTCGCTCTAGTGGGTTGTTGATGCCTTTGCCGGTCCCCAGGAGGCCATGGACCCATATTTCAATGGATTTCATGTCTGATATGCCTGTCTCTCAGAGAATGACTGTTATTTGGGTGATTTGTAGTGTTGAGCATTCCGATACCGCAAGTATCGGGTATCGGCCGATACTTGCTGTATCGGAATTCCGATACCGACTTCCGATATTTTTTCAATATCGGAATTCGGCATCGGAATCGGAAGTTCAGTTGATTGACGGCCTGACGTCATCATGATGCGCGGTGTGTGCGCATCATGATGCGCCGTCATTTCGGGCCTTCCGGGGGTCTCTGCCGGCCTGCCGGGGGGCTGTGCCGGCCTGCCGGGGGGCTGTGCCGGCCTGCCCGGGGTCTGTACCGGCCTGCCGGGGGGCTGTGCCGGCCTGCCGGTGGTCTGTGCACCCTGTGGGGGTCTGTACCGGCCTGCCGGGGGGCTGTGCCGGCCTGCCGGGGGGCTGTGCTGATGTCCGGGGGTCTGTGCAAGCATCGTCCGATGGGACTACAAGTCCCATCGGGCGATGCCTGCTACCATGACAGTGATTGACACATTAGCCAATGATGGGACAGTAGTAGTCCCATCATCCGGCTAATGTGTTAAATGTTAAAAAAAAAAAAAAAAAAAAAAAAAAAAAATACTACATGCATGCTACATACATACAACATGCATGCTACATATATACTACATACATACTACATACATGCTACATACATACTGCATGCTACATACATACATACTACATACATACTACATACATACTACATACATACTACATACATACTACATATATACTACATACATACTACATACATGCTACATACATACTGCATGCTACATACATACATACTACATACATACTACATACATACTACATACATACTACATATATACTACATACATACTACATACATGCTACATACATACTGCATGCTACATACATACTACATACATACATACTACATACATACTACATACATACTACATATATACTACATACATACTACATACATGCTACATACATACTGCATGCTACATACATACTACATACATACTACATGCATGCTACATACATACTACATATATACTACATACATACTACATACATGCTACATACATACTGCATGCTACATACATACTACATACATACTACATGCATGCTACATACATACTACATATATACTACATACATACTACATACATGCTGCATGCTACATACATACTACATACATACTACATACATGCTACATGCATACTACATATATACTACATGCATGCTACATACATACTACATACTACATATATACTACATACATACTACATACATGCTACATACATACTGCATGCTACATACATGCTACATACATACTACATACATACTACATACATACTACATGCATGCTACATGCATGCTACATGCATGCTACATGCATGCTACATACATGCTACATGCATGCTACATACATACCACATACATACTACATGCTACATACATACCACATATATACTACATACATACAATACATTCATACAATACATACATAGACATACAGTACATATAACATAGAGTAACATACTTACCAATACTTGTCACATTGTTCCCCGAAGCCATTGTCTATTCCGGGATAAATATTAACATAACAAACCACAAAAATACTCACCCACGATCCGAAGCAGTCCACGAGTGTGTCCCACGACGATCTTGGGTAGAGAACTGCAGCATCAGATGATGCTGCCGTTCTCTACGGGCTGCAGGAATCCAATGACGGAAGGTAGGTATCCTTCCGCACTGTATTCCTCCGCCACTTAAAAAAAAAAAGTCCCTAGTCTCACTTTATGCCATTGCTGTGTGGGAATTTCCCACACAGCAATGGCATAAAGTGAGACTAGGGACTTTTTTTTTTTTAAGTGGCGGAGGAATACAGTGCGGAAGGATACCTACCTTCCGTCATTGGATTCCTGCAGCCCGTAGAGAACGGCAGCATCATCTGATGCTGCAGTTCTCTACCCAAGATCGTCGTGGGACACACTCGTGGACTGCTTCGGATCGTGGGTGAGTATTTTTGTGGTTTGTTATGTTAATATTTATCCCGGAATAGACAATGGCTTCGGGGAACAATGTGACAAGTATTGGTAAGTATGTTACTCTATGTTATATGTACTGTATGTCTATGTATGTATTGTATGAATGTATTGTATGTATGTAGTATATATGTGGTATGTATGTAGCATGTAGTATGTATGTGGTATGTATGTAGCATGCATGTAGTATGTATGTAGCATGCATGTAGTATGCATGTAGTATGTATGTAGTATGTATGTAGTATGTATGTAGTATATATGTAGTATGTAGTATGAATGTAGTATATATGTAGTATGTATGTAGCATGTAGTATGTAGCATGCATGTAGTATATATGTAGTATGTATGTAGCATGTAGTATGTATGTAGCATGCATGTAGTATATATGTAGCATGTAGTATGTATGTAGCATGTAGTATGTATGTAGCATGCATGTAGTATGTATGTAGCATGCATGTAGTATGTATGTAGTATGTATGTAGTATGTATGTAGTATATATGTAGTATGTAGTATGAATGTAGTATATATGTAGCATGCATGTAGTATATATGTAGTATGTATGTAGCATGTAGTATGTAGCATGCATGTAGTATATATGTAGTATGTATGTAGCATGTAGTATGTATGTAGCATGCATGTAGTATATATGTAGCATGTAGTATGTATGTAGCATGCATGTAGTATGTATGTAGCATGCATGTAGTATGTATGTAGTATGTATGTAGTATGTATGTAGTATATATGTAGTATGTAGTATGAATGTAGTATATATGTAGTATGTATGTAGCATGTAGTATGTAGCATGCATGTAGTATATATGTAGTATGTATGTAGCATGTAGTATGTATGTAGCATGCATGTAGTATATATGTAGTATGTAGCATGTAGTATGTATGTAGCATGCATGTAGTATGTAGCATGTAGTATGTATGTAGCATGCATGTAGTATATATGTAGTATGTATGTTGCATGTAGTATTTATGTAGTATGAATGTAGCATGTATGTAGTATGCATGTTGTATGTATGTAGCATGTAATTTTTTTTTTTTTTTTTTTTTTTACATTTAACACATTAGCCGGATGATGGGACTACTACTGTCCCATCATTGGCTAATGTGTCAATCACTGTCATGGTAGCAGGCATCGCCCGATGGGACTTGTAGTCCCATCGGACGATGCCTGCACAGACCCCCGGAGCCTGCACAGACCACCGGCAGGCCGGCACAGCCCCCCGGCAGGCCGGCACAGCCCCCCGGAGCCTGCACAGCCCCCCGGCAGGCCGGCACAGCCCCCCGGCAGGCCGGCACAGCCCCCCGGAGCCTGCACAGACCACCGGCAGGCCGGCACAGACCACCGGAGCCTGCACAGACCCCTTGGCAGGCCGGCACAGCCCCCCGAAAGGCCCGTACAGACCCCAGAGAGGCTGTACAAGGGCAGGAAAGGGTTTTTCTTATTCCGATACCGGAAGTCCCATAGACTTGAATGGGACTTCCGGTATCGGAATCGGCGATACCGATACTTTTTTTAAAGATCGGCCGATACCATCCGATACGATACTTTGAAGTATCGGACGGTATCGCTCAACTCTAGTGATTTGTGATAGGTTCTCTAAGATGATTCATCTTGTACCACTCCCTAAGTTGCCATCTTCTTCTGAGTTGGTGCCCCTGTTTTTGCAACAGGTGATTCGCTTGCACGGGATTCCTGAGAACATTGTATCTGACAGAGGAGTTCAGTTTGTGTCTAGATTTTGGAGGATGTTCTGTTCCAAGCTGGGAATTCAGTTGTCCTTCTCCTCTGCGTTTCACCCTCAGACCAATGGGCAGATGGAGAGAACAAACCAGACCTTGGAGTTGTATTTGAGATGTTTTATTTCTGCTGATCGGGATGATTGGGTTTCATTTTTGCCCTTGGCCGAATTTGCTTTAAATAATAGAGCTTGTTCTGCCACTTTGATGTCACCTTTTTTTTGTAACTTTGGGTTTCATCCTCGATTTTCTTCAGGGCAGGTGGAGCCTTCTGCCTGCCCAGGTGTTGACACTGTGGTGGAGAGAATGCACCAGATCTAGGACCAAGTGGTGAATAAGTTATCTCTCCCAGGAAAAGGCCCAGCGGTTTTCCAACCGACATAGGACCGTTGGTCCCCAGTTTAAGGTGGGTGATATGGTTTGGTTATCATCAAAAATATCGCTATGAAGGTAGCTTCTCCTAAGTTTAAGCCTAGATTTATTGGGCCTTACAAGATTTTGGAGATCATTAATCCGGTCTCTTTTCGGTTGGCTCTTCCTGTCACATTTAAAATCCATAATGTGTTTCATAAAGGGCATGTCACACTAAGCGATATCGCTAGCAATATCGCTATAACTTGTGACGTTATAGCGATATTGCTGGCGATATCGCTGTGTCTGATACTTACCTACGACCCGCTCCCCCGCTGGTTATCGTTGATCGCGCGAGAACGTCCAGGACTGTTTCTCGTCGTCAGCTTCCTGCGGCGCTTCCTGCTGTGACGACGAGCGACGCGTGGAGCCGGGCGGGAGGACGCAGGATTGCCTGGTGTGACAGGTAAGTAGCGATCCCCGTCCCCAGCGATGTCGCTAGTGAGATCTGCCTGTGTGGCAGCTCACTAGCGACCACTTAGCGATGTACCAGCGATCCTGACCGCGTCATATCGCTGGTCGGGATCGCTGGTACATCGCTAAGTGTGACAGGGCCTTAAGTCCTTGTTGAAGAGGTTTGTTGAACCAGTAGTTCCTGAGGTGGCACCTCCGGACCCTGTATTGGTTGAAGGTAACATGGAATATGAGGTAGAGAAGATACTGGATTCCCGTCTGGCTAGACGGAGACTCAAGTATTTGGTTAAGTGGAAGGGTTATGGTCAGGCGGATAATTCCTGGGTCTCTGCCTCTGATATTCATGCCAAAAGATTGGTGCGTGCCTTTCATCGGGCTCACCCTGATCGCCCTGGTGGCGTGGATGAGGGTTCGGTGACCCCTCCTCAAGGGGGGGTACTGTTATGAGTTAATTTTCCCATTCACCATTGAGGTCTGATGAACTCCCTCTTCTGGTGAAGGAAGGTAGTGAGGCTGATTACCAAGCACCTGAGCTGGGAGAGGATGACTGGGCGACGGGGATCTTTGACTGGATATAAGGCAGCCGACGCCCTTCTGCCTCGCTGGTGATTTCTCTGTGGAATTCTAGGAGACCAGTCTGATTCCTGCTCCTCAAAAGCTAAGTTTTCTGCTTTGCCTTTTTGCATTTGTGTTTTGGTTTTAGTTTGCCTTGCTTTTCTGGATTCTGCCATTCCCTGCTGGGGTGAGCTGAATTCCTTTTTGTCGGTTTGCTCTGTCTTCAGAAAATACCCGAGCACTGACATAGTCTTTTTGAAGCCTAGCGTCTTCAGGGCCTTTTTCCCTGTCAGTCTGTTGGCTCTTATTTTGATAGGGTTTTTCGCGGATTGCAGACAGCAGCCTTCCTATCCTGTCCTATCTAGTTAGCTTGGGCCCCATCATTTGCTCAGTCTATCTTTCTATCTGTGTTAGTGTTTTTTCTTCTTGCTTCACCGTCATTATTTGTTGGGGGCTGCCTATTGCTTTGCGGTCTGCTCTGGGGCAGTTTAGATTTCCCTTTCAGTCTTTAGGCTAGGCAGTTCTCCAGCTGTGATCGAGGTGTTAGGGCATCGTAGGAACCCCCCATGGCTACTGCTAGCTGTTGTTGATAGGTTCAGGGGTCTGCAATCCGATAGCTGCCAACTTCTCTGGTTTTCTGGACTTAGCTAGCATTTCTGTTTTTGCCTCCTACGGTGACTCATTCATAACAGCCGAGGCTACAGCGGGGTCCATGGCATGATTATACTGTTAGGGTTCTTTAGAGAAAAACCCGAAAGTGGACCCTCTGGGTTGTGGCTCCAGAGCCCCTGAGGGCGAGCGGACCAGGTGAAGACCACCCCCTATACAGGGAGTGTTAGGAGCAGGTCCAAGGGAGGTGGAACCACAACAGCTGGAGCCAAAGGGGCGACTCAGGGCAGAGCTGGGAGGGTATGAAGGAGAAGGAATGCTGGGCCGGAGGAGATACACCAGAAGGGAAGGTACAAGGGCAACAGCAGGACCAGAGAAACCAGGGCAGACGGGGCTTGAGCTGTAAGGGAGAAAAGAGGAAACAAAATGAAGGAGATTGTTGTGAGTTCATTCTCTGGTCCACCAGTAGTGAGTTCTCCTTCCAGACTCCCTCTGGTGGTAACAGGAGGTAGTGAGTCTGATTTAATCAGTAGAGGTCTACCACCTGATAATGAGGATGATGATTGGACCTCAGGAATCTTAAACTGGATTTAAGACAGCCGAAGCCCTAAGTCAGTGCTGATGATTGCTTCTAGCTTTTCAGGTCTTGGTTTTCAGCTCTGTTCCAGCCTTCTCAAAGCTAAGTGTTTTTGCTAATGTTCACACTTGATTTTGTTGGTCTATTCAGTTTTTTGTGTGTTCAGCCAGCCCCGGCTGGGGCTGTGCTGAATTTCCACTCTTAAAAATGACAAAAATCTTGGCACTCAATATGTGAAATATTCAGACACTTTTATTTTGTGCATCCAGACAGAAAGGTTTAAACATTTTCGGTCCAGCATAGGACCTTCATCAGAAAAATCTCGTTTACTGAAATAAATAAATCCTTGCAATGGTAGCCAAAAGAAGGACAAAGTAGCGAGTCTGGATGGCCAGTGGAAATGTTAAATGGCTGGTGTCTGGAAAGCGTATGTGGACTGAGCCATCCAAAATTAGAACAGGCAGCTGTACAGCGTAGGGCTTCAGAAAAGGGACCTCTAGGGTCACTAAAATAAGGAGTGAAGACAGCACTGATAGCAGTGGGTATACAACCTCTAGAATTGAATTGCGCTGGTGAAGTCCTGGTCTGTGGTCTGGCTGCCCTGTGTGGAAACACCGTTAAATGTTTTCAATGTTAAAACATTTAACATTTCCACTGGCCATCCAGACTCTCTACTTTGTCCTTCTTTTGGCTACCATTGCAAGGATTTATTTCAGTAAACGAGATTTTTCTGATGAAGGTCCTATGCTGGACCGAAAACGTTTAAACCTTTCTGTCTGGATGCACAAAATAAAAGTGTCTGAATATTTCACATATTGAGTGCCAAGATTTTTGTCATTTTTGATTGATCGGTTGGATACCCGACTTGAGCACCAACAACCAAACTATTCCTGAGTGCCGTGCTCTCTTTATAGAATTTCCACTCTTATTCATCTGTATTTGCCAATTTGCTTTTTAGTCCCTTATTAGATTGGCCTCTTTTTTGCTCTGTCTCAGAATATTTCAGAGTGCTGATATAGTGGGAGAAGTCTAGTGACTTCAGGGTTAATTTTGTTATCAGAAGTGTTGGACATTATTTTTGTAGGGTTTTTGGCAGATTGCAGACAGTGTCTTTCCTTTCCTATCCTTTATAGTTAGTTTGGGCCCCATTGTTTGCTCAGCCTATTTTCCTGCCTGTGTTTGTGTTTTCATCTTGTTTCACCATCAATACTTGTATGGGGGCTGTCTATTCCTTTGGGGTCTGCTCTGGGGCAGTTAGTTTTCCCCTTTTCTTGCTTTAGGCTTATGTAGTCCTCCGGCGGTGACGAGGCGTCTAGATCATTGTAGGAACGCTCCACTGCTACTGCTAGTTGTGTGGATAGGATCAGGGATCTGCATAGTTACCAACCTCTCTGGTTTTCTGGGACTTGGCTTTTTGTTGTCCTCCTCGGTGACCCATTCATAACAGGAGATGCTACGGGGCAGTGCCGGAGATATGCACACACAACAGAAGACACTGGGGCACAGACGGGCATGCTGAGACACAAGGCAGGCAGGCACGGCTGGGACACATGATTGACAGGCACAGCTGAGACACAGAGCTGACAGACATGGCAGAGACACAGAGCTGACAGACATGGCTGAGACACAGAGCTGACAGATGCGACTGAGACACAAAGCTGACAGGCACGGTTGAGACACAGGGCAGAAAGAAGGCAAAAGGTTAGGGGCCTAAGGTGGGGGTAGGTGCCAAGCGCAAAGGCGCTAGCCTTAAAGATAATCAGACATCTTACCTGAGCAGACACCGTGCAGAAATGCCCGGTGGGCACAGCCATTTTGGGGGCAGAGCAACCGGGTCAGAGCTCCCAGGGACTCTTGCGGTGGAAAGGATGCCACCGTGCATGCGCAAAGTACAGACACGCCGGGACCCCAGGTGGACAGCAGCAGGGACGCGCTGGGGAGCGGCAATGCGAGTACCAGAGGTGGCCGTAACAGTACCCCCTCCCTTACTCCCCCTCTTTTTAAGGCTGTTGAGGAATCTCCTCATGATATGAGGGTTCCCATGATCTCTCCTCAGGACCGAACCCTTTCCAGTCAATCAGAAAAAAGGTCCTCCCTCTGATTGTCCTCATAGTCAGAATATCCTTTACTTCAAAGGTATCATTAGAACTGCTTGGTTGTGGGGAACGAGAAGGAGATGAATGGAAGCGATTGAACTCTGCTGGTTTGAGCAGGGACACATGGATCCGCAGCGAGGCAGGCAATTTTAATTTGTAGGCCACGTCATTGCTACGACTCAAGGTTTCAAAGGGCCCAATATAGCGTGAACCTAGCTTATGGGAGGAAATCTTATGCCTGATATAACATGAGGATAGCCAGACCTTATCACCCTGAATATATGGAGGGGCGTCCAAGCGTTTCTTGTCGGCGTACCTCTTCATTCTGTCACTAGCTTTTTCAAAAGCCTTTTTAGTCTCCTCCCAAATTCTAGAGAATTCCAAAGACAGAGAGTCCGCTGCTGGTACAGCCAAGGCGGGGGAACCGGGAAAAGGAATGCCGGGATACTGCTCAAAGACTACAAAAAAGGAGATTTGGAAGAAGATTCACTGGAGTGGTTTGTTGTAACTTCTCTCTCTGGCTTCCCTCTGGTGATTACTGAAGATAGTGTAGTTGGTCAGATTGAGAGTTCTCTTTCTGGGCTCCCTCTGGTGGTTACTGAAGGTAGTGGAGCTGATCTGATTGACAGAGGCTTGCCACCTGATAATGAGGAAGACGAATGGAGATCTGGGGTTTCTGATTGGGATTTAAGACATCTGACTCCCTCTATCCCTGCTGGTGATTTTTTTCCTGTGCCTCCTGAGGTCTGATGTCTCCTGCTGTTTCCCTGCATGTTCAGCTAAGTGGTTTATTTGCTATTCTGTTTGCATTTGATCTGTTTTTTTATCTCTGCTTTGTGTGGGTCAGCTAGCTCTGGCTGGGGCTGTGCTGAATCACCGCCCATATGTTACTGCATGTGCCAGTTTGTTTTGTCAACTATTATATTGGTCTCTTTTTACTTTGCCTTCAGAATATACCAGAGTGCTGATATAGTGGGGGGCAAAGTCATGTGACTTCAGTGTTTTTTGCATCATATGTGTTGGACTTTTGCAGGGCTCTTTGCGTGATTGCAGACAGTGTCTTTCCTTTCTTGTCCTGTCTAGTCAGTGTGGGCCCCATCGTTTGCTCAGTCTATTTTTCTGCCTGCGTTTGCATTTTCATCTTGTCTCACTGACAATATATTTGGGGTCTATCTATTCCTTTGGGGTCTGCTCCGGGGCAGTTTAGATTTCCCCTTTCTTGCTTTAGGCTAAGTTAGCTCTCTGGCTGTGCCGAGGTATCTATCATCGTAGGTACGCTCCACGGCTACTGCTAGTTGTGTGGACAGACTCAGGGGTCTGCATCCGCTTAGTTACCAACCTCTCTGGTTTCCGGTGGCTTAGCCTGGGCCTGCTATCATCCTCGGTGCCCACTCATAACAGTGGTTGTTATAGGCGAATTCTGCCCATGGGAGAAGAGAGACCCAGTCATATTGGTGAGCATTGGAGAAATGATGAAGGTAGGAGGTGAGAGCTTGATTGACTCGCTCCACTTGACCATTGGACTGCGGATGATAGGCTGAGGAAAAGTTCAGGGTTACCTTCATTAATCCGTAGAGAGCTCTCCAAAAACAGGATGTGAATTGGACCCCTCGGTCCGAGACGATATGTTGTGGGAATTCGTGGTCGGAATACATGGTGCAAGAAAATCTTCATCAACTCGGGGGCAGAAGGCAGTCCAGGTAAAGGAACAAAGTGGGCCATTTTGGAAAACCGATCTACGACTACAATAAGGATAACGGAACAATTCGAGGAATGAGGCAGATCGGTGATAAAGTCCATGGCCATATGGCTCCAAGGGACAGAAGGCACAGGCAGCGGATGCAGGAGTCGAGAAGGCAGCTGCCGAGTAATCTTGTTCCTGGCACAGGACGAGCAGGAGGCAGTAAATTCCAAGACGTCTTGGGGAAGCGATGGCCACCAATAATGGCGAGAAATAAGAGGGAGTGTTTTCTTGACTCCGGCATGTCCGGCAATCCTGGAGGAATGTCCCCAATGCAAGACTCTCACCCTGTCACAGTCCAACACAAAGGTTTTGCCAGGTGGTGGGGTGATTATATTTAGAGGCGCCACAGTGACTATCCTAGCAGGATCGATGATATGTGCTGGTCTCTCCTCTACGTCCACTGGCTGGAATGACCTTGATAGGGCATCAGCTTCGATGCTCTTATTACCAGGTCGAGAGTGAAGTTCAAAGTCGAAACGCCCAAAGAACAAGGACCACCTGGCTAGCCGAGGGTTGAGGTTTTGGATTTACTGAATGTAGGCCAAATTCTTGAGGTCGGTATAGATGACAAAAGGGTGAACAGCCCCTTCAAGGAGGTAATGCCACTCCTCCAAATCCAACTTTATGGCTAATAATTCTCTATCCCCAATGTAGTAATTGCATTTCGTGGGAGAGAAGGCTTTAGAGAAGAATCCGTAGGTGACCAACCGCCCGACTGCGGATCTGTGCAAAAGCACTGCTCCAGCTCCAACAGACAATGCATCACCCTCGAGGATAAATGGCTTGTTGGCGTCCGATCGGTGAAGCACAGGGGCCATAGCAAATTCTTATTTCAGGGTCTGGAAGGCATTTTCAGCCTCAGAAGACCAGAGATTAGGGTTGTCTCCCTTTCGAATGAGGGTAGAAATTGGCTTAGTCTAGGAGGAGAAATGGGGGATAAATTGCCTATAATAGTTGGCAAAGCCAAGGAAGCATTGGATTGCCTCTATGCCAAGGGGACGTGGCCAGTTAAGGACAGCGGACACCTTCTCAGGATCCATCCTCTGGCTGGAATCCAAGACGATATAACCGAGAAAAGGGAATGAGGGCTGTTCGAAGACGCACTTTTCCAATTTGGCGAAAAGATGATTTTCTCTTAGACATTGCAAAACTTGACGAACGTATTGTCTGTAGGCCGATAGATCCGGAGAGAAGACAAGGATGTCGTCCAAGTACACCATGACACTAGAGTAGAGGAGGTCCCGGATAATATCATTCACGAGTTCTCTAAATACCGCAGGGCGTTGCAAAGGCTGAACGGCATAACTAAATACTCATAGTGACCATCATGCATGTTGAATGTGGTCTTCCACGCATCCCCAGCATGAATTTGGACCAGATTATAGGCCCCATGAAGGTCAAGTTTGGTAAACACACGCGCTCCCCTCAAGCGGTCAAAGAGCTCCAGGATAAGCGGCAACGGGTATTAGTTTTTTACCGTGATGTTGTTCAAGCCTCTGTAGTCAATACAAAGATGAAGGGAGCCATATTTCTTCTTTACAAAGAAGAAGCCCGCTCCAGCAGGTGAAGAAGATTTCCAAATGAAGCCTTTAGACAGGTTCTCTTGAAGTACTCCGACATGGTTTGAGTCTCCGTGGTCGAAAGAGGATAGATTCTCCCTCTAGAAGATACAGCATCTGGGACGAGGTCAATGGGGCAATCGTAGGGTTGGTGCGGAGGAAGGTTCTCGGCCTCCTTTTTGTCAAAGACATCTACGAAGGAACCATAAATGGAGGGCAACCTGGAAGGGATGGAAATGGAACGGGGAACAACTACAGGAAGCACCGTCAGCAGACACTGTCCCTGGCAGGAATTCTCCCAGTGCAGAATATTGCCATTATGCCAATCCAAGGTGGGCTCGTGAGTCCGCAACCAAGGAAGACCAAGACGGACCGGATGGGAGATGCCCGCTAAAACATAAAATGCTATTTTCTCTTTGTGAAAAGCCCCTACCTGAAACTCTATCTCCTGCATAACCTGAGTAATAGTCTCTTCTTGCAAGGGTTTGCCATCCACGGATGCAAGAATCCGAGGATTTTCTAAAGTCCTCACAGGGACCAAAAATTTAATAACCTCCTCGAGTCTGACAAAGTTCCCCGCTGCACCCGAATCTACATAGGCTGTGACAGAAAAACGTCTACAACCGACATGCAGCAGGACGGACAGACTGAGGGGTAGAAAGGTATCACATGCGCCTAGGAAGGCCTCTTTTACCTGGCCTAGGCGAAGGAGTTTTCCGGGCATTCAGGATAGGCTTGGACCAAATGGGACGTACTGCCACAATAGAAGCAAAGACCCTGGGTGCGTCTCTCCTTACGACGTTGCTCGGATAGCTTGAGTTGATTCACTTGCATCAGCTCGGGCGCAGAAGCAGAAGAGGATGTCCCGGGCCGAGGACTGGGTGGTCTACGAGTGGGCAAGTAAGGAGGAGGAAGTCTTCTTTCATGGGCACGCTCCTTAAAGCGGAGGTCAATAAGGGTGGCCAGAGAAAATAGGTCTTCTAAGGCAGTAGGAGTGTCGCGACCTGCTAGCTCGTCTTTTATTCGCCCAGAAAGACCTCACCAGAAAGCTCCCACTAGTGCCTCATTGTTCCAACCTAGATCAGAAGACAGGGTACAAAACCGACTGACGTACTGGCTAGCCTTAGCAACCCAAGGTGGAGGTTAAAGAGCAACTCTGTAGTAGAAGCGAGGCGACCCGGCTCATCGCATACTCGACAAAAGGTCTCCAGGAAGGTCCACAGCTGAGAGACCACAGGATCGTCACACTGCAAGAGAAGATTAACCCATGCTAGAGCATCTCCCTCCTGGTGGGAAACAACGAAGGCCACCTTGGCCCGATCCATAGGGTACTGCTGAGGCATGAGTTCAAAAAGGAGACAGCACTAGATTAGGAACCTCAGACACAGTTTAGGGTCACCATTGTACCGGGGTGGTTTCGCCAAGCGGGGAGGCAGATGAGGAGTCACGGCTTGGGCAGAGGTCGAGGCGGCCGACTGTAAGGAGAGCAGATGGTCATCCACCGAGGTCATATAACTAAGAATATGGGCCTGGGTGTCCCGCTGCTGGGCCAGCTCCTGTTGCAGGCCAGCAAGCTGAGAGTCGTTTCCCAGATCAGAGGTTTGTAGCGCGGAGAGTCGAGAGTCTAGTAACTTCATAAAAGACATTATACGAGTCTGATTCTCCAGCAAATAAACAAGCTCCTTCTAGGTGGCTGAGGCTACAGCGTGGTCCCTGGCCTGATTATACTGTCAGGGATCTTTAGAGAAAAACTTGAGAGTGGACCCTCTGGGTTGTGGCTCCAGAGCCCCTGAGGGCGAGCGGACCAGGTGAAGACCACCCCCTATACAGGGAGTGTTAGGAGCAAGTCCAAGGGAGGTGGAACCACAACAGCCGGAGCCCAAGGGGAAGAGCTGGGAGGGTATGAAGGAGAACGGAATGCTGGGCCAGAGGAGATACACAAGAAGGGAAGGTACAAGGGCAACAGCGGGACCAGAGAAACCAGGGCAGATGGGGCTTGAGCTGTAAGGGTGAAAAGAGAAAACAAAAAGAAGGAGATGCTACAGGGTAGTGCCGGAGATATGCACAAACAACAGAAGACACTGGGGCACAGACGAGCATGGCTGAGACACAAGGCAGGCAGGCAGGTACAGCTGGAACACAGGATTGGCAGGCACAGCTGAGACACAGAGCTGACAGACACGGCAGAGATACAGAACTGACAGACATGGCTGAGACACAGAGCTGACAGACATGGCTGAGACATTGGGCAGAAATAAGGCAAAAGGTTAGGGGCCTGAGGTGGGGGCAGGCGCCTGGCGCAAAAGCGCTAGCGCTAGTTTCAAAGATAATCAGGCATCTTACCTGAGCAGACGCCGTGCAGAAATACCCGGTGGGCGCCACCATGTTGGGGGTGGTGCCACCAGGTCAGAGCTCCCAGGGACCCTTGCGGTGGAAAGGATGCCACCACCGTGCATGCGCAAAGTACAGACGCACCGGGACCCCAGGTGGACAGCAGCAGGGATGCACCAGGGAGCGGGGACCTGCAGGTGAGTACCATAGGTGGCCGTAACAGTGGTTATTAATGGAGCACACTCGGACTGGGTCACGGTTAGCAGTGGGGTACTGCAGGGGTCGGTGTTGGACCCACTTCTTTTTAACATATTTATTAATGACCTTGTAAGGGGCATACAGAGTAGAATTTCAATATATACTCTGCAGGGTAATAAATACAGAGGAGGACAATTTAATATTACAGGAAGATTTATATAAACTAGAAGCTTGGGCTGATAAATGGCAAATGAGCTTTAATGGGGATAAATGTAAGGTCATGCACTTGGGTAGAACAAACAAGATGTATACCGTATATACTCGAGTATAAGTCGATCCGAGTATAAGTCGACCCCCCTAAATTTGCCTCAAAAACCTGGGAAAACTTATTGACTCGAGTATAAGTCTAGGTTGGGAATTGCCGAAGATACTGGTAAATTTAATGCTGCACAACATACAGTATGCCCCCAAAATGCTGCACAGTGAATGCTGGCCCAAATAATGCTGCACAACATATGCCCCCATAAATGCTGCACAGTGAATGGTGGCCCAAATACCGTAATGCTGCCCCCAAAGTGATAGGATTACTGGTAATCCTATCATGTTGCTGCCGCTGCCGCTGCCCCTGCTGGAATTTAAAAAAAAACCAAACACTATATACTCACCTACGTTGATGACAGCTGCTCCTGAGCGTCGCCGACTCTTCAGTGACTCAGGCAGAGGGCGCGTGCTTTCCACGTCATCGCGCCCCTTGCACGTCACTGCCGGAGGATGGGAGAGAGCGGCGCGCAGAGATTTTGAACGCCGCCACGGCCCTATCATCACCCGCCGCCGCCAGAACGCTGCAGGGGACCGCAGACGAACACCGGGGACCGCGGAGACGACTGGGACCGCGGAGATAACGGGGACCAGGTAAGTTGGCACCGTGACCCAAATATAAGTCGAGGGGGGTCTTTTTCAGCCCCAAAAGGGAGCTGAAAAACTCGACTTATACTCGAGTATATACGGTAATTATGTGCTTAATTGTAAAACACTGGGCAAAACTGTCTTTGAAAAAGACCTGGGTGTATGAGTGGACGACAAACTCACATTTAGTGGCCAGTGTCAGGCAGCTGCTGCAAAGGCAAATAAAATAATGGGATGCATTAAAAGAGGCATAGATGCTCATGAGGAGAACATAATTTTACCTCTATATAAGTCACCAGTGCGACCACACTTAGAATACTGTGTACAGTTCTGGTCTCCGGTGTATAAGAAAGACATAGCTGAACTGGAGCGGGTGCAGAGAAGAGCGACCAAGGTTATTAGGGAACTAGGGGGTCTGCAATATGAAGACAGGTTATTACACTTGGGGTTATTTAGTTTGGAAA
Source organism: Dendrobates tinctorius (assembly GCF_039654945.1). Lineage (NCBI taxonomy): Eukaryota > Metazoa > Chordata > Amphibia > Anura > Dendrobatidae > Dendrobates > Dendrobates tinctorius. The sequence continues at coordinate 16,803,926 of NW_027361671.1, read as the reverse complement.
AATTAAGGCTTAGGGGTGATCTTATTACAATGTATAAATATATGCGGGGACAGTACAAAGACCTTTCTAATGATCTTTTTACTGTTAGACCTGAGACCAGGCCCGTGTGATTGCTGTCATTATAGTAAGGGAGGAGGGATACAAGTATTTTCCAAATTATTTGCATATTTTACATCATTTTTATATCGATAGGGTCAAAGTGAGATTTCATCCCTCGCACTTCCAATATGGTTCATGGCCTAAATTCCCTATTTTATACAACCACACCCTGAAATCTCTTTCTTCCCATACCAGCTCCCATCTGTTCCCCTGCTGTGCGATCGCTTGGAACCGATGTGTTACCATGGCAGTTGGAGCCATTTCTAGCAGTTTTCATAATTAAATCTGATGAAGACTTAGGCTACAGCTACACAGGAACTTTGGCCACGACACCCAATACCGGATCAAACTTCATTATGTATCGCTGCTACATTGCAGCGCAGTACAAGTGAATCAGGTCACATTGCAAACCCAAGAGTACTGCGGCTGCGACAGGCAAGTCGCCAAAAATATGACATGGTTGATCTTTTGTGACTTGCTTGTCACAGTTGCAGTGCCATTGGAATCACAATTTGACCCCATCCACTGATACTGCCCTGCGAAGTAACGGAAACTTTGGCTGCACAACAGGTGTCTTGGGCAAAGTCGCCATGTAGCCACAGCCTTAACTAGAGGTTTACAAATAAATTCACATTTGGCAGATTTATTTCAGAAATTCAGCGTGGCAGAACATTCACTCATACAACCATTGCTAACCTCACTGATAGCGGCCAAGTCGTGTAAGTGCGGGGATTTCTGACTAAATCGACATGTTTGAAAATTTTGATTCCCTTTTTTATCATTTGTTTATCTTTAACATGTTCATCCATCCTGTGATTCCCATCACCGCACCTCTCCATTGTTGAGGTGTATGTACATATATACATAGATAATCTACATATATATACAGTATGTATTTGTGCGTGTGTGAGTTTTCTGACACAAGGCATTGGAATATTCCTTTTTTAAGGTCTATATATGCAGAAACGCTAACTGCTTTATGGAGTATTCACATCGTACATGTCTATATGTGCCAAAGACAATTCTGCATGTTGCACCTTTCTGTTATATGTTAGATTCTCGCTTGTTAACTGGCACTGATTGAGTTAACAACGCTCTACTCTTTTAGTTACCAAGGTGATTTACTGTAAGTATAGGGTACTATAGGAATACATTTACCATTGGATCTTTTCACAGTGTCACTAAACCCAACTAGCCTTAGAAATACTTGATAGTAATGACAAATGGAAGATTCAGAAGCCTACCATGCTATATATAAATATTTATATCTCCAGACAAGTTTTTTTCAAAAGTATGCTTAGGTGTTTATACACACACACACACACATATATATATATATATATATATATATATATATATACAGGGTGGTCCAAAAGTAAGTGGACAGAACATAATTTATTTGGATTTATATATAAAATTATATTTCCTAACGCAAGCAATACATTGACAATTACATTTTATTCTGAACAATAATACAAAAGACCTTAAATGTTATCAACACCGGAGCTCAAACTGTTTTCCATCACAATTTGCACAGCTTTGAAGTCTGCCTCTTACGCTTTGACAAACATTTTGCACAAGTCTCTTTGGTTATTAATTTCTTGAAATGCATCTCTTATGTAATTTTTCAAAACACTGATACTTTTTTTGTTTTCGACTATAAACTTTGTCCTTGAGTATTCCCCAAAAGAAAAAATTCACTGGGGTAGAGTCTGGTGAACGTGTCGGCCAATCAAATGGGCCTCTTCGGCCAATCCATTTATTTGGAAATGTTTCATCAAGATACTCGCGGACTACTCTTGAATAATGTGGAGGGGCCTCATCTTGTTGGAAATGAAGGTCATTTGAATTAGGCGTAACTGGGGAACAACTTGATTCATTAGAATTTTGAGATACTTATCTCCTGTGACTGTTCCATCAAAAAAAGGACCAAAAACACCAAAACTTGAAATACCCCCTTCATAACCCTATCACACATACTGTCCACCTACATTTGGACCACCCTGTATGTATATATATATATATACATATATATATATATATACTATATATACTCGTGTATAAGCTGAGATTTTCAGCCCATTTTTTGGGGCTGAAAGTGCCCCTCTCGGCTTATACACGAGTCATATACGGGGGGATCGGCGGGGGAGGGGGAGCGGGGTTTTCAGAAATCATACTCACCCTCTGCAGCCCCCCTGCTTGTTCCATGTTCTCAGTGCTGCTCTTTCTTCCTGCTTCAGCGGTCACGTGGTACCGCTCATTAAACTCATGAATATGCACATATTTAATGAGTGGTACCACATGACCCCTGAAGCAGGAAGAGAGCAGCAGCACGCTGAGAACATGGAACAAGCAGAGACAAGCGCCAGGACCGGGTGAGTATGAACGGGGGGGGTCGCTCTGCTGTCTTGCATCCTCTGCAGTGACATTCAGGTCAGAGGGTGCGATTGCGCCCTCTGCCTGCACAGTCACTGCAGAGCCTGCAACGCTGATGAGCAGGGGGGCAGCGACGAAGGTGAGTATACAGTTTTGTTTTTTTTGTAACAGAGGCAGCGGCAGCAGCAATATGATGGGGCCATTCACTGTGCAGCAAAACTGGGGCCACTCACTGTGCAGCAAAACTGGGGCCACTCACTGCAGATAACTGGGGCCACTCACTGTGCAGATAACTTGGGCCACTCACTGTGCAGAAAAGCTGGGGCTACTCACTGTGCAGCATAACTGGGGCCACTCACTGTGCAGATAACTGGGGTCACTCACTGTGCAGATAACTGGGGCCACACACTGTGCAGATAACTGGGGCCACTCACTGTGCAGATAACTGGGACTACTCACTGTGCAGCATAACTGGGGCCACTCACTGTGCAGATAACTGGGGCCACTCACTGTGCAGATAACTGGGGCCACACACTGTGCAGATAACTGGGGCCACTCACTGTGCAGATAACTGGGGCCACTCACTGTGCAGATAACTGGGGCCACACACTGTGCAGATAACTGGGGCCACACACTGTGCAGATAACTGGGGCCACTCACTGTGCAGATAACTGGGGCCATTCACTGTGCAGATAACTGGCGCCACTCACTGTGTAGGATAACTGGGGCCACTCACTGTGCAGATAACTGGGGTCACACACTGTGCAGATAACTGGGGCCACTCACTGTGCAGAAAACTGGGGCCACACACTGTGCAGATAACTGGGGTCAAACACTGTGCAGATAACTGGGGCCACTCACTGTGCAGATAACTGGGACCACATACTGTGCAGATAACTGGGGCCACTCACTGTGCAGATAACTGGGGCCACTCACTGTGCAGATAACTGGGGCCACTCACTGTGCAGATAACTGGGGCCACACACTGTGCAGATAACTGGGGCCACTCACTGTGCAGATAACTGGGGTCACACACTGTGCAGGATAACTGGGGCCACACACTGTGCAGATAACTGGGGCCACTCACTGAGCAGATAACTGGGGCCACTCACTGTGCAGATAACTGGGGCCACTCACTGTGCAGATAACTTGGGCCACTCACTGTGCAAATAACTGGGGCCACTCACTGTGCAGATAACTGGGGCCACTCACTGTGCAGATAACTGGGGCCACACACTGTGCAGATAACTGGGGCCACTCACTGAGCAGATAACTGGGGCCACTCACTGTGCAGATAACTGGGGCCACTCACTGTGCAGATAACTGGGGCCACTCACTGTGCAGATAACTGGGGCCACTCACTGTGCAAATAACTGGTGCAACTCACTGTGCAGATAACTGGGGCCACTCACTGTGCAGATAACTGGGGCCACTCACTGTGCAGATAACTGGGGCCACTCACTGTGCAGATAACTGGGGCCACTCACTGTGCAGATAACTGGGGCCACTCACTGTGCAGATAACTGGGGCCACTCACTGAGCAGATAACTGGGGCCACTCACTGAGCAGATAACTGGGGCCACTCACTGAGCAGATAACTGGGGCCACTCACTGTGCAGATAACTGGGGCCACTCACTGTGCAGATAACTGGGCCCCTCACTGTGCAGATAACTGGGGCCATTCACTGTTCAGGATAACTGGGGCCACTCACTGTGCAGCATTATCTGGGGCCACTCACTGTGCAGCATTATCTGGGGCCACTCACTGTACAGCAAAACTGGGGCCACTCACTGTGCAGCATTATCTGGGGCCACTCACTGTGCACCCTTGGCTTATACGCGAGTCAATAAGTTTTCCCAGTTTTTTGTGACAAAATTAGGGGTATATATATAGGTGCATCTCACAAAATTGGAATATCATAGTTCATCTATTTCAGTTCTTCAATACAAAAAGTGAAACGCAAATATTATACAGTCATTATAAGCACCTGCATATATATATATTATATATATATATATACATATATATAGAAAAAAATCAGGCAGCACTCCAGTTCAAGGAAAAATTGTCGACTTTAATCCAGCGCCAAGTGGTGCAACGTTTCGACCTCACAGCACGGTCTTTGTCTTTGTGCTTGATAAAGACCATGCTGTGATATCGAAACGTTGCACCACTTGGTGCCGGATTAAAGTCCACAAATTTTCCTTGAACTGGAGTGCTGCCTGATTTTTTTCTATTTAGATTTTCGGACAGCCGCATTACTCAGGAAGTATTGCACCCAAAATCTGCTCAAGTTTGTGCTGCTGTCTGTTATATATATATATATATATATATATATATTATATAGACCTGATATATTATACAGACCTGAAATACAGCGGATGCTCCACCACTTCTACAACTACGAGTACCAGCCTAACCCAAAGGGAGTGAGTCAAGCTGCAAAAGACCTCAACAATATATTCTATGCAATGGCCAGACTGTCCGACCTTAAAAAAGTCAACTACAAGAGACCAAAAGAAAAACAGATCAATGGATGGTTTGACAGAGAATGTAAAGCCGTACGGAAGACCCTGAGAACATCCTCAAACAAGAAACACAGAGACCCCAACCACCCGGGTCTGAGGGAAGCCTATGAAACCATACAAAGGCAGTACAAAACCATCCTCAGGAGGAAGAAGCAGAGTTACATCTCCACCAAACTTAACCAACTCCAAGACGCCCTCCAAGACATCTCCTTCTGGGAACTATGGAACCACATGGGCACAAAAGACAAGAAAAACAACATCCATATCCAAAATGGCAACATCTGGCTCCAGTACTTCAAAGACCTCTATAAAGACATTCCAAAGGAAGAACTAAGCCAGGAACAGGAAAACATAATGGCAAAACTAAAAGCAATGGAGGAAAAAGTAAAAAATTTCCAAAACCCCGTGGATGCACCTATTACATTACAGGGAGTAGCAGAGAGAATCTCTTCCTTAAGATGTAGAAAAGCCGGTGGCCTGGATGGAATCCTACCAGAAATGCTGAAGTACAGCCCACCAGAAATACAGGCCGCAATGGTTAAACTTTTCAATATTGTGCTAAGTGCCGGCTACTTCCCTCCTACCTGGAATCAAGGCCTCATCACACCCATCCACAAGAATGGGGACAGGTATGACCCAGCCAACTACAGAGGAATATGTGTCAGCAGCAACCTGGGAAAACTGTTCAACAGCATCCTGAACAAGAGGATCCTCAGTTTCCTCACCGAGCACAACGTCCTCAGCAAGAGCCAAGCAGGGTTCATGCCAAACCACCACACTACTGACCACATCTACACCCTGCACAGCCTCATTCAGAGCCACATCCACAATACAAAGAACGGGAAGATATACGCCTGTTTCGTGGACTTTAAAAAGGCCTTTGATTCGGTGTGGCACCCAGGCTTATTCCTGAAACTGCTGGAGAGCGGAATAGGAGGAAAGACCTATGATGTTATCAAAAGCTCCTACACCGAGAACCTCTGCAGTGTGAGTGTGAACGGCAGAAGAACGGCTTATTTCCAGCAGAGCCGGGGAGTCAGACAAGGCTGCAGCCTAAGCCCAACGCTCTTCAACATTTACATCAATGAGCTGGCTACCGCTCTGGAATCTTCCACAGCACCAGGTCTCACCCTCCACGACGTGCAGGTGAAATTCCTGCTGTATGCAGATGACTTGCTGCTTCTGTCACCAACCGAGAAAGGCCTCCAAGACAACCTGAAAATCTTAGAGAAATTCAGCTCCACCTGGGCTCTACCGGTCAACCTAAAGAAAACCAACATCATGGTGTTTCAGAAGAGAAAGAGAAAATCAGACCAGCACCCTTCATTTATCCTCAACAACTGCGCCCTTACAGGAACGGACAAATATACCTATCTGGGCCTAGAGATTCACCGATCAGGGAGCTTCAAACAAGCCATAGAGACCCTGAAAGACAAGGCATGCAAAACCTTCTATGCCATCCGAAGGAAACTCTACCATCTAAAGCCACCAGTGAGGGTCTGGTTAAAAATCTTCGATTCTATCATCGCCCCAATCCTCCTGTATGGCAGCGAAGTCTGGGGTCCTCACACCTACCCAGACTGGTCAAGGTGGGATTCAAGCCCAACAGAAATATTCCACCTGGAATTCTGCAAGCACCTTCTCCAAGTCCATCGGAGCACCTCCAACAGTGCTTGCCGGGCCGAGCTGGGCAGATTCCCTCTACACCTAATGGTTCTAAAGAGGGCACTGTCATTCCGGGCTCACCTACGTAGGAGCAATCCAAGCTCCCATCACCATAAAGCCCTGACACATGTAGGGGAAACAGAAAAACCAGGACCCTCGGAACAGCTCACCCAAACCCAACCTGACCAGAAAACCAATCACAACAACCTGACAAAAGCCGGAATCAGGAAGATGGTAGACGAAGGCCAGGAGAGGTACGTAAGTGACTGGAAGAACGACATCATCAGCTCACAGAAACTGACCATGTACCAGAGTCTACAGAGAGACTACAGACTGGCTCCATACCTGGAGAAACTCCAGGACCCCAAAGACCGCAAGATCCTGAGCCGGTATAGACTCAGTGCCCACAGTCTGGCCATCGAATCCGGCCGACACAGGCAGAGCTACAAGCCCAGGGAGGAAAGACTGTGCCAACACTGTGACCAGGAGGCCCTGGAGGATGAGACCCACTTCCTGCTACACTGCTCCAAGTACTCAGCAGTGAGGGACACTCACTTCAGGAGACTCTCACATCTCTTCCCGGATTTCACCACCATGAAGGAGGAAGAGAAAACATACATCCTGCTGGGGGAAGAAGAGAGAGCAGTGGAGATAGCAGCGCAATATGTGAACGAATGCCATAGACTGCGAGAAAGAGAACTCTGATATGCCATGGACTTCTATGGCACCCACCCTGGATATGCCCCAATCCCCCATCCACCTTCCCTATGCCATGGACTTCTATAGCCTCATCCTGGATCTGCCCCCATGCCGCCATCCACCTTCCCTATGCCATGGACTTCTATAGCCCCAACCTGGATCTGCCCCATCCACCTTTCCTACAGCCCCTTCCCAACATCCCTACAGTCCCTATCCCTATTCCCTTCTGTACACCTGCTTTGGCAAAACTAATGTGTATTTAGTCCTGCCAATAAAGCTTCTTTGAATCTTTGAATCTTTGAATCTTTATATATAAAAACATTTATGCGTACTTCGTAGATATACCGTAAGAATACTTCTATATCCTGTATGTTTATTTAAAATCTTATGGTACATTGAGGTTTCACACATCACTATGCCTATGAGACTTTTGACTTCGAGGCAGGCCAGTCCAAACATAGACAAAAACTGTTAGCAAAATTTGTTGCAACCAGATATTTGCTTGGAGTTAAAAGGGAAATATTGAAGGGAATATGTCAGCATGATTTTTTGCGATTTAATCTGAGATCAATATATTGTAGAGGCAGAGAGCCTGATTCCAGAGGTCAGCAGCTTGCCGTAGTTACAATAGTAGTTACTAGAGTTGAGCGACTTTTGGTTTTTTAGGGTCGCGTTTCGTTTCGTGAAACCCGACTTTTCCAAAAGTCGGGTCGAGCAAGATCGTCCGATTATAGGGAAAAGTCGGGGTCGTCCCGAAACACAAAACCCAATGTAAGTCAATGGGGAATAAAAGTTGGCAGTGTGAGGAGGACAGGAAACATACCTACAGTGCCCATTTGAATGCCAAAAGCATCAATTCTTCTTACTTAAGCTTGTCAACCTTAATTAACTTCATAATACAAGTTACGCACTGAAAAATGGGGGTTATTTGGCTAAATTTGTGGGGGGGGAGGGCTGGCTGCAGGTTTTCATGTGCCCTGGGCGAAAGAGCGCCCCTTTAACACATACCACAACTCATCATGCTCCGATACGGCAGAGAAATAGCGGTATAGTACAATGAAAAATACCTCACTTTTTACATCTCATGACGAGGCCCATCTATTTCTCCATGCAAAATCATTGGTCCCATATAATGTTTGAAACAGTATATGATGAGCTCCACATAATGCTACAGCATATGTTGGTCCCCATGGATGAAGCTCCACTGTCTTATGGGCCCAAATAATGCTCCAAACATAATGGGCCCCATTTCTAATGCTCTAGTGTATAATGGGCCCTGTAAATGCTGCTCCAGTGTCTGATGTCCACCTTTGGAATGTTCCAGTGTATGGTGGGCCCCATCTATCATACTCCAGAGTATAGTGCTCCCCAAAAATTGCTGTCCCAACATTGAAAACAATCAAATAAGTCTCCTCGCTAGGGAATCCCTGTACTTGTCTGGACAGGTGCTGTAGCTTGCTTAACAGCTCGCCAGCCGTTCTCACGCCCAGTATGGATTGCACGTGATTGCACAAAGGTTAGAAAGGGTACCGTATCCCCGCATAACATGTATGGATAGCGTACACATTCAAAATATATGTCTATACAGCATGAGGCAGGCTCAGACGGTGTTAGGCCCAGTATGGATTGCACGTCATTGCACAAAGGTTAGAAAGGGTACCGTATCCCCGGATAACATGTATGGATAGCGTACACATTCAAAATATATGTCTATACAGCATGAGGCAGGCTCAGACGGTGTTAGGCCCAGTATGGATTGCACGTCATTGCACAAAGGTTAGAAAGGGTACCGTATCCCCGGATAACATGTATGGATAGCGTACACATTCAAAATATATGTCTATACAGCATGAGGCAGGCTCAGACGGTGTTAGGCCCAGTATGGATTGCACGTCATTGCACAAAGGTTAGAAAGGGTACCGTATCCCCGGATAACATGTATGGATAGCGTACACATTCAAAATATATGTCTATACAGCATGAGGCAGGCTCAGACGGTGTTAGGCCCAGTATGGATTGCATGTCATTGCACAAAGGTTAGAAAGGGTACCGTATCCCCGGAAAACATGTATGGATAGCGTACACATTCAAAATATATGTCTATACAGCATGAGGCAGGCTCAGACGGTGTTAGGCCCAGTATGGATTGCATGTCATTGCACAAAGGTTAGAAAGGGTACCGTATCCCCGGATAACATGTATGGATAGCGTACACATTCAAAATATATGTCTATACAGCATGAGGCAGGCTCAGACGGTGTTAGGCCCAGTATGGATTGCACGTCATTGCACAAAGGTTAGAAAGGGTACCGTATCCCTGGATAACATGTATGGATAGCGTACACATTCAAAATATATGTCTCAGGAGGCAGGCTCAGACGGTGTCAGGCACAGTATGGATTTGACGGCCCAGATTACACAGCGGAGGAGCAGGGAGAGGTAAAGATTGCAAATGCTGGGGCCCTGGCCAAGCAAGGGGGGCCCACTCGTGGGCGTCGGTACTGGCACTGGGCCCCTCATAGTACAGCGGTGTGTCTGACGGCGGGTGTGCACCACCACCGTCAGAGACACTTGATTGCACTATGAGGGACCCTGTGCCAGTGCCCGCGCCCAAGAGTCGGCCTACCCACCTGTCCAGGGCAACGGCACTCGCACGGTGTCGTGTGGTAGGTGGTGACCCCAGCCATGGGGGGGAGGCAGCACAGTTATGGAGTTTTAGAAAGTGGCATATGTTGATGTTGGACATTCAGCTGATGCAAAAGGCGAAATAGGTGAAGTACCAGGAAGAGGTGGACCAAAGCAAGCCATTTTTCTGTCACCCTATGTGTCATCAGGGGAAGGTGGGACAAAATCCTTGGAAACCCATGCGTGGTTCATTTTAATGAAGGTTAGATCATCCACATTTTGGGTTGACAGACGGGTCCTTTTTTCTGTCAGGATTGATCCAGCTGCACTGAAGACTCTTTCCGATAGCACACTTGCAGCTGGGCAAGCGAGCTCCTGTAAGGCATAATGGGCCAATTCAGGCCAGGTGTCCAGTTTAGCGGCCCAATAGTCAAAGGGGAATGACCTGTGTGGGAGAACATCGATATGGGAGGAAAAGTAGTTTGTAACCATAGTTGACAACTGCTGTCTCCTGTCACTTTCCATCGATGCAGTATTACCAGTTGTGTGAGCGGTATTTGAAAAATCAGTCCACAACATTGTCATGAAACCCCTGTCTCCAACGCCACTTCTGCTGTGTGCACCACGAACACCTCTGCCAAGCTGCCCCCGGCCCGTACGGCTCTTGTGAGAACCATCACCGCTGCTGTGTGCTGGGAATGCCTCAAGCAACCGATTTACCAGAGTTGCTTGTTTATTAGCCAATATTAGGTCAAGGTTCTCCTGTGGCATGATGTTTTGTAATTTGCCTTTATAGCGTGGATCCAGGATGCTGGCCAACCAGTAGTCGTCATCGTTCATCATTTTGGCAATGCGGGGATCCCTTTTTAGGATCCGCAAGGCATAATCTGACATGTGGGCCAATGTTCCCGGTGTCAATGATGCACTGCGAGTGCTGGGTGGAGGAGCACTTTCTGGCAAATCCACATCCCTCCAGTCACGCACAAACCCTGTACCAGACCTTGCCACGCCAACATTTTCACTTGCCCCATGAGATGCATCCTCCTCCCCTAAGTAATCATCCCCATCATCCTCCTCCTCCTCCTCCTCTTCTTCCTCCACCTCGTCCAGGAGAGGTCCCTGAGCAGACAATGGCTGAATGTCATCAAGGATTCCCTCCTCCTCTTCCTCCTCATCAACATTGGCTGCAGACGCCTGCTCCTTAAGGTGCGTCAAAGTTTGCATGAGCAGACGCATAAGTGGGATGCTCATGCTTAGGATGGCGTCGTCTGTGCTTACCAGCCGTGTGCATTCCTCAAAACACTGAAGGACTTTACAAAGGTCTTTCAGCTTCGACCACTGCACGCCTGTCAACTCCATGTCTGCTCTCAAAGTGCCTTGCCGTGTATCCTCCCACAAATGCATTATGGCCTGCCTCTGCTCGCACAGCCACTCCACCATGTGCAGGGTGGAGTTCCACCTTGTTGCAATGTCGATAATGAGGTGGTTGGGAAGGTGGAGCAATCGCTGCAGCTTCTGCATACGAACGGAGTGTACAGGCGACCGGCGGATGTGCGCGCACAGTCTTCGCACCTTCTGGAGCAGGGCTGTTAACTCCGGATAATTTTTGAGGAAGCACTGCACCACCAGGTTCAAGGTGTGAGCCAAGCAAGGTATGTGGCTGAGTTTTGAAAGGGCTATGGCTGCCACAAAATTACGGCCGTTATCACTAACTACCTTGCCTGCCTCAAGATGTACACTGCCCAGCCATGACTCAGTTTGTCGCTTCAAGTACTCGGCCAGCACCTCGGCGGTGTGTCTGTCGCCCAAACACATCATCTGCAACACAGCCTGCTGACGCTTTCCACTAGCTGCTCGATAGGGTGACACATCGTGTGCAACAGTGGCAGCTGCAGATGGAGTGCTCGTACGACTGCGCTCTGTGGACGAGCTTTCGCTTCTGGAGGAGGAGGAGGAGGAGGAGGGTCGAACGCCTACAGCCAACTGTTTCCTATACCGTGAGCTAGGCAGCACTGTCCCACCACCGATGTCCCCTGTGGACCCTGCATCCACCACATTAACCCAGTGCGCAGTGATGGACACGTAATGGCCCTGGCCATGCCGACTGGACCATGCATCAGTTGTGAGGTGCACCTTTCCGCTCACTGACTGCTTGAGTGCATGGACAATGCGGTCTTTCACATGATGGTGGAGGGCTGGGATGGCTTTGCGAGAGAAGAAGTGGCGACTGGGTAGGTCATAGCGTGGTACTGCATAGGCCATGAGTTTGCGGAAAGCTGTGCTTTCCACCAACCGAAAGGGCATCATCTGAAACGAGATTAGTTTGGCAATGTGGGCGTTCAAACCCAGTGTACGCGGATGAGAGACTGAGTACTTTCTTGACCTACTCATAGTGTCTGGGAGGGTGAGCTGGACTTGAGAGCTGCATATGGTGGAAGTAGCGGTGGACAGGGCGGACTGAGAGAGGGTTGATGATGGTGATGGAGTTGGTGTTCTTTCTGATGGCCTAGAATCAGTCTTTCGTTGATATAACAGTGGGATTCCCTTACTGCTGTGGCCTTGCAACGACACCTCAACATTTGCTGCTGTGCTAACCGGTGGGCTTACAGTGGGGGAAACAATGTAGCGTTGCTGACTACCTTCGTTGTGATCAGTTGCACATGTGGCACTTGAGGTTTGGTGTTGTGTCCACGCTTGCAAGTGCATGCTGGTTAAATGTCTAAGCATGCAACTGGTATTCAAATTTTTCAGATTTTTCCCTCGGCTAAAGGTCTTTGCGCACTTCTTACAGATAACCTTGGCCTGATCATGAGGATTTTGTTCAAAAAAGTGCCACACTGCACTCTTCCTACTTTGGCAGACATTTTGCGGCCTAGCACGCTGTGATCTTTTGACCCTCTGGACAAGCTGTCCAGCAACTCTTTTGATGTTTGGAACCTGTCTTTGGAGTGCTCCGGGCCTGCCAGATAACAGCTGTTGCGATGTCGATGTCTGCTGTGGATGCTCCTCATCTGAGCTATTGGAAGCAGCACCCTCTTCCCCCAATGGATGCCAATCTGGGTCAACAACTGGGTCATCCATCACCTCCTCTTCTATGTCATGTGCACCTTCCTCTGTGTCACCGTGTATGGTGGTATAGTGTGCGGGAAGGGGCACCTGAGTCTCATCAGGGTCAGAATCTGGCTCTGTACACTGCGAGGACAATGTAGTGCTCTGAGTGAATGTACCAGCAGAATCATCCATCAGCGGCTGTGCATCAGTGCACTCCATGTCAGATTCATCTTGGCCTGGGTAATTCACCATTTCACTTGATAATCCAGGCATGGTATGTGAAAACAGCTCCATGGAGTAATCAGTAGTATGGCCTGCGTCATCCTTCAATCTTGGTTGGGGTGAAGGACACAAGGAAAGGTGTGGTTCATGAACATGAGCCTCCAATGACGACTCAGTGCTTTTACTTTTTACAACTGAAGAAGAGGAGGCGATAGAGCTGGAGGCTGAGTCAGCAATGTAAGACAAAACTTTTTCCTGATGCTCTGCCTTTAAAAGCGGTTTGCCAACTCCTAGAAAACTAAGCGTCCGAGGCCTTATGTAGCCAGACGATGACGCAGGGTCAGCACCTCCTGCATTCGGTCCTATTTTGCTCTTGCCACTACCATAAGATCCACCACCAACACCATCATTACCAGCTGCCAACCCCCGCCCAATTCCACGGCCTCTTCCACCAGCCTTCCTCATTTTTGGTAGAAATGTAGACAAAATCCAACAAACTATATAGTAATGTAAAACAAGGTACAAGGTGTCTATAGGACAGGGGAGTTTTAGAATTTCTGCACACACTTGTGGCCAGTGGACACTTGTGGATTGTGTGAGGCCCACTGATATCTGAGCGCTATGTGACACGCTCGATGGCACAGCTGCCTGTGACCAAAGTGACGAGAGGATAATGGAGATTTTGAATATCTGCGTACACTTTTGGACACTGGACACTGGACACTTGTGGATTGTGTGAGGCCCACTGATATCTGAGCGCTATGTGACACGCTCGATGGCACAGCTGCCTGTGACCAAAGTGACGAGAGGATAATGGAGATTTTGAATCTCTGCGTACACTTTTGGACACTGGACACTTGTGGATGGTGTGAGGCCCACTGATATCTGAGCGCTATGTGACACGCTCGATGGCACAGCTGCCTGTGACCAAAGTGACGAGAGGATAATGGAGATTTTGAATCTCTGCGTACACTTTTGGACACTGGACACTTGTGGATGGTGTGAGGCCCACTGATATCTGAGCGCTATGTGACACGCTCGATGGCACAGCTGCCTGTGACCAAAGTGACGAGAGAATAATGGAGATTTTGAATCTCTGCGTACACTTTTGGACACTGGACACTTGTGGATGGTGTGAGGCCCACTGATATCTGAGCGCTATGTGACACGCTCGATGGCACAGCTGCCTGTGACCAAAGTGACGAGAGGATAATGGAGATTTTGAATCTCTGCGTACACTTTTGGACACTGAACACTTGTGGATGGTGTGAGGCCCACTGATATCTGAGCGCTATGTGACACGCTCGATGGCACAGCTGCCTGTGACCAAAGTGACGAGAGGATAAGGGAGATTGGATTGCTTTTAAAAAAGCAGTTTGCGGAGCAGTGGGTAAACAGCAATGCCAGCGTGTCAGGAAGCCTTAAAAGGCAGCCCAACAACCAACACCACTGATACACCACAATATAGCCTCCCCTTGCACTGCACACACAGTGACTTGTGTGTTGTGCAGGCCAAATCGCTAGCAGCAGAAGCAGTTTTTTTGTCTTCTTCCCTGCCTAACGCTCTCCCTACAGAATCAGCAGCAACCTCTCCCTATACTAAGATCGGCAGAAGTAAGATGGCGGTCGGCGTGCACGCCCTTTTATACCCCCTGTGACGCCCACCAAAGCAAGCCAATCACTTGCATGCCCTTCTGAAAGATGGTGGTGACCCGTGCCTATGTCATCACGTTGCCCACAGTGTCCGTGGATCCTGATTGGCTGAAAAAGAGTGCAAAACAAACTTTTGAAACGCGACTTTGGCGCGTAAGTCGCCGACCTCGTGGCCGACCTCATCCTAGGGTCGGGTTTCGTTTCATGAAACCCGACTTTGCCAAAAGTCGGCGACTTTTGAATTTTTTCGACCCGTTTCGCTCAACTCTAGTAGTTACAATACAATCAGTGTTTTATCAGCAGGGGATTATGAATGCTGGACTAGATGTCTCCTGCAAGTCAGTCCAGCTAATCTGCATAACCACGCCTCCACCACTGACTGGCAGCTTTCTGGCTATGCACAATGTACACAGTACACTACTAATCAGGGGTGTGGGCAGGGTTACACAGAGCTCAGCATTCTGACCCCTGCTAAATATCCAGCAGAAAAAACAGGGATTACACCAAACTGCACAAAGCAACTCAGTACAGTAAGTGACACATCACCGGAATTACGCTCTCTGCTTTTACATTATGCTGCTCTCATATTACAAAACAAAAAGCTGCTGACAGATTCCTTTTAAATGCAATTCATATGTTGAGTTTTCACTGGCTTTTATTCACTTGAGTTTTTCTGGGGGTTCTTTGTCTTTCTTTTTAAAAATTCAATAATATATGTTTGATGTTTTCTTTGCCAGATTTTTTTTTCAGAGACTGCCATTATTTGAAAAATTGCATGCGTTGATGCATCTTGCTTTTTTTGTTAATTTTTATGTTTCTTTGTTGCATTTTTCACAAATCATGGAGTTTTAAGAGGGCTCCTGGAAACACAAATCTGTGAATCACATGAATTGTAATGTTAAAAATGCAAATATTAATGTAGTAGAGCATAATGCTTTATTAAATGCTGATAAATTGCCAACGCATATTCTGTGTGAAGGTTAGCAGATAAATACACAAACCTAGTAGCCTTAACTATAAATGGGGGGTGAAGGTGGGTGTTAGGCGCCGGATTCCTGCAGCTGCACCGCAGGAGTCCAGAGCCATACATCCAGCAGTCTCCCATTCCTTTCCAACCGCTCAGGAACCTGCACAGCAATTTTGGCGACCCAGGTGCCCTGCTCAAACCAGCTCTCTGGGTCTGGATGTTGCAGCCATCTCTGGACCAGCAATGGTAGCGCAAGCGCTACCTGCTTTGCAGGAAACCACTCCAGAGGCTGAGTCTCCTCGCCGCGCTACTGGGCATGCCCACGAGACGATCTCCCAGTGGAGATCGGGGGTCACGTGCTCAGGTCCTTGTCCTGATCTGATTGGCCCAACTCAGAGGTCTGGAAGGTCCCGAAAGCGCATGGCTATAAAAGGCCCGAATGGCCGCTTGTCCATGCGCTAGTATAGACTATACTTGCTAGATGTGTGAATGGTGATGGATGTATGATTCTGGTGACTGACTCATTATGAAACCCCTTCCCTCTGATATTACGCATGTGGACAGGGAATTAGAGTTATAGTCAGCGCCAGTCAGTGGCAAACCATACGCCACAGTGCATACCGCACCGCTACACTATCGTCCGATAGTGTTATGCCTCACGGCACAGTCGTACAGCGGCAGTAGTTACCGCCACACTGCAGTTAGCAGCACTTACTGGCGTCCACGGTAGCAACGCCGCACGCACGGTAGGTCAGGACGGACACCGACCTCTGCCTTGGGCCGTGTCCTGTGACCATATATCGTGTGTGCATGCCAGCTGAGACTTGTGAAGCTAACAGGCTCAGCGTTTATGCTTTATTTGTACTAAAGCGCCTCTGCGAGTTTAACAGAGTCTGCTCTGCGCACCTCGGGTGGTGTTTAACCCGAGCGCAGTATACTGCCATATAGCGAGTCTGCCATTACTCAGCAGTGGTTGTTACACCTACTGCACGGTGGACCCCGGGCGGCGAATGCACTTCCTACTATTTATATTTAGTGCGTTCCGCCGTCCCTAACAGTGGGAGTGTGATCTGCCAGACATGACAAGAGGATGAGATTGATAGATATTTGGCGAAATAGACATCCTACTACCAAGCAATTTTCTTGTTTTTCAGCATCATATCAATCACTATCCAGAATAGACCTTGCTGTTGGAAACACACATATATTGCCCTGTGTAATAACTATCGAATATTTGCTTAGGAGCATCTAAGATCACTCCCCCTTACGCGCACATTTACAGCTAGGCACAGATGTATTAAATTCCAAGGGAATTTGGCGGTTAAATCCAAATGATGTCCAAATTATTGGTAGATCCTTGCAAGAATGTTTGCTTAAATAATTTACAATAAACATGTACTCAACTTCTATACCATCAGTCTGGGATACCATGAAGGCGTATGTTAGAGGACTTTATATACATGAGATCAGTAAAAGAAAGTCCAAACCAAGAGAACTTACAGAAAAACTACAAGAGTGGGTTGGCCAATCGGAGCCTACATTTATTATAAATCCCTCTACACATAAAGCTAACGTCCTAAAGAAGTCTCAGAAAGCATTGAAGGATCACCTATTTGAATTAGCTACGCAAGAAGATTTTTTACGAAGCAAGCATTTTTTACGAAGGGCAAGAGTGCCGGGCACTTACTGGCAACTATTGTTAAAGGTCAGAATGGAACATCATAGATATCTAGATTAATATCCAAATATGGGGATGTAGCAACTGAAGAAGATGAAATTCTTCAATCCTTTCATAGATATTATTTGTCCATACTTTTTTTAAATATAACGCTAAAATAGATGATATGGAAATGTTCTTGAGAGACATCCCACTAGCACAATTAACAAATGACGAACAGGAAAAGGTTAGAAAAGCCCCTCACTTTGGACAAACTATAAGACTCACTTCAGGAAGTTCAAAATGAGAAAGCCCCAGGCTCAGACGAACTGCGGAATTCTTTAAAACATATCGGGATACATTATTTCCTAAGCTACTGAAGGTTTTTGAGGAATCGGTCAAATTCATCTCTTTTCCAGACACAATGAATAAGGTAGTGAAAATCCTTTTATTGAAACCTGGGAAAGTCCCCTAGAAGTCTGTCTCCTACAGGCTAATCTCCCTTCTCCCAACTGATATTAAGCTGCTGGCGAAAGCCTTAGCCAATAGATTGTCAAGAATAATAACCAAAGAGAACCATGAAGACTAGACAGGATTCATGGCGATTAAATCCATGATGGTCAACCTGAGATGCCTATATATGGGTCTACATTTAAGTTCGGAGTACATGGGGGTTAGGCCGATTCTTTCCCTTTATGCTGCCAAAGCTTCTGACAGTGCCGAGTGGAAATTCCTATAGTCAGTCCTGAAGGGTATGGGATCTACAACATGTAAGGTCTGAGTAGGGGCCAACTTGTCCAGTCCAGCAGTGAGTCTCCTGACATGAAATGAAAAACCATATGTATGCCTAAAAGGCTGCAAAATTTGATCAGAAAATCCACAAGCAATAAATACCCAGGGCATGTGCATATGCAGGCCCCGCTTCATCATTGATGAGTGGGGGTGTGGGAGTTATGGGCTCTTGATTCAGCAATCACTCATTTATTACCAGTCTTGTGGACAGGTGATAAGATTTAATTGTGGCAGGCAAAAACCCTTTAACTACAAGTGTATTCATCTTTTTATTATTTATTTTAGAAGCATTTAAGCAAGTTGCTTGCTCCTTAAAGTTATCTTTAACCATTTTTTATCAAACCTTAGGTGAAAATACACCTTAGTAAAAAGTAGCATTCGTGTAACAAGACAAAATGATATTGTCAAGATTTACAGCAAGAATCGCTGCTGGCATATCTCTGGTGTCAGCTTATTAAAACAATGTGTTAATAGTTCACAATTGCTCTTAACCTCTATAGAGGAACAAATTATCAAGTATTTCATATTTTGCTAGATTAGCAAAGTTCATGATTTCCTACTAATGTTCTAATAATTGTGTGTTGAAAAGATCATCTAACGCCACCATGGTAGAAGGAGGCTGATTAGCCTATGGACCCAACTTGTTGTTGTGGGAACACATCTTCATAATCACACAAGCCACCTGAAGCAAGGTGAAATATGCATTGAGGGGCAGGGATATTTGATCCAGACTGTCTATCAGGTATGGGCAATCCAGAAGAAATCCAAAAAACCGCAGACAGAGGAAAAAACGTCCCACAAGAGAACTGTTATGGTTGATGCATTTTAGAGTCATACGCCTCACTGAAAACCTTTTGTCTGTCAGGTGTATCACATTCCAGGGAATTGATATATATTGACTCTTTTACTATGTACATCACTAGAGCTATTAAATATGCTCCAAATATGGGTTACTGATAAAATATTAATAATAATAATCTTTATTTTTATATAGCGTTAACATATTCCGCAGCGCTCTTCAGTTTTGCACACATTATCATCACTGTCCCTGATGGAGCTCACAATCTACAGTTAGTTCCATATATATTTGGACAGAGACAACATTTTTTTAATTTTGGTTCCAGACATTACCACAATAAATTTTAAACAAAACAATTCAGATGCAGTTGAAGTTCAGACTTTCAGCTTTCATTTGAGGGTATCCACATTAAAATTGGATAAAGGGTTTAGGAGTTTCAGCTCCTTAACATGTACCACCCTGTTTTTAAAGGCACCAAAAGTAATTTAACAGATTAAATAATTGTAAATAAAATGTTCATTTCTAGTACTTGGTTGAAAACCCTTTGTTGGCAATGACTGCCTGAAGTCTTGAACTCATGGACATCACCAGACGCTGTGTTTCCTCCTTTTTGATGCTCTGCCAGGCCTACACTGCGGTGGTTTTTAGTTGCTGTTTCTTTGTGGGCCTTTCTGTCTGAAGTTTAGTCTTTAACAAGTGAAATACATGCTCAATTGGGTTGACATCAGGTGACTGACTTGGCCATTCAAGAATATTCAACTTCTTTGCTTTAATAAACTTCTGGGTTTGCTTTGGCTTTATGTTTTGGGTCATTGTCCATCTGTAGTATGAAGCGACGACCAATCAGTGGCTGGGTCTGAGCACACAGTTTGGCTCTGAATACCTCAGAATTCATTCGGTTGCTTCTGTCCTATGTCACGTCATCAATAAACACTAGTGACCCAGTGCCACTGGCAGCCATGCATGCCCAAGCCATCACACTGCCTCCGCCGTGTTTTACAGATAATATGGTATGCTTTGGATCATGAGCTGTACCACGCCTTCGCCATACTTTTCTCTTTCCATCAATCTGGTAGAGGTTGATGTTGGTTTCATTTGTCCAAAGAATGTTCTTCCAGAACTGTGCTGGCTTTTTTTAGATGTTCTTTAGATGTTTTTGTATTCTTGATGCTTATGAATGGCTTGCACCGTGCAGTGAACCCTCTGTATTTACTTTCATGCAGTCTTCTCTTTATGGTAGATTTGGATATTGATACTTCTACAGCCCCAACACCCACTCTTGGAAATGCTCCACTTCTGCACCACATCCTCATCAATCACATATTTACAGTTCTTATCAAACACCAGATCACATACATAGTTAACAGCTTTACATTTTTCCGGAACTCACAGTCAAATAAATCAGCGGCAGCGCGCATGTCTGACCAGGCATCACGTTCATTTCAGGGGGCAGCTAGAGTTACAGGGCCGCTGTTCTCGATCAGTGGGAGTTGTACATCTGGAATCCCCCAATGATCACAAGAATGAGGCCCCCTTAAATCTCATTGCCCTCTCAAATGAGCGGAGCAGCTGATTGGGCATGTGTGCAGCCACTCGATTGTAAAAGTCAGCTCACATGGCACATTTTCAAGCAGATGCGGACAGGTCCTTTCTCTGGATGACTGCAGCTAAAACCAGCCATTCCACAATCCTGATCACTGTCTCCCATAAAGATGAAAGAAAGGCATGAAGGAAGCGGTCACCATCGTTATTCAGCAGAATGTCAGCATGGCTGTCAGTGCAAAACTTCTGCATGAAGATCCGCCATGTGAACAGGCCCTAACAATTATCCCATATGCTGGGTATAGGGGAAAAGTCTTAAGTTACTAGAATATCCCCTTTAATACAGGCAACTGTACCTTATTACTGGCAGACATGCAGTCAGTAGGGTTGAACTTAGTAGTACTTAGTAGTTTGCAGGCAGCAGATAGACATGGCCTAAAACTTCACACTGTAACTAGCATGGAGGGGAGCACAAAAAGTATAGTTGGTGGGTTGGCCAGCAAGTGGGCGAATAAGAGGTCGGATGGGGGAGTGGGAGGTTGGACAGGCGAGTAGTCAGGCAAGTGCTCAGGGAGCGTCAGCAGCTCAGGAACAGAGTGCTCCAGCAGCATCTAACTTCACTGATGTCAGAAGCAGCTGGTCCCCTCTACTATGGCATACAGTATAAGTAGCTGCGGCTGTGAGTAACTGGGGCTTAATAAAGCAAAGTAATGTAATTAGCCCGGGCCCCAGCGTGCCACACAGTCTGCCAGGCCGTTTATACAGTGGCTGGGCAGTAATTGTTTTTTTAATCTTGTCCCTTTAATAGCTTATTTACCCAGGCCGATCTGGCCACAGATGTGCACTAAATGATTACATTCAGTGCACTAAAGGTACTGTCACACTAAGCGATATCGCTAGCAATATCGCTATAACTTGTGACGTTATAGCGATATTGCTAGCGATATCGCTATGCCTGATACTTACCTACGACCGGCTCCCCCACTGGTTATCGCTGAAAGCGCGAGAACGTCCAGGACCACTTCTCGTCGTCAGCTTCCTGCGGCGCTTCCTGTGGAGAGACGAGCGACGAGCGTGGAGGCGGGCGGGAGGACGCAGGATCTAGTGTGACAGGTAAGTAGCGACCCCCGTCCCCAGCGATGTCGCTGGTGAGATCTGCCTGTGTGGCAGCTCACTAGCGACCACTTAGCGATGTACCAGCGATCCTGACAGCGTCATATCGCTGGTCGGGATTGCTGGTACATCGCTAAGTGTGACAGTACCTTTAGGCTGACATAGCTCTCTGTAGGGTTCGAGCAGGCTCACAGGATGCAGTGACGAGACACGAGACTGAATGTGGGGTGAAATAAACTTTTATAAGTTTTAAAGCCGCAAGGGCTAAAACTGATTAAATCAGACAAAACGGGAAACACTTATTTGTCCTCGCAGGGACTCGTAAAACAACATTAAAAAAACAAAAAGGGTCCTTATTTTCTCTATAATACACTTAGCCTTCCGGGCGTCGCTCGAGTTCACGACCACTCAGGGGTTGCAGATGTGGCTGCCTTGTAATCCACGACTTCCCGGAAGGACTTGTGCTTGTCCAGCCCCGAAGAGACCAGAACGATGGGGCGCAGCAGGCCCTTAAGAAACTGGACGGTGGGGCGCAACGGGCCCTGTAGTAACCGGAACGATGGGGCACAACAGGCCCTGAAGAAACCGGAACGATGGGGCACAACAGGCCCTGAAGAAACTGGGCGGTGGGGCGCAACGGGCCCTGAAGAAATGGGGTCGGTGGGGCACAACGGGCCCTGAAGAAGCTGGCACGGTGGGGCACAACAGGCCCTGAAGAAATGGGGTCGGTGGGGCACAACGGGCCCTGAAGAGGCTGGCACGGTGGGGGCACAACAGGCCCTGAAGAAACTGTTCAGGGGGTCAATCTCCCAGGTGTCCATTTAGAGGCGCTCGTTCCCCAGCCAGGTCATGACGCAGTTTAAAAAAAAAAGACATAAACGTTAACAAATTCTGCTCAGTGTCCCCTCCGTAACCGGGACGGGCTCTGCGGCCGCTTATAGCGAGGTGACGTCCCCTGAGGTCGGTGATGACGGGGCCGCAGCTGTGGGAGAAGACAGGGGGGCAGTGTCCTGGCCACTGTACCGGATTGCTGTGTCGTCGCAGCGGTCGCCTGAGATCCCGGTCCTGTCACACCACGGAGGGAATCAGCGGCCGTCACTTTATCTGAATCTTTGCGGGGGGAAACTCCCGGGGAGAGTCTCTTACGCGTCAACCTTCGGTCAGTCTCAAATTTCCCTTTTTCAGTCTCCTGCCTGTCTCTCTTTTCCACACCGTCAGTTGCCACAGTCCTCTCTCTGCCGCACGGCTTCCTCTCTCCTGTCAGGCTCTCTGCCAACTGCCACCTCAGCGCGTCCCCTGCTCCTTTTACCCTCGCCCCGCCCCCTGTTGCCCTGACAACTTCAGTCGCATGTCTCCCTTTGTAATCCCCCTGATGTGGTTTCTTCAACAACCCTGATGGCGGTCCCCCTGGTTCCAGCCCAATCACTGTATGGGGGTCCTCCTCCCCACATTCCCCCACCCTGTAAGCTCGCCAGTCCTCGGGCGAGGGTGTTAATCTATTGAGATTGGTCTGTAAAGGTGTCAATATTTGTTGCCATACGAACTGGTCTTGTTCATACCGTTCGGGGGGTTTGCCGGCTGTTGACCGCTCGGAGCGTCTAAGTTCGACTGGGGTGGAATCTTCTGGGGTGGTGGACGTCGGTGAGCTGCAAGATGCCGGTGGGTTAATTGTGTCAACTGGCTCATTATTGGGTGGAGGGCCCTTGGGAACTGGAGGGAAATCCTCGTCGTCTGAGTCCCAGCATATGGACTCCGGTTCGGATGTCCTCGGGACGGGTTCCAGTTGCTTCGGGTCGGAAGAAATACACAGGCGTAACATATTACGATGCACAATGCGAGTAGGCAGTGTTTCATCCTGCTCGGGCTGTATTTCGTACACAGGTCCTTCTGAATGGATACGGCGTAGTACCCGATAAGGACTCTCTTCCCAACGTGACTCCAGTTTATTCTGGGGGCGTTGATCTAGTACAAGCACACGGTCCCCGCTTTGGAGATGGGGAGGGGAGGTTGTATTCTTCCCGGGGTGTTCCCAGTCTTGAAGTTTGGTATGTACAATTCGGTGAAGAGTTTGCAACCTGTGGCGATGATTTCGGACCCAAGACGACACTCCGGTCCAGGGCCGAGGCTCTTCGGGGTCCAACTCTACCTCCGTGATCCCTTTACCCTCTCGTCCGAACAGCAGGAAATAAGGAGTATAGCCCGTTACTCGATGTACCCGATTATTATAAACCCACACTAATTCAGAAACATATTCAGGCCAATGAGCTTTCTTGTCACTCTCCAGAGTGCGTAGCATTTGAATCAATGTCCGATTAAATCGCTCACAAGCCCCATTCCCTTGCGGGTGATATGGTGTGGTCCGGGATTTATAAATCCCATAAAGATGATGTAGTTCCTCCATAACTTTCCCCAAAAAACATGCTCCCTGGTCGGAATGTATGCGCTGAGGACAGCCGTACACTTGTATAAAATTTCTGCAAATTGCGGAGGCGGCTGACTCCGCGGTCTGGTCTCGAGTAAGGGTGACCACAGCGAATTTAGTGGAATGATCCACCATGACGAGGCAGTGTTCGTATCCCTGGAATGCAGGACCAATGTGCAGATAATCCACCGTCAAGAGCTCCAAGGGTTCTGAAGTCACAATCGTCTGTGTTGCGGCCCTCTGAGCAGGCGGTTTGGCCAATTCACATAAGCGGCAAGTACGACAAACTTCGTCCACAACAGCCGACAAGCGTGGGTGATAAACTTTCTGTTGTAACCATTGCAAAGTCTTTTTGACTCCAAAGTGGGCCCCTTTTTCGTGAGCCTCTCGAGCCAGTTCGTGTAGTTGAGCTCCGGGCGTAACCACCTGCCAAACAGTCGTTGAGGTTGTTTGCGAAGTGATCTTACGGTACAGTAATCCCCTTCGGATAATCAGTCTCTCCCATTGTCGCAGCATCAGCGACAGGTCTTGGGTCAAAGCTAGTGTTGAGCATTCCGATACCGCAAGTATCGGGTATCGGCCGATACTTGCTGTATCGGAATTCCGATACCGACTTCCGATATTTTTTCAATATCGGAATTCGGCATCGGAATCGGAAGTTCAGTTGATTGACGGCCTGACGTCATCATGATGCGCGGTGTGTGCGCATCATGATGCGCCGTCATTTCGGGCCTTCCGGGGGTCTCTGCCGGCCTGCCGGGGGGCTGTGCCGGCCTGCCGGGGGGCTGTGTGGACTGCCCGGGGTCTCTGCCGGCCTGCCGGGGGGCTGTGCCGGCCTGCCGGGGGGCTGTGCACCCTGTGGGGGTCTGTACCGGCCTGCCGGGGGGCTGTGCCGGCCTGCCGGGGGGCTGTGCTGATGTCCGGGGGTCTGTGCAAGCATCGTCCGATGGGACTACAAGTCCCATCGGGCGATGCCTGCTACCATGACAGTGATTGACACATTAGCCAATGATGGGACAGTAGTAGTCCCATCATCCGGCTAATGTGTTAAATGTTAAAAAAAAAAAAAAAAAAAAAAAATACTACATACATACTACATGCTACATACATACTACATATATACTACATACATACTACATACATGCTACATACATACTACATGCATGCTACATACATACTACATATATACTACATACATACTACATACATACTGCATGCTACATACATACTACATACATACTACATACATACTACTTGCATGCTACATATATACTACATGCTACATACATACCACATACATACTACATGCATGCTACATATATACTACATGCATGCTACATACATACTACATATATACTACATGCATGCTACATACATACTACATGCTACATGCATGCTACATACATACTACATACATGCTACATATATACTACATACATACTACATATATACTACATGCATGCTACATATATACTACATACATACTACATATATACTACATGCATGCTACATATATACTACATACATACTACATATATACTACATACATGCTACATACATACTACATACATACTACATATATACTACATGCATGCTACATATATACTACATGCTACATACATACCACATACATACTACATACATGCTACATATATACTACATGCATGCTACATACATACTACATATATACTACATGCATGCTACATACATACTACATGCTACATGCATGCTACATACATACTACATACATACTACATGCTACATACATACCACATATATACTACATACATACAATACATTCATACAATACATACATAGACATACAGTACATATAACATAGAGTAACATACTTACCAATACTTGTCACATTGTTCCCCGAAGCCATTGTCTTTCCGGAATAAATATTAACATAACAAACCACAAAAATACTCACCCACGATCCGAAGCAGTCCACGAGTGTGTCCCACGACGATCTTGGGTAGAGAACTGCAGCATCAGATGATGCTGCCGTTCTCTACGGGCTGCAGGAATCCAATGACGGAAGGTAGGTATCCTTCCGCACTGTATTCCTCCGCCACTTAAAAAAAAAAAAGTCCCTAGTCTCACCTTATGCCATTGCTGTGTGGGAAATTCCCACACAGCAATGGCATAAAGTGAGACTAGGGACTTTTTTTTTTTTTAAGTGGCGGAGGAATACAGTGCGGAAGGATACCTACCTTCCGTCATTGGATTCCTGCAGCCCGTAGAGAACGGCAGCATCATCTGATGCTGCAGTTCTCTACCCAAGATCGTCGTGGGACACACTCGTGGACTGCTTCGGATCGTGGGTGAGTATTTTTGTGGTTTGTTATGTTAATATTTATTCCGTAGACGACAATGGCTTCGGGGAACAATGTGACAAGTATTGGTAAGTATGTTACTCTATGTTATATGTACTGTATGTCTATGTATGTATTGTATGAATGTATTGTATGTATGTAGTATATATGTGGTATGTATGTAGCATGTAGTATGTATGTAGTATGTATGTAGCATGCATGTAGCATGTAGTATGTATGTAGCATGCATGTAGTATATATGTAGTATGTATGTAGCATGCATGTAGTATATATGTAGCATGTATGTAGTATGTATGTGGTATGTATGTAGCATGTAGTATATATGTAGCATGCATGTAGTATATATGTAGTATGTATGTAGCATGTATGTAGTATATATGTAGTATGTATGTAGTATATATGTAGCATGCATGTAGTATATATGTAGTATGTATGTAGTATATATGTAGCATGCATGTAGTATATATGTAGTATGTATGTAGTATATATGTAGCATGTATGTAGTATGTATGTAGCATGCATGTAGCATGTAGTATGTATGTA
Organism: Dendrobates tinctorius; assembly: GCF_039654945.1. Classification (NCBI taxonomy): domain Eukaryota; kingdom Metazoa; phylum Chordata; class Amphibia; order Anura; family Dendrobatidae; genus Dendrobates; species Dendrobates tinctorius. The sequence continues at coordinate 16,776,833 of NW_027361671.1, read as the reverse complement.
GCATGCATGTAGTATATATGTAGTATGTATGTAGCATGCATGTAGTATATATGTAGCATGCATGTAGTATGTATGTGGTATGTATGTAGTATATATGTAGTATGTATGTAGTATATATGTAGCATGTATGTAGTATGTATGTAGCATGCATGTAGCATGTAGTATGTATGTAGCATGCATGTAGTATATATGTAGTATGTATGTAGCATGCATGTAGTATATATGTAGCATGCATGTAGTATATATGTAGTATGTATGTAGTATATATGTAGCATGTATGTAGTATGTATGTAGCATGCATGTAGCATGTAGTATGTATGTAGCATGCATGTAGTATATATGTAGTATGTATGTAGCATGCATGTAGTATATATGTAGCATGCATGTAGTATATATGTAGTATGTATGTAGTATATATGTAGCATGTATGTAGTATGTATGTAGCATGCATGTAGCATGTAGTATGTATGTAGCATGCATGTAGTATATATGTAGTATGTATGTAGCATGCATGTAGTATATATGTAGTATGTATGTAGCATGCATGTAGTATATATGTAGCATGCATGTAGTATATATGTAGTATGTATGTTGCATGTAGTATGAATGTAGCATGTATGCAGTATGTAGTATGAATGTAGCATGTAATTTTTTTTTTTTTTTTTTTTTACATTTAACACATTAACCGGATGATGGGACTACTACTGTCCCATCATTGGCTAATGTGTCAATCACTGTCATGGTAGCAGGCATCGCCCGATGGGACTTGTAGTCCCATCGGACGATGCCTGCACAGACCCCCGGAGCCTGCACAGACCACCGGCAGGCCGGCACAGCCCCCCGGCAGGCCGGCACAGCCCCCCGGCAGGCCGGCACAGCCCCCCGGCAGGCCGGCACAGCCCCCCGGAGCCTGCACAGACCACCGGCAGGCCGGCACAGACCACCGGAGCCTGCACAGACCCCCTGGCAGGCCGGCACAGCCCCCCGGCAGGCCGGCACAGCCCCCCGGAGCCTGCACAGACCACCGGCAGGCCGGCACAGACCACCGGAGCCTGCACAGACCCCCTGGCAGGCCGGCACAGCCCCCCGAAAGGCCCGTACAGACCCCAGAGAGGCTGTACAAGGGCAGGAAAGGGTTTTTCTTATTCCGATACCGGAAGTCCCATAGACTTGAATGGGACTTCCGGTATCGGAATCGGCGATACCGATACTTTTTTTAAAGATCGGCCGATACCATCCGATACGATACTTTGAAGTATCGGATGGTATCGCTCAACTCTAGTCAAAGCTTGTCGTTGAGTATCAGTGGGTAATTGACCAGCGGCGACCCATGTCCGGAGAAGTCCAACTTCTTCATCTTCTTGTTGCTGTTGTATCCACTTATTACGAGATTGTTCCAGGATGCCCCTGTGGGCCTCTGGGGAAGATACTTTTGCATCAACATTGGTGAGCACGGCAGCGGTAATAGCGAACGGTATTTCCTCTCCTTCTAATTCTTCGTCTCGATTCTGTCCAGGAGTTGTATGTCGAATCCTAGAGAGAGCATCTGCATGAACATTCTCGGCCCCTCTTTTGTAAATAATCTTGTAATTGTACTTCGCCATTCGGGCCACCCATCGCTGCTCCAAAGCCCCCAACTTGGCGTTTTCCAAATGAGCCAGTGGGTTATTGTCAGTTCGCACTACCACCTCGGAGCCCGCTAGGTACTCTGCGAATCTCTCCATCATAGCCCACACCACGGCGAGGAGCTCGAGCTTAAAAGAGCTGTAATTGTCAGGGTTACGCTCGGAGTCATGGAGTGAACGGCTTCCATATGCGATCACCCTTTCCCGGCCATCCTGAACTTGTGACAACACAGCTCCTAGCCCGTGAAGACTCCCGTCAGTGTGCAGGATGAACGGCTGAGAAAAATCCGCATAAGCCAACACTGGGGCATCCGAGAGTGCAGCCTTGAGATCTCGGAAGGCCTCTTCCTGAGGGTGTTGCCACTGGATTTTTCGCCCATTGGCCCCAGCGGGAGCCCCCTTCAGCAGGTCATGTAGGGCTCGAGCTCGACATGCAAAATTCTTTACGAAACGACGGTAATATCCAGCTAACCCCAGAAAAGCCCGCACGTCTTTCACCGTCTCGGGGGTAGGCCATTCCTGGATAGCAGCAATCTTCTCCCGGGATGGCCTCACACCTTCTGCCGAAACGACATGACCCAGATACTCAATCTGAGAGCGAAATAGGTGACATTTCTGAGGCTTCACCTTCAACCCGTACTTTTGCAGCCGGCTGAGTACCTGTCCCAACCGCTTCAGGTGGTCCTCGAAGGAGGCGGCATAGACGATGATGTCGTCCAGGTAGATCAACGTGGCCTCAAAATTGAGATCCCCTAGACATCGCTCCATCAATCGCTGAAATGTCCCGGGGGCGTTGGCCAGCCCGAATGGCATTCGATTAAACTCAAACAGTCCCATGGGCACTATGAACGCCGTCTTAGCTCTGTCCTCTTCTGACATAGGCACCTGCCAGTACCCACTGGCCAAGTCCAGGGTCGAAAAATATGTTGCTTTACCCAATGCAGACAGAGATTCTTCTATGCGGGGCAGTGGGTATGAGTCTTTAATAGTGCAAGCATTCAATTTACAATAATCAACACAGAATCGTAGTGTACCATCTTTCTTCCGGACCAACACGATGGGGGCCGCCCAAGGGCTTTGACTTTCCCGTATCACCCCTTTTTGTAGCATCTGAGCCAGCAAAGTTTTCACCTCCTGATAGAGTTGTGGCGGGATCTGTCGATATCGTTCTCGGATAGGGGCCGCTCCTGCTGTGGGGATCTCATGAGTGATGGCGGTGGTACACCCAAAGTCGTCCTCATGACTAGCAAATACTTCATGGTACTGTCCCAGCAATGCTTTTACTTGTGAAAGTTGGACCGCAGTTAGTCCAGAAAGCTCGGCCCGCATCTGCTCCAAAATATTTCGGCCCTTCTCTTGTGTCGAGACTTCGTGGGCCTGTAGGGTTCGTATTGTAACCTCCCCAGGATCCTCGGGGTGTACTCGTAATTGAACCGCAGCAGCGGGCAGCACTTCTTCTAGAGGCTTTACTAGTTTGGCCAGTACAGTCCGTGCTTTCAGAATGATATCTCAGTCTTCAAGGTTAACGCAGCGGACCAGGGCGGTTCCTTTTCGCACCGTAGCGAGGGAACGGGCCACCAGTATGCCAGGAGGTAAGTGCTCTGAGTGACACGGCTCCACCTGCACCTCTACGCCTTCCAAAGGTATCGGGGCCCGAATTGGCAGGGCCACCACTGTCTGTCCAGGAGGCAGCACAAGCAGGGGTGCCGCTGTCGCGATGACCTTGCCCAGAGCCTCACCCTCCTGGCAGTCCCGATGCACCCGCGCACCTCGCACCAGCTGCTGGAATACCTGTCCCTGAGCTGTGCGAGAACCCCACTGCTTCAGTGTCCTTTGTGTGGGATCATTAAGCAACAGGTTACCAAACTCTTTTAAAATATTCATGCCTAGGGTGACGGGGTGTCGTTGATCAGCTTCTCCTTGAGTCAGCACCACCCCTCTGCGGCCGAGGGGTTTACCGCACAACGTCACCTGCACCCACACTACCCCGGCAACCGGAACCGGCAGTTGGTTGGCGGCTACTAGTCTAATCATGGGCCCCCACTGAGGCCTTGCTGCCTCCGGAAAGTTTTGTTGAAAGTACGCTGCGGGCATAGTGGTTACTTGTGACCCAGTGTCCACCAGACACCAGACGGCCCGGCCCTCTACTTCTGCCCAAACTTCAGGACACTTTGCTACCAAATCTTCGGGACTTCCACCACCCCTAGTTGTGGTTTTCGGCTCCGAGCGGCGTCCCCCCAGCCCGGAGCCCTTTAGTTTAATGGCCGCCGGGGTGGGTATCTCCCACGCCGCGAACACTCTCGGGCGAAGTGGCCTGGTTCTCCACACTCATAACACCGGGCCGGTAGAGATTGACCACCTCGCGGAGAGCGTGACCCCCAGGGACCGGGATTAGCACTGGGTCGTCCAGTCTCCGGTTCGGTTCTTCTCTTTACTTCAGCCAACTCGCTCTTTATATTTTTCAATTCACGCTTCATCTCCTCCACCCATTGAGGTTCCTCAACTGTGTTCGAGGAGGCCTCCACACCTCGGACCTTCCCCACGGGGACCGCCATCCCCTGCTCTTGCTCCTGAACCCGTGCCTGACTTCCCACTTCTGAAAAGTCGATTTGGGGATTCATTCTGATCCGTTCCCTTAAAGCCTGCTTTATCAGTGGATCTCGCAGTCCAGTCACCAGTAGGTCACGTAGGGTTATGTCAACAGGTCCTACCCCTACCCCATCTTTTCTTTCAATAGCCGTATGCAACTCTTGGAGTACATTCATATACTGAGTAATCGTCTCCCCCTCTGCCTGCATCCGGCTAAACAGTCGGGTCCTTAACTCTCCCACATTAGTGGGATCCCCGTGGGTCTGTTCCACTATCTGCAACACCTTTTCAAAAGTGTTGCGGTGCCCCGGGGGTTTCAACATCACTGACCTCCGCACCTCCCCGTCTAGGGCCATGAGTGCCACTTCAGCTTCCAGGTCAGGGGTCATTGGGTGCATCCGAAAAAGCCCCCTCATCCGCTCTGTCCAGCTCCATAGCATAGTATTTGAGCCAGAGAATCTAGGCAGGTTGTTCAACATGGCCCCCAATGAGATGCTGGTACGGGGACCCTCATTATTTACAGAGCTTACAGCTCCCCCATGTTCGGGGCTACCACTGTCCGCGCTAGGAGACTGCATCCTGCCGACTACGCCAAGTGTAGGGTTCGAGCAGGCTCACAGGATGCAGTGACGAGACACGAGACTGAATGTGGGGTGAAATAAACTTTTATAAGTTTTAAAGCCGCAAGGGCTAAAACTGATTAAATCAGACAAAACGGGAAACACTTATTTGTCCTCGCAGGGACTCGTAAAACAACATTAAAAAAACAAAAAGGGTCCTTATTTTCTCTATAATACACTTAGCCTTCCGGGCGTCGCTCGAGTTCACGACCACTCAGGGGTTGCAGATGTGGCTGCCTTGTAATCCACAACTTCCCGGAAGGACTTGTGCTTGTCCAGCCCCGAAGAGACCAGAACGATGGGGCGTAGCAGGCCCTTAAGAAACTGGACGGTGGGGCGCAACGGGCCCTGTAGTAACCGGAACGATGGGGCACAACAGGCCCTGAAGAAACCGGAACGATGGGGCACAACAGGCCCTGAAGAAACTGGGCGGTGGGGCGCAACGGGCCCTGAAGAAATGGGGTCGGTGGGGCACAACGGGCCCTGAAGAAGCTGGCACGGTGGGGCACAACAGGCCCTGAAGAAATGGGGTCGGTGGGGCACAACGGGCCCTGAAGAGGCTGGCACGGTGGGGGCACAACAGGCCCTGAAGAAACTGTTCAGGGGGTCAATCTCCCAGGCGTCCGTTTAGAGGCGCTCGTTCCCCAGCCAGGTCATGACGCAGTTTCAAAAAAAAAGACATAAACGTTAACAAATTCTGCTCAGTGTCCCCTCAGTAACCGGGACGGGCTCTGCGGCTGCTTATAGCGAGGTGACGTCCCCTGAGGTCGGTGATGACGGGGCCGCAGCTGTGGGAGAAGACAGGGGGGCAGTGTCCTGGCCACTGTACCGGATTGCTGTGTCGTCGCAGCGGTCGCCTGAGATCCCGGTCCTGTCACACCACGGAGGGAATCAGCGGCCGTCACTTTATCTGAATCTTTGCGGGGGGAAACTCCCGGGGAGAGTCTCTTACGCGTCAACCTTCGGTCAGTCTCAAATTTCCCTTTTTCAGTCTCCTGCCTGTCTCTCTTTTCCACACCGTCAGTTGCCACAGTCCTCTCTCTGCCGCACGGCTTCCTCTCTCCTGTCAGGCTCTCTGCCAACTGCCACCTCAGCGCGTCCCCTGCTCCTTTTACCCTCTCCCCGCCCCCTGTTGCCCTGACAACTTCAGTCGCATGTCTCCCTTTGTAATCCCCCTGATGTGGTTTCTTCAACAACCCTGATGGCGGTCCCCCTGGTTCCAGCCCAATCACTGTATGGGGGTCCTCCTCCCCACACTCAGCTTCCTGCGGCGCTTCCTGTGGAGAGACGAGCGACGAGGCGGGCGGGAGGACGCAGGATCTAGTGTGACAGGTAAGTAGCGACCCCCGTCCCCAGCGATGTCGCTGGTGAGATCTGCCTGTGTGGCAGCTCACTAGCGACCACTTAGCGATGTACCAGCGATCCTGACAGCGTCATATCGCTGGTCGGGATTGCTGGTACATCGCTAAGTGTGACAGTACCTTTAGGCTGACATAGCTCTCAACAGCACAGGTCCTGTTTACACAGGATGATGTGCTGCCAAGAACGAAGATCTTTTATGCAGCACAAGGGATCATTTCACCTAATGAAATAGTATTTTGCTTACTAGTCAGGTCCCATTTATACTGAAAGAAAGCGTTCCTAGGAACACTCATTTGTGATAATTGTGCAGTGTAAATGAGCCTTAAGTGCCGGGTATTAACATGCGAGACTCAGCCGTGTTTCTTGTATGTGTAATCCCGGCCATACACTCACAGAGACAATGAAGAAGATAGCGACATGAAGCTCTTCATCTTCTCCTTACCTTCTCCCTATGAGAGAATATACAGCACTGTGAGCGAATCATTAAAGTAGCACTCCAGTTATGATTTTGTATACCCTAAATCTGTGCAAATTTTTGTTTAGTGTAAGTGTTAATTTCCTCACTGATCTTTTCTGATTTCCAGTGCTGCTCTGGTCCTCTTCTGGGTCACAAGAAGGCTCTTTCAACTCATCGCCTACACTGGAGTCTATGTATGAGTGACTGTTACAATATAAGCTTACGGAGCATCAGATCGAGTCTCAATAGACTCATATTGTAAAAGCGACTTCCGACTCATACATAGAAAGCAGCGGAGAGTCTGAGTCGCCATCATGTGACCCAGAAGAGGATCGGAGCGCCGATGTACACCGAAGATGGTGATCAATGAGTATATTAATCCAGTTAAACTACATTAACATTTACACAGGTTTAGCCAATAAAAAATATAACAGTAGCGCTTCTTTAAATATATATACAAGTAAAAAACATATATATATCATGTTTACTTTTAAGGCCAGTAGAGCCACTTGCAAAGACATTACATTACTAAAATGCATGAGCCCTGTTTTCATTAGTGCATGGACTTCATAAACAATATACTACAAATACAAGAAAATGACTATGGTCCCTTAATTACTCATTCTGCTTAGCTGTTTGTAATTTACGGAAAACTTGCAATGAACCATCCAAATGCCAGAACTATGCAATATCACATAATGAAAACATTATGTATCCCAACTCTTAAAAATAAGATTAGACAATACAATACAAAAAGTTTCCAGACCCCAATAATAGAAAGTTTATTAGATTGTCTAAAGAATGTATGGAGACAAATATAGCTTTTGTGGGCTTCTGATGTATTGTAGTGTAATATTAACGTGTGCCAGTGGGGTAATCAAACCATATCCACATCTATCCCTTTGCTGCTCTAATGCCGCTCACAACCTACAAACAAGAGAGCGCCAATCCTAAGAAATGACAACTGTCTCCTAAGAAGTGAGGTTAAAAGTTCAGCTTCTCCTTCGACAATCTCCCGCTCTTCGTGTTCCTATTGATTTTTGTATATTAATACAAATAAAGGTTGTGAGCAAATATTTATGCAGCAATTTATAGAAGCCTATCTAATATGAAATTACTCTAATTGTGCATAAATACTCAAAGGGGCAACTCAATAGCTACAAGGGACAAAATACATAAAACACTCCTGTAGAAACAACTTACATCAGGGGGGGCTTTAGTAAGGGCAATCTTGCCTACTGCCTGGGGCCAATGGCCAGACTGCTTCGTTATAATCTTTTTCACCACTATTAGCAGCTTCCATCATTGTAACATTGGCGTTATTTAGCACAAAACTGATGAGAAGAGGGGGAAGCGGCTCCATGGTGAGATATAATATGGAGAGATAAGTGATTTCATTTCTTTTTTATTTGAAAGCAGTAGCGGAAAGCCCGATTGGGGTGGGGGAGAAAGGTCATGGAATTGTAATGAATTGGGGAAGGGAGGACATGCAATTGTAGTGAGTTGGGGAGGGAGGCCAGGTAATAGTAGTGATTTCGGGGGGAGGGAGGCCAGGTAATAGTAGTGATTTTGGGGGGGAGGGAGGCCATTTAATTGTAGTGATATAGGGGGAGGGAGGCCATGTAATTATAGTGATATAGGGGAAGGGAGGACATGTCATTACAGTGAGTTGGGATGAAGAAGAACATGCAATTGTAGTGAGTTTGGAGGAGGGAGGACATGTAATTGTAATGACTTAGGGGGAGGAAGGCCATGTAATTGTAGTTAAGGGGAGAAAGAACATGGAAATTTAATGAATTAGGGGGAGGACATGTAATTGTAATGACTTGGGGGAGGAAGGCCATGTAATTGCAGTGATTTAGGGGGAGGAAGGCCATGTAATTGTAGTGATTTAGGGGGAGGAAGGACATGTAATTATAGTGAGTTGGGGAAGGAAGGACATATAATTATAGTGAGTTTGGGGGAGGGAGGACATGTTATTATAATGACTTGGGGGGATGGAGGACATGTAACTGTAGTGAGCTTGGGGGAGGGAGGAAATGTAATTGTAATGATTTGGGGGTAGGAAGGCCATGTAAAGGCCCCGTCTCACTAAGCAATCTCGGTAGCGAGATCGCTGCTGAGTCACTACTTTAGTGACGTAACAGCGATCTCACCAGCGAGATTGCTGTGTGTGACAGCGATCAGCGAGCGGCCCCCCTGCCGGTATCGCTGATCACTGCAAGAAATCTCTGGACATTTCTTTGGTCGCTGGTCTCCCGCTGGCCAGCACACATCGCTGTGTGTGACAGGCGGGAGACCAGCGATCAGGTGTAAAAAATAATAAAAAAAATAAAAAATATAGTTATTCTCACCTTCCGATGTCCCGTTCAGCCATCCTGCCTCTCTCCACGCTCCAGTCCCAGTGATCCTTTGCATGAATGACCGTGAGACTTTGTTATCCCGCGAGACCGTGACATCTCGCAGTCATTCGTGCAAAGGATCACTGGGACCGGAGCGTGGAGAGAGGCAGGATGGCTGAACGGGACGGGATGAAGGCCATGTAATTGTAGTGAGTTAGGGGGAGAAAGGACTTGAAATTGTAATGAATTTGGGTAGAGGCGACATGTAGTGAGTTAGGGGGAGAAAGGACTTGAAATTGTAATGAATTTGGGTAGAGGCGACATGTAATGAGTTGGGTGGAGGGAGGCCATGTAATTTTGTAGTGAGTTGGTATATGGACATGTTATGGTAATGATTTGGGGCAGTAGAATGGGCATGTAATTGTAATTCATTGTGGGGGAGGACATGCAATTGTGATGAATTGGGGGATTAGGAGATCATTGGTAGAATGGCTGGTAATGAAGTGAGCTAATTAATTTATATTTTTATTGGATGAAGGAACTATGTCTAATTATAGTTGATGGGGGACAGAGTGCTGGTTTATCAACTTATATTTGAATGGTGGGCTGTAATTGTGGCTAATTGTATATTAATGGTATGGCATATTCAGGGGTGCATTGCAGGGGATTTTTTTATTCAGGATTCAAATGTATATCTCTTTGGGGGTTTTTTTCAGGGCTGTGGTGATCAGTGCGCCAAGCTCTGCAGTGACAAGTAGTGGGTGGAAGATGTCAGCATTCAGGTCTGACCAGATGGATAAGAAACAAAAGAAAACTAATCTAATCAAATGAGAAGGCAATAAATTACTGGATGTAAAAATGTATTCTACAGTATATCTACACTGCTTGACTTGCAGAGAGATGATGAGACTAATGCGCCTGTTTGTAAAACAATCTCCATTATGTATGGTGCCATTCCTTATTATATAGAGGTTCTCTAAGGGTATGTGCACACGCTGCGGATTGCTCTGCGGATTTGGCCGCGCGTATTTTGTAAAATCCGCAGGTAAATCTGCAGTTCAAAAGACCTGCGGTTTTACCTGCGGATTGGCCTGCGGTTTTGCCCTGCGGTTTTTCATCTCCACAATGGCCGGCCGGATCCGGCCAGCAGCGATGACACCGGATGTACATGCGGCCCCTGATGCGGCTTGGAGGACATTTAAAGGAGCCGCAGCACCGGGGGTCGAGAGAGCCAGCCGGAGAGAGATCGGGTGGCGAGAGAGCAGCCAGAGAGACAGCGGGGGATGAGAGAGCAGCCAGAGAGACAGCGGGGGACGAGAGAGCTGCCGAAGAGAGAGCGGGGGATGAGAGAGCAGCCAGAGAGACAGCGGGGGACGAGAGAGCAGCCAGAGAGACAGAGGGGGACTACAGAGCCAGCCAAAGAAAGGTATGGAGCTTATGGAGAAAGAGAGAGAGAGAGAGAGAAGGAGAGAGAGAAGGGGAGGGGGAGAGAGAGAGAGATGCGCGCCGGGCACTTGTGGGGTTAAAACTCATAGTGCGCAGTTGAAAAAGCCGGTCTGGCGCTGCAAAAAAACGTTGCAGCCAACGTTTTTTGCACATGCCGGACGGCGCATGTTTGCCGTATCCGGCAAAACCCGGAGGCGCCGCATGTCCATCCGTCATGATGTGGCGATCATTACATTCTATGTGAAAAAACCGGATCCAATTCCGGATCCGGTTTTCACAAATTTCGCCGCATCATGCCGGATTTAAAAAAACAGATGTGTGAAAGTAGCCTAAAAGAGAAAAACTGCAGGCAGCACAGCAAAAGGGTGCATATAAGTTGATTATTTATTTATAAGACCATTGTGGTTTGACTGAAAGAAAAAGGTTCACATATTGGATCTGTAATGTCACCATAATGGAAAAAACACAAAAATTGAGCTTGGTTTGAGTTGGTACACATGCAGCATATAAATGCATGTTCACATGGTCAAAAAAGCCTACAAAACCTACAAAAGACAAAATGAAAAAAACCCTGATATAATTAAATAAGTAAAAAGCAAAAGTGCATTTAAATCATACAGAGATTTAGTAATACTGTATTTGATCAAACATAGCATAAAAGCCGTCCCACCATCGACAAGGTGACTCTGTGGTCGGGGCGGTCCTACACTGTCTAGTATTAATAACCTTATCATGTGTCAAAGTTGACGTCTCTGTGAATAAGGGCAGACAAGGACCAACCAGAGGACACCAGTCAGGGGAAGCTTCTAAATACAATTTCCAGCTCAGGAGAGCTGGCCTATAATTAAATAATCAAATTTTGTACACTGTTTTTTGTGCGCTACCTCCAGTTTTTGTTTTTTTATGCAGATATATAGAAACAAAATAATACAGCAGTAAAAAAAGAAAAAAACATCCATAGACTGATGGGAGGAGTGCTCAGCCAAATAAATCTGAGCACTTCTTCCTTATTTTGGCTGGTGGGTAGAATTGAGCAGACCCGTTGAAGTTCAGGTTCTTGTATTTGACCCAAACTTTTGTCCAAAGTTCACTTCTGGTACGAGAACTGTACCTGAACTTGAACCAGAACCTGAACCCCATTGAAAACAATGGAGACCCAAACTTTGGATCTAGAAAAAATACCTCTCTTTCTCTCTCTCTATCGCTTTCTATCCCTCTCTCTTTCTTTTTCTCTCTGCAACGGACTTCCCCCTGAACTCAGAACATTGCAACGGACTTCCGGGAGAAATCCGTGTTCGGTGTTTAGCTCCGGACACTAACTGTCTAGTACGAACCGCAAACTTTTAAGTTCGGGTTCGCTCATCTCTACTTTTGGTCTTTTCTGAAATGGCCAATTTGTGCGATAACCACCTTTTTTTCAAGCATATTCTATGTAGCAGTAATGATAAATAAGGACCAAGGGAACACATAGAGGTATCACACAAGTAATAACTATTATAAAAAAAAAATGTGTGAATTAGAATAATTTGTCATACTACAACCTTTGTAGGATAGTGATGCTAAGCCTAGACAGACAGTCGATGAAAAACTGGAAACACGAGGATAGAACAAAACCGACCAAAAAGTCCAGAATCTAAATTATTATAGCAAATATGTTTATTACAAAATCAGGAAGGTAACAAGACAGTACAACAATACAGAGATGCACATGAGCTATATAAAGGAAATATTAATAAAATATTTTCAGCATAGAAAATAGGTCATACAGTATTTCACCCTGATATTAAACATATATACTGCACTGTGTATCTATAACATTGCATATAATTGAAGTATGTAACATATTATAAAATGCAAATATATACAATTATTGTAGAGATGAAATATATAGTGACACATATATAATGCATTGTAAAAGCATAGGAAAAAACATACAGGGTGGGCCATTTATATGGATACACCTAAATAAAATGGGAATGGTTGGTGATATCAACTTTCTGTTTGTGGCACATTAGAATATGGGAGGGGGAAAACTATTGAAGATGAGTGGTGACCATGGTGGCCATTTTGAAGTCAGCATTTTGGATCCAACTTTATTTTTTCCTATGGGAAGAGGGTCATGTGACACATCAAACTTATTGAGAATTTCACAAGAAAAACAATGGTGTGCTTGGTTTTAATGTAATTTTACTCTTTCATGAGTTACTTACAAGTTTATCTTTGTTTACAGCCATTGAAATGTCACAGAGGTTAACACGTGAGGAGCGGGTAGAAATTGTGTTGATGTCTGGTGAACGCAGTACCTGGGTCATTGCAGCAGATTTTAATGCAAGACACCCTACGCAAGAAAACTTTCACCATTCCCATTTCATTTTTGGTATATCCATATAAATGGCCCACCCAAAAAAGTTTGCCTCATTACAGAAAATAATGTTCTGTGTAAACTGAGGGACCTGTTCCAATTTTTGTTTTGCCAATTCTGCAAATTCAGCGCTCCGAACTGGGTCATCCTTGTTGAGATGCTGCAGCAGCTGGATTTTGTAATGGTGTCATTTGTGAGTAGCTAATATCCACTGAAAGGCTTTTTCACTGATGCCAGATTGGCGCGCTGAATTGTTTTTCTTGTGAAATTCTCAATAAGATTAATGTGTCACATGACCCTCTTCCCATTGTAAATAATAAAGTTGATTCCAAAATGGCAGACTTCAAAATGGCCACCATGGTCACCACCCATCTTGAAAAGTTTTCCCCCTGCCATATACTAATGTGCCACAAACAGGAAGTTGTTATCACCAACCATTCCCATTTTAGTTAGGTGTATACATATGCATGGCCCACCCTGTTTACTTTACATTGTATATCTATGGCATTGCATATGATTCAAGTATGTAGCAGATTAACTAATGCAAGTATATATAATGCCCAGTAATTATAGACAGGTAAAGTATAGATAAACTGACAGTATAATCTGTACTCACTGCAGTAAGATAATCAGGAGACCAAGGCAGCATGGCGCTAGACCCCTACGCGCGTTTTTGAGTGGACCTGATGACGTATTTAACTACATTAATAGGACATGCCTATATTCTGCCAATACAATACTGTGGAAAGTTTTCATGTTGTGCTGATAGTTGTTCTGCTGACGGCTCATACAGGGCAATTATTGGGTGTTCCATAAACCAGGCTATTATTAGAAAATTCCCATTTATAGTCAGTTGAGTATGCCAATATTGACCTTTTAATGAACCTTGTACATGGCTTAGGATAAAAACACAAACCAGAAACTTTATTTGCAGACACAGGTTTCTGGCTGTTGTCCCTCCTCAATGCAAAGAACGAAATCTGATTTGGTTAAGTGAGAATCCTCTGACTGTGGGTCTAAGCGGGAACATTACTCCTTGGAGACTATTCTAAGATAGCATAAGCAGAATTATAGGCCATGCAATGCTCCTTTGGAAATTTAAATATTCAAATATTGCTCTCTAGCACCACTTATTGGCTGCAGCAATCCAAAAAGTCAATATCAACCCAGCCTTGCCACATGACTTAAAATAAGAAGCCAAAACAGAAGATACTATTTGCAGACATATGTTCGGGTTATTGCCCCTGCTCAGTGCAAAGCGGGAGATCTGATTTGGCTAGGTGAGAGGCTCTTGACTGGTATCTAAGGGGGAATGTTTCTCCTTGTGGAGAGTGCCAATCCAGTGTAAAGAGACTTATGGGCCATGTAATGCTCCTCTAGGAATGTAAATATGCAAATAGCCTCTTTAATAAGAAGAGGACTTTATCTATGGTACCACCTATTGGATATAGCAATCTTAAAAGTCAAGATTGACTCTTTAACGAGCCTTGCCACATGACTTAGGAGCACTGCTCTTTTCTGTGACCTCATGATGCAATTTAAGGATATTGTAAGGTAATATGCAATTGTAGAATCAGTTTTGTAGTTAGGTGCTTTGAACATGGCTATAGTGTATCCAGATGAATATCTAAATACAACCCATATGCTCCAAACACTGCACCTCATACCGCTGACAGGGTTCACTATCCATGCATATGATAAATTGTGTGAGATATATGCTTATTTTGCTGTGCATATAGAGATCTTATATCATCAATTGGGCAATATCTGGCTTGTGAAGGGTAATCCTGACTTTGTAATTGGTATAAATCTCTTTACATCTGACATAAATAACAAGAATCATGTCATTACAAGAGTACTTGGTTTGGTACAGGGCAGGTGAGATGTAAATGACTCAGATGACACAGCAGGGTGCAGTTTCCAATGATTTAAGGGGGTTTTACACAAAGCGATATCACTAGCAATATCGCTAAAGCATCACTGATTTGGTGACGCAGCAGCGATATCACTAGTGATATCGCTATGTGTGCTACTTACCTCCGACCGGCTCCCCCGCTGTCTGTTGTTGATCGCGCGAGATCGCGCAGCTCCATTTCTTGTCGGACGCTTCCTGCAGGCGCCGATGAGCGACGCGTGGATGCGGACGGGAGGACGTCAGGATCGCCTCGTCTGAAAGGTAAGTAACGACTGCTGTATCGCTGCTGCATCGCTGTGAGATCTGCCTGTGTGGCAGCTCACTAGCAACCATTTAGCGTTGCACCAGCGATCCTGACCCGGTCGTAACGTTGTCGGGATCGCTGGTGCATCGCTAAATGTAAAGGGGCCTTTACTCACAGTTCACTTGTGCACAGATGCCTGCCTTAGTGCTGTGTCCTCCAGGTGAGGGGTCCAGTAAACTCCCAGATAGATTGGGATACACCTTTCCAGGACGCCCATCTGTGTGTTTCCCTCCTGGCTGTCTCACTGTGCTGGTTTCCGCCCTCCAGCCCAGCACCTTCATGAACAATGTACAAAGCCAGCAGCCGCGGACCTTGTCGGGCGACGTCCTCTGAGTCCCCTTGCTCCTATATATGGCTGCTTTTTTGGCGAATGAATATGGTTGTGGCTGAGGCACTTACAGCTACCTCAGCCTCTGGCTTGTTAGCTGAGCCTTGTAGTCCTCCACTAGTCTTAGGGGCCGGGTCCCCCACTGCGACCTGGTCCCTCCACTTCTGGATACGGGCCCCATGGGTGGCCTCTGCACTTCCCATGTCCCAAGGACCCCTTCTTTCCTTCTGGGAGTTTCCTTCAGGCTTCCCACTAAACTCTCTCTCCAGCCTTTCCTACTGCACTCCTTCTCCTTCTCTGTCTCCTCACGTTCTCTCCAACTCTCCTCAGACTCTGTCAGCCCTCACTCCTTCTCTCACTCCCCTCTGACTGACTGATTCATTCCAGAACAATCTTCTTACCTCAGCACTAACTTCTCCCACCAACTGTCACTTCCTTCAGCTCCTCACCTTTTTCCTACCTTCCCCACTTATTCCCCAACACCCTTTCCTAGCCAGCCTGGGATGAGGCCTTCCTCCCTAAGGGTACACCAAGCTGCCCTGACTGAACTGTGTGTGTTGGGTGCGAGTGTTAGAGTCCTGGGTAGTACTCCCTTCTTATCTGAGAGTGACTGGACCCTCAGAGACGCCACAATTACAATGGTGATATACAGCAGCAATAGGACCTAAATAGCTGCTTTTTTGTTTATTTTTTTTAACTTTCAAACAGTGCCACCAAGCAAGTATTAAACTATTCATTGCAGATTTTGAAACTAAAAATACTGAATTCAAGGCTTGTTTCTGTCTGTAAGTAAAAGTGTGATCCCTTTGTTTTGAGATGCCACATATATTTTTAAACCAGTTCATGACCAGACCATTTACTTCTCTTCCTGACCAGCAACATTTTCAAGTTTTATCACACATGCACTTTTAATGTGTCTATAAGTTTTTCTCGTTCAGGTATTCAAATACTTTTTTGCCTCTCTTATTTGTGACTTCTAGGATTTCATTTTTTTTTTTTTTTTTTTTCTTTGCTGATATTGGTGGCCTATATAAAGAAAAATAGAATATACATGTCTATTTTTCACTTTTTTATTTTTTATTTTCCACAATAAAGGACTGCCAAAAACATTTTAAATTGTATTCCCATTTCCATAGAAATTACATTTATATATTTAACAATTTTTTCGATTGAGACTGGTCTAGAAACAGCAATTTAGATTGTTAAAAATTCTTTTTTATTTATTTATTTTTTATTGATGCTTTTCTATTTTATTTTTGTTATTTTAATTTATTTACTTTATTACCAATTTTACAGACTGTGCCCCATAACATATTTAAAGATATTTGTGAGGCATTTTAACACATCAATATATTTTCTTTTTTTGCTGATTTATCTTATAACTGAAGGTATGGATCAGTGCATCGAGGATGATCCCAATGATTAAATCAGCCATACCATCTGTCTGCATGCCTGACATTGATTGTTGTCTACATCATTTTCTTGCTGCCAGTCCTGATGGATCACATTCAGCGAGGAATCTAATCTCTGTCCATCATGCCATATTGTACTAGCGCTGCTCCACTGGGGCTACTGTTGCTTGCCCCAAAACTGTCAAGCATCTCTTTTCATGCCACATCTTAACTTTTTTCTATGCTACACCTGCCACAGCCACAACACAACTATAGCAGCCACACACCTCCTCGCTGCCCACTGTGTATAGTACTGCAAGACTGCTACTTTTGCTGGCCCTAAACAGCTAAGAACTTACCGGTATTTGCCTGCCCGGTCCTAACTCTTCATCATGCTGCTTCTTTTGCAACCACTGCACAGTCACACAATTTTGTTTTTTTTACCCTCGAGAAACAAATTTCAAAATAGGATACTTTTTAAAATGGCTTGGTGACAACAAGTCATAATAACATCTTTACGCTAAGAACTGAACAACTGTTTTGTCTCCATAAAAAAATGGACATTTTTTTTACAGCTTGCCAAAAAGCCTTTGTAATTGCCTAATCTTTTTCTGATTAGCAAAAAAGTTGCATAATTCAAAAATGGGATACTTTTCTCTAACTTCTTTGGAAGGCCATTACTTCTTTAAATTCAAAATAGTATAATACACCTGTTTTGTTTCTCTAATTAGAGGTATAATATTTGGACGACTTGTGAAAAAGTTGTTGCTTCTTTATTTAAGAAAATCAAAACTCTTTATACTTCCAAAACTGTGTAAAAATGCCAAAGCCTATAAATAATAGCAATGCATGCCTTTGTCCCCCAAAACAGATATCTTTAGAACGTTTATACAATTCACGCAGTTAAAAGAGACAGAGACTGCTGTGTTTTGTCAATATGCTGTTGGTTAGCTCTGGTTTCCAACCATTTTTGGTTGGTTACCTCTGGTGACCAGCTGCTTTTCTCTTGCCAAATAGGTTGGAGTCATTTGTACATTTAAATGGCTTGACTCCAAGGGTAGCTCACAGTGTTCTACACAAATTTCCCTGGCAATTAGAAACATTTTGATTATGTGAATCACATGAATTTAGTCACTGCAAATCAAATTTTGGGGGTAACTTAAGCAAAGTAATTGAATTTGAATGTCAAAAGATCCACTGATCTCGAAATAGATCTGAGCAAATATCTTTGGTTCCCCGCTTATTCGGCAAGCTATAGTGCTTGCCAAATCAGCTATAGCTGGAACCCGGCTTCCTGGATCTCGATGGCTGAACAGCTGATCGCCGCTGCAGCACATGCATGGACAGCCTCTGTGTTGGGCTCTCCATGACACAGTCGTGACACATGCACCTGGACCAAGCAAGGAATTCTAGCAGACCAGTGAAAAAGTTATGTTACCAAGTCTCATTAAAGTGAAAGGATAGGATGATGCTTTGTGGAATGTTCTGTTGGAAAAACCAGGTTCCTGATATTCATATAGGTGTTATTTTGACACATACCACAAACATAAATATTGTTGTCAATCAAGAACCCTTTCTAGCACCAGTAATCTCTCATGTCAGTGACCTATTTCAACAGAATTATTAATAATAAAACTTTCAGAAACATTTTGCGTTACAACATAACTATATTGTTTGTTTGTCACTCAGTATGCTCTACTCAGTATATGTATATTGGGAGAAACCCTCCTAACATCTGTGCCCAGGAGATTATTTTACAGAGAGTTATTTGCTTTTCTTGAAGGTTTTTCTATCACAGGATTCAACACGGATACATAGACTCTACTACTAAGTATGGTACAATTTTTTCTGCTCTTTGTCAGTACCAAAAATTATTAATTTTGACTTATCAGACCATAGTAAAAAGGTTCCATCAAACTAATGTCCAAAACAAGTATCTTCTTTTTTTGGTTGCTGCTCTCAGTAGTAGCTTCTTTGCAGCAATTCACCCATAAAAACCTACTTTTCACAGTTGATGTTGTCTGAACAGTCAATGCTGAGATAAGTCTGTTCAGGACTACTTAGTGAGGTGCCAGCAGTTTCCAATGCTGGTAATTGTGATGAATCTATCTATCCTATAATACAGTAAATTTATTCTTCCTTTCCTGGGGTGGTCCTCATGAGAGACAGTTTTATCATAGCAATGAATGCATTTCATGACTGTACTTGAAAATACCTTCAAATTTCTATTAATTTTCCAAACTGACTGACCTTCAGGTCATAAAATAATGAAGGCTGAAATTTCTCTTTTTTTAGTTCAGTTGTTCTTGCCATATTCTGATTTAGAGCAGTTGTTGGATATGGCTCAGCACTGTATGGAACAAAAATGTGCATTGGAAGTCAGGTGACTACTAGTGATGAGTGAATATACTCGTTGCTTGGGTTTTCCTGAGCATGCTCAGGTGTCCTCCGAGTATTTTGCCGTACTCGGAGATTTAGTTTGTGTCGACGCAGCTGCATGATTTGCGGCTGCTGAACAGGCTGAATACATGTGAGGAATGCCTGTTTATTAGGGAATTACCACATGTATTCAGGCTGTCTAGCAGCAGCAAATCATGCAGCTGCTTTGCCAAAAACTAAATCATCACAAGTGGCTACCTAATTAAACTGGTTGAGATAAGGAGAAGGTAAGTAAGAAGAGAATACTTTGAGGAATCTAAGGTTTAATACATATTCCACTTTGTTTTGCAGGTGTTTATTAACTCATTGTTTACATATATTACTTTGTGTTTTTTCTGCCTTCACTATGAATCTACAATCTGCACATTACAATAAGAACAAGGGAACCACTACATGAGTAGGTGTATACAAACCTTTGACTGTTATTGCACATGAGTAGGTTTGCAGGTTTAGAATTGTGCCAAACAGAAGTGGGTAAAGAGAAGTAATATCAAGATTGACAGTTCCTGCATTAAAAGAACTATAAAACAAATTAATGCCACACTGGTAACGTGCACGCCTTCTCAGCGTGTTCCTACTCACTGTGGCCACCCCTCTGCTTCTCCTCATGTCAGGTTGTCTTGCTGAGTTGTTTTTTGCAGAACCAGTACCAATGCATTTTCCTGCTGTCTCCATCTGGCTATAGGGAGGCATGGCCAGTCTCTGTAGGAATTTATCCCGGCTGTGTCCAGCAGAGTTTAGTTTCCCTGGTCTCCCATCTATTTCCCAATCAAGGTGTTTTGTTGTTTATCTCTCCCGTTACCAACCCGGCTTGTCTTCTCATCTAGCCTGATCTCTCTGCTTCTGACACTGGTTATGTATTTGATCCTGTGCTGCCTGCCCCAAACTCCAACTGTCTAACTATGTCTTTGTCTGTGTCCTCTATACCTCGTATCCCTGCCTTAACCAGTTACTCAGCAGCTTCAGGTCCAAGCACTGCCCTGAAGTGACACCTGGTGGCTACCCTAATGGCCCAAGCCTATCTTCACCATCATTGACTTCAATTAAGACCAGATAGCCACCTATTCATGCCCCTATAGGGTATGCCCAGCCTGTGGCGCAGTGAGTCCACACCCACCATTGTCATATTTGCTTCATACAATTAATAAAATGAACAATTAGCTAAATATATTAATAGTAAGTAAGCAACTAAATTAAAAATCTGCTGCCACCATTCTGCAGTTTGATCAGGTCAGGAGTAAGAAGAGATAGCAGCAGGTGACAGCAATGTCCCATTATTAAGGATGCTAAGAACTAAAGCGCTATGTAAAGTGATATTTATGGTGATTGGTAAATGATGTCAAAAATTGTGTGAATGTTTTTTTTTCCATTAAACCAATATCAAAAGGTAACCGAAGTCATTACAGATGTATCTTTTCCATATTTGATTGGCAAAAGGAGCTCCCCAAAAAACTAAATTTCATTTCACAAAAAAAATAGTTTACTATATTTTTCCTAACTTTTCCCACATTTCAAGTTTAAACTTATTTTTTTGGCATTTATCTGTTTCTGTCAGCTTACTATCTGCTGCATTAATAGATGTATTCAAACATCTATTATATACTGTAATAATTGTCACTGAATGCAATCAAAGTTTCCCAATTAAAATGAAACAAAAGTTGATGAAACAGAGGTTTTCACGGTGTGTTGATAGGAGCGTAGAAACCTAAAGCCAGTAAGAGTTATGGTGAGAATTACATATGTTACATTTAGTTGATGAATCACCCCCATGGACTGCTTGGAATGACAATGCTGTGCTATTAATATCCACTAAGGGCACATAAGAAATATTCTGTCACTTGCCAGCACCCACACTGATGACAATTACAACTTCTGCCGAAAAGAAGAGATTCAAGCATGTTGTTCCTTGCCTTATAAACAAATGAAAAAGAAAAAACAAAACAGAAAACATGCAGACATGCAGTCATAAAGATATTATAATTTTAAAACATCCTGTGATGTATTCTGTAAAGGAAAAATAAATAAATAAATCAAAATTAAAGAAAATTATGTTTATCTGTATAGAATTAAACATTAAAAAAATGAAACTAAGGTAGAAAAATGCCACAAACTGCCTGAAAACAAAACACTATTTAAAGCGAACCTGTCAGCTGTTTTGGCCACTATAAGATGTGGTCACTGCCTTTCATGGCTTATCTACGGCATTCTATAATGCTGTAGATAATCCCCCGATCCGATCTGCGAGATAAGAAAAATAAGTTCTATTATACTCACCCGGGGGGGGGGGTCCGGTACGGTCCGATGGGTGTCGCAGGTCCGGGTCCGGTCCTCCCATCTACTTGCAACACCGTCCTCCTGCTTGATAAATAGCTACCCGGCATCACGCTCCTGTGAAGGCGTACTTCTATGACCTGTTGGGGGCAGAGCAAAGTACTGCAGTGCGCAGGCGCCAGGAAAGGTCAAAGAGACCCAGCACCTGCGTACTGCAGGAGTCTGCTCTGCCCTCAACAGGGCAGATAGGTACGACTGCGCAGAAGCGCGATGTTGAGGAGCGATGAAGCAAGCAGGAGGGCAGCATCGCAAGAAGATGGGAGGCGGTGGACCCGGACCTGCGACATCCATCAGACCATACCACAACAGACCGCCCCAGTGGGTGAGTATAATAAAACTTATTTTTCTTATCTTGCAGGTCTGACCGGGGGATTATCTACAGCATTATAGAATGCTGTAGATAAGCCCTGAAAGGCAGTGGCCGCAACTTATAGCAGCTAAAATAGCTGACAGGTTCCCTTTAAGCATACTTCTGTTTTTTGAAAAACGTCGGAAGCACAAAAAAGTCAATAAAGTAAAACCAACACTAAAAAAAACACAGTGTACAGTATGTATAGTTTTTCATTAGTCCCCTATGAATTCTCAGCAAATGACAGGCCACAATATTTTTCCCATAAAAAGCCTGATTTTTTCAAAAAGATTGAGCATGAAAGCATTCTAATCCAGTTTGCAAATCCAATTAGTCATGTGGTGATATATGTGTATGATGACTTGTGTACAGTATAACACATTCACTCATACCAATGTGTACCCTAAATTGTTTTGCTTTTGATTTGAACTTTATAAAGACTTGTCACAAATTCTTAAGGGATTCATGGCAGCTCTGGGTCTGCTTCAATTTAAATGTTGTTTTTTTCCTTTGGTCCAGCAAGAACTAATGACAGTCTCTTGGTGGCAGCTTCATTTAGGCTGTCAACTGATGTTGCTTTGCAGCCACTCCCACCTTCCTTTAAATAGTCATATGACCCATCAGCTGATCGTTGGTGATAGAGTTTTCTTCTATGCAGGCCAGCTTGGTGTGTAGAGCTCGCATGTGATGGTGGTGTTGCTTCTGTGGAAGTTCTGCTATCCTGGTGACATTTTCTCTTCTGCTCTTGAGCTTAGCAGCAGATTTGAGCTGAGTAATATCATTTTTGTCTGTCCGTTGTTTGTCTTTTTCCTGGTGTAATATAATCTGCAGTGGCTATGCTAGCATCCTTGCTGGCCAGTGCACTAGTCAGGGTTAGTAGAGGTGACAGTCAGGGACTTGGCATGTGACGGCGGCGGGGAAAGGACCCACATAGGGCATTAGGCAAACATAGAGACAGGAACACGTTGGTGTCAAGAGGTGTCCCATCCCCCACTCCCGAATGTTAGGGCTTTCCTCTCCTTTTTTCCATCCCATTGTACTAATATGCTGTGTCGTCTGCCAGACATACTCGTGTCAGGACATGACAAGACCAATGTTCTTCATGCCAGTCCCGATGAGGAGGTATGCATCTTGCAGAATTCTGGTGTAAAAGCTTTGATGACTTGAGCCCATTATGTTTTCATAAAATCCCAATCATTACAGTGTGGTGCATTTGGTGTAATTTATCACAGCACCAAAGTTAATGCAGCTCTTTAATGAAGAAACCCTAGAGTCTTATTTAGCAGAGCTGATAATGGTGAATTAGAACTCTTTTGACAATTGCGATGGATTTAGGGTATTTTGAGGGTGCTGAATTAAAAAATCCCATTACTTTTCTTGAATTGGTTCTAGTTTTTGAGGTAATTCATCCATGAAAATAATGTGTTCCCCCAATGTGACTTGTGTGTGATAAATGAAATAGCTTTTGGTCTTATGGCCTGTCTTGTGACTTATGAACAGTGTCTTAGGTGATGAAATATCCCATAGAATTGTCTAGTATTTTAATTTTATAGGCTTACAATGCTATAAAAGTGACTCTTTGAAGCCAGAATTCTACTATAATTATTTACTACTATTTAATATCTCAGAAACTGGAGCCAGACTGGCAAAACCAAAATCATATTCTAAACCAGCACCATAAACGTAATATAAAAAAGTTGATCGGCTTGTATAAACATGCCATCAATCACCCAATGAATGAGCACAATTGTTTGTTGGTTGATTAAATTTCTCATGCCAACAATAGAATCAGTGTTATCAGCAGAACATTGTCCTGTGTGAACAGGATGCCGATACTTTTGATATTCTATGGCCATAGAACGATCATACAATTCTTTTTTCTGAGTGCATAGAATTCAGGTCAGCCTGAATAAACAGGCCATTTAATGACCATTCATTGGCTTGTATGTAGTCATGGTTGGCTTGTGGTTGGCTAGTGTAAATGGGCCATAATGCATATCATAAATGTGATGTGATTGGCGTCCATCATGGCATGTCATCTACGAGGAGCATTTATTATACATTTTTCAGATTTAGGTTCTATTCACATCATACAGCAAAAAATAAACGGAACCTGTATTCAACTGAAAAATACAATATAGACCACATAAAAAAATCTTAAATTTAGACACTAGTGGTTTACAGAGAAGATGAACTATGTATTCCACTATTTGGCCAGAAACATTTGACGTGAAAGCTTCATGCATTTATTGTATATGTAGTCAGATATACTAAACCAGAGTCATGTACTAGGTCAGAGATCTATCCAAGGTTCTTCAGAGCCTTATATTCTGCCATGTTTAGATAAACTGTGTATCCTTTGACTCACAGGACTACAGGACAAATTATACATAAAATGTTGATGCACGTTTTGATTAATAGGTGCAATAGTTAAAATAAATCTTATTCCAGATAATTCTGATCTCATGACATTTTAGAATTCCCTTTCTTAAGCCAAGTGTTTATTCCTGATTACTGAGACCATTCTCTAGTGATTTTACATAATACACAGAGATATCCCACCCACTTTGCTTTTCTGCATCTAGGTCAAGCATTCTCAGTAGATGTAGCACAAAGTCTAGAAAAAGGAATAGAGAAATAGCAGCAAATTGCTCATTGTCATAGAATTTAACCTCCGACTTCTAATCAAACAAAAACACAATTCCACATTGTTATACAGTGTAGCCAACATCAAAGTGTATAGGAAAGGTGCAAGGAGCTGCGGGCGTTAATTAATTTGGATTTATGGCATAAAGGGATGTGTCAGTTTCTTACTGCGTTAAGAGTCATTGGGTGGGTTGATGATTCTTAATACATTTGAAGGATGTGCATTTAGTGATCCTTTAACCATTAGGTGCTGGAAGAGGTACACCATAGTGTTGAGAAGTTGGTTATCGTGTATTGTTATGATGGACAACTTAGAGAGGAAAATCCTACAAAGGACTACCCATTAGGGTTCATCTTGTTTGCAGAAGATGCTGCAGATGGCACAACACCAGGAACATCCACCAACCCTGGAGAATCAAGAGAGTGTGGCTTCGCTCTGAAGTAGGCTGCAATACAGAACCCGCCCCCTTACTTCCCACACACCCAGTCCTCCATCTCTTTCTCAAAAGGCATTGGATACCGGCTGCTGCTAGTCTCCAGCCCATCCATCATCTCCCTCTAGGCACTCCTGTTCCAGCCAGCTACTCCAGTTGCTCTTCACGTCGCGAGCTGTGAGGAAATAGAATGCAACTGTGGCCCCCAGTGTAGCTACTTTACCTATTGAAGTTATAGAAGAGCTTAAAAATTGTGTCATACCACCTCCTGCAATTGCAGAACACCCTCATTGCAATAACCTTTGGTCACTGTTATGGGATGTGAAAATAATAGCAAGGAGGTCAGGAGAAAGGTGTGCAGTTAATTGGTCAGTTTTCCTCTGTGTCTTTTCATTTTTAGGTAGAGAATGTGACACGCTTTCTGTCATAACCACTAGTACGCCCGTCATAGCCGGAATTATCAAGACAGGAGAACTGGCAGGCAGGAGTAGTCAGAAAGCAGCATCAAAACCAGAAGGTTCAAATCAAAGGCAAAATCATAAGGTGGGTGGGTAGTCAGAAAGACAAGCAAGGTCAGGAACATAAATAAACTATAGACAACACGGGAAGCTACTAATAACCATCAAAGACGTTGCTATTACTGGAAATCGGGCACTGACTGCATGAAGTTTAAATAAGAAGGTGTTCCACCCCTGACTCCAGCAAAACTATCCCAACCCATGGCTCTAGCATAACTATTAACTATCCAGGTCCTAGAATTGCACTGGTGAAACTGACTGGAAAGGAATAATCTGAAATAGCCCAAGGCATATTCACTCAAGTTGAACAACAACAACTCCGGTGCAAGTGCCGCGTCACATAGTGCCAAGAGCAGGGGTAGCTGGATGACATGCTGCCATGGGTGTTACAGTTTCCTCTCTTTCAAGAGAGACCTCCAGTCCTTTAAATCCAGGCTTTTCAAGAAATTAGCTGTGGAATTTTCTGATCAGGCCATTGGCCTTGATATTATTAGCTGAAACGCAGGACCTCTCTTCTGGCCAGTAAGCTTTCCAATGTACAAGATACTATAAGGACTTCCTCACCAGATAAGAATCCAGGATATTTTGCTCCTTATATTCCAGGTTATCTTCAATCCTGATAGGAAGGGAAGGATCTCCAACTGGGCAAACAGGGGAGCGATAAACCTGGAGCAAGGACATATGAAATACTGTATGTTGGGAATTTTAAACGAAGGAGGAAATTTTAAACAAATGGCTATGGGCTTAATGATCTCCAAGTCAACACTATCGCATACTTGGAAAACATAAAATCATTATATTAACAAAATTGTGTTTTTTTTTACCCCTGAAAAATCACTAAGTGTCAGCCATTAGGTGTTCCTTATCTTTAATTTGCTGTCCGCTGCCTGTTGTCAAGTGTAATCCATCTATGCAGCAGCATAAATATTGAGACAGATTACAGGAAGTTGTGAGGATCTATGTCTTTGCTCATGCTCTCCTGTCTGTCAAAAGGAGTTGGCTTTTAGTTCAGCGCAAATAGGCCTTTGAATAGTTGCAGGTGCAATGTATGCTAGAATGTAGAGTTGCAAGGAGGTTTATTGTAGTACACGAAAAAAGATGTTTCGGTCAATGTGACCTTCTTCAGTTACTACAAGGGTCACATTGACCGAAACATCTTTTTTCATGTACTACAATAAACCTCCTTGCAAATACCTTTAAGTTGAGTGCTAGGTTTATATTTGTTGCTCTAACGATTTGGGAACCTAACCTTAGCACCATCTTGAGTTGTGCTCATGGTGTTCTTTCTATAGAATGTAGAGTTGGTCCTAATATATTATCATGTCCCATTCTATCAACCATAACAGGCGACTTTGGCCATTAAAGTGAATAAGAGAGTACAGACTCTTACCTAACAGCATCCGCGGATCTTCTGTTGAATGGATGGCTTGAAGCAATGTCATCATTGTAGCATGATGCACATAGGCCAGACAATTAAAAAAATCTAAATAGCCACAGATGCCATCCCATTTCAGTGGCCAGAGACCACTGTTGTGGCCAATGCAATTGGATATGAACACCAACTCTACTAGAAAGTTAATGAAAGGAAGTTCCAGCATTTATATTTCTGGAAATATGCTGATAAATAGGAATCTTTGACACAACAGAAGTGGAAGGCAAGAGCATGAGAATTGGGACAGATCCTGTACATAACTAGACTGATGTGTGCACCAAAAGCAGTTTTATCTTGTTCTGGAGAATGAGGGCAACAAGGCCAAGCTCTTCATCAGATTTTATATGAAAGGACAAGTTAACGCTTTAAGACTTAACTGCACAATACGTTAGTGTGTTGTATAAAGCTAAATACATGTTTCCTGTAGTATATTTTCCCTGCATGCTGCCCTGTTCATCAAGACTTTGGGAGGTTGTGTTATGTTTCAGAAAGTGAACTGATGGATTGCTTGTGAACAAACACATAATTTTATCAAGTATGATGAAAACATAAGGGTTTTGTTATGATGACTCAAACAATACAGGACCTGTTCCCACATTGCCGTCCTGTGAAAAGAAATTCCTGTATAATTATTAAATAATAACACTTACTTATTCAATACTCCGCTTCAAAATCTGGTTTAAGAAAAGCTCACAGTACGAGAGGTACTTATGTGGTTTCCTTGGATACTAGATGATGCCAATCAGGGCTGTGTTTTTATCTGGAAGTGGTCTCCCCGCTGAGAAACAAGGCATGGTGAGTAGCTGTTTTTACACCGCAAGTAAATAGGAACTTTGTTTATTTTACATAGGGTCCGTGACCCAGATAAGTTTCTGCGCCCCCTTCATAGGCTCGGTAAGAAGTACACGAAGGTATTCTGGTCAATTTATTTCGGAATGTCGCACAATCAACTAAGTAAATCTAATTCTATTTGCTGACAATTACGCCATGTTAATGCGGTTACGTGAACATTCACAATTCATTTTATTCCTTATAATCATATTGTTGCTAAGCACCCTCTTCTGTCTCTTTCTACAAAACGGGGTCTACTACTTTATCTCTACAGCATTTTATGAAAGGGGAACATTAATTATCATTGTTTTTAATTTAATACTGATGAGAGCTACAAGACTGGCAGAATTACAGCAGAAAAGAAGGTCCAAGGCCTCTTCCAAGAAGCGTTTTCTCTATTTATTTGCTTATTTATTCCATTCCTGAAGTGCTCTTCTGCGTACTACATACACAACAAGCACTGAGCACTCAGCCTTTCAACACTAGACCCGTTCTAATTTTGGGACCGTAATTAATGGCTCCTTTCTGGCATGTCTTACGCTCTTCTGACTTTACTCCACATACTACAAGGGTTAAATCTACTAATGACTAAGACATCTGGGTACCATCCTGGGAAATAATAACAAGGAAGACAGATATGAACATAAGAGCCTTTTCTATTATATAGTTGTCATGTGGATCCGTCCTGTGTGACGCGACCATCAGGCCGGTAACTAAAACAACAGGACGCGACACGTGATACTGTCCTGTGTGACACGGCTCGCAGGCCGGTAACTAAAACAACAAGACAAGGGGTAGGGAAACAGTTACAATGGTGGGCCTTGCGATAGGGAAAGGGGACGTGGAGACCTCCTGCACTCCCCTGAGTCAGTGTCCCTAACGCTCCTAACGTTCCCTATGCCGGTTCCGCACCAGGCGCCGATCACAAACCTGTCACCCTAGCACACCCTACACCTATCCCTTGCTAGGGAGCTGGGTGGCGCAGGCACTGGCCCCACCGCTGTACTAATACACACTAAGGAAAAACACAAACGGGGAAACACAACTTAGCTTTAGTCTGTTGCAGTTGCTCCTGGCAACAGAGTCCACCACCAGAATGCAGCTCTCCTCCTGAATCGCTGCCACCAAGCTCTGTCAGAGCTACAAGGAAATCCCCTATGATTCCTTCCACACCAGGGCTAAGACAGTGCTGCAAGGAATGCTCTCCAGCTCCTTCCTCCACCAAGGATGGTTGAAATGAACACTATCACCAACACTGATTGCAGCACCTGTGACTCTTTTATAGCAGAGCCAGCAATCACACCTGCATTATAATCATGAGCACTTAACTAAAGAAACTAAAGTGCAATGACACTCACCACCACCGGGGCAAACTCAGAACAAGCGACACCACAGTGCAATACTCCTAATGGCCACCGTGGGCAAAAACCAACCTTAAGCACAGCTTAGGAAAAAAAAAGGTTACCTGTGCTTTATATCAGTCCTGATCCAGCATGGATCATGACAATAGTTCAATGATGAGATCCTGCATGTAGAAGAGATTTGAAATGAGTTCTCGTAGGAATGAACACAGCAATTAAAGGGGTTGTCCATTTTTGACAATTCCTACTTTTTTTGAAGGGTGCCTTGACAATAGGCAGACTATATGGAATTATCTGTTAAGAAATCTGACAGTAAAGGCTTCCATACACATTAGATTGCTATCCGCCAAACAATTGGCCAACACCTATCTCTCCCAACTCCTCCATGCATAGAAAACGAGCATTCCCGTGTGCTCTATGATAGAAATGCTGCCAGGTATCATGTGTTCGGGGAGAGTCAGGAGGTCCCCATTTAGATAACATAGCTACTATAATTGGTGGTTCAGCCAACTTTAATCTACTGGGTATGGGGGTTAATTGGGTATAATGTGTTCAGTTTCCTCACAGAGACCCCACTGGAGAAGTGAAGTATTACACAGTGCCAATTCTAGTTAATGTTTGTATGATGCGGGACAGGTTCTCCAAGAACTATTTCTTACCTCTTTCCATTCTGGACAAGAAATGAGGATTTTGAAAAAAGTTCCCCAAATAGGGTAAATGTAAATGGGCTTTAGAAACTATAAAATCTTTTTGAATGAGACCCTACTCAGGATAACACAGAATCCTTTTCTTGTGGCTCTGTGACAAAACTTGATACAGAAAATATTCACATAAGTCCTCCTTCAACCAATCGTTCATTATGTCCATAATTATACATATATTGGGGAGATGGGCAAATTCATTTGATGCAAATTAAATTTGTGTATAATTTTATGAAATTCACAGGTCCGGCATGTTCGAACAGTTTACAATTGTATTTGATCATATCACTGACAAGTTCATGCATCAATCTTACATATTGCAGAAGGTGCATCAGAGACAGAAGGGTCACATGATCTCAGATGCCCCTATGCAAACTTCCCCATAATGACTTGCCTTGCAGTAATCACATCATATGCAGTTAATCAGGAGGAACCAGGATTAGGACAAGGTATTTTGTTGCCCTAGGCAGATGAAGCCACTGTCTCTCTCCCATCCCTTCATTGCTCCTGCCTCCTCCCAGCAAAGGAATGGATCAGAGAGTAAGGCAACAGGACTCACCCCCCGAAGGATAAGTGATGACTGCTTCCACCAAAATTGTTGCATTTTCCACCAAAGTTGTGTACTTTAGTGGTGAAGCTTTCACAGTTAGATATAGGAATTAGGAATCACTAATTGTTTGTGGACCATTTATAAGATACCAAGTACAAATAATGATATTTGTCCCTGATATCCTATATTTTAAACATCAGACCCATGGATAGTCATGGAAATTAATAATGTGGGTCGTTTGGTTTCCAGCATTTGGGGAATACCATAATGAAAACTAAACAGACTCTATAATAGATAAACAGATAGGTCTGATGGTTTTTGTGTCCATCATGTGACAAATACAGCTTGAAACAAAGCTGATAGTGGTTCTTGTGCTATATTCCTGTACTGAGAATGGGTCTGTTGATGTATTCATGTATTGATAATGGTACTGGTGCAGTATTCATGCTTTTGTCGTAGTTCTGGTGATGTATTCCATTTCAGATAGTGGTATTTATGACGTATTTATAGAGTGATGGTTGTTCTGGTGCTGTACTCCTAATTGCTCTGGTGAAAATTCTTGTAGTGATGGTGGTTCTGGTGAGGTATTCAACACCAAAACCATCATTAGTACATAAATATGATACCAAATTCATCAGTACATAAATAGAGCACCAAAGCCACAGCCATAAATAATACATGATTAAAGCACTAAAATCATTATCAGTAGATAAATAGGTTACCAGAACCACCATCAGGACATGAATATGGCACCAGGATCATCTGCAAATAAATACAACACCAGTACCACCAAAAGTACTTGAATACAAGAAATAAACTTAGTACAGCAATCCATTTCCAAAATATCAAGCCTACCAATAATGGCACTTTAAAGCATCCAAAAATATCCAAAGAGACAAGAAAAGCATTGCCATAAAAAGGGTAATTTTTATTAAAGCATGATAGCTAAACAATAAAAGCACATAAAAACAGATTCCAGTCCAAAAACCAAACAGGGTGAGTATATACGTGTGAGAACAGCAAACCTGTTTTACTAATCCAAATTGACAACCAAACATTTAAAATTCTGTATATGTACCTACATATCTAACATTTTTTTACATCCTTTATAGAAAGGGTTACATAATTGTGGTTGAAAGATAGTCAAATGTTAATTATAGTGATGTAAAAAATGTATGGTAAAAGAAAAGTGGCAATATCAATGGATGGGTGAGTTAGTGAAAAAAAAAAAACGTACCATGGCTAACAATGTGGGATAAGCAACACCACCACCAGCACCAGCAATAGCCATCTGGCCAGTAGTATAACCAAACACAGGCTATAACTGAAGTGTTTTTCAATAACACATGATATTTATCTGATACTATTGATCAAAAAAGCAAGGTAAGCCCAATCAAGATGGTGCTATCTCTAGTATTGAGACTAGGGGATGAATGACATCATATGATTATAAGTTTAACCTGGGGTGTGGAGGACAGCAAGTGATTATGAATTGAGACTGGGCGGTGGGTACAGAAAATGATTATGAATTGAGACGGGGGATGGGTACAGCAAATGATGAATTGCGATTGGAGGGTGGGGGTACAGCAAATGATTATAAATTGAGACTGGGTGTGGGGTACAGCAAATGTTGATGAATTCAGACTGGAGAGTGGGTACAGCAAATAATGATGATTTTTGACTGTGGGATGGTGAGAGCAAATAATGATGAATTGATACTTGGGGATGGGGGACAGTAAATAATTATGAATTGAGACTTGGGAGTGGGGAACAGCAAATGGTGATGATTTGAGACAGGAAGGTGGGGAACAGCAAATAATTATGAATTGAAACTGGGGAATGGAGGACATCAAATGATTATAAATTTAAACTGGAGGGTGGGGGACAGCAATTGAGTCTTGGGGTGTGGTACAGCAAATGATTATGAATTGAGACAGATGGCTGGGGGACAGCAAATGATTATGAGTTGATGCTGGGTGTTGGGTACAGCAAATGATGATGAATTGAGACTGGGCATGGGGACGGCAAATGATTATAAATTGACACTGGGGGTGGGGTACATCAAATGATTATTAATTGAGATTGGAGGGTGGGGCATAGCGAATGATTATGACTTGAGACTGGAGGATGGGAGACAGCAAATGATTATAAATTAAGAATGGGGTTGAGGGAGAGCAAATGATGAAATGAGGGTGTGGGACAGCAAATGAAAAATTGCAGGTGGTCCTACTACTGTGCAATGTGCCATTAGGTGGCTTATTTCTTCATCTGACATAGTATAGAGGTTAGGGAAAAGGTGGGGAATATGCTCTGGAAGCGGCACTCTAGATAACTTTGTATATACTGTAGAGGTGGTCTGCTGATGAGTCATTCTGCTACCAGTACAATTACATTATACACTATATACAGGACCCCTGTGTGTAATGCCACTGATGATCTCTTTATTACCTGTACACTATAAACTATATACAAAAGCTCTGGTTTATAATGTCACTGGTAATCACTGTATTACCAGTACACTGACACTATACACTATATGCTATATACAGAACTCCGGTGAATAATGTCTCTGGTGATCACTGTATTACCTGTACACTGACTAAATATACAGAGCTCCTGTGTATAATGTCACTGGTGATCTCTGTATTACCTGTACACTGACAGTACATACAGAGCTTCTGTGTATAATGTCTCCGGTGATCACTGTATTACCTGTACACCGACCAAATATACTGAGCTCCTGTGTATAATGTCACTGATGATCTCTGTATTACCTGTAAACTATACACTATATACAGAGCTCCTGTGTATAATGTCACTGATGATATCTGTATTACCTGTAAACTATACACTATATGCAGAGCTTCTGTGTATAATGTCACTGTTAATCACCGTATTACCTGTACACTATACACTATATACAGAGCTCCTGTGTATAATGTCACTGTTAATCACCATATTACCTGTACACTAAACACTTTATACAGAGCTCCTGTGTATAATGTCACTGATGATCTCTGTATTACCTGTAAACTATACACTATATACAGAGCTTCTGTGTAAAATGTCACTGTTAATCACCGTTTTGCCTGTACACTATATACAGAGCTCCTGTGTATAGTGGCACTGGTGGTCACTGTATTACCTGTACACAATTTACAAAGCTACGGTGTGACAATATTTGTTCCTTGTAAGTGTCATTATTGATCATTTTCAAAAATCTGTATGAAACATTTCTTTAAAGAAAAATAAATAAAAAAGAGTATTGAGTATTATAACAAATGTTTAAAAGGTTAGAGTAGAATAGGGCCCGTCCTAAAGAGTCTATTGTGCTGTGGTGATGGCTTAAAAATGTTTTTGTCCGAATCAAAAGCTAATGGCTATGTATGTGATTCAGTGTTCGATTGGAACTGTTAATGTGCAATTGGTGAGGATGTGGTGGAGAAGTGGAGTTTTTCCAAAAGTGGGTGGTGGAACTGTGGAAAGTTTGTGGGCTGGAGACAGAGCTGGGGTGGAGCCTGAGAGGAGTCTCAAGGGGAATAGAAAATTTTGCAAGTATTGGGCAATGAAATTCCTGGTGGCAGCTTTGCTTATGTGTACAAAGTACAAAAAAACCTAAAGCAAAACCAAAGAAATGAGCTGGACCACATGTTGGTATAAGTGCAATATATAGGTGCACATTCACACTGTGGTCATCAACAACTGAAACCTAAGGATAAAAAGAAAATGAGCAGATACCCTGCAGTAAATAAATAAGTTAATAGTAATAATACAAAAAAGATAGATAGATAGATTGTAAAAACAGAGATCCTGTTTTCCATGTTCGCCGTGGCATATGTTTTAGGGGCAGTAATCTTGTGTTCTTATGCCAGCGCTGACAAAGGTCTGGTTGTCAGTGATACCTTTAACAGCTAAATTTATCCTGGACTGACAGGAGCAGGTGGTAGTGGGCCTGCCAGACACTTGTGCAAGGGAATCTCGCTTCTTACAGGTCATCAGCTAGAGGGGAAAAAGCTACTGTCCTCATGTAAGATACATAGTGAGGCAACAGAACCCGTACTGCGGGGTTTCTCTTCAAAGCCAGCTGGTCTGGCTTTATTATACAGGAATTTTTTTACCTGTCAGAGTTTGATCAACAAGACCCTCAGCAGGTGCTGCAGGGCGCGTCTTCCTGGGGAAGCAGGGCACTGGTAAGTTTTTTCATAATGCAATTCTATTAAAATAATGACTAATAATTGATCCTTGCCACGGTGCTCATGGAGCCTACCTGTTACTGACTATCTATGTAGTAGAGCTGAATTTGACATTTGATGCCTTTTGTGCATTTTACAATACTAGGGAGAAAAAAGCATAGAAAACATAACATAATACTCAGATATGCTCTGCTGATCGACAAACTCAGCTCTGCTTCATTTCTCTGAATGTATACTAATGTCTCTTTTCACAAACCTTTTGCACTTTTTGCAGTTAGCTTGTGAACCTACTTTCCGAAGTGGTATCTTTTTTTCTTGTTCCTTTCATTCATATGGAAATTACCAATTTTTTATATAAACATAAAAAATATCGTATGCCACAAACCGCTCTTTGTCTGTTCCAAAAATGGATTCTTTTAACTTTCTTGCAATCTGGATTTAATAAAATGCATTAGTTCTCAATTAGCGGAAAAATAAAATCTTTGCTCATCAACACAAATGGCAAGAAGACGCTCAGCAACGGAGAGTAGCGAGATATTTACTGAAATCGATGGAAGAAATTTAGATTTAGCCGTAGACATATATGGTGCCGCCGATTTCTCTGCAATCATAACCCTGGACTAACCCTAACCCTAAATACATATGTTTGTATTTATGGGAGGCTTAAAAGAAAATACTTGTGCTTTTAATTAATGACGATTAGGGCTCATTCAGATGAGCAAAAAATCGACATCACACACCTAGTGTTAGCGTGTAAAAACATTCTATGGTGGCGCAAAAAAAAAAAAAAATCAGATCCCATTTGGGTTATCTGTTCTGTGTATGATTTTTACGGATATAATATTATTATTATTATTATTATTATTATTATTATTAAGGAAACTGTATTTCATCTTGTGCATTTTAAAATGTTGATGTATAATAATGGAGGCCACCCGGAGGATGACAATGTGGATGAAAATTGTCTGACTTTTTTTTGGATAGAACGGGGACAGTTTTTCATCTTTTAGTCTGAACCCGACCCTACTAACATCAGATCCATGCTGAAAGAGCGGAACTGAATTTGGTTTTATATTTTGGCGGCCACATACCGTAATTCGTAAATTGTGATAGCAGAATAAAGATAACACATTAGGTTTGTCTATTATTCTACATAAATATCGAGGATATCATGCTCCAATATTTAGTGTTGGCTGAGAAAAAACGTAGCTCTCCTAAATCTCACAAAGTCAGTGTTGCTACCTCTGTGCAATAATGAGAGTGTTACTTAGGGTGAAAACGTTAGACTATCTCACTTGGGGGGAACAAAAGCTTCATTATGATATGTAGACATAGAAACAGGGAAGGATGATTTCTTCCATAGTTCAGTGGTATTTGGAGCATCTTAGCTGACATGTAATGTACGTGCCATGCAATAATTATGATTATCTATGGACAATCTGAGGATTAATCCATAATGAAGCTGCCTGATTCCAGACTTTGGCTCCTGCTATCTATGAGCTGTATGGAGCTAGGAAAAAGCCCCTATAGCTGTCTGTGGGGTCCTATGTACCTCTGTATATCTCCAATTTTATAGAAATGTTTTTTTTTATACATTTAAGAATCCAACAGAAAAAAAAAATTCTTTTCTATCTTATGATTTAGGGCTTTTCTACATGCCCATGTTTTCAGTCAAAGTGGTAGATGACAGACCATAGAAATAATCAATGGCACAATCACTCCACGCGGGAAAAAAAACAACGCAGCGAGCGTCGTACGATAGATGGAAGTTGGTTGGATAGAATTGCGACAAATGGTACAAAAACATTCATTTCCTCCAGAAGGGACGAGCCCAACCCTTGCACTAGACCTGTGAATAAGACCTAATGGCGATTGCTTTCCCTGGAAGTCTTCTAAGGAAGATTCTCTTTGTAACGTCGAACCATAAAACTCCATTAGCACCATGTCTGTGAAGTTTTGCCCTCATACATCTTTCTCCACATACGCATTTACCGTTCTTTCCCTTATCTTACATTATTGATTGTGCTTTTCACTGTCAACTTTTTTAGAACTGATTTGAAAACTTTTAGTCTATGTTCCCGCGATGAGCTCTTGGTGATATTTTTATGTTTTCTGCAACATTTCTACCAATGTAAAGTAAATTAGGTGATTTGCATTTTTTACGGCATTTTTATTTTTTTACATGTGTTTTTATCGCGTTTTTGATTCTTGTTGGTACGTTATGTTTCAAACTAATGTTTTTTTTTATATTTCCTGGTATTTATTGATATATAGTCATATGCAAATTACATGCATACGCAGAGGATGAAGTTTATATAGATTTTAACTTCCATTTTACCCTGTGGAAATTGACTTTCCATGTGATTTTGAAATCCACAGCATGTCAATTTCTTTTTGATGTAAATATGCATTATATTGTCAGATTTTCCCCATAGATTACAATAAGATGAAAAAATCTGCAGATAAAATGCAAACATGCGTTTTTATTGTGTTTCCACAGCGAAAATGCATTAAAAACGCATCAAATCCGCACATGACTTTATCGGTAAAGTTTTATCAAGGCTAACTAACAGGATGTTTCCAATACAAAATAGTTTAATTTAAAACACAACATACTAAAAAAAGACAAAAACAGCAGCGGAAAAAAAAAGCTATAAAAATGCCTGTAAGCAAAGTGTACTAAAAAGTCAATAAAAAAAAACTCAAGAAAACTCAACTTTACTCGTTCCAGAAATATGCAGCATCAAAAACTCCCCAAATACTCAATGTGGGAACTTGGCTTTAGAAATCATATCTGTTCAGCCTCCATTTATTACAAAGCAACTGTTGAATGTGCGGTTTCAAGAGTAGAGGAACCGAAGAGCCACCTGTCATAGACACATGCCATGTACATTCCTGCCATACATCAAAAAGATTACTACACTATTAATAAATCATTTTTCCAGGATTTATCTTTTGCTAATATTTAGTTTCGTAAAAAAATAAAAATGGCGTAATACAAAACAGTCATGTTCTTTTATTGTATAGATGTGTAGATATATTCATGATTACATACATTTCACACTACGTGGGTTGCTGGGCTCATTTTCTGCTGTGTGGATGATATTCGTATACCCAGCCACATAACGGTACGGTAAGCAATTCTCAATATGAGGATATAGGCAATGAGCACCTTGTTGATGGGTTACACTGATTTACTCATCATCATCCCACTGCCCAAAATGTGTGTGTGAGGCGATAATGCCAAAGTCTTATCATTGCTGAAAGGTTAAAAGTCACCTAGGGTCACACAAATGGTCATGTATGTTGCGTCATCTAATGTCTTCAATTGGGAAATACACAAAGCTGCAATTAATAGGTCTACCACAGTGTACGGCCTCATCACATGTCCGTGTTAGCAGTACGTGTGACAGCTGGCTTTTTTTCACAAATGCCACTCGCACCCATAGTAATCTATGCTGCTATGCACATGTCCGTTCTTTTCCAGCAGCACAGATGACAAAGGTCAATATAAGTCTATGGGTGTGTGAAAAACACATGCAGCATACGGATGACATCAGTGTGCCTTTCGTGTGACGTCCACGTACTGTATGTGTTTAACATTTCCAAGTATAGAAGTACAGGTGCATCTCAGAAATTTAGAATATCATGGAAAAGTTGATTTATTTCAGTTCTTCAAAACAAAAAGTGAAACTCATATATTTTATAGAGTCATTACAGAGCAATCTACAGTGGGTATAGAAAGAATTCAGACCCCTTTAAATGTTTCACTCTTTGTTTCAATGCAGCCATTTGGTAAATTCAAAAAAGTTCATTTTTTTCTCATTAATGTACACTCTGCACCCCATCTTGACTGAAAAAAACAGAAATGTAGACATTTTTGCAAATTTATTAAAAAAGAAAAACAGACATCACATGGCCATAAGTATTCAGACCCTTTGCTCAGACATTCATATTTAAGTCACATGCTGTCCATTTCCTTGTGATCCTCCTTGAGATGGTTCTACTCCTTCATTGGGGTCCAGCTGTGTTTAATTAAACCCATATAGAATTGATTTGTAAATCCACACCCCTGTCTATATAAGATCTCACAGCTCACAGTGCATGTCAGACCAAATGAGAATCATGAGGTCAAAGGATCCTGATCAGGAAATGCAGAAGCGTGAAACGGCCGTAGTCCGTGCCTAGCACATTGCTCCGTGCCGATGCTTTTTAGCATTCAATAAAATCTACAATATTTGAATGGTGAGTGCCATCCTTCATTTCTTCTTTTTTGCTTAGATATTGGACTTGTTGCCTCTTGGATTGAGCACCCATTCTTATTGGGTTTATGGCATTTATTTTTGGTGTGTGATTTGATCCCCAAGCTTAACGCTGGGGTTGTGGTGGTTGCAGTGGTGCCAAACCCTTTTTCCTTTCATGGATTACACTGATGACACACAGATGACACATTAATGACACACTGTTGACACACAGATGACACATTGATGACACAATAATGACACATGGATGACACACTGATGGCACAATTATAGCATAATGATGACACACTGATGGCACAATGATGATGCATTGATGGCACACTGATAACACACGGATGACACACTGATAGCAAACTGATGACACACTCATGGCCCTTGGATGACATACTGATGGCACAATGACGACACACTGATGACACATTGATAGCACACTGATGACAAACTGATGGCACACAGCTGACACACTGAAAACACACTCATGACACACAGAGGACACACGGATAACACACTGATGGCACACTGATGGCCCACAGCTAAATAAATGAATAATATTTATATAGCGCTAACATATTCTGCAGCGCTTTACAGTTTGCACACATTATCATCGCTGTCCCCGATGGAGCTCACAATCTAAATTCCCTATCAATATGTCTTTGGAATGTGGGAGGAAACCGGAGTCCCCGGAAGAAACCCACCCAAACACAGGGAGGAAACCCATGCAAACATGGGGAGAACTTACAAACTCCTTGGAGATGTTGTCCTTGGTGGGATTTGAACCCAGGACTCCAGTGCTACAAAGCTGCAGTGCTAATCACTGAGCCACCATGCTGTCCTAGGATGACACACTGATGGCACACTGATTGCACATTGATGACACACTGATGGCACAAAGATGACATACTGATAGCACTCGGATGACACACGGATAACAGACTGATGGCACACGGATAACAGACTTATGGCACTCAGATAACACACTGCTGACACATGGATGACACACTGACACACTAATGGCACAATGATGGCACACTGATGACAATCCATTGACACACAGATAGCACACTGATGATACACAGATAACACACTGATGGCACACTAATGGTACAATGATGACACACTGATGTCACACGAATAGCACACGGATGGCACATGGATGACACACTGACACACTAATGGCACAATGATGGCACACTGATGACAATCCATTGACACACAGATAGCACACTGATGATACACAGATAACACACTGATGGCACACTAATGGTACAATGATGACACACTGATGTCACACGAATAGCACACGGATGGCACATGGATGACACACTGAAACACAGATGACAGACAGATGACACATTGATGGCACAATGATGACACATGGATGACACACTGATGACACATTGATGACACACTGATGGCACTCGAATGACCCACTTATGGCACAATGATGACACACGGATGACACAATGATGGCACACTGAGGACGCTTTGATGTTACACTGATAACATACAGATGACACACTGATAGCACACTGATGACACATTCATGGCAATCGGATGACAAACTGATGGCACAATGATGACACACTGATGGCACAAAGATGACACACTGATGGCACAGTTATAGCACACTGATGACACATGGATGACACACAGATGATGCACTGCTGGCACATGGAAAACACACTGATGACACATGGATGTCACATTGATCACACATGGATGAAACACTGAGGGCACACTGATGACACACGGATAACACACTGATGGCACTTGGATGACACACTGATGGCACACTGATGACACACGGATGACACACTGATTCAAGAACCCCCCACAAAGATTAAACAAAATATGGCCTAGTTTGTAGAATACAGTTCTTCTTAAGAAAAATATAATACTGGGTGGGCCATTTATATGGATAAACTTAAGTAAAATGGGAATGTTTGGTGATATCAACTGTTTGTAGGACATTAGTATATGGGAGGGGGAAAGCGTTTCAAATTGGGTGGTGCCCATGGTGGCCATTTTGAAGTCGGCCATTTTTGATTGCATCTTTATAAATGGCCCACCCAGGTGTGTCCATACAGTTGTGGCCAAAAGTATTGACACCCCTGCAATTCTGTCAGATAATACTCAGTTTCTTCCTGAAAATGATTGCAAACACAAATTCTTTGTTATTATTACCTTCATTTAATTTGTCTTAAATGAAAAAACACAAAAAGAATTGTCCTAAAGCCAAATTGGATATAATTCCACACCAAACATAAAAAGAGGGTGGACAAAAGTATTGGCACTGTTCGAAAAATCATGTGATGCTTCTCTAATTTGTGTAATTAGCAGCACCTGTAACTCACCTGTGGCACCTAACAGGTGTTGGCAATAACTAAACCACACTTACAGCCAGTTGACATGAATTAAAGTTGACTCAACTTTAGCACTGCTGATCACACTGACTGGTACTGAGGGCACAGTGGCTGGCATTATGGGCACACTGACTGGCACTAAGGAAGAGAGAAAACAGGGAGAGAAAAAAGAAAACAGAGAGAGAGAGAGAAAGAAAGGAGAGCAAAAGAGAAAGAAAGAACAGGGAGAGAAAGAAGAAAGAATAGAGAGAGAAAGAAAGAGGGGAAAGAAAGAAAGAACAGAGAAAGACAGATAAAGAACAGAGAGAGAGAAAGAGAGGAAAGAAAGAAAGAAAGAAAAAAAGAGGGGAAAGAAAGAACAGAGAGAGAGAAAGAAAAAAGAAAGATTAGAGAGAGAAAGAAAGAACAGAGAGAGAGAAAGAAAATGAGGGAAAGACAGAGCAGAGAATCAGGAAGAAAGAACAGAGAAAGAAAAAGAGCGAAAGAAATAAAGAAAGATTCTATAAAGATACTATAGCAGCCCGGCTCCCATTGTAGTGCCCACCTGAGCCTCCTGGTGCAGGACATATCATGATCCGCTCACATGGCCGGCATCCCCGATTCCAAGGTGATCCTGCTGTCTGTGCTGTTGGAGGAGGACATGGTGATGGATCTGAAGCATTCCTAGTTCCATCACAATCTCCTCATGAAATTATCTCTCTTCCGGTGGAACGTCATGTGTGAGTTTTAAATTGCTCCTCGGGGCTCCACCGTGTACACCTGTGTCCGTGGGAAAAGCCCGCTTTGTATGCTTCATACACACTTGGCTCTGCTCCGTACATTCCGTACACACATGGCTCCACTCCGTACACACATGGCTCCGCTCCATATACCCCATACACACGCGGCTCCTCTCCATACACCTCATACACACGCGGCTCCGCTCCATACACCTCGTACACGTGGCTCTGCGCCGTACATGTTGTACACACAGCTCCACTTTGTACACCTTGCACACATCCGGCTCTGCTCCGTACACCTCGCACACACATGGCTCGGCCCCGCTCCGTACACCTCGTACACACACGGCTCCGCACACCTCATACACACACAGCTCTGCTACATCTACCCTGTAAACTCCTCCTGACCCCACACATACTTTCCTCATCCAGCACCATGACAACCAGCACAGCAGAGTCCTGCAGACACCAAGAGGCAGGGCTGTGCGCACAGGACCTGTGATGAGTTCACAGGAGGGGCAGAGTCAGGGGTCACATGATCAGGGGTCTGGACAAAGGCTCCTGATCATGTGACCCCCTGACTCCTCCCCTCCTTTGACCTCTTCCCAGGTCCTGTGTACAGAGAAGAGAGCAGCCAAGCAATGCTGTGAGTGGCTGTGGGGGGGATCTCATGCTAGGGCGAGGATGGGGTGCGTGGGGGGCGTGACAGCTTATCTCCCTGCAGTGCGGGACAGAAAAATCCCAGGAGGGTTCGAAACTATAACCGCTGTGCACGCAGTGGGCCGGCGGCAGGAACAACAGCCAGGCCACTGGCCGCATCAGCTGGCACTGTTATGTCCCTGACTTGACTGTAAGCTCCGATGCTGAGCCTGCATTTTTCCCCACAGATAATGACTGATTTAATCTCTGCTCCACCCATGGCTGTTACTCAGTTAAATCCCGCTGTCAATCTCTGGTATTTAACACGCGCCGGCTGGAAGCGCCTCATTCCAGGCCGCCAATTGGTTGTCATGACATCCGGAAGTCTGCAGAAGATCACAGTGCCATTCATTACGATCCTCCTGTGAATGATGGCTCATGGCCAGCGTTCATAGGAGATCACAACTTCTGCTATACATAGTATAGTAAAGTACAAGCGATCGGATGATCGCAGCTTCAAGTTTTTTAAAAGGACGATGAAATAAAGTTAAAGGGGATAAACTTTTTTTCTAATTTCAAAAAATAAAAAAGGCCAAAAGTTCAAATCAACCTTTTGTCCCACTGAAAATAAAAAACACTTAAAAAATCACACATATCAAACCCTGCTAGGCGGCAGTCATTGCAATCATGAAATGACAACCACAGGGGTCTGCTGCAGACCCTGGTTTGTCATGCCAACCCATTGGCAACCCAAGGTCATGTGACATGGGTGCCGATAGGTGGGATTACTGATGCTCTTCTGGCTCGATCACATTAAATGCCGTTGTCAGAGATTGACAGCAGCATTTAGCAAGTTAACAACGTTGGGTGCATAGCGATGCCATCAGAGATTGACAGCAGCATTTAGCAAGTTAACAACGTTGGGTGCATAGCGATTCCATCCACGGCTGTTAGGTGCACATGTCAGCTGTTCAAAACAGCTGACAAGTGCCAGGAAAGATGTGGGTTCAGCGCCGGAGCCCACATCAAAGGGAGAGACACGACATGTGCAGTATGTGTGCGTGTGTAGCCCATTCACTATCTCCATCCATCCCTCACTCCCTCAAGATGGCTGGACCATCATTGTAAATACATCATTGTAAATACACACCTGTACTTTGTATCTGCCCCACCTCATTGTAGATTGTAAGCTCTCACGAGCAGGGTCATCTTATTTTGCTTTAATTATTGTATTGTTAACGTTGTTACTTATGAATTGTGTTTTGAAACTGTTAAACTGTAAAGCGCTGCGGAATATGTTGGCGCTATATAAATAAAGATTATTATTATTATTACTACATGTACAGCGCATGTGGTGAAGGGTTTAAACTATACAGGTTTGGTAT
This sequence comes from Dendrobates tinctorius, assembly GCF_039654945.1. Lineage (NCBI taxonomy): Eukaryota > Metazoa > Chordata > Amphibia > Anura > Dendrobatidae > Dendrobates > Dendrobates tinctorius. The sequence continues at coordinate 16,732,939 of NW_027361671.1, read as the reverse complement.
TTGCGTACTTGTATTGACCTGGGGACTTAAGAAATTTGTTTTACCATAGAGTGAGCATGGTAAATAAAAAACACCAAAAACAATTGTGGAATTGCAAACAACAAAAGCCCTCATAGGTCTACATTGACGCAAATTTTAAAAAGTTATGGCTCTTGGAGAAAATGGAGAAAAAAAATAAAAAAAGGAAAATAGCCATGGCGTGTAGGGATTAAGTTACATAAGTTACTTTCCCCCACAAACCCAGGGGGACCCAATGTTTGGATTTCTTAGCATACAGCAAAATTAGATAAATTACAAAAGCAATATCAACAGCATCTAGCGCTTTGCCTTGGTAAAAGTAATCTTCTTTATTGCATGCTTTTAAAATCCTCATCAACTAAAACTAGTTAAAATTGCAAACGTGTTTCAGAGCCACATCCTAAATCATGTTTGGAAACAAGATAACACCAGGTATTGCCATAACAAGTATGTAACAGAAATGTCTTCACATAGCAGTTTTTGGTTTTTTTTTTCAAATCATTCTAATGAAACATTTTTTAAAATTAAACTTAATTGTGGGACAACTACCTTAAGATATCAAAATCTTGGAATTTCTTAGTGGAAAGTGTTAATAATGAGAGCACTATGCTTGAATTTGACTCTGTATCCTAGATTACAGGACACAGATTTGGCCTATGTAAGTCACTGATACTTTATCCTGATGTTGATATATAGATTTCTAAGGACCTTGAGACTTATTGCATCTATGGGACAATCTAAACAACCATTTTTGGTATTTGAGTGGGGCGACAGCTGCTTACCCCAGGCTTCGTGAAGGTCAGGGTGGGGTACATGACACCTGTTGCTCTGTGCAGAACATTGATGTGCTATGTATGAACCATGTTAATAAGAACACATTTTATTGCACCTACACAAAATATTCAAATAGTATAAAATAAGCTAAATTGTGCAACGATGTTTACAAACTCTCAAAGTAAAGAAACATACAGGTGCTTCTCACAAAATTAGAATATCATCAAAAAGTTAATTTATTTCAGTTCTTCAATACAAAAAGTGAAACTCATATATTATATAGAGTCATTACAAACAGAATGATGTATTTCAAGTGTTTATTTCTGTTACTGTTGATGATTATGGCTTACAGCTAGTGATGAGCGAGTATACTCGTTGCTCGGGCGTCCTCCGAGTATTTTGGCGTGCTCGGAGATTTAATTTTCGTCGTCTCAGCTGTATGATTTGTGACTTGTAGATAGGTTGAATACATGAGGGAATTCCCTAACAAACAGGCATTCCACACATGTATTCAGCCTGTCTGCAAGTTCCAAATCATGCAGCTGAGACGACGAAAACTAAATCTCCGAGCATGCTAAAATACTCGGAGGACACCCGAGCATGCTAAGGAAAACCAGAGCAATGAGAATATTCGCTCATCACGACTTACAGCCAATGAAAACCTAATATTGATTAGCTCAGTAAATTAGAATCCTTTATAACACCAGCTTGAAAAACGATTTTAAAATCTGAAATGTTGGCCTACAGAAATGTATGTTCAGTAAATGCACTCAATACTTTGTCGGGGATCTTTTTGCATCAATTAATGCATCAATGAGGTGTGGCATGGAGGCAATCAACCTGTGGCAGTGCTGAGGCATTATGGAAGCCTGGGTTGCTTTTGTAAGGGTATGACAAAAATGTTGTTATGGTACTGCTACACTTATAGTGTATTACCACTCATATGGAAGAGTATTGCAACACCTACTGGTGTATTATCTTAGAAGTTAAATCTATAATGTATATATGTTCTGCTGTCTTTTTGTATACTGTCTTATATCTTGTTGCTGCTATGTGCATAGGTTGTGCACAGTGGTTTATAGGGAAAGCGTAGTTCTCTCATTTGGCCACAAGATGGGGGTGTTTTAGTACACTCTGTTCCAAGTATAGTGTAGAAAGTAAATATAGGGTTTAGTGAAGGAGGGGCTGCCGGGAGTTAAGGTTAGATCAGAAGGGAAGTTAGTCAGATGGGGCCAGAGTGCCCAAAGTTTCCTCATGGGCTCTAGGCTCAGGAAGGCTTGGCAGCCACGCAATGTTAAGCAGTGGCAGCCCACGATATCCATGGTCACTGGGCATCATTGCAGTGGGCCAGTACAGTAAGAAGAAGATGTGGCAACTCTTAGCCTGGGCAGACGCCTTTAGGGTGGTAGTCGGTTGGAATGAGGAGCAGAATGAAGTTGAAGCTTCGCAGGCAACGGTACAGATGGGCCAGATGCTTTTCCAGAGGCAGTCAAACCGGGTGGCAGATGATTTCAAGTCTGGGGTAAAACAGTCAGAAGGAATTGTCATCATGGCATGGTTAAACCAGGAAGAATCTGGGGAGCAGTGTAAGACGGTTAGGTCCAGATGTTTGTCGCACAGAAGCGTCAGCAAAGTAGGGAAAGCTGAGGAAGCAAGTGAAGTTGAATGTGAATTCCATGATGTGCTAACTGTGGATATAATGTGTGAAGTTCTAAGTAAAGAAAACATTCAAGTTATCCTGGACTATGTCTCTATTACTAGGGGTAGCCTGGAAGAAGGGCCATCGCCACCTGGGAAGTGCCCAGGGGGACCTGAACCTGGAGACACAGGTATGCTGAGCAGTGGAAAACAGTTTTCTGTGAGGGAAAGTCGGGACACAGATGCTTCATTGTCTCTGGCCATGATTACAGTCCTGGCCTCCCCTTACACTTTGATAGCATCCTTCAGCTCATCTGCATTGTTGGTTCTGGTGTCTCTCATCTTCCTCTTGGCAATATCCCATAGATTCTCTATGGGGTTAAGGTCAGATGAGTTTGCTGGCCAATCAATCCCAGTGATACTGTAGTTTTTAAATCAGGTATTGGAACTTTTGGCAGTGTGGACAGGTGCCAAGTCCTACTGGAGAATGAAATTTCCATCTCCAAAAAGCTCGTCAGCAGAGGGAATCATGAAGTGCTCTAAAATTTCCTAGGAGATGGCTGTGTTGACTTTGGTCTTGATAAAACACAGTGGACCTACACCAGCAGATGACATGGCTTCCCAAACCATCACTGATTGTGGAAACTTCACACTCTGCAGCGCTGGTCACCTATGACTAGAAACCACAGGTGGTGTCACGAATACCCTATTATAAACTTTATTCCCTTGTAATTATCCCTTTTATTGGACGGCTAGGGCCACAGACTGGTTCACTGCTGCCTTTACACATCCCCTTTGAATACCGAAGAGGAAGATGGTGAACAAAGGTATATAATGGTAGTATATATGGGATACTAAATAATACACCATATTGGGCCACAATTACGGCTAGCATCCCACAACCATAAACACCATGGACATTGATAGACCGGTTGCCAGAGACAATATGAAAAGGGGAAGGAACAAGTCCAAAACAACAACCATAGGTCGAATATAAAATTGCTTTATTTGTGGACAGGCAAAAAACAATAAACCATGCTGAAATGCCAGAAAACGGCCCGGTACCGAGTATCCCAACTGCCCTGGAGGGCGATCCAGACGCCTTTGCAGGTGTTTCCAGTTAATTATTCTAATTTACTGTGATAATGACTTTTGAGTTTCCATGGGCTGTAAGCCATAATCATCAACATTAACAGAAATAAACACTTGAAATAGATCACTCTGTTTGTAATGACTCTATATAATATATGAGTTTCACTTTATGTATTGAAGTACTGAAATAAATTAACTTTTTGATGATATTCTAATTTTGTGAGAAGCACCTGTACGTCCTGATGTTCCTGAGAAATCAAAATACTGAGAGGGTGGAAGAAGTGCTCACGGTGTGGTATGCCACAGTTTAAGCCTTTATGCTGTCCCGGTCATGGATAAGAACAGCCAAAGGGACAGAGGTGGCCTATGGGCCGCAGTTTGCCCAGGTTTGCAGTATGCTAATAATGGAATACTCATACTGTACATGTTATGTGGAATGGCTGCCTAGGCACCAATGTTAACCTCTCTAGGCTCCTAGATTGACATTTTTTTTCTTTAAATCAGTTTTATCACTGCTGGAACTGATTAAAATAATCCACAGGCACTTTTACTAAAAATTCAGGTCTAAGAATGACATTAAAATCAGTAAGAAAAGCTACTTATTGGAATGACTCAGCGTGTTCATATGGGTATCCAACACAGCACAACTCAGCTGCAAAAACAATTGACAACTCTGCCATCTGTCTTTGCCTTTAGACAAAGCTAATAACCTAAAGGTACCAGCTGTGCCAAATTGGTACAAATACATTATCCCATTAGGCTTTTTTCGGAATAGTCAAACGATAACTACAGAAAATATGTAAAATAACGATAATTGAAAAACAAAAACATAGATCATTACTTTTTTCTACAGTTGTCAGAAAAGCTTCAATAAGTAATGTTAAGTAGTCAATTGACAAAATGATCTTTACATTAGATGGTAAGCAACATAAGGAAAATATTAAACACCATACTATTTTTAAATTTATACACTTTTACTCTGAAAATTGATACATAATATATAAGTAAAATTATAATTAAATAATTTAATAAAATCTAATAATACCCAACAAACCTTTATAATCATATGACCCATCAAGGTGCACACTACAGCCCTCACAGACATCCCCCAATTATTGCTTCTCTATGAGATCAGATAGAGAGCCACTCAGCTCCAACTTTGGTGAACTTGAGCCCTCAATGTTGTGCTAAATTTTCCTGAAGGAATATATCTGGCTTTCCTTGAAAAATAAGTTTGTTACTAAGGGATAGGACTAGGGATGAGTGAGTAATGAAATACTCGGACTCACTGTACTTGTTACGAGTAGCTCCTAATACTTGGGTAATCGTAACGAGTAGCTAGTCCAATGTAAGTCTATGGGAAATGCGAGTAATGGGCTCTTTGTGTGTGCTGGGCAGGGTGGGGACTGTGTGAAGACTGTGCCGGGCTGGACGGGACTGTGCTGGGCGGGACTGTGCTGGCCTGTGCGGGACTGTGGGGACTGTGCTGGCTGTGCAGGACTGGGCTGTGCAAGACTTTGCTGGGTTGTGCTGGTTCAAGGCTGTGCGCGACTGTGCTGTGCTGCGTTGTGCGGGAACTGTGCTGGGCAGTGTGGGGACTGTGTGGGGACTGTGCAGGGCTATGCGGGACTGTGCTGGGCTGTGCGGGACTGTGCTGGGCAGTGCGGGAACTGTGCAGGGCTGTGCAGAACTGTGCTGGGCTGTGCGGGACTGTGATGGGCTGTGAGGGAATGTCCTGTGCTGTGCGGGGACTGTGCCGGGCTATGTAGGACTGTGCTGGGCTGTGCGGGACTGTGCTGGGCTGTGCGGGGACTGTGCCGTGCTGTGCAGGGACTGTGCGGGGACTGTGCTGGGCTATGTGGGACTGTGCTGGGCTGTACGGGACTGTGCTGGACTGTGTGGGGACTGTGTTGGCTGTGCGGGACTGTGCTGGGCTGTGCAGGACTGTGCTGGGTGTGCGGGACTGTGTGGGGACTGTGCTGGCTGTGCAGGACTGTGCTGGGCTGTGGGGGACTGTGCTGGGTTGTGCGGGAACTGTGCAGGGCTGTGCGGAACTGTGCTGGACTGTGCTGGGCTGTGCGGGGATTGTGTGGGGACTGTGCTGGGCTGTGCGGGAACTGTGCAGGGCTGTGCGGAACTGTATTGGGCTGTGCGGGACTGTGCTGGGCTGTGCGGGAACTGTGCAGGGCTATGCGGAACTGTGCTTGGCTGTGCGGGACAGTGCTGGGCTGTGAGGGAATGTCCTGTGCTGTGTGGGGACTGTGCCGGGCTATGTGGAACTGTGCCTGGCTGTGTGGGACTGTGCTGGGCTGTGCGGGGACTGTGCGGGGCTGTGCAGGGACTGTGCACGGACTGTGCTGGGCTGTGCAGGACTGTGTTGGGCTGTGCGGGACAGTGTGGGGACTGTGCTGGCTATGCGGGACTGTGCTGGGCTGTGCGAGACTGTGCTGGGCTGTGCTGGTGTGACACCCCAGAGTCCGGTTGTCACAGTGACATCGCCTCCCTCTAAAAGGTGAAGTCATGCTTGGAGGCAGAAAAGGGACCCCCATGCCAGGCAACATAGATTTAATCACAATTTCCTGCTGCAGGTCAGAAAAGGGAGATGCCTTATAAATTCTGGCCAGCAGAGGGGGTTGGTGAGTCAGCTAGAGGTGAGCTGAGGGAGTTGTCATGGAAACGAAACAGCTGTGAGCTGTGGAGAGAAATGACAGTTACAACGTGAGGAGGTGAGGAAAAGAGATCTTTCTGGAAGATCCTGTCAGATGAGGACAGGCAGCTGATCTGTGAAGAGGGAAAGGACAAGAGCAGAGACTGAGAGACTCTAGGGAAGCTAAAATACTGCATATAGCAGATCCCTGAGTGAAGCACTAATAAAGAGAAAAGGGACATCAGAGTCCTAGGCTGACAGGAACTGTACGCCCTGATAGCCGAATCTGAAAGTACAGGGGATTGTAAATTCCTGTGCACATTGAACATCTGAGGGCACGTCAGCGGATAAGGAGCCCGGGGCAGATGGTGAAAAGGATGGTACCCGTGGAATAGGCTCACGCTGACAGCCTTACAGGTTAATGAAACCATCACGAATAGAGGGTCGCAGCATAGTTATATACAGCGGAGACCCACACACAAAGAGCAGAAAGGAAGGTCCTAAATCCCCACCTGGCAAGGTGGATCCCCTGAATGCCTCCAGGCGAGCCAGACTCATTCCATCACCTGTATATGGTACTCTGGACTACAACCTATTACCAGTAAAAGGTAAAGAAACTGCAGCTCTCTGTGTCTTTCTCTCATTTATATGCACCCCAACATTTACAGCCATTTTTACTATTTATTTAACATCTTTGCCCTGGGACTACAGCCCTACCTGTGGAGGGCTACAACACCATAGCTGCACCCAACATCCATCCCAGAGAAGCAACACCGCAGCGCTGGTCACCTCTGACTAGAATACCACAGGTGGCATCACGTATTTCACCATCTAATATCTTTAATCTTTATTTTTACCACATAAATACCACACAACTTCCCCCTATTTTTATTACTGGATGCCTCTGGGCCACGGACTGGGTCGCCGCCGCCGTGACACCGTCCCGCATTGAAGTCGACGGGCCCGGTACTGAGTACCCCCAGGCCCCGCAGGGCGCTCCACGGGACTGTGCTGGGCTGTGCGGGGATTGTGTGGGGACTGTGCTGGGATGTGCGGGACTGTGCTGGGCTGTGAGGGAATGCCCTGTGCTGTGCGGGGACTATGCCGGGCTACGTGGGACTGTGCCGGGCTGTGCGGGACTGTGCTGGGCTGTGCGGGGACTGTGCTGGGCTGTGCGGGGACTGTGCCGGGCTGTGCGGGACTGTGCTGGGCTGTGCGGGAACTGTGCAGGGCTGTGCGGGACTATGCTGGGCTCTGCAGGGACTGTGCGGGCTGTGCCAAATATTGCGAGGCGAGTAGTGAAATTTACTCGCCAGAATTTGAGAACCGCGAGTACCGCATTACTGAGAATCTTAACGAGTATACTCGCTCATCCCTAGTTAGGACCCGCATTGATTTCTGTGCTATTGGAATAAAAGGTCATCAATATTTTGGTAAAAGACAACAATATCAATTCTACAGTAGGAAAGATAAAGTAAAGAACAAAGCTATTTTAGGCTATATGCACACGGTGCGGATTCTGCTGCGGATCCGCAGCGTTTCTGGCCCTGCGGGTCCGCAGCAGTTTCTGCTGCGTTGTACAGTACCATTGTTTCCAATGATAAAAACAAAAACGCTGTGCACATGCTGAGGATTTTTCCGCGCGGATTTGCTGCGGGTTACAATCCGCAGCATGTCAATTGTTTGTGGGGAATCTGCTGCTCCATTGTAGAGGTGTGAAACCGCAGGGCTAAACCGCAGCCTAAACCGCAGGTCTTTTTGACCTGTGGTTTTTCCAAAATCCGAGCGGAAAAGTCCGCACCACCGAAAACTACATGTGCACATAGCCTTGAGGCTATGTTCACACAGTGCTTTTTTGCTGCATGTTTTTTTCTGCAGTCAAAACCTGCTCTCTTGGCAGTAAAAAGATGCGTAGGTTTTGCTGTGTTTTTTTTCTGCTTTTTTTGCTATGTTTTGGAGCACATTATATGTGATATTTGTCTTCAGCACATGTTTAGTAAAACTAGCTTCATTCACCAAAACAGCAGCAAAAACGCATGGTTTCATTTCTCATTGCTTTCTAAAGTGAAAAAATGCAGCAAAAATGCTGAAAGAAATAATTGACACGCTGCAGTTTTCAAAAAGCAGTTTTTACAATTCAGTCAGGAAAAAGAAAACAATTGTATGCATGAGATTTCTTTTGCTGGTTCTGTAAGGCCATGTTCACACGTTCAGTATTTGGTCAGTATTTTACCTCATTATTTGTAAGCCAAAACCAGGAGTGGAACAATCAGAGGAAAAGTATAATAGAAACCCATCACCACTTCTGTATTTATCACCCACTCCTGGTTTTGACTTACAAACAGTGATGTAAAATACTCACCAGATACTGAATGTGTGAATGTGGCCTATCAGGTTTATTCGGCCATGTGATGGGGGCATTAGGCCATGTTCCCACCACATTCAGTATTTGGTCAGTATTTCACATCAGTATTTGTATGCCAAAATTACAAATACAGAGGTCACAAATACTGACCAAATACTGAACATGGCCGGAAAAGCATAATTTTAATTTGCATAAAAAAATCATAAAAAGTTACAAAAACTCAATGTATGAACATAGCCTTAGGGTGTATTGAAATGTATGCATTAGCAAAGTTTGAATTCGAAAACCTGAGGATTCTCCTTATGTGGGGTAACTGGTAAGCTAAGAGAAAAGCTACCTATAGTGTTCACTTTGTTGGCTTCTTTTTCCTGTATATGCTCCATCATTGAGCTACTCCCTGCTCCAAACAGCTATAAAAGATGTTGGATATTTGTCCACTTTGTTACAGTCTTGTCTTTTTTAGCTTTCCTTGCTCATAAAGATGCAGACAGATGTCAACTTCATTTCCATCGCTTAGCTCCCTAGTTTCCCTTTCTCTTCCTAATGACTCTGTATAGGTTTTTGGGGTACTTGCCCTGGAGCCTCTTCCCTGAGGGGTGTGTTTTGGCTTTGCCAAAATCTGACGTTAAGGCCTCGTGCCCACGTTCTGTATTTGGTCAGTATTTTACTTCAGTATTTGTAAGCCTAACCAGGAGTGGGTGACAAATACAGAAGTGGTGACGTGTCTCTATTATACTTTTCCTCTGATTGGTCCACGCCTGGTTTTGGCCTACAAATACTGCAGTCAAATACTGACCAAATACTGAACGTGTGAATGTGGCCTTACTGGAAAAATTAGTACTGGCATCATCAGTGTTTTTGGATCAGTGTGCCATCCGTGTGCCATCTGTGTTTTTCCTGATGCCATCCATGTGCTGTACCAGTTTTTCACTAACCTATGGACTTATTTTGTTTCCTCCGTGCTGCCGGTTAATTATGGCCATATCTCTGTGTGGTTTATTCAAATGCTCGGCCAGTGTAAAACCAGACATGTGCGCAGCAGCATAGGGTATAATAGGTACGTGTGGCATCCGTGAAAAAAAGGATACCATGCGTGCTGCAAACATGGACATGTGAACGTGGCCTTACAGAGAGTGGTTCTAAATTGTTTCCCTATGGTGGATCACCATGAATAAAGTGACAAATTAAAAGAAGAAAAAAATGTTGAAAAGAAAAGTTGAAAAATGTGTTAATCGTATGATGTATTGATAAAGAAAAATGATCTTTAGCTGGAAGAATGTGTAAAACATCTTTCCTCTAGCCTCTAGCTATGCTGGCATTCATATATAATAAAATGTAGCAATAATGCGCTATACATTTTATGTTTCGTTTCTGATCTGCAGAAATGAACTGTTATCTTGTGAAGAACCATGCTGTGTGTTATGCCGTGAAGCATATTCCACATCTGGTAATTCTCCAGAAAGAAGAATAATAATAAAAAAATCTGAAAAAAAATACGAAATATTGCAATAATTATATTATAAGTGGATATACTGTACGTGTGCCTCAATGTCCATTTGGTTCGATAATCCAAACTAAGTTTCAATCAAGCGATTCTTATATTTTATCCTTTTTCATTTTTCTCAAAATGAAATTTATAAATTCTTGAAAGTCCCCAGCCATGGTTTGTCTACCCACTGAGGTCTCAGACCATTTGTTCTTAACAGTAATGGGATGATATTGTGTATACTACAAACATGGCGACATTCTTTTCTATTTTCATCTTCAGCAGCTGTTAAAGGAAAATCGTCACCCGGAAAGTTTTATCTCCCTCTAAGATGGGGTATTCTAGGAATGATCAGATGTGGGTGTAGAATCTGTTCACTAAGGTCGGACTGTTGCTAAATTTACTCAATAAAATACAGCGAGTGCGATCACCTGATGTCTGGATCCGTGTCTATTTCTGCAACATATAGAGTAACAATCTAATTCCCAGTTATTAAATATACAGCATAATGTAATAGGAAATACTAGACTAGAGGTCTGAAAACGTAGACCTGAAGACCTACATGCCGTATGACCTTGAAGACAACTGCACTCACTGCATTTATTACATTCTATAGGACAGCAGTAATAATTCGGATTCGCAAATGTAGGTGAATGTACAAAATCCATTATTGCTAAAGACAGGTCATCAATATTTCACTGATTGGGGTCTAACTTAAAACTCGTGGGCCTCAATACAAAATCTCCAATTGGCACCCCAAATATTGCAGTAATAGTCTATATAACATTTTTCATATGAGCCAAATGGACCTTCTAAGTCCCCTAGGCACCCACCAGGGCCAGGGTGCCAGGGTCTGATTCCTAGGACCCTTAATGATAAGTATTATCAAAGTCAGTTAATTGAATGAGACTAATTTGTAGAACCATAATGACACATACAGACAAGTCTCTGTACTTGCAGAGTTTTCCAGTGAGTTTCCATAGGAGTCTTCAGACCTCCAAAGAAGGCAGACATGGCTTATTACTATCTCTGCCTTCTTGATTGCTGCACACAGAGTGCTGAAGGATTGCTGTGAGTACAGATTAGGAAGCGCTCTCAGCGATAGACTCAGAGATCATGTGATTCCTGGGTGCCTGGAGGTGCACATAGATAATCTTTGTAGTGCAAATAGGGGGATAAATTCACCCTGTAACTGAGGCTATTATGGCAGCCCCATTTTCAGAAGAAATCATATGTAAAAGAAAAGAATATTTAAATGACGTAAAGCACCCCCTGAAAAGATATTTTATAACCTTCCAAAGAGAACAATGTGTGAAATAAATGAAAAAATAAAATAAAGATGATAAAAGACACTTCCAGTTCAAATCGATTTTTCTAGTCCCACCCAGTGGAGAAAAAAACAAGTGAAAATAAATAAGAATAATTTGTACAGAAAGGGGAACTCAATTTAAGCTTTATGGTTTTAAAAAATGTAAAAATCATTGAAAAGCAGGCACGTATTTCCTATTTGCTTAATATTTTCCCCCATTATTGTAAAAAAAATGAAAATGATATAAAAATTAAGCACATGTATGACTATAAGAAAAAATACTTGAACGTCCCAATGAGAACATGGGCAAAAAAACTCCTGAAAATGTGTCTGGTCATGAGCAGGAGAAAATTACCTTGTCTTGAACTGCTTAATTCTGATAATCAATGAAGCTCTGAGCAATTAGACACCATCACTTCAACATTCATGATCAATCAATTGATCAAAGACTGAGTCAGGAATAACTCCTTTAGGCCTCTTTCACACATCCATGTCTCCAATACGAGTGATGACAGTTTTCACATGTACCGGAGATATTGACACACGTAGACCCATTCAAATGAATGAGTCTATGCACATATCTGTGTTTTTCACGGACCGTGTGTCCGAGTGACCCACACATCAACATGTCCATTTTTTACTGTCAGCAAGGTCTGCAAAACATCCGCACATGTGCACATGGAGAACACATATTGATGTCTTCCGTGTGACAGGCATCGGCAACGGGGAAGAAGCGCTACAGTAAGCACTGTTCCTCGGCGGCAGGTGCTGAAGAATGCTCTCATCATTCTCCCCTGCTCTAACGGCGATCGGCGCGAGCAGAAGAGAATGATGAGAGTTATATTAAAGTCAGAACGATGACAGCAGGTGAGAGCTTTTGGGACTATTTCTCCCATCATCTGACATCTGCTGCCACTAATAACAGTGACAGTAGGAGCGGATGATCGGGGTTTTCTTCACCCGCCGCCTGCGATATAATGAAATAAATGAATGAAAAACCCGGCATAGGTTCCCTCCTATTTATTTAAATATTTTAAAAAACGGCGTGGGGTCCCCCCATTTTTGACAACCAGCCTTTCTAAAGCTCACAGCAGGGGGCTGGTATTCTCAGGCTGGTAAGGGGCCATTGATATAGGCCACCCCAGCCTAAAAATAGCAGCCCACAGCGGCCCAGAAAAGGCACATCTATTACATGTGCCAATTCTGGCGCTTTGCCCAGCTCTTCCCACTTGCCCTGTAGCAATGACAAGTGGGGTGATAGTTGGGGGGTTGATGTCACCTTAGTATTGTCAGGTGACATCAAGCACACGGCTTAGTAAAGGAGAGGCATCTATAAGACACCTATCCATTACTAATCCTATAGTTATATGGTAAATAAAGACACAGCCAGAATAAAGTCCTTTAATTGAAAAAATGATCTCAATTAAAACCCTTTAATGTCCAATGATGGACACAGTCCGTCATTAGACATATCCCCTGCTTTGATGAGGGCTCCGGCGCTGAGCCCGCATCAAAGTCGGGACATGTCAGCTGTTATGAACAGCTGACATGTGTCCGCAATAGGCGCAAGCGGAATCGCCGTCCGTCCGCGCCTATTAACTAGTTAAATCCCGCTGTCAAAGCTGACAGCGGGCATTTAAATAGCATTGCTGGCCGCCGGGCCGGAAATGACCTCATCTCCGATCCCCGTCATGTGATCGGGGTCGGTGTCATGTTGCCTGGACAACCAGAGGTCACAGGAGTAAATTTGCTACATATGGGCGATCTGCTCATTGCCCATATGTAGCAGAGCCGATTGGGTTGCGCATGCTTCTAGCCTCATATGGAGGCTTTTGAAGCTTGCCAAAGTAAAAAAAAAAGTTCAAATCACCCCCCTTTCGCCCCAATCAAAATAAAACAGTAAAAAAAATTTCCACATGCACATATTAGGTATCGCCGCATTCAGAATTGCACGATCTATCAATAAAAAAGCAATAACCCAATCGCTAAACGGCGTAGAGAGAAAAAAATTCAAAACGCCAGAATTACGTTTTTTTGGTCGCCAAGACATTGCATTAAAATGCAATAACGGGTGATCAAAAGAATGTATCTGCACAAAAGTGGTATCATTAAAAACGTCAGCCCGGCACGGAAAAAATAAGCCCTCACCCGACCCCAAATCAAGAAAAATGGAGACGCTACGGGTCTCGGAAAATTGCGCAAATTTTTTTTTTTAGCAAACTTTGGAATTTTTTTTCACCACTTAGTTAAAAGAGGACATAGACATGTTTGGTGTCTATGAACTTGTAATGACCAGAAGAATCATAATGGCAGGTCAGATTTAGCATCTAGTGAACCTAGCAAAAAGCCAAGCAAAAAAACAAGTGTGGGATTGCACTTTTTTTGCAATTTCACCGCACTTGGAATTTTTTTTTTCCCGTTTTTGAGTACACAACATAGCAAAACCAATAGTGCCATTTAAAAGTACAACTCGTCCCACAAAAAATAAGCCCTCACATGGCCATATAGACGGAAAAATAAATAAGTTATGGCTCTGGAAAGAAGGAGAGCGAAAAATCGAAAAAAGCTCCGGCCATTAAGGGGTTAAACCATACTTACTGCATCGCCTAATTCCAGCAAAGCCCTCGATCTCCTGTAATAGAAGTAAAATAAAAAACAACAATATACAATACCTGTCTGTCGTTCTGTCCCACGCCGTAATCCAATTCTGGGGGCTAAATAGTTTTCAATCTGGACGGTGCCAAGATGTGACCTTCCAGACTGAAAACTACTGGTGAATGAGCTGCTCTAAGCACAGCATCATTGACCAGAGGTGCCTGCGCTCTCAGCATTTCATTCACTAGTGGTTTTCAGCCAGGACAGTCGCATCTTGGCCCCTTACCAGCCTGAGAATAACAACCCCCAGCTGTGAGCTTTAACAAGGCTAGTTGTCAAAAATGGGGGACCCCACGCCATTTTTTAAATTATTTATGTAAATAATTAAAACTAAGGTGTGGGGACCCCTCTATTGGTGATAACCAACCTTACTGAAACTGACAGCTGAGGGTTGCAGCCCCCGGCTGTGAGTTTTGCCTGGTTGGTTAAATAAACCCACGCCGGTTTTTTTCATTCATTTATTTCATTATATCGCAGGCGGCGGGTGAGGAATACCCCAATCATCCACTCCTGCTGTCACTGTTATTAGCCGCAGTAGGTGTCAGATGATGAGAGTAATAGTCTGAAAAGCCCCCACCTGCTGTCATCATTTTGACTTTAATATGACTCTCATCAATCTCTTCTGCTCTCGCCGATTGCTGGCAGAGCAGGGGAGAATGATAAGAGCACCCGCCGCCGGGGAACAGCACTTACTGTAGCGCTTCTTCCCCGGCGGCCTTCTGTGTGATACTGATGCGGCACATGGACGGAACATGGTTGTCACACGTATTACATTTACAACACATGGACACACAGACGTGGATATCTCTGGTATTGGTTTTTCCCAGTACCGGAAACCTCAGGATGTGTGAAAACCGGCCTGTTTATATATTTCAGCCATGTTGCGGTGTTTTAGCTGCACACCGTGGCCGCAATGTGTGAGCACACAGATGTCATCATTGTTCTGTATTTTAAAATTCAGTGGGTAGGAGAACCTAAGATTTTTTTTTTAGATGTGAAAAGCAATAATTGTAAAAATTGACACACGGATAGAAAATGGATAAAGCACTCTGAAAAAACAAGGACCATTTTTTAAGTATGAAAAAATCAACATGTCCAAAACCAGTCTGATATCCATTTTTCTTCCGCCATTTAGTAAGTGTTTCCTTTCCTGGGTACGTCTTAGCTGCAGGAGATTGAACCGTGAGGTTTGAAGCTACAATGTTGAAACCATACAGCAATACAAAACTTTGAGAACACAGTGCTTTTACCATGTACGGAGATAATTAATAACTCACAGTGTAAAGTTTATTGGAGACGAGTTCAAGATTATTACAAGAAAAGCACAGACGCTTGAATTCTTGTGCACAGGGAAATGTATCTGTAGTAATGACATACATGGTGTAACCCTTATCTTCACCCTTAACACTGCAATGGAAGAAATGACCCAGGAGTTGAAAGAAATTGTTGAAAGTCACTTTTACATTGTTTGGATCTTACTAAAAATATGTTCCGTGAATAATTGACAGTTAACATCTATTAACATATTAACAGCGAGAGGTATGTTATCACATTTCATTCATACTGTCACATGTCTGCTTTCCAACTAATAAAATTGGTGAGCTTCATTTTCTTCACTCTCATGTAACGTTTCCCATGCCTGTCTTCCGGGCAAGATCTATACATGAGGACACTGCCATGACCTTTCCTGACCCGTTCCCAAGCATTTCTCTTGACTTCCCGATTTGTTCCCAGGCAATTCTTCTGACACAGTTTTCTGTAAAGTTTTGTATTTAATCTTTGTTATCTTGAATTTTTTCTCAAGAGCCTCTTTTCTTGTTTAATGTTACCATCGGCAAACCTTCTCCCCTTGTCCATGGCCAGTGTTACAATGGTGCTGGCAGTACTAGCTCGCTTTCATAGCTTTACTAAACTCAAGCTTAAAAAAATGGAACGGATCTCGGAGAAACTTGTTCTTGTTTAATAGAAAATAATAAGAGAATGGAAATACTGGAATATTACTCATGGTGATAAGATATTTCATATTGAGTAGGTTTATATGACTTTGATCCCTTGCTAATGTTGCCCACTGACAAAGACATGAACAGTCTATAATTTTAAGGGTAGGTTAATTTTAACATTGAGACATAGAATATCAAAAATAAAATCCAGAAAATCACATTGTATAAATTATAAAAAATTATTTGCATTTTGCAGTGAGAAATAAGTATTTGATCCCTCTGGCCAACAAAACGTAATACTTGGTGGCAAAACCAAGATCATCTCTAAATCATTAAGATTTGGAGGCTGTCGCTTTAACCTATCAATATTGGCAGAATTGACCAGCAGTCTAATCTGTAAGGGGGTCTCCCGACATTCTCCTGCTAAATGGTCTCATCGAAGATGTGGGTCAGATAGCTTGAATTTTAAAGCTTATCACTTTTTTTTATTCAGGAGAGAACCCAGAAACTATCCGCTCTCCCTATTGAAAATCTCTTTAAACATTCAACTTGAGCTGAATGTTCATGTGTATGGGACAGCTGGGAGAGATAGGTGATGACTGTATGTGCTCTCGTCCATCAGCTATCACACATGTAAAGAGCTTTAAAGGGTTTTCAGCTTTCTGTGTCCATTGTATAGTGACAGAGCTGATAATCAGCAGCTTGTTCTGTAGTGATAATCTCCTGCTGATAAACCACTGACTGTATCAAAAAAGCTAAACAAAACTTGACCCAGTAATTAACTCATTGCTGTAATTAGGGTCTCGGCCCCTACATTATGCTGCTCTCATTTTCCCCTCACATCTCTCATTCTCCCCTCACTCCTCTCATTTTCCCCCTTACAACTCTCATTTTCCCCCTCACTCCTCTTATTTCCCCCTCACATCTCTCATTTTCCCCTCACTCCTCTCATTTTCCCCTCACTACTCTCATTTTCACCTCACACCTCTCATTTTCCCCTCACTCCTTTCATTTTCCCTCCTCACTCCTCTCACTTTCACCTCACTCCTCTCTTCCCCTCACAAGTGCACAACAATTTCCTGTTATGCCGACAGTGGTGTAATCCATGAGGTTCCTCCCTTTTGCCTTGACATCATGCCTAACAGGAGCAACTCAATTCTAGACACGACAGTGTTAGATGCGGTCTGTGCCTGCCGCGCACTGATACTCTGAAGGTGGTGGCACTGATTGCAGCTCACAGTGGCTGGGACGACGCAGCCGGTGAGTTTTGCAGGGTGGCTTTCGAGGTGATTGTGTCTCCACCTGTGTGCACTAACAACGTGGGCCGTGTGGACGGGGCTTTACGTGTGAAGTGAGTGTGGTTATGCAGAGTGGGCGGGGCTATGTGGAGTGGGCATGGCTTGATACATACACACACATACATAAACTCAGCTTTATATATGTAGATAGATATACATGAGCGCACTGACACACACATATATACAGTATAACATAATAGTATATATATTTATATACTGTACATACAGTATATATACATGTGAGCACTGACACACACATATACTGTATACAGTGTACATAGTTATATATAGACTTTTCTGTAAATACTGTCTAAACTCTATGACATCTCTGGCCATATTATTCTGCCTACTTCTCTTATTCTTTCAGATGAAGCTTCTTTTCTGTTCTTTAATTAAAAAAAAAAATAGAAACATATATTGGAGCTTGACAGCAAAAAAAAACTCTTTGCATCAAGAGAACCATATGTTCAAAATGATGATTGTCAGCTGGGCCTTTCTCCATCACCCCTGTGATGCCACACTGGCATGAACGATATTGGAGCACTTTGTGCTTTCATAGCTCGGCTTCAAAACCATCCGTCAGCTTTCTAGTGGTTGCAGGGCTGGGTCATGCAGGGACAATACAGAAAACAGCTGCATGGGAGATCCCTGCTGTTTGATAGCCACCATGTCTTTAAAGCAGCGGTCTTAGTACATCCCAGCTCAAGTGCTACGAAATGCTCCTAGAATTACAGTATAATAATAATGTCCCTTATTTACTGAATGCCGGTAAGAAATATCGTACAGCGCTTTCCAATCATGAGTAACTAAATGTAATGCATAAAAGTTACTAAGGTTATAGATCCATCATCCAAATACTGACTGAGAAAGTCCTACTAATACCTAGGGAAGGTGAACGTGTATGAATGTACAATCTAATCTTTTACATAAATAATAATAAAAATTATAATAATAATAATAATAATAAATTCAGATACAGCAAATTTATTTTTGGCCAATATAGTGTGGCAACCAGCAATTCTGTGTAAAATATAATTCTATGATAAATTGTGCCAACAAAAACTCATCTGTTGATATAGAGATAGATAGATGTTTCTTTGGAAGCACAATTTAAAGCGCCACTCCAGCATTTTTTGTTCTTTCAGCGCTGGAGTGGTGCACTGCTCTTTGTTCCCTGACCCCAGTATTATACTCATTAGTGAGGAGTGAGTATACTCGTAGTTCGGGTGATCTCCGAGTATTTTAGTGTGCTCGGAGATTTAGTTTTCGTCGTCTCATTTGCATGATTTGCGACTGCTAGACAGGCTGAATACATGTGTGGAATGCCTGTTTGTTAGGGAATTCCCACATGTATTCAGGCTGTCTGCAAGTCACAAATCATGCAGCTGAGACCACGAAAACTAAATCTCCGAGCACGCCAAAATACTCAGAGGACAACGAGTATACTCGCTCATCACTAATACTCACCTGTTGACGTATTCAGCTCTTCCCAGTGCCGCTCTGGTCCATGGCGCCATCTTGTGACTGCAACTTCTGACTGAGAGTAAGTGGGAGGTCACAAACGCCCAACAAACAATGCAGCAATTTGTCGGGTCCCAAACTGCAGAAGGCGACCGTAGCAGCTAAAGAATAAGGATTTTACATGTTTTTCTTAAGCAAAATTTAAGAAAATAATAATTATATTTTCCAATATTTTATTTTGAAGGTGCCGAAAAAGAGAACTGTGAAATAACTTCAATGCAACTGAAAAGCTTTAAACGCTTGAATTTGGAAACCGAGGTGTGAACGGTAAGTTTCTCCTTCTTTTTATCATATACACTGCACCATGTATGTAAGGGAAAGAGGCAGACCGGCTACATACATCAGTCAGGTAATGTAATCAGCTTACACCACATAGTAACATGGAAGGCACTGACAAAAATAACTAAAGTCAATGAAATATCAAAAATATATCATCCAAATAAATCTTTTGCTATATTTAACTACCCACAAATGTTTTTAAGAAGAAAATATTTTCCAGACTAAACGGTCATATAGGAGATTCTCTGTTTTACACTTGTCATTTTGATGCTGTTTTTTTTCCTGAAAACTAAGACTAGAACCTAGAGAGAGGAGGAAAAGCTTTACTGAAAATTTACATGGCTCCATCTCTAGTTCATGACTTCTGATGCATCATTATAGTATGCATAGGGTTAAAGAATTATTCCCATTTCAGCCTCTTAGGGCTCAGACATGACCGACTTTGTTCAGATTCTGACCACACAGTGGTGTAATTATAAAAGATTATTAATAGTATTGGTCTTCTCATATGGGCCAAAAGGATATTTTGGAACCCCACTGGTAGAACAGCCTGAAATATTAGGAATAAGAATATATGTTTCCTGCATACTGTTATATACAGTACCGGTCAAAAGGTTGTGTAGAGAGGTAAGTAATAAAATTGCACCTACCTGCAGCCACCACAAGAAGGCGCATGACTACTTATTATACAATGTGTAATTCAATGCAATACAGTACTGAGCAAAAGTTTTGACACCCCTGTTCATGCAATGGCTTTCCTTGTTCTTGTTGGAATGAGCATATTGTAGATTATGACTGAAGGCAGCAAAACCATAAAGAGACACGTGTGAAACAAACCAGCATATCTGTTTAACCTTAGATTCTCCAAGGAACTCCCTTTTACTCTCAGGACAACTTTACACACCCTTGGCATTCTTTCAAGCAGCTTCATCAGGTGGTCTCCTTTGATGGCTTTATGGTTTTGCTGCCTTCAGTCTGAATCGTCAATGTGCACATTCCAACAAGAATAAGAATAAAACAGTGCTTACTCTATGTACACTAAGCTGTCATGGTCGCCTTGTGGTGGCTGTGGGTGGTCGGAATTACATCTAGGTCTATTCCTGGGAGTTGGAAATTGTAATCCAAAAATGAATCTCAAAACTTTATCTCAGAAGATTGAACTTTAGAACATGATGTGTAAAAATGGACCTTCACTTTCACACTTTTACCATTGTAGAGCAGTACTCTATTCAAAAGAAGTCACCATCAATCCAACCACTGACGCCACCACCCATCGTCTATACGTCAGCTGTAGGGCATGCTCAACCTCAGATCCATTCTTTCTCTATGGGTGCTGTTGATCACTATCATCTATCTCTGAATCCCACTGATTTTGACGTTACTCTGTCCTGTGTATAAGTGATAAAGTCTTCTTACTTGACTACCCCTTTAAGAAATAAACTGCATGAAGAACTGAACTGGAACTTAATAATATTAGCTATATCAATAATATAAGTGATATTGTTATGAAGACAATAGCAATGATGGTAGAAATGTGGGTAGTAAAAGTCATTTTAATAAGCATGACACCGTTATTTCTCAAATAAAACCTTCAAAGAATGGTAAACCTTTTAATGTTAAGCAGGATGTCTATAAACTATAAGGTCCAGTATACAGAAATTCAACGTCTTTTAAATATTATTAAAGGCTTAGTCCCAAAATGACTTAGCTTTCTGATCACTTGGGGTCTGACCGCTGGGACCCCCAACGTTCCAGGGAAAATGTCCTATATGGAACTGAGGTGTGCACGCTCAGCCTATGACTATGAGACTAACGGAGAACACTTATCAGTCCAATGGAGAATTGTTGGCAGCGGATAATTCAGGATACTCTCCAAGCATCTGACAACAGAGCTTCTTTATTCAGGAACAATATATGATAAGCTTAACAGATCAGGAATAAATCATTTGTGTGTCTCTATCTGTGCATCATTTGCTGCTTCTCTCATACACAGACACAGGAAAACAGGAAATACAGTCACATGCTCTCCCTGTGTGAGCCTCTGGGAGTTTTTTTTGCTCTAACTTTATAAATAGCATACAAATTTAGCAACTAAACACTCATAGACAGGAAAGGAGTTGTTGCAACAAACATATTCCAACAAGAATGAATGGAATGGAGGTCAAGCATTTGCACATATGCCCCATTCAAGACAAGATCCACACTGGGGGGTTACAGTGCCCCATTGTTGGGATCACAGGGGGTTCAGCAGTAAGAATCCCTGCGATCAGCAAATTGTTTTCTATCTCATATCCTTTATCTTGGGAACATTATTAGAAATATTATTATTGGAATATTAGGTTGGCTTTTGTCTTCAGATATTATCCTTTTTTGTATTCTACCCTTATAACCTCATCTGATTTCTATCCTCATAATTCCCCTTTGTCCACTAACACTGTATGAGGTCACTTTCACTATTCTTAAAATTAGAAAACATGATCTTTATGAATATTTCTTTAAAATGGTTTTCCAACTGATCAAAATTGCACCTTTCGAGGTTTCTATAAGTTAAAATTAGTACAGGGAATCAAGCTGCTCCTTATGGATGCCATACAGGTCTCACCGAGTGCCCACTGATCTGTGCTTCCCGCTCCCATCCTTGACCAACTAGAAATGGCTGGAATTGCCCACTCAGCCAATCACTGGCCACGGTAGTGGTAGTAGCTGGCTGAGGGTCTCTGTGATGTATCGTACGTGTATTTCTGCAGTAGTTTTGTAAAACTTACATCTTAAAATTGCGTTATAAGACCAACACGGAGCAGGCTGTGCAGAAGGTGTGCGATAATGCTCAGAATATGCAGCTGCACTCTGCTCCCCCTTTGTCCTCACGCCACTAATCGTCAGATTGTCAGATATTCCCTATTACTGGTGTTTGGATGAAATCTGTCTGTAGTTCGATGGAGAGTGAGGAAAGCGTGTATTGTAGTACTTTCCAGCTCGGCTGACCTCTTGTTGACCACAATAAGCATTTGGTGCGTTTTTGATGTTGTATATCTTCCCTGAAGCAATAACGCAGTGTCTTACAGCTCCAGCAAAACGGATGGGATTTATAGAAATCTCCTGCCCACTGTGCTCCTCTTTTACGATGTGTAAACTGACCTACGGTGCTTTTTTCCAATCCGCAACAAGTCACCTTCATTGCGGGTGCGCTGACTTCTCTGTGCGGAATTTCCCCATAGACTTGGATTAGATGCAGAAAATTCACAGGTAAAAATTGTACGTGTGTCTTTAATGCGTTTACGCAGCATAAACGCATCGAAAACGCATGTAATCCGTACCTAAGAATGTCAATGCCAGGAAGTTTCAAAAACAAAGCAGCTTTATTTAAAGCATAACACACCAAACAGAGACAAAACACACAGCAAAAAAGTGATAGAAACGCACACAAAAATGCAATGAAAAAAAACACAAGTAAACAAATGCGCAGAAATTCTACAGCATCAAAAACAACAAACACTGATTTTGAAACGTATCCACATCTGCTGGAGATCCCAAATGACTCATCTCTGAAATCACTTCTTTATGCCACACTATGCTGAGACTATGGCTTCCCATACAGATTAGATGGCTATCGGCCGACAGCTGTCTCGACTGTCCCTTCCATATACTGCAGCGCTCGCTGAGCCACGCCAGCGATCCTGTGTTCTCTATGAGAGGATCTCTCCCAGACATCTCCAGTGGTTGTTTGTCACAGGGAAAACGCAAGGTAGTCTGAAGTCGGAGGTGCTGGATTCTTATCTCACCCAACGATCATCTGCCCAAAGGTCACATACACATCAGATTGTCAACTGAACAAATCAATATTGGAGGCTTCAACTGACATTAGTCTAATGTGTATGGGGGGATTGTATGTAAAGTTTATAGACAGGAGCCTGTACTACAAACCGTCCACGACAGTAGACGACATTTCCACATACTTTGGTAAGACCAGAGCTCTTCCTGTGTACGGTTTATTGTATATCGCTTTCTTGTGAGTGGTATGGAGCAATATTGGCCTCATGGAATGGGGATTTCACGTCCTGGTTTAATGCTCGGCTGATTTCTATAGCTCCTCTCGTGTCCCCGTGCTGGTATTATGCTTTAATGATCGTATGTTGTGATGTCTGTTGTACTTCTCCTAATGGTGCGATGCTCTACCGGGTCCCTGTAATCACATATAGCTCAGCCAGCGAATATGCGTGGAATGGTAATGGCCCACTGGGCAGAATTTAATGTTATTTTGATATCGTTCAGCGGTCCAGAACTCGCTGTCTGATGTGCGCTTATGTGGGCGACTCATGCACTGGCCTGTGAACTAGATACTGTATATTCAATAATAATAGCGACATTAATGATAATTAGCAGTTCTAAAGTCATAATTATAATATGTGCTGTACAGTTGCTTCAGTTTGCGGTTCACATATGTGATGCTTATCCTATCAGATAATGTATGTGTGTGTATGCACGTGTCTGAGCATACGTGTGTGCATGCATGTGTCTGAGCATACATGTAATAATAATAATAATAATAATAATCTTTATATAGCACCATCAAATTCCACAGCGCTTTACAGTTTAACAGTTTCAAAACACAAGTCATAAGTAACAACGTTAATAATACAATAATTAAGCAAAATAAGACGACCCTGCTCATGAGAGCTTACAATCTTACAGGTGTGTATTGACAATGGTGTATTTACAATGATGGTCCAGCCATCTTGAGGGAGTGAGGGATGGATGGAGATAGTGAATGGGCTACTCATGCACACTTACACATGAAATGACTTTGATTAGTGAAAGTGATAGTCCGCTCTGAACAGATGCGTTTTGAGGGAGCGCCTAAAACTGTGCAAATTGTGGATAGTCCTAATTTCTTTGGGTAGAGCATTCCAGAGGATTGGTGCAGCATGGGAGAAGTCTTGGAGGTGGGAGTGGGAGGTGCGGATTAGTGCAGAGGTTAGTCAAAAGTCATTTGCAGAGCGCAGCGGTCGGTTAGACTGATAGACAGAAATGAGGGAGGAGATGTAGGGGTGTGCCGCACTGTGGAGAGCTTTATGGGTGAGAACAAGTACTTTGAATTGGATCCTATAATGAATGGGCAGCCAGTGTAACGATTGTCGAAGAGTGGACGCGTCCGAGTAACGATTAGCCAGGTGGATGACTCTGGCTGCCCATGAACCCCTTTCTGCCATATGACATACTATCATGTGCCCTGGGACTTAATACCTAAGGATGGGATAGTACGTCATAGCGATCAATGGCGCCCCCCGGGGGAAGCGCCGCTAATCGCGGCCGGATGTCTGCTGATTATCACAGCTGACACCCGACACTATGTGCCAGGAACAGTCACGGACTGCCCCGGCACGTTAACCCTTGGCACACTGCAATCAAACATGATCACAGTGTACCGGGGGTTAGAAAAGCATTGGCAGGAAGGGGCTCCCTCCGTGCTTCCTTGAGACCTCGAGCGCAGCGCGATGTGCTGCGCTGCTCTGGGGGCCTCCTTCCCTGCAGGTCCCTGGATTCAATATGGCTGCGGGGGCCTTCGGGGGCCTGCAGGGAGGCGGCTTCCTCAGTGCCTGCAGAGAGCAAGTAGTGAGGAAGCCTCTGCAGCGCCTGTCAGACCGCTGATCTGACACAGCGCTGTGTGACATGTCAGATCAGCGATCTGACACATGACAGTGATGTCCCCCCTAGGACAATGTAATAAAGTGAAAAAAAAGTGTAAAAATAATTTATAAAAAAATCGCTAAATAAATTAAAAAACAAAAAAATTCCCTAATAAATTCATTTTTTGGAAATAAAAAAAGCAATAAAAGTACACATATTTCATATCGCCGCGTCCGTAACGACCCGCCCTAAAAAACTGTCTCACTAGTTAACCCCTTTAGCGAACCCTTTAAAAAATAAAAAACAAAGCAAAAAACAATGCTTTATCATCATACCGCCGAACAAAAAGTGCAATAACGCGCGATCAAAAAACGAATATAAATAACCATAGTATCACTGAAAACATCATCTTTTCCCCAAAAAAATTAGCCACAATACAGCATCATCAGCAAAAACAAAAAATATATATCTCGCAGAATAAAGCGATGCAAAAATAATTATTTTTTATATAAGATTGTTTTTATTGTATAAAAGCACCAAAACATAAAAAAAGACATAAATGAGGTGGTGTTGCTGTAATCATACTGACCCGAAGAATAAAACCACTTTATCAATTTTACCAGATGTGGAACGGTGTAAGCACACCCCCCAAAAGAAATTCATGAAACGCTGGTTTTTGTTCTTTCTGCATCCCAAAAATCAGAATATAAAGCTATCAAAAAATGTTATGTGCGCGAAAATGGTACCAATAAAAATGTCAACTCGTCCCGCAAAAAATAAGACCTCAAATGACTCGGTGGGTCAAAATATGGAAAAATGATAGCTCTCAAAATGTGGTGATGCAAAAACTATTTTTACAATAAAAAGCATCTTTTAGCGTGTGACAGCGGCCAAACATAAAAACCTGCCACAAATAGTAAATCAAACCCCCCATTATAACCCCCTTAGTTAGGGAAAAATATTAAAATTAAAAAATGTATTTATTTCCATTTTCCCATAAGGGTTAGGGTTAGGGCTAAGGATAGAGTTAGGGCTAGGGTTAGGGATAATTAGAATGGGGGGGTTTCCACTATTTAGGCACATCAGGGGCTCTCTAAAAGCAACAATCTGATCTCTATTCCAGCCAATTCTGAGTTGAAAAAGTCAAATGGTGCTCCTTCCCTTCCAAGCTCTGCCATGTGCCCAGACAGTGTTTTACCGCCACATATGGGGTATCAGCCTACTCACGAAAAAAAATTGCAAAACAACTTTTGGGGTACAATTTCTCCTGCTACCCTTAGGAAAATAAAAAATTGGGGGCAAAAATATCATTTTTGTGGAAAAAAAATATGATTTTTTTATTTTCACGTCCGGGCGTTATAAACTTCTTTGAAGCACTTGGGGGTTCAAAGTGCTCACCACACATCTAGATAAGTTCCTTGGTGGGTCTAGTTTCCAAAATGGGGGTCACTTGTGGGAGTTTCAACAGATTAGGCACATCAGCGGCTCTCCAAACGTGACATGACACCCGCAGACCATTCCATCAAAATCTGCATTCCAAAACGTCACTACTTCCCTTCCAAGCCTCGACTTGTGCCCATACAGTAGTTTTCTCCCACATATGGGATATCAGCGCACTCAGGACAAATTTGCCAACAAGTTTTGGGGTCAAGCTTCCCCTGTTACCCTTGGCAAAATGAAAAAATTGGGGACTAAAAGATTATGTTTCTGGAAAAAATATGATTTTTTTATTTTCATGCCTGGGCATTATAAACTTCTGTGAAGCCCTTGGGGGTTCAAAGTGCTCACCACACATCTAGATAAGTTCCATGGGGGGTCTAGTTTCCAAAATGGTGTCATTTGTGGGGGGTTTCCACTGTTTCGGCACATCAGGGGCTTTCCAAACGCGGCATGGCATCCGATCCCAATTCCAGCCAAAAAAAGTCAAATGGCGCTGCTTCCCTTCCGAGCTCTGCCATGTGCCCAAATAGTTGTTTACCCCCACATGTGGGGTATCAGCATACTGAGGACAAATTGTACAATAACTTTTGAGGTTCTGTTACCCTTGGGAAAATAAAAATTGGGGGTGAAAATATCATTTTTGTGGAAAAAATATGATATTTTAATAGTACGGCTGTACGTTATAAACTTCTGTGAAGCCCTTGGGGGTTGAAAGTTCTCACCACATATCTAGATAAGTTCCTTGGGGGATCTAGTTTCCAAAATGGGGTCACTTGTGGGGGGTTTCCACTGTTTTGGCACATCAGGTGCTTTCCAAACGTGACATGGCGTCCGATCTGAATTCCAGCCAATTTTGCATTGAAAAAGTCAAATGGCGCTCTTTTCCTTCTGAGCTCTGCCATGTGCCGAAACAGTGGTTCCCCCCCACATATCAGGTATCAGCATACTCAGGACAATAACTTTTGCCATCCAACTTCTCCTGTTACCCTTGGTAGAATAAAAAAAATTGGACCTGAAGTAATTTTTTTGTGAAAAAAGTTAAATCTTCATTTTTTTTTAAACATTCAAAAAATTCCTGTGAAGCACCTGAAGGGTTAATAAACTTCTTGAATGTGGTTTTGAGCACCTTGAGGGGTGCAGTTTTTAGAATAGTGTCACTTTTGGGTATTTTCTATCATATAGACGCCTCTAAGTGACTTCAAATGTGATGTGGTCCGTAAAAATAAAATGGTGTTGTAAAAATGAGAAATCACTGGTCAACTTTTAACCCTTATAACTTCCTAACACAGAAATATTTTGGTTCCAAAATTGTGCTGATGTAAAGTAAACATGTGGGAAATGTTATTTATTAAGTTTTTTGTGCGCCATATCTCTGTGATTTAAGGGCATAAAAATTCAAAGTTGGAAAATTGCAAAATTTTCAAAATTTTTGCCAAATTTCCATTTTTTTCACAAATAAACGCAAGTTATATGAATGAAATTTTACCACTAACATGAAGTACAATATGTCACGAGAAATCTTTGTCAAAATCACCGGGATCCATGGAAGCATTCCAGAGTTATCACCTCATAAATGGACAGTGGTCAGAATTGTACGAATTGGCCTGGTCATTAACGTGCAAACCACCTTAGGGGGTAAAGGGGTTAAGGAAGGACTATAGAGGGGAAAGTCAAGTAACGGGGAGGCCAATTCATAGAGCAAAGCAGTTGTCCAGGTGGGAGTGGATCAAAGCGACAGTGGGGGTTTTTGTTGTTTCCATGGTGAGAAAAGGGTGGATTCTGGAGATATTCTTTAGGTGTAAGCGGCAAGAGCGGGCAAGAGATTGTATATGGGAAGTGAAGGAGAGGTTGGTATCAAACATAACACCCAGACAGCGCGCCTGCTGCCGGGGTGTTATTATAGTGCCACCCACGGATAGGGAAATGTCAGATTTTGGGAGGATAGTAGACAGTGGGAGCAGAAGAAGTTCAGTTTTTGAGATGTTAAGGTTCAGATAGAGAGCGGACATGATGTTGGAGACTGCGGACAGACAGTGTGTGCATGCACGTGTTTGAGCACATGTGTGTGCATGCAAGTGTCTGAGCATACATGTGTGTCCATGCATGTGTCTGAGCATACAGTTGGTTGGAAAGTATTCAGGATAATTTAAATTTTTCACTTTGTTTCATTGCAGCCTTTTGGTAAATTCAAAAAAGTTCATTTTTTTCTCAATAATGGACACTCTGCACGCCATCTTGACTGAAAAAAACCCCAGAAATGTAGAAATGTTTGCAAAGTTATTAAAAATGAAAAACTGAAATATCACATGGTCATAAGTATTCAGACCCTTTGCTCAGTATTGAATAGACACACCCTTTTGAGCTAGTAGAGAATGAATCTTCTTGGGAATGATGCAACAAGTTCTTCACACCTGGATTTGGGGATCCTCTGCCATTCTTCCTTGCAGATCCTCTCCAGTTCCATCAGGTTGGATGGTGAACGTTGGTGGACAGCCATTTTCAGGTCTCTCCAGAGATGCTCAATTGGGTTTAGGTCAGGGCTCTGGCTGAGCCAGTCAAGAATGATCACAGAGTTGTTCTGAAGCCTCCCCTTTGTTATTTTAGCTGTGTGCTTAGGGTCATTGACTTGTTGGAAGGTGAAGCTTCGGCCAAGTCTGAGGTCCAGAGCACTCTGGAAGAGGTTTTCATCCAGGATATCTCTGTACTTGGCCGCATTCATGTTTCCTTCAATTGCAACCAGTTGTCCTGTCCTTGCAGATGAAAAACACCCCAATAGCATGATGCTGCCACCTCCATGTTTCACTCTTGGGATTGTATTGGGCAGGTAATAAGCAGTGTCTGGTTTTCTCCTCACATATGGCTTAGAATTATCACCAAAAAGTCTCATCAGCCCAGAGAATCTTATTTCTCATAGTCTGGGAGTTCTTCATGTGTTTTTTTAGCAAACTCTATGCAGGCAAAAATTTCTACATTTGTTTTTTTCAGTCAAGATGGGGTGCAGAGTGTACATTAATTTAAAAAAATGAACTTTTTTGAAATTATCAAATGGCTGCAATGAAACAAAGAGTGAAAAATGTAAAGGGGTCTAAATACTTTCCGTACCCACTGAACATGTGTCACGGGGGCTTAGTTCAACTAAGGCTGGAATACCCGGGGCCCCTGTGGTGTCCCTTTACTAGGGGAAACCCTGTCTGACCCTCAACCCAGGGTTTTTGCTGAAGGTGCAAATGCCTGAGCCTCCGACCTTTCCTTATCTCCTGCTCAGCCCTGCACTTAACCCTCCACCCTCCACCCAGTGAGAAGTCACCACCAAAGCTCCCACACAAATAATGACAGACAGGGAGAACTTAAACTGCACTGCGCCGCACACACACAGGAATAAACAGTAATGTGAACAGGGCACAACTAAACACAAATATGGGAAGGAGAAAGGATAACGACGGATCATACGACACCAGATATGAAATCTCTCTCTCTTGAACACCTCCACTTCAGACCGGAACCACTTGGTATGAAACACAAGCTATAATCGGCGACGCCCATAGGCCAGCATGACTATTTAAAGACCGTGGGCGTGACTAACCATCCAACCTGGTCTCCAGCAGGATTAACCCCCGAGAGCCTGAAGATCAGGCCGGCGCCACTGAGGCTATAGTGGCTGGAGGTGGAACTACCTCTGCCTGCCGGATGCTGTGGTGTGAACAGCGTCCGACATGACAGTACCCCGTCTTCTACGAGGGACCCCAGGGCCCTCAAGACTCATAGGACCCGGCTTGTCCGGATGACAACGGTGAAAAGAACTGACCAGCCGATCCGCATGTATGTCTGAGGCTGGAACCCAAGACCTCTCCTCTGGACCATACCCCCGCCAGTGCACCAAATACTGAAGAGTACGGCGTACTACTCGAGAGTCCACTACCTTGGCGACCTCGAACTCTAACTCGCCATCCACCATGACTGGAGGTGGCATCGGCGTTGTGTCCACAGAGCCTACCACCTTTTTCAATAAAGCCCTGTGAAACACGTTGTGTATCTTGTACACTGCGGGAAGTTCCAACCGATAAGCCACTGGGTTAATGATGGCAGAAATCCTAAAAGGCCCAATAAACCTTGGACCCAGTTTTAAAGAAGGGATTTTGAGTTTTATGTTCTTCGTAGCTAACCACACCCATTCACCCACACACAGGTCCGGACCTGGCACGCGTCTACTGTCAGCCACCCGTTTGTACCTGGCACTCATGCTCAACAAACGCTGTTTCACCCGCCTCCAGACTGATGACAATTGGGCTCCTAGCTGATCCTCCTCCGGGACACCCCCGGAGTCACCCTGACGTAAGGTACAAAACTGAGGATGTTGACCGTACACACAAAAGAATGGAGACTCTCCTGATGACTCTTGGCGGTGATTATTTAATGCGAATTCGGCCAGAGGAAGGAAAGTAGACCACTCCTCCTGGTTGTCGGACACAAAGCATCGTAAATACTGTTCTAGATTTTGGTTCATGCGCTCAGTTTGTCCATTAGACTGTGGATGAAACGCCGATGAATGTGACAACTTGATCCCCAACCTTGAGCAAAAAGCTTTCCAAAACCTCGCCACAAATTGCGTACCCCTATCAGATACTATGTCAGACGGTACTCCGTGGAGTCTGACCACCTCCTTCACAAATACCTGAGCCAACGTCTTAGCATTGGGCAAAGTGGACAACGCCACAAAATGCGCCATCTTTGAAAAATGGTCAACCACCACCAGGATGACCGTGTTCCCTGCCGAGGCTGGCAAGTCAGTGATAAAATCCATGGAGATTTCTGTCCATGGCCTATTGGGTACCCCCAGAGGCTGTAGCGTGCCAGCAGGACGGGTTCGGGGTGACTTAGCCCTAGCGCACGTGATGCAAGCTGCCACGTACGAGACCACGTCCTGCCGGATTTTGGGCCACCAGAAACGACGCGATACCAGCTCTAAGGTGCCCTTCACCCCTGGGTGACCAGCCAGTACCGAATCGTGGTGTTTCTTCAACACCTTAGGCCGAAGATGCAGGGGTACAAATGATTTGTTGGCGGGAAGTCCTGGTGGTACCTCCTCTTGGGCCTCGGCAATCTCCGCCTCTACCTCAGTCGTGAGAGCCGAGACCACTACCCCTTTCTGGAGGATGGGTACCGGCTCTTCCCGAGGTTCTCCCCCCGGAAAACACCTAGACAAAGCATCCGCCTTGGTGTTTTTAGCCCCGGGACGGTACGTCACAAGAAAATTGAAACGAGTAAAAAACAATGCCCAGCGAGCCTGCCTAGGAGACAGACGCTTGGCCGACTCCAGGTAGAGCAGATTCTTATGGTCGGTGATAACTGTGACCTGGTGAGCCGCCCCCTCCAAGAAGTGTCGCCATTCCTCAAAAGCCAGTTTAATGGCCAACAACTCCCTGTTGCCGATATCATAATTCCGTTCGGCCGGCGACAACTTCTTGGAGAAGTAGGCGCATGGATGCATCTCGCTCAAGGACGAGCCTTGAGACAGTACTGCCCCCACTCCCACCTCCGACGCATCAACCTCTACCACAAAAGGTTTAGACACGTCTGGTTGCACCAGAATGGGGGCTGAAGCAAAACTATTCTTCAGACGCTCAAATGCACGTATAGCCACCTCAGGCCAGTTCGCCAGATCGGCACCCTTTTTTGTCATGTCCGTGAGCGGTTTGGCGACAGTCGAAAAGTGTTTTATAAATTTCCTATAATAATTCGCAAACCCAAGGAACCGCTGGAGTGCTTTCAGACTCTCCGGCCTCTCCCATTGCAACACCGCTTGCACCTTAGCGGTGTCCATTTTAAAACCAGCTGCGGACACAATATATCCCAAAAAGGGCAACTCCTGGACAAAAAATAAACATTTTTCCAGCTTAGCATAGAGCTGGTTCTCCCGGAGCAACTGTAACACCTGCCTAACATGCTGCAAATGAGTGTCCCGATCGCTAGAATAAATGAGGATATCATCCAGGTATACAATCACAAATCTCCCCAGGACATGAGCAAAGACATCATTAATAAAATGTTGGAAAACGGCAGGCGCGGTGGTCAACCCAAACGGCATAACCAGACTCTCAAAATGACCCTCAGGAGTGTTAAACGCCGTCTTCCACTCATCCCCCTGACGGACCCTTATGAGGTTATACGCCCCCCTGAGGTCCAGCTTGGAAAACCATTTTGCCCCCGCTACCTGGTTGAACAAATCCGGGATCAACGGCATTGGGTAGGGATCACGGATAGTAATCTGGTTTAACTCTCGGAAATCCAGACACGGGCGTAACCCCCCATCTTTCTTCTTAATGAAGAAAAACCCCGCGGCTACAGGCGAGGACGAAGGCCGGATGTGACCTTTGCTCAGACTCTCCGCGATGTAGTCTTTCAGAGCTTGTCTCTCAGGACCAGAAATATTAAACATCCTGGCCTTAGGTAATTTGGCCCCGGGTTTTAACCTAATAGCACAGTCATAGGCTCTATGTGGAGGCAGTTCTGAGCAACCCTTCTCAGAGAAAACATCTGCGAAATCCTGCAAAGCCTCCGGCAGGCTGGGCGTCACGGCGGACACACATGTGGCCAAGCAATTGTCTTGGCAGAAACCACTCCATTGTACTATGTCCTGAGTTTTCCAATCAATTACCGGGTTGTGCCTGGACAGCCATGGAAAACCCAGGACCATTTGAGCTGGGAGATTACGGAGGACCCTACATGTAACCGACTCAGAATGTAGGACCCCAATGTGGAGTTTCACCTCTGCCACAAACTCAGTAATCTCCCCTTGAGGGAGGGGAACAGCATTAATGGTCACTACCTGTATGGGGTGAGGAAGTTTTTCAATCTTAAACCCGGCGGTGTGTGCAAACTCCTCATCTATGAGATTGGTGGCGGAACCGCTATCCACAAACACTGATATAGGTAGCTCTCTGCCGGCGACAATAACCTTGGCAGGGAGCATACATTGAGATACCATCATGGAGGATATGCATACGCTCAGTTGGGTCTCCTCCATACCCTCTGAGCTTAACAGTTTTCCGCCGGTGTGACCCTCTTAGGTAGTACCGGGCAAACGTTAACATAATGACCACCTTTACCACAGTAGAAACATGCTCCGGACTTCCGGACTCCCGGAGCGCGAGGCTGAACCTGTGCCACGCCAGCAATCTGCATAGGTTCAGGGGACTCATCTACTTCAACCACACCTGCACCTCTGTTTTCCCCCAGAGGTAGCGTCTCCTGTGCCCCCTGACGAAAACGGCGATCAATACGTATCACCAAACTCATGGCAGACTCCAATGATGCCGGAGTCTCTTACATCAGGAGGGCTTGTTTCACCCTCCCTGATACCCCATGAATAAACTGGCTCCGCAGTGCTGGGTCATTCCACTGTGTGTCTACAGCCCAGCGGCGAAATTCCGAACAATAGTCCTCTGCCAAGCGCTCCCCCTGGCGGAGGGCGCGGATTTTAGATTCCGCTAGAGCCAGTCGGTCAGGGTCATCGTAAATGAGCCCGAGGGCAGAAAAAACATTATCGACCGAATGAAATGTAGCAGAGTCAGGTGGTAGGGAAAATGCCCATGCTTGGGGGTCACCACTCAGTAATGACAACACCAGCCCTACTCGCTGGGCCTCATTACCTGAGGATATTGGCCGCATGCGGAAGTATAATTTGCAGGCCTCCCGAAACACGACAAATTTGCTGCGATCGCCTGAAAATCGTTCTGGCAGCGGAAACTTCGGCTCTGCACCGATACCTGCAGATGCCGTTTGCACCTTTGCTACTACCAGGCCCTGCTGCTGAACTGCCCCATTCAACTCGGAGACCTGTATGGACAGCGCCGCCAACTGGCGGGTTATGGAATCTAATGGATCCATGGACTCCTGAAAAAATGTGGGCCGATTATAATGTCACGGGGGCTTAGTTCAACTAAGGCTGGAATACCCGGGGCCCCTGTGGTGTCCCTTTACTAGGGGAAACCCTGTCTGACCCTCAACCCAGGGTTTTTGCTGAAGGTGCAAATGCCTGAGCCTCCGACCTTTCCTTATCTCCTGCTCAGCCCTGCACTTAACCCTCCACCCTCCACCCAGTGAGAAGTCACCACCAAAGCTCCCACACAAATAATGACAGACAGGGAGAACTTAAACTGCACTGCGCCGCACACACACAGGAATAAACAGTAATGTGAACAGGGCACAACTAAACACAAATATGGGAAGGAGAAAGGATAACGACGGATCATACGACACCAGATATGAATCTCTCTCTCTTGAACACCTCCACTCCAGACCGGAACCACTTGGTATGAAACACAAGCTATAATCGGCGACGCCCATAGGCCAGCATGACTATTTAAAGACCGTGGGCGTGACTAACCATCCAACCTGGTCTCCAGCAGGATTAACCCCCGAGAGCCTGAAGATCAGGCCGGCGCCACTGAGGCTATAGTGGCTGGAGGTGGAACTACCTCTGCCTGCCGGATGCTGTGGTGTGAACAGCGTCCGACATGACAACATGTGTGTACATTTTTATTTGTGTAACCATTCGTATATAAAGAAAATTTTATAAATGTGATCACCAAACTACTTGCCTAATATAAGAAGACACATATATTAGCAGCACATCCTTTATGCCAGGAAACTGGCATAAAAAGCTTTGAAAAGTTACAAATTTTTGGTGTTTTTAAGACATTTTCACCCAGTTTTGACAAAATAGGAAAAACTGGGGTGGGTCTGACACGTGATAGTGCATGGTGACCAACCCCCGACAAATTCATGGTGTTCTTCACGCTTCGCCTTATTCATTAAAAGGCATGCACCTTTTAATGAATCAGGTGCCAACTCATCAAGACCAGCAAGAAAAATGGGGTCTTAGGCTACTTTCACACATCAGTTTTTTGCCGTCAGGCAGGATCCGGCTATTTTTAGAAAAAATGGATCCGGCGTAAATTTTGGACAACTGTAGAAACGGATCCATTTTTCTGCTGGATCTGTCTAGCAGGTTATATCTGTTTCCTGGGGGCTGGCCAATTGGATCTGAGCATGCGCAGACTTAAAACAAAAGGATCCGGTGGCTACATCCGTCTTTTTCTGGATCCGGCGCCCATAGACTTTCATTGTGGCAAAAAGCCGAAAGCGTCGGATCCGGTGCTTCCGGCTTTTTCGCCGGAGACAAAAAACGTTACAGTAGCTATTTTTTCCAGACGCCGGAATGAGACAAATAGCCGGATCCGGCAAAAAATGAACGAACCGCAATGCCATCCGGCGCTAATACAAGTCAATGGGGAAAAAATGGATCCGGCATTGCATTTCGCCGGATCCGGTTTTACAAAAAAAAGGCCGGATCTCGCCTGACGGCGCAAAACGGATGTGTGAAAGAGGCCTTAGACTCATATAATGTGGCAGTGTATAACTTGATCCTTAAAATACTGAGTGTTCAAAAAAGATTATAGAGTTATTCGGGGATGGTTTGCAAAATTAGTATAACATCATCATCAGGTCCAGGTGATGTATTTAATTACGCATATACTGTAGATTCTATTGTTATTTGCAGTGTGAGATCTTGGCTATATATTCTTTTGTTGAAGGTTAAGTCAATATTGTGAATATTGTGAACTCTTTATTGTGTTTCTCATATAGTTCTTGAACAGTTTTTGCAGGACAATGCTTTACCCTACTAAAATAGGCCTATACCCTTAAGGAATACTGTTGCCACGAAGGGGTGTACTTGGTTTGCACAATGCATAGGTAGATTTCCTGTCATAGCAATATCCATATAAATGTCAGAAGTTAGAACCCAAGTTTCGGCTGCAGAACATGGGTTGAATCTATTATTGCAGTTCCAATCTAATTCAAGTGAAAAATGGTCTGATTATTGCTAATTCCATCTTGTAAAAATTGGTTACAGCACATTTTAATTTCATTCTTTACATTTTCATTGCATTATCCTGTCCCTTTACAGCGGTATTACAGAATTTACAGTAGTCCTAGATGAACAAGTTTCACCTTTTTGGAAAATTACATTTGCTTGTAAATGTAAGTGCATGTACTTGAGGCCAAAAAAACATTTTTGAAATCGAGTGTCATCAAAATGAACTCACTGATAGATTCTCAGTTTATTCCTTCTGCATCCGGTAATGGACATTGCAGCTGTATGGCTATAGAAGACAAAAGATTTGAAGAAATCCAATTGTAAATATGATTTTAGGCATAAATACATGCATTTAAGTAATACAAAAATATTGTCCCCAAAAGTAGACAAATCCTTTAAAGGGGTTGTTCAGGTTTGGGTTTCAAGTAGGCAGTTTCTCTATGTGATTGCCGACTTGTGAACACGAACAGCGCGCACACTGCTAGCTGAGCTTGTCTAGGTCAGACAAAGAATGCCGATGTGAGTTTGACATGAGTTGCAACTTTATGTTTGTGCTTGGAATCCCTTTAACATATATTTTTTCAATAATGTTTTTTGCATATTAAGAAGCTGGATTTACCTTCTATAGGACTCTACGATGCCAGAGCAGGTGGGCGTGCGACCGTAAGTATGGGATTTGCATACAAGTGAGTGGTCAAGTGCCAACTAGACGTGTGTGGACACGTTTAGTTGGAATGTGGCTGGAAGTATGCAACAAACACATAAAGTTGTTGTGCTAAAGTATGTAAATATGATATATAGGAAATATGAATAGCATTACTGTTCTAGATAATAAGAAAAATGGAGATACTTAGCACATAATTTGGCCAATTCAAGCAAGTCCAACAGCCAACGACAAGGCGATCTCCTGTTTCCTAGGAACCTACGTGCACATCACATGCTTGTGGTTACATGACCACCCACTCTCAGCACCAGCACAGGAGTGACTGCAGATTGAACCCCAAACGTGGACAATCCCTTGGAAGGGGTGGTCTATTTTTGGGGACAATGTATTACTTAAATGCATATATTTAGGTCTAAAAATCATTTGTGCAATTGGGTTTAGATTCATCTCTGACTGGACCTGACAACCATTACTCCAGCTATTGATGTTGGCAGGACGTACAAAATATGTTACTCAGCAGGGGGCAATAGTGAGCATGTCGTACCTCTGACTGTAAAGGAAATGTAAAGTTTGGTTTCCATCCTCAGCCAGGAAGAGAAGGAATTTTAGAGAGACTGTTTTTATTCATCTATTACTATTTTTTATCTATTTATTTGTCTATTACTATTTATTTATCTGTTTAGTTATCTATTACTATTTATCTATTACTATATATTTATCCATTTATTTATCTATTAGTATTTGTCTATTACCATTTATTTATTTATCTACTTATTGCTAAACTTTAGAATATTGACAAGTGAAAATTAAATGCGACCGGATTAACTAAAATGTCTTCCTCTATACAAGTGAATGAAAAGACTATCTGGAATTTTAAATCTGGCACAGTTTGCCACTTAGTCGACCTGGCTCGATGTTCCCCGAAGCAAAGAAGCTTAGCGAATGCATATATCACAGCATCTAATGTACGGTGACTGTTGTTCTGAAAGGATTAATGCTCAGCGGTGATTGCAGATAGGCTGGATATACTTTTTATGACATTGTAATGACTTAATTCTAGTTTCTTAACACTTCCTGTAGGATGACTGACACGAGAGATCTCGTCGGCTGCCTATAGAACAAATCCAGTCGGCGAACAATCAGAAAGATACATTAATCTATAGCCTTGATTCATCTCTGGGTGGGTTGCTTTGGCAACCAAACCTGTTCCCTTTAAA
Source organism: Dendrobates tinctorius (assembly GCF_039654945.1). Classification (NCBI taxonomy): domain Eukaryota; kingdom Metazoa; phylum Chordata; class Amphibia; order Anura; family Dendrobatidae; genus Dendrobates; species Dendrobates tinctorius. The sequence goes on along the minus strand of NW_027361671.1, from coordinate 16,695,088 downwards.
ATATTTTTTTTTTAAAGCGCATTTCAAGAGCTACGCCCAGCGTGAGCCCAGGTTAAGAGCAGGCAGGAGCGGGAAGAAAGACCTCAGCTCACTGCTCGGCTATTATTACGGTCCTATGATGGATGAGAGTGGGGGCAGAGTTTTCAAAGCAGCACAGAAAATTGTTACCTGTGTGGAAGAGCGGAAATGAAAATTTACTCTAACTTTCTCCAAAGTGTTTTATTTTGCTTGAACCGTCTGCGAGGTGAGCGCTACTTTTCGATCCAAATAATCAAACTCGGGCGGGTTTTTTTAAGCTAAATGATTCTAAGTGCGATAATGTTAATATATCTGCGTCGTAAGAATACTTTCCCACACACGGCAAAAACACAAACATATTTTTATTCAAGTCATGTAAAAAATTCTGGCCCCGATTAACGGCAAAAGAGGGATTTTCCAAAGGAGCGTAATGAAATGTAAATGTCACATCAAGTCATTTACAATAAAAGGTTGAGACATGTAATAAAATAATAATACGTTATTCTCATCACGTCAGGATATTGATTATATTCCTTCTGCAAAATACGTGATTTTTTTACATTTTTTATCATCTTTGTATATTTTTACATTAGAGCGATTGGTTGATTAAAAGATCTATTATCGCAGGCCAAAGTGCTCGTTTAGGAAGTTTTTATTATCAATGACAAATTGATCATATTCTCTTGTTCTTACTCCTTGCTCAGTAATGTGTTATCATAACACCCTGACCCAGATATGACGACATGTAAAAAAGCCATAGAGCGCACACAGCAGAGCAGCCATTATATGGCCTGAGGAGCTCTACTATGTGATTGGATCTCCTATTACCTCCCAGGGTTTTAATATTCTCTGTTTCAGAGAGGGGAAGACAGAACTGAGCAATAATGGGCCCCTTAGTCTTTAAAGGGAACCTGTCACCATGAAGATGCAGTCCAATCTGCAGAGATCATGGGATAGAGCAGGAGGAGCTGAGCAGATTGATATATAGTTTTGTAAGATTCAGGGCAACCCGTGATTTCATCATTTTATCCTCTGTTCTTACTGAGATTTTGGGTCCAGTGGCTGGTACTATCAGTGACTGACAGCTACAGGGCGGTCCTGTCAGTCACTGATAGGACCACCCACTGGACCCAAAATCCCAGACAGAGCAGAAGATAAATGAATAAAACACAAGCTATGGTATACTCAATCTTTTCTCACAAATCTGTATGTTAGTCTATTCAGCCCCCCCTGTTCTATACCATGATGCCTGCAGACTGGACTGCATTTTCATGTTGACAGGTTCCCTTTAAAGAGGACATTTCACTCGATTGTTTTTTATTTAAAACTGACTACCTGCCGCACTGATTCTGAAATAGCTTTTCATTTTTTCTGTCCCCTTCAATTTCAAAGTTATTCCCCCTGGCAATAGAGAGTGGCAATTATGCCAATTTACCCTTCAGTCATCTGGGCTTAGGCCGTAGAAGTTCTCTTTGTGCATTTGCTCAAAAAGGGGAAAAAGCAAACGCCCACAGAGAAGGTTTTAGCTGCAGCATGGCTCAGCATGTTCTCTCTCCGGAGTCATTTCATGCCTTTCAGCTATGGGAGAGCCGGAGCAAAGGAGAGCAGCAGTGCTGGAGAGCCAAAGTATATGAGAAAAAGTGCTGGAGAGCTAAAGTACAGTATATGAGAAAAACAGTGCTGGAGATCCTAAACACAGGAGAGCAGTACTATAGAATTGGAGCACTGGAGAACAGCATCACCATACAGCAGCAGGACAGAACAGCAGCACTGCCAAAGCACAGGAGAGCAGCAGCTTTTAAGAGCAGCAGCACTGGAGAGTCAGAGCACAGGGGAGCAGCTGCAAGGAGAGCAAGTGCACAGGAGAGCAGCAGTGCTGGAGAACCTGAGCACAGGAGAGCAGCAGTGCTGGAGAGCCAAAGTATATGAGAAAAAGTGCTGGAGAGCTAAAGTACAGTATATGAGAAAAACAGTGCTGGAGATCCTAAACACAGGAGAGCAGTACTATAGAATTGGAGCACTGGAGAACAGCATCACCATACAGCAGCAGGACAGAACAGCAGCACTGACAAAGCACAGGAGAGCAGCAGTGCTGGAGAACCTGAGCACAGGAGAGCAGCAGTGCTGGAGAGCCAAAGTATATGAGAAAAAGTGCTGGAGAGCTAAAGTACAGTATATGAGAAAAACAGTGCTGGAGATCCTAAACACAGGAGAGCAGTACTATAGAATTGGAGCACTGGAGAACAGCATCACCATACAGCAGCAGGACAGAACAGCAGCACTGCCAAAGCACAGGAGAGCAGCAGTGCTGGAGAACCTGAGCACAGGAGAGCAGCAGCAGCACTATAGAGCTGAAGCATCGGACAGCAGCAGCACTATAGAGCCAAAGCACAGAATATAAGCAGTTCTGAAGAGCAGGCGCATAATTGAGCAGCAGCGCTTAAAATCCAGAGAACAGGAGGGCAGCAGCTCTGAAGAGCAGCAGCACTGGAAGGTCAGAGCACAGGAGAGCAGCAGAGCTGGAGAGCCGGAGCACAGGAGAGCAGCAGCACTGCAAGGTCAGAATAGAGGAGAGCAGCAACACTGGATAATCAGAGCTCAGGAGAGCAGCAGGTCTGGAGAACAGCAGGATAATAGAGCAGCAATACTGGAAAGCTGGAGCACAAAATAGTAGCAGTAGTGTTGAGCATTCCGATACCGCAAGTATCGGGTATCGGCCGATACTTGCTGTATCGGAATTCCGATACCGACTTCCGATATTTTTTCAATATCGGAATTCGGCATCGGAATCGGAAGTTCAGTTGATTGACGGCCTGACGTCATCATGATGCGCGGTGTGTGCGCATCATGATGCGCCGTCATTTCGGGCCTTCCGGGGGTCTCTGCCGGCCTGCCGGGGGGCTGTGCCGGCCTGCCGGGGGGCTGTGTGGACTGCCCGGGGTCTGTACCGGCCTGCCGGGGGGCTGTGCCGGCCTGCCGGTGGTCTGTGCACCCTGTGGGGGTCTGTACCGGCCTGCCGGGGGGCTGTGCCGGCCTGCCGGGGGGCTGTGCTGATGTCCGGGGGTCTGTGCAAGCATCGTCCGATGGGACTACAAGTCCCATCGGGCGATGCCTGCTACCATGACAGTGATTGACACATTAGCCAATGATGGGACAGTAGTAGTCCCATCATCCGGCTAATGTGTTAAATGTTAAAAAAAAAAAAAAAAAAAATACTACATACATACTACATACATACTACATGCATGCTACATACATACTACATGCTACATACATACTACATATATACTACATACATACTACATACATACTACATACATACTACATGCATGCTACATACATACTACATGCTACATACATACTACATGCATGCTACATACATACTACATATATACTACATACATGCCACATACATACTGCATGCTACATACATACTACATACATACTACATACATACTACATGCATGCTACATACATACTACATGCATGCTACATACATACTACATGCATGCTACATGCATGCTACATACATACTACATGCTACATACATACCACATACATACTACATACTACATACTACATATATACTACATGCATGCTACATACATACTACATGCATGCTACATACATACTACATGCATGCTACATACATACTACATGCTACATACATACTACATGCATGCTACATACATACTACATATATACTACATACATGCTACATACATACTGCATGCTACATACATACTACATACATACTACATACATACTACATGCATGCTACATACATACTACATGCATGCTACATACATACTACATGCATGCTACATGCATGCTACATACATACTACATGCTACATACATACCACATACATACTACATACATACTACATACTACATATATACTACATGCATGCTACATACATACTACATGCATGCTACATACATACTACATGCATGCTACATACATACTACATGCTACATACATACTACATGCATGCTACATACATACTACATATATACTACATACATGCTACATACATACTGCATGCTACATACATACTACATACATACTACATACATACTACATGCATGCTACATACATACTACATGCATGCTACATACATACTACATGCATGCTACATGCATGCTACATACATACTACATGCTAAATACATACCACATACATACTACATACATACTACATACTACATATATACTACATGCATGCTACATACATACTACATGCTACATACATACCACATACATACTACATACATACTACATACATACTACATGCTACATACATACTACATATATACTACATGCATGCTACGTACATACTACATGCTACATACATACCACATACATACTACATACATACTACATACATACTACATGCTACATACATACTACATATATACTACATACATGCTACATACATACTACATGCTACATACATACCACATACATACTACATACATACTACATATATACTACATGCATGCTACATACATACTACATATATACTACATGCATGCTACATACATACTACATGCTACATGCATGCTACATACATACTACATACATACTACATGCTACATACATACCACATATATACTACATACATACAATACATTCATACAATACATACATAGACATACAGTACATATAACATAGAGTAACATACTTACCAATACTTGTCACATTGTTCCCCGAAGCCATTGTCTTTTCCGGAATAAATATTAACATAACAAACCACAAAAATACTCACCCACGATCCGAAGCAGTCCACGAGTGTGTCCCACGACGATCTTGGGTAGAGAACTGCAGCATCAGATGATGCTGCCGTTCTCTACGGGCTGCAGGAATCCAATGACGGAAGGTAGGTATCCTTCCGCACTGTATTCCTCCGCCACTTAAAAAAAAAAAAGTCCCTAGTCTCACTTTATGCCATTGCTGTGTGGGAATTTCCCACACAGCAATGGCATAAAGTGAGACTAGGGACTTTTTGGTGGTATGTATGTAGCATGTAGTATGTATGTAGCATGCATGTAGTATATATGTAGTATGTAGTATGTATGTAGTATGTATGTGGTATGTATGTAGCATGTAGTATGTATGTAGCATGCATGTAGCATGCATGTAGTATGTATGTAGCATGCATGTAGTATGTATGTAGCATGCATGTAGTATATATGTAGTATGTATGTAGCATGTAGTATGTATGTAGTATGTATGTAGTATGTATGTGGTATGTATGTAGCATGTAGTATGTATGTAGCATGCATGTAGTATATATGTAGTATGTAGTATGTATGTAGTATGTATGTGGTATGTATGTAGCATGTAGTATGTATGTAGCATGCATGTAGCATGCATGTAGTATGTATGTAGCATGCATGTAGTATGTATGTAGTATGTATGTAGTATGTATGTAGCATGCAGTATGTATGTAGCATGTATGTAGTATGTATGTAGTATGTATGTAGCATGTAGTATGTATGTAGCATGCATGTAGTATATATGTAGTATGTATGTAGCATGCATGTAGTATGTATGTAGTATGTATGTAGTATGTATGTAGCATGCAGTATGTATGTAGCATGCATGTAGTATGTATGTAGTATGTATGTAGTATGTATGTAGCATGCAGTATGTATGTAGCATGTATGTAGTATATATGTAGTATGTATGTAGCATGCATGTAGTATGTATGTAGCATGTAGTATGTATGTAGCATGCATGTAGTATGCATGTAGCATGTATGTAGTATGTATGTAGTATATATGTAGTATGTATGTAGCATGTAGTATGTATGTAGCATGCATGTAGTATGTATGTAGTATTTTTTTTTTTTTTTTTTTTTTTTTTAACATTTAACACATTAGCCGGATGATGGGACTACTACTGTCCCATCATTGGCTAATGTGTCAATCACTGTCATGGTAGCAGGCATCGCCCGATGGGACTTGTAGTCCCATCGGACGATGCCTGCACAGACCCCCGGAGCCTGCACAGCCCCCCGGCAGGCCGGCACAGCCCCCCGGCAGGCCGGCACAGCCCCCCGGAGCCTGCACAGCCCCCCGGCAGGCCGGCACAGCCCCCCGGCAGGCCGGCACAGCCCCCCGGAGCCTGCACAGACCACCGGCAGGCCGGCACAGACCACCGGAGCCTGCACAGACCCCCTGGCAGGCCGGCACAGCCCCCCGAAAGGCCCGTACAGACCCCAGAGAGGCTGTACACTGGCAGGAAAGGGTTTTTCTTATTCCGATACCGGAAGTCCCATAGACTTGAATGGGACTTCCGGTATCGGAATCGGCGATACCGATACTTTTTTTAAAGATCGGCCGATACCATCCGATACGATACTTTGAAGTATCGGACGGTATCGCTCAACTCTAAGTAGCAGCGCTGAAGAATCGGAGCACAGAGAGCAGAAGCACTGGAGAGCCAGTGCATTAGGGTTCTTTTACATTTGCCGTGTTTTTGCAGGCCGTTTTTGGGGCCCCAATAGATTTCTATGGGGCCACAAAAATGGCCCGCAAAAATTCATCAAAGCGCCGTATGACCGTGAGGGCCGTATATACGCCGTGAAAAAATATCGCGCTAGCTCAATATTTTTCACTGCTCACGGCCGCAATAGATTTCAATGATGCTGCAAAAACAACGGAACACCATATTTTTTCCCACCAATTTGTCAAAACAGGGAAAAACGTCGATCCGAGAAGGTTTTTTGCTGCTCGTTTTTACAAGGAGACCGTGAAAATCACGGCAACACGGCCCGCAAAAATTACGGGAAGTGTAAAAGAAGCCTTAGAGAGCTGGAAATTCGGAGCACTGTAGAACAGCAGCGCTAAAGAGCCAATAGCAGTAAGGGATGTGATTATTGCAGATATACATATACAGTTCTGCAGCATCGATACAGAATGGAGACAGTGACCAGAACACTAAAAGTGTGATTTTTAATAGATAGCTATATCTGCTAAAAGGCAGTGGCCTTAATTTACAGTTTGGTCTGACAGACTTCCTTTAAAAAACTTGTCCAAATGAAAACCTCACTTGAGAAAACCTACACCAGCAAATAACGGCAGTAAAAATGCTCCCAGCTGCCCCTGTTCTCCTATTATAAAAATATTTCATGTAAATCTACAAAATCAGCATTATAAACTTTGTTACACTACTGGAATGGCTGGACACATTGATTCACCTATTTAACCAGATAGTGAGAAGACTGGATGGCAATCTGCACTCTTTTTCTACTGTCTGCAGTCTACCAATGGTGGCAGATTTTGAGTTGTGCTTACAAGCTCTTGTTAAGAGTGCTTGTAAGTGCTGTGCTCCTCCAATGCTGAGAAGTTACAGCTACCTCTTATAGGAGCATCAGAGAGTACACAGTTCTACCCTGTACACACTCACAGTGTGTCTTAAGAATACAAACTTTGCTTTACTTTTCCACTCCAGGTCTATTGCTGAGTCTCTGCTCCCAGTGGCTGTTACTATCCTTTGGTCAAACAAGATAGGTTATAAGTTGAAATTGATGGACTTATGTCTTCTTTCCCTGTTAAAGCTATGAGACTATGCAAATAACCAGGACCTGCAGCATCTGCGCACCTAGCCGTGATCTGCAGGTCCTGTTCAGCTTTCTCTCCTGATCAGATGAATTAGTGTCGGGCAGAAAGAGCGAGATGTTGCGTCACTCAGTGATTGGGAAGGACACCGTGACCCCATTTTGCTTGATTAGAGGCATTCGTCTCTGATCTACAGTAAAAGATGCGTACACATTTTGGTAAGTTTTTTTCTTCCTAAAAAGTGTATTTTATTGTCCAAACCTATAGTAAATGATGAGGAAAATTTGGGGAAAAAAGGTCATTAATAGATATGAAAACAAGGGGCAAAAATGGTGGACTGGCCAATTATCTTGTATGTATGATGGGCTCCAGACTGTCTCTTGACAGATTGTAAGTCTTGAATTTCACTACTCGAGAGAAAATGATCTGCTGCCAAAAATGTTTCGAACTAGCGGATGTCGCTGACTTTCTACTGAAAACACATAGATGCACAGTCAAATCAAACATGCCCATGTATGTATGGTGGGGGGGACGGACGAAAAGAGGTCAACAGATTAACCATTTGGCTGGTAGTTATAGAAGGTATAAGGGCAATTTATTATTAGGAGACACGTAAGATCTAGAGGGCAAAAGTTCACAAACAAAATATTAAGGGTAACAAAAATACAGACATGAGGCAAGAATCAAAGGTTTCCAGGAAAGGCGATACATTAATTGGGAGACAGACAACAGATGAATGCAGAGATGTAATGATCGCGAGAGTAAGACTGGGCGAGTGCGGGAAAGGGGCCGGCTGACACCAGCTTCTACTTCAACTGTATATATGTCATTATAGGAGTCATTATATCAGAATGGGGTCCAGGATAGGGGTCATTATTCCAGGAAAGGACCCAGGATGGGGGACATTATTATGGAGATCATTATACCAGAAAGGGGCCCATGATGAAAGATGTTATACCAAGATAGAGAACATTGTTAGAGGAAGGGGCCAAGACTGGAGACATCATTACAGTAAGTGGCCAAGGAACAGGGACATTATTAGTTTGAGAGGCTCAGTATAGTGGATATTACACCAGGAAGAGGCCCACAATGGGGGTCATTATAACAGGAAGAGGCCCAGGACAAGGAATATTATCATCTGAAGGGACCTTAGATGAGAGACATTATTACAGGATGGGGGCCAGGATAGGGGACATTGTTACAGAATGAGGCCAGGACAGGGGACATTATTACAGAAAGGGGCCCAGGAACGGGACAGGACAGGAAACAGGACAGGAAAGGGGCAAGGATGAGAGACATTATTACAGAAATGTGCCATGATGGGGACACTATTACACGTATGTCTTTATAGGATCTAGAACGCTAGGCCCTTAGATCTGCCTAACATGGAGATGGGCGACTAGGTCAAAATGAAACTCTATTTATGCCACTGAATGTGTTGAGTATATATAGGGGAATGACACTTAAAACAGGAATGAGAGAACCAATTTTCCCATATAGAAATGATAAAAAGACACATTGTGTCCTTGAGTCTCCACAATACAGTACCGTGCAAATTATAAAACCACATAAGATACGTTCACACATTGTTTTCCCACAATTACAGAGCCATGTGCCATATATGTCTTATGATTGTCATTTACAGGGCTTACATTCCGACAACTACTATCATATACAGCAACATGTAAAAGTTTGGGCACCCCTGATCAAAATTACTGTTATTGTGAACAGTTAAGCAAGTTGAAGATGAAATATTCTCTAAAAGGCCTAAAGTTACAGAGGACACATTTCCTTCATAATTTAGGCAAAGGATATTTATATTTTCATCTTTTACCTTTTAAAAATTACAAAAAGGTATACTGATGCAAAAGTTTGGACACCCTTGGAGAATTGTGGACTTGGATAACTATGACGAAGGATTCAGACCTTAACTAGCCTGTAAGGTTTATGGCTTGTTCACAATCATCATTAGGAAAGGCCACGTGATGCAAATTTCTCAGCTTTATAAAAACCCAGCCTAATTAAGGTCTCAAACCTTAATCAAAGTGATCTAAGCACACAAATCTCCAAGCGTGTACAAACTTTTGCCTAGGCCCATTTTCCTTTTTGTAATTTATAAAATGTAAAAGATAAAAATATATTTATAGAAAGGAAATGTGTCATGTTTAACTTTAGCCCTTTTAGAGATCATTTCATCTTCAACTTGCTTAATAGTGATGAGCGAACATGCTCGGATAAGATGTTATCCGAGCATGCTTGTGTGCTAACTGAGTGTCTGCGGTGTGCGCAAAAAATATGTTTGAGTTCCTGAGGCTGCAAATTAACCCCTTACCCCCAAGGGTGGTTTGCACTTTAATGCCCGGGCCAATTTTTACAATTCTGACCACTGTCCCTTTATGAGGTAATAACTTTGGAACGCTTCCATGGATCCCGGTGATTCTGACACTGTTTTCTCGTGACATATTGTACTTCATTTTATTGGTAAAATTTCATTCAAATAATTTGCGCTTATTTGTGAAAAAGCGGAAATTTGACGAAAATTTTGAAAATGTTGCAATTTTCCAAATTTGAATTTTTATGCCCTTAAATCACAGAGATATGGCACACAAAAAACTTAATAAATAACATTTCCCACATGTTTACTTTACATTAGCACAATTTGGGAACCAAAATTTTTTTTTGTTAGGAAGTTATAAGGGTTAAAAGTTGAACAGCGATTTATCATTTTTACAACACCATTTTATTTTTAAGGACCACATCACATTTGAAGTCACTTTGAGGGAGGGGTCTATATGATAGAAAATACCTAGAAGTGACACCATTCTAAAAACTGCACCCCTCAAAGTGCTCAAAACCACATTCAAGAAGTTTATTAACCCTTCAGGTGCTTCACAGGAATTATTTGAATGTTTAAAAAAAATGAATATTTAACTTTTTTTCACGAAAAATTACTTCTGGTCCAATTTTTTTTATTTTACCAAGGGTAACATGAAAAATTGGACTGCAAAAATTACTGTGCAATTTGTCCTGAGTACGCTGATGCCTAATATGTGGGGGAACCACTGTTTCAGCTCATGGCAGAGCTCAGAAGGGAAGGAGCGCCGTTTGACTTTTTCAATGCAAAATTGGCTGGAATTCAGATCGGACACCATGTCACGTTTGGCGAGCCCCTGACATGCCTAAACAGTGGAAACCCCCCCACAAGTGACCCCATTTTGGAAACTAGACCCCCCAAGAAACTTATATAGATCTTTGGTGAGAACTTTGAACCCCCACGGGCTTCACAGAAGTTTATAACGTACAGATGTACTATTAAAAATCACATTTTTTCCACAAAAATGATCTGTTCACCACCAATTTTTTTTTCCCAAGGGTAACAGGACTCCAAAAGTTATTGTGCAATTTTGCCCTGAGTACGCTGATACCCCATATGTGGGAGAAAACTACTGTTTGGGCTCACGTCGGCGCTCGGAAGGGAAGTAGTGATGTTTTGGAATGCAGATTTTGATGGAATGGTCTGCGGGTGTCATGTTGCCTTTGGAGAGTCCCTGATGTGCTTAAACTGTGGCAACCCCCCCACATGTGACCCAATTTTGGAAACTAGACACCCCAAGGAACTTATCTAGATGTGTGGTGAGCACTTTGAACCCCCAAGTGCTTCAAGGAAGTGTGTAACGTAGAGCAACAAAAAAAACATTTTGGTTCCACAAAAATGATATTTTTGCCACCAATTTTGTATTTTCCCAAGGGTAACAGGAGAAATTGGACCCCAAAATTTGTTGTGCAATTTGTCCTGAGTAGGCTGATACCCGATATGTGGAGGTGGGCGCATGGCAGAGCTTGGAAGGGAAGGAGCACCGTTTGACTTTTTGAACGCAGTATTGGCTGGAATTGAGATCAGATGCCATGTTGCGTTTGGAGAGCCCCTGATGTGGCCAAACAGTGGAAACCCCCAATTCTAACTCCAACCCTAACCCCAACACACCCCTAACCCTAATCTCAGCCCTAATCCTAGCCCTAACCCTAAAGATGTGTGCACACGTTGCGGATTCTGCTGCGGATCCACAGCGGATTTGGCCCTGTGGATTTGCAGCAGTTTGTACTGCATTTTACAGTATCTTTATATTCAATGGCAAATGAAAAACGCAGTGCACATGCTGCAGGTTTTTCCACGCGGATTTGCTGCGGTTTTAAAGCCGCAGCATGTCACTTCTTTGTGCAGAATCTGCAGCCGTTTGACACCTCCTCCATTACCAGGTGTCAAAACGCAGGGGAAAACCGCAAGCTAATCCGGACTAAATCCACAGGTAAAATGTAGGTCTTTTGACCTGTGAATTTACTTGCGGATTTAGCCAAATCTGTGGGAAAAATCTGCAGCAGAATCCGCATCCTGTGCACACAGCTTTACCCTAGCCCTAACCCTAGCCCTAACTCTAACCCTAGCCCTAACCCTAATGGGAAAATGGAAATAAATACATTTTTTTAAATTTAATATTTTTCCCTAACTAAGGGGGTGATAAAGGGAGGTTTGATTTACTATTTATAGCGGATTTTTATGTTTGGCAACTGTTGCACGCTAAAAGACGCTTTTTAATGTAAAAAAGTTTTGTCATCACCACATTTTGAGAGCTATAATTTTTCCATATTTTGACCAACCAAGTAATGTGAGGTCTTATTTTTTGCGGGACGAGTTGATGTTTTTATTGGCACCATTTTCGGGCATGTGACATTTTTTGATCGCTTTTTATTCCAATTTTTGGGACGCAGAATGAACAACAACCAGCATTTAATGAATTTCTTTTGGGGGGTGCGTTTACACTGTTCCGCATGTGGTAAAATTGATAAAGCATTTTTATTCTTCAGGTCAGTATAAATACAGAGATACCTCATTTATGTTGTTTTTTTATGTTTTGGCGCTTTTATGCAATGAAAACTATTTTATTTAAAAAATAATTATTTTTGCATCACTTTATTCTGTGAGCTATAACTTTTTTATTTTTTTGCTGATGATGCTGTGTGACAGCTCATTTTTTGCGGGACAAGATGATGTTTTCAGCGGTGTCATGGTTATTTATATTTGTCTTTTTGATCGCGCGTTATTGCACTTTTTGTTCGGCGGTATGATGATAAAGCATTGTTTTTTGCTTCTTTTTTTGAATTGGTTAACTAAAGGAGTTAACTAGTGAGACAGTTTTATAGGGTGGGTTGTTACAGACGCAGCGATACTAAATATGTTCATTTTTATCTTTTTTTATTTATTTGGGGATTTTTTGTTTTTATTTATTTGGAGATTTTTTATAAATTATTTTTACACTTGTTTTTTTTTTTTTTTTTACTTTATTATATTGTCCCGGGGGGACATCACTATACGGTGTCAGATCGCTGATCTGACAGTTTAGACAGCACTCTGTCAGATCAGCGATCTGACAGGTGCTGCAGCAGGATTCCCCATGCCTGCTCTTAGCAGGCACTGTGGAAGCCACTTCCCTGCAGGCCCCCGAAGGCCCCCGCGGCCATATAGGATCTGGGGGCCTGCAGAGAGGAGACCCTCTGAGGGTCACAGGGAAGCACGGAGGAAGCCCCCTCCCTGCGCGCTTCTCTCCTAGGCCCCCGGTACACTGAGATCATGTTTGATCGCAGTGTGCCAGGGGTTAATGTGACCACTCCTGACACATAGTGCCGGGTGTCAGCTGTGATAATCAGCTGACACTCGGCCGCGATCAGCAGCGCTCCCCCCGCAGGGTGCCACTGATTGCAATGACGTACTATCCCGTCTTTGGGAATTAAGTCCCAGGGCACATGGAAGGGATAGTACGTCCAATGGCAGAAAGGGGTTAAAGGGAACCTGTCACCTAATTTGGTCGCTTTAAGATGCGGCCACTGCCATTCAGGGCTGATATACAGCATTCTATAATGCTGTAGATAAGCCCCCGGTCTGACCTGCAAGAGAAGAAAAATAAGTTTTATTATGCTCACCCGGGGGGCGGTCCGGTCTGATGGGTGTCGCAAGTCTGGATCCGGCACCTCCCATCTTCTTACGACGACGCCCTCCTGCTTGCATCATCACTCCCCGACATCATGCTCCTGTGCAGGCATACTTATCTGCCCTGTTGAGGACAGTGCAAAGTACTGCAGTGCGCAGGTGCTGGGAAAGGTCAGAGAGCAGATAAGTACACCTGCGCAGAAGTGCAATGCTGGGGAGGCATAAAGCAAGCAAGAGGGCGGCGTCACAATAAGATGGCAGGCGCCAGACCCGGACCTGCAACACCCATCGTACCACCCAGAAAGGCTGTGGCCGTTTCTTATAGCGACCAAAACAGGTGACAGGCTCCCTTTAAACAGCCGCAACACATTCAGGGATTTCCTATTTGTTAGGCAATCCCTGCATGCGTTGCGGCTGTCTAACATGCAGCCCCCGGGACTCGAACATATTTTTCAAGCACACCGAAGACACTCGGTTAGGACCCGAGCATGCTCAGATAACATCTTATCCGTGCACATTCGCTCATCACTATTTCTTAACTGTTCCCAATAATAGTAATTTTGACCTGGGGTGCCCAAACTTTTACATGCCACTGTAAGTGTTATGATTGCCATTTGGCACAGGATTGCTTATTATAGTATAATACAACTCTGGATGACTCCTAGTAGTAAACATAACGTTGGCCTTTTGCAGCCTCTAATAGTAGAGAAGTGTAGAAGATACTTGCCTCCTCATCATTCACCATCCACTTAATTTCACATTTAACCATTTGGAACGACCGTATTCTCTATTTCTCTATTTTTTGTTTCTCGGGTCATAGGGCGGAAAAAGTCAATTCACATTACCTATTTTTCTGTAACTGTAATCGTACACTAATATGAAGCATTTTGATGGTAATGATGTTATTCCAACAAATAAATGCATTTTGTGGGAGTGATTTGCTTTTGCTGCAGATTTTCTGTGAAAATTGGATAACACAGTGTGACTCAGATGAAAATCAGGTCGCGAGACATGATAAATAGGTGGAAGATGTTTTGTACTCTCTCCTTAATCTCCTGATTCTGTTTACATGGTGTTGATATCGCTGAATTCTTACCTTTTAAGATAAACTCCACGTTGGCTTCCAAACATACTTTTACTGCTAATAAACAACATTAAGCTGTCGTCGGATTCGTATGCTTCATATGAACCGAAATCTACGACCTCACAAAACAGATCACCAGCGCGAAATCTCTAAATCTGATTCATTAATAGATGCATTACTTAGAATGTGGGAATATAAAGTAGAGTTTATTCTCGGTGCGGTAAATGATATTATTACTTATGCCTCCTGGTAACATTTTTTCTATTTAACATTATTTTTTATATTCATTGTGTATTGCTCATGTAGAAGCAAATACATCAGATTTCATTCTTTGGATTTTTTAAAGGAATTTGCAAATAATATTTTTTTCCATGGAACTAGCTTTGTATCTTCCTTCTGAACAGGAAAAAAAAAGAAAGAATTCATTTTCCATGTTCATAGAATAAATAAACTGCTTATGGACAATGGGCTCGGTATCGTAAAATAATATTTTATTGCTGCTACGGGACCCTAGAATCGGTATAGGCCAGTCATGTTTGAGAGCAGCATGATGTCGGTGCAGAGACCTGATTCCAGTGATGTGTCACTTACTTTGTTCCTTGCTGCAGTTTCGATAAAATCAATGTTTTCTCTGCTGCAGATCTAGCAGTTCTCTGACTGCTGAGCTCTGTACTTCCCCGCCCACACCACTGATTAACAGCTTTCTGTCTACCCTGTGTATAGGCACTGTTCTGTTTATACAGTCCTGATATCCAGTCTATATATCTCATAAATACCAGCCCTACTCCAAAAACATTGGGACACTGTATAAAATGTAAAGAAACCAAGAATGCTATGATTTAGAAATCTGTCTCGTTCACAACAGATCACAGTTCTGAAGGTGAATGTTAGAATCTGAAAGAGTTGGAAATTGATGGCAGCAACACATCCCAGAAAAGTTTGGACAGGGTTAGCAAAAAACTGGAAAATTAAGTGATACTAATTAAAAATAGCTGGAGAGTCAGTTTGCAAGTAAGTCACATGACTGCATATAAAGAGAGCATGTTAGAGAGGCAGAGTCTCTCAGAAGCAAAGATGGTCAGAGGTTTACCAATCTGAAGACAAATGCGTCTAGAAATTCTGGAACAAGTTCAGAAAAGTGTTCCACAACTTAAATTTGCAAAAACTTTGAATATCCGACCATCTATAGTATATAAAAATATTCAGAGATTCTGGAGAAATCTATGTATGTCTACAAGGGGCAAGGCCCTCAGGTGGCACTGCATTAAATACAGGCTTGATTCGGTCATGCAGATCACTGTATGGGCTCAGGAATACTTCCTAAAATCATTGCATGATTAATATATAGAAGTTTTAGAAAACATGCTTCCATCTACATTTGTATTTCAGTGAAGGTCTTGTATATTTCAGCAATACAATGCTAAACCGCATACTGCATCCATCTCAACAGCATGGCTTTTCCAAAAAAAAGTTCAGGTGATGAACTGGCTGCCTGCAACCCAGACCTTTCACTGATAGAAAGCATTTGGTGCATTATGAAACATAAAATCCGGCAAAGAAGACTCCGGACTTTTGTGCAGCTGGAACCCAACATCACACAAGAATGGGTCACTGTAGCTCTCCAAAACTCCAACAATTGGTCTCCTCACTTCCCAGACATTTGTAAAGTTACCAATAGCGATAGTCATGACTGAGTTGCTGTGGCACTTTACAAAAAACAGTGTCCCAGTCCCAGTGTGCTGTCAAGTGTGGGGTGCATCACACTCATTTGTAGGCCACAGGATTCCACTAACTCCAGGCCTCCATCCTCAGTAGCTGCCACACACAATTCAGGGGACACCGAGTTCATTGGAGCAAGCAACAGTTTAACCCCTTCCTGACATCAGACGTATTATCCCGTCCATGGAACCCGGGACCCTATGCCCATGGATGGGATAGTACGTCTCAGCGATAAGCGGTGCCCACGTGGTGAGCGCCGCTGATCGCGGCCGGGTGTCAGCTAATTATCACAGCTGACACCCAGAACAATGTGTCAGGGGCGGTCGCGGACCGCCCCCGACACATTAACCCATTGCACACCGTGATCAAACATGATTGCGGTGTACCGGGGGTTAAAGGAAAGCATCGGCAGGGAGGGGGCTCCCTCCGTGCTTCCCTGAGCCCTCCACGGCAGCGCAATGTGCAGCGCTGCTGCAGGGGGCTCCTTCCCTGCAGGCCCCCAAATCCAAGATGGCGACGGGGGCCTTTGGAGGCCTGCAGGGAGCCAGCTTACTCAGTGCCTGCAAAGTGCAGGCATGAGGAAGTCTGCAGCAGTGCCTGTGACAGATTGCTGATCTGTCCCAGTGATCTGTGATGTGACAGATCAGCGATCTGTCACAGGACAGTGATGTCCCACCTGGTACTATGTAATAAAGTTAAAAAAGTGTTAAAATAATTTTTAAAAAATCGCCAAATAAATTAGAAAAAAAAAAATTCCCCCAATAAATCCATTTTTTGGAAATAAAAAAAATAAATAAATAAAAGTACACATATTAGGTATCGACGTGTCCGTAAAGACCTGCCCTATAAAACTGTCCCATTAGTTAACCCCTTTAGCAAACCCCTTAAAAAATAAAAATAAAAAACGAAGCAAAAAATAATGATTTTTTATCATAACGTCAAACAAAAAGTGCAAAATGCATGATCAGAAACACGCATAAAAATATCCATGGTACTGCTGAAAACGACATCTTATCCCACAAAAAATGAGCTGCCACACAGCATCATCAGCCATAAAATAAAAAAGTCATAGCTCGCAGAATAAAGCGATGCAAAAATAATTATTTTTTATATAAAATAGTTTTCATTTCATAAAACTGACAAAACATAAAAAAACGACCTAAATGAGGTATCACTGTAACCGTACTGACCCGAAGAATAAAACTGCTTTATCAATTTTACCGCGCGCAGAATGGTGTAAACGCACCCCCCAAAAGAAATTTATGAAACGCTGGTTTTTGTTCATTCTGCGTCCCAAAAATCGGAATAAAAAGCGATCAAAAAATGTCATGTCCCCGAAAATGGTACCAATAGAAACGTCAACTCGTCCCGCAAAAAAATAAGACCTCACAAGACTCGATGTGTCAAAATACGTAAAAATTATAGCTCTCAATATGTGGTGATGCAAAAACTATTTTTGCAATAAAAAGCGTCTTTTAGCATGTGACAGCTGCCAAATATAAAAACCGCCATAAATAGTAAATCAAACCCCCCGTTATCACCCCCTTAGTTAGGGAAAAATAATAAAATTAAAAAAATGTATTTATTTCCATTTTCCCTTTAGGGTTAGGGTTAGGGCTAGGGTTAGGGCTAGGGTTAGGGCTAGGGTTAGGGCTGAGATTAGGTTTAGGGGTGTGTTGGCGTTAGGGTTGGACTTAAAATTGGGGGTTTCCACTGTTTGGGCACATCAGGTGCTCTCCAAATGCAACATGGCCTCTGATCTCAATTTCAGCCAATTCTGAGTTGAAAAAGTCGAATGGTGCTCCTTCCCTTCCAAGCTCTGCCATGCGCCCAAACAGTGTTTTACCCCCACATGTAGGGTATCAGCCTAATCAGGACAAATTGCAAAACAACTTTTGGGGTCCAATTTCTCCTGTTACTGTTGGGAAAATAAAAAATTGGGGGCAAAAATATCATTTTTGCGGAAAAAAATGATTTTTTTATTTTCACTTCCAGTCATTATAAACTTCTGTGAAGCACTTGGGGGATCAAAGTGCTCACCACACATCTAGATAAGTTCCGTGGGGGGTCTAGTGTCCAAAATGGGGTCATTTGTGGGGAGTTTCAATAGTTTAGGTACATCAGGGGCTCTCCAAACGCACATGACACGCGCAGACCATTCCATCAAAGTCTGCATTCCAAAATGTCACTACTTCCCTTCCGAGCCCCGACGTGTGCCCATACAGTAGTTTTCTCCCACATATCGGGTATCAGTGTGCTCAGGACAAATTGCACAGCAAATTTTGGGGTCCAATTTCTCCTGTTACCCTTGGGAAAATAAAAAAATTGGGGACTAATTGATCATGTTTGTGGAAAAAACACGATTTTTTTTATTTTCATGCCCGGGCATTATAAACTTCTGTGAAGCCCTTGGGGGTTCAAAGTGCTCACCACACATCTAGATAAGTTCCTTAGGGGGTCTAGTTTCCAAAATGGGGTCATTTGTGGGGGGTTTCCACTGTTTAGGTACAATAGGGGCTCTCCAAAGGCAACATGACACCAGCAGACCATTCCATCAAAGTCTGCATTCCAAAACGTCACTACTTCCCTTCCGAGCCCCGACAAGTGCCCATATAGTAGTTTTCTCCCACATACGGGGTATCAGCGTACTTAGGACAAATTGGACAACAACTTTTGGGGTCCAATTTCTCCTGGTACCCTTGGGAAAATAAAAAAATGGTGACTAAAAGATCATGTTTGTGGAAAAAATACGAATTTTTTATTTTCACGCCCGGGCGTTATAAACTTCTGTGAAGCACTGGAGGGGTCAAAGTGCTCACCACACATCTAGATAAGTTCCATGGGGGGTCTAGATTCCAAAATGGTGTCATTTGTGGGGGGTTTCCACTGTTTTGGTACATCAGGGGCTTTCCAAACGCGACATGGTGTCCGATCCCAATTCCAGCCAAAAACGTCAAATGGTGCTGCTTCCCTTCCGAGCTCTGCCATGTGCCCAAATAGTGGTTTACCCCCACTTGTGGGGTATCAGCGTACTCAGGACAAATTGCACAATAACTTTTAGGGTCCTGTTACCCTTGGAAAAATAAGAATTGAGGGTGAAAAGCGCATTTTTGTGGAAAAAATATGTTTTTTTTATTGTACGGCTGTATGTTATAAACTTCTATGAAGCCCTTGGGGGTTAAAAGTTCTCACAACACATCTAGATAAGTTCCTTGGGGGGGTCTAGTTTCCAAAATGGGGTTATTTGTGGGGGTTTCCACTGTTTTGGTACATCAGGGGTTTTCCAATTGCGACATGGTGTCCGATCTCAATTCCAGCCAAAAACGTCAAATGGCGCTGCTTCTCTTCTGAGCTCTGACATGCGCCCAAATAGTGGTTTACCCCCACATGTGGGGTATCAGTGTACTCAGGACAAATTGTACAATAACTTTTAGGGTCCTGTTACCCTTGGGAAAATAAAAATTAGGGGTGAAAAGATCATTTTTGTGGAAAAAATATGATTTTTTAATTGTACCGCAGAACATTATAAACTTCTGTGAAGCCCTTGTGGGTTCAAAGTTCTCACCACATATCTAGATAAGTTCCTTGGGGGTCTAGTTTCCAAAATGGGGTCACTTGTGGGGGGTTTCCACTGTTTAGGTACATCAGGGGCTCTCCAAACGTGACATGGCGTCCGATCTGAATTCCAGCCAATTTTGCATTTAAAAAGTCAAATGGCGCTCCTTCCCTTCTGAGCTCTGCCATGCGCCGAAACAGTGGTTCCCCCCCACATATCAGGTATTGCACCATAACTTTTGCAGTCCAATTTCTCCTGTTACCCTTGGTAAAATAAAAAAAATTGAACCTGAAGTATTTTTTTGTGAAAAAAAGTTAGATGATCATTTTTTTTTAAA
This sequence comes from Dendrobates tinctorius, assembly GCF_039654945.1. Taxonomy (NCBI): domain Eukaryota; kingdom Metazoa; phylum Chordata; class Amphibia; order Anura; family Dendrobatidae; genus Dendrobates; species Dendrobates tinctorius. Next base: position 16,674,824 of record NW_027361671.1, on the reverse strand, counting down.
TATTCAAAAAATTCCTGTGACGCACCTAAAGGGTTAATAAACTTCTTGAATGTGGTTTTGAGCACCTTAAAGGGTGCAGTTTTTAGAATGGTGTCACTTTTGGGTATTTTCTATCATATAGACCCCTCAAAGTGGCTTCAAATGTGATGTGGTCCGTAAAAATAAAATGGTGTTGCAAAAATGAGAAATCGCTGGTCAATTTTTAACCATTATAACTTCCAAACAAAACAAAAATTTTGGTTCCAAAATTGTGCTGATGTAAAGTAAACATGTGGAAAATGTTACTTATTAAGTTTTTTGTGTGCCGTATCTCTGTGATTTAAGGGCATAAAAATTCAAAGTTGGAAAATTGCGAAATTTTCTAAATTTTTGCCAAATTTCTGTTTTTTTCACAAATAAACACAAGTTATTTGAATGAAATTTTGCCACTATCATGAAATCCAATATGTCACGAGAAAACAATGTCAGAATCACCGGGATCCATGGAAGCGTTCCAGAGTTATGACCTCATAAAGGGACAGTGGTCAGAATTGTAAAAAATGGCCCGATCATGAACGTGCAAACCACCCTTGGGGGTGAAGGGGTTAATGTTTCATCAAGATGTAACTTGTGGGATAGGGCACAGCACTTCATATTTTTTATTTCTGTAGTACAACATATCTCCAGCCCTACCACTTGTTCAACCTGGACTAAAGGCCCCGTCACACTAAGCGACTTACCAGCGATCCCGACACCGATATCAAGGTGTCAGGATCGCTGGTAAGTCGGTATGTGATCGCTGGTGAGCTGTCACACAGACAGCTTCACCAGCGATCAGCACAGCGATGCCGAGCGCCCGGCATCGCTGGCCATCCTGTAAAAAATAGAATCAAAATAAAAAATATAGTTATTCTCACCTTCCGATGTCCCACGCAGCCATCCCGCCTCTCTCCACGCTCCGGTCCCAGTGATCCTTTGCACGAATGACCGCGAGATGTCACAGTCTCGCGGGATAACAAAGTCTCGCGGTCATTCGTGCAAAGGATCACTGGGACCGGAGCGTGGAGAGAGGCGGGATGGCTGAACGCGACGTCGGAAGGTGAGAATAACTATATTTTTTATTTTTTTTAGTATTTTTTACACCTGATCGCTGGTCTCCCGCCTGTCACACACAGCGATGCGTGCTGGCCAGCGGGAGTCCAGCAACCAAAGAAATGTCCAGAGATTTCTTGCAGCGATCAGCGATACCGGCAGGGGGGCCGCTCGCTGATCGCTGTCACACACAGCGATCTCGCTGGTGAGATCGCTGTTACGTCACAAAAGTTGTGACTCAGCAGCGATCTCGCTACCGAGAGTGCTTAGTGAGACGGGGCCTTAACCCTAAGCCCACTGATTCCGTCTGCCTCTGGAATTTCCTGTCCATTTCAACAGTGCACCTGGGACCAGCCCCAGCCACCTGCCCTTCGTGCAGCTCTATGTCCACTGACCTCTGCATGTCAGAAGAAGAGGCACTTTCCCAGTATTTGGACTGAGTTCTAGGCTCCAGATGAGGCGCCACTATCTGCAATGGATAGCAGTATGGCCTTCCACTGCCTTGAACGATTGGCACTTTCTGGCCCCAGCAGGCCACTGTACTTGAACCTGACCTTGTCACTGCATATCCCTATCTCAGTTACTAACAGGAAGTGCCCACTTTTTATTAACACTAGTCTTCACCCCTGCGGGCTCGTCCCAAACAATAACTTATTTCTTATATCTGCAACTTGAGCTAGCTACAGCCACTATCTTATACAGTATGTACTAAGCCTATTCTTATTTTAATCTGCACATTGCTATTCTGCACTATACACTACTCACATTGCATGTTAGCTCTTCACATTGCTTAAACACAATACATGTCATTTTATATGACACAATACATGTATGACAATGCATGACTATATATATATATATATATATATATATATATACAGAATATATATATATATATATATACATATATATATTAAGCAATTATTGTCTTCAGAGGTAGGAATTAAAGACAGTTCATCACTTTTACACATTTACATATTGATCAATAGTAGACATGGACTTGTCGCAACTTTTTTGAACTGTGTTGCTGTCATCAATTTTTAAATGAGGGTTTTTTTTGTTTATTTCAAATTAAATGGAGCAATATAAATCTAACTTTCACCTTCTTATCTGTGTTCTATTACGAATAAAATATGGCTATAAGAGATTGGCAAATCATTGCATTTTTTTTCTTTATTTTTTTACCCTGTGTCCTAATTTCTTTTTCAAACTTGGGGTTATAATATGCGGTATATAAACTGTATTTTAAGACTGTATAAACACAATATTGACTCTTTATAAAGTACAAATGAAATGATCATTTTACCTCCTACTCAGTGTATGGGCTGGTCTCAGTCTGTTTTCGACATGACCTCTGGGGGATGCGATATAGTAGTTATCACTTGGAAATAATGACACTCTTTTAACAAAGTTGGTGGTGGAAATGATGCTTTGGAAAAGTGGAACAAACAAATGCCTTGTAATCAGATCTCGTTATAATAATGATATGGTAGTGTCAGACCAGTTGCATAAAGTTTAGTCTCGTTATCTAGACACCAGAACTGCTTTTCTAAGGAAGTTGTTTATTTGCATAGAGCAAAACTGCTGCAGCAACCCTGAGTTATCTTCCTCAATTTCTGCTTCCTGTCTTCTAATAGCTCACCGGCTGGGAAGACACCACTTACTATGGGTTGTGCCCGACAATGTCCAGTCTAGTTATCAGCCATTTTCCACACATCCCATAACACAAATGTCATGCTATAAAGAACATTTGCCCAACAATTTAATAGTCACTATGTGTAAGCCCGTTCACTTTACATTACAGCATGTAGTAGCAGCTATATAACATTATGGGATGCTACACTCTACGAGCACACCTTTGTGAATTTTTTAGATAATCCATGATAATAATAAAAATGGATTTAAAGGGAACCTGTCAGCAGGTTTTCCCCATATAAAGTAAAGCCAGCATTAGAGAAGAGCGAACCCAAACTTAAGAGTCTGGGGTTCATACCGAATAGTTAGTGTCCGGTGCTAAACGCCGAGCAAGGACTTCTCCAGGAAGTCCATTGCAATGTTCAGAGTTCTGGGGGAAGTCTGTTGCAGAGAGAAAGAGAGATTTTTTTTTTCCAGCTTAAGGCTATGTGCACATGTTGCGGAACTCCCTCGGAAGTTACGGCGGGAATTCCGGAATTCCATTCCGCGGGAAAACCGCATTTTAAATTCCTGCGATTTTCCCATGGAAAAACTAGCGATTTGTAAGCATAATTAGCTTGCAGAATGCTAGCGTTTTCCAAGCGATCTGTAGCATCGCTTGGAGAACTGATTGACAGGTTAGTCACACTCGTCAAACACAGTGTTTGACTAGTGTGATCAACTTTTTACTATTGAGGCTGCCTATGCAGACTGTGGGTACCATTCGCAAATGTTCTGCTTATTTTTTGCATGGTGGGCACAGCCACATGCGGAAAGTAAGCAGAACAATGCATTTCTATGTGGGCGGAATCGCTGCGATTCCGCAAAATTAATGAGCATGCTGCATATTGCAGCGGGAAAATCCGCAGCATTAGCACAGCATTGCAGAATCCCATAGGATTGCATGGGATGCTGTTTTTTTTCCGTTTTCGCTGCAAAATCGCGCTTTAAAAACCGCCGCAAAAAAACGCTACGTGTAAACGCAGCATAAAAGATTGGGTCTCCATTGTTTTCAATAGAATTTGGGTTCTGGTTCATGTTTAAGTACAGTTCTGGTACCAAGACCGTACTTTGAAATAAAGTTTGGGTTGGGTACCAAAACCTGATTTTCCATGAGTCTGCTCATCCCTAGCCAGCCATCCTCCTTCTTGCTTAATGTTGATGACGCGTACTTCGTCATCCACACAGTGTCCTCCATTGCGCTCCTCACAGGCTCACTTTTTTCTGCACTGCTAAGGGCAGAGCAAAGTATTGTAGTGTGCATGTGCCGGAAAAGGCTAAAGAGTGCCGATGATACGTTGATAAAGCCAGAGCATGCACAATGCAATGTTTTGCTCTGCCCTCGACCTTGACATAGGACATAGGACGCATCAAAAACATTAAGCAAGAAGGAGGACGGTGATTGTAAGAAGATCGTAAGAAGAGAGGAGGTGCTGTGTAAAGAGCAAAGACACTCATCGGACCTAACTGTAATGTATCTGGGTATAATAAAAAGCTTTTTATTGTGGTTTGTATAGGGGATTGGACTCATTGGAGACATACAAACTGCATTCTAGAGTGCTGTAAAAGAGTTATTACAGATGCTGGCATTACTTTTTATGGGGAAAACCTACTGACAGGTTCCCTTTAAGTTATGGCAACAAAAAACTGGATCAAAGATTTCTGCTCTAGATTGAGCCTCCTTACGAGAGAACTCAGTTGGCAACTAAATGAGCTAGAGCCATGTTGCGCTCTCCTTCACAGTGCCTTAAGGGCTTTTCCATACGTTTTCCACCAGTAAAATTATGTACATAATTGGCCTGATTCACCAAATGCTTTTATGCCAGAAGTCTTGTATGAAAGCTTTGAAAAGTCTGAAAATTTAGACTCACCTTTGAGTTGTGACACAGTTTGTGACTTTTGGTGTTTTAGCATGAGCTTCTCCCAGCTCTGCCAAAATGGATGGACCTGAGGTGGGACGGGGCATGGTAGGGTGTGACTCCATAGCTCATATAATTTATGATGAGCTCTGGCATTCGCTAGGCCAGAAATCTTAATCCAGTCCCAGACTGCAGTGAGATTTATGGCATGGTACACTGAGGCACATGCCACTCGTCTGAACTCTTCATAAATCATGGGCATCTAGACTACTCAACACCCCCCCTCATCAAGACTGGTAAGAATGACACTAGTCTTGATGAATTAGGCCCTTTGACTTGTTCAGATACATGTATTCCTGTTGTGAATTCTCTTTCTGGACTCCCTCTGGTGGTTACTGAAGGTAGTGGAGCTGGTCAGAGTGACAGAGGTGTTGTGAGTTCTCTTTCTGGACTCCCTCTGGTGGTTACTGGAGGTAGTGGAGCTGGTCAGATTGACAGAGGCTTGCCACCTGATAATGATGATGACGATTGGAGATCTGGGGTTTCTGACTGGTGCATTTAAGACAGCTGACTTCCTTCAATCCCTGCTGGTGATTTTCTTCCTGTGCCTTCTGAGGTCTGATGTCTGATGTCTCCTGCTCTGTTCCTGCATGGTTCAGCTAAGTGGCTCATTTGCTAATCTTTTTGCATTTGATCTGGTTTTGTCTATCTTTATGCGGGTCAGCTTGCTCCTGCTGGGGCTGTGCTGGATCACCGCCTATATGTTACTGCTTGTGTCAGTTTGTTTTGTCCCCTGTTATATTGGTCTCTGTTTGCTTTGCTTTCAGTATATACCAGAGTGCTGATTTAGTGGGGGCAAAGTTGTGTGACTTCAGTGTTATTTGTGCATCAGATGTGTTGGATTTTTCAGGGTTTTTTGCGTGATTGCAGACAGTGTCTTTCATTTCCTGTCCTGTCTAGTCAGTTTGGGCCCCATAATTTGCTCAGTCTATTTTTATGCCTGCGTATGTGCCTTCATCTTGTCTCACCGACATTATGTGTTTGGGGGCTGTGTATTCCTTTGATGTCTGCTCCTGGGAAGTTTAGATTTCACCTTTCTTGCTTTAGGCTGAGTTAGTTCTCCGGCTGTGCCGAGGCATCTAGGGCATCGTAGGTATGCTCCATGGCTACTGCTAGTTGTGTGGATAGGATCAGGGGTCTGCAATCCACTTAGTTTCCAACCTCTCTGGTTTTCTGTGGCTTAACCTGGTCCTGTTATCCTCGGTGACCCATTCATAACATATTCCCCTTAAAATGATACAATATATGCCTGATAAAGTGTGTTTTGCATTTTGAAGACTATAACATGCACTGGACTGTAAGAGACACCCCAAATTTTGGGGTGGAAAACAGGAAAAAAATGTTTAAAAAAAAAATGTTTGAAAAAAAAAAAATGGTGGTGTGCCTTGTAGTCCATTTTAACGGTAGCTCACTAGGGGGATCGGCGACGGAAGAGTCAATCACAATTACTTTGGAAGAGTTTACCTTTGCAAAAATGCCAGATTATAATTTTATAGTAGACATATAGCTATTTTGTGTAGAAAGAGTGAACCCTTAGAATTTATTTTCTCTGAGAGGTCCAAGGACCCAAGCCCAATCAAGAAATTCACTGCTTCTTGCATTAATTTCTTAAAGTATTCATACAATAGCTAAAGTAATATGTGATGTCACATGATCAGTTACACTACATATGATGTGCATATTTACATGTTATCACATGGACATGATGTGCTAAATTCTTTCAGCGGCATGTGACTTAATTTATTTGATGCACCTTACTGTAGTTCACTGTTTATCAAGACTGCATGCAAAACACCAGTCTTGATGAAACTGAGCTTAAATGTTTTTCCAGACTCATAAGCTTCTGCAACTCTCCCTTTAAAGGGGTTGTCCGCTACTAGGACAACCTCTTCTTGATCAAATTGTTTGGCCCCCATAAAATAATAAGGCTTATACTCACGTGTTGTGCTGGCGCCGTTCTCACAGTGTCAGCACTCTATCTCTCAGGGCTCTCGTGCGATTGTTGTGACACGTGATGCTGGTGCCCAATCAGTTCTGGCTTCACTGTCTCCACTTTTGGACTTTTTTAAATCAAACATAATGAGGAAACTTGGGATGCAGCTAATCTCGGACTTCCTCTTTATGCTCAATTTGACAGGATGTGGGGACAGGGATGCCGGCGCTAATTGGTCGCCGGCGTCACGTGTCACAACAACAGCACTGGAGCTCAGGGGAGAGCGAGGGCTGAAACCGTGGGAACTGTGCCAGCATGGGAGGTTACTATAAGCTTTATTATTTTACCGGGCCCAAACGAGGTGTATGAGAAGACGTTGTCCAAGTAATGGACAACTTCTTTAAGTGAGACGCTCTGAGTGCTATCAGTTTTATGTCCATACCCACTGTCTTGCTCATTGTCCTTACAAGATGCTCTTAGCTTCATTCCTCCTCAGGCTTCAGTCACTCACTTACTGACTCTTTTTCAGCCCACCAATGTGCCCTTTGGTGGCTCACTAATCCCACACCTCCAGTTGCTCTCATAACATGCATCTCTGATGTGCTTGTTGCATCCATACTCGCACGCCATGCCAAACTCATACATTTAATGTGAATAATGTCACATTTGTTGGAAATGCCTAAACCAACTTCTAACACTTTTAATATGCTGTAAGCACTGTAAGGTAGCGCTGTCATTCGGGTAGGGGATACTCACTTGGCAGCCAAATAATCACATCCGGCACTGGTTTTCCATAAAATAATAACAGTCAGTGAGGTTTATTCATGCATCAAAACCATCAAAGCAATAGAAAACAGCATAGCGTCCATGACAGACCTTCCCTCTGTTAAGCCTATGGTCACACAGGTTATGTAATGTTCCATACGCAGGCTCTTCCTCCCAGTTATATCCCCTCTCTGGGTTTACCTCATGGCTGCTTCACCACCCTGCAGACATCCATTCCTTCCAGGGAGCTATCAGGCATGTGCAGCCATTAACACAGCATTCACTTGCTGTCAGGAAGACAGCCCCATCTCTCTCAGACGGGACCTTCCAAAACGGACCAACTGGGTCCCTGCATTCACTCCATGTGACCTACCCTGGCCACCTTATATGGTCTATAGCCATGCCCACTGGGTCACATGGCTATGACATCATCACAGGTCCTTCAACCACTCATACACACTTTATAATAGCGTTCTTAAAGACACCCCCTGGGTGGGTTTGTAGGTAACTGGTCCTACCCGTCTCACCAGTTACCTGGAGACTTCCCAAACACATTGAAACAGCACCTCAGCAGTATCACTGCTGATCAACAGACACACAAGTCTCCATCCCAAGGCCACCCACATTGAGACACATAATGGTCATTCAGTATTCTGCCACTCATCCTCTCTCGTGGGACATCCACACAGCGCCCCCTAGCGGACACAGTGGTCATTTCACCACAGCACATTTTGTATTTTTAGCCAAAAACCTAGCTTTGATGTAGGCCCATGCCTTGGGTGGCCTCTGTATGAAGTGCCCACATGGCATTGCAGTCTCTAAGGATTAATATGTCTGTAATATCAAGGATTGGTGTGAAAATGGACTAAATCTGCTCTGCCAGTGGAAGAATGATGAGGGAGTCAAGAATCCAGGAATGCGGATAAATGGTCATGTTTCGAATAGTGATGAGCGAGTATACTCGTTGCACGGGTTTTCCTGAGCATGCTCAGGTGTTCTCCGAGTATTTTTGTGTGCTCGGAGATCTAGTTTTTGTCGACGCAGCTGCATGATTTGCAGCTACTAGACAGCGTGAATACATGTGGGAATTCCCTAACAAACAGGCAATCCCTGTATGTATTCAAGCTGTCTAGCAGCTGCAAATCAAGCAGCTGCGTTGACACAAAATAAATCTCCGAGCACGCCAAAATACTCTGAGGACACCCAAGCATGTTTGGGAAAACCCGAGCAACGAGTATACTCGCTCATCACTAGTTCGAAGTGTCACACTTCTTCATCAGGACTGTCTAATATGGAACGCAACGTAATGCTTAAATTTTATCAGTGTGCTCCATATGAAATCGCAGGTACTTTAGAAGCCCATAAATGCCTTTGGGAGCTATATTACAGATCTGTAAGGTGGTTCTGGTCAAGATAACCAGTACAGGCTTCAATAAAAGCAAGCTAAACATATCCATTCTGAAGGTATGTAAAGAGGTGATACTACCTTGTCCAAATTAGTGCCCACCCCTGAAGATATATTCCAAAGTGTGAGCAGTACATTTGCTTTGTTCATTCCTCTTGAATCTAACATATACATATATGTATTTATCTATAAATAACATTAAAGTGACCATCACATGCTCCTGTAAAGTGTAAGTATGAACATGGCGGAGGTGGGGGATCTTTTGGATTCCAGGTAGAGTTATTGAGCTCCTAAGTCAGCAGAGTAATTGTGTGAGGAGCAGAATTGTCATTAGGACTCCGCCTAGCATAGCATTACCACGGCAAAACTAAAATTAGCAAAATGTCAGAAATGAAAAGATTGATTCACCCAGACGCAATTATCATTTAAAAGTGCTTGATTGAGGTGCTGCAGTTGGGTGATTTATTTTGCATCCCATATACATAATTAAAGTAGTGGAGCGGAGTAATTTATCAATCTAGTTGAGGCTGGAGGAGAGGAGCTGTATATGTTTGTTTTAATAAAAAAATACTCCGGCTGCTGCACTTCCATGGGCCTCCCCATAGCACTCCATTTCCAGGAGTGAGAGGGATTATTGCACTGGCAATGCTTTGTGACTGTGGGACAGGCTGCGAGAGAGACGAAAGAGAAATTAGCAGACAGGCTGATTAAAACATATAATAAAGGAGACAGGGCGAAGCAAAATAAAGGGAAGGTAGAGTGGAGATAAAAATAGGAAGCTATCTATTCAGTGGAGGATAGAGGAGAAGAAGAGGGGAGTGAAGCAGCAGCAGCAGCAGAAGAGGGGGAGTGATCAGGGCTGGAAAGAAGACAGAGGGAGGGAGAGGAAGAAAGAAGACAGAGGAGGAGGTAAGAAAACGACACCTCGCCAGGCACTCAGTTTTAAATCCGCTGCCTTTTTCCTCCTCTCCATGTTACAAAGGCTTAGAGCTGCTTTTTTCCTATTCGTGTCCTGTCACTTCCTTCCTGGACTCTTACAGGACGCCTCGGTTTACTTTCCCATCCTGGCAGCACAGAGCCACTTTCCTGCCTCTGCCCACTATATTGGATTGAGTTGAGAGACATACAGCGCTCAAGCTTCAGAAGTAAGAAGAGGCCAGTTTTATTTCTCCTTCTTTCTTCTTCTTTTTCTTCTTCTTCTTCCCATTGCTCCGATGAAAGCAGAACGTTCCAAGGGCAACTAAGCGCCGCCGATGCCTCACGTAAGTACAGCCATGGGATGGAGATGTCCTTCTCAGGCTTCCCTCATGCTACACTCCATAGAGCTTTTACTTTCGCACTTCTATGAATTATTCTAGGTCAACGTTTCCAATAAAAGTTAAAAACGAGAACTTTTAACGCTTTGCTGTCTAAGGCGCTGGAAGCTGCAGATGTAGCAGAATCTATTTGGTCAGAAGTAGCCGATCATTGACTATAGGGCACAACTCGCCGGTAAATTTCGCCTTTTCGTTATCACTTATACTGCGTTATCTTAATTCTGTGCCTAAGAGAGATAAATGACAAATTCAGCTCTGCTACAACTGTTGCTGTTCGGGGTTTTGTAGCAAGTCATGACCTTGTTCTACTTGTATCCAGTTTATCATTTCCTAAAGCAGATCAGGTTGCAAAAAGTATATTGTAGCAATAACACTGACTTCCTGCAGGATATGAGCAGCGCCTGTCATTGCAGAGGAGCCATGCCTGCTTCATTAGGAGCAGACCCTCAGATAGTCCTACACAACTTGACATTAGCATTGTGTCAACTCAGATGTCAGGGAAAGGTCACTTATTGCCACTTGAGCTCCTCATAAATACACAGCCTCCCGAACCTCAGCCATTTATTAGAGGCTTTCATCCGAGGTGCATTATACTATTGTAATTAGGCAGTAAAATTGCAATCAGCAGAGCCACAGCTTGTCTTCTCCATTCTTGCAAGTATTAACCTCATTCTTAACCTTAAAACACCACCGACGCTAAATAATAAATAATGATGATGATAGTGAGACCAAAGTTTGAATGATTTATATGCCCGAAGGAGCATGTCAAGTTTTATTTCTGGTTTCCAGCATCAGAGCGATGCCTGAGCTTAGTTAAAAGTGAGTTTGTTAATTTGTTGAAAGCAAAGAGGAAGCGCGCATACAGCACCGTATACAACAACACGCTCGCACACATGCCCTACACATGCAGGGACACACACTGGCCACGAAGGGCACGTGGCCATTCAGTACTTCTACACAAGTTTTATTTGATCGAGACTTCTTAACAGTTGTCGTAGTCGCTGTTTTGGTACCGTCAGCTGGGTCCAGAGCGGCAACTTGTGTTACTCTAAAAATTAAAAAAGTAAAGTTTTGCAGTTCTAGAATCCACAGTGTGAGGACTGGGTGACATAAGTAGAATCCTTTCTATCTGGGCATCTTGTGACTTTAACCACCTGTGATCAACCACATCACACGCTATGTAGCACCTATGGCATAGTTATGTGGCTCCACTACAGTCAAAAGTAACAGGAATGTATGGAATTTACTGCGGAAAATCTGTTAGGTCTTTGGCCTTAACTTAAGTTTATGTTTTCTTAGACTTGTGGAGTTTTTATGTGTTTATATTTAATGCGTGTAATAATAAGCGGGAAATCTAAAGTTATTAAAAACATTTGACTTGACGGGATAGATAGTTATAGAACAGTATGGGCAAATAGATATAGAGATCGATAAATAAGGAGATAATAGAGATGGATAGATAGATACATATATAGATAGAGATATATAGATATTAGATAGATAGAGATATATAGATATTAGATAAATAGATAATAGATCGTTATAGAAAGTATTGACATATATCTAGAGATAAAGAGATAATAGAGATGCATAGATAATAGATGATAACTATGATATAGATAGATAGATGATAGATAGATCGATAGATTTGATAGATAATAGAGATATATAGAAAACAGAGCACTGTATATAATATAAAATTGTATATATGTCACATCTATAAACATTTGATAACGTTAATAAGTGGTAAATTTAGTCATTAACTAATTTAAGTGGGTTAAATTATATTGCAAGCATTATGAGATAGATGATAGATAGATAGATAAAGGATAGAGCAATAGATAAATAATAGATATTGATTAATTTTTTTATCATTCTTAGTATTTATAATATAGCGCTATCATCTTCTATGGCGCCACACCATGTGATACAATAAAATAGATTACATATATCAAAGCAGCAAAGTTTAAGAATACAGCAGGGACAGGATAGAGAGCGTTGTGCATGTCACCGTACATAGAAGTCCCTTACTGACAATTCATTCAATAACTTTTCCTAAGTCCCGTCATGTTTGTACAGCATCAAACTTAGAAGTACCCAGCAAATCTGCCTCTGACCATGTAACTACAGATTGGGGTCATACTCCAATGCCTCGGATCACTGTAAGGAATGCTGGTGATTGCTAATAGCAGAAAAGATTAATTCTTATTGTATCACAGGCGTAAACTGATTACATGAGATGAAGGTAAAAGATAACTCTCGGCATAATGTCCAAAAAAGTTGTGCTGACTGTAATCAGTGTGCTGGGCAGGGTGGGAGATGGCGCGGCTATGGCCGCCTGCATGACAGGGTACCTTCATCTTTTTAATATAAAATACCCTAATATTTTATATTTAGATTATATGTGTAGTGTGTAATAGATATATATATATATACATATATATATATATATATATATATATATATATATATATATTATAGAGGTAGTGGAGCAGAGTTTGTCAGTTAACTGTTTCTTTTGCCCGACATGATCACATTAGAAGATTATGATAATGAATCCGTAGTTGGAAGACGACCACACGTAGTCCACTGTCATATTGGGACTAGTTGGTGACAATCTTAGCCCTGCTACATCTGGATATACTAAAAAAAGTGTATCTTTAGGCGTATATTAGCTTTAGGCCAGGAGATAAATATTTCATGTGTTTCCTATGGCACAGTGATCTCTATGGTGTGCGGACTGGAGTGACATAAAGTTGGGTAGGAACATGTTTTTTCTCAGTTTTGTGCACCCTGTGGTAGAAGGAGCCGGGGTAACATGGTGTAGTGTCTGGATAACCCAGGGATTAAGCAGTTTACCTGTCTCTCCTTGGTTATATGATTATAGCCTAAGGAAGACTTATCCCTCTTGTGTCATGCCTTAATATATCTCTTGCCAAAATGAAAGGGAAAAAAAAAAGAACAGTTATCATCTATCCAAATATTGAATAGTTTCCAGCTCAGCTGCTCCATGTAATTCATCTATGTATGCCTTTAATTAATCTACATATGTTACTCTCTTCTCACATCTCCTCTCTTTGCTCCGGTCTCGTAATCCAGATCTGGTTAAGCATTTAACCTATCATCAGTAATATTACCATTGGTCAGACTGAGTGAATCTGACTTCTTCAAAATGTAAAGAAGTTGTAGAACTGACCAGTCCACTACCTTACGCGGCACTAAAACTTAAGGTTTGTTTCGAAACTCCTTGCCTTCACTGTCCGATAAGGCTTAATAGCGTACTAAACAGGACATATTCTGTCTGATAAAGTCTGTGAACATGTGATCTATGATAAAATATAAGAAAATAAAATTGTCATTAAGTTATACTTGGAAAATATTTATTAAAATAAAATTTAATTTCAATTTTTCGCTAACCAACATGGGCAAGTCAATGTCAATGATATCACTTCTACGTGTATGATCCGTCCTGTAATTCAGGAATTGATTAGGTACTATGCCAGGCTGCTTCTTCATTTAGCATCGAGGTATGATAATGATATTAGGCCAATGATATTCCTATGTTTCATAGTGTTTGCTTTAGTTCTTTCCTTTATTGTGTATATATCTTACGGTAGATTCATCTTTTATAAACCCTTCTATCCCAGTTGTAAGCCATTCTCCCACGCCTAACTTTTTGCATTTCACTTTGTTCTTCTGATACCTTTCTGACATTTATACATTCTCCAGCAATTTCTGCCCCGCAGTAGATGAATTCTTCTGACTGATCGCCCTGACACATTATTTAATATGATAGAAACTGATTATTCTTAGTTTAGGTGTACTATAACTGTACGGTTTGGAGTTTGTGTAAGTTGCTTTTTATATGTTGGCATTGCATTGATGGCTGGAGAAGGTATTTTTTATACTGGTTTTCTCTTGTATCATGGATTCTTGCCTTGCTGTACCTAAAGTATCATTATCGTGATAATAATGGGTAATATCCGTGACAAGTCGGCGCATGGACCAGCATTCATGCCTTTACTGCCAAGGGACCACATACTTATATTTCAATGTAATAATTGTAGTAAACTGTACAGATGTCTTGAATTGGAATTTTTGCTAAAACTACAGCTAGAAGTTTATATTTCCTCTGTTTCACTTACTATCATCATATAGTAAAATTCAATTTTCGGCATGAAATATAGATGGAGCAAAACTGACTTTGTTCTTCTCCGGATTTTTTGTACACTCAGTACGTATGTCGTCAGGCTTATAAAATATGTTGTACACTTTCCTAGCTCAGCGCTGGCACTCCACACCCAATGGACACTATATAGATGGTGTATACCAAGGCCACATTCATCGCACAGAACCATCCTTGTGTCATTTTATGTTTTGACACAGAAACGCATATTTTAACTATTTTTAAAAGAAGAGTATCATCGCTCCCCCCCCACCGCTCTGCATCGTCATAAGTTTACAGCTAAGCACATCTTCAGCATGAGGAATCATGTATGCAATGAAAGGCCAGCAACAATAGACTCCCAACAAATGCCAGCGTGCAGCCGGTCCTTCATATGGCTTGCATACGTGGATGATTTATGGAACTTGTAATGCTCATGATCTCATTGCCTACACAATAGTCTTCACATAATATAAACACTCCTAATTGTATACAGGTCTGAAGGTAATAAGCAACATGGATTGGATTACATTGCAGGAGGGTAACACTGTCCGCAGTCTGGGTGTATATGTTATATGTACCACACAGCTGGGAGGTACACCGGGATCCAGTCGGGATATATTGTGTACTAATGATGTGGATTTGTGTTCATTATTAGGTCTAAGGTCATTGCTTCAGGCTAGAAGTAACGTATTCTACTACGTACTGTTTATGACGATTTAATTTGATGAATCTGCTATAAATAATGCATTACTCTGTATTACTATTTCAGGTGAGCCAATTTTGGAGGCAGCACTAGACCTTACCGAGGCCTCAAAGAAATGTATTTCTCACTCAATCTAGTAATGTTCACTGCTTTGTTAGCAAAAAAGTAATTTTAGGGACTATAACATGCACTTTTATCTCCTTGGGGTGAAAATTAGTTTTAATATTGATCTTGCTAGCTATAAACTGAATGACACGGTTGTTATCGGCAAAACGAAAATTTGGACTGATAGACTAGGAGGCTGCTAGAGTTGGATGGACTCGGGCTATAGATCAATGCGCTCAGTTACTATGGACATATGCATTCAGTTACTCTAGAACAATGCACTCAGCTACTAAGGACACATGCATTCAGTTACTCTAGAACAATTCACTCAGCTACTAAGGACTAATCTACTCAGTTACTCTAGAACAATGCACTCAGCTACTAAGGACTAATCCACTCATTTACTCTAGAACAATGCACTCAGCTACTAAGGACTAATCTACTCAGTTACTCTAGAACAATTCACTCAGCTACTAAGGACTAATCCACTCATTTACTCTAGAACAATGCACTCAGCTACTAAGGACACATGCATTCAGTTACTCTAGAACAATTCACTCAGCTACTAAGGACTAATCTACTCAGTTACTCTAGAACAATGCATTTAGTTACTAAGGACTAATCTACTCAGTTACTCTATAACAATGCACTCAGTTACTAAGGACTAATCTACTCAGTTACTCTAGAACAATGCACTCAGTTACTAAGGACTAATCACCTCATTTACTCTAGAACAATGCACTCAGCTACTAAGGACACATGCATTCAGTTACTGTAGAGCAATGTACTCAGTTACTAAGGACTAATCTACTCAGTTACTCTAGAACAATGCACTCAGTTACTAAGGACTAATCCACTCATTTACTCTAGAACAATGCACTCAGCTACTAAGGACACATGCATTCAGTTACTCTAGAACAATGCACTCATTTACTATAGACTAATCTACTCATTTACTCTAGAGCAATGCACTCAGTTACTAAGGACTAATCTGCTCAGTTACTCTAGAACAATGCACTCAGCTACTAAGGACACTTGCATTCAGTTACTCTAGAACAATGCACTCAGCTACTAAGGACACATGCATTCAGTTACTCTAGAACAATTCACTCAGCTACTAAGGACTAATCTACTCAGTTACTCTAGAACAATGCACTCAGTTACTAAGGACTAATCTACTCAGTTAATCTAGAACAATGCACTCAGTTACTAAGGACTAATCCACTCATTTACTCTAGAACAATGCACTCAGCTACTAAGGACACATGCATTCAGTTACTCTAGTACAGTTCACTCAGCTACTAAGGACTAATCTACTCAGTTACTCTAGAACAATTCTCCAAGTTACTAAGGACTAATCTACTCAGTTACTCTAGAACAATGTGCTCAGTTACTAAGGACTAATCTACTCAGTTACTCTAGAACAATGCACTCAGTTGCTAAGGACTAATCTACTCAGTTACTCTAGAACAATGCGCTCAGTTACTAAGGACTAATATTCTCAGTTACTCTATAATAATGCACTCAGCTACTAAGGACTCATCTTCTCAGTTACTCTAGAACAATACATTCAGTTACTAATTACTAATATTCTCAGTTACTCTAGAACAATGCACTCAATTACTAAGGACTAATATTCTCAGTTACTCCAGATTAATGCACTCAGTTACTAAGGACTAATCTACTCAGTTACTCTAGAACAATGTACTCAGTTACTAAGGACACATGCATTCATTTACTTTAGAACAATTCACTCAGCTACTAAGGACTTATCTACTCATTTACTCTAGAACAATGTGCTCAGATACTAAGGACTAATCTACTCAGTAACTGAATGCATTGTTCTAGAGTAACTGAGTAGATTAGTCCTTAGTAACTGAATGCATTGTTCTAGAGTAACTAAGGACTAATCTACTCAGTTACTCTAGAACAATGCACTCAGTTACTAAGGGCTAATCTACTCAGTTACTCTAGAACAATGCACTCAGTTACTAAGGACTAATCTACTCAGTTACTCTAGAACAATGCATTCAGTTACTGAGTAGATTAGTCCTTAGTAACTGAGCACATTGTTCTAGAGTAAATGAGTAGATAAGGACTAATCTACTCAGTTACTCTAGAACAAAGCGCTCAGTTACTAAGGACTAATATTCTCAGTTACACTAGAATAATGCACTCAGCTACTAAGGACTAATCTACTCAGTTACTCTAGAACAATGCATTCAGTTACTAATTACTAATATTCTCAGTTACTCTAGAACAATGCACTCAGTTACTAAGGACTAATCTCCTCAGTTACCCTAGAACAATGCGCTCAGTTACTAGAACAATGCGCTCAGTTACTGTACTAAGGACTGATCTACTCAGTTAGGGTCCCGTTACACTAAACGATGCACCAGCGATCCCGACAACGATGCGACCTGGTCAGGATCGCTGGTGTTTCGCTACATGAGCTGTCAAACAGGTAGCTCTCACCAGCAATCAGAGCAAGCGACGACGCTGGTAACCAGGGTAAATAGCGGGTAACTAAGCGCATGCGTTGCTTAGTTACCCGCTATTTACCTTGGATACCAGCTCCCAGCGTCTGCTTACAGTGCTGGAGCTCGCTTATCGTTGGTCTCCCGCTGCCGCAGTGATGCGTGCTGGCCAGTGGGAGACCAGTGATCAAAAAACGGCCCAGAACATTCCTGCATGATCAGCGATACCTGGAGGGGGGCTGGTCGCTGATGCGTGTCACACACAGCGAGATCGCTGGCAAGATCGCTGTTGCATCACAAAATTGGTGAAGTACCCCTTACTCTAGAACAATGCGCTCAGTTACTAGAACAATGTGCTCAGTTACTAAGGACTAATCTATTCAGTTACCCAAGAACAATGCGCTCTGTTACTAAGGACTGATCTACTCAGTTGCTCTAGAACAGGGTTCCCCAGCTCCAATCCTCAAGGCCCACCAACAGGTCATGTTTTCAGGATTTCCTTAGTATTGCCCAGGTGATAATTGCATCACCTGTACAATGCAAGGGAAATCCTGAAAACATGACCTGTTGGTGGGCCTTGAGGACTGGAGTTGGGAACACTGCTATAGAACAATGCAATCAGTTACTAAGAACTAATCTACTCAGTTACTCTAGAACAATGCGCTCAGTTACTAATGACTAATCTACTTAGTTACTCTAGAACAATGTGCTAGGGATGAGCGAGTATACTCGTTAGGATTCGGTACTTGGCGAGTAATGCGGTACTCGTGGTACTCGAATCCTGGCAAGTATTTCACTACTCCCCTTGCAATATTCGGCACAGCCCGCACAGTCCCCGCACAGCCCAGCACAGTACCTGCACAGCCCAGCACAGTCCCGCACAGCCCAGCACAGTCCCGCACATGCCATCACAGTCCCACACAGCCTGGCATAGTCCCCACACAGTACCTGCAAAGCCCAGCACAGTCCCACACAGTACCTGCAAAGCCCAGCACAGTCCTGCACAGCCTGGCACTGTCCCGCACAGGACTGCACAGTCACACACACACTGGCATAGTCCCCACACAGTAACTGCAAAGCCCAGCACAGTCCAGCACAGCCCAGCACAGTCTTCGCACAGGCCAGCACAGTCCCGCACAGCCTGGCACAGTCTTCGCACAGGCCAGCACAGTCCCGCATAGCCCAGCACAGTCTTCGCACAGGCCAGCAGAGACCCTTACAGCCCGGCACAGTCTTCGCACAGGCCAGCACAGTCCCGCACAGCCCTGCACAGACTTCGCACAGGCCAGCACAGTCCCTTACAGCCAGGCACAATCTTCACACAGGCCAGCACAGTCCCTTACAGCCCACCACAGTCTTTGCACAGTCCCCGCCAAGCCCAGCACACACACACAGCCCATTAATTGCATTTCCCATAGACTTACATTGGACTCGCTACGAGTACCCGAGTATTAGGAGGTACTTGTAACGAGTACAGCTAGTCCGAAAACTTCACTACTCGCTCACCCCTACAATGCGCTCATTTACTGAGGACTAATCTACTCAGTTACTATAGAACAATGTACTCAGTTACTATGGACGTATGCTTTCAGTTACTCTAGAACAATGCACTCAGTTACTCTAGAACAATGCACTCAGTTACTCTAGAGCAATGCACTCAGTTACTCTACATAAATGCACTCATCTACTATAGACTAATGCACTCAGTTACTAAGGACTAATGTACCCAGATACTAAGGACATGCACTTAGTTACTCTAGAATAATGCACTCAGTTATTATGGACTAATGTACTCAGTTACTCTAGAACAATGCACTCAGTAATTATAGAACAATGCACTCAGTTACTCTAGAACAATGCACTTAGTTACTAAGGACTAATTTACTCAGTTACTCTAGAACAATGTACTCAGTTACTATGGACGTATGCATTCAGTTACTAAGGACTAATGTACTCAGTTACTAAAGAACAATGCATTTAGTTACTCTAGAACAATGCACTCAGCTACTAAGGACTAATGTACTCAGTTACTTTAGAACAATGCACTCAGTAATTATAGAACAATGCACTCAGTTAATCTAGAACAATGCACTTAGTTACTAAGGACTAATCTACTCAGTTATTCTAGAACAATGTACTCAGTTACTATGGACGTATGCATTCAGTTACTAAGGACTAATGTACTCAATTACTGTGGACATGCACTCATTTACTCTGAAATAGTGCATTCAGTTACTCTAGAACAATGCACTCAGTTACTCTAGAACAATACACTCATCTACTATAGACTAATGCACTTAGTTACTAAGGACTAATGTACTCAGATACTAAGGGCATGCACTCAGTTACTATAGACTAATGCACTCAGCTACTCTAGAGCAATGCATTCAGTTACTAAGGACTAATGTACTCAATTACTGTGGAACAACGCACTCAGTAATTATAGAACAATGCACTCAGTTACTAAGGACTAATCTACTCAGTTACTCTAGAACAATGTACTCAGTTACTAAGGACACATGCATTCAGTTACTCTAGAACAATGCACTCAGCTACTAAGGACTAATCTACTCAGTTACTCTAGAACAATGTACTCAGTTACTAAGGACTAATCTACTCAGTTACTCTAGAACAATGTACTCAGTTAATAAGGACTAATCTACTCAGTTACTCTAGAACAATTCACTCAGTTACTATAGACTAATGCACTCAGTTACTCTAGAACAATGTACTCAGTTACTAAGGACTAATGCACTCAGTTATTGTTGTACAATGCACTCAGTTACTCTAGAACAATGCACTCAGTTACTAAGGACTAATGCACTCAGTTATTGTTGTACAATGCACTCAGTTACTCTAGAACAATGCACTCAGTTACTCTAAAAAAGTTACTCTAGAACAATGTACTTACTTACTATAGAACAATTTACTCAGTTGCTGTACACCAATAGACTCAGTTAATATAGATCAATGGCCTCAGTTA
The DNA here is from genome assembly GCF_039654945.1 of Dendrobates tinctorius. Lineage (NCBI taxonomy): Eukaryota > Metazoa > Chordata > Amphibia > Anura > Dendrobatidae > Dendrobates > Dendrobates tinctorius. Next base: position 16,654,305 of record NW_027361671.1, on the reverse strand, counting down.
CTGTAAACCAAAGGATTCAGTTATTATAGACTGATGGACTCATTACTATGGATTGATAAACTCAGTTACTACAGATTGATGTGCGTCAGCTGCAAACTGATGGGCTCTGTTATCATAGACTCAGTTACCATAGACTACATACTGTAGACCAGTTGAATCAGTTACTGGAGACTGATGGATTCAGTTACTATTGCCCATTGTACTCAGTGGCCACAGTCTGATGAATCTGATGGGCTCAGTTGTTATTGACTGATTGACTTAGTTGCCATAGACCAGAAAACTTAGTTATTATAGACTACTGAGTGTATTCAATTACTATAGACCGATGAACCCATGGACAGCTGCTATAGTGTGATTAAGGCATTTGTTATAGGTTGATTAAGTTTTCCCACCTACAAAGAATGGAGATGTCTGTAATTTTTATCGTAGGTACACTTCAACTGTGAGAGACAGAATCTAAAATAAAAAAAGAAAATCACATTGTATGATTGTTACCTAATTAATTTGCATTTTATTGCATGAAATTAGTAGTTGTTATAATAGAAACACAAAACCTAACATTTGGTACAGAAATCTTTCTTTGCAAATACAGAGGTGAGATGTTTCCTGTAGTTCTTGACTAAGTTTTGCACACACTGCAGCAGGGATTGAGGCCCACTCCTCCATACAGATCTTCTTCGGATCTTTCAGGTCTGTCGCTGGACAGCATTGAGTTTCAGCTCCCTCCAAACATTTTCTTTTGTGTTCAGGTCTGGACACTGGTTAGGCCACTCCAGGACCTTGAAATGCTTCTTATGGAGCCACTCTTTAGTTGCTCTGGCTGTGGGTTTCGGGCCATTATCATGCTGGAAGACCCAGCCACAACCCATCTTCAATGCTCTTACTGAGGGAAGGAGGTTGCTAGCCAAAATCTTGCGATACATGACCCCATACACCCTCACTTAAATATGGTACAGTCATCCTGTCCCCTCTGTAGAAAAGCACCTCCAAAACTGATGTTTCCCCCACCATGCTTCACAGTTGGGATGGTGTTCTTAGGGTTGTACTCATCCTTAATCTTCCTACAATTATGCGAGCGGAGTTGATACCAAAAAGTTCTATTTTGGTTTGATCTGACCACATGACCTTTTCCCATGCCTCCTATGGATTATCCAAATGGTCATTGGTAAACTTCAAACGGGCCTGGACATGTGCTGGCATGAGAAGGGAGACCTTGTGTGCCCTGCAGCATTTCAATCCATGATGGCATAGGGAGTTACTAATGGTAATGTTTGAGACTGTGGTCACAGCTCTCTTCAGGTCTTTGACCAAGTCGTCCTGTGTAGTTTTGGGCTAATTCCTGACCTTTCTCATCATCATCCTTGCCCCACATGGCGAGATTTTGCATGGAGCCCCAAACTGAGGAGATTGACAGTCAACTTGTCTTTCTTCCATCTTCTGATAATTGTGCCAACAGTTTTTGCATTCTCACCAAGCTGCTTTTCTTTTGTCCTGTAGGCCATCTAGCCTTCTGCAGGTCTACTGTTTTGTTCCTGGTGTTCTTAGATTGCTCTTTGGTCTTGGCCATTGTGGAGAGGTTGGAGTATGATTGATTGAGTATGTGGACAGGTGTCTTTTATAGAGGTAACAAGTTTAAGCAGGTGCAAATAATACAGCTAATGAGTGCAGACAGTAGGATGGCTTCTTAAGGAAAAACTTACAGTTCTGTTAGAGCCAGAATTCTTGCTGGTTGGTAGGTGATCAAATATTTATTTCATGTATTTCATGCAATAAAGTGCTATTTAATTATTTAAAAATCATACAATACAATTTTATGTTTTTTACTTTTTAGATTCTGTCTCTCACAGTTGAAGGGTACCTAGGAAAAAAATTACAGACCTCTCCATTCTTTGTAGGTGGGAAAACTTGCAAAATCAGCCGTGTATCAAATACTTATTTTCCCTACTGAACATTTCTATCCAAGGCTTGGCTTGATCGCTTTAGACTTGTTAACCCAGTTCATACTGGACTCAGTTTCTATGAACTTATGGATTCCATTGCACTAGGCAGGATGGGAAAATAACAAATCCTCCCAACCAAATCGCGACCACTTTTTTTTTTTTTTTTCCTTTGAGATTGTACAAAACAACAAGGGTTGTTGTCATCTCCAAATTCCATATGAAGTGTTATGTTGTGAACAGTTGGGTCCAGTCTTCTGGGACTTTGAGCTTTTAAAAGTTACTGAAATATCCCCATAGACAAGCAATTTGTTTCTACAACTCAAGGCTGCTATCATATAGTCCTCAGGGTAATAGTGCTGTTTGCTAGTTTGCTATTGTACCCGTCCATGGTGAACCTTATAAGTACCCGTCCCTTTGTCAGTGATCAGTTAGACCCAGTCATGTTCAGTAGCCTACAGCGCCATCCACTCATACAGTAGTCCTATTTCTCCGAAAATTGATGGGGACAAAAGCAAAGTAAGGATTTACTTATATTTTATGAAAAGGCATGAAAGATAATGCAACCATCACATCTTTAAAAACGTATTTCTAGCTTTTCATTGCATTTCCTACATGAATATTTAGCATACCGGTACATGCACTGCTCCTTTCGAGCAGCTGGTAGGAACATAATGAAGGATGAACCCCATCGTGGACCCAAACCAGCCCATGACAATACCAGCCATATTCTTTAGTATTCTATAGCTGCGTCTATGTTAACACGGAGGTAATTTGGATAATATAGATCACACTATTTCTGTGAAAAGTAAACACCATTTTACAGAGCGGTACAAAATGAGTTTTACTTTAGGAATAATTTACAAAATCAAATCTGCAGACTTGTACCAAATTCTTGTACGTTGCTTTTCTAGGCTAAGGTCTCATGTGACATCAAGCTCCAAACCCCCTTTACCTATGTATACGTGACTAAATAATAGACTGTAGGTGTCGAAAAAGTTTTGGACACCAAATAGTTTTAGTCCTGCCATATAAAGTCCTTATAGGAGAACGTAGATGGGAAGAATAGGTCTTTAAAGTGGCACATTTATCTGTGGATTCATCGTGAACTAAGTGAACGACGTTCTAAATTCACACTTCAAAGACCTGAAACAATCCCTTCTCTCCCCGCACAGGGTGATATCATCCTTCACCTGCAAAATATCATTTGCTTTCATCTGAAAAAATGGATAAAAAGTTCAAGCAAGATAAAAAAAATGTTGTCTTTCCCAAGTTTCCGAACGTACGGCTGCCTAGCAAATGAATGTAATTAGAAAAGTCGGGCATGCCATCAATTGTGTTTTTTAATGTATAGGTCTGAGTATTTAGGTCACATAATACATATATTAGAATGCATATTTTTAATGGGCTCCCATGCAGATGCTCACTTTGCATATTGTCAGCTCATAAATTCAGCAAGACACTTGCATAATCTACTGTGACTCTCCGTATAAGTAGGTGGCAAGCCTGTCAGTCACATTAATGCTTTTAAAAAATGTCGCCCTCTTTATTTATTATAAATGGAAACTTTTTCAAAACTAATATCTAAGACAGACTGTAAGATGTTAGAATGAAAAAAAATAGATAAAAAGGGAGCAAAACACTTAATTCTAATAATAATAATAATAATAATAATAATTTTTATTAAGCATAATGTGAAATAAAGCGCTATGCTTTAATTTTAAAATAAGTCACAATTACTAACTAAAAATAAAGAATTAATGGTATGTATTGATGTAAATGGGGGTAGAGACAAGAAGGAAATATGGTGGTTCATAATACTAATGTCATAAACTACGTTTTTGGCACAGGCTGTGATCATTGCTACTCATCCGGTATGAAGCATTAATTGCCGTTAGGAGACATAGCCTTTAACATTTAATCTTTTGATTCTGGAATAGGATTTTCTATTACCGAGTGACTTTTTCCATTTTTCTTATTATTTGTATCTTTCTGTGCTGTCACATTGAACACAATTCTTACATAACTTTTGTAATGGGTGAAGTTACATCAGAAAATATTGGTTATGTTGGAAGTGGTATAACCTATAGTAGGACAATAAGAGGAGCAGCATGGAAAGGGGAGAATAATCATTTCTTTTGCAAATGTTATTGTTTTTATGTCAGTTTACTTTATTTTATGTCTGCTAGTCTAAGTGTAGTCTTGATTTTAAGAAATGGAAAAGAGAGGAGGCAAAGTCATGTTGGTGTGTTGGTATAATTTTACTATGTTTCGCTCTAATATCTTGTCTTGAGCATAGAAATGTGAGACGTTTGTAAGTAATATTTGGTATTATTAGTATCTAAAACATTGAATTATTGTATGAAAGGATCAGTGGCACATATACTTATGCCACAGGAGCTTTCCTGTTTTTTATTATGTATTATATAAACCGTAGCTCTGATGCATAGTTAAGTCAACCATATGGCTGCCATTAGAGCTTATAGTCTCGTGAAGATCTCTCAGATATGGGCATACATCTGCTCTGTCAGTAGGGTCAACTTTCTAATGAAGTCACTTGATCTATCAGTATGGATTTTGACGTGTTTATAACACTATTGTCGACTCAAGTTAGCTCATTTTTAGATGTCGGAGATAAAATCTTGTGTCTTTTTTTATATGTATTGTGATTCTGCTTATGATATATCACCCTACTTAATATATCAAGTGTTTAGATGGTATTGATTTACAAACTAAAACCAGCTTAATTTTTATTCTTTTTAAGTAAAATTTTATTCTTCAGTTCCAACTAACCGATACCACTTAAACATAGTAAAAAAAATTCTATCCATATATAATACTATGGTGATCAAATAATGCCATCAAAGCTAGGGGTAGTGGTATACATGACAGACTCTGATATTGCAAACAGTTTTCAGACGTAATTATTTTTATTTTTTTTTTTTTCATGAAAGCTACTTGAAAGATGAGTCTTTCCCATTCCAAGACATATTTGGCCTCCTGCCTCTTTCCTTCCAATGTTGTGTGATACACGTAGCTGTAGACATGGATGATGCATATGGTATTGCATCACCTCAATGCGGACTGTAAAGAATTCCTGGCATTTCTGTGAAAGCAAGAATTATTTTGAAGAGAAAATCATAAGGCCCCTATTCATATTAGAAAAACATTGTCCAAAGCCACAATATCTACTGGTTTGGCAAACAGTCTATGGGGGCCTTCAATAACTTGTAATGTCGGGGGAGATAAGGATCCAGTATGTCCAATTTTGGACTGACAATCCTTTTGGTTCCTAAGAGAAAAGTCACTGCCAGAGATTTCTAGAAGCAACACTCTCATGGAGAACACAGGAGCGCCGGGCAGAGGGAACGCTTCTGTGTATGGTAGAGTCAAGCAAGGATCTGTTAGCTGAACTATTGGTCGAAGAATCAGATTGCCCACAAGCTATCTACAACGTATGAAGGGTTTTAGTTTATGTGAATTTCACATTATATTGACTGCGTTGCAGTTTTATTTTTCAGCAGTCACTACGGTGGTGTTTGTGAAGAAAGTATACTGTAGGGTTGATAACAGCTGGATAATTGATATGTCTGCTCATGTTATCCCAGCTGTAGCAGAGTCCATCATAGAGGAGGGGTATGTGACGTGATTAGTAGAAATGAGATAATTTGTTTGGATTTGGTTCTGAATACGATCAGAATCGAATATTGTTTTGGCAATATTCATCAAACACAACGTGATTAGAGTCAATGGGAGTAAAAATTACCGAAAATGTTTGGAACCGATCATAAGACATGTATTCGGCCCGATTATTGTGCGAATATGGCACGAATGTCAAAATCAGACTTGTGGACAAAATCCATACAAATTCGCTCATCTCTAGTGATTAGGTGTCCAGCTATAATCCAGCTTGTTTTCTTCATTGACAATGGATGGCTAGGTTGGTCTGGTTAGGTTAGATTGGTCTGGAACATAGAAGGGAGAACCTATATGATTGCTATATCTGATTAATATTGCTTTTAATGGCTTATGCAACCATAAAAAACACAGATCAATCCCAGCACTTCGGCTGTAACTGACTACATTAGTATGTTAATAATTCTGAATTTCCTTATTTCTAGATATTGTTTAGATCAAAAAATATAAAGGACAGGACAATGGAGTATTAGGCCTCTTTCACACTTCAGTTTTTTGCATCAGTTCAAATCCGCCAAAAAGTCAGACAAGCGGATCCGTTCTCAACTGATGTGAACGGATGGCACAGGATCCGTTTTCAGATGGATCCTGAAAATGAGGAAATTTAATGGAACCGCTGGCTGGGAAGGGGAGAGAGAGAGAGAATTTTTGTCCGGCACCCAGAAAGAATTTCGGGTTAAATGAGTGTCTGGAGGATCCGCCAGAGAAAAAAACGTTGCAAGCTCCGTTTTGAAATCTTTGAGGATGGTGACGGACAGCAACTTTTGGCGGATCCTCAAAAAAAACGGATGCAACGGACAGCAATCCGTTACAATCCGCCATTAATGGAAGTCAATGGGGAAAAAAGACGGATCCTCAAAAGAAAATTGAGGATCCGTTTTTTTCAAAACCTGGCGGATTGTGATTGATTGTAAAAAACTGAAGTGTGAAAGAGGCCTTAAACTGCAGTTGTGTAAGTGGCTCTAGGGTTTCTCCTTATTGAACATCACGTGAAATTGTCTATTTGGCCTGTGGATAAACTGGTGATACACATTCATAACCAATAAACTATTATGGGGTCATATTCCTCATATAAGACAAAGCCCTGTAGGATGAAATGTGTTAATTCAGGTCCCTACATCAACTTCCATTGTCTAATATTAAGGAACTGTGGTTCTATAATAGGAAATTCGCCCAGTACTTATCTCTACTGCCTATGGCTTATTCCATTGTATTTTCTATAGAATTTACTGAAAAAGATTCAAGTGTAATATAATTTACAAGTTAAGACATCCCTGTTCCATCGGCACATACGGAAAGTCGAACATTGGACATAGAGATATACATCTGTCGTTTGCCATCGTAGCAGAATTTTCTTAATTGGTAAATTACATTTATTATTTGCCAAGCAAAAGTATCATTCTGGTTACATATTACCTAACTAAACAGCATAAAATAACTTTTATATAAAAAAAAGAAGAAAGACAATGTATTCCAATATTAGAGTTTTCAGAGAACTTCATTTTGTCTTAATTGGAAATCTCCACTGGAAAAATTTTAGTTCTGATCATCTGTCATTTCACCACATTAAAAATTGAAATCTGAGTAATGACAAGATCAGTGTTCTGTCTCTTAAATATCTACTGGGGAAAAAAGCTGTTCCTTTATTAAAGAGATTTTGTTCCATAAGAGGCTGCTGTGCTTTCCTGGTTTCCGTCCTTTCTTCATCTATCGCAAGGAACCTCATACTTGTACCTCTCATTCATAATTAGGTGTAAATTGGAGCTTTGCAGCTAGACGACTATCCCTTTGAATCACAAGTTTCCATTAGGTGGAGATGCAGGAGGCTGGAAGTTACATTTATATTTGGCTGACCTTTTTAGGCGGCACAGTAACACATCTCACTTTTAGCAAAAAAAGGAAAATCCTTGAAGGCCCCGTTAAAGTTGTGACAGGTTTTGGTGTTACTGATTTATGAATGTATGCAGGAAACTGGAAGCTAGAAATTTGCTAGTACTGAGAGTAAAAATCCACTACCCACTCATAAACTGAAGGTGGGAATCGCAGAGTCTACTCTACAAGCCACTTTTGCTATAAGAGGAGGCTCTGTGATGGGGCAAATGGGGAATTTGGTTGGAGCCAAGAAATGTATAGTGTAGGCTTCAAGCCTTGTGACTTTATTTAAGGCTTTTTTCAGATATCCATTTCTTTCTCATACAAAAAGATTAATTTATCTTTTTATTACTATTAGTGGTCTCATATGCCCAAAAAAATCCAAAACTTCTCTTATACAGCACAATGTTAATCATGGACAGCACAGAAATCACACACAAACCTCATCCATGTGCTGTCAGTGGTTTTCCCTTGTAAGGGCAAGTTTGATCTGTGACTCGAATCAAAAATAGGCATCTCTGACTTTTTTGCAGACACACAGTCCACAAAAACATGGACATGTGAACTGTACCATAGATTGTAATGGTCTGAGAAAATAAATAAAGAGGAGCTCCCTGTGTGATATCGCTAACTTTAAGTGAGGATGGACTGGACAATAAGTCGCTCATCTGGAGAACTCTGTGAAAAAGTGAACTGAATTCCAATGTCGGGCTGCTGCTCCGACCACTGACCTCACGCCGATGGGTGGAGGACATAATAATTAAAGAGGGGGAGAGGGTCGGTGGATCCTGGGCGCCTGCTTCTCCCGAAAGTAATTCCTAGACATTAAGATAAAAACTGATTTATAAATGCAACATGTTTTCAAGTGGAATGCTGCTCCCAAAAGCGTTGCGTTAAAAAAATCAGATTTTTCAAAATATTTTTTTTATCCTCACAGCTTGTAATCACTTTCGGCAGCAACAGGGCCCGGTATCCACCACCCCTCTCCTCTTCATATGTTTTAAAGGGTACGTGTTCGATCCGTGAAAAGCATGGATAGAACATATACATGAAAAACAGACATTTGAATGAGGCCCAATGAAAAACTCAAAATAAAAGCCTGCAAAGCTATTACACAACATACACTGAAAAATTACCCCCGGTAAAGAGGGACCGTGTTAGAGAAAGATTTGCATATAAAGAATAAATGATATGCATTAATCAAACCCAATTTTAGTCATTCAAAGCTTTGAAGAGAGCCTGCCATTACATTATCATTGCGACACTCAAGTCTATATTTCTGATGTTATACCAGACTCCTCGGTCCTACAGAAACACAGATATCATAGGGTTATCTATCACTCTAAGATTCCTTATGTAGAGCCACATGGAGGAAGATGGAGGACTGAATATTATAGGGGTTAAATAGACCCTAAACATGCCAGAAAACATTAATGTTGCAGGATTGAGGTACGTGGCATGGAAATTTCTGTTGGTCGTGCAGAGCTCTTTTTCTTTCTCTGAAAAGAGACAGCCTTGGTAGGACTGAGCAGAAAAGAAAACCTCAAGGTCAATATTGCAACTCATAATGTTCCTTGTAACTTCTGTTTCTATGTTTCACTTTTTTGTATCCTTCATGGTTCAGTATTCATGACACCATTATTTTGTAAATGTTTTGAGCAGATGGGGATTATTACAGTCTCTCCGGAAAGTGGTTTTATAGTGGAATATCATATAGAATATGCTTTCATTGTTATAAAATGCATGTATAACATATATATATATATATATATATATATATATATACAGTATATATACTGCTCAAAAAATAAAGGGAACACTTAAACAACAGAATATAACTCCAAGTAAATCAAACTTCTGTGAAATCAAACTGTCCACTTAGGAAGGAACACTGATTGACAATCAATTTCACATGCTGTTGTGCAAATGGAATAGACAACAGATGGAAATTATTGGCAATTATCAAGACACCATCAATAAAGGAGTGGTTCTGCAGGTGGGGACCACAGACCACATCTCAGTACCAATGCTTTCTGGCTGACGTTTTGGTCACTTTTGAATGTTGGTTGTGCTTTCACACTCGTGGTAGCATGAGACGGACTCTACAACCCACACAAATGGCTCAGGTAGTGCAGCTCATCCAGGATGGCACATCAATGCGAGCTGTGGCAAGAAGGTTTGCTGTGTCTGTCAGCGTAGTGTCCAGAGGCTGGGGGCGCTACCAGGTGACAGGCCAGTACACCTGGAGACATGGAGGTGGCCGCAGGAGGGCAACAACCCAGCAGCAGGACCACTACCTCAGCCTTTGTGCAAGGAGGAACAGGAGGAACTCTGCCAGAGTCCAGCAAAATGACCTCCAGCAGGCCACAAATGTGCATGTGTCTGCACAAATGGTTAGAAACCAACTCCATGAGGATGGACTGAGGGCCTGACGTCCACAGGTGGCGGTTGTGCTCACAGCCCAACACCGTGCAAGACGCTTGGCATTTGCCACAGAACACCAGGATTCACAAATTCACCACTAGCGCCCTGTGCTCTTTACAGATGAAAGCAGGTTCACACTGAGCACATGTGACAGATGTGACAGAGTCTGGAGACGCCGTGGAGAGCGATCTGATGCCTGCAACATCATTCAGCCTGACCGGTTTGGCAGCGAGTCAGTAATAGTGTGGTGTGGCATTTCTTTGGAGGGCTGCACAGCACTCCATGTGCTCGCCAGAGGTAGCCTGATGTATTAGTTACCGAGATGAGATCCTTAGACCCCTTGTGAGACCATATGCTGGTGCAGTTGGCCCTGGGTTCCTCCTAATGCAGGACAATGCCAGACTTCATGTGGCTGAAGTGTGTCAGCAGTTCCTGCAAGATGAAGGCATTGAAGCTATGGACTGATGCGCCCATTCCCCAGACTCTGATTGAGCCCATCTGGGTCATCATGTCTTGCTTCATCCACCGTCATGTTGCACCACACTGTCCAGGAGTTGGCGGATGCTTTAGTCCAGGTCTGAGAGGAGATCCCTCAGGAGAACATCCGCCACCTCATTAGAACTATGCCCAGGCATTGTAGAGAGGTCATACAGGCACATGGAGGCCACACACGCTACTAAGCATCATTTCCTTGTCTTGAGGCAGTTCCACTGAAGTTGGATCAATCTGTAATTTGATTTTCCACTTTGATTTTGAGTATCATTCCAAATTGATATCTCCATGGGATATTAAGTTTGATTTACGTTGATCATTTTTATGTTTTATTGTTCTCAACACATCTCATTATGTAATGAATAAAGATTTGCAACTGGAATATTTCATTTAGTAATATCTAGGATGCAGTATTTTAGTGTTCCCTTTATTTTTGTGAGCAGTGTATACATATTATTTTTTTACATGGGTGTGTAGACTTTTGATATCCACTGTATATTATTTCAATACAACTATATATAGTTTTATTGAAATAATATACAGCGGATATCAAAAGTCTTCACACCCCTATTAAAATGCCAGGTTTTTGTTATGTAAAAAATAATACCAAAAGGATTATTTAAAAATGTATTCCAGCTCTAATGCCACCCAAAATCTATACAAACATCATACCTGCTGTGGAGCATGGTGGAGGCAGTATTATGCTTTGTGGCTGTTTTTTGGCAGCTAAGACTGGGGCTTTAGTCAAGGTGAAGGGAACTATGAACAGTTCCAAAAATCAGTCAAAACCTTCAAGCCTTTGGTAAAAAGCTGAAAATGAAGAGGAATTTCACTTTTCAGCATGACAACGATCCTAGGCATTCCTCCAAATCAGCAAAAGAAATTCTTTGCCAGAAGATGAAAGTTCTGGAATGGCCCAGCCGGAGCCCAAACCTGAATCCAGTTGAAAATATCTTGGTGACCTGAAGAGCGCACTGTACAGAGGAGATGCCCTCTCAATCTGATAAACTTTGAGCACTACTGCAAAGAAGAATGAGAACATTTTTCCAATTCTAAATGTGCCATGCTGACAGACTCCTACCCCAAAAGACTGAATACTGTCAGAAATTAACAGGATACTTCATCAAAGTATTAGTTTAGGGATGTGAATATTTTTGCAACCATATTATTTTAGTTATTTTTCTTTTTCCACCTGAAAAAAAAAATATTTTTCAATTGAATTGTAAAAATAATGGGTGACATTAAAAGTGGAAAAAGTTCTGAAATTATTTTTCTTGATATAATTTTATTTACATGACAGAAGCCTGGCATTTTAACAGGGGCGTGCAAAGTTTTTATATCTGCTGTATATATATATTCATTTATACATATAAAAATGTATATGTGTTTTTCCTCCTAATATTTGCCTACTTTTAAGCTAAGTAGTATTACTGTAGGCAGAAGTAATTAATAAGTTCCTTGGTCTCTGTGCATTTGAAAAGGGTCCTTGTGCGGGGTATAGGAGAAGCTCTATGCATCTCTGGCTTATTAATAACTTATGAACAGGTAAAGTATTATGAGCTTCATGTAATTATTTTTATTAGTAATAAGATACCACTTGTAATAAGCCACAAGCTTTATAGATGCCAGACATAAACATTTTCTTTGGCTTTGTGCAAAAAATACATAAACCTTAATGTCAGGTGAAATCTAATATTATTGAAGTATAGGAAAATGTTAAAAAGGTCATGACTTCCCCCCAAAGACTGGCTTCACCCTTATGCACACATCCTTATATAAAGCGTTCAAAAAAGGAGGGACTTTTACAGCCTGTATCTATATTCGGAAACTTTTGTGGTTTAGCTGAAGCAGCATGGACTTCACTGAAGATGATTAATCGGTTGGCGAGCCACGGCAGCAATAGCACGGGACTGGCTTTACAATATGGATGAAGTGTCGACTTGTGTACATTGTTTCTTTTATTAAAATTACTGAAATTACTTTATGTTATATGCAGTAAAAATATGTTGAACCAGAAAATATCTAAAAGCAAAGCTTGATAAAACTGAAGACTGTCACCAAGAGGCTAAGAGGTCACGAAAATCTGTGGTAGAGCTCAGCCCGAACTGTCTGACGCCATGCTGTTTTCACATTGGATAAATTAGCAATCGAGCTCTGTACAATTTCATAAGACACTATCTTACCACCTAAGTCTAGGAAAAAAGTTTGGGACCCACCCGCTATGGTATGATAGTGGGCTTCATACAGTCTGATGAGATGGCTGGAATAAGAACCTCATGTTCAATTTTGTAACTTTTTGCCTTGCGGCATTGATCATTGTATGATTTTGGGTGTACAGTCTATGTCTTTCTCTACGGCTATGGCATATTATTTAACAACCCCTAATATTAACCTAACCATCATTTCAGCTGACTTTTCAGAATATTGGAGTTATTGTCTCTCGGCATTTTAAGACTCCTCTGCAGGCTTTATCTCTAGTTTTAAGTCGTCTCTGAGCTAGTGGGCAGAACAAGCCGCACTCAGAGAGAATAGGTGATTCTGCTCTCCTGTCCCTGTAGCACATGTTCAGATATAATAGCAGCATGGAGACCATTAGACAGGAGTAATGAACAATATTTAGCTCTGGAGTGAGAAAGTGTAGTACAACCTTTAGTAGTAACTTCCTGTGTCTCCCTGCCTCTCTCACTAGCTCTGTAGCTGCTTTTTCCCTTTCCACTCTCCATAGACTTCAATGGACTACTTGTAACCTGATCCCTCAGTGAGCTGAAATTCTGTCCGCTTGATTTTACAATTTTTGATCAAGTGATCAGTGTAACTTTCAATGCAGAAAGCTCCAGGGAAAGAGGGCAGTATGTTCTTGAGTAGAGATATTGGTACTTTTCTCTGGTAAGATACATTACAAAGCTTCTTATATTTGCATGCACTATTGATTTATGCAGTGTTTGTTGAGATGACAGAGACAATTTAATTCTCCTAGTTGCCACTTGCTAGTGCTGGCACTTGACACACAAATTCATTAACCCATATGTTGCATTCATTAGTTTGAAGTGCTTGCATTCAAGTAATATACAAATTCATGCATTTTAATGTCAATCAATATGAATAAGCTCACTTCTAAGAATTCACTTTCTCTGCTATCCTCTCCGCTGTCATCTGTGCCTGTTTTTAAAAAGAAAATGGGGAACGGTGACAATTCTTCAGGTCACTCTTTGCACCGGCCAACGCTATCCTTCATTCTTCTTCTTGCTGTCACCCAATCCCATTTTAGATGGATAATATAGAGTTAAATTTTAACCCTTCATTTTTCCTCTCCTACAGAAAGATAAGGCTAGTTTCACACTAGCGTATTTTACATGCAGCGCACAGCGCCGCTAAGCCCCGCCCCCTGCCCGCCCCGTCTGGTCATCTCTTCCTTCTATTGCACATGGCCGCATGCGATCTGTGCACCCTATCTTTAGCATAGGGTGTGCAGACTGTGCACTGGCCGTGCGCTAGTAGGATTTTTGCATGCGTTGCGCACTTTTAAAGGTGCACCGGTGTGCGCCGAATGCACCATGTAGCATTTTGGGGCTCTCGGCACCTTCAAAAGTGCGCAGCACACGCAAAAATTCTACTAGCGCACAGCCAGCGCACGGTCTGCGCACCCAATGCTAAAGATAGGGTGCGCAGATCGCATGCGGCCGTGTGCGATAGTAGGAGGAGATGACCGGACGGGGCGGGAAGGGGGCGGGGCTTAGCGGCACCGTGCGCTGCATGTAAAATACGCTAGTGTGAAACTAGCCTTAGAAAGCAAAATTTCAAATTTTATTATTAATTGTATTCTTTTTTTTTTTTTTTTACATCACATTACTCTTTGCCGGTAATGCCACAAGTATCTATAGCCTTTCCCAACAAAACCTCCATAAATAATTAAACCATAGTTTTCTTATTTCCTCCTTACTTGCTTTAGACAAAAGAGTTTCCAAGGAGAGAAAACTCTGAAGCCCTGGTGTCAATATTTCACCTTGTGTAGAAATGCTCCATTATACAGCACACAGTCCCTTATGTGAAAGCCACCAAACACTGACAATGCGCCATTATTAATAACGGCGGCATGGCACGCTTCCTATAAGTCTGCATCATGAGCTCCCGCACTAATTTAGGTGATCAGCGATGTATTGTGAGCGCACTGAAGACGCACTGTCGGACTGTTTGCAAACTAGTAAACTTTTGAAGGCTTTTCACTCTCTGGGCATTAATTATTCGTCATTAGTTATGTGTTCTGCCAAGGTATACATGTGCATTTTTTTCTGTGTCAGCTGGCCCGTTCCCAGCAGATGCACACAATCTGTTCTGCTGTCACTAACAGGGTTGAGTTTGTGAAAGGGATGTGTCAGAACACGCAGCTTCAGTCACTTTGTACAGATTTGCTTCCACAGTGAGCGCTTTGCCCTACTTTTTATGCCTGCAATCAAATCCTTAGCTAGATTTACCAGGAAGCAACCATTGCATATATATTGTATGACCTACTATATGGTAACACGGTTTCAGTATGGCCGTCTTTGGCACCAGATCATGCATTTCTTGCATAAGTACTGAAAAAAATCAGGGCCTAGTTATTACCCTTAAATAATTCTGGGTATGGAGAAAACTATATATATTACACAAACCTATAAGCGTAGATGACTGTGTTTATGCACTGCATGAAATGGCATTAGGGGCTGAAAAATGAATTCATAACAGATCATAGTCCGGTAGAGAAATCCGTACAGCACAATGAGGGGATTTACTAAGACTGTCGCTTGGCGCTATGAGCTAATGTGGCCTTGCTCTACAGTCTATGCCGGGTCATGGAGTAAATTGCAGTATATTAAATATGTCGGCTGTCAAATAGATGGATAGATTAGATAGATGATAATAGATAGATAGATAGATAGATAGATAGATAGATAGAAATAAGAAAAGCAGGCAGCACCCCAAAAAGTAAAGGTGAACAAGTGGACTTTATTAGCCCATATGGTGTGGCCCATATGGGCTAATAAAGTCCACTTTTTCACTTTTATTTTTTGGGGTGCTGCCTGCTCTTCTTATTTTTATTTATATTACAGCCGGACAATTATTTGGGAGGCCCTATATCTACAGCTCTTCCTTGACAGTGCTGTTCCAATTTTCTTCTTATAGCAAGATAGATAGATAGATAGATAGATACAGTGGGGAAAATAAGTATTTGATACTCTGCCCATTTTACAAGTTTTTCCACCTACAAAGAATGGAGAGGTCTGTATTTTTTATCGTAGATACCCTTCAATTGTGAGAGATAGAATATAAAAATAAAAAACAAAATCACATTGAATGATTTTTAAATAATTAAATTGCATTTTATTGCAAGAAATAAATATTTGATCACCTACCAACCAACAAGAATTCTGGCTCTCACAAATCTGTTAGTTTTTCTTTAGGAAGCCTTCCTACTGTCTGCACTAATTTTAGTTAGAACTAATTACCTGTATAAAAGACATCTGTCCACACACTCAATCAGTCACACTCCAACCTCTGCACCGTGGCCAATACCAAAGAGCTGGCTAAGGACACCAGGGACAAAATTAGATCTGCATTAGGCTGGGATAGGCTACAGGATAATAGGCAAGCAGCTTGGTGAGAAGGCAACAGTTGTTGGCACAATTATTAGAAAATGGAAGAAACACAAAATGACTGTCAATCTTCCTCAGTCTGGGGCTCCATGAGAGTTCTCGACTTGTGGGGTAAGGATGATTCTTATAAAGGTCAGGAATCAGCACAGAACTGCATGGGAGAACTTGGTCAATGACCTAAAGAGAGCTGAGACCACAGTCACAAACATTACCAACAATAACACCACGCCATCATGGATTAAAATCCTGCAGGGTATGCAAGGTCCCCCTGCTCATGCCAGCACATATCCAGACTCATTTTAAGTTCACCAAGGACCATCTAGATCAGACCAGGGCAAGGAGCGGCCCCCGGGCCGCATCTGGCCCGCCCACTGCCTGTGACCGGCCCACGGAGGGGTCCAGGACTTCTCCGGTTCCTGCTTTCCTCATGAATCGTTCATGAGGAAAGCAGAAAGCAGAGGAGTCCTGGCAGATGCGGCGGTGAGCGGAGCGGACCCCGACCTCCAGAGAGTGGCACAGAAACATTGCCTCCAGCGCACCACCAACACACCAGACCTGCGGCGCTGACTGGTCGAGGCTGGAGGGGCGCGTGGTCTGAGAGAGGGCTGCGTAGAAGCCGTTGGTGGTGTCTGATTGCAGCAGTATACATCACACCACGCCTCCAACTCTGTGCTAAAATGTGCGGGCGTGGAGGCGTGGTGTGATCTATACTGCTGCAAGCAGACCAGTGACACTGTGGTGCAACGTAAGGCTAGCATCAATTACTTTAGACTGGGTCTGGACTGGGTGTTTGGGTCTGGACTGGGTGTTTACGTCAGGCCAGGGTTTGGGACTCTGGGTAGAGTTAACTTTAACACTGTTAAAGTTAACAATTAAAGTGAACAATCACAAGCTGGTTGCAGTTCATCATCTCATCATTAAATAAAGATGTAGTTAGGTCCTCCATATTTTCATTGTATTGTAAATCTTTGCATTGTTTAACATACTGTTTGATTATGAAAAGATAGCATATGTATACTATATATTATATACATATATAGTATTTGGTACAACTGAGTTAATTATATTAGTCCGGCCCTCTGACACCATCCCAATTTCTAATGCGGCCCCATGGCAAAATTAATTGCACACCCCTGATCTAGATGATCCAGAGGAGGCATGGGAGAAGGTCATGTGGTCAGATGAGACTAAAATAGAACTTTTTGGTATCAGCCCCACTCACCATATCTGGAAGAAGATGAAGGATGAGTACAACCCCAAGACGACCATCCCAACCATGAAGCATGGTGGGGGAAACATCATATATTGGAGGTGCTTTTCTGCAAAGAGAACAGGATGGCTGCACTGTATTGAAGGGAGGATGAATGAGGTCATCTATCATGAAATTTTGACCAACACTCTCCTTCCCTCAGTAAGAGCATTAAAGGTGGGTCGTGGCTGACTCTTCCAGCATGACAATAACCCGAAACAAACAGCAAAGGCAACTAAGGAGTGGCTCCATAAGAAGTATTTCAAGGTCCTGGAATGTCCTAACCAGTCTCGTGACCTGAACCTAATAGAAAATCTTAGGAGGGAGCTGAAACTCAATGTTGCAGAGTTACAGCCTCGAAACCTGAAAGTTGTGGAGAAGAATAGATCTGTATGGAGGAGTGGGCCACAATCCCTGCTGCAGTGTGTGCAAACTTGGTCAAGAACTACAGGAAACGTCTGCCCTCGGTAATTGCAAACAAAGGTTTCAGTACCAATTATTAAGTTCTGTTTTTCTATTAAATATTTATTTCATGCAATAAAATGCAAATTAATTACGTAAAAACCGTACAGTGTGATTTTCTGATTTTTTCTCTTAGATTCCGTCTCTCACAGTTGAAGTGTACCTACGATAAAAATTACAGACCTCGCCCTTGCAAAATCAGCAGTGTATCAAATACTTATTTTCCCCACTGTAGATAGGTAGAAGCTCTGGACAGTGTTAAAATTAGCAACAGAAAAGTCATAAAGCTGCTTATATTTAATTCATTCCTTTTGCTCTTGCCTCATGGAGAAGCTGCTGTTGATCATCCCAGTCCTCCTTCCATTCTGTTCTTCATGTGCGGCATAATAAGACAATGTGTTGCATAGGAGTGTGACGGTGATATTAGTGGTTACCGGTGGCCTCTTGGTCAAGTGTCCTCATTCTCTAAGCCCTAGGTACGGTATTTGTGAAATATTCTTTGTGGTGCATAAAATCCTCACAAATGAATATACTGCAAAATATATTATTTTACTTTTTTTGGAAATGGTTTTACACTACAAGAAAAAAAATAGGATTTTTATGCTTACATGGCAAAGCCTGGATCGCAGATGTTTTATTTTCAACCCTGCTTTAAGTAAAGAGAGCTAATCAATATGCATACACAGCTAATTATGTACGACTGTGCCAGGAACAGCTTAGAAGCAGAACATGCAATGGCTGAATAGGAAGGGAAATGTTTTTTTGGCAGTGCTTTGCTCAAAATTGCCCATAAACAGTAAAAACATAGTTATTAAATAAATAAATGCTTTATTCTTCTGCAAAGCGACATGCATTTTGGAGAAAAACAGATCCAACTAGATCATCAAAATCTGGTAGGTGAGCGAGCCAAGATGCAGAAAACCTTTGTGTTCCTGATAAACGTTTCTGGACATCAGATTGGAGACATTTCAGCAAATTGCAGGAGTTTTCACTCAATGGACACATGTGATTTATAACAGACGTGCAACTCCTGGACGTTCTAGAAGTTCTAAATTCATGGACCTGATGGCCGATCAGTGTTTTCTTCGGGCTCCAAATCTCTTTCTAGTAATATTTAATGTATCGGTAGGGTATTTGTATAGTAAGTGCTTGCAACGTGACTAATCCATGGGTCCTAGACATAAGGAGAAAGAGAAAATAATATATAATTATAGTAAAAATAAAGATACAGTATCAATTGACAGTGCAAAGGGTAGAATTCAAGTCTTCATTTGTTGGAAGGTCAGTTCAAAGGCACAAGGGTTGCAGAAGTCATCTCATCTATATCTTAGTAATGATAATTATTCTTTCTGGCATCTAATGGTAAATGGATAGGATGGACCCCATTATTAAACTACCGTAAATAAAGCTGAGCTCACACCAGGATTTGTAAAGGAACCGAGCTCTTGGTGGACTCATTCCATTGGGTTTTCTCCAGAATGTGACAAAAAAGCAAAGCTTTAGGGTATTGCAAAGTAGCGAGATCCTAAAAACTAAAACTCTGCAAATTGATGAATTAATTGTACATATTAATAGTCCAATCACATTGGGTTGGGAGATTACCAATATATACAGTATATACATATATATATATACCCAACAAAGAGTGTTCAGTCTTGGTATCAGAATATTAGAGCGCTGCTTCATTCTGACTGCTCACATATTGCCATTAGGGCCATCATCTCTTGGGACACCGACAAGCAAGAAATTAATCTTTTTTAGTATCTGGCCTCATAAATCACTTGACATTTACCTGTCAGTTTAATAGTTGCCAATGGAGTATAGTTGAATTATAAAAGCATATTTGTCACCAAATTTCACAATACAAGCTGCATACATTATAAAAGTGGACCTGTCACTTGCCAAAAATTTTACATTTTTTCTACCTTCTGTAAATGTCCCAGTTCTCCTGAATCTAGCCCTATTTTTCTTTTGTTCGTGCACCTTTCCATTCCCGAGATATGACTCCCTCTTCCTCGTATATTAATCTAATGTTATTAGCCAAAAGGGCGTTTTCCTCCACATTTCCCTGTGGGTGTCTTTTTAAGTATTTTAAGTACTACGTCCAGTTAGCTAAAAAAGCTAAATATTTAATGCCAAGGGGACATATCTCAGGAACAAAAAAATGCAGAAAAGAAATAGAAAAATAATGCCAGATTTGGGAAAACTGCTGCATTTAGATCATGTAGTAAAATTATATTTATAGCAAATTACATGTCCTCTTTAAATACATCATTTAGACTTGATAAGGTAGGTGTGTTTACTTTATTTGTCCATGTCAAAATGGCTGAATGATGCAGAAATTAAAATGTGCACTTTTAGGCAAAATAACATAAAAAAGGATCATATACAGTTGTGCTCAAAAGTTTACATACCCTGCCAGAATTTTTGCTTTCTTGGCCTTTTTTCAGGGAATATGAATGATAACACCAAAACTTTTTCTCCACTCATGATTAGTGGTTGGGTGAAACCATTTATTGTCAAACTACTGTGTTTTCTCCTTTTAAATCGTAATGACAACCCAAAACATCCAAATCACCCTGATCAAAAGTTTACATACCCCATTTCTTTATACCATGTATTGCCCCCTCTAACATTAATGACTAGAGTTGAGTGACTTTTGGTTTTTTAGGGTCGCGTTTCGTTTCGTGAAACCCGACTTTTCCAAAAGTCGGGTCGAGCAAGATCGTCCGATTATAGGGAAAAGTCGGGGTCGTCCCGAAACACGAAACCCAATGTAAGTCAATGGGGAATAAAAGTCGGCAGTGAGAGGAGGACAGGAAACACACCTACAGTGCCCATTTGAATGCCAAAAGCATCAATTCTTCTTACTTAAGCTTGTCAACCTTAATTAACTTCATAATACAAGTTACGCACTAAAAAATGGGGGTTATTTGGCTAAATTTGTGGGGGGGGAGGGCTGGCTGCAGGTTTTCATGTGCCCTGGGCGAAAGAGCGCCCCTTTAACACATACCACAACTCATCATGCTCCGATACGGCAGAGAAATAGCGGTATAGTACAATGAAAAATACCTCACTTTTTACATCTCATGACGAGGCCCATCTATTTCTCCATACAAAATCATTGGTCCCATATAATGTTTGAAACAGTATATGATGAGCTCCACATAATGCTACAGTATATGTTGGTCCGCATGGATGAAGCTCCACTGTCTTATGGGCCCAAATAATGCTCCAAACATAATGGGCCCCATTTCTAATGCTCTAGTGTATAATGGGCCCTGTAAATGCTGCTCCAGTGTCTGATGTCCACCTTTGGAATGTTCCAGTGTATGGTGGGCCCCATCTATCATTCTCCAGAGTATAGTGCTCCCCAAAAATTGCTGTCCCAACATAGAAAACAATCAAATAAGTCTCCTCGCTAGGGAATCCCTCTACTTGTCTGGACAGGTGCTGTAGCTTGCTTAACAGCTCGCCAGCCGTTCTCACGCCCAGTATGGATTGCACGTGATTGCACAAAGGTTAGAAAGGGTACTGTATCCCTGGATAACATGTATGGATAGCGTACACATTCAAAATATATGTCTATACAGCATGAGGCAGGCTCAGACGGTGTTAGGCCCAGTATGGATTGCACGTCATTGCACAAAGGTTAGAAAGGGTACCGTATCCCCGGATAACATGTATGGATAGCGTACACATTCAAAATATATGTCTATACAGCATGAGGCAGGCTCAGACGGTGTTAGGCCCAGTATGGATTGCACGTCATTGCACAAAGGTTAGAAGGGGTACCGTATCCCCGGATAACATGTATGGATAGCGTACACATTCAAAATATATGTCTATACAGCATGAGGCAGGCTCAGACGGTGTTAGGTCCAGTATGGATTGCAAGTCATTGCACAAAGGTTAGAAAGGGTACCGTATCCCCGGATAACATGTATGGATAGCGTACACATTCAAAATATATGTCTATACAGCATGAGGCAGGCTCAGACGGTGTTAGGCCCAGTATGGATTGCACGTCATTGCACAAAGGTTAGAAAGGGTACCGTATCCCTGGATAACATGTATGGATAGCGTACACATTCAAAATATATGTCTCAGGAGGCAGGCTCAGACGGTGTCAGGCACAGTATGGATTTGACGGCCCAGATTACACAGCGGAGGAGCAGGGAGAGGTAAAGATTGCAAATGCTGGGGCCCTGGCCAAGCAAGGGGGGCCCACTCGTGGGCGTTGGTACTGGCACTGGGCCCCTCATAGTACAGCGGTGTGTCTGACGGCGGGTGTGCACCACCACCGTCAGAGACACTTGATTGCACTATGAGGGACCCTGTGCCAGTGCCCGCGCCCAAGAGTCGGCCTACCCACCTGTCCAGGGCAACGGCACTCGCACGGTGTCGTGCGCTAGGTGGTGACCCCGGCCATGGGGGGGGAGGTAGCACAGTTAGGGAGTTTTAGAAAGTGGCATATGTTGATGTTGGACATTCAGCTGATGCAAAAGGCGAAATAGGTGAAGTACCAGGAAGAGGTGGACCAAAGCAAGCCATTTTTCTGTCACCCTATGTGTCATCAGGGGAAGGTGGGACAAAATCCTTGGAAACCCATGCGTGGTTCATTTTAATGAAGGTTAGATCATCCACATTTTGGGTTGACAGACGGGTCCTTTTTTCTGTCAGGATTGATCCAGCTGCACTGAAGACTCTTTCCGATAGCACACTTGCAGCTGGGCAAGCGAGCTCCTGTAAGGCATATTGGGCCAATTCAGGCCAGGTGTCCAGTTTAGCGGCCCAATAGTCAAAGGGGAATGACCTGTGTGGGAGAACATCGATATGGGAGGAAAAGTAGTTTGTAACCATAGTTGACAACTGCTGTCTCCTATCACTTTCCATCGATGCAGTATTACCAGTTGTGTGAGCGGTATTTGAAAAATCAGTCCACAACATTGTCATGAAACCCCTGTCTCCAACGTCACTTCTGCTGTGTGCACCACGAACACCTCTGCCAAGCTGCCCCCGGCCCGTACGGCTCGTGTGAGAACCATCACCGCTGCTGTGTGCTGGGAATGCCTCAAGCAACCGATTTACCAGAGTTGCTTGTTTATTAGCCAATATTAGGTCAAGGTTCTCCTGTGGCATGATGTTTTGTAATTTGCCTTTATAGCGTGGATCCAGGATGCTGGCCAACCAGTAGTCGTCATCGTTCATCATTTTGGCAATGCGGGGGTCCCTTTTTAGGATCCGCAAGGCATAATCTGACATGTGGGCCAATGTTCCCGGTGTCAATGATGCACTGCGAGTGCTGGGTGGAGGAGCACTTTCTGGCAAATCCACATCTCTCCAGTCACGCACAAACCCTGTACCAGACCTTGCCACGCCAACATTTTCACTTGCCCCACGAGATGCATCCTCCTCCCCTAAGTAATCATCCCCATCATCCTCCTCCTCCTCCTCTTCTTCCTCCACCTCGTCCAGGAGAGGTCCCTGAGCAGACAATGGCTGAATGTCATCAAGGATTCCCTCCTCCTCTTCCTCCTCATCAACATTGGCTGCAGACGCCTGCTCCTTAAGGTGCGTCAAAGTTTGCATGAGCAGACGCATAAGTGGGATGCTCATGCTTAGGATGGCGTCGTCTGCGCTTACCAGCCGTGTGCATTCCTCAAAACACTGAAGGACTTTACAAAGGTCTTTCAGCTTCGACCACTGCACGCCTGTCAACTCCATGTCTGCTCTCAAAGTGCCTGGCCGTGTATCCTCCCACAAATGCATTATGGCCTGCCTCTGCTCGCACAGCCGCTCCACCATGTGCAGGGTGGAGTTCCACCTTGTTGCAATGTCGATAATGAGGCGGTGGTTGGGAAGGTGGAGCAATCGCTGCAGCTTCTGCATACGAACGGAGTGTACAGGCGACCGGCGGATGTGCGCGCACAGTCTTCGCACCTTCTGGAGCAGGGCTGTTAACTCCGGATAATTTTTGAGGAAGCACTGCACCACCAGGTTCAAGGTGTGAGCCAAGCAAGGTATGTGGCTGAGTTTTGAAAGGGCTATGGCTGCCACAAAATTACGGCCATTATCACTAACTACCTTGCCTGCGTCAAGATGTACACTGCCCAGCCATGACTCAGTTTGTCGCTTCGAGTACTCGGCCAGCACCTCGGCGGTGTGTCTGTCACCCAAACACATCATCTGCAACACAGCCTGCTGACGCTTTCCACTAGCTGCTCGATAGGGGGACACATCGTGTGCAACAGTGGCAGCTGCAGATGGAGTGCTCGTACGACTGCGCTCTGTGGACGAGCTGTCGCTTCTGGAGGAGGAGGAGGAGGGTCGAACGCCTACAGCCAACTGTTTCCTATACCGTGGGCTAGGCAGCACTGTCCCACCACCGCTGTCCCCTGTGGACCCTGCATCCACCACATTAACCCAGTGCGCAGTGATGGACACGTAACGGCCCTGGCCATGCCAACTGGACCATGCATCAGTTGTGAGGTGCACCTTTCCGCTCACTGACTGCTTGAGTGCATGGACAATGCGGTCTTTCACATGATGGTGGAGGGCTGGGATGGCTTTGCGAGAGAAGAAGTGGCGACTGGGTAGGTCATAGCGTGGTACTGCATAGGCCATGAGTTCGCGGAAAGCTGTGCTTTCCACCAACCGAAAGGGCATCATCTCAAACGAGATTAGTTTGGCAATGTGGGCGTTCAAACCCAGTGTACGCGGATGAGAGACTGAGTACTTTCTTGACCTACTCATAGTGTCTGGGAGGGTGAGCTGGACTTGAGAGCTGCATATGGTGGAAGTAGCGGTGGACAGGGCGGACTGAGAGAGGGTTGATGATGGTGATGGAGTTGGTGTTCTTTCTGATGGCCTAGAATCAGTCTTTCGTTGATATAACAGTGGGATTCCCTGACTGCTGTGGCCTTGCAACGACACCTCAACATTTGCTGCTGTGCTAACCGGTGGGCTTACAGTGGGGGAAACAATGTAGCGTTGCTGACTACCTTCGTTGTGATCAGTTGCACATGTGGCACTTGAGGTTTGGTGTTGTGTCCACGCTTGCAAGTGCATGCTGGTTAAATGTCTAAGCATGCAACTGGTATTCAAATTTTTCAGATTTTTCCCTCGGCTAAAGGTCTTTGCGCACTTCTTACAGATAACCTTGGCCTGATCATGAGGATTTTGTTCAAAAAACTGCCACACTGCACTCTTCCTACTTTGGCAGACATTTTGCGGCCTAGCACGCTGTGATCTTTTGACCCTCTGGACAAGCTGTCCAGCAACTCTTTTGATGTTTGGAACCTGTCTTTGGAGTGCTCCGGGCCTGCCAGATAACAGCTGTTGCGATGTCGATGTCTGCTGTGGATGCTCCTCATCTGAGCTATTGGAAGCAGCACCCTCTTCCCCCAATGGATGCCAATCTGGGTCAACAACTGGGTCATCCATCACCTCCTCTTCTATGTCATGTGCACCTTTCTCTGTGTCACCGTGTATGGTGGTATAGTGTGCGGGAAGGGGCACCTGAGTCTCATCAGGGTCAAAATCTGGCTCTGTACACTGCGAGGACAATGTAGTGCTCTGAGTGAATGTACCAGCAGAATCATCCATCAGCGGCTGTGCATCAGTGCACTCCATGTCAGATTCATCTTGGCCTGGGTAATTCACCATTTCACTTGATAATCCAGGCATGGTATGTGAAAACAGCTCCATGGAGTAATCAGTAGTATGGCCTGCGTCATCCTTCAAACTTGGTTGGGGTGAAGGACACAAGGAAAGGTGTGGTTCATGAACATGAGCCTCCAATGACGACTCAGTGCTTTTACTTTTTACAACTGAAGAAGAGGAGGCGATAGAGCTGGAGGCTGAGTCAGCAATGTAAGACAAAACTTTTTCCTGATGCTCTGCCTTTAAAAGCGGTTTGCCAACTCCTAGAAAACTAAGCGTTCGAGGCCTTATGTAGCCAGACGATGATGCAGGGTCAGCACCTCCTGCATTCGGTCCTATTTTGCTCTTGCCACTACCATCAGATCCACCACCAACACCATCATTACCAGCTGCCAACCCCCGCCCAATTCCACGGCCTCTTCCACCAGCCTTCCTCATTTTTGGTAGAAATGTAGACAAAATAAAACAAACTATATAGTAATGTAAAACAAGGTACAAGGTGTCTATAGGACAGGGGAGTTTTAGAATTTCTGCACACACTTGTGGACAGTGGACACTTGTGGATTGTGTGCGGCCCACTGATATCTGAGCGCTATGTGACACGCTCGATGGCACAGCTGCCTGTGACCAAAGTGACGAGAGGATAATGGAGATTTTGAATCTCTGCGTACACTTTTGGACAGTGGACACTTGTGGATTGTGTGCGGCCCACTGATATCTGAGCGCTATGTGACACGCTCGATGGCACAGCTGCCTGTGACCAAAGTGACGAGAGGATAATGGAGATTTTGAATCTCTGCGTACACTTTTGGACACTGGACACTTGTGGATTGTGTGCGGCCCACTGATATCTGAGCGCTATGTGACACGCTCGATGGCACAGCTGCCTGTGACCAAAGTGACGAGAGGATAATGGAGATTTTGAATCTCTGCGTACACTTTTGGACACTGGACACTTGTGGATTGTGTGCGGCCCACTGATATCTGAGCGCTATGTGACACGCTCGATGGCACAGCTGCCTGTGACCAAAGTGACGAGAGGATAATGGAGATTTTGAATCTCTGCGTACACTTTTGGACAGTGGACACTTGTGGATTGTGTGCGGCCCACTGATATCTGAGCGCTATGTGACACGCTCGATGGCACAGCTGCCTGTGACCAAAGTGACGAGAGGATAATGGAGATTTTGAATCTCTGCGTACACTTTTGGACAGTGGACACTTGTGGATTGTGTGCGGCCCACTGATATCTGAGCGCTATGTGACACGCTCGATGGCACAGCTGCCTGTGACCAAAGTGACGAGAGGATAATGGAGATTTTGAATCTCTGCGTACACTTTTGGACACTGGACACTTGTGGATTGTGTGCGGCCCACTGATATCTGAGCGCTATGTGACACGCTCGATGGCACAGCTGCCTGTGACCAAAGTGACGAGAGGATAATGGAGATTTTGAATCTCTGCGTACACTTTTGGACAGTGGACACTTGTGGATTGTGTGCGGCCCACTGATATCTGAGCGCTATGTGACACGCTCGATGGCACAGCTGCCTGTGACCAAAGTGACGAGAGGATAATGGAGATTTTGAATCTCTGCGTACACTTTTGGACACTGGACACTTGTGGATTGTGTGCGGCCCACTGATATCTGAGCGCTATGTGACACGCTCGATGGCACAGCTGCCTGTGACCAAAGTGACGAGAGGATAATGGAGATTTTGAATCTCTGCGTACACTTTTGGACAGTGGACACTTGTGGATTGTGTGCGGCCCACTGATATCTGAGCGCTATGTGACACGCTCGATGGCACAGCTGCCTGTGACCAAAGTGACGAGAGGATAATGGAGATTTTGAATCTCTGCGTACACTTTTGGACAGTGGACACTTGTGGATTGTGTGCGGCCCACTGATATCTGAGCGCTATGTGACACGCTCGATGGCACAGCTGCCTGTGACCAAAGTGACGAGAGGATAATGGAGATTTTGAATCTCTGCGTACACTTGTGGACAGTGGACACTTGTGGATTGTGTGCGGCCCACTGATATCTGAGCGCTATGTGACACGCTCGATGGCACAGCTGCCTGTGACCAAAGTGACGAGAGGATAATGGAGATTTTGAATCTCTGCGTACACTTGTGGACAGTGGACACTTGTGGATTGTGTGCGGCCCACTGATATCTGAGCGCTATGTGACACGCTCGATGGCACAGCTGCCTGTGACCAAAGTGACGAGAGGATAATGGAGATTTTGAATCTCTGCGTACACTTTTGGACAGTGGACACTTGTGGATTGTGTGCGGCCCACTGATATCTGAGCGCTATGTGACACACTCGATGGCACAGCTGCCTGTGACCAAAGTGACGAGAGGATAATGGAGATTTTGAATCTCTGCGTACACTTGTGAACAGTGGACACTTGTGGATTGTGTGCGGCCCACTGATATCTGAGCGCTATGTGACACGCTCGATGGCACAGCTGCCTGTGACCAAAGTGACGAGAGGATAATGGAGATTTTGAATCTCTGCGTTCACTTTTGGACAGTGGACACTTGTGGATTGTGTGCGGCCCACTGATATCTGAGCGCTATGTGACACGCTCGATGGCACAGCTGCCTGTGACCAAAGTGACGAGAGGATAAGGGAGATTGGATTGCTTTTAAAAAAGCAGTTTGCGGAGCAGTGGGTAAACAGCAATGCCAGCGTGTCAGGAAGCCTTAAAAGGCAGCCCAACAACCAACACCACTGATACACCACAATATAGCCTCCCCTTGCACTGCACACACAGTGACTTGTGTGTTGTGCAGGCCAAATCGCTAGCAGCAGAAGCAGTTTTTTTGTCTTCTTCCCTGCCTAACGCTCTCCCTACAGAATCAGCAGCAACCTCTCCCTATACTAAGATCGGCAGAAGTAAGATGGCGGTCGGCGTGCACGCACTTTTATACCCCCTGTGACGCCCACCAAAGCAAGCCAATCACTTGCATGCCCTTCTGAAAGATGGTGGTGACCCGTGCCTATGTCATCACGTTGCCCACAGTCTCCGTGGATCCTGATTGGCTGAAAAAGAGCGCAAAACAAACTTTTGAAACGCGACTTTGGCGCGTAAGTCGCCGACCTCGTGGCCGACCTCATCCTAGGGTCGGGTTTCGTTTCATGAAACCTGACTTTGCCAAAAGTCAGCGACTTTTGAATTTTTTCGACCCGTTTCGCTCAACTCTATTAATGACAGCTTGAAGTCTTTTGTGGTAGTTGTGGATGAGGTTCTTTATTTTCTCAGATGGTAAAGCTGACCACTCTTCTTGGCAAAAAGCCTCCAGTTCCTGTAAATTCCTGGGCTGTCTAGCATGAACTGCGCGCTTGACATCTCCCCAGAGTGGCACTATGATATTGAGGTCAGGAGACTGAGATGACCACTCCAGAACCTTCACTTTGTTCTGCTGTAGCCAATGACAGGTCGACTTGGCCTTGTGTTTTGGATCACTGTTGGAACGTCCAATGACGTCCCATGCACAGCTTCCGGGCTGATGATTGCAAATTTGCCTTCAGTATTTGCTGATAGCATGCTGCATTCATCTTTCCTTCAACTTTGACCATTTCCTGTGCCTTTGTAGCTCACACATCCCCAAAACATCAGCAATCCACATCTGTGCTTTACAAATGTAACGCTTATGGTTGTGGCCAAAAAGTTCAATTTTGGTCTCATCACTCCAAATTACCTTGCTTTCGAAGTTTTGAGGCTTGTCTCTATGCTGTTTTGCGTATTGTAGGAGAGATACTCTGTGGCATTTGCGCAGTAATGGCTTTCTTCTGGCAACTCGACCATGCAGCCCATTTTTCTTCAAGTGCCTCCATATTGTGCATCTGGAAACAGCCACACCACTAGTTTTCAGAGAGTCCAGTATTTCAGCTGATGTTATTTGTGGGTTTATCTTTGCATCCTGAAAAATGTTCCTGGTAGTTGTGGATGACATTTTTGTTGGTCTACCTGACTGTGGTTTTGTTTTTACAGAGCCCTTGATTTTGCATTTGTTAATAACAGTTTGAACGCTGCTGACTGGCATTATCAATTCCTTGGATATCTTTTTGTATCCCTTTCCTGTTTTATACAGTTCAACTACCTTTTATCGACGATCCGTTGACAATTCTTATGCTTTCCCCATGACTCACAAACCAGAAACATCAGTGGCTGGGTGAAAGATGAAAGAGTCTGTCTGGATCCCAGAAACTCACTCAGCATTTATGCACACACACTGATTACAAGCAAACAGGTCACAGGTGAGGATGTCACCTTTAGTAGCCATTCAAACCAATTTGTGTCAACTTCTGTTGTGCAGTAGAGTTGAGCGACTTTGGTCGGATCGGGTTTCATGAAACAAAATTTGTTTCAAATGAAACTGGTCCGACTAGGGCGAAAAAAGTCGGAGTTTCGTCCGAAACCCGACCCCAATGCAAGTCAATGGGAAATAAAAGTCGGCATTGAGCGGATGACATTCATCCACTCTATGCCGACTTTTATTCCCCATTGACTTGCATTGGGGTCGGGTTTCGGACGAAACTCCGACTTTTTTTGCCCTAGTCGGACCAGTTTCATCTGAAACAAATTTTGTTTCATGAAACCCGATCCGACCAATGTCGCTCAACTCTACTGTGCAGGTTATCAGGCCAAAATCACCAGGGTATATAAACTCTTGATCAGAGTGATTTGGATGTTTTGGGTTGTCATTATGATTTAAAAAGAGAAAACACAGTAATTTGACAATAAGTGTTTTCACCCAACCACTATCCATGAGTGGAGAAAAAGTTTTGGTGTTGTCACTCATATTCTCTGAAAAAAGGCCAAGAAAGCAAAAATTCTTCCTGGGTATGTAAACTTTTTAGCACAACTGTAGCTATTCTGACATGAATTTTCAAGGTAAGTACATCATTTCCATCAGGTCTAATCTATTTAATAATGTATGCAGTTCACATTGTGAAATCTAGTGATAGATCTGCTTTAAGATTAAGTGATATACAGTATGTAGTTTTGCATTCATCATCTGTAGGAATAATGTGAAGGATACAAATCCAAGTTATTAATTGTCTTACGATTACTTAGTAATTAAAAATATGTACTTCATATTTTACTATTTGCATAGAAAGTTGAAAAAGTTGACAGTGTGAAGTGATGTAAGGTTTAATGGAAAAACAACTATCTAGTCATTTTGTTGAGCAATTGGTCAGATAAAGTGGAACAGAGATTACAGTGACAAGTATCAGGTCATACGAATGAGAATTTTCCTGTATAGTCCTTCTAGATCATGTATAGTAGCACATATATGGCAGCTGGCACTATGATTAGTGCTTCAGTTTCATATTTGGACAAGAAAACATACACGGTGGACACCATGATAAATTTAAGAAGAAATTCACAGGAAACTGTGTGAATATCATCAATTGGAAAAACAGTAAAGGCGCACCAGAGAAAGCCATTCCTAGCCCTTGAAATATTTTTCAGGCATTCAAGGGCTCAAACCCCAGAGGAAGCTGGTATAACCAGTGATACGTGTGGGGATCTACTGATGCAATTATTTTTGCTTTGATTCTTGAATTTTTGAATCTTTAATTTTTTGTAAGGCTATCGCTTAATCTCGTTGATTTCTAGATATTTGGACGACGTTTTTTTTACAGTCTTATATGTTGTAATTTTTGGCTTTATGCATTTTCTAATGCGGATGTAAATGTTTTTTAACCTTGTCTTTGTTGTCTTTTCATGTTAATAGATAATTTTTGGCATCAATAAAGATTTGTTTCTTTTATCTTGGATGTGCCAGGATTTGCTGCTCCTGTGTTTCAATTTTATATTGGATGCACTGACATTCAAGTTATGTTTCAACGAATGCTAACATGAATTAGTAGTAGTGTATTGGGACACAGAGTATGGTGGGATAGCTACAAGGGGAAGAAGACTGGACAATTGGAAGTTGTATTACATATTTGGGGTATCTATAGGAGATACCAGACTACTATAGACATGATAATTAGAAAACAATCATGAGGGTTGCGATATCAATATATGAATGATCTAGGCCTAACACATGGACGTGCATCGAGGTAAGAGTGATATCTCAGAAATAACAACCTCTTCATGAGGATTAGCCTTGTGACAACCAGTTGAGGACCATCAGAGATCATAGGTAAAGAGCACACTTTTCAGCATTATTGGAGGTTAATCCGTGCTTGAACATCATTTAGAGAACCCAGCCGTCTCTGAAGACATACTTGAGACACATCTTTTGATGCTACTCAATGTCTAGAAATTCTCTTCTATCTCTGTCAAAGATGATGTGAAGGCAAAGTGTTATAAAATCTCTCTGAGAAATCTACAGCCAGTAAATTGGCACTTCTATACCTGTCATTAGAACAATAGTTAATGTCGCTCTCACGTTAAAGAAAATCTGTCAATTAGACCATCTATATGTACAATATGTCTATTGTTCTTGCAGTAAATTCGTCATTTCTAATGCAGGGAATATCTGCTTATTTCTCTCGAGGTAATGAAGGCTTTTTACATTGCTAGTGGCACTGTGTGTTAAGGTGTATTTTTAGGTAGGGCAACATCTTAGCTGCTGGATGCACGGCTTGCCTCTTTCTTCATGTCATATAACATCTCCACATTCATATGTCTCGGAAACCTGTCAGTGTCATTTGAAAAATCTATCTAGTGTGTGTGTGT
This sequence comes from Dendrobates tinctorius, assembly GCF_039654945.1. Taxonomy (NCBI): domain Eukaryota; kingdom Metazoa; phylum Chordata; class Amphibia; order Anura; family Dendrobatidae; genus Dendrobates; species Dendrobates tinctorius. Next base: position 16,622,166 of record NW_027361671.1, on the reverse strand, counting down.
GTTTAGGGGCTTTGGGTGACATTTCTTTATCTTATTTCTCATTCTCATCATCAGTGTCCTTTCCGCTTTATTTATTACTTTAAACCAATATAAGTAGAACATTATATGACTTCTATATATTGTCAGTCAGAATGGGGCAACCTCACTAATCTGAGAACTTTACACGTTATTGGAATATTTAAGCCCTTTTTATTACTTTGAGGAATCGCTCCATCCAAAGAACCAAGGGATGCCGAAACAAACAAGAACTATGGACCCAAATCATAAAGGTGTTTTCACCTTGACATGCTGCAAATAATTGTTGCACTGCTCACAGCTGCTTAAAAATATTGCAACTTTTGGGGCTTTCATGCCAGTCCCAGACAAATTTGCCAAAGTGAGCAGATCCCAGTGCGACAAAGTTTGGCGAAGCCTGCCTGGCAAATTTATCAACATTTACTCCAATTTAGAAGTGTAAATAGATCTTAAATTGTACTCGAGCCCTTGACTGAAGTACATTATTGGCAGAGGTGCTCGCCAGCTGTAAGATGGGCCTAATTGATTAAGAGTTGCGCACCATTTAAAGGGAACCTTTTGGATAATGCTATTTATCTGCAGATATAGGGCAGCTCGGTGGCTCATAGCTAGCACTATTGCTTTGCAGCATCGGGGACCTGAGTTCAAATCCCACCAAGGACAACACCTGCCAGGAGTTTATATGTTCTCCCAATGTTTGCGTTGGTTTCCTCCCACATTCCCTAAGACATACTGATAAGAAATCTAGATTGTGAGCCCCAATAGAGACAGTGTCAATATTCTCTGTAAAGCGCTGTGGAATTATTGGCACTATATAAGTGATTAAATTAAATGGCGTTAGAAAGGTGCCCGTCTGCCGTACTGTAAGTGCAGCTGCCGAAACAAAAGGAAAGTTATGTTTTTCCAAGAGCTACCAGCTTTCAATCACACAATCATGCCGCCATGGCTTCAGTCATCACTCACAGCACTGTTAGCGGCATCTGTATTCACCGCCCAGCACTTTGACTGACAACTGGCTCTGCAGGGCATCAGTGCAGAGCCCGCTATCAGTTATTGTACCAGTGTGTGCTTACAGCCACCGTGCAGTGACTGTAGCAGCATGCGTGGCTCCTGGAAGGGATAAAGTTAATTTTCTCATGGTAACTGCACTTTTAGTAAAGTGGATCTACTTTCTAACGCTATTTACCTGCAGATTAACCCATTATCTGATGTGACAGTTTCCCTTTAATAAATTTGCCACATCTTATTCGGGCACTCCCTTAATTACGATATGTGTGCACAACACCAATCTTATTGAATCAGGCCTTATGACTTTTTGGAATGACTATTAAACTAGTGGTAGAGGAGTTGGAGTTACTTGTAGGTGACTGAAAGAACTAGGGATAGAATCCCACTGATTGACTCTACATTTCCCATGTTTTACTTTTGCTGTTTTGTCTAAACCCTTAACATGGAGGAATTTTTTTAGGGTTTCTTTATGACATGCTTCTCATAATGTTCTGGTCGGGATATGTGTGACCCTTAGATTCATCACCTCTCTAAAACCAAGTTGTCTCTTTTGAATGGTAGCAATCCAGATAGGTGACGCTAAGTTTTAGTTATGGGTGGTCACTTCTATCTGATTTGTAAAACATATTCTAAGTTATTGGTCTAGGTCTATATTTTTCCTCTCTTTTTGGAGAGGGTTTGAGATAGGCGACACCATCGGGCACCCTTGTGATTCACATACCGAAAGTGCTTGCAGGACGAAGGTGATAAAGAGCAAAAATATCCAGAATTACATTCATTGTCGCCTAGAATTTGCAGGTTTCACGTACAGAAAGTAGAAAAGTACATGAAGGTCCATATATGCAAAGGGCAACATGAAGTAGAATTTTAAATACCTTCCAAGATGGACATCAAGTGAGTTTGGACCCTCATAAATTGTATAATCTTGTTTTTACATTGGACATTAAGAAATGTCTCAGGGTTTAGAAAATCCACTTGTTGTCTAGTGATGGTGGAGCACAATTATTGTACAGCCTCAACGTCAGCTGTTCCTAATGATCACAAATAGTCCCAAGTTTATTACAACTAGTGGATTTTCTAAATACTGAGACTCTTCTTAACGTCCAATGGAAAGATAAGATTATACAGTTCATGAGGGTCCAAACTTAATTGATGTCCATCATTGAAGTTCATATACCGGCATTCAGATATGTTAACGCTGACTGGTGACTAAAGGCCATGTAACAGTATATGACCAGCAGTGAAAGCCAAGCCAGAGCCCAGAACATGCCGTGCACCTTCTCCATAATATAGCCCCTTCTGCCAAGCACAGCAGGGCGGCAGGCAGTAAAGCACATATATGACTAAACAAGTGGTGACAGGTGTGGTATCACAGGGTGCAAAGTTTCTAAATAAGTCAGTGACTATAAAGGAGATATTTTTGGCAAGTACAACTAATGCCCAGCTCGTCCTGGTGTCAAGTAGTTAAGAAGTACGTGAAATTGGTACAGTACTCATGCAGTAATTTATCGGTGCTAATCTTTGTCTATATGATGGTACGAAATAGCGTTATACCATTAAGGGAGATCACAGATGATATATCCCAATAGTTATGTGCAATGAAGCCTGGAAATAGCTGCCCCGAACTGGAACAGTTAAGCATTATTTTGTTAATAACCCAACAAATGCTTGGCACCATGCGGGCTGTGACATGTGCAATTCATTTAAAGTGGAAGGAATGAATCAGCAACACAACTATAATTTAGATTCCACCGATGTCAAAAATGAAAGCTGAAGCGCGGGGCTACAAAAACTATTTTATATTGTTTCCCAAAGTCAAAGCTGATTCCCATTATTTACAATCTGGTCCGATTTCTAGGCCATATAAGGCTCGAGAAGAAGTTGCCCCAGTGTGACTAATTCATCTCCATAAAATGGGTAATTAAAGAGAACAGTTGCAAGTAGAATTATTCTATTGTTAAGCCACATAGTTAGATAATTATGTACATTTCCCGAGTTGTCCCCTTTTGTGATATTTTAATACTATATTTAGTTATGTGAGTTTTCTTAGCTATGCATGTTGGCATCGCATCCAGGTTGACAACCACAAGAGGATCCTTTGCTGTCACTGATCTGTCAACATTTTATGAATGACCTATCTTTCTGCATTGCTATGCAGCATTACATGTCACCCCGGGAAATATTTCTCTGCCTGTTTAAGTGTCAGTTTTTACTGTAGATTTAGCATTGTATTCACGCATCGTAGAGAACAGGATGAAGAGGAAAGCGGAGAGTTTCAATGTCTAGAATTGTGACATAGAAAGAAGAAAAGAGAATTGTAACGATAAGACACGTGAAGCTTCTTTTACATTGGTCATCTGACCTTGTTAGTGATGTATCGTTAAACATTCTACCTACAAAAAAAGAGTGAAACAGGAAACGGCAATGCACAAATATATGCAACAGTGGTATGTTTATTGATACAAACCAGAATTAAAAATGATTCCCGCAATGGGAAAGTGACATCAGTAGAGGGACAAAACTATAATCAGTTCATAAAGCAGTCCCATTAATCAATGATCACAAGAGTCATCAGTACAGATGCAGATCCACAAAATCGTATACTGGTGATGACTATTGTACGTGTAGTGCATAATACAAGAATAAAAGCACTATGGCATCTATAATGGTCCGAAGATTAGCTGCAGCCTGAGATACATCAGACATATCATCAGCAAGTAAATCAGTATAGGAATAAATAAGGATAGAAGTCAATGAAATAATTAGTTACATTGTGACATTTTCAGGTGATGCACCATGACACAAATAATTTGCTTCTTTTTCTATTAATGTGGGTGTTCAGGTTGATGCAATTAACGTGTGAAATAACTAGACATTTAGCTTCAGGACTATATTCCTAAATAATATCAGACGTGTATCTGTAGACATGCATCTCGTAGTTGACGTCCATATCTGGACGCAGTTCTCAGCCTGTCATCACTGAGATTATCGCCTTCCTATGTGGTAATGAACTATTTCATTTTTCTCTTACTTTATGAACAGGGTGTGCGGTCGTTTTTCATGTCTACTATTTTTAGCTGCATAAACAATAGAGAGATTTTGCAGTGTAGCATTACATACCTGATATCATTCACTGCGAGCCTTTGTAATGATTTCCTGGATAGCACCACCCACCACTGTGCTGAAAGGGTATCAAAGAGGCGACGCAGGAGCTAAACAGTTTGGATCAGCTACTCATTTTTAGCCATTCCCAGGACTAGATTCATCATTTGCCCTCTGCACTAAATTATATATATAACTTTTTCTTCACCCAGGGAAATTTGTGCGTCCCCCAAAATTTCTGGGTGCGGGCTACAGGTTTAACATTGAGTGGGCAAGCACAAAGTGGGTGACATTACCAGGCATACTCAGGGTCTTTGGTTCCTACTTCCCCATCAACACTAGACATGAGCGAATTTGTTAGGAATTGAATATTGTTTTTGCAATATTCAATAAAGACAGCCAAACGTCATTAGAGTCAATGGGAGTAGAAATTGCCGAATATGTTCGGAACCGAACATAAGACATACCATCGTCATGAATAATGTTCGAATATGGCCCTAACATGTCAAAATCAGATTCAGGGACAAAATCCCAAAAAATTAGCTCACCTCTAATCACCATTAAAGGAAATAAGTAATTTGATAGACACAGTGACGCTCACCAGCATGACTATGGCTACAATCACTTTAGCATTTGTAGGCCAATCAAATGGTCTTTGGTTTAGTCCACAGATGACATTTATCACATCCCCAGGATCACCTGGTTGTCCATCACCGGAAGCTCAACCCCCCAAATCTAGAGAACTGTGGTCTAATAGATCTTGCTTATAATAAAGCCATGGTAATGTAAATAGGATACATGAAATCCCCCTTTGATTGTTAGAATCAATGGGAGGCAGAAGGGTCCAGGACGTCGGGCAGAGAGTGATACTTGTGCAGGAAGAGAGCTCTCTCCTTCTGCCCTATAAAAATCTACCAGTGTAAGGCAGGAATGGAAACAGAACCTGACCTGCAATGGTCCTGATTAGCTGTTGCACATTCCATGTTGACACATGCACGTGATTAGTCACATGCCTGCGAGGAGCTGGAAAATGTGGAGACCCTGAGGAATCAATATGTACAGTAGACAACCTTATACTGTTACTGAACTATTCATAAATAAAAATGATGAAGGATATCCTCAGACGTGTGTGTGAAAGCTGTGCTGTGTGTTAAAGGATGCAGTAAAGCAGTGCATGTATGCAGCATTGCTGTGTGAGTGTGTGCATATATGCAGCTGAACTGTGTTTTTGTAGAGTACTGTGTGTATATGAACTCTTCATCAGCAGTGCTGGGTGTGCACATAGTGATATGTGTGTATATGAACTATTCGGCAGCGGTGCTGGGTGTACACATAGTAATGTGTGTGTGTATGAACTGTTCGGCAGAAGTGCTGGGTAGGGCCGGTTTTAGGCAAAGTGGGGCCCCAAATGCTAACATATTGCACATCACACAGAAGCATTTTGGTTGCATTTTCACGCGCTGAGCTCAGGACGCTAAATGAGTGTGATCAACAATATTGAAATCGTTCAACACTTGTTTCCCGGCCTCTTTCCACCATCTGAGAAAGAATGATGGGGACAGAATGATCACTTATAGATCAATCTGTCCCCATACAGTTTACACCAGCGATGTGCTGCTGAGAACAATGATTTTTGTTCCGGCATAAACAATCCAATCACTCGTTGAATATGCAGCATTTTGCTTTTTTAGTATAATACACCCCATAGTCCTCCATATATTATAAAGTGCACCACAGTCCTCCATATTGTAAAATGCACACCCCATAGTCCTCCATATAGTATAATATGCCCTATAGTCCTCCACATAGTATAATACACTCCTCAGTCCTCCATATAGTATTATACACTTCCCATAGTCCTCCATATAGTATAATACACTCCTCATAGTCCTCCACATGTTAAAATACACTGCTCAGTACTCCACATAGTATAATATACTACTCATAGTGCTCCATATAGTATAATGCACCTCTATAGTCACCCATGTAGTGCAATTCACTTCCCATAGTATAATGCACACCATAGTTCTTCATATAGTATAATGTATTCCCCATAGTCCTCGATATAGTATAATGCAGCCCACATATAGTATAATGCAGCCACTCCATAGAGTAAAAGGCAGCCACCCCACAGAGTATAATGCAACAACCCCACAGAATATAATGTAACCCCCCATAGAATATAATGCAGCCCTCATCATATAGAATAATGTAGCCCCCTCATAGAGTATGATGCAATCACCCCTCATAGAATATAAATATAATACAGCCCCCCATAGAATATAATGTAGCCCCAAATAAAATATAATACAGCCCACCTCCCCATAGAATATCATGTAGCCCCATCAAAGAGTATGATGCAATCCTCCCTCATAAAATCTAATACATAGAATATAATGCAGCCCCCATAGTATATAACACATCCTCCCCCATAGAATATAATATACCCCCATAATATATAACACAGCCTCCCCTATAGAAAATAATGTATAATGTACCCCCATAATATATAACACAGCCTCCCCTATAGAAAATAATGTATAATGTACCCCCATAGTGTATAACACAGCCACATAGCATATAACACAGCCTCCCCCATAGAATATAATATACCCTCCATAGTATATAACACAGCCTCCCCCATAGAATATAATGTAACCACAATAGTATATAAAGCAGCCAGATAGTATATAACACAGCCAGGTAGTATATAACACAGCCTCCCCCATAGAATTTAATATACCCCCATAGTATATAACACAGCCTTCCCCATAGAATATAATATACCCCCAATAGTATATAACAGCCACATAGTGTAAAACACAGCCTCCCCCATAGAATATAATATACCCCCATGGTATTTAACACAGCCTCCCCCATAGAATATATTATACCCCCAATAGTATATAAAACAGCCCACATGGTGTATAACACAGCCTGCATATTACATAACACAGCCCACATAGTATATAACACAGCCCGCACAGTATATAACACCATGGTCTGCCTGCCCCTAACGCCGGCCCTGGTGCTGTGTGTGCACATAGTAATGTGTGTGTACATGAACTGTTCAGCAGTAGTGCTGGGTGTGCACATAGTAATGTGTGTGTACTGTATATGAAGTGATCTGCAGCAGCGCTGTGTGTGCACATAGTAATGTGTGTGTATATGAAGTGATCTGCAGCAGTGCTGTGTGTGCACATAGTAATGTGTGTGTATATGAAGTGATCTGCAGCAGCGCTGTGTGTGCACATAGTAATGTGTGAGTATATGAAGTGATCTGCAGCAGTGCTGGGTGTGCACATAGTAATGTGTGTGTGTATATGAAGTGATCTGCAGCAGTGCTGGGTGTGCACATAGTAATGTGTGTGTATATGAAGTGATCTGCAGCAGTGCTGTGTGTGCACATAGTAATGTGTGTGTATATGTAATGTTCAGCAGCAGTGCTGGGTGTGCACATAGTAATGTGTGTGTGTATATGAAGTGATCTGCAGCAGTGCTGGGTGTGCACATAGTAATGTGTGTATGTGAAGTGATCTGCAGCAGTGCTGGGTGTGCACATAGTAATGTGTGTGTATATGTACTGCTCAGCAGTGGGACTGTGTCTGTGTATCTGCTGTGCATACAGGAGTGTTGTGTGTATGAATGTGTTGTAGAGTTGTAATGTGGATGCTGTGTGTGTGTAACACATGAGCTGCACAGAAACACTGACAGGATCTGACTGTGAACTATTATCTCCCTATTCAAACTTGGAGTGGTAAAGTGGTATATTTACCCTCTGCTCCTTTCCACCACCAGGGTAGTTTTATTTGGTGGGGAACATATTTTTCCTATTTCCTGATATCTAAACCTGGGGGCTGCGGTGTAAAGTCTTATAGTAAGGTGCATCCTATAGCCAAAAAAATGCTGTATATCTCCCATCTGATCAGGGATGTCACATGAGGAAGGGGCAAAAAAAGATGCCAAACATGGGAGTCCCACTGCTAGGACTCCAGAGATCATACATTGATCACTAAGGCTGGTTTCACATTTGCGTTCAGGACTGCTGTGGATGGCTGCCTACTTCCTCCTTTCTTCCTCCCTGAAGCTCCGCCTATGCTCCGCCTACTTCTGTATGCATTTACCTGCGTACCTATCTGCGTCTGCATGCGGTGATTTGACGTGTGTGGCGACCGCACAGAAACGCTAAATTTTGCATTTTCGTGCGGTTGCCGCACACGTCAAATCGCCGCACGCGGACACATCTGCATACAACACATGTCCCTGCGCACCCAATGTTAAAGATAGGCACGCAGGGAGATGCAGGACGCATACAGAAGTAGGCGGTGCATAGGCAGAGCTTCAGGGAGGAAGAAAGGAGGAAGTAGGCAGCCATCCACAGCCCTCCTGAGTGCAAATGTGAACCTAGCCTTACTCAATGGACAGACATTATGTGCACACTGTGAAGTGCCATCAAAATCAGTGCCTAAATCAACAATGTCCTGGCATTTCAGGTGGATGGAAAAGGGTTAAAAATCTTTTAGGCTTAGCGTTATACTTACAGCATGATTACATCGGGTGACTTCAGAATTGTCTTTTCAATCATTAGCTGTCTACACCCCAAAGTTCTATGCCGTATACTGTGCTGCAAAGGATTCCGGGAACTTCATGGATAGCTATTTCATGGATATATAAAGATTGCGGATGATTCATGCAGAGTTTAACGGGTTTTAATTGTGACAGACCTGAGGATACAGCTTGAAAATAATCAGATATATTATTATATTGTACCGATTTCCCTAGACCATACACATCCCTATTATTGGTGCTCAATGCTAGTGATGAAATGCTGGTCATGGTTCCATGATTGTCCACAGATGTATGGTATTTGCTCTGATTCTTCATGGACTAGTAATGATACACAAAATGTATAGCCTAGAGAGCTAAAAAGAATTGTCTATATCTTCCTTGTTGTGCCAATGTGGCATTGCTGTATAGACCACAGATTACCCCTGTAATCTGTATATAAGTGCTATAGTGAAGAACTTAGACACATCAAAGGAAAACAACATTTTCTGTCCATAAAGAGTTAAATCCCTTTTAGCGGTTTTCCACACTTAAAGCAATAGCACCATCTTTTTGCATACTCTTCCTCTTTCTCCCTCCAGCTTCTTCCCCTTCCCCCTCTCCATATACCTCTACAGTCATCTGTGTAATTTGAGGCTGAAGACAGATATGTAGACAGATTAGATCAGTTATTGAGATTGAATGACCAGTGTGGAAGAAGAGATTGATAAGTATGGAAAGTGGTATTTTTCTCTATTCATTTATATTATGGTCGATATATTGCTTGTTAAAAAAAAGTCACCAAGAATAATTAATAAAAAAAATATTTTGTGGTATTGAGAGTCATAGTTGTCATATTTTGGTGTCAGGAACAAATTCTCACCCCTGAAAATATTGCCCCAGTCACCTAATAGCCTCATTGGATCAGTTTGCTGGACCTGAGTAGGTGGCGTGATGGGTTATTTCTATCCAATGTAAGCATGGGTCTCATTTGCTTGAAGAATGTATTGGATGATTCTCCACGATACGTATCTTGAGAACAAATACACCTTATCATGATCTGGAAATGTTGAACAGCTTTTGCCGTGGTTCAAGTAAAAGTTGGCATCTAATAATGCTTGGTCTCAGTTCAGCCTTGGAATGACGTGCCCTTGAATATTTCCCAAACAGAATAACATTCGGGGCATGAACTCGGCAGCACTCACTCTGTTGGCTTAAACAATGCTCTTCATGTAGATTTTCCACCATGCCTCTCAGGTGTATTGTAATAAAGCTGCAGTATGATTTCAGCTATAGCTGCTAGTTGATGTTTAGACACTATCAGAACAAGGCAGTAACTTAACCAGGATGTTAACGAACATCAGTAGATCGTAGTACATGGCCCAGCAGGGCATTAGAAGTCATAAGTGGACTGATGGCAGAGGGAGCTGTCCATACATGTGGACAACCATCTTCTCAAATGAGAGTAGGAAGAACGTGGTAAAGCTGAAGCCAGATTATACCATGAGGTTTAATCATTTTCTAACAAGATCAAGATAATTGCCTTAAACAACAGTTCCAAATTCTCAACTAAAGGAACAATTCTGCTTTTAGGAAACCTGCTTCCCAAGATGTATAAGGCCGGCCATACACATTAGATGGCTGATGGCTGAAAGATACTTCTATCAATCGTCCGGCCAACAGCTATCTCAGTCGGCACTCCCATACATAGGAGGACTTGCTCTGCTGAGTGCTCCTGTGTTCTCTATGAGAAAGCTCCTGACTGACACATTTCTCTCTCAGGGAGAACGATCAGTAGTCCAAAATCACATTGTTCCAGATGATGGGTGACAAATGTGTTTTTTAAGTTCCCTCTATAGAAATGGTCTTCACATTTACACAAATTACCATTTCATACATATAGCCCCATATAGTATTATTTTTAAAGGGCTTTACCAGGACATTAATATTAATCAGCTATTCCATCACCCCTGGTTATTAGCTTATTAATATGGCATTGGAAGAAGCACAACACCATACATTTTATTATGTCTGAGAATGGTACTGCAAACTCTCTCCCATACAACTAAAAAGGAGAGAGGTTGCAGAAGCAGTAGCACTGATGGACCCTTAAATCAGTTGATTGATGAGGGTGTCAGGATTTGAGATTGATGACCTATCCTAAGGAGAAAAAAAAATTCCAAATTAGGCACTGGAAACAGAATCTGGTCCCATTCTAACTACAAAATATAAATGGTGGTTCAGTGGTTAACACTGCAGCCTTACAGTACTGGGGTCCTGGGTTCAAGTCCCACCAAGGACAACAGGAGTTCTTAGGAGTTTGTATGTTCTCCCCGTGTTTGTGTAGGTTTCCCCCTGGGAACTCCAGTTTCCTCCCACATTCCAATGACATAATGATAGGGGATTTAGATTATGAGCCTCAGTGGGGACAGTGATGATGATGTCTGTAAAGCGCTGTGGAATTAATGGCGCTAAATAAGTGGGTAAAATAAATAAATAAATAAATAATACAGGGACATCGAGTCATATGAGGGCTGTTTGAATGGGGCTTCACAAAAACAATGTCATGGCAGGTAGATCAATAAGGGTCATTCAGACGTCAGTGATTTTCTCGTACAAGAAATTCGGTCCAGATTTTAACAATATTCTTTATTAGCATTTCATCAGAGTTTGGTCCGTGTCAGTTTTGACCATCAGAATTTAGTCAGTGTCATCGGCATTTCTTAAGGTTTCTCAAGCTTCTATCAAACAGTCTGTGAAAAATGGTCAGCATTTGGATGGCATCCAAGAGTTGTTTGAGTTTTCGATGAACCAATAGACTGGCATTGTATCCATGATTTTGGTCTGTGAAAATACACAGACAGGTGAACAGTCAAATAGAATATAATAGATATAAGTTCTATATGTGGAAAACAGGGACAGAACTCGTATATGAAAAACTGATGTGTGAATGAGACCTTAGGCAAGACTCTATAAAAAGGAGTTATCAATTCTGCTATTACGCCTCTGTTTTTTAGCTATATGATTATTATGAAGTCAAGATAATGGGGAGACAGGAGTAAGGTGCATGGGTATGAAGCCTAAATCATCTCATACTTTATGGAGACAAATAACATAAAATAAGATTTATAAATGAAAGTTCTTTTTTCTGAAGTTTCTAGGTTTCTTAGATATTATAAATCAGTACGTGATGTATTAAACCCCACCAGAAACCCCACGGTGAGATTTCAAAGTTTTCCTTGTTCTACCACGGTACTTGTGACTTATGCTCACATTAACAAGCCTTGTCACAGAGCGCGCCGATCACTGGGGTATAAAAATAGGCTCATCAGCTGTCATAGATGGCTGGCCTACTTACATGTCTGATTTCTGATCTCCATAAACAAATCGAGACAAAATATTTAACACCGCAACAAATTTTGGGATCTGTGATTTATGTCTAACAATCTCATGGCTTATAAATCCAAGAATCAGACAAGAAGAAAGTGTCAAAGCCAGAAATCGGATGTGTTGTTCACAGATTGATGGACCAATAGATGGCACATACTGCACACGCCTCAGTGCAAACGATCTATATCTAAATTGTCTATGGCAAGCTTTCCTGGATGATATCACGAAGGAAGTCGATCGGTGCTCATGAAATGAGTGCAGTACGATTTCCACAGACTGACAAAATGGAGAAGATAGAGAATTTTTTTTCTCCATCTTCTCATCAGTCGAGAACATCAGATCACACCATGATCACACGCCGAGTGTGATTTGCATAATCGTCTGGATTCTCTTGGATGACAGTACGTTGCTGTGAACCTAACCTTAGTGTAATAATGGTAGAATTATACTCACCGCCATCTTCTCCCGTTTCCGCTCTGGTGTCACCTGACTGCATTTATGCCTTGCCGTATCACAAAGTGGTTATGTGTGGAGAGGAGGTCACATTTTACATTTTCTCAATAAAAGTCTATGAGTCTCAGAACGAGTCTCTCTGGTCTACTTTGAGAAGTTGACCTGTGCTCCATGCAGTGATCCGGCACATTACAAATGTGGTGATGTGACCCCAAGAAAAGATGGCGATTGGTAAGTATATTACTACCATCATTACACTTACAAACATGATACCTAACAAAGGGGCAAATAAGAAAATTAACTGAAGTGGGGATGTAATAATGTTGGTTGCAAACTGTCTGTGGTTTGTCTAAGCAATGCTCAAACTGCCATCCACAGACCAGTTATTACTGACACGATCTTAGTGCTATACAGTATATTTCTTATCCAATATTAGCTTTGGCTGTGATTTGAGGAGGAAACATTATGTAAGTCTAAATCAACATACAGCCCCGATTCATCATTGTCTTTGTGCCTGTTTTTGTCTAGTTTTGTGTGTTTTATGCCTTTTTTTGTTTGCACCCAATTCATTATTCTATACGCTCCTTTTCATATGTCGATTTTATAAATGCCCGCCTGGGTTTTTTTTCTGCTTTGTGGATGGAGATAAGTGATTCCAGGTGTTTTCGATTAATTAATGAATTACAACTTTTTACAAAGTTACCACATTTGTTTGCAACTTCCTTCAAGTACTCTACTGCTGTATTTTTGAGTAGGCCAAAAATTTGGTGTCAAAAGTTGCAAAACAGTTCAAGACAAGAAAAAAATATTTGACTATGCACCAAATTTATGAATCGAGCGCACCATTTTGATGAATTTGGAGAAAAAAGTGGCAGGAAAGTGGCTTAAAAAAATGGCAAAGATGTATCTGGGCTAAAATCTTTGTCCATATATCAGTCATCGCAGAATGGGCATCTCTCTTAGCTTTTGATATAGGCAGTGAGCTAGCCCCCTCCATAAACACATGACGACATGGGAAACGTGCTGACGGTGGAGAGAGAGAGATGGAGACGATTCCACTGTCAGAATAGGCTAATTGTATCCATGACTGTAATTTTGGGTGGTGATAGATTCTGTTTTTTTCTTTTAGTAGTAATATTTTTCCATAAACATGTAAATCATACTAATTCTTTTTTTCCACCAGAATGTTTAAAAACAAAGTTTCCTCTCCCAAGATTATCATCTTATCTCCATTAACTCCAGCATCTCCCATTTAACAGTTCAGATGAAGCATAAACAAACAGATCAAACTAGAGAATGTAGACCGAACGCTTTACGGCACGCATCGCTGAACGTCTTAATAAGTAAGACGATTACACGATAAACTGCAAAGGAAATTTCGCCTGATAGGGAACCCATTTCATTAAAGAAAAAATAAGGAGTGAAGGGGTTAAAATGTCCTCCTGTTTTTCAAATCCATCTATTTCTGATCCGAACTCTCATTCCAGCGCTGAATATTCAACCAGAAAGAAGGTCCTTGGCAAATTACATTCTCTATGCCATTCATTGAGTCCCAATATCAAAAACACAGATGCCACAGGACAGTAACAGCATGCGGAATATGCCAACATTCCTCGGCTACCTCCCTCCAATAGACACAGAGGATATTCTGTTCAGCTTTTTTCCATTATGTTACCCATGTGCTTAAGCTCCAGTGCTTGCCATAGGGACAAATAGAACCACAGTGTGTTAATTCTGCACAGATAAGGACTCTGTGTTGTTTAGAAAGATGGCTTGACAACAGAGTGCATCCCCCAAGGCCACTTTATGTACAATGAAGGTCTGTATTAGATGATAGTGGTAGAACAAAATAACAGTCAGTCCTTGGCAGAGATCACTGTTAACCACTTGTAAGAAGAGGCAGAGCTTCGTTCTCCCTTGATGCTACACATATAGGCCTCAATATTTAAGATTTGGGATTGTATCCATTACAGAAGCATGACTCCCATAGCAACAAGGACAGTGACAAGGTTATTATCTGACATTATGCAAATGGATTCTCTCCTTAAGGGCCCCGTCACACATAGCGACTCACCAGCGATCTCGACAACGATATGAACTTGTCAGGATCGCTGGTGTGTCACTACATGATCGCTGGTGAGCTGTCAAACAGGCAGATCTCAGCAGCAATCAGGACAGCGACACGGGGATAACAAGCGACGCACGTTGTTTAGTTACCCGCAGTGTACGTTAAGATACCAGCGCGCTGGTGCAGGGAGCTGGTAACCAAGGTAAACATTGGGTTTCTAAGCACCGTGCGGTGCTTAGAAACCCGCTGTTTACCTTGGTTACCAGCTCCCTGCACCAGCGCGCTGGTATCTAATGGACGCATCGGGTGTCTAAGCGCCGTGCGGCGCTTAGAAACCTAATGTTTATTTTGGTTACCAGCTCCAGGCCGCTGATCTCTGGTCTCCCGCCTGCCGCATGAAGCAATGTGTGCTGGCCAGCGGGAGGCAAATGATCAAAAAAAGTCCTGGCCATTCCAGCATGATCAGCGATACCCGGCAGGGGGGCCAGTCGCTGATAAGTGTCACAATCTTGTGACAAAACTTTTAACTCAGCAGCAATCTCGCTAGCGAGATCGCTGTGTGTGACGGGGGCTTAAGGCAAGAAAACTATGTCACTAGTGCCACTTACTGGAGTTCTGACTTGACCAGGAGTATTAGTCAAGTTTTATTAGATGGTTGGACCTTGGTAGATTCCACTAGCTAATCTGTTTTTTCCCCTCTGGGAAATAGCTAATTTGCATACTTTTTCGTATGTCGCATTACCAATACAGAACTGGTCTCCTTAAAGGAGTTGCCAGAGACTTATATTTGATGGCCTATCCTTAGAGCAGGTCATTAATGTTTGATTAGTGAGGTAGTGACACTAGGCACTCCTTCCAATCCGCTGTTTTTGGTGTGATGCGTCGTGGAGCTGCACAGCTCTGATAACGATCTGGTGGCTACGACCGCGTGGTGAACATTGACCCCATATTATAATCAATAGGAACTGGATGTGCAGTACCTGGCCGCTGCCACTATGCAGTTGATGGAACTATGTAGTTCCGAACTACGAACTACAACTGAGCGTCACCAGGAGCATATGATTGGCGGGAGTGCTGGAGGATGCCACACCTCAACCAATCAGATATTCATGACCCAAACTAAGGATAGAAAATCAATAAAAAAAGTCAATAAACTTAATGACGGCCAAAATCACCCTCAACACTATGTTGATTATTAGAAGTGTGCCCAATATTGTAGTCTCGGCACCATTATACAGGAGAATTATCAAATCAATTTTTGATGCAAAGTTGCACAGCACGGTATGGTGACTTTTGGTTTGTTGGTCTACCATTATCTATGCTACTGGGAGATAATGCAACCATGGCAAATAATCCAACCTGCTCGGATTCTCAGTGATGTTGGAAAGGTTATCAACAACCATGGCATCCTTCACCTAATTACTTTATGGCTACTAGTGCAGCAAAGGAAAGGAAACACACATCTAAGTATGGAACAGCACTATCTTGATTTTATGAAATGCCTTTTGGGGAATCGGAGCCTATGCCTGCAGTTACTCCCATGGTCACAGTCTACCCCAATTTTCAGTATATTATTTCAAGTCTATTACATATTTTCTTTTTTTAGTTTTGTACTTAGTTTGCTCGTGTATATGAGCACCTCTATGATAAGTTCTGTCCCGTAGTCCACGTTGTGGAAATCCTTGGTGCAGCTTCACTGCAGTATGGGAAGTGTTAAGTTCTCTGCAAGTAAAAAGAGTTAAAGTAAAAAGTGGCTTTTGCGGCCACAATTATCTAACTCAAAGAGGTTTTCAATTTCATCTGTGCCGTTTTCATTTTCGGCAGCTGCGTTCAGCATTTAATCACACATTATCTGCGCCGAGCCCTTTTCTAACATTTGTTAATTGGCTGTTTTCTTTGACAAATTATGAGCTTTTACTTTGATGAGGTTCAACTGGAATCTTGTAGGAATGGAGCACGTTCACTTAGCCGTCCCTGTTGGCTCCTCAAACCTCTACAAACCTCCATGCGTCACCGGACTGCTGAGTAATGGCAGGATCTGGGTTGGCCTGATTTTCTTTTTTCTTTTGCTACACATTTCCCCCACACAGGATATTTTGAGCTCTCTGTACTAAATCGGTTACAGAGCTTGCCCTTTTTAGCAGAAGACCGCTCTAAAATTAACAAGTCTTGTGTGAAATTACCAGCACACAGCAAAGAATGGATTACAGTTAGCATCTGTTCTACAGCAAGTCTTGGCTTATATAATCATACATGCAAATGAATCGATGCCTTTATGCACGGGATGTAAAGTGAACAAAGCCTATAGAAATGTCCACAGAAAAGCCATGATAAGAAATGCAGTGTAGGTTATACATCTAAGGCCATGTTCACACATTCAGTATTTGGTGACTTTTTTTTACATCAATGTTCAAAAGTCAAAACCAGGAGAGGAACAATTAGAAGAAAAGTATAATAGAAACACGTCACCACTTCTGTATTTATCACTCACTCCTGGTTTTGGCTTATGAATACTGATGTAAAATACTGACCAAATACTGAAAGTGTGTTATATATGGGAATTTTCTTTTTTACAAATGGGAGTTTTCTTTATAAGCTGGAGCAAATAAGGGTATCATATGACTCAATTGAACCCCAATTGTTCTGCAACCTATATTCTGTATGTTGTGTTCAATAGGACAGCGCAAAAACTAAGATGTAACATAGTGCATGTATGACAATATCATCTACTGGGGCTGACATGGACAGTAGAGTGCCCTTGTGCTAAATAGAATATGGACCCGTGGCTACCCAGTGTGCCCACTAGCCTACTGGGCTCATGCTACAATCATATCGTGTCAGTGGCATAGCTAGGGAGGTCAGAGGAGGTAGCAGTCGCATCCAGATGCTCGTGCCCGAGGCTATCCAAATGCCCCAGTGCCATGTGAGATGACACTAGTATTATAAAGGGCAGCACGGTGGCTCAGTGGTTAACACTTTAGCCTCGTAGCGCTGAGGTCCTGGGTTCAAATCCTATCGAGGAGAACATCTGCAAGGAGTTTTTATGATCTCCCCGTGTTTGTGTGGGTTTCCTTCTTGCTCTCCGCTTTCCTCCCACACTCCAGACATAGTGATAGGGAATTTAGACTATGAGACATAGAGACAGTGTCGACGATGCCTATAAAGCTCTGCAAAGTATAATAGTGCTATATAAGCATAATAGTAATGAACTGCACTATTGCATATTTTGCTAGAATCTTATCAAGCGCAATATATACACATGTCAGTTATAGAGCCTATATTAGTAATATCACATAGATATGTGTATATATATATATATATATATATGTATATAAATTTGCACTAAAGGTTATATAATACTGTATATAACCCATAGTACAAAGTTACAAGTACGAGTCAAAGTTCCTGACGGATGCAGAATGCCAGCCATAGTGCTCGTACAAGGCCAACCAAAAGTTTAAAACGCAGACACTCGTACCTGCCACACTGCTCATCTTGTTCACAATCCTCTCCATTATCACAGGGCTTTGTCTGTTTTCTGCGCTAGGTTTGCAATAGCACGAACCAGCTTTTATGATAAAAGTATGTCTCGAAAGGAGCAATGAGAAGATTTGCAGAAAACTTTGCCAGTCAAAGCCACTCATGTATTGTTCATAGCTTCTGATCTTGGCTTGAATTGTCCCTCAAATAGATTCTTTGTGACACTGATAATGATAACCTGTGCCTGTAATGTTACTGGGTTGATCTATAGGTGTATACTTAGATGCAGCGCACTGTTAGCATTAGCTGGTTGAGTCTAAATTGTGACAAATTTGTCACTGCGTATTGAATAGCCCCCGGAGCGCATCATAATGCCCTAATCCCTAATCATGTTCTGTTTAAAGGGGGTATCTGGGACTTTATAAAAAAACAAAAAATGTACCTAAGCAATAACAGGCAGGTAATTGCAACTCACCTGCCTGTTGTTTCCGACGCCGTTCTTCCTGGGGATAAAGTGGTCATAGACTTCTCGTGCCAGGATTTCAGCTGCCTCTGCTAGCATCACATCTACAGAGTGGAGCCTTCTTCTCTGCTCTGTCAAAGGTGTGGGACTTCCAATGTCATTCTGATTGATAGCCGAATCCCTGCTGCCTAATTGGGGGAGCTGGCTGTCAGTCAGAATGACACTGTAAGTCACACTCCGTTGCATCAGCAGAGTCAGCTGAATCTCCAGCAGGAGCAGTCTGTGACCGCCATGTGCCGAGGAAGAATGATGCTGGGCACAACAGATAGGTAAGTAGCAATTACCTGTCTGTTAGTGCTTAGGTACATTTTTTGACTTTTATAAAGTGCCGGCTATGCCCTTTAAAAAGAACCACTAAGTAAATATAGTATAATAATTCAGGAGCATCTTTACCAACAACTTTCTATTTAAAGCGAACCTGTCACCTGTTTTGATTGCTATAAGATGCGGCCACTGCCTTTCAGGACTGATTTAAAGCATTCTATAATGCTGTAGATAACCCCCCGATCCGACATGCAAGTGATGAAAAATAAGTTTTATTATACTCACCCAGGGGGGCGGTCCGGTCCGATGGGTGTCGCAGGTCCGGGTCAAGCACCTCCCATCTTCTTGTGATGCCACTCTCCTGCTTCTACATCATTCCCTGGCATTACGCTCCTGCACAGTCGCACTTCTCTGCCCTTTTGAGGGCAGACCAAAGTACTGCAGTGCACAGGCGCTGGGAAAAGTCAGAGAGGCCCAGCGCCTGCCCACTGCAGTACTGTGCTCTGCCCTCAACAGAACAGATAAGAACGCCTGTGCAGGAGCATGATGCCTGGGAGCCATGAAGCAAGCAGAAGGGCGGCGTCGCAAGAAGGTGGGAGGCGCCAGACCCGGACCTGCAACACCCATCGGACCAAACGTCAGGGGACTGCCCCCCGAGTATAATAAAACCTACTTTTCTTCACTTGCATG
This sequence comes from Dendrobates tinctorius, assembly GCF_039654945.1. Taxonomy (NCBI): domain Eukaryota; kingdom Metazoa; phylum Chordata; class Amphibia; order Anura; family Dendrobatidae; genus Dendrobates; species Dendrobates tinctorius. Next base: position 16,602,628 of record NW_027361671.1, on the reverse strand, counting down.
TCGAATCGTGGGCTTATCTACAGCATTATAGAATGCTGTAGATAAGCCCTGAAAGGCGGTGGCCGCATCTTATAGTGGTCTAAACAGGTGACTGGTGCACTTTAACTGTTATTCTTTTTAGAAATTTCTGAATAAATTGACATCTGGGTATTAAATGTCAGGGGTATGGTCCTGCACGGTATAACATGGTCCAATCATGGCTGACTTTGCAGGAACACACCCCTGACAGGAGAAAAAACATGACTACTTTCTTCCAAATTTATAGCCACATCTGGATTGAGTCAGGTATTTCAGCTCAGCTTCACTAAATTAAATGTATTTGAAGTGCCGTACTACTCACATCTTGTGAACCCAACCTAAGTATGAAGGAAAGCAACAGTGTTTTTTATAAATCTGGAAAATTCCTTTAATTTCACCATTGTTGAGGAGTCTTACTTTTAGACAAAGCTTTTTTTGATTGGTCTGTCTACAATGAAGAATAGACCTGAATGCAATTTCCAAAACTACATGACTTGTTTTTTTCGTTGACACCACCTATTACAGCTGGGTGAGTCACGTATTCAATATTATCATCCATGTTGGTCCTGACATTGAAGTTGCATTATTGCATAATAGCTATACACATGAAGTTCTATCCATGTGATACATGAATAGGTTTGGTCTATGAACATCGCTTTGGGTTGGTTTGGAGACAATCACGGATGGGGGAACTCCATTAAGTCATAGGGTAGAGGGTTGCCTTGTATTTTAAAGTAAAGTAATATAAGAAGATGAAAATAATTACGGTAAGTTAGTTTGTGACATTTTACTGAATCCAGATGATGTTTTAGTCCAAGTGATTTTCAGTATCACATTTTACTGCTGCTTCCGAGAATGGAAATAGACTTATGCCTACTACTAGCCAAAGAAGCTGTTCTACTTTATCCCCGAGAGACGGTTCTTAATTCAACAATTTCTCTAATGCAGCACACAATAATCTTTAAATCCTTAGGCTACCTGCATTAATGATGAGGAGGCACGTGAACACTGTGCCACAGCTCAGCGCTCAACATATGTTAATAAATTAGAGCATAAATGAAGGTTAAAAAGCTCACCTTTAGAGCTGATATGAGAGGCGAGGTGCTACTTCTCATACAGATGTTCCTGCATTTATTCACTGAGATGTAGATTGCAAAGCACAGATTAGATTTTTATTTAATTTTTTTTAAATGACCCTAACAAAGTAAAATGGTACAAATAAGCATAAACTACGAGTCATGTTTAGCTATGATCTCATAAATTTATATATATATATATATATATATATATATATATATATATATGTCTGCCCATTACACCATGCAGCACCTGATTGTAAGATAACAAGCTGGAATGTGGGATGCAGTGACGGGACATAGGTCGAGCAGGGGTGAACGGTCTTAAAGGAACAGCATAATAATAATGGTACAAATATACGACAATTTGCGTAGGAGGTATATTAGGAAGTCCTTACTCTGCAGTTTCTGCTGCGTATTCAATAGCGCTGACAATGGCGGGCGCTGCGCCTCCTCCTGGAGGTCACTGTAAACGTTGGTCCATCTTCTGGTGACAATGGTCGGTCTCCGTCACCTTCCACTGCGCCTTGTCCATGTATTAACGTGGCTAATTAAAGGCACAGGCCACAGTCCTGTATGGGCGCAATGTGGGTCATCAACTATTTCTACTGGTAATGTATGGTCAAAAATATCAGGGCAACTATCTACTCACCCAGTCAGGGCGCAAGTGTCAGTCTGGTATACGATCTCTCTTGCGCAGCATGTGTGTGGTACTCACAGTCATGTAGGGCACAGCACCCAGTTCTCTGGCAGTCACCGGTCACACACTGTACATCTCGCTCTCCCTGGTCCCCGCTGTTGGCGGCAGGTGACGGCGGACGCTGGTCCGCGTGTCACTGCTCCATGTGCATGTGTCTGCATGGCTCCGCACTCTCTAACTCTGCATTACACGGCTCTGCACTCTCTGGCTCAGCTTCACATGGCTTTGCACTCTCTGCACAGTGGTCCCTGTCTCTGTCTCTCTCATCGGGTGCAGTACTGCCTGTCACTGCCCCGACGCGCCCCTCACTGTTCTCCCGGCTGCTCTCAGCGCAGCCTTCTGCACTCCAGTCAGCTGGCGCCAGGCTCTGCAGCTTCACACGCTTTTCCCTTTTAACATGCCGACACTGTGCGCTCTTTTCAGCTTTCCCCTGCCCTCCTGTCACTCCAGGAAGCTCCGGATCCCTCAAGCTTCCCCCAAACTGCAGGGGAAGCTCTGTCTCCCTAATCCTTTCCCCCAGGGACAGAGGATGCAGCCTCTCAAGTTCTGGACCCAGCATGCAGGTACCTGTGGTCCGGTCCTTCCCCTTACATGATATTCTACATTCATGTTATTCATGATGATTTCTCGGCTATCTAATGATTTTAGTATCGTACTTAGTTTGTAGAGAATGTGTCACTTCTGCTGGCGTGTCAGGTTTAGTAATATTTTCCACGTATTCTCCCAGAAATAATAATTGATCTGCAATCAAGTGGTGATTATGATCCAAGTATTAATGTGAACCTGTCACATAAAAAACACTATTATCCTGCAGATGTGGGGTTAATTTGCAGGTTAATAGCATTTTATTAGCAGTCAGTGATTACAGCCAGTGATCATTATATACTGAGCTGTAACTGAAGCCGCACCAGATGCACTCCTATGACTGAAAGCCCAAGGCTGCCTGGAGGTATAAGGTTAATTTCCTCTTGGCAGCGGGGCTCTCAATGTCAGCACCAGGCAGCTTCAGAAAGCAGTTAACCAGTAGATTAAATGTATTTCTGCAGGATTATAGCATTTTTTATGTGATAGGTTCTCTTTAAGATTTAAAGGGATTTTTTAATTAAATTAGAGTGTTAAAAAGTTATCCATTATCTTCAAGATAGGGGATAATTGTCTAATCATTTGGAGTCCGACCTTTGTGGCTCCTTTCAATCCCGAGTACTGGGGCTCTCATGAGTCCCAGCTGAATGGAAAGGAGGTCGATCATGCGAACTCTTCATTCATTCTAAAAGGAGCACTGAAGACCAGCCAAGTGCCTCACTCAGCAGTGTCCTGCGCTTCCATTGCAGCTCCATTCCAGCATTTTTTTTATTTCATTGCTGGAGTGGTACCACTAATCTAAGTTTCCTGACCCTGGGATTATACTTACTAGCTGCCGTCTTTTGATCTTCCCGAGGCAGCTCTGGTCCCACACCTTCATCCTATGACCAAAACTTCTGACTGACCTGAAGTAAATCTCAATGTAAATCTATGAGAGTCTTGTTCTGGCCTTGTTCTGGCTCTCGTAGACTTACATTGAGTTGTGACTTCCGAATCACCCAACAAATACTCTAGCGATTTGGCAGGACACAACTTGCAGAAAACTAACGAGAGTGGCTCCCATAAATGATGAAGATGGCAGCTGATGAGCATAATTCTATGGACAAAAACCTTAGTTGCACCTGTGATGGTCACGTGTGACTGAACACACCGCCTCCAGTAGGGCGAATTTCTCTGACACACGTAACCCTGGATACACCGCCTCCAGTAGGGCGAATTTAAATAATATAATGTGCAGCTGGATACACCGCCTCCAGCAGGCGAATTTCAGAATTACACGTGTATCTGGATACACCGCCTCCAGCAAGGCGAATTTAAATAATAAAGGGAACCACCAGGGAAACTGATACAATGGAGGGCCCTGCGATAGGGAACGGGGACGTGGAGACCACCTGCACTCCCCTGAGTCATGGTGGCCTCCAGCGACCTGGGGGCAGCGTACTGCACCAGAGTATCCTGCAACTTTGGAGACAGACCCTGCACAAATTGACTCCTAAGTGCAGGGTCATTCCACTGAGTGTCAGTGGCCCACCTGATAAACTCTGAGCAGTACTCCTCAGCAACCCGGGCTCCCTGTTTACACCTACAGTGTCTGGATTCCGCCAGGGAGATGCCATCAGGATCCCCATACACTAGCGCCAAAGCCGCAAAAAACTCGTCCACGGACTCTAACGATGGTGAATCGTCCGGTTGGGAGAAGACCCAGCAGGCGAATTTCAGAATTACACGTGTATCTGGATACACCGCCTCCAGCAGGGCGAATTTAAATAATAAAAGGAACCACCAGGGAAACTGATACAATGGAGGGCCCTGCGAAAGGGAACGGGGACGTGGAGACCTCCTGCACTCCCCTGAGTCAGTGTCTCTACACTCCTGACAGTCCCTATGCAGGTTCTGCACCTGGCGCCGAGCAGGATACCTAAAAACCCTAGCTCGCCCTGCACCTAACCATTTCTAGGGAAATGGACGGTGCAGAAACTAATCCCACCACTGCACTAAAACACACATAAGGGAAATCACAAACAGGGAAAACACCACTTAGCTTTGCTCTGTTGCTATTGCTCCAAGCAACAGAGTACAACACCAAAGTTCAGCTTCACCCCTGAAGCTCAACACCTGAATTCAGCTTCCACCTGAAGCTATAACACTAGAGCTCCCCTGAGCTGCCAGGAACTCCTCTCTGTAGTTCCTTCCTCCACCAGACTTGGTTGGAAATGAGCAATATCACCAACAGTGATTGCAACCACCTGACACTCTTTTATAGGTAAGAGCCAGAGCAATCACACCTGCTTCATAATCACGTGCACTAAACTAAAGTAACCAGAGTGCAATGACCCTAACGGCCACCGGGGGCAAAACTAGAACTGAAACCACCACAGTGCAATGACCCTAATGACCGCCGGGGGCAAAACTAACTTTAAGCACACAGCTTAAGGAAAAAAAAAGGTTACTAGTGCTCTTATCTGTCATAATCCAGCATGGATCATGACAGCACCGCTCCTGTGCTGCAGTAAAGAAAAAAACCTCTAGAGTTTTTGTTTAAGAATGAATGGAGCGGTAGGGTGCATGATTGACCTAGAATCATAGAATGGTAGAGTTGGAAGGGATCTCCTGGGTCATCTCGTCAAACCCCGTACTTAATGCAGGATTCATTAATTCATCCCAGGCAGTTGTGTGTCCAGCCCCTGTTTGAAGACCTGTGCATCTATCAGCCAGGGATCTTCAGAGCCCTGTACTTTGAGATCAGTTCGGGCCATGGTGATTAGACCACCAGAGATTGGAAAGTTATCCACTTTTCTGGGTAGATTGACAAGTCGATCCCATATTTTTGCAAAGGAAGAGATCTGTCAATCAACTGAAACTGGTCAGGTAGAAGGCAGTCAGGGGCTGCTCCAGACTAATTAGGTCTAGCTCTTTAGTCTCGGCTTCTTAAACTATGGTTTCTCAGAGACACTGTAGCATTTCATAGAGAATAATACCTGGCTTCCAGGCTCTGATTCATGCTGCCTATTATTTGGGCAGCAGGAATCTAATAACTGGGTCCCTTTAACACTTGAATGAATGAAGATATTTATTTGTAGACTTCACTAAACATTATTTCTTGTTAAACTGTAACAAATTTTAAAAGCGTTTAGTTTAAAGGAACTTTTAATAAATGCTTTAATTCTTCGAGAAATGATAATCCTTGAGCATCGATAAGATTTATGACTCTTTATTGTACTGTTCCACTATTATCCCTACTAGGAACTATCAATAAATTGATAACTTGGTGTTATTTTATGAGGAATACGATTATGTGTTAAACTAGAGATGACAGTACGGACAGATTCTCTTTAAGGCCTGATGCATGATAAGTATGGATCCATAATTCAAGGTTCACTGATTTCTATAGGGCTTTACTGTACGTATGTCTTCCTCTGAGGATTCATCTTTCACCCTTTCTTTGCTCCAAGGGGATCAAATCTCCATGATACAACAATTTGCAAAGGCATTCTAAGGGACATGGACATGGACTGCAGTACTCTATGTGCCTCCATATAGTACACGACCTAAATTCCAGGATTTATCCCTATAGTGTAACTAATGTTATAATACTTTTATTTGCTGTATAAGAATATACTTTATTTTTCACATCCAGCCACACTTTAGATTTGGGCAACTTGTACTTAATTGGCTTAGTTTAGAAATTTTCCACAGTGGAAGAAAATTTGCAAGTAGTGCCGATACCTTGTAATACAGCGAGGACCATAATCTGCAGTATGTGCCGTAATTGGGGCCGGATGGGATCATTTAATAATTGCTGTCAGAAGATCAAATTTAATTCTTGTTTTAAAGATACCACTGTGGGATAGAACTGTGGAAATTGTCATCTGAGGTTTTGATTGAACACAGCTTTAATTAGGTTGATTAGGATGCAAAAGTAGTTGGGGAAAAAAAAAAGGAGTACAAGTGACAAATTGGCTTAGCAAGTCTTATTTGACAGCGGTATCCTACATCTTTATCTGTGTTATGTTTGGATAGCTGTCTCAATACATTGATCTCATCAGACAACATATTAAAATGTGAAAAACCTAAAGGATCCAGTGCTTGTATATTATTATAACCGCAGAAGGGAAATTATAAGTTATTTATTGGAGATAATTAATGATATAAGAAACCTCCTTGGATTTTATCTCCTGCATAAAACACAATCTCTTCTTTTTATGGTAACATAACCTTTTATTGACTTCAATTTTCCTCCTAATTTACTGCAAAATGTACTTTAACTTTTTCACTGCAAGTCTAGTGTACAGCATATGTGGGAAAAAACTGTATCTCTTTCATAAGCGGTGTGTCTGCTATGCATCGGACACATAATAAGCTGCCTATTTTAGTGTCACATAAATTGAGCAATCTGTCCATTTAAATGCTAAATAAATGACAATGTGCCATAGTTTGATCTGAACCGAGCAGCTCCGTTGGCACAACCGTACTATTTTATGACATGCAGTAATGCTATCTGTTGTAGAGATATATGCCAGCCTGGGTCGAGCTATCCTTGTACATTTGGATGTTGGGGGTTGTTATTGAAGACCTTACTCTTCACTGTCAGTTGCCAGTACAAGTCAGTAATCATCATCAGCCTCATGCTGGTTGCTTACTCAGGCAGGAGCTCTGTAGTCATCTCTTGTGATCCGAGCAAGGCTCTCTTTCCCATTTAACTTGATGTTATAGATATGATTACAGAGGGATAGACAGTCACGCTGGGGATAATTGATGCTCAGCATGGTAATTACAAGTGCTTGCTAGCACTGAAGAAGTTGCCTTAGGCAGCCCAGTAGTTGACTGGTCCTCCAGTTTATGGGCATCACATCTTTATTTTACTTTAATTGGGCTCAAATCTCATTTTTATTGTTCTATTATTTTTACAATGAGTTTATTTACTTTTTTTTTACTACTTGTTTATTACTGTTCTTTTGTATGTTTGTATGTTTGCACTTTTGGATTTTTGTTCCTTTAACTCCCAAATTCTTTTTGAAATATATGTATCACAATTCAATTTTGATTTCATGACTGATGAGCTAATAAAATGTCTAATATGGTGTCAGAAAAACTAGGTGTCAGTAGACTATTCAGATGATGGACACTAGGTTACAGACAGAGTTTACGTTGCAGTCTTTTGTACTGTGGACATTTTATATATTTATTGGTTAAGTCTTATATTTAAGTATTTTTCAGACAAGTTTCCAAATTAACAGAGCAAGGTAAATTGAGGTTTATAAATTATCCATAATCATAGTTGGTATGTATTGATCTATATTGAATTGTGAACGCTTTGATAGATACATTCTGTAACTTGTAGATCTAATCATTCCTACTTCTCAATAAAGGAAAATAGCCTTCTTGTATTAGACATATGGCTGCAGAGTTCTCTAGACGGGGGAAGGGAGGCCCTTTGCTTATTCCTTCCAAAGGTCTTAAAGGGAATCTGTCAACCATTATTAGTGATATCATGTAAAGATATCATTCAATTCTGTGTCACAAAAGGATTATATTAGTACTTTTGATCCCCCCTGACCCCGCACCTTTGATGCATAAATACCTTTTTTTATCACTGTTCCGATGTATGTAAATTGCTGCCGTCCAGTCTGATGGGCGTGGCTTATTCTCCTCCCCCCACCCCTGTCATGCTCTACGTGTTTCGTTATTGTTAGTCTTGCTTTGACGTAGTTTTTCAGAGCCTACGCATTGAAAAGGCTGCTCATGCGGTATGCATTGCCCAACTGTGGGCAAAGCATATAGTCACTACTGCGCATACACGGGTATTTTTCCCTGCCGTCTATGACTCGGAAGTCTTCACATGCCAGAGACGCTCTTCCTGGACGCCGGATACTTGAGAAAAGGCCTGAGCAATGCGCATTACCCCGGAACCTGAGGAAGAAAATCATCTGCTGAATGCACTGCTCAGGCCTTTTGGCAGTTGGGCAAAGCATACTGCACAAGCGTGAGCGGCCTTATCAATGCGAAGGCGCGAAAACACAACGGCATCTGTGATGTTCATAGATGAAATTATGTCCAGCAAGCAAAGGTGGGGGGAGAAGAATAAGCCATGCCCATCGGACTGGACCACGGTGATTTACATACATCGGAAGAGTGATTAAAAAGGTATTTATGCATCATAGGTGCGGGGTCAGGGGGGGAGCAAAAGTTCTAATATAATCCTTTTGTGACACAGAATTGAATGATATCTTTACATGCTATCACTAAAAATGGGTGACAGATTCCCTTTAATAAGTATTTAATATTTGTCAACAAATAAAATGCAGAATGAGAAAAAACCTGTACACACAAAAAAAAGAATATGTAATTCAAAATTCTGTTCCGAAACCCAGAAATAATATTTGTAGAACAAAATATTGCTCTCCAAGCCAAGCGGTGACTACGATACAAGCCTTGTGATTTACTGTTTGAAAAGGTGAAGATATTTCCTTAAGGACTGCACTAAACATCAGTTCTTGTTAAAATTTAACAGGATTAAATATTTGCATAGAAACCCAAAATTAGACAATTTCACCAATGTACAGTATTTGTGTTTCCCATTACTTAGTTTTGAGCAAATAAAGTTTATGACTTTTGGCTGTTCCTAGTGGCAGGTCCACATGTTTAGAGGAGCAAAAATGCAAAGTATGAAGAAGTTTTTATTAAAATTTATATTCATTTCTATGGAAAGCTACACATGGGCTAGAGCACTTAATTAGATGGAGTAGCTTGTTTGTCTAGTCTGTCTGGAAGTATCTTCAGATTTACTGTAGACATGGGGACATTTAGCAATGTACTTACAGCAATTTAAGCATAAACTACATCACGCATTATTGCAAATCGTTAGATACACCAAAAATGGAAAAAAGAAACATAATGCTTTCATGGCCTTCACCATCGGGACAATCGAGTGTGATCACAAATGATTGGGCTTGTTGTCAAATTTTTAGGCAGATATATGAAGAAGAAAGACAAAAAGTGGCACTTTATATATGGTCAGGGTCCCAACAAATGGCACATTGTTTGGTGAACAATGACATAGTTCCAATTTATGAGTTCGGCTGGTTTTAAAAAATTTGGCACCATTCATAACAACACATTCGTCTTTTAGACTGCATTATAAACACCTCTCTTCATGAATCTGCTCCAAAGTAGAGATGTAACCCGACGAAGCTCAAAGACTAAAGCGTGACCTATATTAGAAAGGCTGGATATAGAGATACAGATATAATATGCTCAGCAGTTGTCTACGCAGTACGACCTGTCATTATCACTGATTGATATCATTTTGGCAGCATAAAAGACCACCTGTCATTGATCCTTCTTAATTATACACTTTTCATTTTTCTCAAAGTGAAAAGGAAAAAAAGGCTACCGATGTAGAAACACATGCTAATAGGTGGGTAGTTTGTTATTATATGATGTAAGGCTTATGATTTGCCATGTAATTGTCCTTAGCTTGAAGCAAACATCTTGGTAGCTCATGCTTGCCCCAGCAAACCTGAAGAAAACACAATGTACCAATTATAGGTGGGATGGAAAGTTAGAGTCAGTCTGATAATTAATTTGAAACCAAACTTTTAGGACACTTGAAACAATGTCTTCAGATCGTGTGATGTAATATATGAAGTATATTATCTCATAGCATGTACGTAAGGCTCTATTCATAGGTCAGGTTGACATCTCATAGTATTTAGAAAAACACTGTATCCATCACAGAGTAAAAATAAATGCAAAATTTAAACAGAAGTATCAATTTTTTAACAGATCCATCTTTAATAAAGAACAGATCCCATTACATACAGATGCCTTGGTTTTCTTACTGCATCAGTTTTTATTCCGCATCTTCCATTTTGATCCATTTCCATATAGACTTAGATGTTAAAAAAAAAATATTCCATGTTGCTATCCATTTTTATGGCCAGAAATAAAAGTTCTCCAAATTACGTTTATGGAAAGGAGGCAAGCAGAAAACATTTTACAAATCTTCCGTTACCATTCAAGTGCATGGGTCCTATATTGGCTAACAAAAGAAAAAAGATTCGGCACCGCTGCACCACCGTGGTCTCATGAACAAATCTAAAGAGACCCCTCACACACAATATGAACGCCACATACCTCAAGAAATGGTTGCTCAATCCTGTAGAAATATACAAAATCCAATAGTGCAATAAGAGAAAAGAGGATGGCACTCACCGTTACCAAGAGTAGAAGTCTTCATTTCATGCATAAAAATGCATAGGCACACTCTGCATTGCTCCTGAGCCTATGCATTTTTATCCATGAAATAAAGACTTCTACTTTTGGTAACGGTGAGTGCCATCCTCTTTTCTCTTATTGCACTATTGGGTCCAATATTGGAATGTTTTTTTTCCACTTTTATCATCTCAAAGTGAAAAAAACATGGAAATAACTACTGGACATATGAACAGATCCTTAGCTAATTGTATTCCTATGACATTGGCCTGAGGGGATTGTGGACCCTACTGGGGGCAGAGACTAATTTCACTAATTACAGCCAAATCAATGCAAAGTGAAATGAGTTTGTGAAGTATATCCAATAAAAACAGTGGTGTAGGTCCTGATCAGAGGGCAGGTACATAACTCAGATAAAATTGAGAAAAGTTTCTGTGCTCAGAAAAACCTACCTAGTAGTCTTTTTGTGAGATAATAAGTATTTTGTGATGATTCTGAGATGACTAGAGCTGGTAGCTTTTTACATTGAGTCAGTCATGGAAAGACTAGACCCACAATACATCATTAACCCAATCTCATCTGGCAATGTCACCATAACCCATTATTAAACATGCGTCAGTAGAAATAGGGGAATCTCACTTTTGGTACTGGGTCATACTTTCCTTATGTACATTAGATTATTCTTGGACAATCCTGGCCAGACCTCAGCAGGACTGGCCGACCATCTTATGTATATGGAGGCTCCTGACTTCCCCAATGGTAGATGTGGAAGGATGGAAAGATCGGGCATTAAGATTTCGATTTCTCCAATACTTCTATTCTTGGGAGGAAAGCCACTGATTCATGTACGTGTCAGCAGCCGATACAAATCCATTGATTCAGAACACATGCACCCTTGGCCATGTCAAGCATGCCATGTATATAATGTTTGGTAAATTGGTAAGCATTAATTAAATGCATCTACTCATGAATGAAGAGTGGAAATGAGTGGGTCTTCAAGTACATGAATCAGGCCCCCATTCCTTGACTCATTACTATTCTTTCAAACTCTCCAGGTTCCAGTGCCTGAGGAAGGCAATCAAGGGGAATACCTAGAATATGTTTTTCACTAATATTTAAAGCTTTCTTAGAAATTGGTCAACTGTTGACCATGAAGAGAGTTGCAGATTAACAATAATTGATAAGCCATAGGCTTACAGTATGCTATACGGCTTAATCAATTAAGGTGGCAGCTTCGTACCAAAGAAACCTTTTGCAGGTGTTCTGGTTGTTTTTTTTCCTCCTCCATCCTACATATTTGACATACATTTTTATCTCCTTTGTCCTTGGGAAAAAGTAACAGTGGAAATATTACAGCAAAGTTTTCAGCTGTCGTGGACTCCAGGGAAGATTGATATGTTCTCCAAGCCATCTTTGCATATTGTGCCTGAATCTGTCTCCAGGCAGCGAGAGCTAACCCCTTTTCTGCCAGAGAAATCTCTTCAGTCATTTTCTCTGTAATATATTGCAATCCCTCTGGCAGCAACATGATTTTGGGAGATAGTGTCAGTAAACGACAGAGCAGCAGCACCCAAAGAGCGATCGCAATTTAAACTGGCAATTCACAGCACAGTAGACTTAGCATTACAACCGATCCGAGACATTGATTGACAAAGGGGAGAGGAGAGAAACTGGTGTGTATTTCACTGTTCTAAACCTAACACAACTTATCTTATGGATTGGATTTACAATTGTGGTGGCAAAATTAGAAAACATTATTAAAGTAAATAATAAGCGTTATTGAAGTGTCTTCCCCATGGTAAAGCTCGCATTATGTGGTCATCTCCAGCTACATTGCTACGTTTGTTTTTTATTCTTTTGCAATTTTGTTGTACACTTTCAGTGACATATTATTTTTCGTTTTGGCAGTTTATACTGTATCTTTATTTTTGAGCAATTTAAACCTTTAAAATATTACAAAATCTGATCATGTGGTCTTGTTGAGATGCACGCTGTAATACTGGTGTTGTAAGCAATCACTAACATTATTTCTTTCCCTTTTGCTATTTTTCTATTTCTTTATTCATTCCTTTTCATTGTATTACATTCTATACATGCACATTCATGGTCCTCAGGATAAAAAATCCACTCTATACATGGGACTGTACAAAAGAAAAACATATATGAACATAAAATATAGTGTCAGTAGGATTTCTGAAAGGCCAAGGAAAAAATGTGCATCAATGAAAATTATTATTTAAGCCTACAGAATGTGTTATGTGCTATTCATTTTCTGAGAAAATGGGCTTGTATTACACCAATATGCTTATTATTCCACTTCAAATGCATTTACAAAAGCCATTTAGTTGAGATCCAATCACAAAATAGGGATCTACGTTGTGCCTAAGGGCTCGTTCAGACGTCAGTGATTGAATCAGTATTTCTATGCCAAAACAGGGAGTGCCTCCGAAGCACAGATCAGGTGACAATCTTTCAGTGATAGTTATTCTTTGTATGAATGAGTATTAGATTTACTTTTACTATTATATATGTTTTTGGAGGAAGAAAAAAACGAGCGACTGGTCTAAAAAAGTACGGAAACATTGCTTTTAGAAAAGTAAAAATAGTATTTTATTGGACAAACAAGGTAACAGTGGCACTACAAACAAAGAGGTGCCCGCACTCATGTACAAAAACATATAACGACACACAAAGTACAAAAACACCACAGCTACCAAAGGGTACTCAATGTCCTATAAATAAGGCACCCAAATTTGCCAATCTCCAAAAGTATATGTGGGGCTAAAAAGGACAAGAAGGTGAACGGGGGCAGAAGGATGTATGTACGGAGTTTATGATATTCGGCATGTGTGACACCTATGGTATGTAGGGAGTAATGGCTAAATATACAAATTAATGGATAACCTGTATGGCATGTAGGTCTACCATAGCATCACACATAAGGTACAATATGCTCCCCTTAAATGTACACAATGGAGTAAATATAGATGAACAGATTAAAAAAAGTATTAAAAAAACGCAGGTTTTAAGAGGAGGTACAAAGAGTATAGTTTTTAAGATGCAATATGACAGAAGACCCCTGCCAGAAGGTATAGATGGCAAGAGGTAAAAGCAAAATGTGGGTGCTAGAGACAAAAATTGAATGGATGAACCAATCCACGATACCATGTATTAATGAGGCATATAAAATGTGTCATGGGTAAATCAGTCCATGATTTGGTATATATATACATGCACAGAGTGTGGCTGGATGTACCTAGTGAATAACGTTTATATATGATGTCTGTGCATAAAGAATTCATGTCAGCCAAATCAGTGACTGCATGGAAGTAAAGCTAGGTGAGCAACGTATTGAGTACCTGGGTGTTCCAGTTTCTGAGTGCGGTGCACTCCCCAACACGCATTTCGGAGCGAGTCCTGCGTCATTTGGTAGCGGTCGTCTTTCTACTTTATATGTCATTATATGTTTTTTGTACATGAGTGTGAGCACCTCTTTGTTTGTAGTGCTACTTTTATCTTTCTTGTCCAATAAAGTACTATTTTTACTTTTCTAAAAGCAATGCTTCCGTACTTTTTTAGACCACTCGTTCGTTTTTTTCCTCGTCCATCAATATTTTCACCCGAATGGACTGCCATTCATGTATCCATTAGCAGATTGAGAACAGATGCAATGTTTCCTCTACTAGGGATATCTCTGAATAGGGATATCTCTATTCCGCAGTGTTCCGCAGTATTCAGTGTGTGTTCTCTGTTATATATACTTATTTACCATTGTTTATATTACTTTTTAGGTACATTTTACATATTTAGATCCAATAATAACAAATGCACATGTGTTACCGGGAATGTATTCTCATTCAGCTGTTACTCTGTTATCACACTTTTCTATTTTTTGAATGCATCGAGAAGCCTTGAATGTTTGCTTTGCAACATTTCCTTATCAGTTACAATGTAAGCATGTATTACTACTCACCTGAAAGAAAAAAAAACATATGTGGTTATGCAATAGAGAATGGTGTGCATATGTTCCATATGTGAATAATTCACTTTTAGGCCAATTCATGCAGTTTATATACTGTAGAGAGCAGAGCCACAACGTAAAGCTCCATGTGTGGTAAAATATAGAGAGATGTTATTTCTATTTTTTTGTATCTTAGCTTATATTATCTTTATTATTGCTAACACAGTTAGCTTCTATACTTTATTGTGGTGCCTAAACAGCAATGACATCATAGTGAGACATGTGCACATCATCTTGAGTCCAAAAATACAATATTCTAATATATACTGCAAGTCAATGTTTTTTTCTATTTCGAGCATGTATTTTATTTATACATCTGTATGACTGAAAGATTATTTTTACACACACTACAATAGGGGTCTGAGGCTCATTTTTTACAGTTGAACGCTCCATCCTACTTAGGAGGCATTGTGTTTTTGGTGCTGCTTCAGGGCAAATTCAGACAACTCTGCTCTGAGAAGGAAGTGTCAAGTTTTGGTTCCCATTTTGTACTTCTGGAACAGTTTAGGGAAGGAAGCACCTTTACACCTTTTATTGTTCGTGGTTGCTGACATCACATCCTTCCGTGACCACTTGGTGTGTGTTTCCTGCCATTCTGTTAAGATTCTCCTAAACCAGAGAAGACAAAAAGACAGTATGTAGACATTCAGAGAGCATTTATTTCTGGGCAGATGATCAGCTTCTGTCCATCTCAATTTTTTTTTCTTAACTGAGGCTTAAATCACTCTTCCTTCTGCTCTATGTTCTTGCTGCAACATACGGAGAACAGAAGTCTGTGAAATTGAAGTTCCTCATTTTTTAGTGAGCAGTCTGATTTTTATGTTTGTCTTGCAGAATGTTGCAGATTGTCGTTACTCCAGAATACTCAGCTTTATGGTGTCTTGTTTCATTTTTTTTAATCACAAAATATTCCAGAGAAGAAAGACTGTCATTGAATGTTGAAATATATATATAAACAGAGTGTTGTACAGAAGTGTTAGGCAGGTGTAGAAAACTCTGCAAGGTAAAAATGTTTCAACAAATGGTTGAAGTCTATTTTTAGCAATTAACCAAATGTAAAGGGAATGAACAAAAGAGAAATCAAAATCTAATCAATATCTTGTGTGATCGCTAGTGGTGAGTGAACCTGCTCAGATAAGGCGTTATCCGAACATGCGCGAGTGCTTATGGTAATGATGGATAAGTATCTGTCTGTAGTTCTCAGTATTGAGAACACCATTAATCCTGAAAAAAAAAAATATCCATTTGTGGAAATACAGCCCCAAAGATGCAAGGAACTTCCACCATGCTTCACTGTTGCCTGCAAAAACTCATTATTTTACTGCTCTCCAGCCCTTTGGTGAACAAATTGTCTTCTTTTACAGACAAATAATTGACACTTAATTTTGACTCATCAGTCCACAGGGCACCTGCTTTCATTTTTCTACACCCCAGTTCCTACAATTTTCTGCATAGTTGAGTCCCTTATCCTTTTTCCATGTGGAATATAAGGCCAGATTCATATTGCGTTAACCCAGCCCGTTCAACTCATAGTGTTGACGGGCTGCATTAACGGTATTGCATAACGGGATCGCATTATGCTATACCCACTAGCGCAGAAGATTCATCTGTGCTAGCGGTAACAGAGCCTGAGATGCTGCAGCCCTCGTCCGAGGCTCCGTCACTGAATAACTGCGCATCGCGACCACATGCCGCTTTACAGCATGCGTCACAATGCACTCGATAATGGGGGTCAATGGTAGCATTAACGGACTGTGTTACACCGCATTATGCTGCAGTGTAACGCAGTCGGTCTAACAGACTGACATAACACAATGTGACCCCGGCCTATGTCTTTTTATGCCACAATTCTTTCATGAAAACCACTTATGGCGAGTCATCTCCAAAAATTAGTTGATTGTAGCTGGGTCCCACTGGTTATCGTCAGTTGTAAGTTTTAGGACTGTTGGAGATCTTCTCATTTCAAATGTAAGCAAGCATGATTTGTCTTTCATCTGCTGCATTGAGTTTCCATTGCGTCCAAGGTCCTCAGTGATTGCCAATGTCTTGGTGCTACCTCAAAAAAGCTTGAGCAGCACATTTTGAAATCCCAATTTGCTTGAAATTTTTGCCTGGGAGATACTTTGTTTTGCTCAGTCTTGCCATGGTGTATGAAATTGTCTGATACTGAGTTGGCTGTCCCTCACCCAGTTATAAGCTTCCTATATAGTTATTTCCATTTCAGTTAAAGGGGTTGTCAAGTTCAAATTGAGAAATCTGCAGTCACTCTGTGTGACGGCAGACTTATGAATCCCCCAAGCGCATGCACTGTACACTGTGAGGATTCACCAGCTTCTGAGCCGGGATCAGAGGGTATGTATGCTTTATACGTACTCAAGGCTAGTGTCCGGCCACTGAGTGTGGCTTTGCTCCTTACAATTATATGGAATAAGGTCACGCCAGCTAGTCAGCGACACCCATCGGACAGCCACATCCCTAGTAGGGGCACGTGGCCTTGCTCAATACAAGTATATGGAGTGAGGCCGTGCCCACTAGAAGGGCTTTGACCGGGAGTATGTATAATCCACACATACCCTCCGGTCGCAGCTAAGAAACCGTCAAACCCCTGCAGCGCACAGTGCGTGTGCTGGGGGATTCATAAGTCTGTAGTCACACAGAGTGACTGCAGACCTATCGATTTGGATCTGACAACCCCTTTGATGACTGTGATTCACCCTTCATATGAAAATGATGATCATGAGTTGTAGTTAGTTACAACTGGTTACTCATACAACTGGCCATAATCCTGCAAATATTGATTTGATTTAGATTTCTCTTTTAGTAATTCACTTTGAATAATATCTAATATATAAAGCTCAAAGTGTGTATGTATGTATGTATGTGTGTATGTATGTGTGTGTGTATGTCCGGGATAGGCATCCGCACCGTCGCAGCTACAGCCACAAGATTTGGCACAGTCACACGTCTGGACCCCGAGAGCATCCTAAGCTATGTTGTGAGGTGAAATTTTAACCCCGCACGTTCCAATTCACCAAACAATTTTGCCCCTATCTACATACTGGGGAAAAGTGTGTGTGTATCAAGCCCCGCCCCTCATTATGATGTCACAATGGTTGCCGTGGCGACGCTGATGTCATCATAGGTTGCAAGCCCTGCCGCCGCTCATTTGATGCCATAATGGTTGTCTATGGGATGGAGGATGTGTGATGGGTATATGGGCACTGGACTATTGGATGGAGGCTATGTATGATGGGTATATGGGCACGGGACTATGGGATGGAGGTTGTGTGATGGGTAAATGGGCACTGGACTATGGGATGGAGGATATGTATGACGGGTATATGGGCACGGGACTATGGGATGGCGGATATGTATGATGGGTATATGGGCACGGGACTATGGGATGGACGATATGTATGACGGGTATATGGGCACGGGACTATGGGATGGCGGATATGTATGATGGGTATATGGGCATGGGACTATGGGATGGAGGATATGTATGATGGCTATATAGGCATGGGACTATGGGATGGAGGATATGTATGATGGGTATATGGGCATGGGACTATGAGATGAAGGATGTATGATGGGTATATGGACACTCGACTATGGGATGGAGGATATGCATGACGGGTATATGGGCACGGGACTATGGGATGGCGGATATGTATGATGGGTATATAGGCACGGGACTATGGGATGGAGGATATGTATGATTGGTATATGGGCAGATGGGTATATGGGCATGGGACTATGAGATGAAGGATGTATGATGGTTATATGGGCACTCGACTATGGGATGGAGGATATGTATGATGGGTATATGGGCACGGGCCTATGGGATCGTGGATATGTATGATGGGTATATGGGCACGGGACTATGGGATGGAGGATAATTATAATTTGCTATAACTAACCACAGTTAGTTGCTATGCCCGGGCAGCGCCGGGCTCTTCAGCTAGTTAATTGATAAAAATGAAGTAGTAACACTTCCATTTGTTAAATCAATCATGCCTTACAGCATTTCTTCCCACCTGCATATAAATAAAATGTGTGTGTAACATAGTGATTGAAATGGAAAATTAACATCCATATATGCACACTCTAAACCTTGTCATATGTGTCCCAGGATGCATTAATATGCATAATAAGTATATATATCCCTCCCACTTCATGTAAGCACACTATATGACCCATACAAGATGAGCTTGTTGATTAAAGATCCACCGGAAAGGGTTCAGAAGTATCGGTCATACCTATATATCTATACCTCAATCCCAATGATTGAAGGATCCTAATTGCGCTTCTACCATATTAGAAAACACCAGTGATATAAATAACTCACGTTAGATGGGGCACTGTCATTTTTTTTCCTTTGAGTTCACATACTTCAATATAAACCTTATCTCTGCAACTACTATCATTTCTATAATGCCCACTTAACACGTCCACTTAAAAAAATGTATGCATGAGACGGTTTGTACTATCCATGTTGTTTTCTGTTGGGTATCCGTGTGTACATGTGTACCATTCGTGTGCCATCTATGTGTACCATCCATGTGTCAACCGTGTGCCATCTGTGTGCTTTCCGTGTTTCAAGTACCGGAATAAAATGCATTCAAGAAATTCTTAGTTTTTATGTGTTAAAGATGTGCAGAGATAATAGATATACAGTATGATAGATAAATTGATAGATAGATGTTAGATAGATAGACTATCCCTCAGACATATAATTTGTGCCTTGCGTGTGTAGCTTACTGTACTATCCTAATAAATAAATGAAAAAAAAAATATGTGATACCCCCTCCATGTTTTGTAACCATCCAAGGTAAAGCAGACAGCTGGAGGCTTAAATTATCAGATTGAGAAGGTCCATGGTTATTGGGTCCTTCCCAGTCTAAAAATACCAGCTTGCAGCAGCCTCAGAAGTGGAGCATCACATGAGATGCACCAATTCAGGTTGCGTTGTCTTTGCTCTTCCCGATGCCCTGGTGCATTGGCAATCAGGATAATGGTAGTTGGGGTTGATACCAGCTGTGTAGTGTCCAAAGACATAGCTGCCATTAAGCCTTGAAGTTACTAATGAAGAGGTGTCTATCAGACACCCCCATTAGTAACCCAGTAATAAAAAACAAACACACACACAAAAATATTTTATTTAAATAAACAATCTCCCAAACTTTCCCTTATCCCCACTTTATAAATAAAGAAGAAATCCAGCACAGGTACGATGTAGTCCACCAAATCCAACGTAGTCCAGTCAATGGAAACCTGAAAAGAACATACACACAAAACACAGAGAAATAAAACAAAGACACTCTCACTCATTCACCACTTTATTAAAACAAAAAAGTTCCCACGCAGGTGCGACATCGTCCAAGCAAATCCAACGAAATCCATTTACAAATGGAGGCCTATGGAGCCTTCTTCTGACTCTCTAAGCAGTCACTTCTGGGTCACGAAGCGCTGCGCTGGCGTTTCTGAATAGTTTTAAATATAGTTTTAATATACTGTAAAAGTCGTATGTTTAAAGCATTGTGAGCTATAAAATATAATATGACATTCAGTGTCGGACTGGGGTGCCAAGGGCCCACCAGTAATATTGACTTTGGCGGCCCTTTTTTCACCTGCATTCAAATATTACATGACCCTTGTTCATAAATTTACCTTTATCCCTATATAATTATAAACTGGGTAGTTTGGTTAATGAATGACAAGATGCTGTTTTTTTCTGTACAGAGTGAATCAAGTGAATTATGCCAAGTACTGTCCATATAGTGGAGTTGGAGGCCCAGATCTGCACAGGGGCCCACTGGGGGATTCCCCTCTTAACAAATGGGTCAGTCTGAACCTGATGATTTTATGGATCATGAATGGCATGATAATGCAATCTTGAAGACTGATGCATTCACATGCATAGCCAAAGGCAAAAAAGGGATGGGGGCTGTGGCGCTATATGGCAATTCGGAATAATATGGAATTCATGGTCTGTGGAATTAGAGGCGACAACCTATATGGGCACTATCATAGGTGTCATTACGGGTTGTCACACAGCAAGCAGCTAAATAAGAATGTCTGAAGAGAATATGACAGGAACTCAAACAATAGGCAACATCGGGACTCAGGTGGCTGTTCTCTTTATAGGAAACTTGTCTTCATGGATGAGTGGGTTATTTAGGAAGGGAAGACTCGGGCCTGATTCCAGCAAATAATTCAGTGAATTGTAGAAGCAAATTTCAAGCAAATTAGATGTCAAGCCAAGCTAGATATATGTGTTGTAGTTTATTGACTATGACAAACTACCAGATTCTTCCCGGCATTGACTTGTCTGCCTTGGCTTTTTGTCATCAGGAAATGTTGCTTTAACATTATCTGACTTTAAAGACTTCTTTGCCTTTTTAAGTGTCAGAAATGATTGTAAAACCTTTAGACTGCCATGTGCTCATGAAAGGAAAGGTAAAATGCTAACAGTTCAATCACTCTCTTGCTGCCTGAATGGAGATTGCAAATGATAGCTCACTTATAGCCTGTTCAAAGGGGTTTAAATCACAATTGATTTACTCCCTGACTGAGCTGCCAATGGTATAATTGCTAATGGCTTCACAAATTAGGTGGGATGGAAGGTAGCAAATACGTTTTAAACACAGGAGGTTGATTGGCAACAGAACCAAAATCCTAGCAGATTTCCTGGCAAGCTTTTGGAAAATGTTTGTGGCAACTCGATCTCAGGCCATTAGCAAAAAGTATTATGTCACCGCTGAAAGCCGCTCGAATGGCATAAGATGTATTTTTTTTACTTTAACATTTCAGATATTCATATTAGGAGCGAGGACGCTAAGGGAAACGTCTTACATGATGTTTTGGTCAAATTAATAAATGCATGGACATCCTGATATTGGAGACCACATGATGATTTTGGTTCTTCTTTTTAATTGATTCTACTTTTGATTAATTGTGTTTGGCTCTAGAGCCATCATCAGGATCACTGGGGTAGTGGATATCTTGTTTTATTGTAAGAGTGGTCAATGATCACTCCTGCCAGTGATTCTGCTGCTCATTTGACCTCTCACCAACAGAGCAAATCTTCCTCTTCTGGTTTGCTCTGTCTGCAATGCGTTACTACAGACATCATGCTGATTGATAGCAGGCTCCCAACAGTTACGCAGCAGAGAACCAGCTGTGAATTAGCATAGCATTGACAGTGATGCCCCATCGACAAATCCAAGCAAAATAGAAAAAGCTGCTCTACCGACTTGACATTGACAGGAGCAGCAGAAAAGCGGTCCGTGACTGCTCTGAGCCGGCAGAGATTGGCACTGGGCAGAACAAGTAGGTAATTAAGAATCTGCCTGTAAAGGCCCTTTTACATTTAGCGATGCACTAGCGATCCGATGAGCGATCCAACCCAGTCAGGATCGCTGGTGCATCGCTAAATGATCGCTAGTGAGTAGTGAGCTTTCACACAGGAAGATCTCACAGCGATGCAGCAGCGATGCAGCGGACGATACTCACCTTTCACACACAGCGATCCTGACGTCGTCCCGCCCGCGTCCAGCGTCGCTCGTCTCACACAGCAGGAAGCCCAGCAGGAAGCGCCCGACGAGAAATGGAGCCGCCCGATCTCGCGCGATCAGCGATGGACAGCGGGGGAGCCGGTTGGAGGTAAGTATCACACATAGCGATATCGCTAGCAATATCGCCATAACGTCATAAAATCAGTGACATTTTAGCGATATTGCTAGCGATATCGCTATGTGTAAAACCCCCTTAAGTTCTAACCCCCCAAAAGAAAAATATACAAAAGCCCCATATAACGCCTTTAAGAGTTTACCTTTAACGTGTAATATGAAATTCCTTCAAAAACTATATATCATGAGCTTGTGGCTAGGTTTTTTGATAGTTGTTATCTATGGTTATTTGGATGTTTATAAAGACAGCTTTAAGGGTGCAATAAACAGTGAAAAATGCTCCAAGAAAGGGAATTATCATAGGCACCAATTCATTGGGCAGCACGGTGGCTCATTGGTTAGCACTGCAGTGCTGGGTCCTGGGTTCAAATCCCACCAAGGACAACATCTGCAGGGAGTTTGTATGTTCTCTCCATGTTTGTGTGGGTTTCCTCCGGGTTCTCCAGTTTCCTCCCACATTCCAAAGACATAGTGATAGGGAATCTGGATTGTGAGCCCCATCCGGGACAGTGATGATGATGATGATGTCTGTAAAGCGCTGTGGAATTATTGGCGCTACATAAATGGGTTAAATTAAATAAATAAATAAAATAAATTGAAATATGTAAGTGGAGGAGTGGCCAACCTGTTAAATTTCAGAAGAGTCCTGCGATGGGTAACACATCCTACTTTTTTGATTGCACTAATCCTGAAAAGTCTCCATCACTGTGTCTAGTTGTGTGCTCTGGAGCACTCTCACACTACACTATGCAAATAAATACACAATGCATCATATACAGTAACACAGCCTTGTCAGCGATCAACAGTCAGGGCTGAGATAATGACTCCGAATAGAGCAGGAAATCCCTTCAGAGAGACTGAACATGGACTGATGGATCATGGATAGAAGTTTATTTGTAAAGTGTCAACTGGAGAAGTAACGGGATGTTAGTAACACACTGATGTGAATAAAGAAGGTTTGCTCACTCATCATTCACAACATCCGCATACACTCATATACTGAGTGCCATTTACCCCAAAAAAGATAATGCACAATTATAGCAATTCATTTAGCTGACCTATAAAGGGGATTGTGTAACTGAATTGCTATCATGCGTTATCAATCATATACGTTTCTGCGATTTGCTTTAATAGTGTACAATCAGGCCAATCAAAGGTTATAATATTCCTGTAGTCCATTGCCCAATAGTCCAGAAAATAATCTGACGACACAAGTATGAGAAGACTGAGCAGAAGTTGTACGCCTTTAGTACCACTGGATTAAGGGAATTTTACTATATTTTATATCTAACATGTTATTAAGCAGCGGTCAGCGGGGGCAGGTACATAAAATACTCAATAATAATAAAAAACGATCAACATCATCATTGATTTTATGCTGCATAAAAATGACTTAGAAAGGTAAAAGAAGATAATGATATATTGAAAGAATTTCTGGCGAAATGTGAACAATATTCTGAAATACATAAGAAATATTTCAATAAAGATTTACATGTGGATTCAGATAATGATTTCTTTGTTTAGTTGAAATCAACAAAAAATGACCTGTGCCAAAATCCTGATATATAAGGCATGCTGTGAATTCAGAAAACCGGAGCACAAGTAATAATTCTCAAATTAGTATTTTTTACGTGATCCTTTTGATATAGCGATATGTTATGTTTCGAGTGTTCTTTGAACCTTCCTAAACACCGGGTCAGGGCCATTAAATAGAACAATATGCGGTGAGATCACGCGATGATATCGCCTTGGATCTTTGCATGCTGTTTTTTTTTTTCTTAGTTTTTTTTTTTTAGAGGAATGGTGCAATTGAAAAGAATTTGGAGAATATTTCCCCTATCAGTTCCCGGCTATTATTTACTTTATGCACAAGCTGTTTCAAACGTTTTGTTTGAAAGTATAAAATGTATCCCTGATAAGGCTGGTGGGAGGGACGGAGCGCTCTGTTACTGTACTGGGAGAGGATTGTATCCTTCCTGGCTGCTCTGTGATTTCTCCTTCCTCACTGGGTTCCACAGTCGTGATCCATAAATCAGCTTTCATCCTGCTAACCAATCCTGTAAGCTGTCCAGGCTGACCTTCCACCCCTGTGTGAACAGAAGCTTACACAGGCACAGTGCTCTAAGTGGATAGTGCCACAGGCTTCAGCTGAAAGAAAGCAAGGGAACTAGTTCCATATGCCTTTGCTGAGGATTAGCATATTGGCTTACGGTTACAGAGAAAGCCTATTAAGCTGCTTTGGGTCCTGCATGTGCCTGTGAACTTCTCTATAACTTAATGTCTGAGGTAAGAACTGTGTCAGAACAGGGGAACAAGCGTAATCTCATGTGCGGACATTTCACGCTGTTTCCCATGCTTTGGGAAGTCAGAGTTGTTATCCAAGTCATGACATGAAGTCCAAAATCTGGACTCATTCCTTATTTTTAATGTTGCCGCCCTGTGGTGTTTTCTACTTGTTTTTCATTCTTGTAGTTGATTCACTTTATTATTTTTTATGATTTATTTTTATTTAGATGCATTTGCTTAGCCAGGATATGTGAGAGGTTTTTTCATTTAAAAATAACCTAAGAATGCTGGAAAGTAGTTTCCGTAGTTTAGGTGGAAATTAGGAAGTAGGATATTTAAAGATGGCAGTCATAGAAAACTTGTAAGGACTTGGTTGGTGACATGTGCTTAACGTGTCCCGCATGTGGTTTATGATGATTTCGAGAAATGCTGTTATTGTATAGTGTGGGTGCTGTGTGTATGAATTTTTGTGTTTTATGGTTTTGCGTGTTTTCTATGTATGTATGTTTGTGTTTTGTGTGAATGTATGTTTGTTTTTTGTGTATGTGCAATTAAATATTTTTGTTTTCTGTGGGTTTGTGTTTTTACGAGTGTGTATGTTTGTGTTTTGTGTGTATGTTTATGTTTCTTGTGTTTGTGCTTTGTGCGTTTGTTTTTGTGTGCATGTTTGTGTTTTGTGTATGCGTGTAACTTTCTGTTTCATGTGTATGTGTTTTGTGTGCGTTTGTGTTCTGTGTGTATGTTTGTGTTGTGTGTGTATGTT
This sequence comes from Dendrobates tinctorius, assembly GCF_039654945.1. NCBI lineage: Eukaryota > Metazoa > Chordata > Amphibia > Anura > Dendrobatidae > Dendrobates > Dendrobates tinctorius. The sequence goes on along the minus strand of NW_027361671.1, from coordinate 16,577,277 downwards.
TGTGTCCTGTGTGTGTATGTCTGTGTTTTGCCTGTGAGTGTAAGTTTGTTTTGTGTGTGTGTGTTTTTGGGTGTATGTTTGTGTTGTGTGTTTGTGTATGTTTCTGTATTGTGTGTTTGGTGTGCATTTGGGTTCTGTTTGTAAGTTTGTATTGTGTGTGTTTTGTGTATGTGTTCTGTGTGTATGTTTGGGTTTTGTGTATGCTCGTGTTGTGTGTGTTTGTGCATGTGTGTTTGTGTGCGTATGTGTGTGTTTGTGTTCTGTGTATGTTCGTGTTGTGCGTGTATATTGTTTCTTTCTACTCATGTTTATTTTATACAGTATTTGCATTTATCTACATCACCATATAGTAGTGTAATATACCTTGCTGTGAACATTTTAGTGAGAAGACGACACATCACTTACAAACACTACACTCTATAGGTGTTTGTCAGACATACATTTTAGTATTTTACATATATACCAACAGATACAAATATTTTTATGAATAATAACTGTGGCTCTTTGTTTAGAGCCATTTTCTCTATTGATTTGCAAATAAAAGCTCGGTGCCACGATGAGTACATGAGTTAAGTACAAAAGGCAATGTCTGGCAGCCGTATTTTCATGGGAAGTGCTAAGTCAAAAGCGAGAAAATAAGTGAATCGGATACGAGCTGTGTGATTTTTATTCAAAGAAGCCGGCAGTGTCTCAGTCCTCATCCCCGGTGTGAAGCAGCTTTTCTACCTCAGCAGCTTTGAATTAGAGCCAAACAATGGATTAAACAGCCAGTACATCGGCTTTGGAGAAATCCATCAGTTTGGCTGTGAGGTGCAGGGATAGACATCACTGTAAACACTAGTGATGTGCTCCATGGTCCTGTATCATGCTGCCAAATAAATCACCTTTAACCCCTGAAGTGCAAAGGGATCAGCAAAGAAGAGAAAATTCATTAGTCAAGAGATGTGTTTTCTCCCATACAAATATTTACATTCATAGCGATATGTATGTACATTTCTTTAATTTTGTTTTCTTTTTTTTCTACTTTTTGGTCAATTTCACGCTTTTTTTTATAACCTTTTGAGCTCCAGATGCATTGATCTCAAGCGAATTGATATGATGTCTTGTAAATAGTTACCTTGACCTTCACTTATGCACTTTGCTAAACTAGGAATAGTTCTATGATGGAAGCTTGGAGTTTTTGAATAATCAGCATTGCCAAGCACATAGTCATAATAAAGTACTGCCGGTAGTGCAAAATCACTCGACTGGCCTATAGCATGTGTTTTTAGAGGGAGATTCATTCTTTTTTTCCATTTTCTTCTAAATGAAAGCAAGGGCGTTTGTTGAGAAGTTGGTGTAGATTGAGCAAGACTTATGGTGATATCACTTTGATACAGTACTACGATGGCTGATATTTTCTTATACTTTATCCACTGGTTTATCCAGGAAAAATGTCTTGTGTATTAGCTTTAATTACACGTTAGACAAAGGCCTAGATGAATCATGGGTCAGATTGTGCCATCTTTAAATGGTAGATGCAAAATTTAAAAGAGTTGATCTGTAAATCAGTTAACACTTCAGTTTTGAATTTTCTCCATTTTCAATGTGCAGAACTATATCATTTTGTCTTAGCTTAGAAGTGGGGCCACTTCTTTAATTGTGACTTCTACCACATTAAAGGATATAACAAAACTTTCAATTGTGGATACGGTCAACAACAGTAGATAACCCGGCATGCATCATGTTGTATAACTTGCCACAGCGCTGATGACAAAGGCTAGTAAGTTAGGCCAAGAAAGAATGTCAGATCCCAAGGTCTTTGCACAACAGACTTTGATCAATTAAAGGGATAAGTTGACAGATAGTTTAAAAATCAAATTGCCGGAAGCAAAAGTTATAATGTAAAAAAACATAAAAACGAAAAATAAACATTAGGCCAGGTTCATACAAGCTTATTTCATGGTTCACATATGGTCCAAAATGCACGGACATTGCAGCAGGTCTCCTGACCCTACATTGTAGTATGTGGCATATGCTCGCCTGCCCTCGACCTAAGGCCTCATTCACACGTTCAATATTTGATCAGCTTTTTCAAGCCAAAATTAGGAGTGAAACAATCAGAAGAAAGGTATAAAAGAAACACGTCACCACTCCTGTATTTATCACCCACTCCTGGTTTTGGCTTCAAAATACTGATGTAAAATATTGCCCAAATACTGAACATGTGAACATGGCCTTACACACCTGCTAAATACCGATTCTCTGGAAGTCTTTATTTACTTTTATGAAGTGATGACATGGCATACATTCATGTTTATAAATGGTGAAATCCATCAATAGCGACATCTATTAAGTGCTGTGCTTGCCAACATCACCACGGAGGTCAGTGATTGCCCTCAGTAATCACATGGATATACGGCCAGCAAAGTCAACAAACACTAGAAGGGGCCGCTAGAGCATTGACATTACTGCACTTGTATATAACAGACCTTTTTTTTCAATTTATAACATTTTCTGCAACGAGTTTCATTTCTTAACCTCTCAAACTACCCAGCGAACGTTCCACTTAATCCCAGGGTTAGGCCGGGCTCAGACTTGTGAGAAACTCGCTAAGTCTCACACTTCAATAGCCGGCACTACCACCGGCACTCGGGAACGGAGCGTTCAGCTGCATAGAAACACATGCAGCTGAACGCTCCGATCCAAGTGCCGGCGGCAGTGCCAGGTATTGAGGCTTCTCGCAAGTCTGACCCCGGCCTTACACTGACTGTACTGTTGCAATGTATAATGATAATGCAGCAATTAGGTGGCAGGGCATATTAGTGTCACAGCCGCCATATGGAGAGTAAAATGCATCAAATTTGCCTTGATTACAATATATGCTAATACGAGTTAATAACATTCACTGATGAACTGTCCTTCGTTTTTCGAAACAGGTACGGATGTCAAGATCAGTAAACTGAAAAGGGTAATAGGAAAGTGAAAGAATTGTAAACGGAAAGAAGTGAGAAGGGCAGAAGAAGGAAAAATACATTGCTTTAAGGACGAGAGAAGAAAGAAAAACGGGGACTATGGGGAGAAAAAAGATTCAGATCACGAGGATAATGGATGAACGTAACAGACAGGTAGGAAAGAACGGATGGAGCATATTATGGACAAATCCCTCCAGTGTGCAGAGTAATGAGCCTCCCCTTAAGAATCACATTTGTGTAATTAATCACAGTGAATATATTAAGAGGTGCACACAATGTATAAACATTGGGTTTTGTCAGACTGAAAAAAAAAAATAATTAATTGACAAGCAAAGCAACAGTGGCACTAGCTCAGCAGCTCAGAGGGAAACAGCTGATCGCGCTCATAGGTAAAAGTTGACACCCTCTGATCACAACACTGTATAATGATGTTGGATTTGACTCGGCAGCTCAACATAGATTTGGAAAGAAAAATATATTGCAAGAGACATACATCCTTGGACTGCATATATAGACAAGTATTCACATTTATTTGGTATATGCTACCAAAATATTTCAGAAAAAAATCATTTTTATAGAATAATTTCATAAATTATATTTTTTTGGGGGAGGGGAATGTCGCTTTATTATTTACCATAAGGAGATAGTCTCGATGTTGAATATCATATTTTTATTAAAATATTATAGATTAATTCTGCCTAATGAAAATAAAATGACAAAAAAAACAATTTTACTGAAAAACACATACACTACATTATAGAGAAGTAGATCTACCCTTGTACGTAATGAAAAGAAATACAAAAATTATATAATACATAAAAACACTATAATATTGTAGAGCAGTTAACTCTACCTTTATACAAATAAAATAAAATAAAAAAAATAATAAAAACTAAAATATTATATAACATTCTCACAATGCCTTCCCTATTGTAAATGTATGACAAATGTAAAATTATTTGAGGATGGCTGCCCTGACCCCAAATTGCACCCCCAAATTAGAAAAAAAGAAAACAGAATACTGGAAATTTGTAAAAATACAAGGATTGGGTGTCGTTTCTTGAGAACATCCTTCTCAGTGTTCTTCATTTATCTTCTGGTCGTCACTGTTGGGTACATGTCTTTACCGTAGGGTAACAGATGCTTCTAATAATTCAGGGGTCACTAAGATGATGGTGATCTACACAGTGCAGGTGTGATATGTTGGGATAGCAACCGTAAGCTACTCAACAGGGGGGCTGTTGGGAACAGATGCTTGATCTTTACCTTGAAGGAATTCAAAATTCACTGCACACTCTTAATGGAATATCTTAATTTTATTGTGCATATACAATATACAGTGCTCACAATACACTGGAAAAGTAGGAGGAAAGGGAACGATTGCGACACAACTTAACGTTTCGACCCCACCGGGGTCTTAATCATAAGTCTCTGTAAAACCAAAGGAGGACAAATAAGACATATAAAAAAAACAAAATTATATAGAAGAACATAATGGCATTAGAGAACAAAAAATAGTCCCTAAAAGGAGTAGCTTAGAATATCAAACTATAAAGTAGTACAAGTGAAACATCAATTATCAATTTTAGGGACTATCTTTTTGTTCTTATGTCGCAATCGTTCCCTTCCCCCCTACTTTTCCAAAATGCACAATAAAATTTTGACATTCTTTGAAAGATATTGCACTAAGAGTGTGCGCTGAATTTTGAATTCCTTTGATTATTGGACCTCTACGGCCCATTACATCTGCACCTTGTATTTTGACAGTGTGCATGACAATTATCTCTAGTGATCTTTACCTTGGACAGAAACATTGTACCTGAGAAAATGTAGCCAAAAATAGTCATGACTACATATGTTAATATATGGGTTTCTTAATTCAATGTAACATGGTTCCTAAAAGTGTTCTTTTCCTAAAATATCAATAATTTCCATGCTTAGACCAATAGTGTCAGGATTCTAGAAGAATAGGGAATTCGATGTGGATTAGGGTATGACAATCTGCGGAACAGAAAGCCCCTTTCTTTGGCCTATGCATAGCTGTAATATGTTCCCAAATATAAATGTAACAATATATGAATGCAGACTTGTAGTTGGATACAGGCCTTGGTGCTAGTATGGTGATCCTCATAGGAGGACCTATCAATGGATCTCATAGGTGGACACTAGTATAAATGGCACAGGGGATTTAGCACCAGGGATCTGGATCTTGAAGTTATGCTTTGTATATAAAGACTGCTTGGCCACATCACTTTTTTCATTCTGTCATTTGCCCATTTCGGAGGTAATAAGTTGAATAATGTTGTATAAGGACCTTCTGGTCACTGCATGCCCATTCATTAATAATGGCTACTAGGTACGTCAATTCATCAAAATGCCTCTTGCGCCTCTCTTTTTGTAATTCACATAGACTTCAATGGAGACAAACAAACTTTCCACTTTTCCATAGTTTTTAACTGCAAATGAGCATCATAGCATCCATTTTGTGTTAAATGTCTGCCTAACACCAGCGTATACATCGGATAGGTGCTACCTGATGTTTTATCTGATAGCACTCGGACCAGTGTTATCCTATGGGGTAGTGTAGATCTGCTATTTTTTTCTCATGTCGATTGGCTCTGCAAATAGGATCATGCACACCGGGTGTGGGTAAAACATCAGACTGCACTCGGATGTCAATTGAGTGCAGTCCGATTAGCGTGGACACAGACAATGGAGAAGATGGAGAAATTAAGTTCTCCATCTTCTCCACACCTTTGCTGCAATTCTCTCATGCGAGAAAAACATATCACAGTAAGCTGAAACTCGGCTCAAATTTTGGGAGAGTTTAAGCTGAGTGACATTTACATAATCAAGTGAATTCTGTTGCATGAGAGAGTATATGTTATCTTCATTTTACAAGAAGGACAACTTCACTTAACTGTAATGGTGAAATCCAACAGTGCCACCAGTCCATTGAAATCTGCCATTCTTTACTTTGCTGCTAGGCCAGAGACATCCAGTTTAGTGACTTCTTCACCCAACCACTTGGCTCAGCAGCATCACCAGTCCAGGGACAGAAGTGATTCCTGCCGCTTTCATGTAGATGTACTGATGATCTACACTACTGGTTGGATAGAAACCTTGCACATTTTTCAGACATATGAAAAGCTATACTAGCAAGAAAACACAAAAAATACCCAGATAATTATATGTAACTCACTAAGGGTCCCGTCACACTAAACGATGCACCAGTGATCCCGACAACGATGCGACCTTGTCAGGATCGCTGGTGCCTCGCTACATGATCGCTGGTGAGCTGCCAAACAGGCAGATTTCACCAGCGATCAGGACCAGCTGGTATCCAAGGTAAATATCGAGTAACTAAGTGAGCGCGCTTAGTTACCCACTGTATACCTTGGTTACCAGCTCCCAGCGCGAGCACGCAGGTATCCAAGGTACACAACGGGTAACAAAGCGACGTGCGTGCTTAGTTACCTGATATTTACCTTGGATACCAGCTCCCAGCGTCTGCTTACAGCGCTGGGAGCTCGCTGATCGTTGCTCTCCCGCTGCCACGTGCAGCGATGCGTGCTGGCCAGCGGGAGACCAATGATCAAAAAATGGCCCAGGACATTCCTGCACGATCAGCGATACCCGGCGGGGGGGCCGGTCGCTGATGCGTGTCACACACAGCGAGATCACTGTTGCATCACAAAATCAGCGCTCGCTAGCGATCTCGTTGTGTGTGACAGGGCCTTAAGAGGGTCTTTGTGTAAGCATCTAGTTTAGTTTGCAGGTCACCACTGGATTACCTTTCATCATCAGAGCCTGATTCCACCAAAAAGATAGTTAAGGCAAGTGAAAGTGCTTGTTCCTTATCATCATGGGATCCATGCTGAAATCTACCAGTAATTAATTGCCTTCATTAATAATTTGCCAGACACACCTTCACACACTAAGCATCACACATGTGGGATAAGGTGTACGTAGGCCTGTTATACCTGTAAATTAAAAGGTGAGATATCAGACTGAGCATAGAATAAGCACCAGGGAATAGAAGGCAGGAGGGCCCGGCACAATGGTGGGTGTTTAGTCGGTACATGAAATTATTGACTCTACATAGTAATGGACCGGAAGCTGGTTACAGGGTGGTGGATATGATAGAGAATATATTTTATCATATTTTTGACAAAGTTTAGAGCGATGAAAGCGACCTCTGGAAAAGTATGAACAGTGTCCATTGAACATTGTTTATTCACCCTGAAAGTCCTTAATGTTTCATCCCATAACAGTAATACATTCATTCGTGAATGGCTTAATTTGTGTTTCTTAAAACCCAAGACAGATGAAAGATGTTCTTCTATCTCATGTGAATTCACTAAGCTGTACTAAATCACAAAGTGTGAAAATAAAAAGAAAAATAATTGGAGATAAAGAGGAAACATGGCACTGAGTAGCATCACACAGCCGATAAAAAAGCCATATTATTACTAGATAAGCGTTACTAGATAAGTATACACTTACAGGAGCATTCTTCTTTTTGGGGATTAAGGTAGGATTCAGGCCACAAAATCAGCCATGGTAATGTGGCGCCCCCAAGAGTATGGTCGCCACAGTGGCTTTGCCTTTCTCCAGGGAGGGTAATGCCAGGCTTGGGAGCAGTGAAGGGTCTCTCTCGCAGTTAACCTATACATGCAACACAGTTCCACTCCAGGCCAGCAGGGGGAACTCTGAACCTGAATTGAGGGGAGGAGTGCTCTCTGAGGGCCAGGAGGAAGGAGTGGAGAGTTAGCGTGAGAAGGGTGAAGTGTGCAGACGTGAAGGGAAGAAGCGCAGAGATCGAGCAGAGAGGAAAGGCTCATGTCCAGTGAGAGCGCATGAACTGGAGCTTGGTTTCCACGGTTGTATGGATGCTAATGGTCCTGCAACAGACACCAGAGGAGTAAGAGGCTATAAATGCACTACCCACCATCTAAGACTCTGAGGCACAACAGCACAGAGTGAGCCAAGAGAGGAATAGCGGCTACAGCTGTCTGCCATATGAGGGGTGCTAGTAGAGAAGAATTGGGAGGAACTTCAGTGTAACTCAGTACTAGGAGTACTTCACTCAAATAAGCACTAGGAAGGAGACTGCACAGCCCATCTGCTGAGAGAGAATCCCTGAGTTGCTTCCAGGCTAACCTGCACCAGTACCATCTGTAATCAGGACCCTGGACTGCATTTATCAAGAAAAGGTACAGAAATTGCACCCCGCTGTGTCTTTGCCTGCTTCCTACCCTTCCGGCACCGCTACATCCCCATGCCAACCACATCTACACTGCCCTGGGACTACAGCTCCACCTGTGGGGAGCTTCACCATCTTGGCTGCAACACACCATTAGTCCCAGAGGATCTGCATGCAGCGTCGGCTTAACATGTCACTTGCCGAACACCACAGGTGGCGTCACAAACTATTCAATCAATTACATTCCACCATTTCAATTCCCCCATTACTTGGGCGCCCAGGGCCACGGACCGGGTCACCGCCGCTGTGACACATCCCACTGACACCGGCCCGGTACTGAGTACCCCACAGCCCTGGGAGGGCGACCCAGTAAGGCCACATTCACATGTTCAGTATTTGGTCAGTATTTTACCTCAGTATTTGTAAGCCAAAACCAGGAGTGGGACAATTAGAGGAAAAGTATAATAGAAACACGTCACCACTTCTGTATTTATCACCCACTCCTGGTCTTGGCTTGCAAATACTGATGTAAGTACTAACCAATTACTCAACATGTGAATGCGATCATATATTGTGATTTAGGCCATGCTCACACTCTCAGTATATGGACAGTATTTTACCTCAATATTTGTAAGCCAAAACCAGGAGTGGGTGAAAAATGCAGAAGTGGTGCAAATGTTTCTATAAGGCCATGTGCACACTTTGCGGATTCTGCTGCGGATCTGCAGCGTTTCAGGCTCCGCGGGTCCGCACAAGATATAGGTGTGTTGTACAGTACCATTGTTTTCTATGGTAATCTCAAAAACGCTGCACACATGCTGCGGATTTTTCCGCGCGGATTTGCTGCGGGTTCAAATCCGCAGCATGTCAATTCTTTGTGTGAATTCCTCTGCGGTTTCACACCTTCTCCATTGTAGAGGTGTGAAACCGCAAGGCTAAACTGCAGGCTAATCCGCAGGTAAACTGCAGGTCGTTTGACCTGAGAATTTACCTGCGGATTTTTCCAAATCCGTGTGGAAAAATCCGCAGGACCTAAAACTACGTGTGCACATAGCCTAAGGCTTTTCATCTGTTCTTCTCCTGATTTTGTCTTACAAATACTGAGGTAAAATATGTGGTCTGATATTGAGGTTTAAGAGTTTGGTCTCATGATGAAAGCTATGGACTTGTTGATGCTTCAATTCAACAAAGCTGCTCCAATCTTCAGATGTCTTGGGTCCCTTCAGCTCTACTTCTGGCTTGGGATTGACACAGGATACATTTTGAATAGCTAAGTCAGGCCCCTTTTCTGTAACAGCCAATGTATAGGCAAAGATTGGGGCTGGCTTAGCTAATGAAATTAGGTAGTTAGCCAGCATTGTCCATGGACATGACAACCAAACAAATTCTCTTTTCTCCAACACAAGCAAGGTGCCTTGAGAATTATAAGCTGATCCCAGTGCAGAGACCCGAGCCATCAGCTGAAATCTATTGGGAAACCCAGATGCAACTATTCCCTATCCCTAATGTGCCCCTTAAAGGAAAATGACCCTCTAATGCAGGAGGTGGTTAAGGCAGTCAATATATGAGGGGCTTGTATTGAGGAATCTCATCTATTAACATAGAATTCAAAAATACTTATTTGAAAATGAGGTCATTAAAAAGTCAATAAAATAACTGGATCGTCAAGAGCAGCTTGTTGGTGCTATGTATGCCATATCTCATTTGCTGTACAGAATATAAGGTAGCGAAAAATCAGTAAAGATGCTGAAAGGCATATTTGAAGAAAAATATCTTAAGGGGATGTTCACCATCGAGGACATTTTTTTTTTATTTAACAAGTCCCTGTCCAGGCATATTTTCAATTTTTTTTCATACATGAGGTGGAGAGCTGCAAAAATATTTCTTGTTTGCATACTAAAGTGGTTTTGTGGCTTTTTATTGTGATACATGAGGCTTCATTTTTATGTCACTGTAATATTTAGTTCTTTTATTTTTGCTGTTATCAGGCAACAGTGGCAATAGAAGGCAAACAGTGCATGGCTTATTATTAAAATGCAACTGCAAAAATGATTCTTCTCTCCAAATAAATGCAAATAACTGAAAAAAATTATAAATTGTTCCCTAACACAGGCAACCCCTTAAATTAATATTATTCCAAGGTGGAACTTTGTTGCAAAGGCAAATTAAAATGTATGTGCTCAAAATGTTTACGTGGCATGATACTGTGTCTTTACCTGCTTTTAGGATCAAATACAATACAAAAATAACAGAAAAGTTTTATTGTCATTGCAACTAAGGGCCCATTCCCACTGCATTCTTCACAAATTTTTTTTAGTCCCAACGGGGCTTATGGCTGAACCTCCTGCAAAATGGGATTTCGGTGCATGTGCCGACAGGGCCATTGAATACTCTGTCGTGCATCATTTTTGGGTGTATACATCTACTGGAGATGGACACTTAGATGTAGTAGAATGCCACTAAGTGTCCGCCTCCAGTAGGCATATACTCCCAAAAATGGTGGATGACAGAGCACACGTTGACTCTGTTTGCACCCTTAAATTAAAAACTCTTCCGGCGCGTACGCCTGAAACCCATTTTGCAGAGGGTTCAGCCGTAAACTCCAATGGGACTAACAAATGTAGGACAAAAGCGCAGTGTGAAAGCAACCTAATTCACTCCTTTTGTATTTGTGTTTGGGTTTCTGAAAGTGTTTTTAAGAATAAAATACCGTAACTGTAATTTCCATTTCAGCAATATAAAATTAGATATTTGCAATTTTAATTATTTCACATGATAAGATTTAAAACCTTCTCTGAAAAGGTGTAATTTTTCTGTTTTGTGTATATTATATACATAACTTAGTAGAATGAAGTTTGTGCACATTGGTTCTACAGGCTAGCCTTGATTAGATGGTTGTGTCCCTTTTATATAAGCTGAAGAGCACGCAGGATCTGGTAGACGTACAGTGACCCACTTCTGTTTCTTAGCAGTTAGCACACATCATGTGCACTCCAGGCCTCCTAGACAAGATAAGCTATTGTGTCCTGTTCTATGTGATGACCATGTCTGGCTTATTTATCAAAACGACATCAGAGGAGAGAAGACATAGAAAGGTACCTTGTAATCTAGCAGGCGTACAGGATCTGCACCTGGAGATCATTTATAGTCTCCGAGAAGTGTTGATAAGACCGGATGTCTACCTACCTAAGGGCCCCGTCACACATAGCAACTCACCAGCGATCCTGACAATGATATCAACGTGTCAGGATCGCTGGTGAGTCGCTACATGATCGCTGGTGAGCTGTCAAACAGGCAGCTTCACCAGCGATCAGCACCAGCGACGCCGCTGTGCACTTTAGTTACCAGCGCGCTGATGCAGGGAGCTGGTAACTAAGGTACACATCGGGTTTCTAAGGGATATGCGTCACTTAGAAACACGATGTGTACCTTGGTTACCAGCTCCCTGCATCAGCGCGCTGGTAACTAAGGTACACATCGGGTTTCTAGGCGCTGCGCGCCCCTTAGAGACCCTGCATTTACCCTAGTTACCAGCTCCTGCTCGCTGGTCTCCCGCCTGTCACACGCAGCGATGCGTGCTGGCCAGCGGGAGACCAGCGACCCCAAAAATGTCCAGAGGTTTCCACAGTGATCAGCGATACCCGGCAGGGGGGCCGGTCGCTGATAGCTGTCACACACAGCGGTCTCGCTGGTGAGATCGCTGTTGCATCACAAAACTTGTGACTCAGCAACGATCTCGCTAGCGAGATCACTAAGTGTGACGGGGGCTTAACATTACACCAAATCTTATCGTAAGAAATGTAGTTATTAAAATTACATTACATTTTATTTTATGGGTTATTCCGGAATTCTTACACATTGGGGAATTTGGGAAGTGAGTTTTTTCCTCAAATATAATGTTTCTCATCTTCAAAAGCCTTTTTTCAGACAAGACACCATGGCCATATATTAGAGATAAGTTAACAAGAAAGTGTTGAATGCACTAGAAATATTTCATTTTTTTCTGTGCCATTATTTTTTGGTGCATTTTGGGGTTCTTTTTCTTTTCTTCAGTACTTGGTGTGCTCCAAATGTAAAATTTTTCCATGTGTCTACTATGGACTTCTTTATAGGAATTTAAAAAAATGAATACAATTGATGGCCTTTTTTAGAAGCCTTAATACACATTGCAAAAAAAATACAAGGAAAGGAAAGTTTATATTGTTATGCATCCATTAAAGGCCCCATTCATGCTAAATAAAGGTTGGCTAAACACACTGATTTAGGTGGGATCAGTCACAAATCTGATATGTATGGGGTCTTTCCTACTCTTACCTGCAGATAGAGGGTATCAAGGAAGAGAATGAGTGGACTGTTGCAATTTCAGCGTCTGATCCTTTTTTAGGAGAAATAAGCCACTGACAGAGGATTCTCCTCTCTCAAGGTGAAAACATAAACGTTCAACCAAGTCGAGCACCAATATGTACATGTATATAGGTGTCAGCAGAGATAGATGTCTGATGACAAAAATGATCACTTATGTATAGCCAGCCTAAACAGCCCCCTAAAATGTCATGGGTGCAGAAAACTGAGTCCTTATGTTAATAGATTCATCGCTTTAAAGGGGTTTCTTGGAACATATAAATGTTTCAAAATAGAAGACTACTGGACATACTGAGGCATCTTAATATAGACCCTTGATGTTTGATTTCCAAGCGCTCACCTTAGAGACCGTATCTGGAGGATGTTAGCAATTAACCACATTGTAAGCCCAGATGTCATATCAACAAGACACCTAAGTAGTGATGATCGAGTATGCTCATTACTCGAGATTTCCCGAGCATGCTCGGGTGTTCTCCGAGTAGTTTGGGTGTACTCCGAGATCTAGTTTGTGTTGCCGCAGCTGCATGATTTGCGGCTGCTAGACAGCTTGAAAATATGTGGGGATTTCCTAACAAACCGGCAATCCCACATGTATTTAGGCTGTCTAGCAGCCACAAATCATGCAGGTGCGGCGACAAAAACTAGATCTCGGAGCACACACAGGGGAAAATATGTGTAGGTGGGTTAAGAGCTGGCTCAGGGATAGGATACAAAGGGTGGTTATTAATGGAGCACACTCGGACTGGGTCACGGTTAGCAGTGGGGTACCACAGGGGTCAGTTTTGGGCCCGCTTCTTTTTAACATATTTATTAATGACCTTGTAGGGGGCATAGAGAGTAGAATTTCAATATTTGCAGATGACACTAAACTCTGCAGGGTAATTAATACAGAGGAGGACAATTTTATATTACAGGAAGATTTATGTAAACTAGAAGCTTGGGCTGATAAATGGCAAATGAGCTTTAATGGGGATAAATGTAAGGTCATGCACTTGGGTAGAACGAACAAGTTGTATAATTATGTGCTTAATTGTAAAACACTGGGCAAAACAGTCACTGAAAAAGACCTGGGTGTATGGGTGGACGACAAACTCACATTTAGTGGCCAGAGTCAAGCAGCTGCTGCAAAGGCAAATAAAATAATGGGATGCATTAAAAGAGGCATAGATGCTCATGAGGAGAACATAATTTTACCTCTATATAAGTCACTAGTGCGACCACACTAAGAATACTGTGTACAGTTCTGGTCTCCGGTGTATAAGAAAGACATAGCTGAACTGGAGCGGGTGCAGAGAAGAGCGACCAAGGTTATTAGGGAACTAGGGGGTCTGCAATACCAAGACAGGTTATTACACTTGGGGTTATTTAGTTTGGAGAATCGAAGGCTTAGGGGTGATCTTATTACAATGTATAAATATATGTGGGGACAATACAAAGACCTTTCTAATGATCTTTTTACTCTTAGACCTGTGACGGGGACAAGGGGGCATCCTCTATGTCTGGAGGAAAGAAGGTTTAAGCATACTCACAGACGCGGATTCTTTACTGTAAGAGCAGTGAGACTATGGAACTCTCTGCCATATGATGTTGTAATGAGTGATTCACTACTAAAATTTAAGAAGGGACTGAATGCCTTTCTTGAAAAGTATAATATTACAGGGTATATACACTAGTCTCCTTAATATTGCGTTGATCCAGGGAGCTAGTCTGATTGCCGTATGTGGAGTCGGGAAGGAATTTTTTTCCCCAATGTGAAGCTTACTGTTGCCACATGGGTTTTTTTTGCCTTCCTCTGGATCAACATGTTAGGGCAAGTTAGGATAGGATATGGGTTGAACTAGATGGACTTAAAGTCTCCCTTCAACCTTAATAACTATGTTACTATGTTACAAACCACTCGGAGGACACCCGAGCATGCTTGGAAATCTCAAGTAATGAGCATACTCGATCATCACTACACATAAAGAATAGGACAACTCCAGCTGCCAGAATTGTCACATCACTGTGAATCCACCTCAATAATTGAAATCAGCTTCCTGAAAAGTCACCGGTTGACTCTCTGAGAGTGAATTAAAACCATAGCAACTCATAATGTATATTCGTGTTAAAAGTAAATTGTATTAAATATTATTATTATTATATGTTCAATTTCTCTTTACTTCAGATCAGTTGATATTTTTCACCTGCCATATAGATTTTATCAATTCCCAAGCTTTTTTTATTTTATGCTACATAGTAATAAGTGTTGCTTTACAATTTGTAATATGGGCTGCCTAAAATTAAATTAAATAAAACGAATTGAAATGAACAGCATTGCATATGTCCATGTATAATATTGCAATTTAAGGCCCAAATAAGCATTAAATGATGGGCGGGAGCAGCCAACTTTTACCAAAGGTGTATGAGGGCCAATCGGAGGTGGCGGTGGGATTGGACTACCTGCCAACAGGTTTACTAGTCTCCTAGTAATTATCACCAAGTGTTGAAAGATTGATTTTATGAAAATTAGAGCAAGCCATGCTACATTGGCCTAGATTTGGTAGCAAAAATCTGTTAGCAGATTCCATTTAGAGCTGAATCAAGTGATCGTGGTTAAGCTGCAAAACCAACAACAGCCAAAAGGACTAGCTTGCTCTGTTTAAGAAAAAAATCACTGCAGATCCAGAAATCTATGTATTTTTAAGCTAAAAAATAATAATAAAAAACCTTATACGATGATGTTGAATGACAAAAATGTTGGTAATTTAGACCAATATTAAAAGCAGAATTAGGCTTGTGATCCAGATGACAATGATAAACCCTAAGCTCCAGCAGCACGACATGACTGTGACTATAGTATGAATTTCATATTCAGAGTGTGAGATGGTCTGTAGCTCCAGCGCGCATATGCCAAGCTAGAGCGAATATGTAATGACAGACTGTATTACATGGTTGGCTTTCTGTTTTTCTTAATTGTTTGTCTCCACTTTTCTGCTTGGCAAGGATTTGAAGTGGGAGCTACATAATGCAGCTCACATTTGTCTGGCTAATTAAGACCTGACAAATCATAGCATTGGCACATTACATGCTTCATCAGACAAAACCCGACTTTTCAAATATTAGTAGTAAATGGGCCTTCTATGGTTAGTCAACTAATTGCTCATTCCGTTGACTTGCTTATCTGTTCCGAGCTTTATGAGAGGTAAATTTATGGGCAATAATATGATTATACACAAAAGGCATGATACTCCCAGGTCCACTGAGATTGTGATGCAAGGCTCTACACGCTAAGGATCCTTATATCCAGCTGGATAAACATGAAATAAAATCACACTCTATAAAGTGTGGGATTAACGCCAGGGGCCATGTTGCTGTTCTGTTTCATTATCTATTTTTTTGCATTTTGGAGAATTAAAAATGCTCGATTTAAAATTTCTGCCGGTCTGACCTATCGAGATAAAATGGGCAAGTATCAAAAATAATAAACTTCAGCTAACATACACACCAATGGAAATTAATACTGCAACTTTACGCCATAATATTTTTCCTACTAATAATTTGTTTTGATTCTCGTTCTTGGACTATACGTCATCTTCGCGATGCCAGTAAAGCAATTTTTCTAGAGCTGCCTGAGAAATATGTTTCTGTATGAGAATGTGGATATAACATTCAGTCAGGTCTCTGATTGCCCAAAAATAGTGTCCAGTCTCCTCGTCCTCATTATCTTTACTCTTCTTCCTTGGGAATCCAGATAATAAATGTTGGCCTTCAGTCAACTGGCTCTAGGAGCATAAACATGGACCTGTTATTCCTGTGCAGACCAGACAACAGATGGTCAAATGAGAACGCACAGAGTTCAAAATCACAGTACAAAAACGGCAGGGGATTGGTCGGGGTCAAGCAGGCAATAGGTCCGGGTTGGCAGCAATTAACACTGAAGTTGGCAGGCAGGGAACATTCATGAAAGTCTCACATAGCGGAATAAAATAGAAACATGCATATGAAAGGCAACTAGATAGGGACAAATATGATACCCAGATGGCATCTGCGGAAACTTTTAAAGTGGTCACTTTCCATAATAGTGGTCATTTTCATGATTCAGAATCATGACATGCACCAAAAAACATGTGGTCTAATGTCCATGTACCACCACAGTCATTTAAGAGCTCCTTTAAAGAATGTATTTAGGCAAATATTACAATTTCAAGCTTAGATGTAGCCTCAGGGTTTCCATTTAAGGAAGCAAAAAGTTTATCCTCTTAATATATTGCAGTCATCATTTTATTGCACTGTGTACTTACAATTGCCCATTTTGCCTTTCTACCCAGCTCATTCTTCTCTTTGCTCTATGTAGAAACAGGAAGTCTCTTATCCCTGCATTTATCATTCCCCCTCTTCAACTCCTGACCCAGCTGCTCACTCCACCTCCTCATCAGGGACTTTTGCAGTGATGACTCATGCAGGGAAAATTGACCTCCTGTTTCTACATAGAGCTTAGAAGTATTCAGCTAGTCAGTTTTTAATCATGGGATGTAATTGACCTAATGGAAAAGAGAACTATTAACTGGGTAGAAAGGCAAAATGAGCAATTGTAAGTACACAGTGCTATGTAATATGATGACTGCAATATATTAAAAGGATACAAATTTAGATGGGAGGAGTGTGTCTTTAAATGAGAAAAAGAAAACCCCTTTAAGTACCATTTACCCCTTCAAGCTTTGATAGTACCGTAATTGTGAGCTATTTCAGAATCGGAATCCTGCAAGGCACTTATATCTGGTCCTTATATACATATAGATTATTCGCTTGAGTGTAGTTAGGCTATTACTGTCTTTCTTGGCAGATTTGTCACCGCAGGTGATAGGTAAAAGGATAATATGTATCCTCCATGAGAGCACAGGATTTCAGTGTGCAGGGAATTTCACAGTGTGATATTTATCTCTTTGTGACAGGTCCTGTGTGTAAATACTTGCATTCTGTACAGTGCATGATAAGTGACAAATACAGTGCTAAGTATGGTACTCTGCATTACTTAACGTTATTCTACATGCCCTACATGAGAGTGAAAAGTATATTCCATATTTCCAAAATTTGGATGGTCCATGCACAATAATATATCATCCTAAATAATAATAATTAAAAATTGTTTCATTCCCTAATCATCACCTTTAGCACATCATGAAATATATATATTAAAATATAATTACATACATTTAATTAATGCAGTGTATATAGTTTTTGCAACAGGTTATATAACCAATAATAGAAGGCTCTATTGGCTGAGAGCAGTTAAAAGACCGGGATTTCTACACAAAGCTCCTCCCATGTATCTTCTTTAAATGCCCATGTGATTTCAGGAGAACTTGGCTGTGTCAGCCTCTAGCGTCTACATCCAGCTACACATCTCCATAGAATGTTATAAGCACCAACTGTCTCCTATCCCAGTAAGGAGAAAATCTGTTTTTACTGAAAACAGATTTTTACCCATGAATTGAGAGTAAAAGAAGAGACAGAAGTAGATTTCTGTGATAAGATATATTACCAAAGTAGTTACTCTTTAAGGTAAATAACAGGCACACCGTGTACATAGAAAAACATAAAAAAAAACATAGAATAAACCTTCTTTCACTTTGGAAAACTTCTGAATTTTTGTACTATGCCTCATTTTGCATGCTTCTCACCCAAATATTATCTTGCAGTGGTATATTAACGCCCAATTCATGCTTTCAGCTGCTGCTCAGCAACATCCATACACTACTAAAACAGTCTGTGTATGGGAATTTTCCCTTTCTTAGTATGGGGGATGAACAGCGGAGATGCTCAGTCAAGGAAAGTCCTGTACACAACCTGAACATAGTGGATCTGGATGAGCAGCAGTTAAAATGGGCTTTGAAAGGCGCTTGAGCTCGGTGTTTAAAGAGGACTGCCGCATATTATTTGGGAAAGAAGAAAACAATAAGGCAATGAAGTAGATTTCATTAAAGCTTCACTTTACTATGCCTTTAGGATAATGTAATAATAATAAAGTTTATCTGTTCTTTAGATATTTTGTTTGACATTCGCTCTTAGTCATGTGACTATGCCAGGAGTCAATAAAGATGTTTTATTAATAAGTCAAGAGAATGCTGTTTTTGCTTTTTTATTATTTTAAAGGGGTTTTCCAGTCTAAAATGAAAAGTCTGCAGTCACTCTGCGCCCACCAGACGGGTTCTGCCCAGGGGTATGCATGTCACATACGTGACCTTCATTCCCGGGGCAGACAATGGCGAATCCTGGCAGCACACAGTGGATGCTGTGGGAGGAGTCACAAGTTTGCAGTCACACAGCAGTAGTTTATACCGGACTACCCCTTTAATGTTTTTCTCAATGAACACACACCTATTACAACTGTATGAGTATTTTATAGTTCTTCTATCTCATAACCAATTTTTTAAAAGAGTTATCATATTATTACAGCACATTTTTAACTGAAGGTTAACACTTGTAATGAATGAATGAGCTGGATTCGTCTCTCCTCTGGCTCACGGGAGTTCTGAACTGGTAAGGCCTGTTTCACACATCCATTTTTCTGCTCAGTCTAAATCCACTAAAATGGCGGAAAATGGATCTGCAGGCGGATTGGAAGAAACGGGTGGCACCGGACCGTTGTTTTGACGGATCCGTGTAAGGTAGAATTTTAAAGGAACCGTGTCTGGAATAAGGGGAGAGAGAGAGAGTGTTTTTTTCAGCCGCCAGAACCGGGTTTAGGGTTAAATTTCTGCCAAAGTCAATTCTTCCGGGCATGCGCAGTGAAAAGTGCGGATCCGGCCAGGCAAAAAAATGTTTCATGGTCCGTCCAGTCATGTCAGCGGACGCTAAAATTTTGGCGGATCCGTAAAAAAACGTCAAGATCCGCCGATAATGCAAGTCAATGGGGAAAAAAACGGATCTGCCAAGAAAAATGGCGGATCCGTTTTTTTTGCAAAAGGGCGGATTTTGACTGATGGTGACAAACGGATGTGTGAAAGAGGCCTAACTAGTGATGAGCAAGTATACTCGTTGCTCAGGTTTTCCAGAGCATGCTCGGGTGTCCTCTGAGTATTTTGGCATGCTCAGAGATTTAGTTTTCGTCATCTAATCTTCATGATTTGTGACTTGTAACAAACAGGCATTCCACACATATATTCAAGCTGTCTAGCAGCCACAAATCATGCAGCTGAGATGATGAAATCTAAATCTCCGAGCACGCCAAAATACTAGGAGGACATCCGAGCATGCTTGGAAAAACCCAAGCAACGAGTATACTCGCTCATCACTACTGGTAACCTGAATCTATAATGACCTTATGCCTTAATAAAGCATAGAGATACTATACTCCAATTACAGCCTCATGCATGTTGCTACAAGTTAAAGAAGCTCTCCTCTGATCAAAGTTTTATACGCTTAATATATTACAACCATCATATTATACAGCATTGTGTACTTACAATTGCTCATTTTGCCTTTCTACACAACTAATTATTCTCTTTTATCTGCTCTATATAGAGACAGTAAGTCTCTTGTCCCTGCATTTATCATTCCCCTCTTGAACTCCTAACCCATCTTCTCCCACCTTCCTCCCCCGCAATAGACTTTTGCACTGACTCATGACTTGTGCAAAGAAAATTAATCGAGCTTAGAAGGAGTCAGTTTTTAATTACATGATGTCATAGACCTAATGGAAAAGAGAACAATTATCTGGGTAGAAAGGCAAAATGAGCAATTGTAAGTACACAATACATTAAGGGGATAAATATTTTTACAGGAGTGCTTCTTTAATTAGCATAATTATGCAAATTTTCTCTTCAGAGAGGAAGAGGGACTAGAACTCTAGTGCTACCTATTAGAAGTAGCAATCCTAAAAGTCAATGTCGACCCTTTAATGAGCCTTGTTACATGACTTAGGATAAAAGCCAAGCCAGAATCTCAATTTGCAGACACTGTGTTTCAGGGTACTGCCCCTCATCAGTGCAAAGTGTGAGATCTGGTTTAACTGTGAGAGAGGTGTTTGACCGATATCCAAGAAGTATCATTTCTCCTTGCGGAGAATGACATGCTAAGCATGTCGAGATGAGGAGACTTAAAGCCGCAATGCTCCTCTGGGAAATATGCTAATTATGCAAATTGTCTCTTCAAAGAGCAAGAGGACTAGAACTCTAGTGCCACCTATTAGAAGTAGCAATCCATTCTCCGCAAGGAGAAATGATACTTCTTGGATATCGGTCAGACGCCTCTCTCACAGCCAAACCAGATCTCACACTTTGCACTGACGAGGGGCAGTACCCCGAAGCACAGTGTCAGCAAATTGAGATTCTGGCTTGGCTTTTATCCTAAAGCTTCCGTTACACACTGCGATATTGCTAGCAATATCGCTGTAGAGTCACCGATTTTGTGATGTAGCAGCGATATTGCTAGCGATATCGCTACATGTGATACCTACCTCCGACCGGCTCCCCCGCTGGTTATCGCTGGTCGCGCGAGAAGGTCCTGGATCATTTCTCGTTGTCCGCTTCCTGTTGTGATGACGAGTGACGCGTGGACGCAGGCGGGAGAACATCAGGATCGCCGTATCTGACAGGTAAGTAGCGACCCCCGACCCCTGCGATGTCGCTGGTGAGATCTGCCTGTGTGGCAGCTCACTAGCGACCACTCAGCGATGCACCAGCGATCCATATCGTTGTCGGGATCGCTGGTGCATCGCTATGTGTAACGGTACCCTAAGTCATGTAACAAGGCTCGTTAAAGGGTCAACATTGACTTTTAGGATTGCTACTTCCAATAGGAGGCACAAGAGTTCTAGTCCTCTTCCTCTCTGAAGAGACAATTTGCATAATTAGCATATTTCCCAGAGGAGCATTGCAGCTTTAAGTCTCCTCATCTCAACATGCTTAGCATGTCATTCTCCACAAGGAGAAATGATACTTCTTGGATTTAATTAGCATATACACATGACTGCCTGTCAATGAGTATAAATACTAAATACTTTAAAAAGGGAAGGTGCAATCAGAAAATCATC
This sequence comes from Dendrobates tinctorius, assembly GCF_039654945.1. NCBI lineage: Eukaryota > Metazoa > Chordata > Amphibia > Anura > Dendrobatidae > Dendrobates > Dendrobates tinctorius. The sequence continues at coordinate 16,555,742 of NW_027361671.1, read as the reverse complement.
TGTTGTTTAAATCAAGTTTTTAAGTCAAACGACTCCCATGGAAGTCAGTCGTCATCATTGAACAGCAGCTTGGGCAATACCTCACATGAATACCTCGCACGCATAGTCATGTACAAAATAAAAAATTATAATAAAGTACAAAGTCGAAAAATAAAAACAATCTATAAAAAAAATATGTATCAGTATCTCGGTTTAACTAGTAAATTAATATGAGTGATATATTCCATATAAGCACGCGGAGTCCTATACGTTGTGTATGAGAAGGTGCTGGCCACTTATCGACAACCACAGGCATCCTCTTAATACCCAAAGTAGATGTGCTGCTGGTACAATGCCACGTCAGCCTATAGCTACTTATTTATTCACTAGCCTAGATCACTTCATTGTATGGTACGTACATGTCCCGGAGAACCAGCAGATGATCCATCCCGTCACCCCAAGTCGTACATATACATCACTGACGACACATAACCAATTACCATTTTGTATCGCATCTGTCTCCATTTTTTATCGAGATGACATCTTGAGAAGAAAGCTTCTGAAGAAGCAGAGAACATCCTGCTTTACACACACATATTTCGCTTTCACTCACACTTTCTGGGAATAAATTTACACGAGAAGGCAGCCGCTCAGTCGAGGAAGCTAAATAATAACAAGAAAATATAGTTGTTTTTTTTAATTTTTAAATTTTTCAATTTCAAGCTTTTACCTACCTTCTCCAAATAAACAGCAATTTAGTCAATTAATTTCAAAATCAAAATAAAGCAAATATTACTTTGGGCAGATATCTAGAATTTATTTTTTTTTTTTTAATGAAGGTAGAATTTTACTGAGAGATTTCACGCTTCACTGAAAGCAATGAGCTTTTTCCCACGACAGGTAACTGTTGACTCTCAGCATACGTTATTTGTGTTCACAAAGAGAAAACTCACCACTTCTCACATTTTCTTTTAATATCTGTATTTTCAGGAGACTTTAAAACAATCACATTATTTTTAGAATTTCCATTTATCTATTTATCCAAATAGCTCTGTACTATGAGAATATAACCTCACCTCTTTATGATGGGCTCATGAGACCGCTAGGAAACATGGTTATTGGAAGCTCCAAAATGTTCCCACATTGTTTCAGTGAAAGGCTGAGCTTCCACCATAGGTAATGCTGAATAAAACCTAGCCTCACCTCCCCCTTTCTTCCTGAGCCCTGATGATCTCCCACTGTGCAGTGCTTTAATTGCAATTCTGCTTGGGCATCATGGGAAATTTTAGAGATTTCAGTAACAGCTAAAGTAATATATCAAGGCTTCCCAACCTCTCACTGCAAGGACCCTAATTAAATCTTGCGATCACCTTCATGGCCCATTATACTTCTGTAACATATATCAATTGTATCATCATTTATCTTGCTACACAAATTATTTTTATTATTATTTAGAATTATTGTGTAGAAAATAATAATAGTACAAAATAATTGCCTTAAATAATAATATCCAAAAGTTACATAAGCTTGTAGTGCACAGAAGGCTTTGCTAATTAATGATAATACTTTAGTAGTAATCAATCAAAGATGACCAAATCTTTTCGAAACGTTACAACAGACATCTGGGAGAAGTCCATGTTCGAAGTTTAGCACCAGACAATAACTGTCCAGTACGAACTCCGAACTTTTAAGTTCAGGTTCGTTCATCTCTAATTTTAAATTAAAATTTGCCAGGTTCAGCCAATTTTTGAGAAAAATTTGATTTGCGACAAAACGCAAGTACTCCGATTGCTCTGAAAACATATGTGTAATACTCTTAGAACATTTAGGACTGTATCCAACCCTTTACAAGTTTTTACAGTAAATACAGTGTTAGTAATGTCAAAGTGAAATATGGCTATAGATAAACACAGTATCTGTTCTTCATTTTTGTGCTGTCACACACTATCTGTAATGTTTATTCAGTGTTTTAAGGCCTTCTTTCCCTATCTCTATTGCTAAGCAGCTGTGAACTGTGACATGCTCTCATAATCCAAATTCACCTGATCAAGATTCACCGCTAAAATGGATGCTGCATTACCTGCATAGGATTTTATATAGGCTATGATTGACACTCCTGATTGGCTGTGCTATGTAATAGCTGCAATACATTACGGGTAAGGCCAGGTTCACATAGCGTTAACACAGCCCTTTCAACGCATAGTGTTGACGGGCTGCGTTACGCTATAGCATAACGCGATATGCGTTATGCTATACCGCTAGCCCTGATGCTTCATCAGCGCTAGCAGTGACGGAGCCTCAGACGCTGCAGCCCGCATCCGAGGCTCCATCAGTGAATAACGGCACATGGCTGTTCTCAAGGAAAAGTGAGCCTTCTCTGGTTGATGTTATCTTCTGCAATATGTAAAATGGCAGTGGTGTTTTTCACGTGTATCAAATCGCAAATTATTCAAATTCACAGGGTTCAGTGAAACTTGATTTTGCACCGAATGGATTCACTCATCTCTAGAATTGATGTTATTGGTGGTCTGTAGCTTTAATTTGAGGGAATCTGACATAAGAAAATTGTCTTTTAACCTGACCCAATCTTCTAGCAGGCATTTACAAGGTTAAAACAATCGTCTTTGCAGCTAAACTATGTTTAATGGTTTTGCTATAGTTTTAATTTAAAATCTGTGTAAAACTGTTCCCCTGAGTCTTTGGTGTGGTAAAGCATCCTAACCAAGTCACCGAGGGATTTTTCAAAAAAGTGTCCATTCCCTTTGATTGATCACTCGACAACCTGGTGACATCACAGCAGACATCTTTGATATGTACTCTTGTACCCTGCGGACTTATGATTGCCGAGGATTTCAGAGATGTCTGAGCTGGCGTCACCAACCTTTGGAGCATTCAAATAGAATGAGCGTGTTTTCCAAAGATTACTTGGTGACTAGGATTGTCACCTGCCCCAATGACTCGGGGTAACGGTTTTACAAACACAGTGGCAAGCTTTGAATTTATAACTATTTTCAAAGCTACAAAACATATAGTTTAGCTACAACATGATTGTTTAATTTCCTTCCCGAGTACGGGGTCAAGTTATTTGGCTATCTTCTGATATCAAGTTCTCTTTTCAGGCAACAAAGTTAGAGTATATTACCGGTATTAATGACATATGAAACTTCATGTGTACTAGACAAATATTAAAGGGAACCTGTCACCACTTTTTTGGCCTACTAGGTAAAAATATAATTTAATTGTCAGCTATGCGTTCCACAACTAGTTCTGAAACCCCCTGACTCCCCATGTATCATCCATAAAAATCTTTTTTATTTGTCCCTCTCTATATGTTAATCTGTTCAGTCCAGTCTGATGGGCATTGCCTCTGTTCCCTCACTCCACCCTTCCTCGGCTTGCTGTACGCATTCTTTGCTGTGAAGATCGCAGATCACGTACATATTTCGCGCGTGTGGATTGAAATGTGACCTTGCGCGTGCGCGGTATGCTTTGCCCAACTGAGAGCAAAGCCGAAAATCATTAGCATGCGCGAAATATGTACACGAGCTACGATCTTCACAGCGAAGAATGCATACAGCAAGCCGATGAAGGGGTGGAGTGATGGAACAGAGGCAACGCCCATCGGACCGGACTGAACAGATTAACATACAGCGAAGGAGAAATAAAAAAGGTTTTATGGGTGATACATGGGGAGTCAGGGATTTTCAGAAGTAGCTCTGGAACGCATAGCTGACACTCAATTAAATGGTATTTTTACCTAGTAGGCCAAAAAAGTGGTGACAGGTTCCCTTTAATGGGACTTTTATAGTTTTTATGACATATCAGTTGGATATGTGATATAAGTCTGATTGGTGGCGTCTGACTCCTGAGACCACCACTGATTCCAGTTGGATTCCACCAGTTGTGCAGGCCTCATAAAATACTCTCTCTCCACTCCTTCATTTCTGAAGACAGTGTACCATATCAACAAGCTTTCTGAATTCAGTAGTGGGTGATATATGTGCCGCAGGTGTAGTTTTTATTAAATGTACATTTTATTTGTAATTGCGATCACATTAGACTGTGTGCCAGGGGTCCATGGTATCAATGAGCTTATGGTGCCTGCCTACTTCCACCCTCCTATCACTGATTGACAGTTTGATTCTTATTACTGAGCGTAGTGACAAAACTATCAGTCAATGACTGGATGATGAGTGGGGTCGGAGAAAGACCGCAGATCATTGAATACCAAGGACTCCTGGCTCACAGCGAGATGTGAGATCTGCAACTAACAAAACTGTGCATCGCACAATAAAGACTCTGCAGTAGATATAATAGGATGCCGAAATCTGCATGTCTGTCATTACCTTATACTGCACTCGGAGGCGGAATAAAGAGGGTGAGGGATTTCCTTTAAAGTGAATGGGAGATACAGAAGCAGCTATGAATACTTGGCACTGTCCTGCTAACTAGTGGACGCCTGCTGCAAATTGCTTGGTGCAAACTGATATTTATCTAATGGTAACTTTAAAGAGCCTAGATTTTCCTAATGGATAGGTCATGTCACATTTTCCATAGAGAAGGTCTTGCGGGGGCATGGTACGTGTGTCTTGTGGTGGTGTCGGGACTGACTTCTGTATTATTGCCGTTTCCTGCATATTTCTAGAGCTATCTGTTATAAGACGGCATTTGTAGAAAACAAACAACAACCTTGATTTAATACAGATACATTCTTCAACGTCCCTACAGAATAACTTTCGCTCTGGGCCAAACCAAAAAGTAATAATTCTGTCAGTATAAAACCACCATATTTGTTTTAATAGGCTTAAAGCACAAGTCTGTAAAACGAACGTTAAATTATCTTTATATGGAGTTAAATATTCAGTTACTTAGCTTTTTTATGTGTTTGTTTTCATTAACCTTTTCCACGTTGGTTTCTTTGTCTTTTATTTGGCGCAATAGAAACATGTGTAGATCCTTATAGATTAGAATTTCATTACCGTCAATGAGAAGGTGGCCAAGCCATGCCTACAGAATGCAGCTTTATAGACATATTTACTTTATATAGCCATAGATAACTTCCATATATATTCGTGTATAAGCCGACCCGTGTATAAGCCGACCCCCCTAATTTTGTCACAAAAAACTGGGAAAACTTATTGACTCGCGTATAAGCCTAGGGTGGAAAATGCCGAAGCTACTGCCCTTATAATGCTGCACAGTGAGCGGCCCCTTACAATGATGCACAGTTATTAGTGGCCCCTTATAATGCTGCACAGTCAGCGGCCCCTTACAATGATGCACAGTTATTAGTGGCCCCTTATAATGCTGCACAGTCAGCGGCCCCTTACAATGATGCACAGTTATTAGTGGCCCCTTATAATGCTGCACAGTGAGCAGCCCCTTACAATGATGCACAGTTATTAATGGCCCCTTATAATGCTGCACAGTGAGCGGCCCCTTACAATGATGCACAGTTATTAATGGCCCCTTATAATGCTGCACAGTGAGCGGCCCCTTACAATGATGCACAGTTATTAGTGGCCCCTTATAATGCTGCTGCTGCCGCTGCCTCAATTAAAAAAAAAAAACTATAGACTCACCTCGTCCCTGCTGCTGCAGCTGCTGCTCCTCAGCGTTGCCGGCTCTGCACAGTGACTGTTCAGGCAGATGGCATCTGCTAACTACATCATGGCGCCCTCTGACCTGAACGTCACTGCCAGAGGAAGCAAGACAGCAGAGCGACGCGCAGCGGTGGAACGGGGGACAGGTGAATATGGCTCCCTCCACTATACTCACCTCTCCTAGCATGTCTCTTGCAGCCCCCGGTGCTTATTCCATCTTCTCAGCGCAGTTCTTCCTGCTTTCGTCGGTTACGTGGTGCCGCTCATTACATATGCGCACCACGTGACCGCTGAAATCAGGAAGAACTGCGCTGAAAAGATGGAATAAGCACCCGGGGCTGCAAGAGACATGCTAGGAGAGGGGAGTATGATTTACTACACCTCTGCCCGGCCGACCCCCGGTATATGACTCACGTATAAGCCGAGAGGGGGACTTTCAGCCCCCAAAAATGGGCTGAATATCTTGGCTTATAAGCGAGTATATACGGTATATGTGTTGCTCCAAAAATAAAGGGAACACATCCTAGTACATTGTGTTGTTTAAGTGTTCCCTTTATTTTTTTGAGCAGTATATACAGTGGGGCAAAAAAGTATTTAGTCAGTCAGCAATAGTGCAAGTTCCACCACTTAAAAAGATGAGAGGCGTCTGTAATTTACATCATAGGTAGACCTCAACTATGGGAGACAAACTGAGAAAAAAAAATCCAGAAAATCACATTGTCTGTTTTTTTTTCATTTTATTTGCATATTATGGTGGAAAATAAGTATTTGGTCAGAAACAAAATTTCATCTCAATACTTTGTGATATATCCTTTGTTGGCAATGACAGAGGTCAAACGTTTTCTGTAAGTCTTCACAAGGTTGCCACACACTGTTGTTGGTATGTTGGCCCATTCCTCCATGCAGATCTCCTCTAGAGCAGTGATGTTTTTGGCTTTTCGCTTGGCAACACGGACTTTCAACTCCCTCCAAAGGTTTTCTATAGGGTTGAGATCTGGAGACTGGCTAGGCCAATCCAGGACCTTGAAATGCTTCTTACAAAGCCACTCCTTCGTTGCCCTGGCGGTGTGCTTTGGATCATTGTCATGTTGAAAGACCCAGCCACGTTTCATCTTCAATGCCCTTGCTGATGGAAGGAGGTTTGCACTCAAAATCTCACGATACATGGCCCCATTCATTCTTTCATGTACCCGGATCAGTCGTCCTGGCCCCTTTGCAGAGAAACAGCCCCAAAGCATGATGTTTCCACCACCATGCTTTACAGTAGGTATGGTGTTTGATGGATGCAACTCAGTATTCTTTTTCCTCCAAACATGACAAGTTGTGTTTCTACCAAACAGTTCCAGTTTGGTTTCATCAGACCATAGGACATTCTCCCAAAACTCCTCTGGATCATCCAAATGCTCTCTAGCAAACTTCAGACGGGCCCGGACATGTACAGGCTTAAGCAGTGGGACACGTCTGGCACTGCAGGATCTGAGTCCATGGTGGCGTAGTGTGTTACTTATGGTAGGCCTTGTTACATTGGTCCCAGCTCTCTGCAGTTCATTCACTAGGTCCCCCCACGTGGTTCTGGGATTTTTGCTCACCGTTCTTGTGATCATTCTGACCCCACGGGGTGGGATTTTGCGTGGAGCACCAGATCGAGGGAGATTATCAGTGGTCTTGTATGTCTTCCATTTTCTAATTATTGCTCCCACAGTTGATTTCTTCACTCCAAGCTGGTTGGCTATTGCAGATTCAGTCTTCCCAGCCTGGTGCAGGGCTACAATTTTGTTTCTGGTGTCCTTTGACAGCTCTTTGGTCTTCACCATAGTGGAGTTTGGAGTCAGACTGTTTGAGGTTGTGCACAGGTGTCTTTTTATACTGATAACAAGTTTAAACAGGTGCCATTACTACAGGTAATGAGTGGAGGAAAGAGGAGACTCTTAAAGAAGAAGTTACAGGTCTGTGAGAGCCAGAAATCTTGATTGCTTGTTTCTGACCAAATACTTATTTTCCACCATAATATGCAAATGAAATGAAAAAAAAACAGACAATGTGATTTTCTGGATTTTTTTTTCTCAGTTTGTCTCCCATAGTTGAGGTCTACCTATGATGTAAATTACAGACGCCTCTCATCTTTTTAAGTGGTGGAACTTGCACTATTGCTGACTGACTAAATACTTTTTTGCCCCACTGTATACTGGGTGACTTTGCTGAATGGACTTCAAACAATTTTAATAGGAAGTTTCCAAGCATTGGCGCTGCCAGGATAACATGTGACATCCTGCCATCTATACAGCTGCTGTAGTCCATCGAGCCTTGTCTCGTAATTCTGCAATCAGCAGCTATACCTTCCCCCATCACAGCCTTCCACATGCATCCCCTATAGGTCTGTTTTATCTCCAGCCTCCACTTTCTTTCTGAACATTGAAGCAACTTATATGATATATTAAATACATACCTATAAGTGTGAATGCTCATTGCCCCTTCATTCATGGTTTGTACAGGCTACCCTTGCATTACTAAGCTGCTTATCACTTGCATTAAATATTATTTTAATAGTTTTTTGCAATTGTAGTAAATCAAATAAAATATTTTTAAATCATTTAGGAAAATGTTAAAAAAAAAGTCTAAAAGCAAACAGATGAACGGCCATGGAAAGGGATGAAACAGTGTTTGCATTAACAGAACCTTACAATGGCGGAAGGATGTAATAATTCAGTCTGACTGTGTCTAGTATAAATGTACATTCATGTATGTGACTGAAAGAAGCATTGATTCCAAGGCTGATCGAAAGGCAATTTGCATGGTTAACATATTCCGTTGAATAGACATTAGCATTTTAATTAGTGACTCTACATGTTATTTTCCATTGTCGTTCTTGATGAAAGGACGTACTTTGCCCTTTATCAAACTTTTAGGTAACAAAAACTGAATATTTTATACGTTTTAGGCCTTATGTAGAACGTACCAGTGACTGAAAGGCTTTTATTTCCTAGTTTGCTATGGAGAAAGCTAGAATATGATTGGCTACTATATGTAATAGATCAGCGTGGGGGGGGAGTCATCTGTACTAGTTTTATTGCACTAAAGTATCAAATTAAATAGAAACAAAGATCCTTATTTATAAAGAAAAGTTTTTGCCACAAATCAGGCTTAAAATAGTTTAAAATATGAAAAGTTTTTGTGGAGCTTATAAAATATAGCATTTTTACGTCAGCTCCACCAACTTTTTAGCATGAAGTGGTATAAATCACATTAGAAATGTCCATATGTTTCCGAGAGGCGCACACTTCTTCATGACTCTGACTCCATTGGACTGAAGTTCAAAAACACCAGTCTGGAGGAATTAGGGTTAAGAGCTTTTAGCGAATGCATACGTCATGGAGCAGCTATGGATATATAGAACAGGCTCAGCTGTCACTAAGGGCTCGCTCACACTGGTGTATAACATGGCCGAGCACTATCCAGTGTTTTACATGATATCACGCGGCCAGTGTTATAATATGGGGCCGTGCAGATCTGCCATTATTTTCTCATGCCGATCTCTGCTGTATGACCACTTATAGGTATGTGCACACCTTAAGTATTTGGCACAGACATTTCTTCATCTCTTGGCAGGAAAAACACAGTGGCAAAAACATGCGTTTTTGCCACATTTTTAATGAGTTTTTTTATGTGTCTTTTTGTTGCAGATTTTTTCCACTCATTAGTATGAGTGAAATCTGCAGCAAAAAAGAATTGACATGCTGCAGATTTAAATCTGCATCAAAAGTATGCAGCGTGTAAATTTCCCAGAGGAGCATTGCACGGCGAATAAGCCTCCTTACATTGACAAGCCAGAGCTGGTATGTCACTCTCCACAAGGAGAAGCATTACCCTTTAGACCTCAGTCCAGAGCCTCTCACCTAGCCAAATCAGTTCTCATACTTTGCACTGATGAGGGTCAATAGCCCGAAACACCATGTCTGCAAATTGAGATTCTGATTTGGCTTTTATCCTAAGTCATATTACAAGACTCGTTAAAGGGTTGATTGTGACTTGTAGGATCGCTACTACCAACAGGCGGTGCTATAGAGTTCAAGTCCTCTTCCTCTCTGAAGAGGCAATTTGAAAATCATTTTCCCAGAGGAGCATTGCACGGCGAATAAGCTTCCTTACCTTGACAAGCCAGAGCTGGTATGTCACTCTCCACAAGGAGGAGCATTACCCCTTAGACCTCAGTCCAGAGCCTCTCACCTAGCCAAATCAGTTCTCATACTTTGCACTGACGAGGGTCAATAGCCCGAAACACTGTGTCTGCAAATTGAGATTCTGATTTGGCTTTTATCCTAAGTCATATTACAAGACTCGTTAAAGGGTTGATTGTGACTTGTAGGATTGCTACTACCAACAGGCGGTGCTATAGAGTTCAAGTCCTCTTCCTCTCTGAAGAGGCTATTTGCATACATGAGATTTAGGAATTCTCATTCGCTTTGTCAGAGTCAGGAAACCCTTTGCACAGAAAAAAAATGACAAATCTGCAAATTGTGCACAGGTCCTAAATGTTGTCTTTGACAACTACACTTAGGTGGTGGGATTCTGCTAGGGCGTCCACTCGCAGGCAGGTTCAAAGCCACTATGGGGATTAAAAAATAAACTGAAAAAAAAAAGTTTTTAAAAATAAATACAAATTCATTCATAAATATTGCAAAATAAAGAGATTAAAAAAATATAAGAAAGCATATTTAAAAAATAAATAAATATTTGACATTGCCATATCTGTTTAAAAGTCCAATACATCACAATATAAAATTATTTAACCCATAAGGTAAAAGCTGTATAAAAAATAAACAGAATTACATTTTTTTTTACTTTCCCTACAGCCCACCCAAAATGCCATAAAAGTCAAATCAAAACATATTATGTGTCCAAAAGGGCTACCAATAAAAACTAATGATTGGCACACAAAAGTCAAGCCATCAAACAGCTCCATTGAAAGGAAATGAAAACAGTGATGGGTCTCGGAAAATGGTGACACAAACCAATATTTATTTCTTCAAAGTTCCAATTTTTTTAAAACGCTAAAATAAGAATAAATAAAAAGGAATGAAAAACATTGAAGTGGAATTTTTTTTTGGGGGGGTCTATTTTTTGAATTGAACAAATTGCAGTTGCTATTGGGGAATATTTGACGTGAGCAATAATTACTAACAACTTATAAAAGAAGGACACTGCCATCAAATAAATATGTCACAAGGGAATAGAAAAATAGATTTCATACAATGAATTTCCCCCAACGACACTCCGGAGTGTAGTTGAAAGATGTAGATGTTCTTCTAACCGGAACCCTTCTTTCCAGCAACCCTCGGTAACGTGTCACATGCTCCACTCTTCAGAACATGGCTACATTTCGCTACTTTTTGTTCTTTATTTAGCATTCGATACATTTTGAAACATAAGAGCCTTCCTTCCGTGTTTTAAATCTCAAGACAAAAGACTGTAGTGAAAGGGACCTCATGTCCTTTTTCTCTTCAAAGTATTTTTTTTATCTAACGGATTTGCTGTAAAATAAAAGTCAGTGAAACGAAGATTTTTTTCCCGTGTGATTTTATATGGTCTTGATACTTTCCAGTTGTAGAAACTTTCTTGGTATATATCAGGTATGAGGTAATGGAAGGCCCTTATTCCATCTATTTTACATTTATATCAGAATATTTTTATCTCTTAATATATCTAGTATTTTTCTCACATAGAAAACAATATATAATAATGGTCAGATATCTCTACATTCCAAAGTTATCCTAACTGACCTACCTTATTTTTTGGTTTATAAGACGCACTTTTTTTCCTCCAAATTTGGGGGGGGAATGGGAGTGCATCTTATAATGTGGACATACCTTAGAGGGTCCCGGGGTCGCTGCTGGAGGCTAGAGTGGCACATTGCTGCAGGCCACAGGCTGGGATGTGGGGGTGTTCCGATGTGCGCAGCTACGGGTGTTCCATGGTGCGGGGGCTCTGCCAACATTTTGTGAAAGCCCAGAGCCCCGCACTTATATGGTTTACTGTGCAGTGGAGTCCAGTAAAATGGCTGCCGGAGGCAGAACATACACAGATGGTGATCTCGTCACCAAGATCTCAACAACGGGACCCCGCTTCACCACAGCCACCACCCCCGGTAAGCAATAGGATGCATGGATTTTTTTTTTCTCTTCACCTAAAAATTTGGGGTGCGTCTTATAATCCACAAAATACGGTATATAAGTAACCCAACTTCAATTAGGCCATGTTCCCACAATGAATATTTGATGCATTTATGATGCTCCAGATTTTCTTTACCAATTAGCTATATTAGGTTTTTTGTATTTTTTAAAGTCAATTTTTTTACATGGGTTTTTGTTGTGGCAGAATTTTTGCTGTGGTTTCTGTCTACTGTTGGTATTTCATGTTTTAAGTAAAACTGCTGTGTGTTGGATATTCGTGTTACTTATGACTTGTATATGAACTGTTGAATTGTAAAGTGCTGAGGAATATGTTGGCACTATATAAATAAAGATTATTATTATATGCAGTTACGTAGTTTTGACAAAACTTTATTATTAAAGGTGTTGTCCACAACTAGGACAACCCCTTCTTCATCAAAATTTTTGGTGTTGATTAAATAATAAAGCCTATACTCACCTTGCGTGCCGGAACCGTTCCCATCGTGTCGGCACTCTATCTCCTGGGGCTTTTGTGAAGTTGTTGTGACACATGATGCCGGCACCCAATCAGTACTGATGACACTATCTCCACCTTCAGACAAATCGAACATGAAGAGGAAGTTCAGGCTGATCTTGGCCTTCCTTTTCCTGGAGGCGGGATAGTGACGCTGTTTGGGCACTTGCGTCACGTGTCGCAACAACAACACGGGAGCTCCGGTAGATGGAGTGCTGACAATGAGGGAATGGTGCCAGCATGGGAGGTGATTATTTGCTTTATAATTTTATTGGGGACAAGGGAGGGGTATGAGAAGAAGTTGTCCAAGTTATGATTCTAATTACATGCGTTTTTATATATGAATTTTCCTCATGTCATTCAATTCTATAAGGAAAATGTGCAAATAAAATTTAGCAGAGAAATTGACATGTGGATTTCAAACACGAACAGCAGGTCAATTTATGTTGTGTTAAAAAAAGTATAGTGGATATGAGATTTCTATAAATGCCATCAACTTTGCTTGAACTGATGGCCACATGCACACTATCAGTATTTGGTCAGTATTTCACCTCGGTATTTGTAGGCCAAAATCAGGAGAATTACAGAGGAAAAGTATAATAGAAACCCGTCACCACTTCTATATTTATCACCCACTCCTGGTTTGGGCTTACACATACTGAGGTAAAATACTGACCAAATACCCAACATGTGAACATGGCCTAAACTGCTGCATTTTTTGTGCAGTGAAAATATACAGCATCAAAAACGACAAATGCTCATTGTAGTAACTTTGCCTTATGCCACATTCACATGCTGCAGTCATGCTGTGGCTGAAAACTGCCGCATCCTTGTGCTGCTGAGATCTTTCCACTACTTTCCTGCACAATCACTTTATTCTTTTTTACAGAAATAAACCATGGAGTCATTACCATCAGCAGCATGGCCTTACAGGTGAAAAACAGCAGTTTCCCTGCAAGATAAAGTGATTGTGCAGGGAAACAGTGGAAAGATTGCAGAGACACAGGGACGTTAGTTCAGCAGGTGGAATGATTTTTGTGATTGATGATTGTTCTTTGCGTCACATAGACCTGAGAACAATGACAAATTTAGTACACAGAACGATTGCATTAAAGCGGCAGTCTGGCACTTAAACACTAATGGCCCATTGTTAGGCTAGGTCATTAATGTCTGATCATTGGGGGTGGGACACCCAGTGTTGGCAGCAGAGGGACTGCTCAGTTAGGCCGGGGTCAGACTTGAGAGAAAGTCGCACGAGTCTCGCACGTCAATACCCGACACCGCTGCCTGCACTCGGATCGGAGCATTCAGATGCATGTATTTCTATGCAGCTGAACACTCTGGTCCGAGTGCCGGCGGCAGTGCCGGGTATTGACGTGCGAGACTCGTGCGATTTTCTCGCAAGTCTGACCCCGGCCTTGCGGAGATGCACAGCACAGCTTCGTTAATGGAAAAGCCGCCGTGGCCGGGTAGCGTATATCTATCCCCTATTGATTGGAACAGGGGGCGGATGTGCAGTAGATGTGCAGTACCCGGCTGTGACCACTATACAGTCCAGCTGATTGGCGGTGGTGCCTTGTGTCGAGCCCCTACCACCGATCAGATATTGATTACCTTTCTTAAGGATAGATCATGATCAATGTTAATTAAATTCCCAGACAACGCTTTTATTGATTGTTCTGTGTGTATGAAAATGCTGTCAGTTTGTCTAAACAGTTTATCAAATGGTCGCCAGTCAGCTTACATGTAGCCAACCGGCGGTCCTTTAACGGTCACAGATTAAATGCTAACCCCCCCTAGTTACAGACAGTTCTTTAAGATTTGGGCAAATATGACATCACCTCCTCCACAACAAACTAGACTAACACCGCAGCCTCCTCCCCCACTGCTCCTGTTAGATACCATCTTCCTTAACAACATAAGTGTTGCGTAGCAACATCTGATTCTTACCATATGACATCTGCAGGAGCAGGGTACATCATATACATCATATACAGCCCTCTCTCCTGCCTCCTGCCATTACCTTACTATATCTATCTGATGTTATTACCGTATAGCTTTCTATATTAATCAGCCCATGCAGCTTTCTCTATAGGAGAATTCTGTATATAGCACCTCTTCTAAACGGCAAATGGACGGCCACTCTATACAGCTTTAAGGCTATGTTCACACGTTGCATTTTTGCTATGCGTTTTTTCTGCAGGCAAGCCCTGCTCTCTTGGCAGTACAGAAGCTGCTTACAAAAAGCAGGTTTTGCTGTGTTTTTGTTGCATTTTTGAGGCACATTTGCTAAGGTTTGCCGCATTTTTTTGCTGCATTTTTATTGTCTTTTCTGCATGCTGATAAAGTTTAGCGCCCGGCAAATAAACATGATGCAACTTCCTTAGGTTTTTGCACCAAAAACACAGCAAAACCTGATACCTGTGTTTTTGGCTGCATTTTCGCACTTGCTCATTGCTTTCTATGGGTGAAAAAATGCTGCAAAGACGCTGAAAAAAGTGACAAGCTGCAGTTTTAGAAACCGTAGCAGTTTTATGTGTGCGCATTAGATTTCTGAACTCTCATAGCTTTTGCTGATACTGTAAAATGCAACTTAAAATTTGCATAAAAAATACACAGCAATAACACAATGTGTGAACATAGCTTAAAAGAAATCCAACGTCCAGTCTACTTGGGGGATATTCATCACATAGTATTACATTTAGTACAATATAGTCATAATTGCTCTATGATTATAAGTTATTTTCTGTCCGTTTTACCCACTAAAAGTCATTTAAAGTGAATGTAACTTGAGCAATATAATAATAATAATCTGCTGCATGTGAATTTATGGTGGACTTTTGCTGTGGATTTTTTTGGGATCGCCCGTTTGACATTGCAGAACAGGGACGGACATATCATTGTTGCCATTTCAGCCATGATCCTCAGAAGATTTATTAGGTAATATGTGAATGAGCAACCAATCACAGAGCAGTTTACATTTCTTAGGCTGTGCTTGCAAACTGCGCTGCCTGTGATTGGTTGTAATGAACAACAAAAGCATTTTTTTCTTTTAAATGGTTTGCTTGCTGAAATTAATGGGAGCTGATGTGTGAAGCCCATATTTCAGGAACCGTGTGGCAGATTTCTAAAAAATCAGAATACTTAGAGGAACAACAGGAGTAAACAAGAGCAAAAAGTGGTCACTTTTTCCCTGGTGACGGGTCCTCTATGAATGATCCTTTCATGATTATTGGATTTAACCATACCGGGGCATGAGATTAGAGGGAACTGAAATTAAATTAAACTTTCAATTACAATTAATTTTGTTGTGCATGTCTTTATTTTTTCCTGCTTTTGATTATATAATGTAAAAAATTAAAAAAAAGTTATAGACTTTGCACTTTCTATGAAGCTGGGCAACAACACAAGTCTATTGTAAGTGCCATGTGAATGAGCCTCAGAGATCAGGCAGTTCCTGGTGGTGGCGGAATGTCCCATTGGCAGCGATGGAGGCCTGGAGCCTTCAATGTGCGGCACATGTGTACTCTGTAGACTCAGTCTACATAAATGACTGCCAGTAATAAGTACTGAATTGGGCCAGCTGCTACCTTTTTGTCTCCAGTCAAGGAATGATTATCACCACCCTGGGGGGAAAAAGTGGAAGGTGGGAAGCATAAGTGAAGTCATTGTTGAGAGGAAGAAGTTACTCTTTTCCTGTTTTGACAGGAAATGGAGACAAATGTGCTTCCTGACCATTTTCTCATTAGAGAATTAGCTTTTTATTGACCTTAAGGTTAGACACATTTCAGCACCATGAAGACTGGTAGACGTGCTTTCTGCCTAAATATTTATATGTTGTTTGGTCAATTATACAGGAAATTTAGAAGAAATTAATTGAATTATATTTTGGATCACATTAATTTGCCAAGGTGCCGATGTTATTGAGCAGAGAATGTATTGTATTGCTAGGTGCTTATCAGGGCTTTCTATAGTTAATTGGATTATTACACACAGTCATGTCGGTGCTGCTATAACGTCTAGTTGTAACAAGGTGGCACGGGGTGGTAGTTGTGGGTGAGTCCTTTAAGCAACAATCAGTGAGCACCCTAGCACTTTGTACATGAAAAGATAAATAAAGTCCTGGTGCGGCTATACAGTTGGTTAACTCTGTTACTCTAGCTTCTCGCTCCAAGTTTCTTTGAAACACCACCCTCTATCTTCGCACCACTGACTCTCTCCTTCTCAACAGTGTTTGGCTCCACCTTAAAGTCACTATCAGCCGCCATCTTTAACTCTTTTACAGCTGTCACCTTCAAAGTTCCAGGAATCTTTTTCCCCAGTGCTTTAGCTGCAGAGCTTCTGGATTAAATCCTGCCAACTACATCAAATGTAATAAGGTGGCACAGGGTGGTAGTCATGGGTGAATCCATTAAGCAACAGTCAGTGAGCACCCTGGCACCTTGTACATGAAAAGATAAATAAAGTCCTGATACTGCTATACAGTGGGTTACCCCTGTTACTCCAGCTTTTGGCTCCAAGGTTCCTTTAAACACCACAAAGTCACAGTTCTTTTCCAACAGTTGAACTTTGCTAAACAGCAAGTCATCCATCACATCAGCAGCACAATTCGCACAGGGAAATGTTTCCTGTACTTTCCCTTCCTCTGCCATCCGGGCAGTCCCTTTGGACAGTAAATGTCCCACCTCTACCTTCAGCGTCAACAGCTCCCTGTCAGCTCCTTGTCCTGTTCCAATAGGGAAAGATGACGGGAACGCCATCTGAGTTGCTCCCACCCCAGTCTTAGACCCCGAATCCTTCTTGGGGATGATCCTGTTGAGCTGGTGCCCATTTACACTGTTCTTCAGCTGGGGGGCCCCTTACTGCCATCCGCAAACTTATCCCCCACAGACTGTAACTGTCTCACTGTATGCGTTCTGCCCTTGGGCAGACGGCCCGGGTGTCTGACAGACCCAGGAAGTATCTGTCCTATATCTCCCTGCTCTGTGCTGTTCTGCTTTGTGCCCCTCCCATCTACTTAACTCCTATGCTGTCAATACCTTACTACTCTTACATCTATTCTCTATCTCTAATGTGCCCCCCTCTTTTATAGTCCCCTTACAGTCCTATACTACTTCCCAAACTATCCCTAAGCCTATTCGCAAAATATAACAAATACATTTGCATTACAATACACACATTAGTAAAACATTAATAAAATGTCAGGGTGAGACAGATGAACAGCGTTCAGGAGAGAGAAGGTACATGAGGGTCCCCACCACTTCCCTACACAGTCTACATGGACATTAACTCTCTAGTTAACCCTTGGCTAAAAAAAAGACAAGTTCAATAACTGCTCTATAGGTTAAGCCAGGTTCACACGTCTGAGTCTCATGGTTCATGTAAAAACCGCAATATGCAGACTATTTGCGGATCTCTTGCCCCAAACACAACAGTGTCATAGGCATAAATATGACTGCTGAACTCAGATAAGGGAACTCATGGCTGGTATGGAAACAATTGATTTATATTTAGCATTTTCCATATATACAGGGTGGGCCATTTATATGGATACACTTGGGTGGGCCATTTATATGGACACACCTAAATAAAATGGGAATGGTTGGTGATATCAACTTCCTGTTTGTGGCACAATAGTATATGGGAGGGGGAAAACTTTTCAAGATGGGTGGTGACCATAGCGACCATTTTGCAGTCAGCCATTTTGGATGCAACTTTATAAATGGCCCACCCAGGTGTATCCATATAAATGGTCTACCCTGTATATACATCTGTCTATCATCTATCTGTCTGTCTATACATCTATCTATCTATTATCTCTCTCTCTCTCTCTCTATCTACCTATCTATCAATCTATCTAGCTATCTACTACCTATCTATTTATCTATCTGTCCATTCATTATAAAAAACTGTAACAAACATTGTATATAGAGAATTTAAAGTGATGCAGTTAAAGTTCCCCATATACAATGTTGTTTTGGTTTATATAATAAAGATATAAAATGAAGATACTGAGTGCCCACCAGCCACGACAAGGCATACATTTTTTTTAAAGGTACCCTATCCATTTCTATCATGCATGCTTTTCCTGGGAAAAAAGTCTACATATTGATTGGGCATGTATAATTCAAAGCTAATACAACATACAACATAATGCCAAATTAAAACCAGGGTATTTCAGAGACAGTAATGACCAGACTGACAGTGTATCAGTCCGACCAGAATTTATACCTTCATATTTGTCTAGAACACGGTAAAATCAGGTTGGGAGACTTGTAGTCAGCTGATGAATTGCAGTCTGCATGAGGACCGTAAATTGCAGCAATATGAAACTGGCCTTAGACTGATAGGAGAAGTGCCCAGATAATTGTGGAGCAGTCACCTCCTCCAAATATATACTGCAAAGAGAAAACTGACCAGCACTACTTTTTCATGCTTGTTTTATTCTGTTAAGAAGTCTATCTATCTATCTATCTATCTATGTATCTATCTTTTCAGTGAGCTAGTTAAATTGTGACACATTTTGTCACCTTCATTTATCGCACTCACAAAAGCACCTTTGCCAAAAGATGAAAGTAAAAATTTTTCTCTAAAGATAATTTGCTAATATGTTTCATCCAGTATCAAGTCATGTGAGATTTTAATTGCTTAGTAGTGATTTTTTTTCGAAAGGAAATTTGTCACCCGGAAATTAACCATTGGTTTACAAATGCCCTAAGAAACAGCAACCTATGCCCTCTGGGTAACTCTCTGAACTCCTGTTTAAGAAGCCTACCCGTAAGATCCTTTGTTGAGGAGGCAAAATACTAAACTATAGGTGCCAGAAATTAATACAATGTAGTGGAGCGGAAATCTAGAGATAATTTCACCTACTTGAGCTATAGATCATGTAGTATTAAAGAGGAAATTAGATAGCAAGTTGGATTGGTTACGGAGTTCTAGGGCATAAAAGATTGAAAAGGCGGAATATATTTTATTGAGGAGATAGTAACCAATATTCCCTCGGTAACCATGCAGCTTTAATCAAGTAAAAAACAAAAAATTTGGAACATGATTAGTTTGATTTTCACCTTTTCACCTGAATCTCCATCTAGTTTGTCCATCACCAACTTTTCCAGTATGACGTAACACATTACATTTGTTTTGACTGAAACTAATTAAAATTAAACAAGCGCACTACCAAACATAAGAAGTTCATGTCTTCCAGAACAATACGTCAGGAAGAGTAGTTAATGATGTTTTTTGAGTGGTGAGGAGGGCAATGAAGCCTGCAGAACGAAATATAATGTATTTTTAGCTGTACAAATAAACAATACCATTTGACTCTATTGTAACATGAACCATTTTTTCATCCTTAAAAACGAACTAAATATAGAAAATGAAAATATGTGTATATAAAAAAAGCAAATCTATTTGTGGATGTGAAAGGTCTATTCCAGTATTGTTTACTTATTTCTATGAATCGCTTACTGCTTGTTGGCTTCACAATGTCTCCAGCGAGCAGTGTTGCCTTCACCAACAAAGATACCTTCATCTTAGGCAAATAAGTCAAGACAAACTTCTACCACATAAATTCATTATATATACAGTATACATATTTACATTAGATTTAGGATATAAAATCTAATTGAGCACTATTCACAAATCTAGATATCATCTATGTGAAAAGAAAGTTGTTTGATGCAATCCCTTCTCTAAACTAGTTTCAAAATTTCTGTAAGCTGCTGCAACTACGTGTATAACAGCTCATCTACTGCTGCCTGACCGTTGGACTGTGTTATGACCATCCGATCATTTTTGCCCCTTTGCTTGGATCCACTATTTCACTGGTATTTTGATCCCGGTCTATGACCTAACTTATGCCTTCATCTTTTCCCTTAATGTACTATGTGCTCTCTTGGTGCTGACCCAGGATTGTCTGACTTTTCTGCCTCATGGCTTGTCTATGATTAGTGACCAGTGTCATATTTTAACTGGCGAGTCAGAGAATTGACTATATTGCCTATTCCAGAAAGACTGTGGACTCATTTGTCATAGATTTCATTACAGATTTGCCTTTGTCTGGTGGAAAAACTGTTATTTGTGTGGTAGTTGACTGATTCAATGAACAATCTCACTTAGTTCTATTATCTGGGGTTATGTAATGCTTTAATGCTTTCCAGGTTATTTATCATTCATATGGTGATATTGCATGGCATTACTTTGAACATTACATCTGATATGGGGGTGCAATTTTTCTTTAAATTCCAGAGGGCATTTTGTAGGAAATTGGGGACTGATTTCTCGTTTTCCTATGCTTACCACCATGAAAGCAATGGTCAGACAGAGAGGATGAATCAATCTTTAGAACAAATTTTAAGATGTTTTCTTGCTGCTCAGCAGGAGGACTCATTTTTGCCTCTTGCTGAGTTCGCCTTAAGCAGTCTGGTCAATGAGTCCACTGGAACCTAGGATTTCTTTTCTAATTATTGTTTTCATGCTCATTTTGGTAAATTTCTATGATGAGTTCTGGGTGTTATTGAGGAGAGCTAGGGAAACTTGGGGATGTCTGGAAAGAGGTTCAGAGGAATATTGGGGTGGCTCAGTTTTGTCAAAAAGGTGAGGTCAATAGGATACGTTCAGCGGGTTCAGCTTTTAAAGTTTAGTGATAAAGTTTGGTAGCAATCCAAGAATATTATTCTAAAAGTACCTTAGGTGATGTTGGGTCCTAAATTTATTGTCCTGTGTGAAATTCTTGAGGTAGTCAATCCCGGTGCTTTTAGAATAAAGCTTCCACAGTCTCTTCATGTCACTAGTGTGGACTATGAGGTGCAGAGGATTGTGGATTTTTGGGGTGTCCAAAATTCACTCCAATATCTTTTTCATGGGAGGGGATACAGACCCGAGGAGAGATCCTGGGTTCCAGCTCATTTGGTGAATGCTGATCGTTTGATCCAAGCTTTTCATCGTATGTTTTCTAGGAAACTTGGTGGCCCCTCTAGAAAAGAGGGTACTGTCAGTATTCCTTCTCGCAGTGTGTCTAGGACTCAGCGATGGACAGCTTTGTCATTCTATCCTATGCTGAGCTGTCAGCGCTTTGGCAAAAATTAAGAGACCACTACAAAATTTTCAGTTTGTCTGATTTTTCCCTTTATAGGTATATTTTTGAGTAAATTGCTCTTATACTCTATAAACTACTGACAACACGTCTTTGAATTTCAAAGCACTACATTTTGTATTTATTTTCAGAAAATGAGAAATGGTCAAAATAACAAAAAAAATGCTGTGCTTGCAGACCTCAAATAATGCTATGAAAACAAGTTCATAATCATTTATAAACAACAATACTAATGTTTTAACTCAGGAAGTGTTCAGAAATCAATATTTTGTGGAAAATCCATGATTTTTAATCACAGTTTTCATACGTCTTGGCATACTTGCCACCAGTCTTTCACACTGCTTTTGTGTCACCTTATGCCACTCCTTGTACAAAAATGTAAGCAATTCTTCTTTGTTTGATGGCTTGTGACTATCCATCTTCTTCTTGATTGCCTTCCAGAGGTTTTCAATGGGGTTCAGGTCTGGAGATTGGGCTGACCATGACAGGGATTTGATGTGGTAGTCCTTCATCCACACATTGATTGACCTAGCTGTGTGTCATGGCGCATTGTCCTGCTGGAAAAATCAGTCCTCAGAGTTGAGGAACATTGCCTGAGCCGAAGGAATCAACTGTTTTTCCAGGATAACCTTGTATGCGGCTTGATTCATACGTCCTTCACAAAGATTAACCTGTCCAATTCCAGCCTTGCTGAAGCATCCCCAGATCATCACCGATCCTCCACCAAATTTCACAGTGGGTGCAAGACACTGTGGCTTGTACGCCTCTCCAGGTCTCCGTCTAACCATTAGACAACAAGATGTTGGGCAAAGCTGAAAATTAGACTCATCAGAGATTACCTTACTCCAGTCCTCTATGATCCAATCCTTATGGTCTTTGGCAAACTTCAGCCTGGCTCTCCTTTGCTCCTTATTGATGTAAGGCTTTTTTCTACCTTTACATGACTTGAGCTCTGCCTCTAGGAGCCTGTTACGAACTGTTCTTGCCGTGCACTTCACCCCAGCTGCCATTTGCCATTCCTTTTGTAGGTCACTTGATGTCATCCTGTGGTTGCTGAGTGACATTTGAATAAGATGACGGTCATCCCGGTCAGTGGAGAGTCGTTTTCACCCTCTGCTGGTCTGTAGCTTTGTTGTCCCCAATGTCTGCTGCCTGACCTTTTTGTAATGGACTGCCTTCTTAGAAATTTTAAGGATGGCGGCAACATGACTCTCACTTTATCCCTCTGTTAGTAAAGTCAGAATTGAGCCCTTCTATTCCACACTCAAGATTTTTCTTTTCAACTCCATTGGCATAGTTAAAAGTTATTTTTTAATTCCTATTACTTTTGGGATATTACTAGCACTTTTTTCTGCCATCCAGCTTGTCCTATTGCAAGAGGATTGTGAACATCAACAGCAGGGTTTTTTTATACTTTCCTGAGTTAAACAAGATTTGGTTCAGGTGATCACCTAATCAGAAGCACATTAAGTAGAATGAGGTGTACTCTGGTTGGAATTCAACTGACACGGGAATAGAATGGCTGTCAGACATGTAGAGAAGCTGATTTTTATAAAACTGTGCAGTGGTCTCTTAATTTTTGCTAGAGCTGTATATAGTTATACAAATCTAAAAAGGAGACAGCACACCCAAACTAGCGAATAAGTAATGTTGATGAATAGAGGATCCTTATTTTTTTCACTATTTTGGATGTATTGAGACCTTCTTTGGATTTTTATGCCTTTGATTCAAATCTTTGGCAGTATCCTTGGGGGAATTTTCACCCACTTAGGCAATGCTGCTTATATATATATATATATATATATATATATATATGTATGTATCTGTAACAAGAAAAAGGATTTAACATCCGAAATATTGCCACGCCATTGGTCATTAAAGTTCACCTTTTTTTATGTCGTCTGCTGTTTCCCTGTTTTTTGCTATTTATATACTGTATATATATACAGTATATATATATATATATATATAGACACACACACACACGGGAATAACTATAAGTTCGGCCACTGTATGTATGTATGTATATATATATATATATATATATATATTAATTTATATAAAGTATGATGTGCAAAATTAAAATGTATAATTTTTGCCTTTGTACACATAACTATATTTAGTATATTAAGCTCATTTAGTTTAACAACTTTTTTACTATGAGCAATGTGATCAAAGTTACCGCTATTATAGTAATTTCTTATAAAGACACTGCTGAAAAACACAAAATATTTAATAAAGCAAGTATAGTGATTCATTTATAAAAGGTACAAGTCAGAGGCAGACATGTCAATGGGGTAAACTGTGCGACCGCACAGGGGTGCAAGAGGTCAGGAAGACAAAAATCCCCCTCCAAGCAGGTGTAGATTATGAGGAGTTTGGGCTGTAAAGGGCCCATATGTGGTGCTTACACACGGGCCTCTTCTGCCTGTGTCCGCCAGTGGTACTAGTGCATGTGAACACGCTGTGCACCAAGCTACTACCAGCAGATGTGTAATTGCTCACATTTCACTTAAGTTTTCTAAAATAGACGTAAGAAGAGAGCAATATTGCTCGTCATCATATCTAACATTTCCAAAAAAAGGAGAAATGTTGCACGCAGCTTCGTTTCCTATTTCGCTTTAGTGTTTATGTGCGCATTGTGCCACTTGTGATATATTTCTAACAAAATATTTACTTTGTAGTTTTAGTAATGAGCGTGAAAGCTCCTTAAGCTGAGAGGGATAAACGCACAGAGTGAAGGCATGTGGGAGTCACTCCTGAGTGGTTACAGACCTGCTGACTGGGTTTAAAGTGCTTACATAATCCTATGGCATTACCAGCTGGCATTGAAACGTCCACTGGGGTGGCAGTTGGTATCAGTTTACATCTGGAATGTAACCATAAAAAAACGAGGTCTAAACTGGAAAATTTGGAATCTGACGTTTCATTACTGTTTAAACATATGCTAAATACCTTATCCAGCGGGCTGCAGTAGAAGGAAATATTACAAGTTGCATCAGGCACCTTACCAAAAGTCTCACTGGTTCTCCATATTAATGTATGACTGTAAATGGATCTGTAACTGACTCAAATGTAATAGAAAAAAAAAGATTTGAAATCAGACTTTTTTTGTTGAAAATTTGCTGCTCAAAAAATTTCCTCCTGTCTTTTATCCCAAACTGGCAATTATATTCCAATTTTCTTGGTATTAAAAGAACACCTTGTGCCCGTCTGCATCCTCCCAGCCATGTCACTAACCAATCACCATAACAACGTGTTCCGAACACAGAATTCAAATAGAAAGATATTCTTAGTTTCGGATTCCTTCCAATAAATATTATACATATTTAAGGATCTGTTGTGTACCAGAAGAACATGTTGGCTTTCCTGGCACTGAAACAACTCAGTGATTTTATTAGGGATTGAATGTCACTCATAGATTTTAATATAATATCAGATCTCTATAGTATGCCTGTGTTTTTTTATTTTTTGCTTTTTTTTCATATTCCGTAAGTGTTGCTACACAGAGAACAGTATTTTCTGCTCTCCGACAACAGAATGTTGGCTCATAGCTGATAATAATACATTAATTAGTACCTTGTAATGACATGACTATTGCATATTAATAGGGGTGACTAATTACAGCTTCAATATTGTACACTTAATGGTATTTTAAGGCATCACGACAACTCAAATTACAAACACTTGCCCAGATTTACTATTGTTTTCACGCCAGAATTCTGAAAATAGTTGCACCAAAATTTTTGGAGCCAATTGAAGCAAAAGAGTAAGGATGCTTTTGCCTTCCCAGACGCTTAAGAAATTCTAGAGAAGAGGATGTGATGTTGTCGAGTCACAAAATGCACCAGTTTTAGATGTATAATACTGGAGTAAAGCATACCACTCAAGAGGTGGCGGAAAAAAGCCAACAGAGTTTAACTTAGGCTAAAATGTACCAAATCTATTAAACTGTCAATTGGTAGATTTGGTGCCTCTTATGACTGCACTGTCTATGTTTATCCTCTATAAATCAGGGTCAGACATATCATTTGGTGCAACCAGTGGCCCATTGGGCAAGTGGGCCCATTTACACCCTCAAAACATGTGGAATTGTACAATATGATGAGCAACTGGACTGCAAATGGCCCATAGGACCTTTCACAGGGACCCTTTTCCATCTGTGTCCACCAGTGGTCTAAATACCTATATTATGTATGTAATGAATATTCACATTGATTATCGTGCCTTTGGCAGCTGGCTAGTTGGCCTACAGCTAATACAACCATAGATATATGTAGAACATATACAGGGGTATTATTATATGTTGTGTTTTATTATCTACTTATTTTTGTGTTGAATACACATATCCATGACACATTTTAAACAAAACTTTCTTTTTTGGCACAATACACCTTTAACTTTGTAATAATGTGTCAGACTGCAATATTAATTTAGCATGAATGCTAAAAGTGTAAAAAAAAAAATGCTTGCTTGTCACGTCATGCCCCAAATGGGTGTTAGTGTTGATCATGAATCATATTGACAGTGTGTTAATTTGATACGTTCTTCGTCAAAATAAGTAACTTGCTTTTATAGCAATTTGTAATCCCAATTGTATTGACATTGTAGGCGTCCTTAGATAAGACAACCATTTTGTCAAGCAATTATGTAACGAAGAAAGTAGAAGACATGAGTTTGTGGTGGAAAATCAAAAATGTAATTGAGAATTAACATTAAACTTTAAATGTCTGAAATGAGAAGTTCTCATGACTGATGTTGACATGACTGATGTTGGTGTTGTCATGAATGATGTTTTTTTCATGACTGATCTTAGGGTTACCATGACTGAAATGTTCTCTTAGAATAGAGGTGGGCCATGCTTTCACAATGGAATTTACTTAGTTGGATGATCTACTAGGCATCTATGAACGAACACAATTTTAGATGCCTCGATATCCCAATTACAGATATAGCCGCCATCGGTATTCATGGCACTTGCTCCACAGCCAGGTCTTCTTCGTGATCTTGCTGCTCCTTTCCTCTGGCCTTCTCTGTACTAGTGTACACATAAGTAATCAGAGATTTTCAAAGTTCCACCCCAACTAATAGAACCAGCTCAGACATAAGTCTTATATCATTAATGAATGAGACTCTTATGAGGAAAGGTGGTGACACTGACATTGAAACATGAACATGCGAATAGACAGTCAAAGCAATCAGCAAAACAGACTGGTCTTTTCAGATGTGTGCTAGTTATTGAGATCGAATGCTTTGGTCCTATTCCTAAGGTGGGGTGGGATTTGGAAGTCTGCTTTTAGGCCAACATTATTTTATAACCTCCTACATATGACTTATACAGAAGCATAGATGATTTAGCCGATGGAGCTATAACAAGACCCTATAGCTATTGAATTCATCTGTTGTAATGCCATAATTATGTACTACTGATAGAATACCATTGCATAAGTCAGAATTACATCATTTTTATCTATGGAAGGTCATCATCTGGAAAACAATGCAATTACTACAAGCACCATTATTTGGGTCTGGTGTCTCAGTGCAAATCATTTGCCCTAATAAGAAAAAAAAAGAGTTCTGTCACCAACAAGTTATGTACTATGCAAATTCATTGATGTTAAACTGAGCCGGATAGTGGCCATCTTGTTAACGCCATACACAATATGGGTTCTACCTTGTTTATTAGTGAGAAATCATGGAGAAATACAAAATACATATAACATTTAAATCGAATATTGATTTATTCTCTGTTCGCATCATGACTAGCTGCGATGACAGCTGCTTTCTCATGTGAAAGGTGTAATATGCTAATGTCCTCATTAATGTAGTCTTATTTTTAATAATCGTATTTTTTTTTTTCCAGGTGACATTTACAAAGAGAAAGTTTGGTTTAATGAAGAAGGCTTACGAGCTGAGTGTACTATGCGACTGTGAGATAGCTCTTATCATCTTCAACAGCACTAACAAACTCTTCCAGTATGCTAGCACGGATATGGATAAAGTTTTGTTGAAATATACAGAATACAACGAGCCGCATGAAAGTCGAACAAATTCAGACATTGTAGAGGTAAGATCACAGTAAGATTATGTGTTGTCTCGTTTGGGAATTAGAAGCCCCTGTTGAGGTTAGAGACTATGTAAGCCACAGTCAAGTAACTCAACATGGCCAACTTTTACTGAGGCCATTACTGAAGTGTTATCAACAAAAACGTGTCACACATCACAACTAGAGTTGAGCGACTTTTGGTTTTTTAGGGTCGCGTTTTGTTTCGTGAAACCCGACTTTTCCAAAAGTCGGGTCGAGCAAGATCGTCCGATTATAGGGAAAAGTCGGGGTCGTCCCGAAACACGAAACCCAATGTAAGTCAATGGGGAATAAAAGTCAGCAGTGAGAGGAGGACAGGAAACACACCTACAGTGCCCATTTGAATGCCAAAAGCATCAATTCTTCTTACTTAAGCTTGTCAACCTTAATTAACTTCATAATACAAGTTACGCACTGAAAAATAGGGGGTTATTTGGCTAAAGTTGTGGGGGGGAGGGCTGGCTGCAGGTTTTCATGTGCCCTGGGCGAAAGAGCGCCCCTTTAACACATACCACAACTCATCATGCTCCGATACGGCAGAGAAATAGCGGTATAGTACAATGAAAAATACCTCACTTTTTACATCTCATGACGAGGCCCATCTATTTCTCCATACAGAATCATTGGTCCCATATAATGTTTGAAACAGTATATGATGAGCTCCATATAATGCTACAGTATATGTTGGTCCCCATGGATGAAGCTCCACTGTCTTATGGGCCCAAATAA
Source organism: Dendrobates tinctorius (assembly GCF_039654945.1). Classification (NCBI taxonomy): domain Eukaryota; kingdom Metazoa; phylum Chordata; class Amphibia; order Anura; family Dendrobatidae; genus Dendrobates; species Dendrobates tinctorius. The sequence continues at coordinate 16,527,568 of NW_027361671.1, read as the reverse complement.
TGCTCCAAACATAATGGGCCCCATTTCTAATGCTCTAGTGTATAATGGGCCCTGTAAATGCTGCTCCAGTGTCTGATGTCCACCTTTGGAATGTTCCAGTGTATGGTGGGCCCCATCTATCATTCTCCAGAGTATAGTGCTCCCCAAAAATTGCTGTCCCAACATTGAAAACAATCAAATAAGTCTCCTCGCTAGGGAATCCCTGTACTTCTCTGGATTCCTCGTCGTCCCCATCTTCCATCTCACTGCACAGTATTTCAACTTTGCAAGTGCTGTGATCCTGGGCAAGCAGGGGGGGCCCACTCGTTGGCGACGGCACTGGCACAGGGCCCATGATAGTACGGTGGTGTGTCTGATGGCGGATGGGCCGAACCTGCACTTTCATCTGCAGCTTCCTCTTTGTCACCGTGTAAGATGGAACTGTATATGGGAAGGGTAACCTGAGTTTCATCAGGGTCAGATTCAGGTCGTGTAGCGTGCGAGGGGAATGTAGTGGTCTGGGTCAATGTACCAGCAGATTCATCGAGCAGTGGCTGGGCATCAGTGCACTTGTGTCGCCCCCAGGAGTACGGTCGCCACAGTGGCATTACCTTCTTCCTAGGGAGTGTGATGTCATGCTTGGGAGCAACAAAGGATCTCTCTAGCAGGTTAACTGATTGGGCGGCGTTATTCCCACGAGTCATGACCCTCCAAACAGTGTTCATGAAGGCAAAGTGTTTGTTTTACGTGGGCAGTATGGTTGCAAAGCTGAACCTTAAAGGAATGTCCAGAAGGGCACCACCAGGAGTGGAGCCTATGGTTAAATTCGACTCCACCTGGGAAACCTCAACCATGCCAGCTACAGAACAGATGCACACATTGCAAGCTTAATTCCGTTAACAAACGAGACTCCGTCATGCCCCGCGGTCCGAGTCCGGCTTACTAGAGGGACACGTGAGGCTCTGGCACATGAGATTGGCCAATAACTGGTGTGTCATGCCCTTACATGTCCGTGGCTGCATGTGCGCTACACTGAAAAGGCCAGCGTTTGTCGCTTACGGGTGCAGATAACCCGCTGAACAACGTTAGTGATGGGGATCACTGATTACAATTATTACCCGCGAACGATGATTTCCCAGTAAGTGCAGGTCAACCGCAGTTCCGGAATTAGGCCTAACCGTCATTCCTGAAAAAATTAAAAACTTACGTGTGCAAACCACAGGTGCTGTAGCTTGCTTAACAGCTCGCCAGCCGTTCTCACGCCCAGTATGGATTGCACGTGATTGCACAAAGGTGAGAAAGGGTACCGTATCCCCAGATAACATGTATGGATAGCGTACACATTCAAAATATATGTCTATACATCAGGAGGCAGGCTCAGACGGTGTTAGGCCCAGTATGGATTGCACGTGATTGCACAAAGGTTAGAAAGGGTACCGTATCCCCAGATAACATGTATGGATAGCGTACACATTCAAAATATATGTCTCAGGAGGCAGGCTCAGACGGTGTCAGGCCCAGTATGGATTGCACGTGATTGCACAAAGGTTAGAAAGGGTACCGTATCCCCGGATAACATGTATGGATAGCGTACACATTCAAAATATATGTCTCAGGAGGCAGGCTCAGACGGTGTTAGGCCCAGTATGGATTGCACGTGATTGCACAAAGGTTAGAAAGGGTACCGTATCCCCAGATAACATGTATGGATAGCGTACACATTCAAAATATATGTCTATACATCAGGAGGCAGGCTCAGACGGTGTCAGGCCCAGTATGGATTGCACAAAGGTTAGAAAGGGTACCGTATCCCCAGATAACATGTATGGATAGCGTACACATTCAAAATATATGTCTCAGGAGGCAGGCTCAGACGGTGTCAGGCCCAGTATGGATTGCACGTGATTGCACAAAGGTTAGAAAGGGTACCGTATCCCCGGATAACATGTATGGATAGCGTACACATTCAAAATATATGTCTCAGGAGGCAGGCTCAGACGGTGTTAGGCCCAGTATGGATTGCACGTGATTGCACAAAGGTTAGAAAGGGTACCGTATCCCCAGATAACATGTATGAATAGCGTACACATTCAAAATATATGTCTATACATCAGGAGGCAGGCTCAGACGGTGTCAGGCCCAGTATGGATTGCACAAAGGTTAGAAAGGGTACCGTATCCCCAGATAACATGTATGGATAGCGTACACATTCAAAATATATGTCTCAGGAGGCAGGCTCAGACGGTGTCAGGCCCAGTATGGATTGCACGTGATTGCACAAAGGTTAGAAAGGGTACCGTATCCCCGGATAACATGTATGGATAGCGTACACATTCAAAATATATGTCTCAGGAGGCAGGCTCAGACGGTGTTATGCCCAGTATGGATTGCACGTGATTGCACAAAGGTTAGAAAGGGTACCGTATCCCCAGATAACATGTATGGATAGCGTACACATTCAAAATATATGTCTATACATCAGGAGGCAGGCTCAGACGGTGTCAGGCCCAGTATGGATTGCACGTGATTGCACAAAGGTTAGAAAGGGTACCGTATCCCCGGATAACATGTATGGATAGCGTACACATTCAAAATATATGTCTCAGGAGGCAGGCTCAGACGGTGTTAGGCCCAGTATGGATTGCACGTGATTGCACAAAGGTTAGAAAGGGTACCGTATCCCCAGATAACATGTATGGATAGCGTACACATTCAAAATATATGTTTCAGGAGGCAGGCTCAGACGGTGTCAGGCCCAGTATGGATTGCACGTGATTGCACAAAGGTTAGAAAGGGTACCGTATCCCCGGATAACATGTATGGATAGCGTACACATTCAAAATATATGTCTCAGGAGGCAGGCTCAGACGGTGTCAGGCACAGTATGGATTTGACGGCCCAGATTACACAGCGGAGGAGCAGGGAGAGGTAAAGATTGCAAATGCTGGGGCCCTGCCCAAGCAAGGGGGGCCCACTCGTGGGCGTCGGTACTGGCACTGGGCCCCTCATAGTACAGCGGTGTGTCTGACGGCGGGTGTGCACCACCACCGTCAGAGACACTTGATTGCACTATGAGGAACCCTGTGCCAGTGCCCGCGCCCAAGAGTCGGCCTACCCACCTGTCCAGGGCAACGGCACTCGCACGATGTCGTGCGCTAGGTGGTGACCCCGGCCATGGGGGGGGAGGCAGCACAGTTAGGGAGTTTTAGAAAGTGGCATATGTTGATGTTGGACATTCAGCTGATGCAAAAGGCGAAATAGGTGAAGTCCCAGGAAGAGGTGGACCAAAGCAAGCCATTTTTCTGTCACCCTATGTGTCATCAGGGGAAGGTGGGACAAAATCCTCGGAAACCCATGCATGGTTCATTTTAATGAAGGTTAGATCATCCACATTTTGGGTTGACAGACGGGTCCTTTTTTCTGTCAGGATTGATCCAGCTGCACTGAAGACTCTTTCCGATAGCACACTTGCAGCTGGGCAAGCGAGCTCCTGTAAGGCATATTGGGCCAATTCAGGCCAGGTGTCCAGTTTAGCGGCCCAATAGTCAAAGGGGAATGACCTGTGTGGGAGAACATCGATATGGGAGGAAAAATAGTTTGTAACCATAGTTGACAACTGCTGTCTCCTGTCACTTTCCATCGATGCAGTATTACCAGTTGTGTGAGCTGTATTTGAAAAATCAGTCCACAACATTGTCATGAAAACGCCACTTCTGCTGTGTGCACCACGAACACCTCTGCCAAGCTGCCCCCGGCCCGTACGGCTCGTGTGAGAACCATCACCGCTGCTGTGTGCTGGGAATGCCTCAAGCAACCGATTTACCAGAGTTGCTTGTTTATTAGCCAATATTAGGTCAAGGTTCTCCTGTGGCATGATGTTTTGTAATTTGCCTTTATAGCGTGGATCCAGGATGCTGGCCAACCAATAGTCGTCATCGTTCATCATTTTGGCAATGCGGGGGTCCCTTTTTAGGATCTGCAAGGCATAATCTGACATGTGGGCCAATGTTCCCGGTGTCAATGATGCACTGCGAGTGCTGGGTGGAGGAGCACTTTCTGGCAAATCCACATCCCTCCAGTCACGCACAAACCCTGTACCAGACCTTGCCACGCCAACATTTTCACTTGCCCCACGAGATGCATCCTCCTCTCCTAAGTAATCATCCCCATCATCATCCTCCTCCTCCTCTTCTTCCTCCACCTCGTCCAGGAGAGGTCCCTGAGCAGACAATGGCTGAATGTCATCAAGGATTCCCTCCTCCTCTTCCTCCTCATCAACATTGGCTGCAGACGCCTGCTCCTTAAGGTGCGTCAAAGTTTGCATGAGCAGACACATAAGTGGGATGCTCATGCTTAGGATGGCGTCGTCTGCGCTTACCAGCCGTGTGCATTCCTCAAAACACTGAAGGACTTTACAGAGGTCTTTCAGCTTCGACCACTGCACACCTGTCAACTCCATGTCTGCTCTCAAAGTGCCTGGCCGTGTATCCTCCCACAAATGCATTATGGCCTGCCTCTGCTCGCACAGCTGCTCCACCATGTGCAGGGTGGAGTTCCACCTTGTTGCAATGTCGATAATGAGGCGGTGGTTGGGAAGGTGCAGCAATCGCTGCAGCTTCTGCATACGAACGGAGTGTACAGGCGACCGGCGGATGTGCGCTCACAGTCTTCGCACCTTCTGGAGCAGGGCTGTTAACTCCGGATAACTTTTGAGGAAGCACTGCACCACCAGGTTTCAAGGTGTGAGCCAAGCAAGGTATGTGGCTGAGTTTTGAAAGGGCTATGGCTGCCACAAAATTACGGCCGTTATCACTAACTACCTTGCCTGCCTCAAGATGTACACTGCCCAGCCATGACTCAGTTTGTCGCTTCAAGTACTCGGCCAGCACCTTGGCGGTGTGTCTGTTGCCCAAACACATCATCTGCAACACAGCCTGCTGACGCTTTCCACTAGCTGCTCGATAGGGGGACACATCGTGTGCAACAGTGGCAGCTGCAGATGGAGTGCTCGTACGACTGCGCTCTGTGGACGAGCTTTCGCTTCTGGAGGAGGAGGAGGAGGGTCGAACGCCTACAGCCAACTGTTTCCTATACCGTGAGCTAGGCAGCACTGTCCCACCACCGCTGTCCCCTGTGGACCCTGCATCCACCACATTAACCCAGTGCGCAGTGATGGACACGTAACGGCCCTGGCCATGCCGACTGGACCATGCATCAGTTGTGAGGTGCACCTTTCCGCTCACTGACTGCTTGAGTGCATGGACAATGCGGTCTTTCACATGATGGTGGAGGGCTGGGATGGCTTTGCGAGAGAAGAAGTGGCGACTGGGTAGGTCATAGCGTGGTACTGCATAGGCCATGATTTCGCGGAAAGCTGTGCTTTCCACCAACCGAAAGGGCATCATCTCAAACGAGATTAGTTTGGCAATGTGGGCGTTCAAACCCAGTGTACGCGGATGAGAGACTGAGTACTTTCTTGACCTACTCATAGTGTCTGGGAGGGTGAGCTGGACTTGAGAGCTGCGTCTGGTGGAAGTAGCGGTGGACAGGGCGGACTGATGATGGTGATGGAGTTGGTGTTCTTTCTGATGGCCTAGAATCAGTCTTTCGTTGATATAACAGTGGGATTCCCTGACTGCTGTGGCCTTGCAACGACACCTCAACATTTGCTGCTGTGATAACCGATGGGCTTACAGTGGGGGCAACAATGTAGCGTTGCTGACTACCTTCGTTGTGATAAGTTGCACATGTGGCACTTGAGGTTTGGTGTTGTGTCCACGCTTGCAAGTGCATGCTGGTTAAATGTCTAAGCATGCAACTGGTATTCAAATTTTTCAGATTTTTCCCTCGGCTAAAGGTCTTTGCGCACTTCTTACAAATAACCTTGGCCTGATCATGAGGATTTTGTTCAAAAAAGTGCCACACTGCACTCTTCCTACTTTGGCAGACATTTTGCGGCCTAGCACGCTGTGATCTTTTGACCCTCTGGACAAGCTGTCCAGCAACTCTTTTGATGTTTGGAACCTGTCTTTGGAGTGCTACGGGCCTGCCAGATAACAGCTGATGCGATGTCGATGTCTGCTGTGGATGCTCCTCATCTGAGCTATTGGAAGCAGCACCCTCTTCCCCCAATGGATGCCAATCTGGGTCAACAACTGGGTCATCCATCACCTCCTCTTCTATGTCATGTGCACCTTCCTCTGTGTCACCGTGTATGGTGGTATAGTGTGCGGGAAGGGGCACCTGAGTCTCATCAGGGTCAGAATCTGGCTCTGTACACTGCGAGGACAATGTAGTGCTCTGAGTGAATGTACCAGCAGAATCATCCATCAGCGGCTGTGCATCAGTGCACTCCATGTCAGATTCATCTTGGCCTGGGTAATTCACCATTTCACTTGATAATCCAGGCATGGTATGTGAAAACAGCTCCATGGAGTAATCAGTAGTATGGCCTGCGTCATCCTTCAATCTTGGTTGGGATGAAGGACACAAGGAAAGGTGTGGTTCATGAACATGAGCCTCCAATGATGACTCAGTGCTTTTACTTTTTACAACTGAAGAAGAGGAGGCGATAGAGCTGGAGACTGAGTCAGCAATGTAAGACAAAACTTTTTCCTGATGCTCTGGCTTTAAAAGCGGTTTGCCAACTCCTAGAAAACTAAGCGTTCGAGGCCTTATGAAGCCAGACGATGACGCAGGCTCAACACCTCCTGCATTCGGTCCTATTTTGCTCTTGCCACTACCATCAGATCCACCAACAACACCATCATTACCAGCTGCCAACCCCCGCCCAATTCCACGGCCTCTTCCACCAGCCTTCCTCATTTTTGGTAGAAATGTAGACAAAATCCAACAAACTATATAGTAATGTAAAACAAGGTACAAGGTGTCTATAGGACAGGGGAGATTTTGAATTTCTGCAGACACTTGTGGACACTGGACACTTTTGGATTGTGTGAGGCCCAATGAATATCTGAGCGCTATGTGACAGGCTCGATGGCACAGCTGTGACCAAAGTGACGAGAGGATAAGGGAGATTTTGAATCTCTGCACACACTTTTGGACACTGGACACTTGTGGATTGTGTGAGGCCCAATGAATATCTGAGCGCTATGTGACAGGCTCGATGGCATAGCTGTGACCAAAGTGACGAGAGGATAAGGGAGATTTTGAATCTCTGCACACACTTTTGGACACTGGACACTTGTGGATTGTGTGAGGCCCAATGAATATCTGAGCGCTATGTGACAGGCTCGATGGCACAGCTGTGACCAAAGTGACGAGAGGATAAGGGAGATTTTGAATCTCTGCACACACTTTTGGACACTGGACACTTGTGGATTGTGTGAGGCCCAATGAATATCTGAGCGCTATGTGACAGGCTCGATGGCACAGCTGTGACCAAAGTGACGAGAGGATAAGGGAGATTTTGAATCTCTGCACACACTTTTGGACACTGGACACTTGTGGATTGTGTGAGGCCTAATGAATATCTGAGCGCTATGTGACAGGCTCGATGGCACAGCTGTGACCAAAGTGACGAGAGGATAAGGGAGATTTTGAATCTCTGCACACACTTTTGGACACTGGACACTTGTGGATTGTGTGAGGCCCAATGAATATCTGAGCGCTATGTGACAGGCTCGATGGCACAGCTGTGACCAAAGTGACGAGAGGATAAGGGAGATTTTGAATCTCTGCACACACTTTTGGACACTGGACACTTGTGGATTGTGTGAGGCCCAATGAATATCTGAGCGCTATGTGACAGGCTCGATGGCACAGCTGTGACCAAAGTGACGAGAGGATAAGGGAGATTTTGAATCTCTGCACACACTTTTGGACACTGGACACTTGTGGATTGTATGAGGCCCAATGAATATCTGAGCGCTATGTGACAGGCTCGATGGCACAGCTGTGACCAAAGTGACGAGAGGATAAGGGAGATTTTGAATCTCTGCACACACTTTTGGACACTGGACAATTGTGGATTGTGTGAGGCCCAATGAATATCTGAGTGCTATGTGACAGGCTCGATGGCACAGCTGTGACCAAAGTGACGAGAGGATAAGGGAGATTTTGAATCTCTGCGCACACTTTTGGACACTGGACACTTGTGGATTGTGTGAGGCCCAATGAATATCTGAACGCTACGTGACAGGCTCGATGGCACAGCTGTGACCAAAGTGACGAGAGGATAAGGGAGATTTTGAATCTCTGCACACACTTTTGGACACTGGACACTTGTGGATTGTGTGAAGCCCAATGAATATCTGAGCGCTATGTGACAGGCTCGATGGCACAGCTGTGACCAAAGTGACGAGAGGATAAGGGAGATTTTGAATCTCTGCACACACTTTTGGACACTGGACACTTGTGGATTGTGTGAGGCCCAATGAATATCTGAGCGCTATGTGACAGGCTCGATGGCACAGCTGTGACCAAAGTGATGAGAGGATAAGGGAGATTTTGAATCTCTGCACACACTTTTGGACACTGGACACTTGTGGATTGTGTGAGGCCCAATGAATATCTGAGCGCTATGTGACAGGCTCGATGGCACAGCTGTGACCAAAGTGACGAGAGGATAAGGGAGATTTTGAATCTCTGCACACACTTTTGGACACTGGACACTTGTGGATTGTGTGAGGCCCAATGAATATCTGAGCGCTATGTGACAGTCTCGATGGCACAGCTGTGACCAAAGTGACGAGAGGATAAGGGAGATTTTGAATCTCTGCACACACTTTTGGACACTGGACACTTGTGGATTGTGTGAGGCCCAATGAATATCTGAGCGCTATGTGACAGTCTCGATGGCACAGCTGTGACCAAAGTGACGAGAAGATAAGGGAGATTTTGAATCTCTGCACACACTTTTGGACACTGGACACTTGTGGATTGTGTGAGGCCCAATGAATATCTGAGCGCTATGTGACAGGCTCGATGGCACAGCTGTGACCAAAGTGAAGAGAGGATAAGGGAGATTTTGAATCTCTGCACACACTTTTGGACACTGGACACTTGTGGATTGTGTGAGGCCCAATGAATATCTGAGCGCTATGTGACAGGCTCGATGGCACAGCTGTGACCAAAGTGACGAGAGGATAAGGGAGATTTTGAATCTCTGCACACACTTTTGGACACTGGACACTTTTGGATTGTGTGAGGCCCAATGAATATCTGAGCGCTATGTGACAGGCTCGATGGCACAGCTGTGACCAAAGTGACGAGAGGATAAGGGAGATTTTGAATCTCTGCACACACTTTTGGACACTGGACACTTGTGGATTGTGTGAGGCCCAATGAATATCTGAGCGCTATGTGACAGGCTCGATGGCACAGCTGTGACCAAAGTGACGAGCGGATAAGGGAGATTTTGAATCTCTGCACACACTTTTGGACACTGGACACTTGTGGATTGTGTGAGGCCCAATGAATATCTGAGCGCTATGTGACAGGCTCGATGGCACAGCTGTGACCAAAGTGACTACAGGATAAGGGAGATTTTGAATCTCTGCACACACTTTTGGACACTGGACACTTGTGGATTGTGTGAGGCCCAATGAATATCTGAGCGCTATGTGACAGGCTCGATGGCACAGCTGTGACCAAAGTGACGAGAGGATAAGGGAGATTTTGAATCTCTGCACACACACACTTTTGGACACTGGACACTTGTGGATTGTGTGAGGCCCAATGAATATCTGAGCGCTATGTGACAGGCTCGATGGCACAGCTGTGACCAAAGTGACTACAGGATAAGGGAGATTTTGAATCTCTGCACACACTTTTGGACACTGGACACTTGTGGATTGTGTGAGGCCCAATGAATATCTGAGCGCTATGTGACAGTCTCGATGGCACAGCTGTGACCAAAGTGACGAGAGGATAAGGGAGATTTTGAATCTCTGCACACACTTTTGGACACTGGACACTTGTGGATTGTGTGAGGCCCAATGAATATCTGAGCGCTATGTGACAGGCTCGATGGCACAGCTGTGACCAAAGTGACGAGAGGATAAGGGAGATTTTGAATCTCTGCACACACTTTTGGACACTGGACACTTGTGGATTGTGTGAGGCCCAATGAATATCTGAGCGCTATGTGACAGGCTCGATGGCACAGCTGTGACCAAAGTGACGAGAGGATAAGGGAGATTTTGAATCTCTGCACACACTTTTGGACACTGGACACTTGTGGATTGTGTGAGGCCCAATGAATATCTGAGCGCTATGTGACAGGCTCGATGGCACAGCTGTGACCAAAGTGACTACAGGATAAGGGAGATTTTGAATCTCTGCACACACTTTTGGACACTGGACACTTGTGGATTGTGTGAGGCCCAATGAATATCTGAGCGCTATGTGACAGGCTCGATGGCACAGCTGTGACCAAAGTGACTACAGGATAAGGGAGATTGGATTGCTTTTAAAAAAGCAGTTTGCGGAGCAGTGGGTAAACAGCAATGCCAGCCTGTCAGGAAGCCTTAAAAGGCAGCCCAACAACCAACACCACTGATACACCACAATATAGCCTCCCCTTGCACTGCACACACAGTGACTTGTGTGTTGTGCAGTCCAAATTGCTAGCAGCAGAAGCAGTTTTTTTTTCTTCTCAGCAGGACAAAAAAAAAAAAAATTGGGATTGCTTTTAAAAAAGCAGTTTGCGGAGCAGTGGGTAAACAGCAATGCCAGCCTGTCAGGAAGCCTTAAAAGGCAGCCCAACAACCAACACCACTGATACACCACAATATAGCCTCTCCTTGCACTGCACACACAGTGACTTGTGTGTTGTGCAGGCCAAATCGCTAGCAGCAGAAGCAGTTTTTTTGTCTTTTTCCCTGCCTAACGCTCTCCCTACAGAATCAGCAGCAACCTCTCCCTATACTGAGATCGGCAGAAGTAAGATGGCGGTCGGCGTGCACGCCCTTTTATACCCCCTGTGATGCCCACCAAAGCAAGCCAATCACTTGCATGCCCTTCTGAAAGATGGTGGTGACCCCTGCCTATGTCATCACGTTGCCCACAGTGTCCGTGGATCCTGATTGGCTGTAAAAGAGCGCAAAACAAACTTTTGAAACGCAACTTTGGCGCGTAAGTCGCCGACCTCGTGGCCGACCTCATCCTAGGGTCGGGTTTCGTTTCATGAAACCCGACTTTGACAAAAGTCGGCGACTTTTGAAATTTTTTGACCCGTTTCGCTCAACTCTAATCACAACCCCTTTTCCCAAGCCACATCCTCTCTGCCCCTTCCATGCCCCTTTTCTACCCCATGTCCCGCTCCCAAAATGTGCACTGGTTTTTGTGAGGCTTAGGCGGCGATTGCAGTCCTTTAGGCATCTGATAACCATTTAGATGTTCCAAGAAGAGCGGGAAAGTATGAAGTATCCAGAAGATGGCTATCATGTACCCTAGTTACACTCACTCAGGTTTGTCTCAATTTCATTAAAAAAATCAATCACACTCTGTACCCCTACACATGTGTTTTATCTTTTTTTAAAGAGAATATGTCACCCTAATTCCAGTTACATAGAGCAGGAGGAGTAAAGGTAACGACGCCCCCACCATTGATTGGCAACTTTCTGCCTACGCACAGTATACAAAGAAACCTGTCAATCAGTGGTGTGGTTGGCGTTATACAGAAATCAGCATTCAGAGAACTGCTAGATCTGCATCAAATAAAAGTGTGATTATATCAAAATGACAGCAAGCAGCCCAAAAACTGATACATCACTGGAATGAGGGTGTCTGCCCCTATTTTATGCTTCTGTCAGATTACATAGCAAAGATCTGTTCATATGGTTGTTCATTTTCAATGATGTGTAAACATGTTCACCTATGAAACGACATGCGAGTGTCAACTGATTATATCCATTGTGTAGATATAAGAAATATTGTTGCTGGCAGAACATCATCCCGTGTAAACAGCTATGTGCTGCCAACAATAATAAAACTGGGAATACATAATCATAGCTCCACACTTATTTTACATGATAGTTCCTTGTAAATGGATGCAAAAAAGAGCCAATCGAGTTGCTAAGTAATCAATTGATACTCATTATAGGGATATTATTTGCCCTTGGAAATGAGTCTTAACCATCGGCATTTATCCATTTTCTTAAAAAACAGAGAAACAACGAAAAAGTTTAAGGCCTTAATAGTCACATGTTTTCATCTACATCCATAATAACAGCAAACAATGGAGTCCATCTGTCCATGTCATGGGTCATAACTAGAGATGAGCGAATTTGATTGGGTCCCTGCTTATTTATGAAGCTATAGCGCTTACCGAATAAGGTACAGGGGGAACCCGGATCCCTGGAGCGCTCCGGCTGATCAGCAGTTCGGCACTGCAGCTGCATGTGTCGCAGCTGTGTCACAGTCACAACACATGCATGGAGACCCCAACAAACAGGCTCTCCATGCATGTGTTGTCACGCTAAAGCTTGCCAAATTAGCAGGGACTCAATCAAATTCGCTCATCACTAATTACCATAGAGAAAGCTATTTTTATTTTTGCTTTTCCTGTAAAACAGTAGCACAGTTCCTTTGATACATTATCTGCAGCAAAGAAGCCTCCTGTCTTTCTAAAGTTTTCCATGTATTCTGCTTTCTGTAGAAAGCCGTAGTGTAGATGTGCAGGTGGCAGCATTGCCTCGCTCATACTGTGCTCCTGAGACCACCCAGACAGAAAAAGGAAAACATTCACTCCATGTGCAGTCTACACAATGTTGTACAGTCAGGTCCAACGCACATCATTTGGAGCACATCTGAGATTATTATTAGAAAAACTGCTGGGAAAGAGAAAGGGAATACACGGATAAGGTGCCAAACAGCTTACTGTTCCTTCAGCCTACCATGTTTAGGTCCAATACTGTATATGACTGATATCCTTTGCTCGTCACTGTATTTGAATGTGCACTTATGTCATCACCTTCAAGGTATATGACCCTTTAATCCTTAATGGGGTTTCCAGGATTTTGATATTGATGGTGCCAGCTTTGAACCCTCACCAATCGGATCTTCATGACCTATTCTCAGGATAGACCATTAGTATTAAAATCGTGACTCGTTTATGCTTCGGCTGACCGTAAGGATGACATCAATATGATACAGCAGCTTCAACAGATGCAATTTTAAAGTTTCAATTAGAGCATTTTTAGCTCACCTCCAAAGTATTCCTTGGTGACGATGGAGCTATTTTTTCCACGAATAATAATAAAGGCATAAATTGCGCACAGTCCATACAATAACGAAACAGCAAACATGAGCAGATGTATCTTTTTCACAATACCGCTTACGTCTTGAAAACCTGATAAAAGTATGACAATGAGATATGAATTAATCAATTTTCAAGACCCTGGTCCAGCGGCCAGGTCAGTATTCCATGGTTGTTGGATAGGAGCCCTTCAAACAATCTCCAATCTGATGGCATCCACGGCTTCTCTTTTATTGGCCGGCCTGGTGTAACAACATCATCATTGTTGCATGACACATGCAGGACGTTGACCAGTCTGACTAATCAAAAGAGGAGCTGTAAATGCCATCAGGTAGGAATTGATTCTTAGGCTCCAACTACACAGAAAACTGATGTGGTCGCTAGACTAGGGTCCTGTGAATTTATTTGCTTTTCCTTAATGAAAATGTTTTTCTTTTTGAAAATGGGTCCTACTGGAAATTACAGATGGGAGAAGGTTAAAAGTCTAGACAAAACCAAGATAATTTCTGAACTTGCTACCTGAAGATCCATTCCTAGTTGTGATTGCAGATTTGATTGTTATATCATCGACTAGCCCATTCCATTGTATGTATTGTTTGCTATTAATAATGGATAGATACGTCTTGAGTAGAGTTGAGCGAAACAGGTCGGTCAAATTCAAAAGTCGCCGACTTTCACTAAAGTCGGGTTTCGCCGAGCGAAACCCGACCATAGCGTAAGGTCGGCCAATTGGTCGCCGACCCGAGCGCCAAAGTCAGATTTCCCTGAATGCTTGCACATGACGTTTTTCAGCCACTGAGCAAGGACGTACACTGTGGGCAACGAGATGACATGTGCAGCGTCCGGGGGGAGAGAGAGAGAGTTTTTGTACACTTTAAAAAAGCGGTCCGGCATGTAGGTGTGTTTACTGTCCTCCACTCCCTGCCGACTTTGCCTCCCCATTGACTTGCATTGGGTTTCGTGTTTCAGTCGGACCTTCGACTTTTCACGATAGTCGGCCGATTTCGTTCGACTCGACTTTTGAGAACGTCGAGTTTCATGAAACCCAACTTGACCCTAAAAAAGGACAGGAGACCATCCTTCTCTAAGCTTAAACTCCTAAAAAACTACTTAAGAAGTACTATGGCTCAAGAAAGACTCAGCAGCTTAGGTTTACTTTCAATTGAGAATGATCGAGCTCAACAGATCAACTTTGACAAAGTAATTGATGAATTCGCTTCTCTGAAAGTTAGGAAACAAACGTTTAAGTAGCTGTTTAAAACTGAACAAATTGGTAATGTTTAAGCAATGTCATGTTTAAGTGAACAAAGTTTAAGGGTGTGTGCACACGCTGTGAATTCTGCTGCGTTTCCGTACTGTTTTTGGCTCTGCGGAAACGCAGCAGATTCTGCTGTGTTGTACAGTACCTTTATTTCCTATGGAAATAAAAAAAGCTGTGCACATACTGCGGATTTTTCCTCGCGGTTTTGCTGCGGTTTACAATCCGCAGCATGTCAATTCTTTTGTGCAGAAACGCTGCGGTTTCACACCTCATCCATTATGAGGTGTAAAACCGCAGGGCAAAACCGAAGGCAAAACCGCTGATAAGTCCTGCGGATTTATCTGCGGTTTTCACTACAAAATCCGCAGAGCCAAAAAACTCTGTGTGCACATACCCTAAATATACTGTAAATATATACTGTTTAAAACTACTTAATATTTAATAAACATATAAAGATATCTGAAAAGTGTGCAATATTTGGAATTATTATTCACCTTATTAATTTCCAAACATATTCACTGAATATTTAACTTCCAAAACTTGCATCATAAGCAAAATCTATTAAAGGTCTTGCGGAACGTGGTGAAGCCTGTGTGTTGTATACAACAATGCGTAGCAGGCGTCACCACGTTCCACACAACCTCTAGTGATTGAAATGTTGAGGGGCCCCACTATGAAGTTTTGCCCCGGGGCCCCGAAGTTTATAGTTACGGCACTGTCGTCCATAGTATCATGTGGATAAAAAAACATTGTTAATTTGATTGCTGTATAGAATATTCTCATTATCAGCAGCACATCTCCTGTTTACAGTGGATGGTGCGCTTCCAAGAACCATAGTTTTAATACTGACATGAATGATAAAATCACTCAATGAATGAATTTTTTGCTCATTCACCAGGTGATTGCCAATCTTTAACCTGATAAACGTTTGCTCCTAATTATTGGCTTGTCTAAATGGACCTTTTCTAATACAACTCACAATATGCAAAATTATCACACAATCACACATATCACTAGCAAGACTACAAAGGCTATACAGTGCAAATCCACAACTGTGATTGTCTAATAATATATAGTGTATCCTGTGAGGAACTAAATAATGGTTTCTAAAGGCCCTGTTACACTAAACGATGCACCAGCGATCCCGACAACGATACGACCTTGTCAGGATCGCTGGTGCATCGCGTCAGGATCGCTGGTGCATTGCTACATGATCGCTGGTGAGCTGCCAAACAGGCAGCTTCACCAGCGATCAGCACCAGCGAGGACTCTGGTCTCTAAGGTAAATATTGGGTTACTAAGTGGCGCGCATTACTTAGTTACCCCATGTGTACCATAGAAACCTGCGTGCCGGGAGCTGCGAGCACACAGGTTTCTAAGGTACACATCGGGTAACTAAGTGACGCGTGCCACTTAGTAACCCGATATTTACCTTAGAGACCAGCTCCCAGTGCCTGCTTAGAGTGCTGGGAGTGTCGCTGATCGTTGGCTCCCGCTGCCACACGCAGCGATGCATGCTGGCCAGCGGGAGACCAGCGATCAAAAACCGGCCGTGCACAATAGTGCACGATCAAGGATACCCGGCGATCCCCGTCACACACAGCGATCTCGCTGGTGAGATCGCTGTGGCATCACAAAATGAGCGATCTTGCTAGCGAGATTGCTGTGTGTGACAGGGCCTTAAGTCATATATGACTGCCTTCAGGTTTGAGATTTTCCAAGATGTGCTTGTAATGTGGCCCTTTTGGAAATTGGGCCAGTCACATTCGCACATTGTGGACATGACTGGCTCTGTGTGGTCATCTGCATTGCAGAGAGGTGCCAGAGCTGCCTTTATACTGCATGCATTATTCTGGTATCTGAAACAAACTAAAGTAGTGCATGCTGCCATTATTTTCCATACAAATAACTGATCCACTTGCAAAATCGGCCAAATGCACTGGCACACTGGCCATAATCTGGCTGTGTGCTTTCTGTTGTGTGTGCACACAGAACTCACACAGCCCGATTATACATTTGTCCAAATGAGACATTAAAGTGAGACCTTTCATCAAAATCACAGGCAATCCATTGTTAGAAACAAATAGACATCATACGCAGCCTTAGGATATAGTCAGACATGAGTTGAACAGTCACAGAAATATCTTCAATGCAATCAACCATGTGAATATTAGAGATGAGCGAACCAGAACTTTAAAGTTCAGGGTTCGTACCGGACAGTTAATGTTCGGCGCTAAACACTGAACGTGCACTCTCCCCAGAAGTCCATTGCTAAGTTTGGAGCTCTGGGCAAAGTCAGTTGCAGAGCGAGATATAGAGAGAGAGAGAGAAGAAGAGAAGGAGAGAGGGAGATAGAGGAAGAGAAGGAGTGTGAGAAAGGAATAGATGGAGAGAGGGAGATAGAAAGAGAGGAAGAGTGTCTGTGAGAGGAGCAGTGTGTGAGAGAGAAGAAGGAGAGAGGGAGAGAGAAGAAGAGAAGGAGTGTGAGAGAGGAATAGAAGAAGAGATGGAGATAGAGAGGAAGAGGGTGTGAGAGAGAGAGGAGGAGAGTGTGAGAGAGAGGAAGAGAAGGAGTGTGAGAGAGGAATAGAAGAAGAGATGGAGATAGAGAGGAAGAGGGTGTGAGAGAGAGGAGGAGAGTGTGAGAGAGAGGAAGAGAAGGAGTATGAGAGAGGAATAGATGGAGAGAGGGAGATAGAAAGAGAGGAAGAGTGTGTGTGAGAGGAGCAGAGTGTGAGAGAAAGGGAGGAGAGAGGGAGAGAGAAGAAGAGAAGGAGTGTGAGAGAGGAATAGAAGAAGAGATGGAGATAGAGAGGAAGAGGGTGTGTGAGAGAGAGGAGGAGAGTGTGAGAGAGAGAAAGAGAAGGAGTGTGAGAGAGGAATAGATGTAGAGAGGGAGATAGAAAGAGAGGAAGAGTGTGTGTGAGAGGAGCAGAGTGTGAGAGAAAGGGAGGAGAGAGGGAGAGAGAAGAAGAGAAGGAGTGTGAGAGAGGAATAGAAGAAGAGATGGAGATAGAGAGGAAGAGGGTGTGTGAGAGAGAGGAGGAGAGTGTGAGAGAGAGAAAGAGAAGGAGTGTGAGAGAGGAATAGATGTAGAGAGGGAGATAGAGAGAGGAAGAGTGTGTGTGAGAGAGAGAGAGAGAAGAAGAAGAGAGTGTGAAAGAGAGGAAGGAGAGAGGGAGAGAGAAGAAGAGGAGTGTGAGAGAGGAATAGAAGAAGAGATGGAGATAGAGAGAGAGGAAGAGGGTGTGAGAGATCGAGGAGGATAGTGTGAGAGAGAGAAAAAGGAAGATAAGGAGAGAGGGAGAAGGTGAAAGTGAGAGGAAGACAAGGAGAGAAGGTGAGAAAGGAAGAGAAGGAGAGAGGGAGAGAACGAGAAGAAGAGAGGGCGATAGAGAGAATTTTTTCTAGATCCAATTTTGGGTCTCCATTGTTTTCAATGAAATTTGGATTTTGGTTCAACTGTTCGGGTACAGTTCTGGTACTCGAGTCAAATTTGAACTAAAGTTGGGTTTGTGTACCAGAACGCGAATTTCCACAGGTCCACTCATCCCAGTAATGAATCCTTTTTTTCGACTCGTTCTTCAACAAATCAAAATTTTGTTAATATTGGTAAAAAAGCAATGAATGGTAAAATGATAGATATATAAATAGATAGATACTTAGATAGATAGATAAATAGATAGATAGATAGATAATGCAGTCTCTCTGTACAGAATAGATTCATTTTTGTTCATTCAGATCACTCCTTATCCCTAGTGGAGCTTTGAATGTAATTTCCTCCTAAGGCATTTACACAACAGGGTTAATTTCCTAGGATTCAAAGCCAATTAACCTAGAAGTGCCCGGAGGAAACCCACAAAAATATATTAACTCTTTCAGAGTATTTTCCTTCTTAAATGCAAATATCATGGCTAGTGCTAACAATTTTGGCACACGGCTGCTGTGTAGATGCAGGGTCTCTCTATAGTGCATTAATTAGCTGAGTCTTCATGTCCAGTTTACAGGACATAATAAAACAGGGATTAGTCTGCAGGCGACTGACTCGGTGTAAGGCATGTGACATCCCATGCAAATCCATGCTGATCACCCACGTGTGGCCCTGACAGCAATCCTGCAATCCCATTTTCTTGATTGTCTTATTTTGCATTAGTCTGTCAGATCTTAAGAGCAAGTCGCGAGGTCTGGTGATCTGGCTTGTGTCAAGTCACCTGTTGGGTTGTTTTGAATAGTATTGAAGAAAAAATAGTCTGGCGCGTAACCGATTTATAAAGGCTGCGGAGGTAATGACTAGCTGGAAGGCTAATGATGTTTTGAAAGCCTCTACATCAATTAAAGTACATGACAAGTATCTGGAATTCACTGTAAAATTAGGGTTTGAATTTGCCCTTTTCTATAAAACCTTTGATTGCCAGCCTGGCAGACTGTGAGAGTTTTGTAGGTAATCATTGATCTCATAATTAGGAATTAACACTTTTATTGTGTTTTAACATTGTTATACACCGAAGGTAATTTAAATAAACAGCAAATAGCACTCAGTTTACTGCCAGTCAGTGCAACATTTTGGATTTTATTAAAACTGTCTAAAAGAAAAGATGTCTATTCTGCCCACAGTCGCCAATCACTGTGCAGCTTTCATTTTTTTATTTTCACCCAACAATCTACAATATTGTGTTAGTAATGTATGTTACTCTGCAATAATGTTTTGCTATGTCATTTTAGAACATTTAGCTGTATGAAAGCAACTGTCAAGATTATCACATTCCCCATATAGAAGGCAGAGATGGTTAGCTAACATCTCTACCTACCTGATAAAAAGGTATATGGCACCCCATTAACGCGTTTCGAACACATGCTGCGTTCTTTGTCAAAGAACACAGCATGTGTTCGAAATGCGTTGCTTTGCTAATGGGGTGCCATATATTGTAAATTTACAATTTTTACTTCCTTTTTGTAATAAAGCAAGCCTTTTTATCAGCTGGACTCAACTCCACTTTTTCCATTGTCCATTCAAGTTGTCCGCTTGGAGTCCGTGCTGTAACACACCGCAGTGGTAAGCTGGCATTTTCTTCTTTTTTAGTCGGGAACAATGCCGGCTGAAGAGTCAGCCAAAACGTTGCTCTGCTGAAAGCTATCTCATGTGTATGGCCAGTTTTAAATAGTAGGAGCTGATCTGCAGTACTAAGACTAACTCATCATTAATATCACAGTGGTGGAAAAACCTCTTTAATCCAACTTGAGGCTATGTGCACAGTGAGGTTCTTTTTAGTTTTTAGCAAAAACTGAGCTGAAACTATTCCTATTCCTTCTCCAAATCTCAAAACTCCTCAAAAACTTGAGTTTCTGCTCAGATTCTGCCTCAAAAACTCAGCAAACCTGAGGGCTAAATAATTGTACTCCCCATGGTACCCTTTTATTCCTACCTTATACTGGTGTGTCATGTATGCGGACATGTTACAGGATGTGTAAAAGCAGATAAGCTCTGCAGCCCGAGTTTTATCAGCTTGTATTACTGCGTTCACTCACACTGTCTGCAAATTGGTATATCCAGTGTCTAAGGCCGGCGTCACACTAATCGTATGGAAAATCGGTCCGAGTCTCCCTGCCGAAAGTCGCACAAGTGTTCTCCGCATGGTCATCCGTGTGTAATGCGTTTGCAATGCGATGATGCGATCTTCTCTCACCTATGTATCTGTGTGATATGCCTATGGCTTTACGTTTCTCACTGATTTTCCCCATTGAATTAAATGGCTCAGGCTGGTTTCACACTTGCGTTTTTTTTCGCGGGATTTTAGCGCTAAAAAACGCATGCGTTTTTTTTTCCTATACTTTGCATGGGATGCGCTTATGTGCGCATACACACGCGTTTGTATGCGTTTTTGCGCGCATGCGTTTTTTTGCGGTATGCGCTCGGGCGCACAAAATGCATCCTGTTGCATTTTTTGGGCGTCCGACTTGCCTCAAAAAAACGCATGCGCGCGCAATGCGTTTTTTTTACAGAAAGACACCCATTATAAGTCTATGGGTGCGCATATGTGCGCATTGGCATGCTTATGTATGCGTTTTTTTGCACATGCGTTTTTTTTGTTAACCATGGAATTTAGGGGTTTGGGTTAGAGTTAGGGTTAGTTAAGGGGGTTTAGGGCCAGGGTTAGGGTTAGGGTCAGGGTTAGGGTTAGGGTCAGGGTTAGGGTTAGTTAGGGTTTAGGGTTAGGGTTAGGGTTAGGGTCAGGGTTAGGGTTAGGGTCAGGGTTAGGGTTAGGGTTAGTAAAGTCATGGTTTGGGTTAGTGTGAGGGGCCACCTAATGTTTGGAAAAAACGCAAACGCGGTAAAAACGTACTAAAAACGCATACAAACGCATAAAAACGCTGCGTTTTTTTCATGCATGCTCATAAAAATGCTTGAAAAAAACGCAGCAGTTGTATGCTTTTGTATGCGTTTTTTCAATATGTTTTTTTGCGAGAAAAACGCGCTGCAAAAAAAAGCAAGTGTGAAATTAGCCTCAATGGGCTGAAATGAGGAAAATGTGTGCGTATTTGTTGCAAGCTAGATGAATGGTCCGTGCGGCGTCTGATTTTTTCTCGCACCCATAGGCTTGCATTGGAGAGTTTCGGATGATATATTGTACATATACAATCTCAGCATGCTGTGATTTTAGACGCATGTCGAATACGCCTGAGGAAAAAATACGGTGATGTCAGCTGCCACATAGATTAACTCTGAGTGCTATATGATGTTTTCTTGCATAGCACTCGTCCTTATTCTACGATAGTGTAACGCCGGCCTAACAGTGATAATATTTTGTAATCAGCGGCTGTATAATTAATACGATCCTTTCAACATTTCTTTTAGTAAAATGTTGCACTGTTCACGAAATAACAGTCCTAGGGCCTCTTATATTAGAACTTCATGGTGTGCCATGTTATTCCTGCTAGAAATGAATGTATAACTTAACAGCAGGGTGTTACCAGCTGGGGTCTATGTTCCTTCACAGTCTGACATTGTCCAATCAACGATGACAGTATCCAGCTATGCAGGACACACCCCTTTTACAGGGGAAATGGTAACACCCAGTTGTCAATATAGTTATAAATATCCAGGAGTAGAGATGAGCGGACCTATGGAAGTTTGGGTTCTGGTAGCCATCTTAAACTTTAGTCCAAATTATGGTTTGGGTACGAGAACTGTACCTGAACTTGAACCAGAATCCGAACACCATTGAAAACAATGGAGACCCAAACTTTGGATCTAGAAAAAACATTCTCTCTCTTCTCTTAGAACTCTGAATATTGCAGGAGAAGCCCGGGTTCAGTGTTTAGCCCCGAATACTAACTATCCGGTATGAACCCCCAAACTTTTAAGTTCAGGTTTGCTCATCTTTATCCAGTTGGAATAATAGAGGAACCATGTTACAACTAATCCCCATTATAACAAAAAAAAAATAGATAAATGGAGCCCTCCTACCATGGGTAATAGGTCTTCCCAGGTGAGGAGAAAGCTAAATTATTTAATACATCATTGTCATAAAGAATTATATATATGTAAGATTGTTCTATGCGACATGTAAGACATCTTCCCAGAACACCAAGCCTCTGTTCTGGCAGTGCCGATTTTAAGGCTGTCATCCAGACAATTCTATTAAGAATTAGTGGTGTAATGTTGACTTCCCCAGGAATACATGACACAAAGAAATGTGATTTCAATGTGACAATGATTACATTCAATCTCTACACATGTAATAACCGCTGCAGACTACAAACAGCTTGTTGACAATTTATTATCAGGCTGCCGAAGCCAAGTATCAGTAATTATATTAGTCGAGTGGTTTCATCTCTCTGAGCAAGCGTTCGGCACCTCACTCGTACCGAGATGTGATGCTCATCTTCCATCACAATCGTCTGAATTCACACATTATAGTCACCTTCAAGGTGAACAATATGGAAATGATATCGTGGAAAATGAAGTTTTATACGAGCCGTCACAATCGAGAAGTCTTAAAGGAGACACCAGAACTTGTTCCACATTTTATAGAAACAATTTTTCTCATTTTAATAGATTCTAAAATATAGAAAAATTGGAAATGGTTAGAATAAAACAGTAACGTTTCTCAGAGGCTGACAACGCTGTTGCAGCTACGTAAGGTAGCAATCTGTCTGCCAATATCCATTCTGTATAGAGTTAGTATGGTGCCAAATGTACTCTGTGGCAGTATTACCTCCGAACCATAAGGCACTCTTAATATTTTTCCTAAAAATGCTTCTTCTAAGGCCAGGGTCACACTTGCGTGTGCAATGCGAGAAACTTGCGCGAGTCTCTCGCATCAATACCCAGCACTGCCGCCGATACTTCGACCGGGTGCGGCTGCATAGAAATACATATGCACAAGTCATCTTTGAATAGAAATACATAGAAAGATTCTTTCAAGCATTTTCTGGGTGGGTGTTTCAGACATTTTTTAGAGCAGACTGACTCAAAAACAGCCTGAAAAACATTTTGCTGTGGAAAAAAGGGAAATTACAAATAGGTTGCAGACTAGTCACAGTCATATGAACTTACAACTTGGTGTAAGATGGCAACGTTGCATGCAACTTGCAGCCAATACAGATTTTTTTTGCACAGTACAGTTTACAACACAATTCATGATCCAATATTTGATACAATGACAACATGCCATATTGTGCTTTTTGTTTTGCATACAAATTTTGCCATTATTATTATATAAAGGCCATAGCGACTTGATGGATGAATGATCTTTAAGAAGATCGATCTTGTGCAAGCCTAGATGGGTCCACCAGAGTCTTCTCTACCGTTATTTTGATTGTATCAAGCTACTGGGTTGCTGGTCTTCCTCTTCGTTTTGTTCCTTCTAGTCTTCCAACCATAATGCCTTATTATAGCCTAATGACTGAAGGATTTTTATATAGCATTGAGTAAAAAGATTCACAGGACACTGGTCAGCAATCATGTTCATAACGCATGGTGGCCTGATTGGGAGCACCTCAAACCCCCTATCACAAATACGATACACATGTCGTGACATGTGCATCAACATAATGTCGCTTCAACATAATGTCGACTTGATGGTCTACTAATTAGAAAAGGCACTGAGGATGTTGCAGGTAGTAAACGGTTTGCACCCTCTAGTCCGACAGACACAGACTACCATTGTAGCCATTAGACCAGGGTCTTGGATATTAGTACTATGTTGGTTCAGAGCTTACCACTTCTGCCATATACTAGATTGGTCTTGGGCTGTCCAAGGGGCTGTATCTGCGAGGAATTTATAATTTATTGGATAGAATATTGTATTGTATTTGTAGTTATGTCCCTGATTCATTCATTAAGACCAGCATTGAGCACGTCATTCTTAATGAATGCGGCTGCAGGAGAAAGTAGCACCTAATCAAGAACCACTTTATTAATTAAAGGGGTTGTTCACTTCTAGGACAACCCCTTAAACTAAATGTTAGGCCCCCAATAAAATAATAGAGCCTATACTCACTTCCTGATCTGGCACCATTCCCGTGGTATTGGCACTCTCCCCGGGGCTGTGATGCGGTTTTGTGATACGTGACGCTGGCGTCCAATCAGATCTGGCATCACTGTCTCCACCTTCATGTGAACTGAACATGAAGAGGAAGCTGGGATCTGTTGTGGCCCGGACTTTCTCTTCATGCTCAGTTTGTCCGAAGGAGGAGACAGTGACGCCAGTGCTGATTGGGCACTGGGCATCATGTGTCATTCCACTGCATCACAGCCCCGGGTCCGCGAGTGCCGACACTGCTGGAATGGAGCTGGCACAAGTGGTGAGCACAGGCTTTATTATTTTATTGGTGCATAACATTTAGTTTAAGAAAGGGTTGTCCTAGTAGTGGACAACCCCTTTAAGTGCACCTCACAAAGGCATTGAGCCTCCATCAGAAATGTTGCTTTGGTCGGGGACTGGAGTACATTTCTGGGGTCAGTTATGTCACTAAAGCGACATAACTTTTTATTAATTTAATGGAAGGGGCTGGCCACATTCTGACTTTCCTATATTGGCCTGACTGGCTGGGACTCGTGTGAAAATGCCAAAGGTCTAAAAAAACAAATGCTTCTAGTTGCACACAAATATTGAGGCTTATTATTGTGTTTTGTACCAAAATTCTGGTGTAGATTCCTTATTGAATTACACCCTTTGTGTTTGTGCTGATTTCCTCCAAGTTTTTAGGGTGTATGAAAAGAGAGACAAATTCCCCCCGCGATCCCAGTGTATTGTCCCTTTACAAATCACTGGTGAGGCCACATCTAAAAAATCCAGTTTTGGACTCCACGTTTTAAAAAGGATATTCAGAAAATAGTGTCAGTTCAAAGGCAGGCATTTAGATTATTACAAGGAATGGAAGGCCTCTCATATGATGAAAGGTTTGAAAAGTTGGGCTTGTTCAGCTTAGAAAAAAGGCATCTCATTTATATGTATAACTATATGTGTGGTCAATATAAAGGACAGGCACATGACTTATTTTTTCCAAAGACCATACGGGTAGAAGAAAGGTGATTCCTGCAGCTAAACAGGAAAGGGTTCTTTACAGTTAGAGCAGTCAGACTGTAGAATGCTCTACCACAAGAGGTAGTAATGACAGACACCCTGTAACTGCTTTTAAAATGGGCTGGATGATTTCCACAGCAAAAATTGCATTGTGGGTTATAGATAATTTAGTGTCAAAAAATGTATATTTGGTGGAGAAACGTTGAACTTGGTGGACCAAGGTCATTTTTCAACCCATGTCAATACTATAATTTGGCCTGTAATAAAATTTTCCCTAAGGTCTGATGGGAAATGTAGTTTTTGAGTGCCACTGGGGATGGGTATGAGTGAATAAAGTGAATAAAACAAAGTTCAAATCCCTGCACAGTGTGTCGTCACTATATGTGAGTAATGTGTTCCGAGGCGTTAGGATGTTGTTTCGCAGTTGGGACTGTACATACAATACCGCCAGTCCAAGCCCATTAGTTCAGTAACCAGACATTATGAGAATTTGATGGTAAATTGTCTGACAGCCAAAAAAATTGCCCTTCTACGTGGCCCTGAACGTCTTGCACTGCATTCCCTCTCTTGGTATTTGATGTTTTAGTTTTCCATTGCAAAAGTGTCTTTTTTTTTTTTCAAAAAATACTGTTTGGCTGGCACTGTGGAAAAATCTTGCATGTAATATTCTCATCTGGTCGCAGCAGTGAAGCATTTCTTCCAATCTGGCCAGAGAAGAATGCTCTTTGTTTTCTCTGACACTGTTTCACATAGTAACAGCTTGTTGTATTTTCGTCTCTTCGCCAGAGGGAAGGTTTATTTTTAAATCACCGAACTCCAAATTCTCTTTATTTTTCCAAGATTGAAAGCAGCTGAAATGCCCGGAGTTACAGGTTAGAGACTCGCCTTACAATGCGCAAAGGGAAGTGTTATCTCCTCCCTCTTTTGTTTGTCTTTTATTTTTCCTAATAAATGTCCGTTAACTGGTAGTCACCTAAAAATAGAAAGCCATCCTGCTAAAAATAGTGCGGCTCGCAGCCCTGCCAAGGAAAATGAAGAGGAATAGGCGTGGAATAGGAGCCGGAGTAACCCAGGCCTATTCATTCAGAGATCCCTTTGAGAATGCAAGCAATGATAAAGTGACCTTGAAAAACCACAGGCCCGAGCCGCTCTCTTCAGACTTCTGGGTGCCACTAAACATTTCAGCCCAAGGATATATGTTTTCACATTGATCGTAAACACTTTCGGAAAGACAAGGCATTGTTCCTCAGTGCTCGCTGTCTGAAACTTTCCTGACTTTATATTCTCACAATCTACAGGTACATAGTCTCACACAAACGGCGTATTGTGAGCCGCAATGAGTCCTTTCACTGGAGGGAAAGACTGAACACACCACTAATGGGGTTATTAATTAGGAAAAAAAACTATTAAAATCAATACGGGTTTTGTAGATGTCGTTTTTTTTGTTGGGTTATAGGTGGAAATAAATTAGTGCCAAAATCTAAATTCACGACTTCCATAGACTTCAGCATGACGGCTGCTTATTTCCTTTCCCTGCTCTGAATGGGATATGTTATGTCCACCCCATGGGTATATAGATGTATACTGTATGTTAAAGCACACTGAATAATGTCTGTAAGGCCACATTCACACCTTCAGTATTTGGTCAGTTTTTTACCTCAGTATTTGTGAGCCAAAACCAGGAGTGGGACAATCAGAGGAAAAGTATAATAGAAACACGTCACCACTTCTGTATTTATCGCCCACTCCTGGTTTTGGCTTACAAATACTGAGGTAAAATACTGACCAAATACTGAAGGCGGGAATGTGATCTAAGGCCGGGGTCACAGATGCGAGAAAGGCGGACGAGTCTCGCATCTTAATGTCTGGCACTGCCGCCGGCACTCGGGAGAGGAGCGTGCAACTGCATGTATTTCTATGCAGCTGCACGCTCCGCTCCTGAGTGTCAGCGGCAGTGCCGGGTATTAAGATGTGAGACTCGTCCGAGTTTCTCGCATGTGTGACCCCGGCCACAGGGCTTGATCAGACCAAAGGATTAAATGTTGGTATGCACTGATAGTATATGGGCAATACTAGGACCAATGCAAGACAATGTGATATTTCACATGAACGTTTTTTACACAAGGACCAATGGTCTTTGAATAAAAAATTAGCATTCACTAATGTGATAATTATTAGGGCATGTTCACACTTTCAGTATTTGGTCAGTATTTCACATCAGTATTTGTACACCAAAACCAGGAGTGGTTGATAAATACAGCAGTGGTGACTAGAGTTGAGCGACTTTGGTCGGATCGGGTTTCGTGAAACCCAACTGAAACAAAATTTGAGTCAGATGAAACTGGTCCGACTAGGGCAAAAAAAAGTTGGCGTTTCGTCCGAAACCCGACTCCAATGCAAGTCAATGGGGAATAAAAGTCGGCATTGAGCGGATGACATTCATCCACTCAATGCTGACTTTTATTCCCCATTGACTTGCATTGGAGTCGGGTTTCGGACGAAACGCCAACTTTTTTTGTGCCCTAGTCGGACCAGTTTCATCTGACTCAAATTTTGTTTCAGTTGGGTTTCACGAAACCCGATCCGACCAAAGTCGCTCAACTCTAGTGGTGACGTTTCTATTATACTTTTCCTCTGACTGTTCCTCTCGTACTTTTGCCTTACAAATACTGAGGTAAAATACTGAATACTGAATGTGTGAACGTGGCCTTAGAGATCAGATTTGAAACATTATAAGTCAATGTTTGAGTAAAAAAATGATCACATGCAGGTTATTGTCTGTAGTGTAGGTCATGCATTTTTTATGGACATGTCACAATAATAAAGATAGGAAAATGTATTTGTCCTTTATTATTTATTTAACGGTACACCTAATAAATGAATGCCAAACGGATGGGCAAAACGGACAAACGCATACAGGCGTAAAAATCACACACAGATGACATGTGGATGCAAATGCAGATGAAAAATCGTCAATTTTCCCGGCCTTCTGCACAGTGGACTATGATGGAGCAAAATGACTAAATAAACAGTCCCGAGTAAAAGTAAAACCACACATAAACAATGTATTGTGTGCATATGAGAGGTCTGCTGTCACAATTCTCTAATTTTGGGTTCTCTTTGGCCTCTCTGAAAGCTGCAGGCTCAAACTACCCTGTGCATAACATGCTTACAAAATCTGAGACAAGACCGCCCTGCCCTCCAATGGAATAGATAATGCATATAGGGTATATACGGGTCTACTAGAGCATAGGGGGCTGAGTCTGGGGGGCACCAGGTAAATGTAATATACATTGACTAAGTAGGGTCACATTTTTGCTTTGGACTGGATGATCACTTTAAAGGAAACCGGTCACCAGTTTAGGCCGATATGAGATGCGCTACCGCCTTTCAGGGCTGATATAGAGCATTTTATAATACTGTATATTTGCCCCCAACCCAACTTGGAGGAACTGAAAAATAACTAACTTTTATTAAACTGACCTGGTCAGGGTGGTCCAGTCCGAGGGGTGTCGCTCTTCTTGGTCCAGCGCCTCCCATCTTCTTGTGATCGCTGTCCTCCTGCTTGCTTCATATGGATGACGCATCCCTGCATCATCCACACAGTCTCCCCAGGATCGTGCTCCTGCACAGGCATACTTATCTGCCATGTTGAGGGCAGAGCAAAGTACTGCAGTGCACAGGTGCCGGGAAAGGTCAGAGACGCCCAGCGCCTGCGCACTGCAGGACTTTGCTGTTACCTCAACATGGCTGATAAGTATGCCTGAGCAGGAGCGCGATGGAGGGTAGACTGTGTGGATGATGCAGGGATGCGTTATCCACATAAAGCAAGAAATAGGGCGGCAATCTTAAGAAGATGGGAGGTGCTGGACCAAGAAGAGCGACAGCACTCGGACCAGACCACCCCGCAGGTCAGTATAATAAAAGCTGTTTTTCTTGTCTTTCAGTTTGGGTTGGGGGCAGATATACATCATTATAGAATGCTGTATATCCGCCCTGAAAAGCGGTGGCCATAACTCGTATCGGCCAAACCTGGTGACAGGTTCCCTTTAAGGGCGCGCTCACAAAGGCTCGCTCGCGATGTTTTATCGGAGAGCACTCGGCCCAATGTTATACTACGGGGCAGTGCTGATCTGCATTTTTTTTGTAGTATTCAGCAGTCTGCCATGTTATACCAGCAAAAAAAAAACTATTTAGCAAAGTACAAGCTTATTTTTTTTGTGAAAGTCAATTGCAGATTTATGCAGCTGAAAAACCATAGCAATCCCAAAAATGATATCATAATTTAGAGATGAGCGACTTTGCCTTTTTTTTCGGGTCGAGTCGGGTTTCATGAAACCCGACTTTCTCAAAAGTCGGGTCGAACGAAATCAGCCGATTATCGTGAAAAGTCGAAGGCCGACTCGACTGAAACACGAAACCCAATGCAAGTCAATGGGAAAGAAAAGTCGGCAGTGAGTGGAGGACAGGAAACACACCTACAGTGCCCATTTTAATGCCAAAAACATCAATTCTTATTACTTAAACTTGTCAACCTTAATTTACTTTATAATAATAGTTATGCATTGAAAACTGGGGGTTATTTGGCTAAAGTCATGGGGGGGGGTAGGGCTGGCTCCAGATTTTCGTGGGCCCAGGGTCAAAGAGTGTCAATGGGCTCCTTTAACACATGCCACAATTCATGATCCTCTGATACGGCAGAGAAATAGCGGTATAGTACAATGAAAAACACTTCACTTCTTACATCTCATGACTGACATCCATTTTAAATTCTCCAATAGCTCCAAAAACAGACAGTATATTACTCCATACAGTATTATGGCCACCGCATAGTGCACTATACAGAGTAATGAGGCCCATATATTTCTCCATACAGAATCATTGGTCCCATATAATGTTTGAAACAGTATATGATGAGCTCCACATAATGATACAGTATGTGATGGTCCCCATGGATGAAGCTCCACTGTGTTATGGGCCCAAATAATGCTCCAAACATAATGGGCCCCATTTCTAATGCTCTAGTGTATAATGGGCCCTGTAAATGCTGCTCCAGTGTCTGATGTCCACCTTTGGAATGCTCCAGTGTATGGTGGGCCCCATATATCATTCTCCAGAGTATAGTGCTCCCTAAAAATAGCTGTCCCAACATTGAAAACAATTAAATAAGTCTCCTCGCTAGGGAATCCCTGTACTAGTCTGGACTCCTCGTCGTCCCCATCTTCCATCTCACTGCACTTGGACTGTTTAGGCAGAGGGCATACAGACGTGATATCATCGCGCTCTCTGACCGGAATGTCACTGTCAGGAAACGCGGAAGATGTGATGGCGGTGGAGCAGGGAGTGGCAAGCATTTCAACTTAGCAAGTGCTGTGATCCTGAGCAAGCAGGGGGGACCCACTCGTTGGCGACGGCACTGGCACAGGGCCCCTCATAGTATGCCAGTGTGTCTGACGGCGGGTGTGCACCCCCACTGTCAGAGACACTTGATTCTACTATGAGGTACCTTGTGCCAGTGCCGTTGCCAAACAGTGTGCCCACCCATCTGTCCATGGCAATGGCACTCGCACGGGTGCTTGCACCAGGTGGTGACCCCGGCCCTGTGGGTGGAGGCAGCCCAGTTAGGGAGGTGGAAAAATTGGCATATGTTGATGTTGGACATTCAGCAGCTGCAAATGGAGTAATTGGAGAAGTCCGCGGAAGAGGAGGACAAAAGCAAGCCATTTTTCTGGCAAACTACGTGACAGCAGGGGAGGGTGGGACAAAATCCTTTGAAACCCACGCATGGTTCATTTTAATGAAGGTTAGATCATCAACATTTTGGGTCGACAAACGGGTCCTTTTTTCTGTCAGGATTGATCCAGCAGCACTGAAGACTCGTTCAGATAACACACTAGCAGCAGGGCAAGCGAGCTC
This sequence comes from Dendrobates tinctorius, assembly GCF_039654945.1. Classification (NCBI taxonomy): domain Eukaryota; kingdom Metazoa; phylum Chordata; class Amphibia; order Anura; family Dendrobatidae; genus Dendrobates; species Dendrobates tinctorius. Next base: position 16,496,661 of record NW_027361671.1, on the reverse strand, counting down.
TTGTAAGGCATATTGTGCCAGTTCAGGCCAGGTATCAAGTTTACTGGCCCAATAGTCAAAGGGGAATGACCGATGAGGGAGAACATCGATATGGGAGGAGAAGTAGTTTGTTACCATAGTTGACAACTGCTGTCTCCTGTCACTTTCAATTGATGCAGTATTACCAGTCGTGTGAGCGGTACTTGAAAAATCAGTCCACAACATGGTCATGAAACCCCTGTGTCCAACGCCACTTCGGCTGTGTGCACCACGAACACCTTTTTCATGTTGCCACTTACGGCTTGTTGGAAAAACATCACCGCTGCTGTGTGCTGGGAATGCCTCATACAAACGGTTTACCAGAGTTGCTTGTTTGTTAGCCAATATTAGCTCTAGGCTCTCCTGTGGCATGATGTTTTGGAATTTGCCTTTATAGCGTGGATCCAGGATGCTGGCCAACCAGTAGTCGTTATCGCTCATCATTTTGTCAATGCGGGGGTACCTTTTTAGGATCTGCAAGGCATAATCAGACATGTGGGCCAATGTTCCAGGTGTCAATGATGCACTGCGAGTGCTGGGTGGAGGAGCACTTTCTGGCAAATTCACATCCCTCCAGTTACGCACAAACCCTGTACTTGACCTTGCCACACCAACATTTTTTCTTGCCCCCTGAGAAGCATCCTCCTCCCCAAAATAATCATCCCCATCATCCTTCTCCTCCTCCTCTTCCTCTTCTTCCTCCACCTCGTCCACGAGACTTCCCTGACCAGAAAATGGCTGACTGTCATCAAGGCTTCCCTCCTCCTCTTCCTCCTCGGCTTCAGACGCCTGCTCCTTAATGTGCGTCAAAGTTTGCATGAGCAGACGCATAAGTGGGATGCTCATGCTTATGATGGCGTCGTCTGCACTTACCAGCCATGTGCATTCCTCAAAACACTGAAGGACTTTACAGAGGTCTTTCAGCTTCGACCACTGCACACCAGACAACTCCATGTCTGCCTGCAAACTGCCTGCCCGTGTATCCTCCCACAAATGAATTACAGCCTGCCTCTGTTCGCACAGCCTCTGAACCATGTGCAGGGTGGAGTTCCACCTTGTTGCAACGTCGATAATTAGGCGGTGCTTGGGAAGGTGGAGCAATCGCTGCAGCTTCTGCATACGACTGGAGTGTACGGGCGACCGGTGGATGTGCGAGCACAGTCTTCGCACCTTATGGAGCAGGGGTGTTAACTCCGGATAATTATTGAGGAAGCACTGCACCACCAGGTTCAAGGTGTGAGCCATACAAGGTATGTGTCTGAGATTTGAAAGGGCTATGACTGCCACAAAATTACGTCCGTTATCACTAACTACCTTGCCTGCCTCAAGATGTAGACTGCCCAACCATGACTCAGTTTGTCGCTGCAAGTAGTCGGTCAGTACCTCCGTGGTGTGTCTGTTGTCTCCTAAACACATCATCTTCAACACAGCCTGCTGACGCTTACCACTAGCTGTTCGATAGTGGGACACCTCGTGTGCAACACTGGCAGCTGCGGATGGAGTGCTCGTGCGACTGCGCTCTGTGGACCAGCTTTCGCTTCTGGAGGAGGAGGAGGGTCAAACGCCTACAGCCAACTGTTTCCTATACCGTGGGCTAGGCAGCACTGTCCCATTGCCGCTGTCCCCTGTGGACCCTGCATCCACCACATTAACCCAGTGCGCAGTGATGGACACGTAACAGCCCTGGCCATGCCTACTGGACCATGCATCTGTTGTGAGGTGCACCTTTCCACTCACTGATTGCTTGAGTGCATGGACAATGCGGTCTTTCACATGCACGTGGAGGGCTGGGATGGCTTTTTGCGAAAAGAAGTGCTGACTGGGTAGGTCATAGCGTGGTACTGCATAGGCCATGAGCTCGCGGAAAGCTTTGCTTTCAACCAACCGGTAGGGCATCATCTCTAACAAGATTAGTTTGTCAATGTGGGCGTTCAAAGCCAGTGTACGCGGATGAGAGGATGAGTACTTTCTTGTCCTACTCAGAGTCTCTGGTAGGGTGAGCTGGACTTGAGAGCTGCATATGGTGGAACTAGCGGTGGACATGGCGGACTGAGAGAGGGTTGGTGATGGTGATGGTGTTGGTGGTGTTGCTGATGGCCTAGATTCAGTCTTTCGTAGCAATAACATTGTGATTCTATGACTGCTTTGCCCTTGCGACGACACCTCGACATTTCCCCCAATGGGCTTACAGTGGGGGAAGCGATGTAGCGTTGCTGACTACCTTCATTCCGAGCAGGTGCACATGTGGTACGTGAGGTTTGGTAGTCCGTATACGCTTGCAAGCGCATGGTGGTTAAATGTCTACATTTAAGCATGCAACTGGTATTCAAATTTCTCAGATTTTTCCCTCGGCTAAAGGTCTTTGCGCACTTCTTACAGATAACTTTTGCCTGATCGTTAGGATTTTGTTCAAAAAAGTGCCACACTGCACTCTTCCTACTATGGAAGACATTTTGAGACCTTGCATGCTGCGCTAATTTGACCGTCTGGCCAAGCTGACCTGCAACTCTTTTGTTTTTTGTAGCACATTTTTGGACTGCTACGGTCCTGCCAGATAACAGCTGTTGCGATGTCGTTGCCTGCTGCGGATCCTCCTCCTCCTCTTCTGAGCTATTGGCAGCGGCACCCTCTTCCCCCAATGGATGCCAATCTGGGTCAACAACTGGGTCATCCATCACCTCCTCTTCAATTTCATGTGCATCTTCCTCTGTGTCACCATGTAAGGTGGTATAGTATGTGGGAAGGGGCACCTGAGTTTCATCAGGGTCTGATTCTGCCTTAGTACACTGCGAGGACAATGTAGTGCTCTGAGTGAATGTACCAGCAGAAAAATCTAGCAGTGGCTGTGCATCAGTGCACTCCATGTCAGATTTATCTTGGACAGGGGAATTCACGATTTGACTTGATAACCCAGGCATGGTATATGAAAAGAGCTCCATGGAGTAATCGGTAGTGTGACCTGCCACATCCTTCACTTTTGGTAGGGGTGAAGGACACAACGAAAGGTGTTGTTCTGACCAGGAGCCTCCAATGATGACTCAGTGCTTTTATTTTTTGAAACTTCAGAAGAGGAGGCGAGAGAGCTGGAGGCTGTGTCAGCAATGTAAGCCAAAACTTGTTCCTGAAGCTCCGGCTTTAAAAGTGGTTTACCTACTCCCAGAAAAGAGAGCCTTCGAGGCCCTGTGGAGCCAGACGATGACGCAGGCTCAACACCTCCTGCCTTAGGTGCTATTGTGCTTTTGCCACTACCAACAGATGCAACACCACCACCATCAGGACCAGCTGGCAACTCCCGCCCACTTCCATGGCGTCTTCCACCATACTTGCTCATTTTTGTGAAAATGAACCCAAAATACCACCAGCTATATGGTACTGTAAAACAAGGTAGAAGGTGTATCTACTATTGGTGAGAATTTGAATCTCACTAGAGATTTGAGGACGCTGAACTATTGTCTCAGGCCCAGTAGAGATTACACCTCAATGTAACAGGCTGAAATTGGATGGTGTATGACAAGGTGGAGGGTGTCTATAGGATTGGTGAGAATTTGAATCTCACTATAGAGTTGAGGACGCAGAACTATTGTCTCTGGCCCAGGAGAGATTACACCTCAATGTAACAGACTGAAATTGGATGGTGTAAGACAAGGTGTAGTGTGTCTATAGGATTGGTGAGATTTTGAGTCTCACTATAGATTTGAGGACACGGAACTATTGTCTCTGGCCCAGTAGAGATTACACCTCAATGTAACAGACTGAAATTGGATGGTTTATGACAAGGTGTAGGGTGTCTATAGGATTGGTGAGAATTTGAATCTCACTATAGATTTGAGGACGCGGAACTATTGTCTCTGGCCCAGGAGAGATTACACCTCAATGTAACAGACTGAAATTGGATGGTGTAAGACAAGGTGTAGTGTGTCTATAGGATTGGTGAGATTTTGAGTCTCACTATAGATTTGAGGATGCGGAACTATTGTCTCTGGCCCAGTAGAGATTACACCTCAATGTAACAGACTGAAATTGGATGGTGTAAGACAAGGTGTAGGGTGTCTATAGGATTGGTGAGAATTTGAATCTCACTATAGATTTGAGGACGCAGAACTATTGTCTCAGGCCCAGGAGAGATTACACCTCAATGTAACAGACTGAAATTGGATGGTGAATGACAAGGTGGAGGGTGTCTATAGGATTGGTGAGATTTTGAATCTCACTATATATTTGAGGACACAGAACTATTGTCTCTGGCCCAGTAGAGATTACACCTCAATGTAACAGACTGAAATTGGATGGTTTATGACAAGGTGTAGGGTGTCTATAGGATTGGTGAGAATTTGAATCTCACTATAGATTTGAGGACGCAGAACTATTGTCTCAGGCCCAGGAGAGATTACACCTCAATGTAACAGGCTGAAATTGGATGGTGTATGACAAGGTGGAGGGTGTCTATAGGAATGGTGAGATTTTGGATCTCACTAGAGATTTGAGGACGCTGACAATGATGCTCTCAGTCCAAGTATGGACGCAGGCAGCCTAATAAGCAGGACTGCTGCACAGTGCACACACAAAAGGGTGGAAAAATGAACCCTTGGTAACTGTGCAGAAAAGAGGAAGAAAAGTATTTTTTCTTTTAAAAAAGCAGTTTGCACAGCAGTGTGCAAACAGCAATGCAGCTATCAGGGAGCCTTATAAGGCAGCCTAATAACCAACAGAGCTGATGCACAAAAATAGAGCCTCTCCTGTCACTGCACACAAAGTGTTGTGTTGTAAGTGGAAATCGCTAACAGTAGAAGCAGTGTTTTGGTTCTTCTTCCCTGCCTAACGTTAGCTCTCCCTACAGAATCAGCACTAGCAGCAGCAGCTCTCCCTATGCTAAGATCAGCATAAGTAAGATGGCGGTCGGCGTTCACGCCCTTTTATAGCCCCTGTGACACCACACAAAGCAAGCCAATCATTTGCATACCCTTCTCAAAGATGGTGGTGACTGATGCCTATGTCATCGCGTTGCCCACAGTGTGCGTCCTCCATCATTGGCTGAAAAAGGGCGCTGGAAGCATCTTTTGAAACGCGACTTTGGCGCTCTGGTCGCCGACCTCATGGCGGACCTCACGCTATGGTCGGGTTTTGTTTCATGAAACCCGACTTCAGCGAAAGTCGGCAACTTTTGAATATGACTGACCCGTTTCGCTCAACTCTAATCATAATAATGGTCAAATCACTAACTCGGCTCTGCTACATCTGCAACATGACGGCCCCTATCTGACAGGTTGTGACATATCTAGGAGAACAAAGCAGTAAACGAGTTGATTTTGCAGGAAATGTCCCTTGCATAGATATCACATAATATAGTGACAGCCCCAGGATTCTTCTCCATACAGCCTGTGTTGTGCCGCACATACTACAGCCAGCCATTTGTTCCCTTAGATAAGTGGACATATACTTAGAGGAGATATATGTGTATTATTTTTAGCTTTTATCTTTGGTTTTATGTAAAGCTCAATTACAATTGCTGATGTTTGGACAATGTACATTGTCCCAATATAGATATGAGCAGATATGTGCGCAGGATTGAATTTCTGTTTTCTAGTCCCATTACGCTTGTTTGGGCAGCTGTGATGCAACCCTGCTATTTATGTGTCTAAAATAACTCAAACATATATGTTACCACAGACTATGTGTGGGCAGCGGATCCCGAATCTGTATACGGGGGCACTACTGATACCATGTTATTATATCACAAGAAAATCTTTCTCAATGCATTCAGCACTTCTGACTGCAGAAGTGAATGGATAGCAGATAGATAGATAGATAGATAGATAGATAACAGATAGTGGGGGAAATAAGTATTTGATCCCTTGCTGTTGAAGACATCAACAGTCTATAATATTAAGGGTAGGTTAATTTTACATTGAGACAAAATATCAAAAATAAAATCCAGAAATCACATTGTATAAATTATATAAAATGTATTTGCATTTTGCAGTGAGAAATAACTATTTGCTCCCCTACCAACCATAACGAGTTCTGGCTCCTACAGACAAGTTAGATGCTCCTTATCAACTCATTACCTGTATTAAAGACAGCTGTCTTACATAGTCACCTTTATAAAAGACTACTGTCCACAGACTCAATTAATCAGTCAAAATCTAAGGCCCCCATCACACATAGCGATGCACCAGCGATCACGACAACGATATGACCTGGTCAGGATCGCTGGTGTGTCACTACATGATCGCTGGTGAGCTGCCAAACAGGCAGATCTCAGCAGCGATCAGGACCAGCAATGACGGGGGTAACAAGCGCGCGTCGCTTAGTTACCCTCAGTGTACCTTAGATACCAGCGTGCTGGTGCAGGGAGCTGGTATCCAAGCTAAACAGCAGGTTTCTAAGTGATGAGCGCACTTAGTTACCCGCGGTTTACCTTGGATACCAGCTCCAGCTCGCTGATCTTTGGTCTCCCGCCTGCCACACGCAGCGAAGCTTGCTGGCCAGCGGGAGACCAACGATCAAAAAAATGTCCAGGGCTTTCAAGCACGATCAGCGATACCCGGCTGGGGGGCCGGTCACTGATACATGTCACACACAGCGATATCGCTGGTGAGATCGCTGTTGCGTCACAAAACTTGAGACTCAGCAGCGATCTCGCTAGCGATCTCGCTGTGTGTGACGGGAGCTTTACTTCTACAAAATGGGCAAGACCAAAGAGCTTTATAAGTATGTCAGGGACAAGATCATAGACCTAGACAAAGCTGGAATGGGCAACAAAACCATAAGTAAGATGCTGGGTGAGAAGAAGACAACTGTTGGTGCAATAGTAAGAAAATGGAAGAAAAACAAAATAACAGTCAATCGACATTGATCTGGGACACCATGCAAAATCTCAACTTGTGGGGTATCCTTGATGATAAGGAAGGTGAGAGATCAGCCTAAAACTACATGGGAGAACTTATTAAGGATCTCAAGGCAGCTGGGACCACAGTCACCAAAAAAACCCATTGGTAACACATTATGCCGTAATGGTTTAAAATCCTGCAGTGCCCTCAACGTCCCCCTGCTCAGGAAGGCACATGTGCAGGCCTGTTTAAGGTTTGCCTATGAACACCTGGATGATTCTGTGAATGATTGGGAGAAGGTGCTGTGGTCAGATGAGACAATAAATGTGGTCTTTGGCATTAACTCAACTCACCATGTTTGGAGGAAGATAAATGCTGCCTATGACTCAAAGAACACCATCCCCACTGTCAAGCATGGAGGTGGAAACATTATGTTTTAGGGGTGTTTCCCTGCTAAGGGCACAGGACTACTTCACCACATCAATGGGAGAATGGATGGAGCCATGTACCATAAAATCCTGAGTGACAACCTTCTTCCCTCAACCATGACATTAAAAATGGGTCGTGAAAGGGTCTTGCAGCAAGACAATGACCCAAAACATGCAGCCAAGGTAAGAAAGGAGTGGCTCAAAAAGAAGCACATTAAGGTCATGGAGCAGCCTAGCCAGTCTCCAGTCCATAATCCCATAGAAAACTTATGGAGGGAGATGAAGCTCCGAGTTGCCAAGTGACAGCCTCAAAATCTTAATGATTTAGAGATGATCTGCAAAGAGGAGTGGACCAAAATTCTTCCTGACATGTGTGCAAACCTCATCATCAACTACAAAAAACGTCTGACTACTGTGCTTGCCAAGAAGGGTTTTACCATCAAGTATTAAATCTTGTTTGCCAGAGGGATCAAATACTTATTTCTCACTGCAAAATGCAAATACATTTATATAATTTATACAATGTGATTTTCTGGATTTTGTTTTTGATATTCTATGTCTCAATGTTAAAATTTACCTACCCTTACAATTATAGACTGTTCATGTCTTTGTCAGTGGGCAAATTGCAAAATCAGCAAGGGATCAAATAATTATTTTCCCCACTGTAGATGATAGATAGATGATAGTTGATGCTCGCTTCCCCTTGCACTTGCTATATCTGTAGATAGATATTAGATAGCCGTATAAATAGTAAACTCTTTTGCACTCCTACATGATATCCTTGTGATAGAGATGTCTTTGAGAAGTCTCTGTGGTTGTCTCCGCAGCCCTGATTTAGCCTCTGTGATGTGTCCTCCTCAGGTAACGTGGAGATAAGTTTTATTTGTCTACAATTAGTTTCACCAAAGACTCTATTTATATCGTAGTTTTATTATTTGGCTGTAATCCGCTGTGGCATTGTCCCATCCTCATCCTCATCCATTATGCATCCAGAAATCAATGTCATTTAGACCTTGTTCACCGTAAGAAGGTTATCAGAAAGAGGAAAGTCTTGGAATGTTCCTTAATGTTAAATGATCACATTTATCCATTGATGGGGAAGCATTAAAGTAATAGTTATACAATTTGTTTATTTCTGTGTAAGATTATGTTCATTCCTATGATCTTTGGGCTGGAATCATACATTCTGTTTTTGATGTCTATAAATCCCCTTGTTCCAGTTTACTTTCATTGTTGGATTCCTTATGAATCCATCAGAAAAAGCGGTAGCCGTGCCCTTCTCCATCGGGCTCCTTTTTGCACCTATTTTAGGCCTACATGCCCACTTCCCCCAACATCTGGAGTCTTCCGAAAGGGGGAACATCCTGGACAAGTCAGTAAATCTTCTTGGCCTTTCAGCCACCTCCTCATCAACTATTCTGAAAGTTTTAATGTGTTCTAGCATCTAATCAGAAAGGTGGTACCAAGGTGTGCAGGGGGGCAAAAAATGGGACCTCAAAAAATACACACCTACAGTAAAAAATTCCAATGCTATCCAAAATCTCTCATCTCTTTGATTACAGGTTACAAAAGTCTCATATGTTCTAGTGTAGAATCTGGACCACAGTGCGGCATAGAGGCACAATATAGCGCCACCTAGTGCAGAGCTGTAGGGATCCTATGTACCTCTGTACTGGTGCCACTTACTCAGCACAGACAGAAGGATGGATTTATACATCCATCTTCCATATTCCAAATACTGACTGCAGTGTCAGGACTGACAGCGTCTTCCCTAATCCAACTCTACAGCCTCATGTATGCTTAGGAGGCTGTTCAGGAGACGGTTATCCGGACGTTGCCGTCCATGAAAGCCATATGTGTGAAACCTGAGCCATCTAACTTAAATGTATGCAAATGGGAAAAAAAATCCATTTTACATATGGGCTTCATTAGATCTGTTGCATTGTTTGCTATCCATAGCTCTGTGTTGCACTGTCTACTGCTGGCTGCAGAATGAGCAAACTGAGGATCTGTCAGACAGCTTGCTGTGCTGCTCCTCTCAGCTGATCTATTGAGCGTAGATCACATTACAGTTTAATGTGCAAGACGCTAATAAAAGCCAAACGGTACAACCTTTTTTTATGAAACCCAAAATATTTTTTTTAGTCCCAAATACATGCATTTAAATTAAAAAAATGTCCTCAAAGGCAGGCAACCCCCTTAAAGTGATATCGGCATGTCTTCCAAATAGAAACCTTCCTACAGCAAACTTTTTTTCTGTTATTACCTCCCATTAGACATTCTTCATTTCTCCTGTCATGTTGAATGCTGCCTCTACATGACAGTGTCCCCGGTGGGATATCTGGCGGAGCCGGTGACAGGGTGTGGGGGGCATGGCGTGGTGTGCGGGGCCTCGCTGGCCCCTGCATTGTTCTGGCCAGTTCCTGTAAGCCTGCTGATGATAAGAGTTAGAGAACAAAAGCTGCTAATTGATGTCGGGGTCCCCAACCATTTCGGAAAGAATCAAGCTCCTTGTTTCCAGCCCCATTAACTTCTCTGGTCTCCTTCCTTCTTCTAAGGCATTTTGTCCTGGTGCATGTTGCCCCCATCCCCGCCGCCCGCTGCTCTTTGTAATGCATGCAGACCACAAGTGACTCTTTTATGTCGTACACTGGCTGTGATTGTGCCTATGTGGTGTATTAGTAATTAACAGGCTGAATTCCCATATTGTATCCTGACTGCCAGAATGGAAAATAGGGCACCGCACATCAGCACCATTCCGCCCGGAGAGTGAACTACTTCTAGGAATGTTTCTGAAGCCTCAGCCTTTCATGGCCAAATGCATTTTTAATTTTAGCACGAATAAATCCTCGCTCCGGCCAAGAAAAGTCATTCTTCCATTATTTACATCTGTTACAGCTTTAATCAATAATCTAAAAATAGGACACATTTTAAAATGTCGCGAGTAATTTTAATGTATGACGCTGAAATAAAGCATGGAGCGTTAACAGGCAGCGCCGCGCAAATGCAATTCCGGTGATGAACTGGTCTAATTCTGAGATGCATATACAGCCTGATAATTAAAACCTACTTGTAAGACATGGCATGTGCGGCCTGCCGCTGACATATAGCTGTGCGCCAAAACATATGGGACCTTTTCCAGAAGACGCCCATGTCGCCCGCTCCTTAATATATTTAGGAGTCATTTGTATAAGCTAGTTACAGGGAACATTAATGTGATGAGCTGCTTGTGCTCCCTGCATTAGGCCATATGCTAATTTCTACTTAGTACAGGACACATTAGGTGTTTGATGCTTATTGCAGATGTAAGTCCTATTAATAGTCCTATTATTACATTAGGAATAGCTCATACTTTCATAATTTTAAAGCTGTAATTGCATTTGATTTCCATATTTTTAAACTAATGAATTAGAAGGATAGATAGATAATAGATAATAGATAGATGATAGATAATAGACAATAGAGAGATAGATAGATAGATAGATAATAGAAAGATAGTAGATAGAAAGATAGTTAGTAGATAGAAAGATAATAGATATATATGAGATGGATAGATAATGGATGATAGATGACAGATAGATAGATAGATAGATAGATAGATAGATAGATAGATAGATAGATAGATAGATAGATGGAAGGATGGATGGATGGGTAGATGGATGGATGGATATATAGATAGAATAGATAGATAATAGATATGAGATATATAGATAGATAGATAGAATAGATAATAGATATGAGATATATAGAAGATAGATAGATAGATAGATAGAAAAGATAGATAATAGATATGAGATATATAGATAATAGATATATAATAGATATGAGATCTATAGATAATAGATATATAGAATAGATAGATAATAGATATGAGATAGATAGATGATAGACAGATAGATGGATAGATAGATAGATAGATAGATAGTAGAGATAGATGATAGATAGATAGAGTAGATGATAGATAGATAGATAGATAGATAGATAGATAGAAAGATAATAGATGTATAGGAGATGGTTAGATGGATGATAGATGATAGATAGACAGATAGATAGATAGATAGATAGATAGATAGACAAATATTAATTCCCATGATTGCTGTAATTAACAATGTTCCATTTTACATGTTAATATTTTTTTACTTGATTTATAAAACATACAGGTAAAAGACTAAAGCAAAACTTAAGGGGGTTTCCCACCTTATAAATGTTTGACAGCCCCCAGAGCTGATGGAGGGGGACGTGGGGCTCCATCATGCTCTGAAGCCAATCACATAGATCATGGGTTGAGCTGATATAAACAGCACCAGCTCAGTGACTGGCTGCAGTGGTGCTACGAGCTGTAGCTGTGACATCATTGATGTAGCCACAGCACAAAGACGGGAGCAGCATCTGGGGGCCGGTGCTGGAGTGGGTGAGGGTCAGTGCTATCTGGCTGTGTTATTTTTTCTTAAAGGAAATGCTTGGTCTACTTATCTAAAAGTGGAAACCCGCTTTAATATGAAACTCCTGGCACCTTCACAATCTGCTGATTGAACGGGCTGCAATAAAGAGTTGTAGCCTTGCTTTTGCTTACCTGCTCTGTACATTTTCTAGTGGCTGTAATGGGTTCTACACCTTTGCAGTTCAGTCCTATTCAAAAGAATGGGATTAAGCTGCCATACTAGGCACAATGACTACCAAATGTATGGAGCGGTGCTTAGTAACAACAAGGAGACTAAAGCACTCTGGCCCCTTTGATCAGCTGAAGATGTATTTGCTGGACCCTATTGGCCTGATAAGGACAGGGCCTCAATCTTACATCCCCAGAAAACCTCTTTAAAGGGTTGTCCATGACTTTAACATTGATGGCCTATCCTTAGGATAGGTCATCAATGTCTGATTGGTGGGGGTCAGTGATATTCCTGGTGTCAGTGGCGGCTGGAAATGCTCAGTTATGGCACTGCACAGCACAGCTGCATCTACTGTATAGTGGCCATGGCCGGGTTCTGCACATCTGCCTCCTATATAAATCAATACCTGTCCGCTGCCACTATTCTGTTGACGGAGCTGTACTGTGCTGCTTCTGTCTCGACTGCCACCAACATCAGGAACTGGTGATCGGTTATGGGGCTGGGTGTCACACCCCCACCGATCAGACATGAGGGAGCGGTGTCCCCTCTCTTCGATGTTCATACACCATAGATGGGTTATGGGATGAGGCTGTTTTGATGAACCATCCCCTTTAATATGAATGATCTTGATTCCACTTAGCATACGCTCTAATGAAATCTCGTTAAAAAGACGGGTCAACGATCCTGCCTGTCGTATTCCAACATTTACTGAAAACATGCTTGTTTTCCAAATCTGCCTGTGGTTTTGTTTTGCGGCCGTACGTGGTTTGTGGTAAGCCCACCTGACCTGATAATTGTGACTGTCCAGAGCTAAAATTATATCCTGGGATTGACTCAAAAACAACAAAAACATAATCTATTGATTTTTTGTCTTAGTGAATAGTTTAACATGCTGCGGTGCATCTGCCGTCCTTGTGGGTTTTTAGTTAATCTTCACGTCTCGGGAGTGAGCGCTGAGCAGTTACTTTAGTCCTATACCATTGGGCACACAATCAATAGTTTTTATGAGCCGCTAATGTGCATGGACTTTGCTGACTCGGGCCGGTAAAGAATATCTTTGAAGTATTTGGACCTGCTTGCGAAAGGAAAAAAAAGAAGAAAAAAAATCAAAAGATATGTCTTTGTATCATTGAACATAATCGATGGCTGTCAATAATAATGACAGTCAAAGCACAAAAAAATGTGAATGCACTTTAGGTTCTAGTAAGCGTCCATTGCTTTGATCAAGCTCATCAAATATTCAAGGGAGGTAAAGGCATAATAGGATCATTACATTTTAAACAGCTGCCCCAAACTAGGTCACAGGGGATCAGATTGTTGCCAAAAGGCACTTTCAGAAGTACTTCAATGTATCTGAATGACAGAGCGACGTGTGCAGACATCCCGTATTCCAGTAATACTGATTTTTAGACTTTACTCATTACAAAATCATACATCAGCGAGGGGAAATGGCGATTTTTTTTGTCAAAAACCTGAAAGTTGAAGTTTCGCTGCTGCTTATTCCAATATTTAACATAAAGTACATGAAAGTTTTCCAAGGGAACATGGTGTAACGGCTTGTACTGACTCACTAAGCTAATTAATGGACCTTATTTTTTCATTTAGTTTTTCACTCCCAGCATCGGGGTCTTTTTCTACGCACACAGATGTCTTTCAAGCTTGCAATCTTGATCCGTATTATAGATTTACACTGAAGCTGCAGTGCTAATGTCTTAGAGGCTGCTGTATGCTCTGCTTGTTGGCCTGCATCCGATCCCATTAGGCACATGAAGGGCAGTCCATGTCTTTATACTAAAGCACAAAATGCACAAAGATTGTCAGCAGTCACAACAGTCCTTGTCCCCAATGTGGCTCACAATCTTCTTTCAGTATTTATTACATGAACAATAGGGTCAACGGGCTTGGTTTGTGGAAGGAAATCAGCACAAATGCAGGATGAACATACAAACTCTATGCAGATGTGGCCATTGGTGGAACTAAGGGTCCCGTTATTGCAAACCCATCATGCTGCACTTTATTAAGACACTATGGTGCATTCACCCAAATTTTCCATTCTAAATCTAAGCTGGAGATAACTCAAGGGTTAATTTCCCCAAAAGTCTCCCCCTCTTTTACCATCTTGTAGCTCCAAGATCCCAATACAAAATCCAGGAGTGGACACAGGCTGTGTAAGAACAATACATGGGCCCATTGCTCTCCAATAGCGCATCACAATGCACAATTCCATCTGCTTTGGTGGCAAAGTTTGTCCCTCTTACCTCTTGGGCGCCTGTGTGGCTGTACAGGGTGCACCAGTGGTATGTCCACCCCTGGTAAAACCAATGTCTCCTTACCATGTATAGTTATGATACAGTTCTTATGTGGCAGAGGGACCTCTGGATCCCTATGTGCTAAGAGCCCAAAGTGACTGATACCTTTGTGATCCCTAAACCTGTTGGCATACATGATAACTGCAGTGCTGCAAAATGGAGGAATGAGACTTATAGACAATTATTACGTACCAGGTATGTAACAGAAAATAAACTATTCTGGAGTAAATTTGGCAAAATTTATGTAAAAACAAGAGACATCGTGAACATACCAATGAAAACTACCTGAGACCATCTTGTTTCTATGGTAATAAACAGAAATAATACGTGAAAATAAAAAAAAGTTTGAAGATCCTGTTATAACACATAAATATGTTATTAGCGGTGCATAGCAGAGCATTTCTCAGGAAAAGGACAAATCTTCAAGTCTTTGCTTGGCTAACAATCCTGTTTTTCTCTCACTGTTGTTTCATTGCTTACTTTGATAGACTGCCCATGGTGGTGAAGATAGAGTAATTTCTTTAGAGTTTATTGATGTTAATTTTCCAAGACTTTGGCAGAGATAGTAAATAGGTGTGAATGAATGGCGATGCCTTATCACATATCAAAGCATTGAAAGAGTGTAGAACATCAATAAACCTTAAAAGTTATCAATTTTATTAGATTCTAGATGGAGGCCCGATGCTATCGCATCGGGAGGGCACAGTGCTCTGCACGCGGGATTTCCGTTACAAACAGAGATATACTCACCTTCCGACGGCCCCCGATCTCCTCTCCATGCTTCCGGCCTCTCCATGCTTCCGGCATCTTCCGGTCCCAGTAATGCTTAGCGCAAAAGACCGGAGATGACGTCACTCTCGCGAGAGCGCGACGTCATCAGTGGTCTTTCGCGCGAAGCATTACTGGGACTGGAAGATGCCGGGCGCGTGGTGAGAGGAGGGAAAGAGTCCGGGGCCGTCGGAAGGTGAGTATATCACTATTTTTTATTTTAATTCTATTTTTTACAGGTTTATGGTACCCAGGGCCTGGAGGAGAGTCTCTTCTCCTCCGGACCCTGGGTACCATCCGCACATTGAGCGCTGCACCGGTCATCTCCCGGCTGCGTCACCGCTGACCGCCATGCGGCAGGAGATGACCCACGGCAACCGTTGGGAGATCAATGGCTAGCACTGCAGATCTCTTGATGGTAGCGGTGATGTGCATCGTTCGAATTCCATGCCAATTCGCGGCTGGACTGCGCCTGTCGCTGATTGGTCGCGGCCGACCGGGCGCGACCAATCAGCAATGCGGGATTTCTGCTACAGACAGAATTAGACGATTGTATAGTAGATATGGTATTTTAAAATGGAAATTAGTCCAAACACAAAACACAACAGAAAATCTTTTGGACTGAGAAGATATGGCTACTTAGGGGATTGATAACTTTTACGGTTTTTTGATGGTTTTGAGATTTGATGATTTTACACTACATACACTTTTTTTATGCCATTGAAAAGGTTTATACTAAACCTAAAAGTTGCACAATCAAATAATTGGACATATATTGTTTTCCTTAAATAATATCTCCAGATGAAAATTAGTTTTAAGTAGGTGGAAGAAGCATCATGGATTTGGTCTAATGAGGAAAATAATTAAAGTAGAATTCTCAGACTTTTTTTTTTCACTTCCAGGCTATTAGCAATGTGTATGCTACATAGCGTAATGTGGTGATGTTTACTTACCTTTTGCTGCTTTCTCCAGTTTACAGCGATGTTCCAATCCTCTTCTGCACCGCAGTTCAGCTGGGCCAGCTCACACGGCGCCTTATATGTGGCCCGAAAGTCCCTTTCTCAAGGATCTCACTATGAGATCAGTGATGTGGCTAACACTGGAAAAGCAACTACTGGCAGAAGCAGACAAATCATTGTAACCCATGCAGCCACATAGGGGCCCAAGCACTAAGGTCCCACTTCTACCTTCAAAGCTGCAAGAAGCTTCTGTCTTAGGCAAAATTATTGGACTCTAAAGGGCCCTTCTAATGTTCTCTAGCAGGGGCCCTTTTCTATCTGTGTGCGCCACTGAGTATTGGTACATGCAGAAGAGGCTGTATGAGCCGTAAGGTAAACTGTAGTCACTTGATTCAGAACAGGACTGGTACATCACTGGTAATGGGAGAAGACACATACAGTACACATTACACCATGGACATATTGTGAAAGGATTAGGATGGATATACAGAATATAGATATATATTTTTTGGTGCAGTGAGTTATTTAAATATAAAAAAACCCCCAGCTGGGTGAATCTATAACTGCCTGAAAGATATAATTCATGAACACTAAAATGTTAACTACTACTGATGCGTTCACTCTATCACTTACGCAAGATTTGTCAACGACTTCAATATCTCATAACACAAATTCAATACATTGTCACAGCGTGTTGTATTGATTACGATATGCAACTTTTATAATTATTATCTCTATGATCGGGGGTGACCGACACCCATCATTCATCTGTTATGGTGGCTGGATGTGAACAGTGTGCAGAGCTGATGAGCATGACTCTGTATGCTGCTTACTGGCCGCTGATGGATGCTGCAGATCTGCTGTTTATCGTGTTTAGACAAAACTAATTTTTGAGGGTTCCTAAATTACACCTTTCCATCAGTTATAGATTAACCCCAATGGGTTATTGTTATATTTGAGAAAGATCTCTCAGAAAAAAAATGTATCCCCTTCACAATATGTATGTAGTGTAATATACGTTTGACTAAATACTTACCGATTGCCATAGGGGTGGGGGGTGCATGGAGTCGGACTACTACTGATCTAATATTGATGAGCTGTAATCAATATAAAGTGGACTACCCCTCTAAAACTCGCTGTGGCTCAATTCAATAATTTTAGAACCTGGCCTTGTGTCTTTGTGTCTTGTCTCATTCTCTACCTTGAATAACAAAGGGTCGGGGTAGCATCTTCTCTGAGGGAAGTACTGGTTCTCCTTATAGAGACCAGATGATTATGGAGTCTTACAGGCAATGCTCCATAAGAGAAAGGTATGTAGACTAGCTCTCATAGAGCGACTGAAGCTTGAGAGTGTATGTGCCATTGTCATTTCTGCCCTGTTTAGTGCCATTGAAAAAGGGAAGGACACAACTGTTTATCAGGTATGGTAGGGAAAAGTTACGTAGTGAACATTTGAAGTACAGGCAAAGTTCAAGGCAGAATGGATAAAGAGATGCGTTAGAACAAAACTCCAGCACCAGGAAAATGAATTTATAACATAACTTTTACTGTGAACAACAAAACCATGTTAGAGAAATACAAAAATTTAAAATTTAAAAATGTTAGACTCCATATGCTTACACTTTTCGGGTTCAAACAACCCTTACTCATAGCTTCTGACCTGGAATCCAAAACGGTGTGTTTCCTGTACTCCGTGCAGCACATCCTGGCCAGACACTGTGTATTCCTAAGGTCTCTTTATGTGGAATACCTATGGATCTATGTTTTACGACTGAAGTCAAAAAGGGGTAAACTAAATACAATATATTGCTATTTTTCCAAAGTTCAACTCTCCATCCACACATATAAAGGTGTAATACAAATGATGACAAAAAAATATATCATTAATTGCCGCCACTTTCCCATGGACACACAAATGTAGTGTATGTCACTGTAATATTATTTATCTATACAATATATAATCTCCTATATTAATAGATAACAGCAAACAGAAAATTACAAGGTGAAAATAAACCCAAATGAGCCAGTCGGCAATCATTGTGCGCACAGCCGCTCACTGCTTACCCTTAAATTATTGCCACATAAATAAAACGTTTTATAGCTACCATTTTTTCTCACTTTATTAACAAATGTGCCATACAGATCAGTGCATATGTTCCCGAGTAGCAATAATTAATGGGACATTCATCTACCACAGTTATATTTTCCACCATGCACTTTGTAATTACGATTATTTTTCAATTGTCATAGCCACAGTCTCATCTCTCATGGTTTTTTTTTCTTCACATGCGGCTAGCCAAGTACTGGACTGGACCACATAAAGAAAAAAGCTCAATTGGGGGGCTCTGACTACATGATATAATTACTCCTGATTTATTTGGCTTCATTATTTCTTCCTTCCCATGGTATACAGATTGCTGGAGCACCAGGTGTTTGGCGACTCAATCTCTGCACCCTATGATGCAAGAACTAGGAAAGTCTATTTCAATAATTCACAATGTGTTAGAACATGGAACATTTTATACTTGTAGATCTTTGTTCAGTTTTTGCTATTTGTTACTTCACAACTGGCAGAAATATTTAGAATGGGGGATTTCTAAAATCAATGGATTGTCAGACGCTGCACCCAACAATGAGGCTTATTTAAAGGGAATTTGACATCACAGTCATGCTACCCGAACCATAGGCACCATGAATCAGACACCGACTCCATTATTGAGGCCGAGTATGTTTTACTCTGATGACTAGTTTTACATTTAGGTCTCCGGTGGCTTGTCCTTGCCCCACTCTTCAAAATGACAGGCCTCTCTCTATAAAACACAACGGAAGAAACCTGTCCGTTACAGGTAAAGAGGTGGGGAGAAGCCGCCAGCATCAGACTAGTCTTCTGAGATACATGATTGCTTTCAAAGTAAGCTCTCTCTAAGGCCTCTTTCACACTTCAGTCTTTTGACGTCACTTCCAAACTGTCAAAGTGTGCAAAAAAGGATCCTTTGCAGATTTGCAAAAAACTGATGCACCGGATCAGTTTTTTGGACGGATCCATTGCAGCAGCCAGTGTATGAAATTTAAAGGAACAGAACTCTGGCAAAGAGGAGAGAGAGAGATTTTTTTGTGCCAGAACGGCTTTTGGGGTTAAATTAAATGAATGGAAATTCTTCCAGGCATGCTCAGTTTAAAAAAGCAGAATCCGTTGCCATTCCGTCATTTGACGGATTGCATCGGATCCACCGCCCATATCTAGCCAACGGCAAACTGCGCAATCCGTCTTTTCAACGCAGACGAAAAATGTTACAGTTCGTCTACTCCAGACAGCGGACGCTGAAATTCCGAAGGATCCATCAAAAAACGGATGCAGCGGACAACTATCTGTCGTAATCTGCCGCTAATGCAAGTCTATGAGAAAAAAACAGATTCCCCAAAAAAAATGACGGATCCGTTTTTTTCAAAAAAGGGCGGATTTCGACTGATGTCAAAAGGCTGAAGTGTGAAAGAGGCCTAAGACATCACAGTGTTTCAGAGTGAAACATACATGGCTGCCATAAGCCAGGAAGTGCTTGATGCAGGCTGCCCATGGGTTAGGCAGCATGGATCTGATGACAGATAGACTAAGATTCCTTTCATATTGCGTTATTTTTGCTCATGTTCATTGACCCCATCAGGGCTTGAGTCTCTGCAAAATGGGATTAGGACGTATGTGCTGATGGGGCCATAAATTACAATGGGGTGAACATGGGCTCTGATGTGCATTGTTTTTGGGCATGTATGACTATTACGTTTGAGTGTCCACCTCCAGTAGGCGTATACGCCTTAGAATGATGCACGGAAGAGCACATATTGACTATGTACATCATTATAATCTATGGCTCCGTCAGCAGATACACCCACATCCCATTTTGCAGGTGGGTTTGGACGCAAACCCCAATGGGCCAACAAATGTAGGCAAAATGCATCATGAACGGACCTTTAAAGGCAATCAAATACAGATAACAGCTTTATCTAAATTAAATGTGCAGTCTCAGGTTTTATAGTGTAGTAATTTGAAAATAGCAGGAGTCTCTCTACAATGGGAGCCTCTGAAAATGTAAATATAGCATCAACTTATAGCAATGTTCAGCCTTAACCTCATGTTTCACGAATGTAACATAAGCAGCACTGGCGAACAAAGACAGAAGATGTCCCCATGCCAGAACAGTATATGGGCCCTTTGTAGCCCAATAGCCCGTTGTAATGCACAATTCCAATTCCACATGCTTTGGAGGTGGAAATGGGCCCCCTTAAGCCTTGGGCCCCTGTGCGACTGCACAAATTTCACCAATTATATTTTCCCCCCGATGAACAGTTTGAAAGAAAGAGCAAATCCAGAAGGGGTCCATGAATCTAACATAGTCTGCATATGTTTTTAACGCGGTTCTTGAACCTATTGATAAGGGGGCTCATAGGGGACTATATGTATAGATGATGCAGAGCTAGCAGAGGTGATGTTGTTTCTTTAGGGTTATATTCCACCTGACAACAAGACTCCAGTAGTACAACAAGCGCCACCTGGTAAATGGGCATGAGGCTGGGGCAGATTTTGCATTGAGTCTTTTATGCTTCTACTCTTACTTTATTTCATGAGACAGCTTGTTTGTAAAGCAGAAGTAGTCAGTGCGCACATTTATGTATAGGAGATATACATTGTTACTTGTGGGTAGAATTACAGTAACACGTAATGGTTATTTCCATGTCTGAGTCATCCCAGTGATCAGAATGGGTGCTACTTGTTTGTACTAATCAGCAGTATCCACTCTCCAGCCATTTTTCCTGGACAGTACAGTGCAGCCTGCGTCTGCGGCTAGGAAAATTTCCTTCCACTTGGAAACTCTGATAAGCAAGCTGCTCCGCTCCCTCACTTATGTTTGCATCGTTCAGGTTAATGTTCATTAATATTTACTGGATTCCATAAGAATGGCTGATTGCTGCTATTTTCTTTATATAAGGGAATATTGTAGAGCTTTGCCTTAAACATTGATTAGGATGCATTTACGTCAGTAGTGGACCCCCTTCCTGTCCTCCTTATTGGACATAGTGGGGGGTAATGCAAGAACAGGGGACGGAGGACAGGAGCTGGAAGGGAGAGAATTTATGGGGAATATGTCCTGCATGCTAAGCACCTCTAATATGATCAGGGTTTCTAGATCCAGAGTAATGAAGTCTTTAGCTTTGATGAAGGGTAGCCTTGTTATGTCTATGGAGCGTGCTATGGTTTGAAAAGCAAAATAAGCATTATTTGAAATATGGCATAGTTTCTGATTGTTGACAGTAAATCCCTCATACAACAATTGTGGTTTTACTTTGAAAAAAAGTGACATAGTAAATTTCCTCCAATATGACTTTTACGCTTGTGGCTATTTGTGACTCCACTGCCTACATGAAATGCCTATACCCAACACAACAGGTGGCAGGACAGCTGCCTGCACTGCCAACACGAAGACGCCATATCCAGACTACATGGGCAAACTTTGGCTGAGGATTGTGGCATCTCCTTGGAGGTTTGTTGTGCAGCTGCTCGGTAAAGAAAAATGTAAGCATTCATCTACCTTGTGTTGTACCATCAGTCACTAGATAATTAATTTTGACATATGAATCCATATACTGTACATATGTGTGTCCAATACATATATATATATATATATATACTGTATATACATATATCTCTATATATAAATCTGAATGTGTGTGTGTGTGTGTGTATCACCAACCAATCACGAAGCAGCAGAGTGGGACACCGACCAATCACGAAGCAGCAGCGTGGGACGCGGATGTAGAGCGGGGCTGAAGACGAATACAGCAGGACAGTGCATGGAGAGCGGGGCTGTGGAGGAAGACAGTCTTCAGAACAGGGGCCAAATAGTGCTGGCACCCTCCCAACCCTGTCCCGGCTCAGTCGGCACTCCCCGTCGGCAACTGCGCTATCCCCCCTCTCCCCTGCAGCTTCCCGGCCTAATTTTAGTCCCCGGCTTCTACTGCGGCCTACTACACTGCTAGGCCACGCCCCCCGCAGGCCGCCCAATCACACTCACTGCAGCTCCGCTCTAGCTTCGCCCACTTTGGCAAGCTCTGCCCACTCCGGTCGACCACGATAGGCCATGCCCCCACACAGGCCACCCAATCACATGCGCGGCAGCTCCACTCTAGCTCTGCCCACTCCACCCAGCTCCACCCACTCCAGCCGAACGAACAGTCTGCGCACCTCTCTCTCCTGGTCCTGGCGTCACCGCGTGTGGTGCATGGAGAGCGGGGATGTGGAGGAAGGAAGACAGCGGGGCTGTAGAGGAAGAGAGCGGGAGAGCAGGGCTGTGAAGGAAGAGAACGGGGCTGTGGACTGAGAGCGGTAGAGCACGGCTGCAAAGGAAGAGAACGGGGCTGTGGACGGGGAGAGAAGGGCTGTGAAGTAAGAGAACGGGGCTGTGGAGGGAGAGAGTGGGAGTGCAGGGCTGTAGACGAAGAGACTGGGGCTGTGGAGGGAGAGCGCGGGACAGCAGGGCTGTGGAAGAAGAGAGCGCTGCGGTGGAGGGACACCGGGACACGGATGTAGAGCGCGGCTGCGGAGGGATAGAACGGGATGGCGGGTGGAGAGCAGGGCTGCAGAAGGAGAGAGCATGATGGCGGGTGGAGAGCGGGGCTGTTAAGGAAGACAGCGGGACCCACAGTTAGGTACTATGGCCGGGCAACGCCGGGCTCTTCAGCTAGTATATATATATATATGTGTGTGTATATATAAATGCATAATATATTTTTCCTATTTATAGATAGTTTACAGTATATCTTTATATAAATTCGTAATCATTTAGAAACAACAATACTAATGTTTTAACTCAGGAAGAGTTCAAAAATCAATATTTTGTACAATAACCATGATTTTTAATCACAGCTTTCATGCATCTTGGCATGCTTTCCACCAGTCTTTCACACTGCTTCTGGTGCAAAAATTTAAGCAGTTCTTCTTTGTTTGATGGCTTGTGACTATCCATCATCCTCTTGATTACATTCCAGAGGTTTTCAATGGGGTTCAGGTCTGCAGAATGGGCTGCCCATGACAGGGTTTTGAAGTGGTGGTCTCTTATTTTTGCCTGAGCTGTATATATGGTATATATGCACTTTCTAATCCACTACTAATCAACACTAATCCACCGATATGGGTGCAGTTGTCCAGATCCACTGGCAATCAAATTCCAAACTATAAGAAAGTGGAGACAGCCTGTCTTTCAATAAAAACTTAGAGAAATATTTATTTCTCCTGTGAGAATATGTTTATCTCATGGTTTCTACTTATGATACAATATCCTAAAAGTAGACTTTTGATATTAATTGCGTGATCCTGTTCTTTAGAGACTTTTGATATTCATTGCGTGATCCTGTTCTTTAGAGGAGCTCTCTTGGTTACATGATATATGGAAAGTTGTATTACATCCATTATCATTGTTGGAAAGTCTTACGTTATACAGTATGTACCAGTTCAAGTGACCTGAGCTCATATTATTGACAGTATTGCAAGTATGAAAAACAGGCAGCTCTAACCCATAGAGATTAAGGGCACTGGTCTGGGAAGGCAAAGAAGAAGGGGCCATCTATGGCCATGTTGCAGAATACGCAATGACGATTGGCTGTTGTCATTTGGCCTTTGCTGGGTGAGACAACAGGTGCAGACTTGCTGACAGGTGGGGATATCTTGGATAAGTCAAATTGCTGATGGAGGGTGATGTAGCCCTGTGTCTGACTGTAAACTGCTGTGCTTTGACGGAGCAGATAGCCAGCATGTGTGCTTTCGGATCATCTCATTCTCTCAATCACTCTGAAGCACCGTTGGCCACAGACCAAATCCTGGATGATCAGTCAGGTCCAAACAGGACCCGAATATGTTATTACTTGGGAGTTAGTCAAAATCTTGGGAACTTAATCTCAGGCAGGAGCTGGTGTCAGAAAGTCAGCGGGACATGTCTGTAAATCCATGATTGCATGTCTGTTTCATTAGCAGATCACCTAATTCCTGAATTCCTATGTCTTATATTCACATAAGTGACCACCACTGAAGACAACAATAAGCACGAGAAAAGGGAGGAAAGGAATAGGATGCGAATTAAACACAACTACTATTCAATTAGATTGTAAAATGATGTTCTTGCATAAATTAGAAAATTAGATGCTATATGATATCCCTGTAATTAGACTAGGTATATATCATGGGTCATGGCTATGTGCCAAACTGGTTTATTATCCTGCAGCCACAATCTAATTTTTTTGCCCATTACGTGTCGAGACTTAACAGTCGCTACTGTAATCTGAACATACGGGATTCTGACCCAAGTCCTCTTGGTTAATATTATTGGCTATTTAATAAAGACTTTAATGAGGAACAATTAGCTAACATGATGTAGTAAAGAACCACTGGCCTAATTGTTATATCCATCATTGTATATATTTCTAGACGTTAGAGAACATAGCATGTAATTAATATATACTGAGCTCTGGAAATTATGGGTATGCTGTAACATCCACTATTAGCGTTCCAAATATATCACACTCTCCCTCCTATATCGCTCAATATTGCACAGCAAGTAGCAAAACACTGGATGTTACAGGAGGATATGCTGCTGCCAGCGTTCTGGGTAGGTTATACATCGCAATGCTCTGACTGATGCGGCGCTGACAAGAAGCCGACTAACCTTTCCCTGTGTCAGCTAAGATGTATGTATTAGATGTCCCTCAATTGATCTTTCCCTTTACTACATGTCAGGATGCTAGTCCCTGACGTGTGTTTCGCCAGGGTAACCTGCTTTTTCTATGGTTATAAATTCATGCTCTGCATGGTAGTTTATTGAATTAGAGTTGATGTTTTCTATTAATTTAATTGCTATAGACTCTTAGGATATTCTACATATAAGGCTAGTTTCACATTAGCTCTTTTGAGCGCAGCGACGGCCTGCACACGGCCGCCGCTAAGCCCCGCCTCCTGCCGCGCCTCCGCCGGTAGCTCCGCCTACGGCGCATGACGCTGCATGCGTCCTGCGTCCCCTATCTTTATCACTGGGGGCGCAGGCCGTGCGCAGTATGCGTTTGGCGGCGCATGCGTCCTTTTGACGCATGCAGCGTCTTGCGCCGGTAGGCGGAGCTACCGGCGGAGGCACGGCAGGGGCGGGGCTTAGTGGCGGCCGTGCGCAGGCCGTTGCTGCGCTCAAAAGCGCTAATGTGAAACTAGCCTAAATCAGGTTAAAATAAGGCTGGGTCCACAAATATTCAACCCTGCATCGTTGTTTCCATCTAAGGTTTAAGAAAAGCTCCAAATTGAAACTAATGGAAGGACTGATCCCATTGTTTGCAACGGGACCGTTCCCATATCAAGTGCTGCACCGTACAAGAGTAGAAGATCACGATGCCTTACACAGCATTGTGATCTATTCCAGGACCAGAGTCTGAGAGTTTGACCGCTCTCACACGGTCAGTATTACATCAGTTTTTTACCCCAGTATTTGTAAGCCGGAATCAGGAGTGGAACAATCAGAGGAAAAGTATAACAGAAGCCCGTCACCACTTCTGGATTTATCACCCACTCTTGGTTTTGGCTTACAAATACTGAGGTAAAAAACTGACCAAATACTGAACGTGTGAATGTGGCCTAAATGGGAAAAAGCCTGACAGCAACTGATATACAGTATGTGAGACCTGCTGTAGGCCTCCTTCACACATCCGTATAAAACATATACGTCATGAGGGTGTTATCTGTGTGTCCGCTTTTACCATCAGTTTCATCAGTATTTTTCCGGTATGGATAAAGAAAGAAGTACATAACAAAGCTTCTCCTAGCCATCCTGTATTGTATGTGTTTTTCATGGACCCATAGACTTGTATTGGTTCTTGTCATTGATGCTGACACACATAGGTTTTAATGGATACGTGTGGAATCTAAAAAAAAAACAGATGACACCTACTGGAAAGGAATTCTTAGAAATAGTTATCAATGCCCTCTATTTTCCCTCTACTTCTTGCTGTTCCAGTACATCTTGGTTTTATTTTTTGTTGTTTTTGTTTTTTTGTATATAATGTGATACTATTTTTTTGAAAACTTGTCACAGATACCAGTAATTTGTCAGGGCATTACATGGAAACTAAACATTCTCTACAAAGAAAACAGCTATTGAAACATGACCCCTGGTCGTATTAACTCCAAAGCCTCAGGCTAGGAAGTCAGATGGTTTTTTCCCCTTTTAAACTATCACAACCCATTATGACTTGTACTCAACTAGGTCATTTTGTTAATTTTTCTTCGATTATTGTGCTGATGTTTACTCATCTGTTATGTTTGTAATTGTATGTTCTGGTTGATGCTAATTATTATTACAAGTGAGGGGGAGAGGATGAAATGAGCAAAGACTACTACATGTGTAATGTGGCGGTGCAGAGGTCTACAACAACCAGTCGAAAACTAATCTGAAGCCCTGTGCTGTTGCCTGTGTAATCAGAGTCCTTGTTGCTCTTTACTATGTAGGCAATCTGCGAACTACCATATAGTGCCGATACTTGTCATCATATTGCAGAGAAAGCATGGAGCTTGCCAAGATTTTTTTTTTACTTTTTAATTACATAGAGTATACATATGGCAGAATTAGGTTTGGGCTATACTGTGACTTTTTTGCACTATTGATTCTGCTTACAACTCAATACATAGCTTTGGACTGCAGCTGTAGCATAAGAGTTAAAATCAATGAGCAGCACTACAAACAGTCATAGTGTAGCCCAAGCCTAAATCTGTGCATATTTATGCAAAATTGGAGACGCTGAGCTGGTGGAAAGCTGTAATGAGGCCCTAATCCTTCGTTAACAGGTTTCTCCTCCATCCTACTTTTTTTGTCCTCTCCGATGTGGCAGTGAAATGATTCAAGAACGAGTCCAGTAGTTTGTTATAGGATTGTTCACATTCATCTGACGCATCAGTTTTTTGTGCCAGATCCTTCGAAGAGCTGGATCAGAAAATGCTACATGTTGGGCTTTTTGATCTTGATCACCAGATTTGCAGTAAAATCTGGTGAAAAGGACGGATGCCAAATGATGTCGATTTGAAATGAGTTGTCATTAGTGAAGGCAAAAAAATAACGTATTTGGAAGGCTCACATAAATGAAAATCCAGCCAAGTAATGGAAAAAACAGCATTGCAACTAGTTTTTATGGAAATTTTTCTCTGCCCTCTATGTTACTATTTTCACAAACCGTTGTCAGTACTTTAGAGGGTACAGTCCTCTACGGTGGGAGTCGTGTACTCTTGTCTTCTATTTTGTAATTCATGGTTACTCTTCATGTCTAGGATCAGCTAGCAGCCTATTGCATTACTATTAGTGTTGATCGATACCATCCGATATTGAGAAATATCGGATCAGATTGGGTCGGCCGATACCCAAAAAGTATCGGGTATCGCCGATTCCGATACCGGAAGTCCCATTCAAGTCAATGGGACAGAAATATCGGAATTAAAAAAAAACCTTTCTTTACTTGCACATCCTGTTCGGGAGGGGGGAAGAGTGTGGGTAGTGCGTGGGCGGACACTGTGCGTGTCTGTGTGTGCGGGCGGGGTCTGTGCGGGCCTGCCGGGGGTCTGTGCGGGCCTGCCGGGGGTCTGTACGGGCCTGCCGGGGGTCTGTATGGGCCTGCCGGGGATCTGTGCGGACTGCCGGGGGTCTGTGCCGGCTGCCGGGTGTCTGTGCGGACTGCCTGGGATGTGTACGGGCCTGCCGGGGGTCTGTGCGGGCTGCCGGGGGTCTGTGCGGGGCTGCCGGGGGTCTGTGCGGGGCTGCCGGGGGTCTGTACGGGTCTGCCGGGGGTCTGTACGGGTCTGCCGGGGGTCTGTGCGGACTACCGGGGGTCTGTGCGGGCCTGCCGGGGGTCTGTGCCAGCTGCCGGGGGTCTGTGCGGGCCTGCCGGGGGTTGTGTGTGTGTGCAGTCATCGTCCGATGGGACTACAAGTCCCATCGGGCTATGCCTGCTACAATGACAGTGATTGACACAGTAGCCAATGATGGGACAGTAATAGTCCCATCATCCGGCTAATGTGTTGAATGTAAAAAAAAAATACTACATACATACTACATATATACAACATTCATACAACATACATACATACTACATACATACTTCATATATACTACATTCATACAACATACATGCATACTACATACATACTACATGTATGCTACATTCATATAACATACATACATACTACATACATACTACATATATACTACATTCATACAACTTACATGCATACTACATACTACATACTGTATATACTACATTCATACAACATACATACATACATACATAGTACATTCTACATACAAACAACATACATACAACATGCTACAGACATACAGAATACATACTACATACATACTACATACAATACATTCATACATTCATACAGTACATACATATAGACATACAGTACATATAACATAGAGTACATACTCACCATCACTTGTCACTTTGTTCCCCGAAGCCAGTGTCATCTATAAAAAATATGAAAATAACAAACAACTGATATACTCCCTGATCCACAGAAATCCAAATCTTTACTGTCACGTGTTGGAAGTAGCAATATAAAAGTCAATATCGACATTTAAAGAGCCTTGCCATATGACTTGGGATATAAAGCCAAGCCAGATTGGTATTTCCAATAGGTGGCGCTAGAGACCCTGTTCTCTTCCTTTGCAAGTGATGTCTGACATCTGTAATACTAACGTAATGCGAAATAACAGGGCAAACTATGTGTTGCATCCAGCACATGAGTATAACTATAAAGGGTGCAGTGGTTGCAACTGCCTATGGGGGGTCCTCAAAAGGTCCCGTTGGCCCATATAATAAAACCATTGTTGAGGGCACTGTTGAAGATTTTGCAATTGTGGCCACAAACTGTGTATTGCTTGACTAGTCCCACATTTCTAGGACACCTAGCTATTAGAATTATGGCTGTTGTCTTACACACCCCAGCGTACTATGGCACACAAGTATGTAATTATCTGTTTTCTTCACATTATTTCTTATTTATTTCATAACAAAGTCTGCTTTGTCATTCGGCCATCACATGAGAGTTGCATGTATTTGCCCTCTGTTGTGTAAATTCATATTACCTGGTTTTTTTTTTTTTTTTTTTTTTTTTTTAGAAAAATAACACTTTTGTTGTAGCTTTTTTCACCCATTCGAAATAAAAACATGTAAATATTAGAAAAACACTTGAAAAATCCATCTATAAATTCGGGAATAAATCTGCAATCTACATCGCTCCAGACAAGGTGTAGAAGTCTTCGGATTGCACCATGTAAACTAGGTCAAGAGGTAAAGAGACTTATCAACCATAAACATTTCACCTTTGCTTTATCCTGGATACAAAGTCTTCCTAGTTGTGCAGATATTGGTGCGGTGCCGGCACCATCACACACCAAGTCACATTTACCATTCAGGACTTAGACAAAGCTGGGTGAGCAGTTACGGAGGCCTCACTGACTGTCATCCTGTCTTTTTATAGAAGGGTAGCAGTTCCTCCAGGGATCTTAGCACATATGGAGCCCGGTGGTCCCTCTGCCACCAGTATTATCATAAATGGCAGTCAGGAGGTATGGCTACCATTACGATTATTTTTGGTACAGGGGCCCTAATTTTTGGGAGTATTCCTGAATATATGCTGTGAACGTATTGAAAGCCTCTACAGTATAAACAGTATAAGTACATAGTAAAGCTTAAATACAGTATATCTTGTATGTTTTCGTTGGCTGCGATAAGGTAATTCAGCCATTTGCTGAGAAGTAAACAGTTGTTCATAGGGAGCATTATAGGGGACGTCCACACAATGGTGCACAGGGGCAGTGAAAGCACAAATGGGACAAGAATTGAATAACCTCATTCATATAAGGTGTTTTTGCCGAAACATAAAAATATATGCTTTGTTTATCTGGCAGTCACAACATGAGATCACATCTTAAAATGGTTATCCAGACATGAAATACCAACAATTCTCTCACAGTATTGTAAAATGGCAAAAGAAGTAGCACCTACCAATCCCTAATAACACTTTCCAAAGCTTTACTTTCTGCTTATTCTAAAGATATATGTGACCACTGCAGCCAATGAATATGTGACCACTGCAGCCAATCACTGGCCGCTTCTTTATTTGTCCTTGTACATGGCCATGACACGAAGGTAAAACAATTCAACCTCTATTTTCTTTACATGTTACCACCATCTACTACAGGGACAGGCAGGATTTACCTATGGTCTCTCCTACATAAAGGCCTTACTTGTAACACATGTAGTTCTAAGGTTAAGTTCCAATGATGCGCTCTTGGTGAGTTTTTGATGTTGCAGATTTTCTGTACCATTTCTGCACTCGTTCAGTAAAATAGGTTACATGCATTTTTCGAAAATACACAGCATAAAACTCAATGTGTGAACGTAGCCTTACAACTCTGTACTAATAATAATAAATTATAATAATTTTATTTCTATAGCGCCAACATATTCTGCAGCACTTTACATTATAGAGGAGACTTCTACAGACAATAGACATTACAGCATAACAATAATCACACAGATCAACAGATACCAAGAGGAATGAGGGCCCTGCTCAGAAGCTTACAATCTATAAGGAAAAGGGACACGAAAGGTGGATGGTAACAATTGCATTTATTGTTTTTATTGTTTGGAGCATCCCTAGTGTGAAAATCGGGTGTTCATGTTGCTGTGTGAACCAAGCACCAAACTAAGCACCATAAGCCCGCCGTATTACACCAGGGAAGATCTCTGGCATTTACAGGAGTATTCTACATTGTAGAATTTGAAAACACCGTATCCACCACCAATAGATGGCAGAAAAAGAGGCATAGATGAATTGAATAAAATTTCAACAAAATTTATTCCATATCAAAATTTTACAAAGTTCAAAAATAACAAGGAATATACACATAAATTGTGCCATGGGTATATACAAAGAAACACCTTGAGGATAAAAATTATTGGACCAGCACCAATGCTCTCTCAGTGAGATAGGTAAAAATATAGCATATTTATTAACTATATATCATAAATCATGAGATGCATGCTGCTGTGAGCTCTCTTGAGCCGACTTTTGAGGCAAGGCTCCCTCTGGTGGATACTGCTGGTAGTGGTGCTGGTCAACATGATGTTAACTCAACAGCTGCAGAAGATAATTGGAGGAGTGGTGGTAGTGACTGGGACTACATAAGCGAGCAGACTTCTCTCAGTGACTGACGGTGATACTCCTTTCTTTACTTAGTGAGGATTTCTGTCTGCTGCCTGATCCTGCATTTTTTCATCTAAGTGTCATTTGCTAAACCCTTTGCATCTGTTTTTGCCTTGCTGTCAGGGGTCAGCTTGCTCCCCCTGGGGCTGCTGGCTCCTGCCCTGTATTTTTGTATCTTGTGTATGTTTGCTCAGTCCCCTGCTGTATGAGCCTTTTGCTAGCCGCCAGTTCACACTTGAGTGCTGATAGAGTGGGGGCGAGGTTGTTCAAACCTCAGTATTTTTGTACATCAGTCGTGTTGGATTTATTAGGGTTTTGCGTGATTGCAGACAGTGCCTTTTCTGTCCTGTCCTGTCTAGTCAGTGTGGGCTCCATCATTTGCTCAGTCTAATTTCTGTCTGTGTTTGTGCTTCATCTTGTCTCACTGACAGTATATGTTTGGGAGCTGTCTATTCCTTTGGGGATCTGCTCCAGGGCAGTTTAGATTTCACCTTTCTGTCTTTAGGCTTAGTTAGTCCTCTGGCTGTGACAAGGCGTCTAGGGCAACGTAGGAACGCTCCACGGCTACTGCTAGTTGAGTTGTTAAGATCTGGGGTCTGCAATCCGCTGAGCGACCAACCTCTCTGGTGTTCTGGTGGCATAGCCTATTGCGCTCTACTCCTCGGTGACCCACTCATAACAGCATTCTATAAAAAGATATGAAGATCAGCTTGCTGCGAATTAATAGGCATCCAAAATGCCCATTCATCAAGGCCGGCAAGAGAATCACCAGTCTTTATGAATCGCCTCCATTGATTTTTCCCGTTAATAATATTTGCTGCCTTTCCATAGGATAGCTGTTAAATGTATGATCACTGAGGGTCTTACTGCTGAGACCGCCTCTAACCACCAATTATGAGAATGGGGATCCCTGTGTGAGTGGGGCAGTCCATAGAGAGCAAATGGAGCAGTGGTGGCACATGCTCACTGCTACTTTAGTCACACAGTGGATTTTGGAACCAGAGGGAATACACAAAGGTCTGATCACGCCTCTTATGGATTGGTGATCGATGTTGTTTATGTTCTGGTC
The DNA here is from genome assembly GCF_039654945.1 of Dendrobates tinctorius. NCBI lineage: Eukaryota > Metazoa > Chordata > Amphibia > Anura > Dendrobatidae > Dendrobates > Dendrobates tinctorius. The sequence goes on along the minus strand of NW_027361671.1, from coordinate 16,464,384 downwards.
CCTTAAAAAGATCTAATCAACACATTCATTTTCTGCTAAACTGTTCATCACATCGTTAATACGAAGACTTTCCGCTTTTCTTACTCTATGTTGACTTGAAACCTCACACCATAATCATGTTTATGGCTCCTGGTATCTAAAGATAATGTGTAGTAGAGCATTTATTTGTACGGTCTGCTCTATGTGTAATTTTCTTAATAATAAAAAACCACTAGTGTGGTTATACACCAAAAGAAAACGTGACAAATACACAACAAAAGAAAAAAGTGTTCAAACAGAAGACCCACATTTGGGACAACTAGGAATCCCTGATAATTCTGAGCTTGTACCTGCCTGGCCGCGGAGGTTGGCACCCTAGGGGGGAACGTTGTGGCGCCCCCGCTCAACGATGGCTATCCCTAGGGGCCCTGGTATACCCTGCAGCCACTAATGACACCCTCTACCCGATAGCTGAGGGGACCCCTAATGCTAGACAGAGATATAACTGCTCTAAAGAGGATCCTGTGTCCCACAAAGATTAAAAACAATGGTAGAACACACTTGGCATCTGGTGGTACATATGGGAATTATCCTGCATAAAACTACTCCACATGAGATTTCAATCAGATAATATAATGCATCGATGGAATGTATATATAATAATGATAACAAGATTAATCACCAAATCCATGAAGTTCATTCAGTGATACCCCAGCCTCACAAAAAGATACTAATATACTGATGCAGACGGAGATACACCTTCAACATCATCAGCGGCTTAGTTCACTGGCATCTCATTAATTTGCATATCTTTGATGCCCCTTTACAATCTGGCATAACTAATGGAGCATATACTATTCCCATCCATGAGTAATGTACACAAAATTGCAACAGCGATACTCATCTTGTGTCACCTGCCACCTGCCATCAAATGGTTAACGCCTCAACGCGTTTCGCCTGCTTAGGCTCATCAGGAGGCCAGATAGTGCGATATTATGTGTCCCATACAAGGTGCAATATCAAATGATGCTCAGCTCAACTCCTCTTTTTATAACCGCCGCCATAAGGCATATATGTTACACCCACTCACGTGACATGGCGTCCCCGCGGTCTCAGGATGCCTCTATTAGACATTACCCCTGAACCACCAATCAGATATCTCAAGACAAGCGGCCCCACCGCGCTCTCCAATGGCTGAGGACGACTCCAACTTCCGGGTTTGTCGTGCAGCGCACACACCGCGCATGCTCCCCTCTCCCCCATTGGGATCAGCGCGTCTCATATCAACCTTACGGCATCCCCGCGGTCTCAGGATGCACTACCAATCAGATACCTCCAGACAAACAGTCCCACCGTGCTCTCCAATGGCTGAGGCCGACTCTAACTTCCGGGTTTGTCATGCAGTACACACACCACACATGCTCCCTTCTCGCCCATTGGAATCAGCGCGTCTCACATTAACGCCGTCAGATGTATATGTTAGGTTTGTAACATTATATCCCCACTCTCATTGTGCCACATATGATTCGTGGCCGTCACATTGAAGTCTCTCATTAAAGTGACCAGAGCGTCCACTCCGGTATTGCTCACACTCAGGACCCCCCACAGGAGTATCCAATATTGTACCCATAAGCGCATTTCACACCAGATGCGTGATTGAAAATCACAATATATAATCGCATCAAAAACTGGCAGTGTGAACATGCGGCCAAGGTTGATAAACCCAAAAATAATACTCAATCTAATAAACACTCTCAAGGACTGTAATTAGTGGGGATACCATGGGGTATAATAAAATTTATGAAATACAGGCAAACGGTAAAGAGGAGGATAATACATATAATATTCCATGACAATACATGGGACTCCCAAATTTTTCCGGGAGTCCAATACAAAACCTAGAAGGCCAATATACTTTAAAATGGTCACTATAATCAGTTGTGGCTCATAAGAAACAGGCAAAGTTGTTCATTTAACCCCCTCGGCTCCATAGACTCCATCCTGAATATCCACTCACATTCTCTTCTAAGGATCAATTTGTCCATATTCCCCCCTCTCGTGTTCATCTTGACAACTTCTATGATATTGAATTTAATATCACCGGGATCACCCTTATGATACAACCAAATGTGTCTTGCAAGTGGGGTATCCCTTTTATTTCTAACATCGCCCAAATGCTCCCCTACTCTCCTCCTAAATTCTCTACTGGTCTTCCCTATGTAGTCCCTGGGGCATGAGCAGGTAGCCATGTAGACAACCCCTGTGGTTTTGCAATTCGAAAAGTCTCGTTGATAGAAAACTTTGCCTGTGTTTGAACTACGAAATGACTTTCCAGGTCTCATAAATTTACAAAAACTGCAATCCCCGCACTTAAAAAAACCACATGGTTTTCTATCCAGCCATGTACCACTGACCAATGGTCTCCTATACTGGCTGTGGACTAAAATGTCCCTGATGGATTTACCCTTCCTAAACGTGATATTAGGGCGCTCACCAACCACATCCTTGAGATCTGGATCCAGTCTGAGCACATCCCAATGTCTGGCCAGGACTCTTCTATCCTCCTGATGTCCCACATCATATGTCCCGATGATCCTTATCTGTTCCGTAGAGTCCTCAGCCTCACGTTTCTGCAACAGTGACTGTCTGTTTGCTTTACTTGCAAAATCATATGCTGTGTCTAGAATGTGTTTGGGGTACCCCTTATCCTTGAAGCGACAGAACATGTCCCCAGCTTGTTTGTGAAATAAATCATTCCTAGAACAGTTCCTCCTAAGACGGAGGAATTGTCCTTTCGGGATTCCTCTCTTAAGGGGAATTGGGTGGTGGCTTTGCCAGTGTAGCAGACTATTTGTACTTGTTGGTTTACGATATATGCTTGTAGATACACCTCCCATTAAGTCTTTTTTAATTCTAATATCCAAAAATGGTATTTCAGTTTCATGAATTTCCGAGGTAAACCTGAGATTGACATCATTCTGGTTCAATTCCCTCACAAATTCCTCGAATTGATCCTTTTCCCCTGTCCATATTACGAAGACATCGTCTATGAACCTATACCACATGGATATCAGACTGTGCCACCACTTTTCCTCCCCTCCAAACACAATGGTCTCCTCCCACCAGCCCAGGAACAGATTTGCATACGACGGGGCACAGGGGCTCCCCATCGCAGTGCCCCTGAGCTGGTGGTAGAATTTCCCATCAAAGCTAAATGCATTATGTGTAAGAGTGAACCGCAAGAGGGACATCAAAAAGACATTATGCCCTCTACATGCTATTGATCTCTGACCCAGAAAGTGTCCCACACTCCTGATGCCTGTTTCATGTGGTATATTACTATAAAGCGCTTCTATATCAATAGAAGCCAACCATGTGCTCTCTCCAAGATGTATACCCTCTAGTTTTAACAATAGATCTGATGTGTCCCTCAGATATGATGGAGTTGAAACCACAAAGGGACGCAGTATCTGGTCAATGTAAATCCCACAATTCTGGGTCAGAGAATCAATACCCGATACAATTGGCCTCCCTTTTAAGTGGGACAACCCCTTATGTATCTTTGGTAATGCATAAAAAGTAGCTACCAATGGAAATTTAGGGAGGATAAAGTCAAATTCTGTTTTTGAAATCAAACCATCAGCCAAAGCTCCATCCAGGAGAAGTTGAAGTTCCTCCCTGTAGGTAGTCATGGGATTACCCATCAGTACCTCATAGGTGGAATTGTCTTTTAATATAGCGTTACACATAGTACGATATTTAATATGATCCATGATAATCAAATTCCCCCCCTTTATCGGAGGGTTTCACCACTATTTGATCATTTTTCTTGAGGGCCTCTAGAGCTGGTCGCTCACTTGCCATCAAATTATCTCCAATCTCCCACTCTGAGCTTGTACCTGCCTGGCCGCGGAGGTTGGCACCCTAGGGGGGAACGTTGTGGCGCCCCCGCTCAACGATGGCTATCCCTAGGGGCCCTGGTATACCCTGCAGCCACTAATGACACCCTCTACCTGATAGCTGAGGGGACCCCTAATGCTAGACAGAGATATAACTGCTCTAAAGAGGATCCTGTGTCCCACAAAGATTAAAAACAATGGTAGAACACACTTGGCATCTGGTGGTACATATGGGAATATGGGAAAATAAAGGGGGGGAATTTGATTATCATGGATCATATTAAATATCGTACTATGTGTAACGCTATATTAAAAGACAATTCCACCTATGAGGTACTGATGGGTAATCCCATGACTACCTACAGGGAGGAACTTCGACTTCTCCTGGATGGAGCTTTGGCTGATGGTTTGATTTCAAAAACAGAATTTGACTTTATCCTCCCTAAATTTCCATTGGTAGCTACTTTTTATGCATTACCAAAGATACATAAGGGGTTGTCCCACTTAAAAGGGAGGCCAATTGTATCGGGTATTGATTCTCTGACCCAGAATTGTGGGATTTACATTGACCAGATACTGCGTCCCTTTGTGGTTTCAACTCCATCATATCTGAGGGACACATCAGATCTATTGTTAAAACTAGAGGGTATACATCTTGGAGAGAGCACATGGTTGGCTTCTATTGATATAGAAGCGCTTTATAGTAATATACCACATGAAACAGGCATCAGGGGTGTGGGACACTTTCTGGGTCAGAGATCAATAGCATGTAGAGGGCATAATGTCTTTTTGATGTCCCTCTTGCGGTTCACTCTTACACATAATGCATTTAGCTTTGATGGGAAATTCTACCACCAGCTCAGGGGCACTGCGATGGGGAGCCCCTGTGCCCCGTCGTATGCAAATCTGTTCCTGGGCTGGTGGGAGGAGACCATTGTGTTTGGAGGGGAGGAAAAGTGGTGGCACAGTCTGATATCCATGTGGTATAGGTTCATAGTCGATGTCTTCGTAATATGGACAGGGGAAAAGGATCAATTCGAGGAATTTGTGAGGGAATTGAACCAGAATGATGTCAATCTCAGGTTTACCTCGGAAATTCATGAAACTGAAATACCATTTTTGGATATTAGAATTAAAAAAGACTTAATGGGAGGTGTATCTACACGCATATATCGTAAACCAACAAGTACAAATAGTCTGCTGCACTGGCAAAGCCACCACCCAATTCCCCTTAAGAGAGGAATCCCGAAAGGACAATTCCTCCGTCTTAGGAGGAACTGTTCTAGGAATGATTTATTTCACAAACAAGCTGGGGACATGTTCTGTCGCTTCAAGGATAAGGGGTACCCCAAACACATTCTAGACACAGCATATGATTTTGCAAGTAAAGCAAACAGACAGTCACTGTTGCAGAAACGTGAGGCTGAGGACTCTACGGAACAGATAAGGATCATCGGGACATATGATGTGGGACATCAGGAGGATAGAAGAGTCCTGGCCAGACATTGGGATGTGCTCAGACTGGATCCAGATCTCAAGGATGTGGTTGGTGAGCGCCCTAATATCACGTTTAGGAAGGGTAAATCCATCAGGGACATTTTAGTCCACAGCCAGTATAGGAGACCATTGGTCAGTGGTACATGGCTGGATAGAAAACCATGTGGTTTTTTTAAGTGCGGGGATTGCAGTTTTTGTAAATTTATGAGACCTGGAAAGTCATTTCGTAGTTCAAACACAGGCAAAGTTTTCTATCAACGAGACTTTTCGAATTGCAAAACCACAGGGGTTGCCTACGTGGCTACCTGCTCATGCCCCAGGGACTACATAGGGAAGACCAGTAGAGAATTTAGGAGGAGAGTAGGGGAGCATTTGGGCGATGTTAGAAATAAAAGGGATACCCCACTTGCAAGACACATTTGGTTGTATCATAAGGGTGATCCCGGTGATATTAAATTCAATATCATAGAAGTTGTCAAGATGAACACGAGAGGGGGGAATATGGACAAATTGATCCTTAGAAGAGAATGTGAGTGGATATTCAGGATGGAGTCTATGGAGCCGAGGGGGTTAAATGAACAACTTTCATTTGCCTGTTTCTTATGAGCCACAACTGATTATAGTGACCATTTTAAAGTATATTTGCCTTCTAGGTTTTGTATTGGACTCCCGGAAAAATTTGGGAGTCCCATGTATTGTCATGGAATATTATATGTATTATCCTCCTCTTTACCGTTTGCCTGTATTTAATAAATTTTACTATACCCCATGGTATCCCCACTAATTACAGTCCTTGAGAGTGTTTATTAGATTGAGTATTATTTTTGGGTTTATCAACCTTGGCCGCATGTTCACACTGCCAGTTTTTGATGCGATTATATATTGTGATTTTCAATCACGCATCTGGTGTGAAATGCGCTTATGGGTACAATATTGGATACTCCTGTGGGGGGTCCTGAGTGTGAGCAATACCGGAGTGGACGCTCTGGTCACTTTAATGAGAGACTTCAATGTGACGGCCACGAATCATATGTGGCACAATGAGAGTGGGGATATAATGTTACAAACCTAACATATACATCTGACGGCGTTAATGTGAGACGCGCTGATTCCAATGGGCGAGAAGGGAGCATGTGTGGTGTGTGTACTGCATGACAAACCCGGAAGTTAGAGTCGGCCTCAGCCATTGGAGAGTGCGGTGGGACTGTTTGTCTGGAGGTATCTGATTGGTAGTGCATCCTGAGACCGCGGGGATGCCGTAAGGTTGATATGAGACGCGCTGATCCCAATGGGGGAGAGGGGAGCATGCGCGGTGTGTGCGCTGCACGACAAACCCGGAAGTTGGAGTCGTCCTCAGCCATTGGAGAGCGCGGTGGGACCGCTTGTCTTGAGATATCTGATTGGTGGTCCAGGGGTAATGTCTAATAGAGGCATCCTGAGACCGCGGGGACGCCATGTCACGTGAGTGGGTGTAACATATACGCCTTATGACGGCGGTTATAAAAAGAGGAGTTGAGCTGAGCATCATTTGATATTGCACCTTGTATGGGACACATAATATCGCACTATCTGGCCTCCTGATGAGCCTAAGCAGGCGAAACGCGTTGAGGCGTTAACCATTTGATGGCAGGTGGCAGGTGACACAAGATGAGTATCGCTGTTGCAATTTTGTGTACATTACTCATGGATGGGAATAGTATATGCTCCATTAGTTATGCCAGATTGTAAAGGGGCATCAAAGATATGCTAATTAATGAGATGCCAGTGAACTAAGCCGCTGATGATGTTGAAGGTGTATCTCCGTCTGCATCAGTATATTAGTATCTTTTTGTGAGGCTGGGGTATCACTGAATGAACTTCATGGATTTGGTGATTAATCTTGTTATCATTATTAGATATACATTCCATCGATGCATTATATTATCTGATTGAAATCTCATGTGGAGTAGTTTTATGCAGGATAATTCCCATATGTACCACCAGATGCCAAGTGTGTTCTACCATTGTTTTTAATCTTTGTGGGACACAGGATCCTCTTTAGAGCAGTTATATCTCTGTCTAGCATTAGGGGTCCCCTCAGCTATCGGGTAGAGGGTGTCATTAGTGGCTGCAGGGTATACCAGGGCCCCTAGGGATAGCCATCGTTGAGCGGGGGCGCCACAACGTTCCCCCCTAGGGTGCCAACCTCCGCGGCCAGGCAGGTACAAGCTCAGAATTATCAGGGATTCCTAGTTGTCCCAAATGTGGGTCTTCTGTTTGAACACTTTTTTCTTTTGTTGTGTATTTGTCACGTTTTCTTTTGGTGTATAACCACACTAGTGGTTTTTTATTATTAATAAAGTACCAATTTTAGGGGATATATATTCATGATAATACTCTAAACCCTTCTTGTATTAGTAATTGAGATTGTTACTATGTGTAATTTTCCCATCGGTGGTTATTCTAACATCATCCAGCTGTATCTCTTCTAAACATGTCAATCTCCAAATGAAATGCCTTTAATGATTTTTGCAGTCTTCCGATGTTACCTCCAGTTTTATATATTTATTATCTTTTTTTAATTAGCATTTCTTACCATGCATATCATATTAATGTCTACATTTCATAAAGAGTAAAATGATTTTTTTCCTGCATCATTTTGTTCTGGGTTATTAAGAGTTGCATTCATGCCTATGTAATATTATACATATGGTTAGATTTTTTTAAAAACACCTCTTAATAGAAGGGAAGAACAATTTCATTAAACAGATATTAATATCTAAATGTTAATACAAAGATTAAAAAAAAAGACTAGTTCAGCCGTGTATAAAATGTTACTAAAATAACTAATAGCCTATAGTGTTTAAATCTGTGATATATATTAGGTGAATTAGCAAGAAACTGGGTACAAATAGAAGATGGCCAGAAGTATGGTGGAGGATCAAACTAGATAAGGTTTTTTTTTTTTTAGTCTTCAACTATGAGGACACATAGGTCTACCCAGGAATGGAGGACACAAAATAGTAAGAACATTTTTATAAAACCACATGCAAAGAAATTTTGCTCTGTATTGTAGATACTATAGGAGGAAATATTAGTGGCCTAGGTGGACAAACCCTCTAACTATATCAAAGACTAATGAGCGCCGACGATAGGTAAAGCCCGCACGTGCGCAATATAGTACTTTGCTCTGCCTTCGGCAGGGCAGAGAGAAGTGCGCCTGCTCACGAGCATGAGTGGGGGACACTGTGTGGATGATGTAGGACAAGAGGAGGCACCGGATCAAGACCGGAGACTTGCATAGGGGATTTGAGACGTACATTCAGCTTACTAGAATACTGTAAAAGAGGAATTAAAGGTGCCGAAATAGAGAAGAGTGTTGACAGTAACAAAGTACAAGAATGTCTTAATAAAAAATTAATTTTATTCAATAAATGTAAAAATAGTGAACAATACAACTTAAGCAAAAGTCAAAAAGCAGACACAGACAGCAAAGAAAATTGGTGGGTTAGCTAATAGAGAAAATATATCAACAGAGTTGATAAGTACATGTTGGAGGGTGGACTGACCTATGGACCTGTCTGATGCAGAGGGAACATGTAAAATATGTTGTGTACAATGTTTGATGAGAATTCTTATACATGTCTAAGAAAGCAGCTAGAATTAGGAAGAGACAGTGTTGTACCGGGTTTTGGCCACTAGATGGAAACAAAGGGTAGTGAGAAAAGGGCTTAACAGCAGCTAATGCTTGGAAACCGCAGAGTCATGGTGGGCAGAGTTATGGGACTGGGAAGGGGATTTCCAGAATAAGGAGATAAAAGGAAAGAGAGTCCCAGGGGCAGGGCAGACACCCAGGAGGAGACAGAAGAGAGAAGAGCTCAGGAGAAGACGGAGGGAGGAAGAGCTCAGGAAAGACAGAGGAGAGAGACGGAAACTCGGAGGGGGGTGGCCCTGACAAGACAGCTGCTGACTAAAGGAGGCCTGGGGTACCGGACGGCTGGACACTGAAGGAGCAGTAAGTGTCACAGCGGGCAGACTCGGCCGGAGTAAGCGCTGTGGCCGTGGGGCTAACGGCAGCCACGGTGAAAGAACCCGGAGTGTCTTCGCCAACAGGAGGAGGTGACAGGTATCCGGGCCTAGGAGCAGAAGCTGTCGTGTTTGCTGTGGATGTCAAGAGGACACCCAATAAAGCTGGACCTGGTTGAACGAGTTTCTGCGTCTGTCGTCAGTCCGTCTCGCAGCCGAAAGGGACCACCCCTCAGTCAGCACACATACTACATACATATGTATAGGTATATTCCATGAACTGATCAAAAATGAGGTAACATCAGGTACCAGCTGACTATTCTGCTATTGTCTGTATACATGTACACAAACCTTGAGAATAGCAAGTTTTTCTGGATTCCCTTAAAGGACCATATAATAGTAATAATAATAAGGAAATAAAAATTATAAGTACAGATAAGGGATTAAATCCAGGCTACAGACAACAAAATCAGTAATGCATAAGCGCGCACCCACCAAGAGACCTAACACGTGTTTCACCACAGCTTCATCAGGGGTGCTGGCCATAGTCTATATTGGGAAATCCTGGTGACAGGTTCCATTTCAGGAAGGCAATAACAACATTTTTTTTTAAATCCTGATAATGTGGTCACACTTTGCCACTTGTAAAAGTGTTCACACATTTGATTTCTATTGCACTGTCTGACTATCTTATGTGTATAAGGATTTTCCTTCTCTCTTCGACAGATGATGTTGGAAGACTGAGGAATCAGGCATCTTAATTTTTATTACTAATTCTTATGTTATCAGGGGGAATAAGCTGCCTGCAGAGGTGTATGTCGACAGCTCTTACTGTCATCTCTTTGAAAATACATGGATGCTCGGTGGAGCTAAGTGTGCATATTTATCAGGTGTAGAGATCCACCAAATGAGTGGATGGGGATTTACTCACTTGGCCGGTCTTTGAGGCATACGAGGGGACACTCCGGGTTAAACAGTTCATTCGTTTTATTAGACATCAGCATAAACCGCTATTCATGAACATAATAGCGTGTAGCTTCAGTACAAAGTCCATTAAACATGCAGCGTTACCACATAAAGCATACACAGTCTCTTACTGACACCGATCAGAGTTACTCACAGTTTATCCTTCACGGGTTATCAGGGAAGCGGCCGCACTGGGATCACTGTTCCAGACAGTGCCTTGCTCACTAGGCCATCTACAGTTGCAGACCCACAGCTGGGCAGTAGCTCCCCTACACAGAGCCATCACAGACTCTACCAGGTCCGGGCCTTTCCATGTGCTCTTCCAGGAAGTTCAGTCCCAGACACTTCCAACACACATAGGCCTTCCGGGACCTTGCACTCTGACCACTCAGGATCAAAACACACAACTCATGTGACCAGACCTCAGTCACAATATGGTACATTACCACACCCACAAGTGAGGTATGGATCACATGGTCATGACCTCACTACAGGTCCTATTCCACAAAGCCAGACACATACAGGCATCATCATGGGCATTCAGACATACACCCACATGCATATTCTGAGTAGCATATACAGCACCCCCTAGCTTTAACAGAGGTTACTGCAGCACACCGGGTTTGAAAGGAAAAGCTGGTGGCCAAACAAGCAGTCAACAACTGATAAAAGTGTAACAGTCATAAATTGTCCCTACCCTTGCATGCCAGGATCTTCTACAGGTTGTTACATGGGTATCAAAAATGTATTTAAAATGTTGAGTAAAGATGATTTATAAAGGGCAGAGCTAGTAACTGCAATGCAGCATAAGGTACAAAGATGGAAATGTTGAATTTATCGGTCTTCGTGTTTGTGTCCTCGATTGTAGATTCCGCCAAGGGAGCAAAAAGTGTATATTCCCTGCACAATATGTCGTCCTACATCAAAAAAAAAAAGAAAAATGATACAGTGGATACATAAAGAATGTGCTTGTCCCACTAACTGTAAAAATAATCAAAGGAGGCCCTGTGGCACTTCTGGAACATGCATTTAAGAAGCTTCCACCCAATGCCACCTTTGATTTTTCCTCAAGCGGCAATGTATATAGACATGAAATAGAAAAATATTGCAAGATAAGAAATGTATAAAGTTTCTGTTTGACCTTTCTCTTCAGTGTCGTTTTTACACTTTATAAAAATTGATTGAAAAGTAGATAAAAGGTTGTAGGTGTTATCCATAGCAAACAATTATTCTAATGTTATTCTTGAAGAAGACAGAAGATAAAAGAAACCCACCTGGCTGAATGGTCGCTTAGGACATTCCCACCTCATGCTTACAGTTTCCTTCAATTTCAGGAAGGCAGCACAGCTTGTATCCTGTTCAGTAACTTTTTATTAAGATGTTCCAAATTTTTTAATAATTTTAAGCTGTAGAAAACATCAAAAGGCCCATTTACCCATGGCTTATAATTATGTCTAACTGTGACTGTTCACATGTTCAGTTATTTTTCATGTTTGGCTGGATACATTTAGATTTACATTAAGTAAATCTGTGCATATGTGCATGTATTAATATACTCACCTACCGCCACTCTCTACAGGATTTAGCACCGATATTCACTTCCTCTCAGTGACGTCATCGCTCTTCAGACCCCCTGGGTCATACTGAGCTCTGTGTGGCCCGGAAGTGACTTTTACACCGTAAGTCTGTGGATCATCAATACGAGGCCCCCATTGGCTTACATTGCTAAATGGACTTCCGGCTCACATATAGAACATAAAATGATAGTCCCAAGAGGAGAAGAATGGCGGTGGATCCCGTAGAGAGCGGCGGTAGGTGAGTATATTAGTACACTCACATTACATTACATGCACAGATTTAACAGAAAAAATAGATGGGATTGTTTCTATAAGTAAAGTAGGAGTTTGAGGACAGGTATATTACTTATTCAGGCCTTCAATGTGCTGTAATAATCCTTTCTTCTCGGGCTTAGTATATACAAACATTGATTTCTTGTATTTACATTGTATGGCAAAGAAGCTTGGTTGAAGCTCCTGAGATCCAGCCTGTCTATAATACTGAGGGCTGAAATGTCCAAATTATGTATTTCAGACGTTGAGAAAGAAAGGCCTCAATGGGTGTGATAGTCCAGATCCTGATGCAGACGATTCTGTAGGTCACAGCCCAGAGTCTGAGGACAAGTACAGAAAGATTAATGAAGATATTGATCTAATGATCAGCAGGCAAAGATTGTGTGTAAGTACTCTGACCGTCTATGCAGTTTTTGATATATCTGTGGTATTTCTCTAAACCTGGCAGGCATTGAACAAGAAAGAACACAAAGGCTGTGAAAGCCCTGATCCCGACTCCTCTTATGCCCTCACCCCACGCACCGAAGAAAAATATAAAAAAATTAATGAAGAGTTTGATATTATGATCAAGAGCCATATATTACCTGTAAGTACCCGAGGTCACATGGCTGGTCTGCTAATTACCGCTGACGTAACACCCCTTAACCCTTGCAGTGCTGGTTTACTATTGAAACACCTAAATTGCTACCCTACTCCCTAAACCTCATTTAAAGGTCCCGCAATACCAGAAATGCAAACCCTGATGAAACCGCCCCCGTTCCACAGAATTATATATTTAATAGGTTAATCTCAAAAGGTCCCTGATTGTAGGAGATTAAATAACAGCCAAAGACCCTCCGTTTTCGTATAATTAGGTATAAATGCTTAAAGTACGGTATTTTAGCAGTTAAGCACAATTTAAGAATTTTGCTTTGAAATTGCTGAAAATGAAACACAGTTTATATGAAAAATTCAGATAAGGGATAATTCAGGTCTTTGCAGGTTGATGTTAATTTCTACTCACTCCTGCCTTAAAGCAGACCGGACCCCTTCATATTAAATCTTTAGCAACTTACTCATAAACATGATTTATTATTTGCATTTGGAACCATTATAAAGCCCCCTAAGATGCCAACTAGTTTCCTAAAATAAAATAGTTCTACATGCCAAATGCTTGCAACATCTAAGATCTTCAGTCTCATTTGAAACACTACGACATTAAAAAAAAATTAATGGGATGTAGAAGTTCCCAGTGGTTTCATGCGGTTATATCATGTCACGGATACTTTTTCTTTTAGAAGCTCCAACAACATATTACAGCATTTAACGGAGCTGGCCACGATTTTTTTTAATAGAAACTGTCAAAAAATGGCTCTATGTGGCGCCATATGAAATCAGAGGCATACCTAGTACAATATGTCCTCCATAGACTTCCATGGGTGGCTTACCTGACCTAGGTACAACTAATTGGTTGCACTTGATCATAACATGGTAACGGTATGAGTCCTTTAGGTGCTCACCGGCCGAGAAAAAATGCAAATAGCATTTTGGACTCCTGATGAACATTTTGATCATTAAATATTAGCTCAAAATCAAAAGTGATGTAATTCTCCATCCCTCCATCAACCAGAGGGTTAAATGCTAATAGCCATGACAGCATGAAATCCCTTTACTCAGATGCACCACACTGGCGTACTGGGGTGATACTATGGCGTTCTTAAGCTTGGCTTCCTCTCAAGTTTTCCGTATTAATTTCTGCAGTATGTTTGCAATGTAGATCTAAATTTATTATGCCAACCCTGAACTGATTCATATGCCTTGCCAGTCATTTAAGAGAAATAACACTGCATGAACTTCTCTCTGTTTTGTTTTTTGATGTAATGTATAATGAGATGCATGTTTACATGCATAGAAAATCATCAAATGATTGATTGTTTTTTTTGAGTGGGACGACATACGTATGTAAATGAGTGTTGTTTTTCTATCTATTCTTTTTCCATCCTGTTCAGTGTAGAGCCGTCTGCTTAACACCGGTAACAGTTCAGTAACAATTTATTGTTGTACAATTGGCAGTATTATGTGAAAAGTGATCCAGCTGACCATTGCTTGGGTTCTGTCATCTGGTGTGCCTGAAGTGTCCAGTGGTCCTGTATAGGTGGGACAGTTATGGCTTATTGATAGGATATGTCGTCATATATGACCACTAGATGACCATCCCACTGCTGGCAATTTTCAGAACGCTCATAGAACTGCACATACATTTCCACTCTGCATTCCTAACAGAGCCTCATTCTTTGTATAGCTATAAACCCCTGTGGTGGCACTTTTACTTTGCTTATATAGCAACATTAACTTTCACAGCGCTGTACAGATATTGTCATCATTGTCCCCATTGTGGCTCACAGTCTAGGTTCCCTATCAGCATGTCTGTGGTTGAGGAAGTGGAAGAGAAGGAGAACAAAAAAAACTCCTGGTAGATGTTGTCCTTGGTGGGATTTGAACTCAGGACTAGATATAAGCGAATTTGTTCGAATTTTGGCCCCAATCTGATTTTGACATGTTAGGGCCATATTCGAACACACGTTCAGTTCCGAACATATTCGGTAATTTCTACTCCCATTGACTCTAATGACGTTCAGCTGTGTTCGATGAATATTGCAAAAACAATATTCAATTTCGATCGTATTCGGAACCAAATCCGAACAAATTCGCTCATCTCTTCACAGGACCCTAGCGCTGCAAGGCTACAGTGCTAACCACTGAGCCACCTTGCTGCAAACAACATAGCATATCCTATTAAAGTGCCATAAATGTCCCAGATGGAACAATATATGGACAGTTTATTAACATTCTGTGCTAATAATGAGTCCTCCAGGAATAATCTTTGGTTTCTCTATGAATCACAAAATCGCTATAAATGCTGAAAGCAATATTGCCTTGTTCATGGATGCCGGATTGCCTTCTATCCATGCCACTGCTGCTTGGCTCTTCTTGTTCAGGTCCCAGTCAACATTTGTCATAATTTTAGACAATGTGTCTTTAAGAAATACATTTACGCCATTAGGACTTATGGCATATGGTAATAATTTACCAGTGAAATACATAATATAGAGGTAGTCCATGCAGCTTGCTATAAGTGCTATGTAGAAGAGTGGATCCCATCTCGAGTTGGGTAGTAGGAACACAAAAGGCATTTGCTGCCCTTCCTTGCTGTTAAAATGTTAAAAGGAGTGTGGTAAATATGGAAGATGGCCTCTATTCATAGGATCGTTGATAACTTCCTGATCACTGGGATTCCATCTGCAAGGAGCCCACTGATCCTGAGAAGACCTGCAGAGCCCCTAAATGGTTACAAACCAGATAGGCCCAAATGCATCTGCACTAATCCAGGGTGCAGCGGACCCAAGTAAAATGGCAGCTGCACAGGTGCAGAAATACCAAATGAAACAGCCAGCCTACAATCAGGGATTGGCTGTGTTGTACACCAGTGAAGAAAAAATAATCCGCACGTGGCAGTGTTCACACAGGGAATGCAGGGCTTCTGGATCACAGCCTCTTAGTAATACCATATAGGGGGGCTGCCCAGTGCCAACTAGAATGCATCCCCTAAATGGTGCAGTGGTCGAGCATGCACAACTACTCTCCATTCAATCTATGTGGGGCTGTTGGAAATAGCGGAGCGCTGTACTCGGCTATCTATGGCAGTCTCATTGAGAATGAATGGAGCAATGATTTACATGCTCAACCTCCGCTTCATTCTGATTCTCAGGATCAGTGGGGATCCCAACGGTTCTAGTTCCAGCGATTAGGAAGTTATCCAAAGTTTGCACAAAATGTGAAATCTTCCAAATCTAGTGCAACCGCTTTAAAGGAAACCTGTCACATAAAAAAATGCTATTAACCTACAGATATGGTGTTAATTTGCAGGGTAAAAATGTTCTGAACATGCCCGTCGCCTGCACTTAGAGCCCCGCTGCCGTGAGGAAAATAAACTTCATTCCCCTAGACAGAATTTGTCAGTTCATTTGAGGGTGATGTGGGCGCGGGTTCAGTCACCGCTCTGTGACACTGACCACTGACTAACAGCAGCTCTGCATTAGGGCCTGCTGTGAGTCAGTGCTGGCGGCACGGTTACAGCCTCCACACTCTATACACAGAGCAGTGACTGTACTTGTGCCAGTGTTGCCCCTATAACTGAACACTGCTGGGAGGAATAATGTTCACTTCCTAGCGGCAGTGGGGCAATAAGTGCAGGTGCAGGGCAGGTTCACAAAGCAGATTAACCTGCAGATTAACCCCATATATGAGGGTTAATAGCATTTTTTCACATGACAGGTTCCCTTTAAGAATGTCATTAGTTTAGAGGGCAAATGAGCATCATTATAACATGAGTTCTTTGTACTGTATTAATTGTATTACAGTTGGTCCTCATTTCTATTCCATGGGGCCCTTTCTTCTTTGAGAAACTTTGCATTTGTTACATAACACAGATTTCATTTTAAGAGTAGTCTGAAATGCCTTTTTGGGTAATTCCATACCTTGATTAAATATATATTAAATTTTGAAACAACAAATCATGTGATCCAAGAGGTGTCCCTACAATTTGTAAATACATTCTAAATATAAGAGCAGGTTTTACAATGAGATGTCTGTTGTACAGCATATAGTATAAGCGTGCGCACAAATGTCATCCCTGGCTCATTGTGCGCTTCTACTGTAATTCAGGAGTCATCTCGGTGCTTTTCCATCTGTGCCACCCTGTTAAGTTGCCCTTAAATTCTTGGGTGACTGGATAGTTGCAGTATGTTTTCACACAAGCTCTTTTAGATGCTTATGTAGCAGAGATGCAATTTGAGAGCAGGGACACGAATGCCTTTTAAAACCCCGTGTTGATCACAGGAGTAGCAGCTGTTGGCATCAAGATGGACAGGAGGAAAGGATTACCAGCAGGCGAGGAGAGAGAGCGGAGGTCTACATGAAATCCACCCAAGTCTTAGAATGATTCACTTGTCTTATGCAAATATTGATTAGAGAGCACAGATCATAAATATAGAAGGAAAGAGAAGCTTGGAATGTGCAGCCGGCCCGCGTTACAGTAAACCTCACTGTATTTCTGTGAGATCAGTGTCCTAGAGAGACGCTATGTGCCTTTCTTATCTAAAATGTATGTGCTGTGCTCTTCCCGAGGAGCCGCCGTATAAATGGCTTCATATGTCACCGCCGCTTTTTAAACAAAATATATGGACTTGAAAACCTCGGCAATGAAAACCATGAAATAAAACAAATGGAGTCAAGAATCAATTACTGACCTTGTGCTCCACAAAAGGGCAATTCAGACTGTGGTTCTTGTGGTTTAAAAGTATAGGGTGTCCTGGTCTGACAGCTGGACACTGCCATTTTACACAGGAAGGATGGCACCATCAAAATGACAGCCTCACAGACGCTCTAAACACATGGCACACTAGATCCATTTTTGGTTTGTCTTGCCCACCTGACCACAAACTAGGGGTGGTAAGAAAACACAGCCCTGCAGTTAAAATGCACAACGGTACGCCTTTGCTCATGCAGAAAGAAAGATCCATTGAAAAAGCTGAGCTGTGGATATGAAACATGGGTTATATCTTTAACCACCGGTACGAAAAAGAACCTGACTTCTCCGTCAATAAGAAAACACTGCATGTGCCAACAGAAAAAGCTGGCAATGGCACTCCATGAAAAGGGTCGCTCAGGTTTCCGCACAAAATGCCTAAGGACATGAATTTTGTGGCTCTAAAACATCTGATAATAATTATACTTGCATTTGTACTTCTGAGTAGAACATCATTAGAGCGCTTTACCAAAACGGCTTCAAATTAAGGAAGCTCATCTAATTCCCAGGGAAAAGTTTGTGGCTCATTGTGGGCAAATTCATGTTCACTCTATTACAGCCACAGCTGACATTTTCCCAAAAATTACATTTCATACTGATGGTACAAAATCCACTCTATCAAAGCAAGACAGTTATTAATGGTACGTCGTAAAGTAGATGTGTAAGCTTTGTAACTGGTGAGTAGCATCCGGTGATTCCCTCACGCCAGAGAATTGGATGCTAAATGCAAATGACCCTCAGCTCAAACTCTACTGCGATCGTGAACCGAGTGTCGGTGCTCTGTGCCCCGATTCTATCGCATGTGAGAATCGGATCACAGGTGTGGAGAAGATAGAGAACTTAACTTCTCCATCTTCCCCATTGTGTGAGTCAGTGTATATTGGACTGCACTCGGATGTAGTGATGAGCGAGTTTACTCGTTAGTTACTTGAGATTTCCTGAGCATGCTCGTGTGATCTCCAAGTATTTGGATGTGCTAGGAGATTTAGTTTCTGTCACCATAGCTGCATGATTTGCGGCTGCTAGACAGCCTAATTACATGTGGGGGTTGCCTGTTGGTTAGGAAATCCCTACATGTATTCAGGCTGTCTAGCAGCCACAAATCATGCAGCTGCGGCGACAGAAACTAAATCTCCTAGCACATCCAAATACTCGGAGATCACCAGAGCATGCTCTGGGAAATCTCAAGTAACGAGTATACTCGCTCATCACTACTCAGATGACATTTGAGTGCAGTCTGATGTTTTGCACATGCCAATAGGCATGAGAAAAAAGAAACGCTAGTATGAAACTGGAGCAAGGGCTATCCAATGAAACATCATCTGAGTTATATAGGAAGAGGAAAAGGATAAGGAAAGTCAGCTCACCACGTTTATACAATGGCCACTCACCAGTGTTAGTGACCCCTAACAGTCATATGATACCTTTTACATGTTAGTATTATTAAAGCATAGATAGATAGATATGAGATAGATAGATGGATAGACAGATAGATAGATAATAGATAGACAGACAGACATGTTTTAGTGAAAAAAGCAACATAAAATATCAAATACACATTTCAGTAAATATCTGAATGGCTGCTCGACCCCGAGAAATGGAATGGGAAGATTTACTGTTTACAGTCAAATAATAGTTTTATGTAAAAACTCAAGAAATATATTTTTTAAAACAACCCTAAGAGAAGGCACCTTTGTGATTTTTGGAGGAAAGCAGGGTGGGGTGAAGGGGATATTAAGATGCATTTCTGTAAATCATACACAGATTCAGAAAAGATGCTTAATAGGATGTCAGAGGTAGGCAGGATCGGGGAAACGAGATATTACGATGCAGTTTTGTAAGTCGTTTAGTTTTCCAATTGCCATGTATATTTTTTTTTCCAATTTTCCAGATTTTGGTCTATTGATGACAAAGAAGTATGACAACTTTATGGCGTAGACTGTTATTTATGTCACCATTTAATTGTTTCTACTATACCGGCAAAAAAGGGGTGGGATGAAGGCTGGGGTTGGAGCAATAAAGTGTAAAACATATTGATTGAATTTCCATAAAGGGATAGTCTTCTTTATTCTGTTCTCTTTTTGTACGCAGGCTGTTCCACCTCCCAATTTTGAGATGCCGGTTTCCATACCAGTGACCAATCCAAACAGTTTGGCTTACAGTAATCCAGCTGGTTCACTGGGTAACCACAACCTTTTGCCATTGTCCCATCAAACCTTGCAGAGAAACAGCATGTCTCCTGGCTTGACACATCGACCACCAAGTGCAGGTAACACAGGTATGATGCGGTTGTGGAGGTGCAAATGTTTGGGGGCATCTAGGCCTGCGTATGACTCATAGAAAACATAGAGTCTATCAATGTATATTTGATTAATTTTATTAATTTAGTTTCAGGCCGAAGGTTATACATTTAAAAACAGAATCAACAGTCCGATGTTAGTAGCACGTGGTCTACACAAATCTAATGGGGAGGGAGAGTAGATCAGATTGCACGGAATAGAATGCAATAAAGTGCTAGTGCGGAAATAATGATATACAGCAGCCAGGCTAAAATGAACATCCAGAAAAATGGAGAAACTTCAAACATGTCAGTAGTCCTGTATCACAGCCATTGGTATATACCTCAGTAGCCAAAAATGTAACGATGCTACAATGGAAGACTGTGTATATCATAATAAATGGGTCTCAGCAATATGATATAATTATGACTTACCCATATCTCCTCTTGTGTGTCCTTGCATGCAACCCCGACACGCGTTTTCTGTGGGCTTCCTCAGGTAGCTGTCAATCATGTGGCCGTATTACAGCACAAGTCATATATTTCCTAAGGATAAGCCTTTCCAATTCCCTCCTAGATCAGGAAAGACTTTCCTAAAGTCCTTTAAATGCAAGTTTGTTTTCCTGTCTGGGCACTAAATATACCACTTATATTGTGAGTAGAGACATTGACCAAACATGTTTGCAAAAAAAATGACTGAAAAGGAAAAAAAACTTTTTCTGTATTATTCTGCTTGAGCTTCACCATGCAAACAATAAATATATTTCATAATTCATATATACAAAAAATTGATTTGTTTTTATCATGGAGAATATACACATGTGTTGTGTTAGTCATTATACCAGTCACCTTGTGTACTGTCTTTACGGCACAACCCCTGATTATTTTATTGAAATTATTAGCAGATTCGAATTGAAACTATGAGACTTAGACAAAATATTGTACAAGAAACATTGAGAAAGCAAAAATGTGGCAGTGTTCTTATCTTATTAGTAAATGAAACAAGAAATAATTTGACATTATTAGCCAACTGTAAAATTATGCAAGCCTACATATGATCTACATAAATTTGCATAAATATTATATAAATGATAGAGGAAAACATTAATCTGTCATTAAACTTAAAGGGACACTGTCACCCATGATGTGTCACTATTGGACTTTCTGCCATAGTTTTGTTAAAATCACTGTTTTAGCATCAGGAAATTATCTCTATAGGACTCAAACCTGTTGCCATGTAGTACTCCATATTTATGAGCTCTATATATATCCCCACCCTCCCCACTGATTGGCAGCTTTCTGCCTATGCACAGTGTACATAGAAAGCTGCCAGTCAGTGGTGTGGGAGGGGTTATACAGAGCTCAGCATTCAGAGATCTGGAAGATCTGCAACAGATAAAACTTTTTTTTTTATCAAAATCACAGCAAGCAGCTCAGTAAGTGATACATCTCTAGAATCAGTTGTCTGCATTTACAGTGTGCCGTTCTCAGATTTGGTAGAAAAAAAATAGTGATAAATTCCCTTTAAATAATAAATCATAAATATCTGGAAGATGGAAGTCCCACTACTGGGACCAGCACATTTCTCCAGGACACGGTTCATCCAAAGCTCATCTTGCCTGGTGAAATGACTGCCAGACACAGCATACAGGCAAAGAAGGAAGGCCAGAGGAAACCAGAAATGACCAGGGTCCCAGAAGTCAGCCCTAAATCTGTCAGAAAGTTTGTTGACATAGACAGTGGATACGTTATAAATATCTAAGGTGTGAATACCTTTATTCCAATACTTTAAAAAGGTTGTTGCCTCGGTATAAGTCTGCAGACATTCTGTGTGTCACACTACGTGACTGCAGACTTGTGAATCCTCACATTGCATGCACTGCACGCTGTGAGGATTCTGTGGTGCAGGCGTCATCTGAAGTATTCGATTTGCATACATGCAGTCACATGCCGACTAGACGTGCATGGCCTTGCTCAATGCAAGTGAATTTAGTGAAGACGGACACATCTGGTTTGAATATAGCCAGAAGTATAAAAATCACATTCTTGTGCTCCCGAAGCGGCATCAGAGGATCCTCACAGTGTGCAGTTTGTGCAATGTGAGGATTCACAAGTCTGCAGTCACCTAGAGTGAGTGCAGACTTGTATCTGAAGGCAGGACAATCCCTTTAATTCTCTAAAAAATATCTTTATTCATGTTGTACTTATAGCCATTATTATATAGGATGAAATGATATTTCCTTCAGCTGCTGCTATAAGAAAAGGGTTTAGGATTTTTCTTTCTTACTAAGTCTTCCATAGTTCTACCATCCATACTTAATAATTACTAAATCATTAATATTAGTTCTCTTAAATACCTTTCAAAACTAATATTTTTTTTTTACTTGGGAGGAGCAGGAGGTTTTTTTTCAATTTTGAAGGAGTCGGTGCCATCTATCATATACCGTATTTTTCGGACTATTAGACGCACCGGACCATAAGACGCACCCCAAATTTTGGGGTGGAAAATAGGGGGAAAAAAATAATGTGTCAAATGGGGGTCCATCTTACAGTCTGAGTTCTGTGGGGTGGCTGTGCTCTGTGGGGTGGCTGTGTCCGTGTTGTGACTGTGCTCTGTGGGGTGGCTGTGTTCTGTGGGGTGGCTGTGTTCTGTGTGGTGGCTGTGTTCTGTGGGGTGGCTGTGTCTGTGGGGTGGCTGTGCTCTGTGGGGTGGCTTTGTCCGTAGGGTGACTGTGTCCATGGGGTGGTTGTGTTCTGTGGGGTGGCTGTGTCCATGGGATGGCTGTGCTCAGTGGGGTGGCTGTGCTCTGGTCACAATATACTTACAAATCTTGTTGCGGCGGTCCCGTGGCGGTGGTCCCAATGCAGCCTCCCTGTGCTCTGTGGTGCGGTGGTGACGGGGCTCTGTAGTGTGGCTGCAGCGGGGCTCTGTGCTGCATGGGGGGCTCCGCCGGCATTTCGTTAAAGCCCGAAAGCCCCCTGCAGCTCCGATGCTGCTCCGGACAGATGGCCACCAGGGACCTCCGGAAAGATGGCCGCTGTGCAGTTTTAGATCTCCGCAACGAGATCTTGTCCCGAAATCTTGTCCCGTGATTTGCCGTGATTTGAATTTGAGTATGCCCTGTTCCCGGCGGCCATCTTTCTGGAGGCCACCGCGCTGCAGCAACGAAGCTGCGGGGGGCTTTCGGGCTTTAACGAAATGCCGGCGGAGCCCCCCACGCAGCACAGAGCCCCGCTGCAGCCACACTACAGAGCCCCGACCCCACCGCACCACAGAGCACAGGGAGGCTGCATTGGGACCGCCGCTACAGGACCGCCGCAACAGGATTTGTAAGTATATTGCGACCATAAGACGCACCCCCATTTTCCAAAAAAAATGTTTGGGAAAAAAGTGCGTCTTATGGTCCGAAAAATACGGTACTAGCTTCCATCTAATGTATTAACCCTGATGTGAGAAATCAAGCATTGGTTGAATAGAGCAAAATAAATGTTTTGCATCCTGTTGTAGCGACTAATGATGAGCGAGTGTGCTCATTACTCGAGATTTCCGAGTATGCTTGGGTGTTCTCCGAGTATCTTGGGTGCGCTCGTAGATTATGTTGGTGTCGCCGTAGCTGCATGATTTGCGGCTCTTAGACAACCTGAACACATGCAGGGATTGTCTGTTTGTTAGAGAATCCTCACATGTATTCAGGCTGTCTAGCAGCCACAAATCATGCAGCTGCGGAGACACAAACATAATCTACTAGCGTGCCCAAGATACTCGGAGAACACCCGAGCATGCTCAGAAATCTCGAGTAACGAGCACACTCGCTCATCACTAGTAGCGACCAAAGGCTCCATATGACTTGACAGGTAGAGCTATAGCCAGAAGTGTTTCTGAAGGGACATTGGAAGTGACAACTTAATATTCTCCTGGGTTGTCTCGCACAATGCATCTACATTGCGTTACACACATGATCAGATTCTGTGGTGGACCCAACATACCGCATCCCGACACTAGTCATGTCATGGGTGTGCTCGTGTATAAATAGAAGGACCCAAGCTTTGTTTCTATATATGTCTACGTGTATTTTTACATAGTGACGACTCAGGCTTTTACATTAATTAACGAAAAAATAATGCTAGACTAGACATTTCACAGTAGAAAAAGAAAAACTCAGGGTTATTTTTTTCTCTTGCTATCGCACAAAATTCGGAGTACAAATTCCTTCAATGGACTTTTTGGTTTCATAGAAGTGAGTTAAGATGTGGTATCTGTGGTGAATGGCAGCAATGCTGACTATGCCATTTTTTTTTAATTCTTAGGTGGTCTGATGGGTGGGGACCTCACATGCGGTGCAGGCACCAGTGCAGGTAATTCATAGATCTCAGTATTTTCTAACCTGCTCAGATTTACTAATTACTGGAAACTTAAATTCTTTTTCCAGACAAAAATAATTAGAGCGTTGCCAAAATTCCAGAATATCAACTAATCTAAAATGAGAAAGAACATGTGTGTGCACACATGAATGCACATTTGTGTATATGAATTATTTAGGTTATACTTAACTGTTTGACAATCACAGTGCAAAGGGTTAAACGTAACTATCCTGATGTACAGCACACGTGAATTGGCCAAAGTCCATCACGTTACAGCTATAGAGCAGCCAAAGCTGCTGCCATAGATCAGCATCAATGTCAGTAGTGTGCCATATAGAAGCATAAACAGTGCTGAAGACCCTGAGGGGTCATCAATAGGGAAAGCCTGCCACCAAAAGGCCCCTCACCCAAGTGGCAACTTTAGGACCTAGGTAGGATAATCTCAGACTTAGACCATTCACCTTCCAGATTCCATAATAGTGATATGCACAATTGCCATCAATCAATAAATTGAGGACATTTGTCCAAAGTTTGTTATGAAAACATTAAGCACATTTATGATTTTTTTTTGGAGTTTGTGGGAGTTTTTACAGATTATTATGATCGTAAATTAGCATTTTATAGTTCCCGGTTCTGAAAATTGATGGTAGTAGACATGAGATTGACGTTCTGTATATTTTTTTTTTTACTAATTATTATGTGTTTTTGGTTTTCAGTCATTTTTTTTTTTACTAATTATTATGTGTTTTTGGTTTTCAGTTGTAATTAAAAGGATTTTTTGCCCCTATTTTGTTTTAAGGAAACTGTCCTTAACCTCCTTAAAATAAAGTAGAAAGCATAGTCATCTTATTGTTTCCAGACACTCCTAATGTTGCCCAGGTCTCCATGTTCCCTCTTCCAGCTAGGACAGGTATATAACAGCTGTAATCAGTGTCCATCAACAAGAGAATACACAGAAATCAGTTTTGCATATCCTGTTCCGATCATGTTGACATGTGACCACTGCAGCCATTCACTACAGCGGGCAGCGATTCACTGCAGCTGTCTTGCCCATCATGGAGAAGTATGGAGAAAGGTGGGAGACCTGAGCAGCCTTAGAAGAGGCTGGGATTGGTAAGGCCAGTAGAATTTATTTTACAGTATGGAGGTTCGTTTCTATAAAAAATAAACTCAAAAGGAGGAAAATCATTTTAAGTTTTTTGAAAATAAAAAAATAAAAATATGAGTAGCTGGCATTATTGGTGACAAAGTCTGTCTCCATTGGGACATGCCAGTCGATCATACAATAGAGTGATGAATGGTCACTATTATCAACCAAATCTGGAGATTCATGTTAGTCTACAGACTAGAATCTGGTATCTTTGTGTAACAGTTATTTTAAGCTCCTGATAAGCTTTAGATGTTAAGAGTTAGTTAGTGAGTCTGGAAAAATAAAATGTATCATGATAATGAGAGCGAATATTCTCCATATAAATATACTGTATATCAGAGTTGGACGGATCTATTTGTGGGTCTCTGGTCGATCAGCTAGAGCAGTAGTCTCTGGCCACTGGATGGAGTCTCTTTAATCTTTTACCTTCTCGGTTCCCCATCACGGCTTTTGACTAGTATAGTCATCATTGTTTCGTGATGCACAGATGATGTTATGGCATTCCAGTTAGTCAAAAGCCACACCAGATATGGTAGAAGGTAAGAGATTCGAGAGACTCCCATCCAGTGGCCAGAGACTACTGTCTGACTGATGGACCGGGGTCTTGCAAATCTATGCACCCAACTCTAGTTTATTGGAAAATAATCACGTTTATATCAAAATATGAAGTAGACCTTGTGATTAAAACCATTAGAGACATGAAATTACTGTATGCTCCTGAAGCTGTGACTGATTATCAAGAGTTTTCTTTGTTTATTATCCGGCATTACTATAGCATTGACAAGGGTCTCAGTGCAAGGAAAGGGTCTGACTCTTGATAAAAAGACTTGATGAGCAAACAAGTTCATTACAAAGTTGAAACTGTCTCCCTAATAACTTATCAGAACAATACATCTATTTAAGCCTGGTCATGTCTTCACTACAGTCTAGGAGATGGCAAAAGTTGTCTTTGTTCAGTGTTTCCCTTAAAAACAGAGAACTCTGTATGGTCCATGTTTAATAGGTTTAAGCTGGTGGTGATATAATCGTGTTTTGTAATCTGGAGGTTCATGATCTTTGCTAAATTTGGAGATGAGGTCCTATTTTTTAGTCTATGTTTATATTTCCATAGAAAAGACAGTTCAGCTGGGCAGAATACTTCAGCATTTGTAATATTTTAGTTGTTTGTACTATTTTAGACATTTTATTTTTATGCAAATAAATTACTACATAGAATGCAGAAAGTATATATCCAGAACTCATCGCAAGGTTCAATTATAAATTGCTATTTAGTAGATGAATTAAAAATCAAAGATACAATGATGCTAAAAAATACAAGTGTAGGCTGTTACACGTTTCAAACCATAGTCCATGTGTTCTTAGTCATGACTGTAAAATTTATCTGAACTGTCTGGTTAAGGCAGGGGTCACACTTGCGAGTGTGATGCGAGAAACTCGCATGAGTCTCGCTTCTCAATACCCGGCACTACCGCTGGCACTCGGGACCGGAGTGTGCGACTGCATGTATTTCTATGCATCTGAACGCTCCGGTCCCGAGTGCAGGTGGCAGTGCCGGGTATTGAAACGCAAGACTTGTGCGAGTTTCTCACATCACACTCGCAAGTGTGACCCCTGTCTAAAAATCATTTCCTCCTGTCGTGAGGGTGTGTCAATACTGGTCATAATGCATGAAACGTGTGTAATATTCAAAACAAGTGTATTTTTTTTTTACATTTTGTACGTTTGATTCTTACTGAATCTAATAAATGGCAATTTTTTACTGTACTTTGGGATGTGTACTGGATACATTTTTTTCTACATTCTTTGGGATCGACTTCCTCCTCCATTCTGGGCCCCACCTGGCTCATCAGATTTTGTCTCCATACAAGAGTGAACTGAAATTGCATTTTTTTCCCTCTGTTTAATAATTACTACATACACCAGAAGTATAACCCAAAACACGTATTTCTTTATTATTTCTACTTTAAAGATAAAATATAAAAAATAGAATATTAAATGGACGATAATCTATAGGTTACCGAAACCCAAACAAGAGGAGTGAGGACTTCTACAAATATATTCACAAAATTTTAAAAAATATACATCTATATGCTACAATATCGGCAATATGTAAAAAACTTGAGATAGTGATATTATTAATCAGATGATGGAAAGCACAAACAAATGCTGTATAATAGGGTAAATACCCAAAGTAAAAAAAATACGTTTGTACGTAGCGTGGTAGTTCAACTCACGTGGCGGTATACAGAGGTAGAAATTAGGAACACTGTCTCTACAAATCATGATTGGTTTATTATAAGGCAGCACAAACCAACGCGAGGGGAAAAATAAACACAGCCTTTCCTGCTAACATAGGAAAACAACAAAGAAAAACAATAATACTGCAACACAGTCCATACTTGTGCGTGTGTCACCTCGCTCTGGAGCAACACAGGTTCAGTCTTTCCTCCACAAGACACAAAACCACTGGAGACTCCTCTCTCCAGTCTTGCTGAACAAAGATTGCCTTTAGAGCTCAGTTATTTAAACAAGACCATGTGACTGACCACATGATCATGACATTACACAGGTCCTGGCAGCTCTGCCGGTAGAGATAAAGTGAACCTCCTTCCACCCGCTCTATGAAGGTCCACATTAAACCATCCTATAGTGCAACTTTAACTTAACCCTCACAACACATAGTTTGCTGGAGGAAAATACTCTGGTTTCATATCACTGACGCCATTAAGCACAGTGACACATATCTCCCCTCTGTTACCTTACCAGTGATTTTGTCACAGAAGATAAATAAATTAAATACCGTAAGTTCCAGTAAATACCACTAAAAATATGTTCAGAATCAGTACCTGTGAAATGAGCACATGCAAATAACGAGTACCAAGAATAAAGCAGTTGTCAGGATACATAATCATGTGTGTTTTTCCACCCCTTGAAGAAGAAATACTGTAGCAAAATGTATGTTTGGCGCAGGTGCGTGAGGCGCGATGGACTGTACAATTGCTTTGCTTCTTGGTGCTCTCTATTGACTTTCCATAAGTACTCAATTCATGGTTATTGATCATTAACTTTTTTTTGTGGTATTTATTCTAAAACATATTTATATTATTTATCTATGCAGAAAACACTTTTTTTTTACATTAGGCATTTACTCTATTATATTTCTTTGCACTTTCCATAATCTAATTCATAATCTCACAATTGATAGTTGTTTACATATTGCCGATATTGAAGAAATATAGATATATACATTTTTAAATGTATTTAAAGAAGACCCACGTCCCTTTTGACCATTTATAGATCTTTTTCTTTTTTATTATGATGTTTTTAATGTTTTAGCTTTACAATGTAATCAATAAAGAAACATATGTTTTGGATGATACTTGTGGCCTACGTAGTCATTATTGTAGATTTTCTATTTATTTTCGATGATAAAAAGTACCAGCCACAAGTTACAAATTCAATAAAAAGTTACAATTTTTGATAATGATGCTGACCATCAAACTTATGATATAGTCATTATAAAACCTACTTAAAAAAAATAAATAATAAATGCCTGACTAATTAAATAATTGGTCGAAGTTGTGAACATCGGACAGCACACTCTGTATTTAAGAGCTTCGGAAAGACACGCGGCCAAATCCTTGCGAGTTCTGAAAAAATGCTTAGAAACCACTTTACAGAAACACCCTTAGGATCACTTCAGCTTTTTAAAACATGTAAGGAGTTTTCTTTGGTAACGTTTTTTTGCTTGACAATTACGGTTTGTAGCTTTTAAATCAATAATTGACTATAGGCTTTATGTGGATGCCCAGCATTATAGAATACAGCCTTTATGTGGATGTCCTGCAGGGAAAATGTAATGTATGCATTCCAGGGTTTCTGCTGCACGCGGCTTGTAATTTAGTGTATGAGTGCTTGCGATTGGAAGAGCAGCAATTTATGGTCATAACTATGGTCTTTTGATCTCACTTTTATAGTTATCCACAAAGAAAGTTCATATATTTTCTCAATGAGGCATTCTTAATGACTGACTCTATCATCTTCAATAGATATTATGCTAAATGCCTTGCCTGAGTCCACTCATATAATTGGGGAGGCATCTGTAGAAAAGATGAAGGATCTAAACCAAGAAGATGGAAAAGAAATGTGACCAATGCATACTGTCCTATTGAAAGTGGACTCCATGGATCGCACGTGAATTTTAACCATGTCCATGAGAACAATAAGGAAGACATGATTATCTTTACACATTTTACTGGGATTGTCACCATTCTCTTCCTTCCATGTGTCTAATGGAGACCATTGCTCACAGTCTACTTATCCTATTTTAGACATGGTACAGGAAGACAAATAAGCTCTTAATATATTTGAAGTGAGACAAGAGACTGAAGTACCAGGTGGAAACCAATGCAAACATGCGGTGAACATGTTAGATTTGAACACAGGACCTCAGCACTGACTCTATTGTCAACGACTGTGCTACCTGAACTTGACATAGCTTGTTTGTATCAAGACTTTAAAGTTATGGATTCATCGTTCCATAGACATACCATCTGATACTGTTGCTGTAACTGAAAAGTCTCTCTTAGTTTGTGCTTATATCACATTATTAGGTCACATATAAAGTTTTAACCATTTAGGTTGTAACTTGGATAACCGAAGACCATGTCCCCTGATTCATCAAAGCTAGCGTGAACAACGCCGGTCCTGATGAGGGGTCGTGTTGGAGTCAAACCCTTGTCGTGCATCTCTTAATGAATCATGAGTGTCTGACAAGTGGTGTGTGCATCAGGGACTGGAGCAAGATTTTTGGCATAATGTTTGCCACAGCTCATCTTAGTTGCACCCAAGCTCCCAACATTTTGGTGGAGTTGATCAAAATTGGCAAAAGTTACAACATTTTTGTGCAACCTCAAGTTGTGCAAAAATTTTGTGATTTATCAAATATTTTCACCAGAATTCTGGCAAGAATACCTTGATGTTTTGGGGTCCAAACATCAAGGAGTTTCCAACATCAGAAAAAATGATTCTTATAGGCTTAAAGTGTAATATAATTAAACACTACTTCAAATTTGACCAATCCCATCCCAACAATCACAGGGAATCTGCTGATTGTTATCATCATTAAAATGACTGACTTTCTGCTCCCATGTATATTAGAAGAACCTCCCAGTGACTGATCATCTGATGTGTATGGGGACCTACTGACTCTCCCCCAATACATAGGGAGAAAGGACAATTTATATCTGCCATTTGGCCGACAGCTATCTATCTCATGTGTATGGCCAGTTATAGTTGTGTGAAGAACAGCACATCATTGCAGTGTGATAACAACAGGAAGCAATGGGGTAGGGCAATAATCAAGGCGAGAACTAAGATGACTCTGAAAGTTAAAAAATATGGACAGCACTAAGGTCATTTTAAAATTATAATTTATAAGCATTTTTGCAATAGGTTTTCACTGCAAAATCCTCTACAGATTCTATGTATCACATACATACTGTAGGAGAATGAAGTGAACTTGTCACAAAGCTCATTCTCAAAGCAGGAATTGTAAGCCCTATGTCTCTTCTCCTGAACAATCCTCAAAGCCGATGTATAAGCAAATTATTCTGTTAACTCATTCTGTAATCTGCTATGTACTGTGATACATAGAGGCTGTAGAAGTCAATCAGTTCAAAATGTATAATAGAACTTTTCTAAAGATCTTTTTAGGTAGAAATACATGCAATTAAGTAAAAAATGCACCTAAAATTCATTTATAAATCTACATTTCAAAGCAGAAAATCTCTTTGTCCTCTATTAGGTGTGCACTTAGAACCTGTAAACACCACTGCATTAGGTGATTCAGTTTAGTTTGACCCGTGTTGTGTATTGCAGCCTATTTGTAAGTTGGATCTAGAATTTGTTAAATGTATTTTATGTATAACAGAAAATATATACAGCTCTGGCAAAAATTAAGAGACCACCACATCAAAACCCTGCCATGGGTAGCCCATTCTCCAGACCTGAACCCCATTGAAAACCTCTGGAATTCCGATACCAAGTACCGATACTTTTTTCGTATCGGATACCGGAATCGGAAGTCCAAAATACAATGAGCCACTTTTGTGGCTCTGATTGGCTGCCGAAATGACGTCATCATGATGCGCTGTCTGTGCGCATCATGGTGCGCCGTCAGTTTGGGCCTTCGGGGGGGCTGTGCCGACTGTCCGGGGGTCTGTACCGGCCTGCCGGTGGTCTGTGCAGGCTCCGGTGGTCTGTGTCGGCCTGCCGGGGGGCTGTGCCGGCCTGCCGGTGGTCTGTGCAGGCTCCGGTGGTCTGTGCCGGCCTGCCGGGGGGCTGTGCCGGCCTGCCGGTGGTCTGTGCAGGCTCCGGTGGTCTGTGCCGGCCTGCCGGGGGGCTGTGCCGGCCTGCCGGTGGTCTGTGCAGGCTCCGGGGGTCTGTGCAGGCATCGTCCGATGGGACTACAAGTCCCATCGGGCGATGCCTGCTACCATGACAGTGATTGACACATTAGCCAATGATGGGACAGTAGTAGTCCCATCATCCGGCTAATGTGTTGAATGTAAAAAAAAAAAAAAATTACATGCTACATACATGCTACCTACATACTACATACATAATACATATATACTACATGCATGCAACATACATACAACATACTGTATATACTACGTGCATGCAACATGCATACTACATATATACTATATATACTACATGTAACATACATACTACATATATACTACATGCTACATGCATACTACATACATACTACATACATGCTACATACATACTACATACATGCTACATACATACTACAGACATCTTCCACGCAGCAATGGCATAAAGTGAGACTAGGGACTTTTTTTTTTTTAAAGTGGTGGAGGAATACAGTGCGGAAGGATACCTACCTTCCGTCATTGTATTCCTGCAGCTGGTAGAGAACGGTAGCATCAGCTGATGCTGCTGTTCTCCACGCAAGATGGACGTGGGACCCTCGTGGACTTCTGCGGATCGGGGTAAGTATATTGGTGTTTTTTTATTTTGATATTTATTCCTCAGGCGACAATGGCTTCGGGGATCAAAGTGACAAGTGACGGTGAGTATGTACTCTATGTTATATGTACTGTATGTCTATATGTATGTATTGTATGTAGTATATATGTATGTTGCATGCATGTAGTATATATGCAGTATATATGTAGTATGCATGTTGCATGCATGTGGTATATATGTAGTATGTATGTTGCATTCATGTAGTGTATGTATGTAGTATGTATGTAGCATGTATGTAGTATGTATGTAGTATGCATGTAGTATGTATGTAGTATGCATGTAGTGTGTATGTTGCATGTATGTAGCATGTAGTATATATGTAGTATGTATGTTACATGTAGTATATATAGTATATATGTAGTATGCATGTTGCATGCATGTAGTATATATTTTGTATGTATGTTGCATGCATGTAGTATACATGTATTATGTATGTAGTATGTATTTAGCATGTATGTAGTATGCATGTTGCATGTAGTATATATGTAGTATGTATGTTACATGTAGTATATATAGTATATATATAGTATGCATGTTGCATGCATGTAGTATATATGTTGTATGTATGTTGCATGCATGTAGTATATATGTATTATGTATGTAGTATGTATGTAGCATGTATGTAGTATGTAGCATGCATGTAGTATGTAGCATGTATGTAGTATGTATGTTACATGTAGTATATATGTAGTATGCATGTTGTATGTATGTAGCATGTATGTAGCATGTATGTAGCATGTAAATTTTTTTTTTTTTTACATTCAACACATTAGCCGGATGATGGGACTACTACTGTCCCATCATTGGCTAATGTGTCAATCACTGTCATGGTAGCAGGCATCGCCCGATGGGACTTGTAGTCCCATCGGACGATGCCTGCACAGACTACCGGAGCCTGCACAGACCACCGGCAGGCCGGCACAGACCACCGGAGCCTGCACAGCCCCCCGGCAGGCCGGCACAGACCACCGGAGCCTGCACAGACCCCCCGGCAGGCCAGCACAGCCCCCCGGCAGGCAGGCACAGACCACCGGAGCCTGCACAGACCCTCGGCAGGCCGGCACAGCCCCCCGGCAGGCCGGCACAGACCCCCCGGCAGGCCGGCACAGACCCCCCGGCAGGCCAGCACAGCCCCCCGAAAGGCCCGTACAGACCCCAGAGAGGCTGTACAAGGCAAAAATAGGGTTTTTCTTATTCCGATACCGGAAGTCTCATAGACTTGAATGGGACTTCCGGTATCGGAATCGGCGATACCCGATATTTTTTTTAGATCGGCCGATACCATCCGATCCGATACTTTTAAGTATCGGACGGTATCGCTCAACACTAGTCACAAGCCATCAAATAAAGAAGAACTGCCTAAATTTTTGCACAAGAAGCAGTGTGAAAGACTGGTGACAAGCATGCCAAGATACATGAAAGCTGTTTTTAAAAATCATGGTTATTCCACAAAATATTGATTCCTGAGTTAAAGCATTAGTATTGATGTTTCTAAATGATTATGAACTTGTTTTCTTTGCACTATTTGAGGTCTGAAAACACTGTTGTTGTTTTTTTTTTTTAATTTCTTTTCACCTTTTCAGAAAAAAAACAACAAAGTTTATTGCTTGGAAATTCGGAGACATGTTGTCAGAAGTTTATAGACTAAAAGAGCAATTTGCATTTTACTTCAAAAATATACCTATAAAGAGAAAAATCAGACAAACTGAACTTTTGGAAGTGGTCTCTTCAATTTTGCCAGAGCTGTATTTTACTAAACGTAGAATCATAAGTCGAGTATGTCTCGGAAAAAAACGTAATTGTGTACTGGAACACATAATATAATCCGCTACTTCAATTAATTTACTGTAAACATTACAATAAGTGAATAAGATGATAGCGTTACTCGTTCGTTTATGTAGGAAGTCTACAAGTGCCAGTCTTTTATTACATGGCAGTATCATATTGAAGTAATTGAAAAGACTTGTCACCAGCTTGTGCTTTATGATTAAAAAGCCACTTTGCAGAATAGTAGCATAATCAAGTGGTGAAAACAAGGGATCATGACCATGGATATAAGATGAGAAAGTTTACAAGTAACGCAGCAGGGATGTGATATTGTAGCAGCCGGTGAAGAGGTTTCTACCAAAAGCCACGCTGGTAAATTACTGTATAGACAACGATTGTTTATGTGGGCAAGTGGAAGGATCTGGTGACAATGCCGGATATTTCCCCGTGGAGCCACTTTCACTCCCCACATCTCTAAACTAATTGTATTTGGTTACTCTTTGTGCTTGTGGTGGGTCTTTGGGTCTTTTGCAGCCGGTTATTTTAATGACGCTTAAGATGTATATTTTATCTGTTATTTGCAATAAAAGGATGCATTTGGACCGGAGTCAGTCAAGCTTTTCCACTTTAATTTTCTCTCATGGCTCTGAAAGCTTTGCAATACCTTCTTCTAGCCATGAAATATTTAATCACCTGGACTGTATGCTCGTTATCATCTTTGGGTAATCTCACATTAATAATCCAATGTCATTAATCTACTCTAATAGCTCTGAAATATATCCTGTGCAAGTAGAAAGTCTGAGCTTGCCAAGAAAATAAAAAACGACTGCAAGAGGCAGAAAATTCCGTATTACTGTTGTCTAGATGTCCCTCGTGTACCCGTAGTTAATACAATGTGCACTTTGTGAATTCAGATGCCCATGCTACGTAGTGTTTGTGGTTTAGTACCTTATACACCGTTCCCTCTAAGATTTCCCATAGGGCAGGTGCAGACGACGTATTTCTATTCATCCAAGAAAATCGGTCTGACTGCGATCAGGGTGGGATCAGAGTGAGATCTGATTCTCGTGGAAGTGGAGCAGAAAAAAAAGTTTCTCAACCCTCTCCATTATGTCAGTTTGTTACTGCGTCTGTGGCCAGGGCCACATGAGCGTATGTTCTCTGGTGCAAAAGAATCGGGGCCGATTATGCAAATGACACTTGGCTCAATCTCTGCTGTGAGCGTGAGCCGAGGGTCAGTGCTCTGTGCTCCGATCCTCTTGTGTGATAGACTTGCAGCACAGGTGCAGAGGAGACGGAAAAAGTAATTTCTCCGTCTCCTCTCATCTGGCATCCACGGTAATTGCAGTGCACTCGGATGACATCCTATGTAGTCCGATGTTTCACACTCGCCCATACAATTGTCTGGTTAAGTTCGATCTGATTCTCGGATGCACTCGCAGCATGCTAAGTTTCTTTTCTCATGCCAAATCGGCATGGGAAAATAATGGCTGATCTGAGCTGCTCCATAGAATAACATTGGGCTGAGAGCTGTCCGATAAAACAGTGCATAGCACTCGGCTGTGTTATACGCCAGTGTGAGCGAGTCCTATCTGTTATGAAAGATATAGGGGTATCGGCGCCACCGATGCTTCTTTAAGAATTGCCAATCACAAGGGGCATAGCAGACATGGTTTGTCCTAGCAGACCCAGATCGCCTCTGCCACTGCCATATTTCACTGTAGAGGACTGTTTTCTACTGTGCCAGACAATGAACAAGAAAAAGAAATATTCCCTGGAGATCTTTTATGATCCTTAGGGAACAAATTATGTAAAAAAACATTCTTTAAACAAGTCTTTGCTCCCATAGAGGTTGGTTTGGCCTTCCTATTAGTTTCTTACCACCTCCCAATAATCAATAGCTGGGGACTTTGCATTCATATTATCTATCAGTGAAACAGATCTGAAGTCAGCAATCATGGAACAATTACATGTAAACCAGCTTGATTGTGCCAGGAATGATGTTGTCTTGGAATATACACAATGAAAATTAGGGCGTAAGAGCCTGTCACTTGTGTCGTCGCTGTGATGGCTGAGGTCTCGGCCAAGATGTTCGTATGTGAAGGGTATCGGGAAGCGCAGCTCTGTGTCACGTGACCATAATTCCACTAAGTTCAGTTAGTTTTCATTTGAATTCTAATGTCTCCAGTTTCCCCTAAAGAAAAGACAGTCTGTATTTTAAAGATCTTTTGTATCACATGAAATTCATGAACCCTTTAAGTGATGCACTTCGAGGGCTGTGCAATCAACAACAGTGGATCTCATTTTTATTCATAGCAATTCAAAGCATTTTTTTTCAGTTTTACTGTCATAGTAAATTAGAAGCGTAAAGTAAAATTAAGCCATATTTACATCAGCGTTAAGCATTATTCATTTTTCTCTCCAGACGCAATAGCCACACCTTTAGTTTATGTAAGTCGCTAGTAGAAAAAAAAAGACTAACTTACGTTGTGACCCTATAAGTGATTTACCTTTACTTCTATCTCACATGCTCCTGATTGGTAAGTCTGCCAAAATATATATGGGAATCAGTGGCAATACCCTAATATATGACAATATACTAATATAAATGTCACTATACTAATGGCAATGTAGTAATATAATACATGTATACTCAATAAACAGCCACTTTGTAGAACAACATGTTGTATAGGGATTTTGGGATACCCTCAACTTTCAATTCTATGTAAGGTAATTATTTTTTAATATTTTTTTTTCAGCAGATCATAGAAACAGAGATACTTTGGATCATATCATCAACCCTGATCACTGCTATATATGAAATCTATATTTTATGTAGTAACATTATATTTCTTAAGAGTGAGTCCAGTCTTAATCTTTGGGGTAAATGACAAAAATGTGTCACCCCTCGCATTCCATATCTCTTGTCAAGCGCAGTAGGGTCTTATCCAAGTAATAAAGGAGAATCAGTAGGTAATAGTGCACACCCTATAGGGTGTGTAAGACACAACCAGGGAAAAGTAATGACGTGCAACGGGCGATGGAAGTATCCTGCGCTGCTGGAAAAATGTTGTTTATTGTCAACATGTTTCCAAGTCACTCTGACTCCTTTTTCAGGACAGTTTCATTTGTGGTTGTCCTGAAGAAGGAGTCAGAGTGACTCTGAAACGCGTTGACAATAAAACATTTCATTCTTCATCGTGGCTTCACAGTTTTCCAGCAGCACAGCACATTTCCATTGCCCGTGGCATATTTAATCTATTGTCATTAGGCGTTCTAAATTCAATTTCAACCTTTAAAGTGAATCTGTCACCAGGTTTTTAATACCCCGTCTGAGAGCAGCATGATGTAGAGGCTGAGATCCTGATTCCAGCGAGGTAACACTTACTGGACCGCTTGATGGAATTTTGATAAAATCACTATTGTTATTAGCTGAAGGTCTGACAATTGTCGGAATGCTGTGTTCTGTATAACCCCGCCCCCTCCACTGATTGGCAGCTTTCTGTGTATATTGTGAAGGGGCAGAAAGCCGCCAATCAGTGGAGGAGGCAGGGTTATATAGAACTCAAGACTATGGAGGGCTACATGGCTGCAGATTTTCTAGTGCTTTAGTGATAATCTCCTACAATAAAACAGCGATTTTATCAAAACTGCAGCAAGCATCCCAGCAAGTGACACACACTGGAATTAGGGTCTCAGTTCCTACATAATGCTTCTCTCAGATTAGATGACAAGACCTGTTGACAAATTCCCTTTAAATAGGTATTTTAGTTATAACAAGTTATCATTTATTCTCAGGATAGCATTAATATCAATGGACCCATCCAAAAGAACCAAATACAGGGCATAACTCACACAGTATACCAAACAAAAAACCTGCAGAGTGTATATACCCCTAAAATGGACTTTATTAATTAAAACACAATAAATATTAAAATGCATGCTAAATCAGAGGCTGCCAGGCACATATGTGGAGGGACACTTACAAATACGAGTGGTGACTATAGATACATGTTAATGTAGATAGATAGATCATAGTTCCTTATATATAACAGAACAATTGGGTAAAACCTTCCCAAACATACTGTATATCAAACAGAAATGTGGCTAAACTAAAATATAACACTTACATGTAAATCACACCATCTGCTTAAAGTGTTCCCACCGCCCCAACACACGTTTCGTTGTATCTCCATCAGCACAAGTCCCAGTAAGTGACACATCACTGGAAATAGGGTCTGCTGTTGTCAGATTAGGTGGCAAGACCTGTTGACATATTCTCTTTAAATAGGCATTTCAGCTATAGCAAGTTGTCATCTAGTCTCAGGATAGGTAATAGCTACTAGATAAGCTCAATGGAGCTCCAGTCACACAAATGCATCATCACTCTACTTCAACAGTGCTGCCAAAGATTGATGGGTGCTGTAGTTAGGTTTTCTAGAAATCCAACAGAGGTTGGGGTCCCACACACTGGAGATCGGTGAGCGGTGTCTCAGCGGTCGGACCCCCACTAATTTAGTAGCTGTCACATATTCTGTGGACAAACAAAAAAACAAATGGCAAGAAGGTATGTCCAGATATGTGATAAAAAATTAGATCATTAAAACATGTGGAAAACAGTACAGGGCAAGCAATTTACACGGACAGACCCTTAATTACCCCATTTTTCACAGACTGTTGAGTTGACAACCCGGCAACCTGAAAGACATATGTGCTTGTATTCATCGCCTCCATTCAGACTGGTCTTACAATAAAAAGGTCATCATCATTTGGCAGCCATGTCATATGTGGGGACTGGGTCATAGATAGACCGATTTCTTTGAAACTAATCACAAGGTTTATATTTTTTAAGGACACTTTATAAATAGCTCTCAGCTCATCTCATGATAGAAATGGTGCCAAATTCTGCCCAAATCAGTCAGTAAGAAGGCTTTGATGAATTTCAGTCCTTTTAGCTCATTGTAAAGTCACATGTATTTTTCTTGCATCTCCATGTGTGTCCCTCTTTAGAAATATATGTGTGGCGAAATCCCATTTTTGTTGTGTTTTTCTTTCCTTCCGTTTTATTTTCAGTTTGTTTATTCCATGTTGTTCCTTAATATTCAAGGACAGATTATATCTTGTCAAGAGGAAAAAAAAAACTTTTTTGCTGTTTTTTTGTTTTGTTTCATATCTTTCATCAAAGAGAATAAACGCCAAGGACAACTATTTTCACTTCACTTTACTGGCATATTTAGCATAATCAGTCTGGATCGTTCCTCCATATGTACGGCGTCAATGTGTCTTGGCTTTCCCTAAGGAAGCCTTATTTTTGTTATTTAAAATATTTAAAGGGGTTCTCTCGTCAGGCTATGATAATGTGAAGATAGTATAGTATAGGGAAAAGTCCAGTCTATAATTAGCCAAAATGCCACAGAAAAATATTATGTTGTTTGCCTAATAGGAGCAATCAAAGAATATACTGAACACCCAGTGATGAGTCCACTGTATGCATGTGGGGAGCATTGCCCTCTGCCACCGCGCTCGCCAGTCTTACAGCGGATAATGGGAAGCTGAGAATGGGTATTTCACCGAACAATTATAATTATTGAACAGCATATACTATGTAGAAAATGATTCACCAATATATAAGTAATAAATCAGCATTTTATTAGAAATCCACTTAAAAAAACAACTTTAGGGAATAAGAAAAATATATCACAAGCTGTACACATAAATAACAAAGGGCGCTATATCCTTTCAGAGTGGGAGAGAGATGCTAGATAACACCTGCAAAAAATATTCTTACAAAAAGAGATATAGGATCGCTATGATAGGGAGCAATAGTTGGAAGATTATAGGGTACAATGTCAAAAACAGTGCTATGGTGGCCCTATCTGACCCTAAGACCACCATTAAACCCAATCTCTATCCTTGCCTGACAGCGGAGGTTGGCACCATAGAATATGTAAGTGGTGCTCCTACTTGACCACGGCTGGTCTTCGCATGTCCTACTTACTCCAAACCTCCTCACTCCGGAGTTGGGTGGTTGGAGGTAGGAAACGGCAGGAAGGTCTTCCTTTATGAACACATTGGACTGATAACTATTAGCTGAACTACGCAGTATTTATGTGCTATTTTGACTAATAGGAGATTGTATTTGTCCTCATACAATGCTGCCATTACAAACAGATGTTGGATGTAAATGTCCATGCTGTTCAGATATTTTATTCATTCAACCACTATGGTGATGGCTGTTATGTCTGAAGGGCTTCGTAGTCTGGAGCTTGCGCGTTTAATTATTAAGCTTAATGTATAACTTAGCACAGTAAGGCTTTCCTAGAAGTGGCCATAGCTACCCTGCATCTTATAAATATGCTTCCAGGGGATTTGAAGCTTTGTATTAAAAAAAATGAAATATAATCCATTGGTGACAGTGTAAAATATAGAAATTTGTCATCTCGGGAAAAGGTAATTTGCAGGTCGGTAAATAGCATTTAAATCATGGCTGCTTTACTGGAAGTGTGGCTACAGGTAGAAAATGAAGGTAGATTCTCCCTGCAGCCATTCACTTCCAGTCATCTGTACGGTGCAAAGGGCTGTTACAGTCACGTCCCACTGCACAGTGACCCACCACATAGACTTCTAGGTGGCACTCCGAGAATGGCAGTTCTCGTGTCAAGGGATTGTGTCCCACTTGTATATATAGAGAGAGAAACAGAACGGCACTCACGTATGTTGAAACAGTTTTCGGGGTTTATTCCATTACATCTTCAGACCAGTCTAAATGACCTGTTTTGGCCCGACCAAAGCCTTTTTCAAACAAGGTCTTGTTTGAAAAAGGCTTTAGTTGAGACAAAACGTGTAAATTATACACAAATATTCTGAAGCTATAATGGAACCAACCCTGAAAACTATTTCAACATAGGTGAGTGCCGTTCTGTTTCTTTATATATCCACAGTGACCCAAGGACCACGCTATTGCAACTCCGCCTTCACCTTGACTGACAGTCTGCTCATGCTGTAGAGCGGGCTGTCTATCATTGTGCTGGGGAATGATTACCGCTCACTCATTCCATGCACCGCCCTGATTTACCTAGATATTACCACTCTCTTGCCAAATATACAGTAAATACTTTGAAAATGGCATTAAACTGTGTAAATCTGGTTTATTTCCTGTGCTGTTGTCCTAGTCACGGAATTAGCTGGTAGGGATTCACCCGTCATACCGGGGGAAGTGTACAAGCCTATGAGCACTTATTTTTTTGGAGCACATACAGTATATTGCAGCCAGTAAAAAAAATATTCTCTGTAGTCAAATGTAAATGTATCTGTAGCAAATAGTTTATTATTATAAATGGCTATACCTAGATCAGTTTCCACAGTTTACACTCACGGGTACTCTGTATAATTTCTTTTTTAACAGTCGTATAAATATGTGGTTATTTTAGAGAAAATATTGCAACTGATTGGAGACCATTGGAGCCACCGTATTAATAAAATACACGTGATGTGTGAAAAGGCTAATAATGCCAAGTCTT
This sequence comes from Dendrobates tinctorius, assembly GCF_039654945.1. NCBI lineage: Eukaryota > Metazoa > Chordata > Amphibia > Anura > Dendrobatidae > Dendrobates > Dendrobates tinctorius. The sequence continues at coordinate 16,422,705 of NW_027361671.1, read as the reverse complement.
TTCAGCCTTCTCGTAATGTAATACAATCACAAGTTACATTGTGTTAAGAAAAAAAAAATGTTTAATATTGCTGTAATTTTGGTTTTGGTTTACTAAATGTATGTTCATAATGTTTCTCTTGTGCAAATAACTATGAATTTCATTCAAACCATAGCCAAAAGTATAATGCACTCACTCTGCAATCCATCTGTTTTCCATTTTCGCATACTGTATAGTCAGGAAATCCATTCATTTATGACATATAATTTTTGCACTTTCAAGTGGGTAGTTGAATGTGACACAGCACATAGAGCCCCATTTAATTTGATCATTTTCCAGACGGAATGTAATTGTAAAGTACAGGCTTAGAGCAGGTTTAAACCATACATTTTAGTATTTTTCTTTTCTTTTTTTTTAAAACTCATGTTTCCTTTTTTTTTTCTTTTTGTATCTGTCTTTCAATATATATATATATATATATATATATATATATATATATATATATATATATATAAAACAAACATATATATATATAGAAGGGGCTATATACAGTGTGTATACATATATATACTGTATATAGAAGTATTGTATATACCTACTGTATGTGATTCTTATTCATTAGTAACATTCTTTAAATAATAAAAAATGAATAAAAATGATAAAAAAAATGTTAACTGGCTGTCAAAATCACTCTATTAGCCTTAAAGAGCAAAGGAAATTCTTAGGATGATGGATGACAGTATATCAAAAGAGGGAAAAAAATGCTAAAACTTTATAATTAAAGTCAGAATATTTCAACTTTGAGAATGGAAGTTAAAACATTATATATCATTTTATTCTATAATTCAACATTAACCTCAATGGAGATAGTTTGGGATTATTGTTGGTGAGATTGGTGTTGGGGCGTGTGCATTTCAGATGGGTACTACCAAGCCAACTTGCATTAGGCAAGGTTTTTTCTTAAATATACAAATCTTGGGTCACAAAAAAATACTTGTTGTTAGTAATATATAGCTAGACTCCTCCTACTACTACTGAATGGGGCTGTCCAGTCGCACAGTACTGATGACCTTGGGAGGTCTGACACATGGCATCCCAACTGCGGTTATAAGTGACAGGTTGATAGGAGCTGCTTTGTAGTATCTGGAAGACACCACTAAACATTCAATAAAACTGTGCAATGGAGATCTGCTCCATGTGTCTATACCAGGCCAACGCCTGATTTTATAACAGCTGATCGGTGTTAGACCCCACCAACCCAAATTCCATTTTGATGAGCTATCCTATGGCTTGGTCATCAGTATTGTATGACAGGACAACCCTTGCTGATCACAATTGGAGATAATTGTGCAAACTATACTTGAGTGGTGGATCTCCATATGATAACCATTAGTCCTTCCAAAATTCTTCGATACTAGCTTGCCAGTTCATGAAACTAGCAGCTGTAGATTTCCACTAAGCAATTTACTTACTACAATATTGGGAGATACAATATATATATATATATATATATATATATATATATATATCTAGATAGATTAGGGCTCCAACACTCATTGTTGGGGAATGATATTGAAATTAATATCTTCCTGCATATACAGATGGAATGTTAAAGGGAATCTGTCACCCCTTTTTTGAGATATCATATAATAATATCATTCAATTGTGTGTCACAGAAGGATTCTCTTAGCACTTTTGCTTCCCCCTGACCCCGCACCTTTCATGCATAAATACCTTGTTTATTTCGGTTCAGATGTACGTAAACTGCCGCTGTCCGGTCTGCTGGGCGGGGCTTATTCAACTGCTCCCCCCTCCCTGTCTTGGTCTATGCATTTCTTCTTGTGTAGAGCAAGACAGGGAGGGGGGAGCAGGTGAATAAGCCCCACCCAGCAGACCGGACAGCGGCAGTTTCCATACATCTGAACCGATATAAACAAGGTATTTATGCATGAAAGGTGCGGGGTCAGGGGGAAGCAAAAGTACTAAGAGAATCCTTATGTGACACACAATTGAATGATATCATTATGTGATATCTCAAAAAAGGGGTGACAGATTCCCTTTAAAGGGGTTATCCAATGAAGCCCTATAAGGAGAGTGTTTGTAAACTGCTGTGCCACCAAGGTTTAAATGTGTTTAAAATGTTAATTAGGAAATTTTTTTAATCCTTTTATTATGATATCAGCCTTTGTTTCCCAATTTCACTGGTCTTGCTACACAGCCTGCGTCGTTCTAACTCAGAAAGAGAGCTCCCTTCTCAAGACTAGAGATTTGCTTGAAGGGGACGACTGTCATGCTCAGTGCGATAACTACGCCAGCCCGCTGTCTTTGCGTTGGGTGGGACCAAGAAGGAGTGGCTGGCTTATCTAGCTCAATGAGCCAACCAGTCCCCTTCAGTCATAGCACGATTCATGTGCGGATACAGAGAGGGGAAAAGTTCCCTGTGTCGGAACAAACTTGGAAAGTGGAGCAGTTTGATGGTAAAATTGAGACTTTGTGGAGGGTTGACAAGCATCCAAAAATTACAGGACAGTCCAAAAATATAGGGCACTTTTTTTTTACCTAAAAAAAAATTGAGGCGTCTGTGTGTTTTCTGACGTTGAAACATATGCAGATTATTTTGACTGTAATTATCTTTCTACAGTTTACAGAGAGTGCGTCTGATGTCTTCTGATCAGAATTATGGGCTGCAGACATTAATCACTTATAGTCAGAATGATTTATGATGGTTTTCCAATGTGTCTGTCAGTGATGCTTTAATAAGTTGTCCAGGGGAAATGTAAAAGGTCGAGTTGGCAGCCATGACTTCGGGCCAGTTATCATAATTTCTATGCCATCTTCCAAGTAAAAGATTCCATGTTTTCTTACAAAGTTGCCCGCAATCTTGCCTATAACCCACGTTCCAGACCAGCCCACACTCTTGTCCAACTCTCCGAGGATAAAGCTTAAAGACTGATTTTTCATGCAACCACATGCTTGTAGTTATCCCTGATTTCAAAGGATGGGCTGCCATGTCAATGGTCAGAACAGAGAATTTGACGTTCTTCATGCCACACAATCTTTTAAACATATTCATTTGGGGGCTGGAAACCATAATGTTTAAGTATAGGTCTCCGAAGCTGAACTTGAAACAAATACCGGCAAACATTTACTGTGCCCTTCCTGACCAAAAGGACAGATACAAAATGTGGATATTGTCATTGGCAGAAAGCTAATTCCGCACGACTGGTAGTGATTTCTGTAGGATAGAAGAGGGCCGTTACACACACAAGCCACCTGTAGACAGAATCCACCCCTATGCAACTTCATTTTCTCGTTTTCCAAAAGCCTAATTGTCTGAAACAGTAAAATCATTGACGTCCTGGCACAAAATAAGGAAAAGCAAACACGGGCATGCAAATGCAATTAGCAAGACATATGTTTCAATAAGTTGACATATCAGAGAGACGCGGCGCTGGTAACTAATAGGAAGCAATCTCTCATCAAGTGTTGATTTAGCACTGCAGGGTTAAGAGAAAGAAGAGACGAGAGAAGGTTTGTTCTCGAAATTAGGGGGTTGGCAGAAATGAAAATGTCTGGAAATAATGAGGCACGTGAAATTATTTTAGCACCTCTGTTCTTTTTATCTACACAGAAAACACTATAGTTATTTTCTGCCCATAGCCAAAGGCAAAAAGAAGAAAGAAAATCATTGCACTTAATGGGGAACAAAGTACAGTTTTATGTGTGCAGGCAGGAATATGTTTATATCACTGTGTATATCTGTGTGGGGTTTGGTGTCTGAACCTCAGTGAAATTTCATTTATATTTTCAATGAATCCCCAAAATACAAACCTGCTTGTCTTAAAAGAAGAGCTATGTGTAGGCCAGCACTGGACTGGCCATCTGGCAATTCTGGCAAATGCCAGAAGGGCCTGTCTGGTCGTGGGCTGCCTTGTCTGCTAAGTTACTAAAAGAATCGGTGTTCTTAAGACACTCATACTGTTAAATGCCCCATCACACTAAACGATGCACCAGCGATCCCGACAGCGATATCACCTTGTCAGGATTGCTGGTGCCTCGCTACATGATCGCTGGTGAGCTGCCAAACAGGCAGACTAACCAGCGATCAGGACCAGCGAGGACGCTGGTATCCAAGGTAAATATCGGGTAACTAAGCGAGCGCGTCGCTTAGTTACCTGCTGTGTACCTTAGATACCTGCGTGCTTGTGCTGGGAGCTGGTATCCAAGGTAAATATCAGGTAACTAAGCGTGCGCATCACTTAGTTACCCTCTGTGTACCTTGGTTACCAGCTCCCTGCGCGAGAACGCAGGTATCTAAGGTAGACAGCGGGTAACTAAGTGACGGCGCGCGCTTAGTTACCCGATATTTACCTTGGATACCAACTCCCAACGTCTGCTTACAGCGCTGGGAGCTCGCTGATCGTTGGTCTCCCGCTGCCACACGCAGCGATGCGCGCTGGCCAGCGGGAGACCAACGATCAAAAAATGGCCCAGAACATTCCTGCACGATCAGCGATATCCAGCGGGAGGGGGTGGTCGCTAATGCGTGTCACACACAGTGAGATCGCTGGCGAGATCACTGTTGCGCCACAAAATCAGCGATCTCGCTGTGTGTGACGGGGCCTTAAGAGTTGTCACAGAGCGTCAAGTCGCTGACTCCATCACTTACTCCAGCAGGCCATGGGTGTCAGAAATATTGGTCTTGTAGTAAATGTTCCTTTCCTCTATCCAGGGTAATATTAGTAATATATCCCCATCTGGTGCTTGGGGACAGCATGGGCCTGTGTGATTTCAAATGCCAGGGCTGAATTTCAGGCCCAGTCTGTACCTGGTGTAGGCCCATATGCCTGTCCATGAAGTCCCACTGGAGAATATAGGATTTCTATGTATTACAGACCAGTGATGCCACAGGCCCCATCAGTGCGCTAGTTGTGACTTTTATCCATTTTTGGTCCTTCTTTGTGTTTTCTACCATCACGATTTTCTTGTGTGCAAAAAAAAAACAAAAAAACAATTCCAAACTTCTCCCAGCCATTAAACAGTATGCTAGCCGCTTTTTTTTATATTGGGCCAAATCAATTGAGTTTGATCCCAAGTCAGATTAGAAAGTGATATTTCTACATATTTTAGGTCGCAGTCCCCTCAGTCCACCAAAATTCTGAAAAACACAAGGGTAGAACACATATAGAAAAGCCAGATGTCTGAATGAGGTGTAAGAACCCGTCTACTGCACCGTAGAGCATGCTTGTCCTCCATGCTGCGTGCGCCGTATACATAGATGCTAGCTAACCTGCATTTTTTTTCTCTTTCACAGGTAATGGGTATGGCAATCATCGTAACTCGCCAGGTCTGCTGGTCTCACCTGGTAACTTAAATAAAAATATGCAAACAAAATCACCACCGCCGATGAACCTGGGCATGAACAATCGCAAACCCGACCTCCGAGTTCTTATTCCACCTGGCAGCAAGAATACAATGCCCTCTGTGGTAATGCATTATTATACTTCGGGGTTCTAGATTCATAAAATATATGATTCCATATTTTGGTGTGTACCATATTAGGACCCCTCTCGGGTTTTGACATTTGGCCATTTTGTGGCCTGGTTGAGGTCTAAATTGGATTGTCACCCTATACTATGACAGACTACAGAACGTATCGCATGCAAGGTGCAGAGAAGATGGAGTACTTAACTTCTCCATCTTCCCCATTGTGTGAGTCGGTGTATATTGGACTGCACTCGGATGACATCTGAGTGCAGTCTGATGTTTTGCACATACCAATAGGCATGTATGGGTGCATGCCGTCCAATACGCTATGCTAATCGCAGCATGCAGTGAATTTTTTCTCATGCTGACTCCAGCATTAGAAAAAAAATGTGCTAGTATAACATTGGGGTCTGTTATATAAGAAGGGAAAAGGGATAAGGAAAGTCAGCTCACCACGTCTATACGCTGGCCGCTCACCAGTGTTAGCGAGCCCTAATACTCATATAATACGTTTTACATGTTAGTATTTTGAAGGCATGAAGAAGTAATAGAGGGATAGCAGAAATGGTTTATATGCAGCAGTGTGCCTACTTATTTTTATTTGTATCCTGCAGCTCCCTTATTAAAGTATGGATGGATGGATGGATAGATAGATAGATAGATAGATAGATAGATAGATAGATAGATATGGTATAGATAGATAGATAGATATGATAGATAGATAGATATTAGATAGATAGATAGATAGATATGGGATAGATAGATAGATATGATAGATAGATAGATAGATAGATAGATATGGGATAGATATATAGATAGATAGATAGATATGATAGATAGATAGATAGCTATTAGATAGATAGATAGATAGATAGATATGGTATAGATAGATAGATAGATATGATAGATAGATAGATATTAGATAGATAGATAGATAGATAGATATGGGATAGATAGATAGATATGATAGATAGATAGATAGATAGATAGATAGATAGATAGATATGGGATAGATATATAGATAGATAGATAGATAGATATGATAGATAGATAGATAGCTATTAGATAGATAGATAGATAGATATGGGATAGATAGATATGATAGATAGATAGATAGATAGATATGGGATAGATATATAGATAGATAGATAGATAGATAATAGAGAGATAATAGACACATATATATAGGTAGATGCTAGATAGATCATCTATAGACAGATGGATAATAGAGAGGTAGAATCTATAATAATATATCTTACAGAAATACACCGGTTCCCAGAACCAACTCTACTATACAGTAAGATGTCAGCACTTGATTTATTTCTTGTCAGATCTCTGTGGGGATTTCGGGAATGACCCCGGTGGCTCACACTTTGGCATCCAGATGCCACTGAGGGGATATCATAAATGTGAACACATCCATGAGACCTCTTCTGTGATAATCCCTGCTTTGTGTTAGACAGCAGCTGGGAGTTTGACTTCTCCATGACATTTTATACTTTATCATTTGTTTTTACTCTTTATTAATAATGGACATCTACTAATTGTTCATTAATACTCCTTTCCCTCGCTCTCAGTCTGAGGATGTTGATCTGCTTTTGGTAAGTGGCTAAAGATTTCTTGAAAGCCTCTAATGTGCTCATTTTGGCTGTAACATTTTAGAATATGGAGAAGAAACTTTATTATTATTATTATTATTATTTTTTTTGTGTAACACGTTAGACTCCATCATTATAGAATAAAAAAAATCCCCAAATCTTCTCATGGCAGCTTGATCCTCTGACCCAGCACATGTTATATTGGGATTTATCTGGCCACTTTATATAAATTGCTTATGAAATTCTCTATTAGTAAATCTAGGAGCTTTACTGCCATCTGCTGGCCGTGCAAGTAACTTTTGCACCCAGCAATTCCAAGGTGAATGATGGCTAAGCCTGGCTGCTGGTAATTTTAATGACATTCCTGCATTTGAATGATAAAGAAACAATGATAGTACAGTATGCATATTTCATCAATTTTCCACATGGTCTGTTTTCAGCCCACAATAAAGCAATCTTTACTGGTGGCAAGTTCAATTGCCTAGGAGAAGCTGATGTAATGGGTTACCATGGCGACAGTGGGTCTCTTGAAAGATTGTAAATGATAGGGTTGGGAGAGTTCATGGGAGTCACATGCTAAATGATTAATTTGGATCATGTTGGAGTGTTTTTTTTCTGCTCTGAAAAAAATGTAATGCACTTTACAAAGCTACAAATAATTTTGATGGTCTTTTTTTTCTTGTGATTTTTTTTCTTTTAATAGAATCAAAGAATAAATAACTCACAATCCGCTCAGTCACTGGCTACTCCAGTGGTTCCTGTAGCAACACCGACTTTACCTGGACAGGGAATGGGAGGATACCCATCAGCCATTTCAACAACATATGGCACTGGTAAGCAAAATCCTAAATATAATGCTACATATGCGACCTATATGATATACATATGTTACCTTTTCCACAGAAAATGCTACTTATACAACCTATACTATATATATATAATGTTACATATACTACATACAATGCTACATAAACTACATATAATGTTACACTTACTACATGCATATGCTACATACAGTTGTGGCCAAAAGTATTGACACCCCTGCAATTCTGTCAGATAATACTCAGTTTCTTCCTGAAAATTATTGCAAACACAAATTCTTTGGTATTATTATCTTCATTTAATTTGTCTTAAATAAAAAAACACAAAAGAGAATGAAGCAAAAAACAAAACATTGATCATTTCACACAAAACTCCAGAAATGGGCCAGATAAAAGTATTGACACCCTCAGCCTAATACTTGGTTGCACAACCTTTAGCCAAAATAACTGCGACCAACTGCTTCCGGTAACCATCAATGAGTTTCTTACAATGCTCTGCTGGAATTTTAGACCATTCTTCTTTGGCAAACTGCTCCAGGTCCCTGATATTTGAAGGGTGCCTTCTCCAAACTGCCGTTTTTACATCTCTCCACAGGTGTTCTATGGGATTCAGGTCTGGACTCATTGCTGGCCACCTTAGAAGTCTCCAGTGATTTCTCTCAAACCATTTTCTAGTGCTTTTTGAAGTGTGTTTTGGGTCATTGTCCTGCTGGAAGACCCATGACCTCTGAGGGAGACCCAGCTTTCTCACACTGGGCCCTACATTATGCTGCAAAATTTGTTGGTTGTCTTCAGACTTCATAATGCCATGCACACGGTCAAGCAGTCCAGTGCCAGAGGCAGCAAAGCAACCCCAAAACATCAGGGAACCTCCGCCATGTTTGACTGTAGGGACCATGTTTTTTTCTTTGAATGCCTCTTTTTTTCTCCTGTAAAGTCTATGTTGATGCCTTTGCCCAAAAACCTCTACTTTTGTCTCATCTAACCAGAGAACATTCTTCCAAAACGTTTTAGGCTTTTTCAGGTAAGTTTTGGCAAACTCCAGTCTGGCTTTTTTATGTCTCGGGGTAAGAAGTGGGGTCTTCCTGGGTCTCCTACCATACAGTCCCTTTTCATTCAGATGCCGACAGATAGTACGGGTTGACACTGTTGTACCCTCGGACTACAGGGCAGCTTGAACTTGTTTGAATGTTAGTCGAGGTTCTTTATCCAACATCCACACAATCTTGCATTGAAATCTCGCATCAATTTTTCTTTTCCGTCCACAATTAGGGAGGTTAGCCACAGTGCCATGGGCTTTAAACTTCTTGATGACACTGCGCACGGTAGACACAGGAACATTCAGGTCTTTGGAGATGGACTTGTAGCCTTGAAATTGCTCATGCTTCCTCACAATTTGGTTTCTCAAGTCCTCAGACAGTTCTTTGGTCTTCTTTCTTTTCTCCATGCTCAATGTGGTACACACAAGGACACAGGACAGAGGTTGAGTCAACTTTAATCCATGTCCACTGGCTGCAAGTGTGATTTAGTTATTGCCAACACCTGTTAGGTGCCACAGGTAAGTTACAGGTGCTGTTAATTACACAAATTAGAGAAGCATCACATGATTTTTCGAACAGTGCCAATACTTTTGTCCACCCTCTTTTTTATGTTTGGTGTGGAATTATATCCAATTTGGCTTTAGGACAATTCTTTTTGTGGTTTTTCATTTAAGACGAATTAATTGATGATAATAATAACAAAGAATTTGTGTTTGCAATAATTTTCAGGAAGAAACTGAGTATTATCTGACAAAATTGCAGGGGTGTCAATACTTTTGGTCACAACTGTATACTACGGACCCGTTGAAGCGCTCGAGCAGCGCGAAACGGCCGTTGTCAGCCTTTCTTGCACTCCTTATGTCACTCCCCGACTTGACATGTTCATAATATGTCAATAAATCAGTGAAACTTCCATCTCGATGAGTGCGACCTCTTTTCTTTGCATGGATATACTATATATATGTTACATATACTACATGTAATGCTAAATATACTATATACAAATGCTACATATAATACATCAAACACCGCTTGGACCTTTTCAAGATGACTCTCCCAGTCTGGGCTAAAGATAACGATATCGTCCAGGTATGCAGTGGTACATTGCTTATGGGGTACAAGGATTCTATCCATAGCTGTCTGAAAGGTTGCTGGAGCCCCCTACAGTCCAAATGGCATCCGGACATTCTGGAAGCATCCACAGTCTTCTCTTTGGCTTCCTGTGCCATGGGGTTCTGCCAATATCCCTTCATCAAATCCAAGGTAGTTATGTACCTTGCCCACAAGAAGATTTCACCAAGGGACCAACCAAGTCCATAGCAATTGGTCTCAAATGATACTTCAGAAATAGGCAATAGCACGAGGGGATACCGAAAGTGAGAGGTGGGGGCGAATAACTGACACATAGGGCAGGACCTGCAATAGTTTAATATTTCCCGATGACACTCAGGCCAATAGAACCTCTGCATGATCTGTTCCTGCATTTTTCCACTCCAAGATGTCACCCCAAGATATGTGAATGGGTCATGTCCAACACCTTCCATCTATAGGGACCCAGCACTATTAACTGTTCCATCTGCTCCTCCCTCACTTTCGTTACCCGCTACAACAACGCCCCACTCATCATAAAATAGGGAAACCTTGTGTCAGCATACGAGTCCTGTGGAACCCCATTAATGACAATGACATTATTAAAGGCTTCTTTCAGAGTTGGGCAGTCCCAAAATTCTCACTGGTCACCCCTAACTACGAAATGTCAGACACAGTGGACACTTCCTCCTCATTCCCCACAAGGACACAAAAGGGAAAGCCTTCAGCCTCTGGGTGTGGTGATACCTTATTAAGGTTCACTGGTTCCCTATTCACCCCAGTGAACTCAGAACCCTTCCCTTCAGATCCCAAAATAAACAAAAGTCCCAGCCTAAAATAATAGGTTGCAACTAGTCCTGAATGACGCCGACCTCATGGGACTCTGGCCATAGAGTAGTCTTTAGCATCACTATGTATGCACCGAACACCGACCTTTTTCCCCACGACCAGTTGGAGAGGAAAAGTGGCCCTCACAAGGGTCACTAAACCCCGGACTCTAGCAGTGCCGATACCTCTCAATTGTTCACCTTCATAAGAAAAGCTTGAGGCCCATCATTGGGTAGAGAGTTCACACTGCCAGATATGTATAATATGAACTACAGTGTCCTATGCTACAGTCAATCTGCTTGCGGGTCAGGTGACAGTGGGTGGCTATATGTCCTGGCCCGTGACACCTCCAGCAAATGACATCACCCATAGGGATCTTGGGCACCCCCTCCCCTGCCCCTTTGGACCTTGGATGCCCCACCCACTTTTAGACCTCCGCCCTCTGTTGGGACCCCCAGTATGGAGTGGGCTGCCTTCCCAAGGAGCCTTCAATCCCCTGGTATCTTTCGAGCAATCCGACCAATTCATTGGCATTCTGGGGATCACCCTGGGCAACCCAAATCTTTATGGACCTCGGCAGAGAGTGCACAAACTGGTCCATCACCACCCGTTCTACCATCTGCGCAGGCATAGAGGACTCTGGTTTCAGCGACTTCTAGACCAGGTGCAACAGGTCAAACATTTGGGAGCGAGGTGGTTTGTCCCGGTGATACACCCAGCAGTGAACCTGCTGCACCTTGATAGTCATTGTAACCCCCAAGCATGCGAGAATCTCAGTTTTTAGCTCGTCATTCTCTTTGGCGTCCTGCAAAGTTAAGTCATAGAATGCCTTTTGGGGTTCCCCCATCAAGTATGGCGCAAGTACCTCTGCCTACTGCTCCGGTGAGAGTTTCTCCCTCTCGGTGATCCTTTCAAACACCGTCAGGAAGGCCTCAACGTCATCCCTGGGGGTCATTTTCTGCAAAGAACATCTTACCACCTTCTGGACGTGGGCGTCATCAGCCCGACTTGAGGATGGGGCGCTCGTCCTGCCCTGGATGGTGGTGGCCGTTGCTTCTGCTTGCTCTTCTGGATCTGCTGTAACAGCCTGTTGGTCTCTTGCTGTTGCTGCTGTGACTGGACCAGGTGTTTCAGCAGGGTCTCCATTTTATCTGGCCATGCTTGTTGGCTTGCGACAGACTTAATCCAGCAAATGCAGTCCTTCCTGTAGCAATCTTGCATATCTGCTGGATATGCTGCCCGCACGTCTAGCACCAATTGTAGGGGTTTTACTCACTTGGGTGTGACAGAAGGAAAACAGGAGGCTCGTTCCTTTTAAAGTTCATATCGGTTTATTACTTCATAAACCGCAGAAGCACAAACAGAAAATAAAAAAGCCTTTAGGTCAGGCAAAACAAAGTCACAATGTCAATAGCAGAGCTCTGCTCCGTCAAGCCTGTGGGCACACAGGCTTGGGTAGCATCCAGTCCTCAGGCTCGGTCTGAAGCCAAACACACAGGAGGCCTTCTTCCTCCCAACACACAGACCATATGCCAAGCAACAGTCACCTTTATATAGGCTTTAACCGTGGGTAGCCAGACCCACCCATCTCTCATTGCTACCCGAAACCCGGTCTGTTATGAATGGGTCACCATGGAGGATGGCAGAAACAGGCTAAGCCACCAGAAGACCAGAGAAGTTGGTAACTAAGCGAATTGCAGACCCCCTGATCCTATCCACACAACCAGCAGTAGCCCTAGACGCTTTGTCACAGCCAGAGGACTAACTAAGCCTAAAGACAGAAAGATGAAATCTAAACTGCCCTGGAGCAGATCCCCAAAGGAATAGACAGCCCCCAAACATATATTGTCAGTGAGACAAGATGAGACACAAACACAGGCAGAGAACAGACTGAGCAAACGGTGGGGCCCAAACTGTCTAGACAGGACAGAAAAGATACTGTCTGCAAACATGCACAAAATCCAGAAAAAGTCAAACACTACTGATATACAAAAAATCTGAGATCACATGATCTCACCCCCGCTAGCTCAGCACTCTGGTATAAACTGGCAGAAAAGCAAAAAGATACTAACATAACAGGGGACTGAACAAGCTGCAACATATGAAGTAGGGCCCAGCGCTGCCTCCAGCAGGAAGCACGCTGAACCCTAGCAGCAAAACAGAAAGCAAAAAAAAACACAACCAGATTAGATGCAAAGGATAGCAAAAGAATCACTTAGCTGAACATGTAGATCAGGCAGGGGACAAAAGAGCTCCAAATGCACACTGAGGAAATCACCAGCAACCTCCAAGAGCAGCCAGCTCAATTATATGCTTCCAGCCAGTAATCCCAGGCTTCCAATTATCGTCGTCAGGTGGGGAACCTCCATCCACCTGGCCAGCTCCACTACTCTCAGCAACCACCAGAGGGAGCAGAGGGAGCTTCGGCTCAGAACTCCGAGCAAGAGAATTCACAACACCGGTCCCAAGTGCAACAAACGAACCTATTAGTGCTTTCATGCACTGGAGAAAATACTTTGGGTTACATCACATAGACAAGCCATCTCTATGACACATACCTCCCAACGACTATGTGATCATTAGCCACACTACACTACATATACTATATATATTACATATACAATAAATATATGCTACATATACTATATATATTACATATACTGCATATACTATATATATTATATATACTATATACATATGCTACATATACTGCATACACTATATATATTACATATACTATATACATATGCTCCATATAATGCTACATAAAATGCTACATATGCTACAGACAGGGCGGCACGGTTGGCTCAGTGGGGGGTCCTGGGTTCGAATCCCACCAAGGACAACATCTGCAAGGAGTTTGTATGTTCTCCCCGTGTTTGCGTGGGTTTCCTCCGGGCACTCCGGTTTCCTCCCACATTCTAAAGACATACTAATAGGGAATTTAGATTGTGAGCCCCATCGGGGACAGTGATGATGATGTGTGCAAAATGTAAAGCGCTGCGGAATATGTTAGCGCTATATAAAAATAAAGATTATTATTATTATTACAGACAGGTCAGTATTCCAGGCATTTACCTTATATAGAGATTTCCAAAGAGTAATCATCGTTTTAACTTTTATTCCATAACTGAACAGAACACATGGAAATAAGGAATTTTGTAATATATCTAATTGGAGAATTTTTTTTTCTCCTTCTTGATTTTTTTTTTCACACTCAATCCGTGGGTGAAATCTATATTCATCAGTAATGATACAAACTGTGCTAAATGAAGACAGATTTTGCCTGTGAATTGAGAGTTTTGAGAATGACCAGTCCAGTTGGAAAAAGAAGCAGATTTTTATAAGATATGTTACAGAATAAGATACCCTATTTTAAAGATTATAAGATGCACTTTGGGGGTGCGTCTTATAATGCGTATATACCTCACCGGTACTGTTGCTGCAGGCCGCAGGCTGGGATGAGGTGGTGTCCGGTGGTAATACGGGTGCTGCCTGTGCTGCGGGTGTCTCCAGTGCCCGGCGGTTCTCCAGGGTTGTCCGGTGCAGCCGGGGTTCTGCCGACATTTTGTGAAAGGCCAGAGCCCCTGGCTGTTCCATAGTTTTCTGTGCAGTGGACTCTGGGAAAATGGCCCCCAGGCAATGAAGCAGCAAGTTACATGAGCGACTGCCCTTTTCATTCAACACCTTCTGGCCTAGAGTGGAGGCAACATGAGTCTCCTGTTCTGGCGATCAATGGGCATCCCAGACTAATCGGTGAGATCCATGGCAATGCAAAAATCCTGTTTAGGATAAATGTTGCATTAAGTACCAGATTTTTGAAGACAGCCTGTCAGCATGTAAATGTTACCAGTCTTTGCTCTTATTTTATTACTGCTGTTACACTGAGTAATCCATTTTCTTCTGTTTTTCTTTAAATTTGCCTTATGGTTCCAGTGATATTGGCCCTTAAAGTGCTAATTTTTATTATCTTTACAAGAGAGCTTACAGGATAATTATGCAGAGAAACCTAAGGACACACCCCAGAGGATCTTTTGAGCCATGCCCTCTTATTAAAGACTATAGAAATTAGCACTAAATAAAAAATCCCATATCTTTGAAACCATATGGAGGATTAACCCCTTAATGCATCAAAGCCGGGACATGTCAGCTGTTATGAACAGCTGACATGTGCCCGCAATAGGCGCGAGCGGAATCGCCATCCGCCCGCGCCTATTAACTAGTTAAATCCCGCTGTCAAAGCTGACAGCGGGCATTTAAATAGCATTTCCGGCCGCCGGGCCGAAAATGACCTCATCGCTGACCCCCGTCACGTGATCCGGGGTCGGCGTCATGTTGCCTGGACAACCAGAGGTCTCTATGAGACCTCTATGGTTGTTCCAGGCATATGGCTTTCAGCGCCACCCGGTGGTCGGCGATGAAGGCACAGCAGTAAATCTGATACACATGGGCGATCTGCTCATCGCCCATATGTAGCAGAGCCGATCGGGTTGCGCATGCTTCTAGCCTCCTATGGAGGCTATTGAAGCATACCAAAAGTTAAAAAAAAAAAATGTTTATAAATAAAAAAAATAAAAAAAACCTAAAAGTTCAAATCACCCCCCTTTCGCCACCAATCAAAATAAAACAGTAAAAAAAGATCCCACATACACATATTAGGTATCGCCGCGTTCTGAATCGCCCGATCTAGCAATAAAAAAAGCATTAACCCGATCGCTAAACGACGTGGCGAGAAAAAAATTAAAAACGCCAGAATTACGTTTCTTTGGTCGCCAAGACATTGCATTAAAATGCAATAACGGGCGATCAAAATGATGTATCTGCACAAAAGTGGTATCATTAAAAATGTCAGCCCGGCATGGAAAAAATAAGCCCTCACCCGACCCCAGATCATGAAAAATGGAGACGCTACGGGTCTCGGAAAATTGCGCCAATTTTTTTTTTTTTTTTTTTTTAGCAAACTTTGGAATTTTTTTTCACCACTTAGATAAAAGAGGACATAGACATGTTTGGTGTCTATGAACTTGTAATGACCTGGAGAATCATAATGGTAGGTCAGATTTAGCATCTAATGAACCTAGCAAAAAAGCCAAGCAAAAAACAAGTGTGGGATTGCACTTTTTTTGCAATTTCACCGCACTTGGAATTGTTTTCCCGTTTTCGAGTATATGACATGGTAAAACCAATGGTGTCATTTAAAAGTACAACTTGTCCCGCAAAAAATAAGCCCTCACATGGCCATATAGATGGAAAAATAAAAAAGTTATGGCTCTGGAAAGAAGGGGAGGGAACAATGAAAATGCAAAACCAAAAATACCCCTTGTCGTTAAGGGGTTAAAAGAACAAACAAAGAAAAAAAACAATGCATACTCTGAGGACAGCAGGAATGTAATAAGTGCAAAGACTGGCGACTAGTGATGAGCGAGTATACTCGGGTGTCCTCCGAGTATTTTGTCGTGCTCGGAGATTTAGCTTTTGTCGACGCAGCTGCATGATTTGTGGCTGCTGGACAGGCTGAATACATGTGAGAAATGCCTGTTTGATAGGGAATCCCCACATGTATTCAGGCTGTCTAGCAGCCGCAAATCATGCAGCTACTTCGACACAAACTAAATCTCTGAGCATGCCAAAATACTCGGAGGACACCCAAGCATGCTCAGGTAAACCCGAGCAACGAGTATACTCGCTCATTACTACTGGCCACTTTTGACCATGTAACACATTGTCAGAGCTGATACTTACAGAACCAATTATTATAATTATGGATTCTTGTTATTATTTCATTTTTTATTTTACATGTTTGTATAAAGTTGTAAAAAGTTATTGAAATCGGTATGTTTTTGCTTTTTTTGTAGAATACTCATTAAGTAGCGCAGACTTGTCATCTCTTTCTGGCTTTAACACCAGTGCTCTCCACCTTGGCTCAGTCACTGGCTGGCAGCAACATCACCTGCACAACATGCCACCATCAACGCTCAGCCAGTTGGGGTAAGTTATGACCCACAGTACAAGCATTTTTAGAAATACAATAGCAGCCTGTTCTATTTATCACATTTATCATGTCCATCTAAGCAATGCCTGTAGTTCAACACTGCCCACTGAGGATTTCAGATGGCAATATACTTCCCATAGACCTGGAAGCACAAATAATCTACAAAGCTTTTAAAGAGGACCTGTCACCAGGTCAAAAATGACCAGTTTTTGCTCTAATTTTATTCCTGAGTGTTAGGAACGGCGGAACGCACTAAATAAAAATAATAATAAAGTGCGTTCGCTGCTCGGGGTCCACCGTGCAGTAGGTGATATAACCGCTGCTTAGTGGTGGCAGGAGCAATATGGCGGTAATGCGCACAGGGTTAAACGTCACCCAGGTGCCAGGGCTATCTCTGTTAAGTCACAGAGATGCCAAATAAACACAAATACAAAGACTGAGCCTGTTGAGGTCACAGTACTCAGTATAAATACACACATGGTATCCGGTCACAGGAGTAGCCCAAGACGGCGGCACTACGTCCGTCTAGACCTACCGTGTGTGCGGTGTCGCAGCTTCGGACGCTAAGGAGAGCTGCTACTGCAGCGCGGCGTGGACACTGCCACTAAACGACAAAGCTATGACGCAAGCGCAATGTCGGACACTAGCAGCTGTGGATGTTGCAGCAGAGGAGCGCTGGCGCTGATTCTAACTCAGTCCCTGACCACATACGTAATATCAGAGGGAAGGGGTTTTATAATGAGTCATTCACCAGAATCATACATCCGTCCTCATACACACAGCAGCAAGTAAGTCTATACTAGCGCATGGTGGAACAGCCATGCGCGCCTTTTATTGCAGCCGGGACCTTCCGCAAGCCTCCTGATCTCTGAGATGGACCAATGAGATCTGGAGCGGGACCTGAGCACATGACAGATCATCCCATGAGCATGCTCAGTAGGAGGACAGAAGAACTTAGCCTCAGGAGAGATTTGCTGCAAGGCAATCTCCTCTGCAATCTCCTCTGCAGTAGATAAACAGCAGGAGACTGCAGAATGTGAGGGTCTGGATCCCTGCGGAGTAAATGCAGAAATCCGACGCCTAACACCTGTGTATTACATTTTTGCCTTTTTTTTTTATAAATCCACCATATGACTCCAAAGATATGGACCTTTTTAATTAGATCTAATTGTTATGGTCTTTACCAAGGGGTGGTGCTCACAGGGAAATAATGCAGAACAACCTGAAGACACGCCCCAGAGGATCCAGTGAGCCAAAGAAACTAGCAATTAATAAAAATTCCCATATCTCTGTAACAGAATAGCCGGTTTAAGAAAGATAACAACAAAAAAATTACTCGGGACCAGCCGGTAGTAAAAATTGGCTACTTTTGACTAGGTGACAGATTTTCTTTAAGGAACTCTAATATATCAAGTTTCAGTTCTGGAGGACTAGAATGTGTTGTGTGCTGTAATCAGCCAATGGCATGAACACCCAGTGGTAACAGTACATTGGTCCATTCGGACCACTCAGGTATAGAAGATAACATATTGATGACTACCTGGCACTATTATGTGAGTACTCTGGTATATGGCGGTGTAATTCACAACATCTAATTAAATTTCAGTGTTTTGTTATGAGGCCCTATGATTTCTACACCTCTGTTTATTTTATTAAACCCTGGTCAGTGCAGTGTTAAATGAGTCGGAAAGTTGAAGGGAGGAGTTTATCATGGGGTAAAAAGTGCAATATTGAGATATATGAAAATCAGTGCAAAAGAAAAGTAGTGTAAATGCCCAGTAAAATCTCATTGTCTAGGAACCCTTTGGAAATAAAATGGTGATTTAAAGGGGGTTTTACAGTTTAAAAAAAAACTACTGGCCACAGGCACAGTTTGTTTAAAAAAAGAACATAAACTGTTCTTTACTCACCCTTTTCAGGACCAAGGCTGAGTGTCGATGCTGCTCCCAGTGTCTATTATTGTCTGCGGAGCTGACATCATTTCAACAGCGCTGCAGCCAATCAATGAGATAAGTGAGAAGTTGATGGCAAGGGCCAGTCAGGTCAGTTATTAATGTGACATCAGCGCTGCAGACAATTACAGACACCCGAAGTAAATCACAGATTGTTTTTTTTTAAGACAAACTGCAATCGGCAGATGGGGGGAATTCTAGAATCAGCAGCCCCTATAAAATTGGTACTCTCAGTATCAGTGTAGAAGGGAAGCAATGACAGGAGGGCCGTGCCGATGCGGGAGAGATTTGTCTCACCTGTCAAGTTATCATTTTTACATTTTTATTACCCAGTATCATATAGGTTTATTTAGCTTACAACAATTATATACCAAATGTTCATCCTTTTATTACAAAGATTAGATAATACCTTCCAAAATAGAGAGGAGCTCATACCTTAGGTAATAAGAAATCTGGGTAATGTAGTAATGCAAACTCTCCCGTCAGACAGACTACATATGCCATTTTATAGATGACAGGACACCATTTAGGAAGACGAGCACAACGTCTAAAGTGGTCGACAATTGCACGTTGCAATAGAACAACAAGTATTTAGTGACATATATCATTATGGCTGCTCTCTTTGTCATTTTTCTGGCCGGTATTTAACCATCTTCCGATAATTAGCTTACTCACTTAAAGCTGTTGTCACAAAGTACCAACATCCTGGAGAATATATTTTTCAAGGGGCTTGTTTGCTGGTAATTGCAGAGGCATGCCCTACATCATGCGATTTCACAACACCCCTGTCTTATACTGTATAATGAAATACAGATGTTTACATACATTTCCTAGACAGACAGGATGATGGGAATTTATATATTGCCTCTAGCAGTCCAACATTACCGCTACCCTCATCTGTTCCCTAAACCACATAATACAATTCTCACTAGTTAATATCTGAGTATATAACATACACACATGTGCACTCTAGAGAGTTGTATGCACTTGCACACAGAGATGCACACATACTGTGCTTGTACATATATGCTCTTTCATCTATACACATAGAATATGTGCATATAGATATACACACATACTTACTCACATACACGCATATAATATGTGCACATGGTTATACACACATATTCTTACTCTCATATACCATATGTGCACAGAGATATACTAGTATTCTTACAGATGCATATACATATGCACATTCTTACTCACAGATACACGTATAATATTTGCACACACACACACACACACACATATATATATATACGGTATACATTTATATATATAAACACACACACATATTCTTACATACATACACATATACAGTATGTTGACATACATATACAATAAAAGAACATATACTTACATATATACTATGTGTACACACACATATATATGTATATATGTACACAAGAGAGGCTTACATATAAAATACAAAAATAAATCACAGTGAACAAACTATCAATGCCAGATTGGCACAGAAGGGAGAGGGCCCTGCCCTTATGGGTAAGGAGACAGTAGATTAGAGGGTTGCACACACGCATATATTTACTCACATACAGTAGGTACGGAAAGTATTCAGACCCCTTTAAATTTTTCACTCTGTTTCATTGCAGCCATTTGATAAATTCAAAAAAGTTATTTTCTTTCTCATTGATGTACACTCTACACCCCATCTTAACTGAAAAAAAACAGAAATGTAGAAATTTTTGCAAATTTATTAAAAAAGAAAAAGTGAAATATCACATGGTCATAAGTATTCGGACCCTTTGCTCAGACGCTCATATTTGAGTCACATGCTGTCCATTTCTTTGTGATCCTACTTGAGATGGTTCTACTCCTTCATTGGAGTCCAGCTGTATTTAATTCAACTGATACAACTTGATTTGTAAAAGCACACACCTGTCTATATAAGACCTCACAGCTCACAGTGCATGTCAGACCAAATGAGAATCATGAGGTCAAAGAAACTGGCCAAGGAGCTCAGAGACAGAATTGTGGCAAGGCACAGATCTGGCCAAGGTTACAAAAGAATTTCTGCAGTGCTCAAGTTCCTAAGAGCACAGTGGCCTCCATAATTCTTAAATGGAAGAAGTTTGGGACCACCAGAAGTCTTCTGAGCATTTGTGGGAGAAGAGCCTTGGTGAGAGAGGTAAAGAAAAACCCCCAAGATCACTGTGGCTGAGCTCCACAGATGCAGAAGGGAGCTCTACACCAGTCGGGCCTTTATGGCAGAGTGGCCTAATGGAAGCCTCTCAGTGCCAAACATATGAAAGCCCACATAGAGTTTGCTATAAAACACATGAAGGACTCTCAGACTATGAGAAATAAGATTCTCTGGTCTGATGAACGTTTTGGTGATAATTCTAAGTGGTATGTGTGGAGAAAACCAGGCACTGCTCATCACCTGCCCAATACAATCCCAACAGTGAAACATGGTGGTGGCAGCATCATGCTATGGGGGCTGTTTTTCAGTTGCAGGGACAGGATGACTGGTTGCAATTGAAAGAAACTTGAATGCAGCTAAGTACAGAGATATCCTGGATGAAAACCTCTTCCAGAGTGCTCTGGTCCTCAGACTTGGCCGAAGGTTCACCTTCCAAAAAGACAATGACCCTAAGCACAGCTAAAATAACAAAGGAATGGCTTCAGAATAACTCTGTGACCATTCTTGACTGGCCCAGCCAGAGCCCTGACCTAAACCCAATTGAGCATCTCTGGAGAGACCTGAAAATGGCTGTCCACTAACTTTCACCATCCAACCTGACGGAACTGGAGAGGATCTGCGAGGAAGAATGGTAGAGGATCCCCAAATCCAGGAGTGAAAAACTTGTAGCATCATTCCCAAGAAGACTCATGGCTGTACTAGCTCAAAAGGGTGCTTCTGCTCAATACTGAGCAAAGGGTCTGAATACTGATGACCATGTGATATTTCAGTTTTTCTTTTTTAATAAATTTGCAAAAATTTCTACATTTCTGTTTTTTTCAGTCAAGATGGCGTGCAGAGTGTACATTAATGAGAAAAAAAAATGAACTTTTGTGAATTTACCAAATGGCTGCAATGAAACAAAGAGTGAAAAATTGAAAGGGGTCTGAATACTTTCCGCACCATCTGTATGCATATACAATATGTGCAGATACTTACACATATGTTTGGCTATTACATGCAGACATGAGCTCACATACATATTTATTTCTGCTATATAGACACAGACATACACATATTATGTCACAGTGACACATATACACATATTCTAGTTTGTTACACACAGTACACACATGTTCAACATAATAATGGTGCTTTCCATTGTAAATTACAATTTTGTATCTTTGATTTTTCCATTCAAACCCCCACATGACACAGTTTAATGTGCATTGTGCACTGTGTACCAGCAGGTGGCACTTTCAGACAAACTATTTTGATAAAGGAGCTATTTCCACCAGTCAGTGCTATCTTCAAAAATTTTTAACAATAATATGAATCCTAGGAATTGTCTGGGAGCATTTTAATAGTTAACATTGACAAATCTGATCAAGTATGCAAATTTATCAAACTCACAGAAACAAAGAACTATTTGAAAGTACTAAGGAAAGGTTACTATCTACCCTATGACTCAATTTAATTGCTACCCTTTAACAAAACCTGCAATGTGACCAGATATAAATGCCAAGCCAGAAACTCATCTATATACAGCCTGTTTCGGGTGTTTGCCCCTCATCAGTATACAACAGAGTCTGTGTGGCTGAGAAAGTTGCCTCTTGAGACAGTGTGGAGAAAATACTGATTCTTATAGAGACCTATTAAGTATAGAGTCTTCAGACATAGTTGTACAGGATCAAAGGATCAAAGAAAGTAAATTAGCACTCTCAGAGAGAATGACAAATGACGAGCCAGAAACTCTTCAATAGACAGCCTGTTTCGGGCTGTTTGCCCCTTATCAGTATACAACAGAGTCTGTGTGGCTGAGAAAGTTGCCTCTTGAGACAGTGTGGAGGAAATACTGATTCTTAAAGAGACCTATTAAGTATAGAGTCTGTTTTGGGCTGTTTGCCCCTCATCAACCTCATCAGTATACAGAAGAGTCTGTGTGGCTGAGAACATTGCCTTTGAGGCAATGTGGGGAAATACTGGTCCTCCTTATAGAGGTCTAATAAGTATGGAGTCTCCAGGCATAGCTCTACAGGAACAAAGTAATTAAATTAGCTCTCTCACAGAGAGAATGACAAATGATGAGCCAGAAACTCTTCTATAGATGCCTGTTTCTGGGTGTTTGCCACTCATCAGTATAAAGTGGAGCAGGTGCTACTTGCAACGGAGCTTGTTTCGATCTACGAAAAGAGCTGATTTGAATTATTTTTCCATGGGTCATTGACTCATTGCCTATAAGATTCCATACTTAGCTGGTCTTTTAAGGCGAACCAGTACTGCCCCCAAAGTATCTGAGGATTTAGGCTAGCAGGAAGAATCGGAGGATATTGGGCCCTCCCAAGTGTAATCATAAAAAATATATATGTAAAATGTCACATAGTCCCAATTACTATTTTTTTTTTACACTGAATGTTTTATGATTGTCTTTATAATCTGCTAACGATAATGAAGGAGATAATTATTGAATTGTGCTAACTGTGGAATATTTATTGTATTTTCCCATTCCACCCATGTTACAAAGTAAATAACCACTTCAAACCCTTGTTGCACCATTTTTGATAATGTTGTTAAAGATTTTTACATGTGTTTACTGCATCTCAATTGGTTTTGAGCTTGAATCGGCCATTCCCTGGTCTATGCATTCGGATAAGCACCTATTAGAATATGCTCTGTCCAAATCAACCACATTTTTTGTAGTAAATGCAAATTCTCTTACAAAAAAGTGAACCATGTCTTCCATGTATCGTCATGTGGCAGTACATTATAGGATTATAGAGACCTGCCTTTCACGACTCCAACACACGAGAGCTGATCAGCCATGATTACGTGGGTCTGTCTCTTACAGTAATGTAACCTATCTCGTTAACTTGCTCTGTATTTCCCAAGGACAATACGCAGGCTTTCTATCCCATCATGAGATAAGCGTTTTAAACTTTTTCACAACATTTTAAGCAGCTGACCGAACATGTAGCCTCCAGCTTGTAAAAGATGGCATTTATCTATTTTTAATAATGGGCAGTTCTCAGACGAACCAATACTTAATGAGGTATCACAAAACTAGACGCTGCTAGTCTCATGACCTTATTGTGTCACATCATATTTGAGGTCTTACATTTAAACTTCATGAGAATTATCTGTAAAATCTGAAAGATAAAAGTATACAAGAGGCCAATAAGTGCTCATGTGGTTTTCAGATGCAGATTATAGATGTGGATGTCGAATGACTTCTATGGACAATTCTGGGACACAAATCGTAATCTGATGATTTTGGCATCCAACTGTGTGATATTCATTTATTAAAAGTATCAAAAAGAAAAACTTTTTTGTTGCCCAAACCAACCAGTGATAAGCATTTGTTTTTTAAAATGGCTCTGCTAAGGGTGTGCGTAAAAATTATGGGGCCCCATAGCTGAAGTCTGATTGGGTTCCGCCCAAAAATATACATATATTTCTCTTCGGTGTAGGAGGGCTCATGGTGTGTAGGCAGCGTTACGGAAGAGCATACATCCCAACTTTTAGAGACAGGGAGGAAGGTATAAATTGCATCAGGTACTCTGCCCCTTTATTTTGCAGCACCCTGCTAAAGACCATTTGTGTTGTCACTCACTACGATACCACTTTCATGATGTGTAAAAAGTGATAGTGAACTCTTCTCACAGTTTGTCCCTACAGTAACCACAACACAGAATATGATGATCCCACAGTCCCACCAACACAGTATTATATCCCCACAGTCCCAAACGTCTCTACAGTGTCTCCCACACAGTATGATGCCCTCAAAGTTCCCCCACACACATTATAATACCAACACACTGTTCTCCTCAAACACAGTGCGATGCCCCAACAAAATGATAGTGATACCCCAGCATGATACTCTTATAACAACCCACACAGTATAATACTCCACCCCACACAGTATGATTCCCCCTCAGAGCCCCACACATTATAAGGTCATTAAAGCTCAAGGACACTCACAAAATAAAAAGTATACTCACCTTGTAGAAGATAAATTGTGGAATAGGGAAACAATAGCTCCAAATTCTACCATTGTATTCAATTGCATGTGCATCCTGAGAAAGTGAGATGCCGGGCGTCATAGTCACCATGCGGCTATTAGTAGTATGCGATTGGCTCTGCTAAAATATATGCTGCACTGTGATTGTTTCTAAGGGGAATTAAGACAACTTTTCTTCTAGAAACTTTTGATAAATCTGCACCACAGATCTATCAGTTCAATAAATCACTCGTGCACTGAACCATGGATTATTATAGTAGAAGTGCACTAACTATATTGTGCTCATTGTAGTCTAGGATACAACAAAAGCAAATAAAATATGGTTTTGTGAATTAGACGATATAAATGGACTATATAAGTCTGTTTTGTGGAACTTTAGGCATTCCATGTGCTGCCATATGGTATTTCTGGGAGATACTGCTTTCTCCCCTGAAGCACTGCTCCTAGTTTTGAATATATGGTAATTGTAATTCAATTAAATACAATTAAGCCTAGGGCCTGCATCAGCACCTCGCAAACCTGAACAACTACCACAGCCCACTTCACCTGGGATAAAAAAGTTCTATTGGGATCATATGACAGATGTGCATAATGCTTGCATGGGATCATCAGGAGATGAGCCTGTTCCATATATCACGGGTGCTAGCTGTCTAGGTGCTGAGATCCTAGCTAGCTTTCATCTCTGCAGTTTAATATCTTAAGTGCAGCAATCAATCTAAAAGGTTGGAAATGGGGAAACTGTTGCCCATGGACCTCACCCACCACTCTCAATAGTTATGGCAGTGAAGGACCTCCTGAAAGCTCCACTCTTTGCTATGTTTGCACACCTATCAGCCTGCGTTTGGGCTTAAAAGGAGACCAAAAGTTTAGCTATACCCTGCAATGTTATAGTATTTCAGTGTGTTGTACAAGCAATCAATAGATTGTGGGTTCAAGACTAATAAAACAATGTAACAATCAATGAAAAATATTTATTTAACAATTAAAAAGAGCAATATATTCAAGTTCAAATTATTCCACCTCTCAAAGAAAAAAAAGACATAATTGTGAGTGTCGTGTGGGTAACTGTCCATACTAATAACATATTATATACGATATTTATCCCACACAGTTAGTAAGTAGTAAAACATAAAAAAGTGCATACATTTTGTATTACCAGAATCACATGACAAAGTTAATATGTAATTTTTACCATAAGGTCAACATCATAAAAAAAGTCAATAAAACACTTTGAAGTTTAGTATTCCTATTTTTAGTACATCACTTGGTCAGATAAATGGTTTCCTTCAAAACTATAACTCATATCAAAAAAAGAAATAAACATGTCAGCAGAAAAAAAAGAAAGCTTTTGGAAAGTATAGAGGAAAAATCAAACGGGAAGAGGGACCCAATGAGACCACAATGGCCCACATCAACCTTATTCTGAATAAAACCTACATGTATTTCTGTAATAAATCAGGGGCCTGTGGAGATACAGTATGACACACTCTATGACCACTGTACTAGGTATCGGCACATTGCAGGTCAATTATACAACAGTGTGTCTGCGCTCTATAAATAATGAAGTAGGTATCATGTAAGCCAAATTATTATTTACTTGCCAATATAAAATAATCAATCATAAAGTGAAAACGATACAATATGTATCCATGCCTAAACCAGTTAGTATTGTAAGTAGTTAGTACCATAGTTGGTTAGTAGAGTGCCCAAAAGCCATGCCATCTTGCTAAGATGTCTTACCATAGTGATTCCAAGTTGTAGATAATAAGAGTGTTGGTCCAGCTGCTTAAATTGTCATTTTTTGTGAGTGTCAGTGAGTTTAGAGGCGGCTTAAGCCTCCTCATTCTGTAACCGCGTTTCCTTTCCTTCTACAGAGTTTGCACTAGCACTCACTTATCTCAGAATACAAATCTCTCCCTGCCTTCTACTCAAAGCCTCCACATCAAGTCAGAACCTGTTTCTCCTCCTAGAGACCGTACCACCACACCCTCGGGATACCCTCAACACACGCGCCACGAGGCGGGGAGGTCTCCTGTTGACAGCCTGAGCAGCTGCAGCAGTTCGTATGATGGAAGTGACCGAGAAGACCACCGGAACGATTTCCACTCCCCTATTGGACTCACCAGACCTTCGCCGGATGAAAGAGAAAGCCCATCAGTCAAGCGCATGCGGCTCTCTGAAGGATGGGCAACATGATACAGTTATTATATATTAGAATTTTTTGCAGTGTGTGTGCTATACCTTAATGGGAATCGGGCAGGGAGGGAGGGTCGATATACATTATATGTGCCGTGTGTGGGGGATAAAATAAAGTCAGGTACTCTGTTTTGTAAAAGTACTTTTAAATGCCTCAGTGATCCATTATAGGGTTAAGGAGAACTGCTGAACGAACAAGCTTAGCACTTAAGCTATAAACAGAAAACTTGTACAAAATAGATTTTGAAGCTAACCTCTTTTTCACTGTTGTGCTCCCTTTGCAAAATGTATGTTACAATAGATAGTGTTATGTTGCAGGTTCAACGTTATTTACATGTAAATAGACAAAAAAAAATAAAGAAAACTTTTTGCCAAAATTGGCAAATGTTTTTCCATGAGAGAAAGCAGCTGTTATGCAACATATGGTGACATGTACAGAAGTTTGACCGACCCAGCATCGGGTGGCTGTGGATAACTATAGAAGGCTGGGCCGCCGAGTCAATGTAAACTAATCAAACACACCAGCATGTTAAAAAAATATATATTAAAAGTATAATATGGCACTTATTTGAATAAATTTTGGGTCATACTAAATGGTGTTTTTGATAGTTTACATCTTTTGTTGTTCATTTCTGGGTATACATCACTTAATATATAGAAATATAAATTATGTACATTACATTTTGCTTATTTTCATATAAAAAGGTTAAATGAAGTTTGCGAAACATTTGTGGCTTTTTGTAGGTAATTTAAGCCAAAATGTGTTTTTTTTTTCCTTGATAGCTTTGCTAATTTTAACAGTCCTTGAGTTAAAAAAAAGAAGGGGTTTTCTTTTTCTTTTTTTTTTTGTAAAAAATAAAAGTAAAAAAAAAAATTTGCCCCTCCCCAAATCCCAAAAATCGGTCCATGAAGAATTTCACGCTTTTGCTAATCGAAATAACTGTTTTCTCTTTGTAGACGTTTTTGTTTTTGAAATGTGTATTTCTAATGATATGAAATAATATTAAGAATCTTAAAAAAAAAAAAATCTGTGAAATTAACATGCTTGTATACAGCAGTCTAATAAACATTGAACTAGCATTTTTTTTGGTTATCTTAATAGTGGGGAGGGAACAATATGCGTGCTGCTGCTTACTGTGCGTGGGTAGCTGTATTGTAATACAGCATTGACATGCAGGTCCAAATTCAGCGATATCGCAGGAATATCCGCCATGGTTCAAATATTTCAATGGACCCTGTGTTTGCATCAGCATGGATGAACTGACATCCATTGTACATAAATCAGTGCATTTAGGTCTTCACTTTCATCTGACATTAGATTTTATTGCACAAATGGAATCCAAACCTAGAGCCATTTTGCCCTGTAGCTATGACTCCTATTGCATAATATTAACTCTCTTTCCATTTTGATGTGTCCAGAATATGCAAATAGAACCAACCGAGTTTACGAGTATTCTTAGCAGTAATTTGCCTTTTTGAAGGATTCTTTCTAGGGAAAAATTTAAGAAAAATAGCCATATAGAAAGTTTACCTAGCAACATTTTCTCAGCAATGCATACAGCAAGCACATAGTAGTCAAAGACGTTTGCCATATTAACGACTGTGCAAAAATACTGTTAGTCACACAACCAGCAGAAATTAGAATGTAAGTGCAATTTTTCGCTTAGCGTAGCCGATAAGATACTACTGGAGGCAATAGAGTCGCAGACAAAAATGGATGAAAGGTCAGTTGATTCAACAATTGAAGCCAACCCATAGGAAGTGAATGAGGTTTAGATACCCCGTCCCACTCCAGCTGTTACGTACATGCTAGTTCTAGCCAATCCTGCGGTTGGAGACATGTTGGGATGGTCGTTCAGAAGCTGGGATGAGTTAGTTGCTTATTGGTGGTATAAAGGGAGAATGGTGATCTAATTTATTAGAAAAAGCACAATTTTGTGATTCAGTCACTTTCTGTAAAGTATAATTTTGTAACTGAACTGTACCTTGCCAAGATTTGGTTTGGCAATGCTATTTTTTGGTTGTTATTGCAATCCCTTTGTATTTAAGGTGTTTTTTGAGGCAGAGCCTCACTTGGGTATTAACATTTAAGCACATCCTATATGATTATCAGAAAGATAGGCAGCATTCTTCTTTTTAATGGGAATCTGTCAGCAAGATTTCATATGCAAACTATTTATGCACACTTGTGGCTCTTTAAGAGACCAGGAATAACTTTTGATGGCCAGCCAGCTAGTTCATTACTGAGAAATCTGTGTTTGAATTGATCTGCAAACGGGGCTGTAGATCTGAAGCCTCTGTCACTCCAGCTCTTTTTCCCACTCAGCACTACCCCCTCCTGCTTGAATGACAGCCTCTATGTTGTGTGACTTCAGGCAAAGGCGTCATCAGCCAAGGAGGAGGAAGCATGGATGGGTGAGGAATAGAGCTAGAGTGGCAAAGGTTTCAGATATACAGCCTCATTGACATAGCAATAAAAACGCTGATTTCGGAGAAACGGATGAACACACTGACCGTGTAAAGGTATTTCTAGGCTTGTCTTTGAAAGAGCTACATGTGGATATAAATTATTGGAAAGTGAAAATCTGCTGCCAGAATCCCATTCAGCTTGATATAACCAGAGTGGCATTTATTTTATCATTATCATTTCACTACAAATCCCATAATTTCACAGTTTCTAAAAAAAAACCCTCAGTTGAGATTCAGTTCTTATACGATTTTCTCAGAATTGTAAATGTCATATTCTTATTTAGTCTAAACCATAAGGAGGAGGGATGAATCATATCCTTCCCAAGAGATGTCATGTTTTAATACCTGTATGTTGTCATGTTTGCCATTTACCCCTCCATTATTAACATAGTTATAACAATACTGATGCGTGTTGTTGTTACCATGTGTCTCTTTCAGGAATTAAATTATATGTATTCTTTATGTTTTCTTTTCCTTTTTTAACAAGCCACTTGAATCTGAATAAAGGCTGTTGCCTAAACACAGAGTACTTCATTTGTTCTAATGGTGCCATTAGTTGTGATGTCATCCTTTTCTCAGTGTTTCATTTTTTTTATAATCCAAAATAGTTTTGATAAAGGACTGCTGGAATATTTATTTTTGTAACAGTATTTCACACTGGCTGTGTAGTTGAGGCATTGTGAATGGGGGTCATTTATTATAATATTTGGGGCCAAATAAGGGGAGAGTTTTCTCCTAAATCAGACCATAAAATTGAAGTAAACTATTTTTGTTTGTTAGACTTAGGATTCTTTTAAAGCAGCAAATTACATTTCTTTTATGGCTATTGGTTAGAGTGAGATAAACAGTCATCTTTGACTTCCTCTATAGAGGAGCACACTTTTTAGTAAGCCCTTTAGATAATTAAGAATTTGCTAATTCCTAAGCTGGCCACTTACTTACTGATATATCTGGAAGGCTTATGTCAGACGTCGAACCTTTAAATCCTGATTAAATGTAATTTGGTTGTTCAGCGGTCATAGTGGTCAATTACGAATGATTTCGATAAACAAGATTCAATAAACCTTTCCATATGCCAATGGGTCTACACATTTTATGGCATGTTTCCCCTAGGTATTTCTGGTAGAGTAGCACAGGATACCCTTTTAAAGGGTTGTATCCATCTCAGACATTCATGACAGACTCAGAAAAATGTCATAAATATCTGATGAATGCAGTTTCCACCTCTCAGGAATGGTGATCACAATACCACCAATCTTCTGGTAACTGTGAGAGTAGGCTGCTTATATACAGCACTCTCCAATTACTTTTGTGGGTTTTTTAAGAACTCAGCTATTTTCAAAACTCACATAAAATTTAATAGGGGGTGAACTGTATGCTCGGCCACCTGTCCATTCACAATGGCTGAGAGATGGAGCGCTGTCTATAGCAGACACTTATACCTGTGGCTATGTCATAATTGCTTGAGATGAGAATGGTGACACCATGATGTTGTAAGTCTACAATATTATTAGCAGTTTCTGAAAACTTGGGCATAGTCTGTGGTAAGAGAATAATTAGTCTTTCTTTGTAGAGTGAATCATTGAGTTGTTACTGATTTAAGCCAAGTGGCTGATCTTGGTCCCCAAGTTTTATTAAGAGGTGTGTTGAAGAAACATTGACAAAGTGCATTATTAGTCTACTTGGGCAATCTTTTTGAGCACATGCTTATTGACAATCTTTCATCAGAATCTGTCTGCAATGCCAAGTGTCTTGCAGTGCGTTTAGCTTTCCGTGAATTACACCATTGTGGTATCTACTTTATGCTACACCTACCCTTGTTTTGCTCCAGATAGTAAATCACCCCTATTTTAACCAAAGATATGAAGCAATCCAAGATTTCGAGAGGAATGTAATTTCAGAAATGAACACTTCTGTACAATAGCCATCCATCATTTCTTCAACATAGCAGTTATCCATTCCTTACCAACGGCTCTATATCACTTTACATGTGAATTTGTAATACTTATCCCATTTACTGTTAAAGCTTGGATTGCTTCAGTTGGTTTTATGTATAATTTTAGTTTTTTTTGTGTAGTTTATTTCTATTAGTATTTTAAATGGAAAGTTTGTATAAGAGGGAGATTAAACGTTTCCAGCCAATGAAGCAGAGGCTCACAGCGGCATAAGCTGGACTTTGTCGCCCCTAGATGGCAAGATGTAACTAAGTTACACACATCTGTATATCTTAAGGGACCTTATTCAGCTGTCTGTAGTGAACATATATGGATACATTGAAGACGTTTCTCCTGCTGGTATCAAGGTATAATTTGTATTTTGCGGATTATTAAGTAAAATGACTGTCTTTCATAGTGAACTGTTGTGTGTAGTCCATTTTTTTAATGAAAATAATTTCATTACCATTATACTTCTCTCTATGGATTTACTATGTCCCAGGCAAAAGGTAAAACGTGAATACTTGAGCTGGAAGGGAGAAGACAATGGATTAAAACATAGAATGGTACAATGAGCAGAGGTGTGTAATTATTACAGTGTATTAAAGGGAATCTGTCAGTAGGATCAAGCCTTCTATTTGGGCATGTAGGTGATAAGAAGCTAAATAAAATGGTACCTTCATATCTGTAATCTAATGTTCTCATGTCTTATTCCAGAGAAATCCATATTTTTCTTGCATGTAAATGAGATTTTAAGGTCTATCGGTGGGACACTGATCTGCATGAGAATCTGTCTCCACAGATTATTTTAAATGAAAGGAGGCATAACCAGTGTGAGTCAAGTAACTAACACAGAACAGTAAAACTGAACTTTGTCTCATAACAAACATGTTAGAAGCTGCAGCTCTCACAGCTCTGCTGTATTCCAATAATATTACATCCCTGTCTGCCTGTGAGATGGAAGCTGAAGCTGAGAGGAACCTGCAGATGTGTCAGGTATAATCATACACAGCTCTGCAGTGAGATAAGTAGAGCATTGAGCGGCCATTACGCATCGCACTGGTAACTCCTCTTTCATTAAACATAATCTCTGGAGTCAGATTCTCATGAAGATCAGTGTCTGGCTCATAGTCCTGAACAACTCTTTTACAGATAAGAAAAATGTGGATTTCTCTGGAATAGGACATCGGATCGCAGATAGCAAGGTATCATTTTATTTAGCTTCCTATGACCAACATGCCAAAAATGGCTTAGGAGGGTTTATCCTACTGACAGATTCCGTTTAAAGCATACTGGGCAAACAAAAACTATCACAAGACTAAGCACTAAGTGAATCTGCTATGATTAATGGGCTGAAGATGAAATAAATATGACTCTATCTACAATTCAGATCTCTCCATCGCTTACTTTTGCCTTATGGGATAACTAGCCAACCAGCCACTTCTCTTTTGGAAAAGCAAACAATAATAAACAAACAATTAAAAAATTGCCATTGTTGGATATAATCTTGGAGAAATAAGACTAATAATAAAATTGTAGTATTATAAGTAGAAAAGAGTGAATCTCCTGAAATTCTTTTCAGGCAGATTCACTTGATTTAGATGGCAGATGCGATTTAGTCTAAATAAAAACTGTCCAAAACTAAAGGGCCCCGATTGTCATTTCGGAGGATCTAGTAAAGATGAGTATAATGTGTTTTTTATTTATTTATTTATTTATTTTTTTACTCCTTTCTGGCCCTCATACGAATCCAGCAAAATTGTGGACTGAAGTGAGTCAGATCCCAGTTTGGATTTGACACAATACAAAATTTTAGGAAACTTTGTAATAAATTTGATTAATTACAAATCGATTTTCTCATCTTTAATTATATCACCATCTATCACATACATGTTGGTGTAAACCAGATATAATTTTGTACACTGATCCTGTACTTAGGTCAAGAAGGCAGTTACCGTAAATAAGATTTTATATATTTTGATAAATGAACCAAGTGTATTGGCATTGGTGAAACAGAATCCAATATTACAAAATGACAAAATAAATACAATAAATATTCTTAAAACTCTAGGTTATGACTTAACATAGAAGAACCATTATTTAAAGGTTAACAGCAAAGAGATAGTTTTGATTTTTTTTAGAATTTGTCACTAGTTGTCACAACATCTGTGATTTCTAACTATTTACAATTTCCTTTTTGATAATATTATTTAATTAAAAAAAATGATTGCTGATAAAAAAAAGGTGTGCATTTACCCTTAGGAGTATGTTCAGACATGTCCATAGACATTTTTGTAGATTTAAGACCAGTATCATTCAATTCGGGATCCTGGTAAATTAAAATTTGAATCACTTTCTCAAATCATACCCGGAGAGCAAAATCATTAAAACCACTAACAGGTAAGGTTATTACCATTATTTTTTGTCAATGCCACCTGTCAAGAGCTGTCAAGAAGCAAAGAAACATTCATTTCTTGAAGTTGAAATGTTGAGAGCAGGAAAAACGGCAATTGCAAATATGTGAGCTACTTTACCCTGAGAAAGACCAAATTGGGATGGATGCCTGGCTAGGCAAGATAATCTCCAAGCCCAAAAGTACTGGTAGGTTCTTGGTATGAAGTATTTTGAATTTACCAAAATGGTCTGAAGATGGAACAGGCATAAAGGTCATGGGTCTCCAAGTCTCACCAATACTTGCGAGAAATGAAGGCAATTACATCTGGTTCAGTTCCACAGAAAATCTACTGTAGTACCTAATTCTAAAAAAAAATAATACTGGCTATGATAAAAAATTGTCAGAACATTCTTATCCCTGTTCGTCTCCAAAAGAGCATACAATGTGCACATAATCAAAAGAATTAGACTATGCTGCATTAGGAAAAGCTGTCTTGATGTGGCTAATGAAAAATTATTTTACATCACGTGAATGACGAGGTATATTGCTTACCTACTAAAATGGCACCATGGTGCACTATAGGAGGAATGGGCAGTGTTCTGCTGATAAATCTTGGGTCCTGATATTTATTGGTATGTCATTTTTACACAATCCATCTAGCTAAAGGTCAAATATACCCCTTCATGGCAGCAGTATTCCCTAAGTATAGTGGCCTCTATCAAAAGGATAATGCTCCCTGCCACCGTTAATGCAATTATACACCTTAGATTATTCAGCCAGCATCTATCTTTGTCATCTCTACCATACACAGACGCGTTGACTCTGCCGAGTGCTCCTGTGTTCTTTGTAGGAGAGCAGCTGGCAGACATATAGTATCTCAGAACCAAAGGATCGTCAGTCTGAATTCTGACATACTGGATTCTTATGTTCCCGACAATCATCTGTTCAGGACCCCCATACACATTAGAATGTTTTCCAAACCCATTCATATCGGTGGGTTCGGCCAACGTTAGTCTTATGTGCATATAGGGCTTAAATTGGCCAGGAATTGTTTCAGAAACACTACAAAGATTTCAGTTCAGGAGGCGTTGATTTGTCTGCCAAATTCCCAAGATCTCAATTCAATTGAGCTGCTGCACGTGTGTTAAAAAAAACATTCCTTGTAGTCTCCACCCACAACCTACAGGACAGGAAACCTTCAAACATCTTGAAGAGTCCATGACTCACAGGATCAGAGATGTTTAAGTGATTTGAAAGGGACCTATACAACGTTAGACAGATCATTTTAACGTTTTAATAATTACTGTACAGTATGTCTCTTGCAGCCATAGATAATTCATTAGATGCAGCCACCCAATGGTATAATTTGCATTTCATCCCAATCAACAGTTAACGATGAATAACTGTATTAAAAAATAGAATTCCTTTTAAAATTTGGGGTATATTTTTAATGTGCTTAGGCTTTTTAATACAAAATTAATGTGAACAAAACAATAAAAAATGAAATGTTTTACTTTTTATGCACAACGCATATGCACTACATATAAAAAGTGCATTGAAAAGATGAAATACCTACAATTAAGTTGGTATCTCTTTTTCATTCATTTTCATGCATGGAAACACTTTATATGTCCCAAATAAAAGCTATTCCTTGTGGAGACTTATAAGCCACACAATGCTCCTCTCAGAATTCTCGTGCCATCTGTTGAAAGTAGCAATATTACATACTAGAATTCAATATTGACCCTTTAAAGAACCTTGCCACATGACTTAGGATATGAAGGTGAACCAGAAACTCAACTTGCAAACACATGTTTCAGAACATTTGTGCCACATCTGTACAAAAAAGAGTGAGAGGCCTTTGATAGTCTAAAGTGATAAAGTTTCTCCTTGTAGGCAGTGTGTCGGCGTAATGAGTTTTATAAGCCATGCTATGCTAATCTGAGAATTCAAGTAGGTAATTAGCATCTTCAGAAACAAAGGGAACAGAAACTCTAGTGACATCTATTGTAAGTAGCAATCCTAAAAGTCCATATCTATGTCATGCTGGGACGGTTTTTGGTAAGGAAGGGGGGCCTTAAAGTGTCCCCGGAACTGAGACCCTAATTATCCCTGTCTTGGGGGTACTCTTGAAGGTAGAGAGGCCAAGTCTCAGACCTTACTATGCTCCTGTTAAACCCCAATCTGTCTTATCCCCCATCCCAGGAGAAATGGGGCAGAAAAGTAAGGTAAACAAGACACAAAGACAAAACAGATAACAGAAAACCTCTATCATTCAAAAGCACTAACCAACAATGGGAAAGAGGATAGGGACAGGGAGGAATGAGCTAAAGGGAAAAAGGGAGCAGGACATAAACACACACGTATTACAGCAAACCACAGGATGAGAGACCTCTGACATGGGATTTAAATGGTAAAGTTTCTCCTTGGGTAGAATGCCAAATCAACATAAGGAGACTTATAAGCCATATAATGCTCCTCTGGGAATTTATATATCCATATATGCAATTATTGGTTTGCTTCTTATCCTAAGACATGTTTCCAGGACCTTTAAAGGTTCTTGTTCTCTTCCTCTCAAAAGAGGCTATTTGCAAAGGTAAACTTGAAATTATAACTGATTTCTGTAAAACCAATGCAATCAAATACATAACTTCTTGTAAAATTCCATATGTCATAATATGTAAGGAAATATAAAGTAATTAAATTTTTCACCCCTTATCCTTTTTGTTTGACAAAGCCTTATCATTGGTAAACAAAATGGAAAATACACAAAGTTTTTTTCCAATTCAGCATAAATTAAACATATGAGTCTCCTGCATAACACAAAGCAGTCTCTTGTACTATAAAAGGGCTGGCACTAGAGTTGAGCGACTTTTGCTTTTTTAGGGTCGAGTTTCGTTTCATGAAACCCGACTTTTCCAAAAGTCGGGTCAAGCAAACTCGGCCGACTATAGGGAAAAGTCGGGGGTCCGACCGAAACACGAAACCCAATGTAAGTCAATGGGGAATTAAAGTCGGCAGTGAGAGGAGGACAGGAAACACACCTACAGTGCCCATTTGAATGCCAAAAGCATCAATTCTTATTACTTAAGCTTGTCAACCTTAATTTACTTCATAATACTAGTTACGCACTGAAAAATGGGGGTTATTTGGCTAAAGTTGTTGGGGGTAGGGCTGGCTCCAGGTTTTCATGTGCCCTGGGCGAAAGAGCGCCCCTTTAGCACATACCACAACTCATGATGCTCCGATACGGCAGAGAAATAGCGGTATAGTACAATGAAAAATACTTCACTTTTTACATCTCATGACGAGGCACATCTATTTCTCCATTCAGAATCATTGGTCCCATATAATGTTTGAAACAGTATATGATGTGCTCCACATAATGCTACAGTATATGTTGGTCCCCATGGATGAAGCTCCACTGTCTTATGGGCCCAAATAATGCTCCAAACATAATGGGCCCCATTTCTAATGCTCTAGTGTATAATGGGCCCTGTAAATGCTGCTCCAGTGTCTGATGTCCACCTTTGGAATGTTCCAGTGTATGGTGGGCCCCATCTATCATTCTCCAGAGTATAGTGCTCCCCAAAAATTGCTGTCCCAACATTGAAAACAATGAAATAAGTCTCCTCGCTAGGGAATCCCTGTACTAGTCTGGACTCCTCGTCGTCCCCATCTTCCATCTCACTGCACAGTATTTCAACCTTGCACGTGCTGTGATCCTGAGCAAGCAGGGGGGGCCCACTCCTTGGCGACGGCACTGGCACAGGGCCCCTGATAGTACGGTGGTGTGTCTGACGGCAGGTGGGCCAAACCTGCACTTTCATCTGCAGCTTCCTCTTTGTCACCGTGTAAAATGGAACTGTATATGGGAAGGGTAACCTGAGTTTCATCAGGGTCAGATTCAGGCCGTGTAGCGTGCGAGAGGAATATAGTGGTCTGGGTCAATGTACCAGCAGATTCATCGAGCAGTGGCTGGGCATCAGTGCACTTGTGTCGCCCCCAGGAGTACGGTCGCCACAGTGGCATTACCTTCCTCCTAGGGAGTGTGATGTCATGCTTGGGAGCAACGAAGGATCTCTCTAGCAGGTTAACTGATTGGGCGGCGTTATTCCCACGAGTCACAACCCTCCAAACAGCGTTCCTGAAGGAAAAGTGTTTGTTTTACGTGGGCAGTATGGTTGCAAAGCTGAACCTTAAAGGAATGTCCAGAAGGCCACCACCAGGAGTGGAGCCTACGGCGTAATTTGACTCAACACGGGCAACCTCAACCATCCAGCAACAAAAAAGATGCACACATTGCAAGCTTAATTCCGTTAACGAACGAGACTCCGTCATGCCCCGCGGTCCGAGTCCGGCTTACTAGAGGGACATGCAAGGCTCTGGCACGTGAGATTGGCCAATAACTGGTGTGTCATGCCCTTACATGTCCGTGGCTGCATCTGCGCTACACTGAAAAGGCCAGCGTTTGTCGCTTACAGGTGCAGATAACCCGCTGAACAACGTTAGTGATGGGGATCTGGGATTACAATTATTACCCGCGAACGATGATTTCCCAGTAAGTGCAGGTCAACCGCAGTTCCGGAATTAGGCCTAACCGTCATTCCTGAAAAAATGAAAAACTTACGTGTGAAACCACAGGTGCTGTAGCTTGCTTAACAGCTCGCCAGCCGTTCTCAGGCCCAGTATGGATTACATGTGATTGCACAAAGGTGAGAAAGGGTACCGTATCCCCGGATAACATGTATGGATAGCATAGTGTACACATTCAAAATATATGTCTATAGATCAGGAGGCAGGCTCAGACGGTGTCAGGCCCAGTATGGATTACATGTGATTGCACAAAGGTGAGAAAGGGTACCGTATCCCCGGATAACATGTATGGATAGCATAGTGTACACATTCAAAATATATGTCTGTAGATCAGGAGGCAGGCTCAGACGGTGTCAGGCCCAGTATGGATTATACGTGATTGCACAAAGGAGAGAAAGGGTACCGTATCCCCGGATAACATGTATGGATAGCATAGTGTACACATTCAAAATATATGTCTATATATCAAGAGGCAGGCTCAGACGGTGTCAGGCCCAGTATGGATTACACGTGATTGCACAAAGGTGAGAAAGGGTACCGTAACCCCGGATAACATGTATGGATAGCATAGTGTACACATTCAAAATATATGTCTATAGATCAGAAGGCAGGCTCAGACGGTGTCAGGCCCATTATGGATTTGACGGCCCAGACTACACAGCAGAGGAGCAGGGAGAGGTAAAGATTGCAAATGCTGGGGCCCTGCCCAAGCAAGGGGGGCCCACTCGTGGGTGTCGGTACTGGCACTGGGCCCCTCATAGTACGGCGTTGTGTCTGACGGCGGGTGTGCACCACCACCGTCAGAGACACTTGATTGCACTATGAGGGACCCTGTGCCAGTGCCCGCGCCCAAGAGTCGGCCTACCCACCTGTCCAGGGCAATGGCACTCGCATGGTTTCGTGCGCTAGGTGGTGACCCCGGCCATGGGGTGGGGGGGAGGCAGCACAGTTAGGGAGTTTTAGAAAGTGGCACATGTTGATGTTGCACATTCAGCTGATGCAAAAGGCGAAATTGTTCAAGTTCCAGGAAGAGGAGGACCAAAGCAAGCCATTTTTCTGTCACCCTATGTGTCATCAGGAGAAGGTGGGACAAAATCCTTGGAAACCAAACCCATGCATGGTTCATTTTAATGAAGGTTAGATCATCCACATTTTGGGTTGACAGACGGGTCCTTTTTTCTGTCAGGATTGATCCAGCTGCACTGAAGACTCTTTCCGATAGCACACTTGCAGCTGGGCAAGCGAGCTCATGTAAGGCATATTGTGCCAATTCAGGCCAGGTGTCCAGTTTAGCGGCCCAATAGTCAAAGGGGAATGACCTGTGGGGGAGAACATCGATATGGGAGGAAAAGTAGTTTGTAACCATAGTTGACAACTGCTGTCTCCTGTCACTTTCCATCGATGCAGTATTACCAGTTGTGTGAGCGGTACTTGAAAAATCAGTCCACAACATTGTCATGAAACCCCTGTCTCCAACGCCACTTCTGCTGTGTGCACCACGAACACCTCTGCCAAGCTGCCCCCGGCCCGTACGGCTCGTGTGAGAACCATCACCGCTGCTGTGTGCTGGGAATGCCTCAACCAACCGGTTTACCAGAGTTGCTTGTTTATTAGCCAATATTAGGTCAAGGTTCTCCTGTGGCATGATGTTTTGTAATTTGCCTTTATAGCGTGGATCCAGGATGCTGGTCAACCAGTAGTCGTCATCGTTCATCATTTTGGCAATGCGGGGGTCCCTTTTTAGGATCTGCAAGGCATAATCTGACATGTGGGCCAATGTTCCCGGTGTCAATGATGCACTGCGAGTGCTGGTTGGAGGAGCACTTTCTGGCAAATCCAAATCCCTCCAGTCACGCACAAACCCTGTACCAGGCCTTGCCACGCCAACATTTTCACTTGCCCCATGAGATGCATCCTCCTCCCCTAACTAATCATCCCCATCATCATCCTCCTCCTCCTCTTCTTCCTCCACCTCATCCAGGAGAGGTCCCTGAGCAGACAATGGCTGAATGTCATCAAGGATTCCCTCCTCCTCTTCCTCCTCGTCAACATTGGCTGCAGACGCCTGCTCCTTAAGGTGCGTCAAAGTTTGCATGAGCAGATGCATAAGTGGGATGCTCATGCTTAGGATGGCGTCATCTGCGCTTACCAGCTGTGTGCATTCCTCAAAACACTGAAGGACTTTACAGAGGTCTTTCAGCTTCGACCACTGCACACCTGTCAACTCCATGTCTGCTCTCAAAGTGCCTGGCCATGTATCCTCCCACAAATGCATTATGGCCTGCCTCTATTCGCACAGCCGCTCAACCATGTGCAGGGTGGAGTTCCACCTTGTTGCAATGTCGATAATGAGGCGGTGGTTGGGAAGGTGGAGCAATCACTGCAGCTTCTGCATACGAACGGAGTGTACAGGCGACCGGCGGATGTGCGCGCACAGTCTTCGCACCTTCTGGAGCAGGGCTGTTAACTCCGGATAATTGTTGAGGAAGCACTGCACCACCAGGTTCAAGGTGTGAGCCAAGCAAGGTATGTGGCTGAGTTTTGAAAGGGCTATGGCTGCCACAAAATTACGGCCGTTATCACTAACTATGTTGCCTGCCTCAAGATGTATACTGCCCAGCCATGACTCAGTTTCTCGCTTCAAGTACTCGGCCAGCACCTCGGCGGTGTGTCTGTCGCCCAAACACATCATCTGCAACACAGCCTGCTGATGCTTTCCACTAGCTGCTCGATAGTGGGACACCTCGTGTGCAACAGTGGCAGCTGCAGATGGAGTGCTCGTACGACTGCGCTCTGTGGACGAGCTTTCGCTTCTGGAGGAGGAGGAGGAGGGTCAAACGCCTACAGCCAACTGTTTCCTATACCGTGGGCTAGGCAGCACTGTCCCACCACCGCTGTCCCCTGTGGACCCTGCATCCACCACATTAACCCAGTGCGCAGTGATGGACACATAACGGCCCTGGCCATGCCGACTGGACCATGCATCTGTTGTGAGGTGCACCTTTCCACTCACTGACTGCTTGAGTGCATGGACAATGCGGTCTTTCACATGATGGTGGAGGGCTGGGATGGCTTTGCGAGAGAAGAAGTGGCGACTGGGTAGGTCATAGCATGGTACTGCATAGGCCATGAGTTTGCGGAAAGCTGCGCTTTCCACCAACCGATAGGGCATCATCTCTAACGAGATTAGTTTGGCAATGTGGGCGTTCAAACCCAGTGTACGCGGATGAGAGACTGAGTACTTTCTTGACCTACTCATAGTCTCTGGGAGGGTGAGCTGGACTTGAGAGCTGCATATGGTGGAACTAGCGGTGGACAGGGCGGACTGAGAGAGGGTTGATGATGGTGATGGAGTTGGTGTTCTTTCTGATGGCCTAGATTCAGTCTTTCATTGATTTAACAGTGGGATTCCCTGACTGCTTTGGCCTTGCAACAACACCTCAACATTTGCTGCTGTGCTAACCAGTGGGCTTACAGTGGGGGAAACAATGTAGCGTTGCTGACTACCTTCTTTGTGATCAGTTGCACATGTGGTACTTGAGGTTTGGTGTTGTGTCCACGCTTGCAAGTGCATGCTGGTTAAATGTCTAAGCATGCAGCTGGTATTCAAATTTTTCAGATTTTTCCCTCGGCTAAAGGTCCTTGCACACTTCTTACAGATAACCTTGGCCTGATCATGAGGATTTTGTTCAAAAAAGTGCAACACTGCACTCTTCCTACTTTGGAAGACATTTTGCGGCCTAGCACGCTGTGCTATTTTGACTGTCTGGACAAGCTGTCCAGCAATTCTTTTGATTTTTGGAACCTGTCTTTGGAGTGCTCCGGGCCTGCCAGATAACAGCTGTTGCGATGTCGATGTCTGCTGTGGATGCTCCTCCTCCTCATCTGAGCTTTTGGAAGCAGCACCCTCTTCCCCCAATGGATGCCAATCTGGGTCAACAACTGGGTCATCCATCACCTCCTCTTCAATGTCATGTGCACCTTCCTCTTTGTCACCGTGTATGGTGGTATAGTATGCAGGAAGGGGCACCTGAGTCTCATCAGGGACAGAATCTGGCTCATTACACTGCGAGGACAATGTAGTGCTCTGAGTGAATGTACCAGCAGAATCATCTATCAGTGGCTGTGCATCAGTGCACTCCATGTCAGATTCATCTTGGCCTGGGTAATTCACCATTTCACTTGATAACCCAGGCATGGTATGTGAAAACAGCTCCATGGAGTAATCAGTTGTATGGCCTGCATCATCCTTCAATCTCGGTTGGGGTGAAGGACACAAGGAAAGGTGTGGTTCATGAACATGACCCTCCAATGACGACTCAGTGCTTTTATTTTTCACAACTTCAGAAGAGGAGGCGATAGAGCTGGAGGCTGAGTCAGCAATGTAAGCCAAAACTTTTTCCTGAAGCTCTGGCTTTAAAAGCGGTTTGCCAACTC
This sequence comes from Dendrobates tinctorius, assembly GCF_039654945.1. NCBI lineage: Eukaryota > Metazoa > Chordata > Amphibia > Anura > Dendrobatidae > Dendrobates > Dendrobates tinctorius. The sequence continues at coordinate 16,379,731 of NW_027361671.1, read as the reverse complement.
CTAATAAACTAAGCCTTCGAGGCCTTGTGGAGCCAGACGATGACGCAGGCTCAACACCTCCTGCATTCAGTCCTATTTTGCTTTTGCCACTACCATCAGATCCACCACCAACACCATCATTACCAGCTGGCAACCCCCGCCCAATTCCACGGCCTCTTCCACCAGCCTTCCTCATTTTTGGTAAAAATGTACACAAAATCCCACAAACTATATAGTAATGTAAAACAAGGTACAAGGTGTATATAGGACAGGGGAGACATAGAATTTCTGAACACACTTATGGACACTGTTGGATTGTGTGAGGCCCAGTTAATATCACACCACTATGTCACAGGCTCAATGTCGTAGGTGTGAAAAATGTCACTATAGGACAGGGGAGATGAAGAATTTCTGAACACACTTGTGGACACTGTTGGATTGTGTGAGGCCCAGTTAATATCACACCGCTATGTCACAGGCTCAATGTCGCAGGTGTGAAAAATGTCACTATGGGACAGGGGAGATGTAGAATTTCTGAACACACTTGTGGACACTGTTGGATTGTGTGAGGCCCAGTGAATATCACACCGCTATGTCACAGGCTCAATATCGCAGGTGTGAAAAATGTCACTATAGGACAGGGGAGATGTAGAATTTCTGAACACACTTGTGGACACTGTTGGATTGTGTGAGGCCCAGTTAATATCACACCGCTATGTTACAGGCTCAATGTCGCAGGTGTGAAAAATGTCACTATAGGACAGGGGAGATGTAGAATTTCTGAACACACTTGTGGACACTGTTGTGTGAGGCCCAGTTAATATCACACCGCTATGTCACAGGCTCAATGTCGTAGGTGTGAAAAATGTCACTATAGGACAGGGGAGATGTAGAATTTCTGAACACACTTGTGGACACTGTTGGATTGTGTGAGGCCCAGTTAATATCACACCGCTATGTCACAGGCTCAATGTGGCAGGTGTGAAAAATGTCACTATAGGACTGGGGAGATGTAGAATTTCTGAACACACTTGTGGACACTGTTGGATTGTGTGAGGCCCAGTGAATATCACACTGCTATGTCACAGGCTCAATGTCGCAGGTGTGAAAAATGTCACTATAGGACAGGGGAGATGTAGAATTTCTGAACACACTTGTGGACACTGTTGTGTGAGGCCCAGTTAATATCACACCGCTATGTCACAGGCTCAATGTCGAAGGTGTGAAAAATGTCACTATAGGACAGGGGAGAGTAGAATTTCTGAACACACTTGTGGACACTGTTGGATTGTGTGAGGCCCAGTGAATATCACACCGCTATGTCACAGGCAGAAATTGGCTAGTGTATGACAAACTACAAGGTGTATATAGAATTGGGTAGAATAGGAATCTCCCTAGAGTGTAGGTCTGTAAGAACGGAACATGTCCTCGACTTATCCTTACAAAGTGACACACAGATAGCTTCACTGTGGCCGTGATAACAGCCGTTACACGGTACTGAGAGAGGAGCGTACACGTACACCGCTGTCTGGTGTCCGTAAAATTGTCAAGCTCCGTGTTTTTTAAGTATACGGACTGACACACGCTGTCTCTTTATAGTTTTGAATGTGATCAAACAGCAAACATGCTTAACTGTTTGAAAAGCAGACAAAACTAGAAGGTGGAGGTCTGTAAGAACGGAACATGTCCTCGACTTATTCTTACAGAGTCACACACAGATAGCTTCACTGTGGCCGTGATAACAGCCGTTACACGGTACTGAGAGAGGAGCGTGCACGTACACCGCTGTCCGGTGTCCGTAAAATTGTTAAGCTCCGTGTTTTTTAAGTATACGGACTGACACACGCTGTCTCTCTATAGTTTTGAATGTGATCAAACAGCAAATATACTTAACAGTTTGAAAAGCAGACAAAACTAGAAGGTGGAGGTCTGTAAGAACGGAACATGTCCTCGACTTATTCTTACAGAGTCACACACAGATAGCTTCACTGTGGCCGTGATAACAGCCGTTACACGGTACTGTGTGAGGAGCGTACACCGTTGTATGGTGTGAAAAAATGCACGCTCAGTACCTCACCAGGACAAAAAAAAATTTGGATTGCTTTTAAAAAAGCAGTTTGCAGAGCAGTGGGAAAACAGCAATGCAGCTATCAGGAAGCTTTATAAGGCAGCCTAACAACCAACACAGCTGATCCAGCAAAATATAGCCTCCACTTGCACTGCACACACAGTGACTGGTGTGTTGTACAGGCAAAATCGCTAGCAGCAGAAGCAGTTTTTGGTGTCTTCTTCCCTGCCTAACGCTCTCCCTACAGAATCAGCTGCAGCAACAGCTCTCCCTATTCTGAGATCAGCATGAGTAACATGGCGGTCGGCGTGCACGCCCTTTTATACCCCCTGTGACGCCCCCCAAAGCAAGCCAATCACTTGCATGCCCTTCTCAAAGATGGTGGTGACCCCTGCCTATGTCATCACGTTGCCCACAGTGTCCGTGGATCCTGATTGGCTGAAAATGGGCGGAAAACAAACTTTTGAAACGCGATTTTGGCGCTAAAGTCGCCGAGCTCGTGGTCGACCTCACCCTAGGGTCGAGTTTCGTTTCATGAAACCCGACTTTACCAAAAGTCGGCGACTTTTGAAATTTTTCGACCCATTTCGCTCAACTCTAGCTGGCACAATTTAATAATGTGAGTTTTTGCAGGTAAAAACTCTATGATGTACCATATTTAATGATATGCAAGGCACAAGTTTTACCAGGAAATTGGCTGATATATTTTTCTTTTTTTCTACGAAACATGGTGACTATGGCCTCATTCAGAAATATGATTTTCATGTACATGTTCTAACCGTATCCATCATAATCTGTGTCCGCCCAAAAATCACAGAGTTAGTCTATTTTTAATTTGCGTCACTGGTCAAAATCACACATTCTAGTTTCTGGATTTGTGAAAAAAAAGAGCATGGACAATCACTAATGAATACATTCAGTACACAGCCTGTGCAATGAATAGGAGCTTCGCAATTTGCCACACTGGCCAAACAGTTTTGAAATCCACATGAAAAACAATGATGACACTCACAAAATTTTTTTTCCTACATGGGAAATCACGGACCCTTGAACAAGGTTTAACAATTAAAATCCACATTTTTGGGGGCCACAGTTCTTTCATGAAGAGCAATTCTTTCTTTGGTCAAGATTAATGGTGTCCTCAATGCTGAGAAATACAGACCATGCAATAACATCAGTGAGGCATATAATTAACTTTCAAATTTATTTTGCAGTAGGACAATGATTCCAAGCATAGAGCCAATGTCATTCAGAGAACAAAGAGTCTCGGAAGTAATGATAGGGCTCCTACAGAGCCGTGATCTCAACATCACTGAGTCTGTCTGGGATTACATGAAGCAACAGAAAGATTTGCACAAACCTTCATCCATCTTCTGTGGTTAGTTCTCTACGATGTTTGGAACGTCCCTTCACAAACTGTGCAAGTTTACCTAGAAGAATTGATGATTTCATGCTGTTTGGAAGGCAAAGGGCGGTCATACCAAATACTTGTTCCCTTTAGATTTCCCGTTTGTTAATTCACTTTGCTTATTTTAATTAATAATAATAAATTATTAACAGTTTCATTTTTAAAAGCATACTTACTTTGCACCATATTTTTCACTCCTGCAAACTTTTTTTGCACCATACAGTATATTTTATTATGCCCTCCAGGACCTCCCACACTGTTACATTTACAAGAGTCAAGCAATGCCAAGCTTGACCTGCGTTTGGTATTATTACAACTGCGGGGATGATTCCTGCAAGCTGTGCTGGTGGTGCTTCTGCTGCTAGCTGCACCAACATTTTTTTCTATGGTATGGGTTTTCTCTAGCGCTATCACTAGAGATGAGCAAATTTGTTCGGCTTCCTCCTTATTTGGCAAGCTATAGTGCTTACTGAATAAGCTGCAGCAGGAACCCGTCTTCCTGTATTGCTCCTGCTGATCAGCTGATCGGCGCGGCAGCTGCATGTGTCATGACTGTGTCACTATCACAACACATGCATGGCTAGCCTGTTTTTTGGGATCTCCATACATGTGTTGTGACAGTGAAACAGCTGCGACACATGCTGCTGTGCCGCCGATCAGCTGGTCAGCCGGCGCGCTCCCTGTATCCGGGTTCCCTCTGCAGCTTATTCAGAAAGCGCTAAAGCTTGCCAAATGAGGGAGCCAAACAAATTTGTTCATCTCTAGTTACCACGTCCCTGGCCAGTGCAACATTTTTGTTTACCATACATATTGAACACAAGTATAACGTATCGTTTGTTTCCAACTTTTTTTTATTACACTTAGCCAACCATGAAAAAATAATTAATCATCAAAAATTCTAGGCAGGGCTCACATGATGGCCAAGTAGACTGATGTAACAGTCTTTCCATAATATTTATGTTGCTTGTATGTGTCTCCAATTTCACAAATTAAACAGGTGTACAAAAAAAGACCCACACAGTTAAAGAGAATCTGTCACTGCTTGGACTGGTTAAACCAGTGTATCCTGTATGCCTCATAGTTGTGGTGTAGATCTTGAGAAATTCCTTTCTAATATTATATGCTAATGACTGCTTCGAAGCTCTGGGGCGTGCGGTGCCTGGAAGAAATAACTGCCTCCTGACTTCATTATAATGACACCCCACTCCCATCAGCATCACAGTGACATTTTAGGCACAGATTGATCTTCTGTGCAGGCGAGGTGAGTCACTGTGCAGTAGGAGAGACTCCCTGGCGCTTGCACGGAAGTTCAATGCAGACACTTCCCATAGGAGGGGGAGGACAGGGTTCTTGTAACCACATGCGTGCATAGTGCATGAATGGGAATACAGTGCTGAACAGGTCACTGTGATGCTGATGGGAGGGGGGTACCACTATAATGAAGTCTGGAGACAGTGATTTGTTCCAAGCACCACACGCCCCAGAGCCTGGAAGAAAACATTTGCATATTACATTATATATGAATTTTTCAATATCTACACGGCAGCTATGAGGCATACAGATAAGACTGGTTTAACTATTCTATTACCTGTATGCCCATAGTATTAAATCAAAATCGTCCAGGCGGAGACAGATTCCCTTTAACTGGGCAGGTCTGTGTTTGTACACCAGAAAACAGAAAACATTTTGATCATTATGAAATGAAAAATCCTGCAACGAAAACCAGGTCTGTTGAGCAGCGACAATCCTACATCGGACATGAATGGGACACTTTAACTCTCCCAAAACTCCAACAATTGGTCTTGTCATTTCTCAGACATTTGCAAACTGTTGTAAAAAGGGATGCAACACTATGATAGATATGGCGGTGCCCAACTTTTTTGAGATGCGTTGCTGCCATCAATTTCTAAATAACTTACATTTTTTCAAATCGAATGGGAAATGTCTAACTTTCACCTTCTGATCCATGCTCTATATTCCGTTGGTCATCATGTCAATTTGAAGATATAAAAATGGTATCAATAAGCTGAACTGTGACTTTGCCAAATTGGCAGATCAGCGTACAATTAGTGTAGTTTCTGGAATTCAGACAAAATAGCAACATTTTGTCATAAAGATTTGTATGAGGGATTATTCTGACCCACAACAGTATCAGATTAAAATGATTGTATAAAGAAAGAGCTTCACATCCCTCCAATACTCATACAGCAATCAGCAGAGATAGCAGTTTTTCCTCTATGGAGGGTCTGTGGTTTCTGACAGCTGATCATAGCTGTTTAACCTCTTAGGCTAGTTTCAGACTAGCATTTCCTGGAGCTGCGTCGGGCTGCGCAGGGCCGCCACTAAGCTCCTCCCCCTGCAAGGCCTCCTCCAGGCAGCTCCGCCTATGGCCGCAAGACGCTGCATGTGACCTGCGCACCCTATCTTTAGCATTGGGTACACAGGCCGTGCGCAGGTATGCATTTGCCGGTGCATGCGTCCTTTTGACAGTGCGCCGACCTATGCCAAACACACCCTGTTGCATTTTGGTGTGATCCGCGCACCGTCAAAAGGACGCATGCGCTGGCAAATGCATACCTGCGCACGACCTGTGTACCCAATACTAAAGATAAGGTATGCAGGTCGCATGCAGCGTCATGCGCACATAGGCGGAGCTGACCGGAGGAGGCACGGCAGGGGGAAGAGCTTAGCGGCGGCTGTGCGCAACCTGACGCAGCTCCAGGAAAACCTAGTGTGAAACTAGCCTTAGATGCTGCTGTCAATAGTGACATTGACATCGTTATGGTTAACATGGTGTGGTAGCTCCCTCTTTAACTTCATTAGCATCCTGAGATCATGATTGTGTGGTCCTCATGGGTTCCATAGCAATTCATGGTCAAATAATGGCCTTACATAATGACCGGTTAAGAAGTCAGCAAGACTTTTGTGGCAAAAAAAAAAAATCACAATTTTCATTCCTGTCATGCCCCTTTGCATTATTTCCTGAAAATCACCCGAAGGGTTAATAAACTAGCTGACAGTAGTTTGGATTATGTTTAGGGGTGCTGCTTTTAAAATGATATCGGTTAGGCTTTTTTTACAATACATAGGACCCTCAAAGTCACTTCAAAACTGAACAGGTTCCTTAAAAATAAGTTTTGTAAAAAATTTTGAAAAATTTGTGCTACACATTTAAATCTTCTAACATCCTAACAAAATAAAATAACGTTTTACCGATGGCGCTGATGTAAAGCAGACAGGAAGTAATTGTTATTTATTACCTTTTTTTTTTTCCTGTGGTGCGACTATCTGGATTAAATGGATAATGATTCAAAGTTTGAAAATTGCTAATTGTTTGATATTTTTTTAAATTTCTAATATTTTTTATAAATAAATGTAAAATAAAATGACTGAAATTTACCATTAACATAAAGTACAATGTGTAACGAAAAAATAATAATCTCTGAATCGCTGGGATACAATGAAACATTCCAGAGTTATAACTTCATAAAGTAACACGTCAGAATTGACACATTTCACCTAGTCACTAAAGGGTGAAATCTAAATCAAGCATATTTATCTGAGTCTAAACAATTGATCAGAACATGTAGATGTGCAGGGAAGACAATACAAATGAAACAACAAACAGTGAACAATAGGGAAATGCACATGTAAAATTAAAAATATTTATTTGAATATTTTCTAAATATAACCACTGAGTATTAAAAGGGTTTCATATTCTGGTTGGCACTTAATATTTTTTTTAAATTAAGTGCCAGAAATGTGTTCCTTCTTAGAAGCAACATATGAATGCAAAAATGTGTAACATTCTCTTTGGGTTGCTGAGTTCTTCTAAAAAAAATCCAAATATTTGATACAGTAATATCAGTCCAGCAGAGGGCGCTGCCTGCTGTAAATTCTCAAGGTATGGATCTTTTTTTACCTTACATGATGTGCTCTGTGAAAGCCATATCCTTTGTTTTAAAAAATAGATTTACTGTTCCATTACAGCATAGAATTGAAAATTTCAAAATGTTTTCCAACAATCTGTTTCCTATAAAGGTAATAGGAAATACTGTATGTAATAGGAAAAAAAAACAGCACCTATAGGACCATTCAGCCTTATAAGAAACATATTTGCCAAATCCTGTCCTTATCTCATTCCAAAACTCAGTTCTTAACAGGTTAGGGCTATGGATTGAAATAACATTGACATATAAATTGACATAACACATTTTTATTACTCAATGCATTTGATCGCGTATATCTTCAGAAATTTATGCCGGAGCTAAAAAAAAATATGTAGATTAACACAATAAGTCAAATTCAACAAATGAAATAATACAAGATATTTTTCCACTCGCGCACATCAATTGGAAATAGAGGGAATAATTTATCTTCTTGTTATTTGTTTAACCACATACTTTTTAGTTGACTAAGGCTAGTTTCACACTAGCGTTTATTCCACGCAGCGCACGGCGCCGCTAAGCCCCGCCCCCTGCCCGCTTACTGTCCGCCCCATCCGGTCATCGCCGCCTACTATGAATGCTAGTGTGAAACTAGCCTAAGATTAGAGATGAGCAAACTTGTTCAGAAAATGTTCGCTAATCTCAAATTCGGTATGAACTTGGCACATTCAGATTCACATTTCCTCAAAGTTGACAAAATTCAGTCAAAGATCAATAAATGATCATGCTTCCATATGGATAGTGGTGCTATATGGTGAATAGGGGGGACATGTTTTATGAGTGGAAGGGGTGGGGAGATATCAGAGGAGCGGTGGAAAATAATTTTATTTAATAACTTAATGTGTGTACATTCCGGGAGCCAATCAGGGTGTAGAAACCATCCACAATGTCATGACACAAGTGCTTCTGTGATGGGCTGCCAAAGTCACATATCACTTTCCATATAAAAAGCTGACATCTTGTTTTACTGGCATCATTATCTCAGTGTAACAGCGTAGAGTGGCTGCTCCTGCTTCTGCAAGTGAACTTGTCATTTAGTTAGAGGATCCTGTCCTTTGTGAAATCTATTTTCCAGCATCTAAATAGTTTTGGTAGCAGTGTTATGCAGGCAGGAGTCCACATTTCCTACTCAAAAATCATTTGGGCTAAAACTGTGTTGCAGTCAGAAATCAGGAGGACCCATTATGAATACAAAAAGAAAAAAACGGATGGCTCTCACCGGTTAAAAACTTCTTTATTCCAATACTTTAAAACATCGGCATAGGGAGAATGGGAGCAGGAGTGTAAAGGACGACAGTCGTTTCGCGCTGCAGTAGCGCTTCTACTGGGCACACCAGTTTTTAACCGGTGAGTGCCATCGGTTTTTTTCTTTTTGTATTCATTGTGGCTAATTCCTTTGGAGGGACACCCCAGTTCATGGAGCACTTCCCGCGGTGCGCATGTTTGCAGTACCACCTCACCCAATTACTTGTGCAATGAATGGGCTTCCCCGCTGTGCGGAATAACACTTTGTTGGAGCTATTCAGGAGGACCCATTTGCTAATCAAAATCGTTAAGCCAAATATTGGGGTTCAGCCAGGAGGCCCCTTATGCTAATTCAAATCGTTTGGGCTAAAACTGTGTTGCAGTCAGGAATCAGAAGGCCCCACTTCCTAATCAGAATTGTTAGGCCTAATACTGGGGTTCAGCCAGGAGGCCCTATTTGCTAATCCAAATAATTTGGGGTAAAACTTGTGTTGCAGTCAGGAGGCCTATTTGCTAATCCAAATCATTTGGACTAAAACTGTGTTGCAGTAATTAATCAAGAGGCCCCATTTGCTAAACAAAATTATTAGGGCTAGTAGTGTTGTTCAGGCACATTATCTAAGAAAATAAATATTCATTGTTCACTTAGTTACAGGTTACTGTCAGGTCTGAGCCTAAGGTTGGCTAAAATAGGGTAAGCGTATATACAACATGAGTGGGAAAAAGCAAGGTTGTGGTAGAAGCGGGAATAGGCTTGGTGTTCAAGGTACAATAAGAAAACACAGAATGACAGATTTACAAAAATACTATGCAATAAAAAATGGCAGTAATCAGCAAGTGCTGGATAACAAATACAGGGCATTTAGTCAATATGTTTTTTTGCGCAAAAAAAGTACACCAAGCTGCTCCACCACGTCAAGGTAACCCCTATCGAAGCAATCCCTATCTAATGTATTAAAAACATGAACATGTGAACAGTGTCTAATATGAACAGGATTCAGACAGGCCACTCCCTAGTATGGGCTTGTGGTCTGAGACAGCTCTTATGTGCACATCACACAAGAGAGGGGTGGGGTCTCCCAAACCATGCTAAGCAAGGAAAAAACGGATTAAAAACACACATGTGACATGCACAAATGTGAACACATCGATCAGATAATGCTCACACCACTGACTAACTGAAATACAACAAGAAAACACAGAATGACAGATTTGCAAAAATACTCTGCAATAAAAAATGGCAGTAACCAGCAAGTGCTGGATAACAAATACAGGGTATTTAGTCGATATGTTTTTTTGCGCAAAAAAATGTACACCAAGCTGCTCCACCACATCAAGGGACTGCTTCGATAGGGGTTACCTTGACGTGGTGGAGCAGCTTGGTGTACATTTTTTTGCGCAAAAAATGTATTGACTAAATAATCTGTATTTGTTATCTAGCACTTGCTGATTACTGCCATTTTTTATTGCAGAGTATTTTTGTAAATCTGTCATTCTGTGTTTTCTTGTTGTATCTCAGTTAGTGGGTGGTGTGAGCATTGTCTGATCGACGTGTTCACACTTGTGTGTTTTTAATTGGTGTTCAAGGTGTACGAGGTGGTAATGTTGCTGAGAGCTCAACTGATCAAACACTATCTCGTCCTATCCAAATACCACTGACAACATCTGTTACTGAATGGGCTGCTCAACTCCCTTTCTTTGGCAGCTGCACACTGATACGCCTTATAGATGAGGGTCAAAAAGAGCAAGTGCTTCAGTTGATGGCAAGCACTGTATCAAGTGGCCTCTACTCTTTTTCCACCTTAACATCACACACAGTACAATCCTCAGAGGAAGCACCCCAATCACCCTTGTTTTTCCCGAGTCACAAATTTCCAACCTCCCAACTGACTGTGAGGAACCACAGATGGGCCAATCTGCCCAGCTGTTCACACATTCTAAACCATGGGCATCGGTGGTCTGCTCTAAAGATTCACAGAATATAGAGGAGGAAAGCATCTGCATAATGCACAAATTTTGTTTTCTGTTGGATCCGGGGCCGGACAAAGTAGCGTCCGAGCAGAATCCAGACCCTTGTTACTTGACTTTTATCCTGCATGCAGGGATGGAGGTGATCCTGATGAGACTCAGATGCTAGAGGTGCACACGCACTGTACTGCGCTTTCAGGAAACAAAGATGAGGAGGGTGACTCTCAGGATGAGGAGTGAGAGAACAGAGAGTATGACAAAGAGGTTGTAGATCCCACTTGGTGTGAACCCAGATGCATGCAGCTGAGTAGCTCAGCAGAGGAAGTGGATTAGGAGGAAGATGAGGATGTTACGATATTGCCGCACAGACACGGAGTGATGCCTCCACAACAAGTACTGCATCCTCAGCCAAAACTGTGGCTTTGGCCAGCACTGTTGCCAGCACTGGATGCAAGTCTGCAGTATGCAGGGGCGGCAAGGGTTGCCTTGCTTGGGCTTTTTTTGAGATCACAAAGAATGACCCAACTCATGTTATCTTCCAAATTTGCAAAAAATGACTCAGTAGAGGCAAAAATTGCAATGAATTGACAACTACATGCATGTACGATTATCATACCATTGTCTGGTAATCACACTGCGCTAAAATTCGGACTAGTGGGCATTGCCAACCACCAGCCATCTTAATCAACAACATCTGCTGCTTCTTCCTTCTCCGTCACCATGCCAAGTGTTCTCACACAGGTCTCCGTCCGCAGAACCTCCATTTGTTTACCCTCTACAGTAGAGGTAAGTGAAAGCCAGTCAGCTGTTATGAAAGTGGATGTGCCTGAGTTGTTATTTCATCTACACTCCACACCTTTCTCAGTCCACCATAACATCTCTGCCTGCACCTCACTCACATTCCAGCAGTTTGTCGTATTCACCCTACTCCACCTTCTCTCAGTACGGAAGCCAGCCCTCAGATCCGCAGTTGTGGTCATGTAAAAGAATGTTTCCTCCTAGACATGCCAAAGTTAAGAGCTTGAACTCCACCATTTTCAATCTGTTTGCCACAGAAATGCTGCCTTTCCACCTAGTGGGTACAGACGTTTTCTGACAGTTTATGGAAGTCGCAGTCCCAAGTACCGGTTTCCCAGATGCCATTACTTCTCTAAGAAAGCTGTGCCTGTGTTATACCAGCATGTCACAGACAATATCACCTGTTCCCTGAAAGAATCTATGTCTGCCAGGGTGCATTTCACCACTGACATCTGGATGAGCAAACATGGGCAGGGGCCTTACATCTTGCTGACTGAACAGGTGGTCAAGGGGCTGCTCCACAAGTCTTGGAATCCCAGAAGCTTGCGGGGCAAACCTCTGTATCACTTCTTCCACTGCTTCTGGCTCCTCCATCTCCTTTAAGGCCTCCAACTGCACCCTCAACCACCCCTTTAATGAGACACGTATTTCAATAGTTCAAAGAGAATCCCACCCACCTCCGTACTGCACCACCAGGGCTCACCACATTCAGGCAGTGATTAAATTAATATATCTTGGAAATCGCAGTCACACAGCTCAAAAGTTGTGGACAGCTATCCAGGCCAAGTCTTATAATTGGGTCACTGAGGAGGAAAGCAAGACCAAGCTAAGCCACAGAAAACCAGAGAGGTTGGCAACTAAGCGGATTGCAGACCCCTGATCCTATCCACACAACTAGCAGTAGCCGTGGAGTGTACCTTCGATGATACTAGACGCCTCGATACAGCCAGAGAACTAAATAAGCCTAAAGCAAGAAAGGGGAGATCTAAACTGCCTGAGAGCAGACCCCAAAGGAATAGATAGCCCCCAAACATATATTGTCGGTGAGACAAGATGAAAACACAAACGCAGGTAGGAAAATAGGCTGAGCAAATGATGGGGCCCAAACTAACTAGACAGGATAGCAAAGAAAAGACACTGTCTGCAATCCCTGCAAAAAATGCCCAACACGTCTGATAGAAAAAATACTGAAGTCACTAGACACTAGACTTCGCCCACTATATCAGCACTCTGGTATATTCTGAAAACAGAGCAAAGAGAGGCCAATCTAATAAGGGACAAAAATAAACTGGCACAAACAGTAACATAAGGATGGAAATTCAGCACAGCCCCAGCTGGGACTGGCTGACCAAACAAAACAGAAATAGACAAAACCAAATCAAATGTGAACAACAGCAAAAGAACACTTAGCTTGAGCATGCAGGGACTGAGCTGGAAACTAAGACCTCAGGAGGCAGGAAAAAATCACCAGCAGGGATAGAGGGAGTCGGCTGTCTTAAATCCAGTCAGAAACTCTCAATGTCCAATCGTCCTCCTCATTATCAGGTGGCAGGCCTCTTAATTAGATCAGCTCCATTACCTCCTGTAACCACCAGAGGGAGCCCAGAGAGAGAACTCGCGACCCCTCTGTCAATACAACCATCTCCACTACCTTCACCAGCAACCAGAGGTAGGCCAGAAAGTGAATTCACAACACCAAGTTAGAGTAATTGTTGTCTCCACTGAACCTGGAGTCAGCGAAGGCCATGTGCGATAATGGTGCAAACATTGCAGCGTCCCCATGCTGGGGCAACCTCACACACGTGCTTTGCATGGCTGACGTCCTCAACCTGGTGGTATATCAATTTCTCAGCAACTTACCCAGCCTCTGCTGCTGCAGAAAGTATGGTTTCTGTGTGCTCACTTCCACCAATAGCACCCCACAGGTCATCGACTTGCATCACAACAAAGGTCTTTTGGCCGACTGGCTAACTGTTTTATTTACATTGTGCCGACATGGAGGAATTCCACTCTGCACATGTTGCAGTGACTGTGGCAGAAGCAGTGAGCCCTGGTACAGGATATCCTTTTGCTTAGCCTGGGTCAATGCAGTATGGATGTGGTGCAAATCACGCTTGCATAGTGGGCACAGATTAACACCTTTCTAACATTTGACGTACTATACCGTCCATGAGCCCTGGGCCCGTATGCACTTGGACGGTATAGTACGTCATCATGATCAGCTGCGTTCACGGGGGGAGCGCAGATAATCGCGGCCGTGTGTCAGCTGATTATCTCAGCTGACACCCAGTACTATGTGCCAGGAGCAGTCACGAACCGCTCCCGGCACAATAACCCCCAATACACTGCGATCAAACATTATCGCAGTGTACCGGGTGCATAGGGAAGAATCACACAGGGAGGGCGCTCCCTGCATGCTTCCCTAAGCCCCTCAGAACCACGCGAGCACATCGCGTTGTTCCGAAGGCCTCCTTTCTGCTGGACTCCGGATCCAAGATGGCCGCAGGGGCCTTCGGTGTCCTGCAGGGAGGTGGCTTCTCAGTGCTTGCTGAGAGCAGGCACTGAGAAAGCCACTTGCAGTTGCTGTCAGATCACTCATCTGACACAGTGCACTGCAAAGTGTCAGATCAGCGATCTGACACAATATAGTAATGTCCCCCCATGGGACAGTGTAATAAAGTAAAAAAAAACAAGTATAAAAATAATTTTAAAAAAATTCCTAAATAAATAAAAAAAAATATTTCCCTAATAAATTATTTTTTTTTGTAAATAATAAAAAAACAATAAAAGTACACATATTTAGTATTGCCGCGTCTGTAACGACCCGCCCTACAAAACTGTTCCACTAGTTAACACCTTTAGTGAGCCCCTTAAAAAAAAAACAAGGCAAAAAACAATGCTTTATCATCATTCCACCAATCAAAAAGTGCAATAACACGCGATCAAAAAGATGGATATAAATAAACGTGGTACTGCTGAAAACTTCATCTTGTCCCGCAAAAAACGAGCCACCAGCAAAAAAATAAAAAAGTTATAGCTCGCAGAATAAAGCAATGTAAAATAATTATTTTTTATATAAAATTGTTTTTAGTGTATAAAAGTGCATATTCTGTCCTCACTAAATGAAGCAGAATTCATGTAGCTTATACAGGCAGCTAAGCCGCTATACCGGGGTCCAATAAGGAGACTGTAGGTTGAATCCGTGCTTTATTGAACGTGATGGTATATTGGCACGGTGAAACTGCAAACAAAAATATATATGCATACAGCCAGTACAAGGTACAAAGGAATACATAATACATTACAAATCAACATCTGCACTAATAGCTAACCAGGGGAGAACTAATTAAGCAGGCTAGAATGAGACAGGAATTGGATACAGGAAACATAAATACATATCCGCAATGCTGTCACAAGGGGAGAAGAGAAATTAGATGCTTCCTGAATGCAGGCAGAAGGAAAATGGAGAACTGGAGGTAAAATGGAGACTGAACTAACCATAATCCTATGCAAAAGGCTACCAGGATGCATTGCAACCCTACCAGAATGCACTGCAAACGGAGGGAAATAGCAAAGTGAAAGTAAAACACACAATAACACTGCGGTTATGACTCTGGTCAATAGATGGAGCCAAAAAACACTGTAAACATTTACAATCAGATAATCAGGGATTATGAATTAAATGTCGGAGACAGAACAGCGCCAAAACATAAAAAAGATTTAAATGAGGTATCGCTGTAATTGTACTGACCTGAAGAATAAAACCGCTTTATCAATTTTACCACGTGCAGAATGGTATAAACGCTACCCCCCAAAAAAAGAAATTCATGAAATGCTGGTTTTTGTTCATTCTGCGTTCCAAAAATCAGAATAAAAAGCGATTAAAAATGTCAAATGCCTAAAAGTGGTACCAATAAAAATGTCAACTCGTCCCACAAAAAATAAGACCTCACATAACTCTATGTGTCAAAATATGGAAAAATTATAGCTCTCAAAATGTGGTGATGCAAAAACTATTTTTTGCAATAAAAAGCGCCTTTAAGCGTGTAACAGCAGCCAAACATAAAAACCCCCACTATAAATAGTAAATTAAACCCCCCTTTATCACTCCCTTAGTTGGGGAAAAATAATGAAATTTAAAAAAGTATTTATTTCCATTTTCCCGCTAGGGTTAGGGCAAGGGTTAGGGCTAAGGCTAGGGTTAGGGCTAGGATTAGGGCTAGGGTTAGGGCTAGGGTTAAGGCTAGTGCTAGGGTTGGGGTTGAGCTTAGGGTTAGGGGTGTTTTGGGGTTAGGGTTGGAGTTAGAATTGGGGGGTTTCCACTGTTCAGGCACATCAGGGGCTCTCCAAGCATGACTTGGCATCTGATCTCAATTCCAGCCAATTCTGCATTGAAAAAGTCAAACAGTGCTCCTTCCCTTCCAAGCTCTGCCATGCGCCCAAATAGTGGTTTACCCCCACATATGGGGTATCAGTGTACTCAGGACAAATTGCACAATAATTTTTGGGGTCCTGTTTCCCTTGGGAAAATGAAAATTGGGAGTGAAAAGATCATTTTTTAAAAAAAAAATATGATTTTTTCATTTTACGGCTGTACGTTATAAACTTTTGTGAAGCCCTTGGGGGTTCAAAGTTCTCACCACATATCTAGATAAGTTCCTTGGGGAGTCTAGTTTCCAAAATGGTGTTATTTGTGGGGGGTTTCCACTGTTTAGGCACATCAGGGGCTCTCCAAATGCGATATGGCGTCAAGCCAATTCTGCGTTGAAAAAGTCAAATGGCGCTCATTCCCTTCCAAGCTCTGCCATGCGCCGAAACAGTGGTTCCTCCCCACATATCAGGTATCAGTATACTCAGGACAAATTGCACAAAGACTTTTGCAGTCCAATTTCTTCTGTTACCCTTGGGAAAATAAAAAAAATTGGACTTGAGGTAATTTTTTTGTGAAAAAAAGTTAAATGTTCATTTTTTTAAACATTCAAAAAATTCCTGTGAAGCCCCTGAAGGGTTAATAAACTTCATGAATGTAGTTTTGAGCACCTTGAGGGGTGCAGTTTTTAGAATGGGGTAACTTTTTGGTATTTTCTATCATATAGACACCTCAAAGTGACTTCAAATGTGTCAACTTTTAACCCTTATAACTTCCTAAAAAAAAATTTTGGTTCCCAAATTGTGCTGATGTAAAGTAAACATGTGGGAAATGTTACTTATTAAGTCTTTTTGTGCCATACCTCTGTGATTTACGGACATAAAAATTCCAAGTTGGAAAATTGCAAAATTTTCAACATTTTCACCAAATTTCCATTTTTTTTTCACAAATAAACGCAAGTTATTTCAATGAAATTTTACCACTAACATGAAGTACAATATGTCATGAGAAAATTAATGTCAGAATCATCGGGGCCCATGGAAGTGTTCCAGAGTTATTACCTCATAAAGGGACAGTGGTCAGAATTGTAAAAATTGACCAGGTCATTAACGTGCAAATCACCCTTGGGGGTAAAGGGGTTAAGGACTTCTGCACCATTCTGCACAGTTTCAAAATGGTTACTAATATGGCTAGCGCTGATGATGCCATCATTAGCTCATTAGCACCACTATTCCAGTCATCTACATGCTGGATCACAGTTTGAGTAGACTGCAAGAGCAGGTGTTGGTCCCAGAGGAAGAGGTGGAAGCAGAGGAGGATGCAGAATGGTTAACATTCTAAGTTCCGGATTCTCATTGCACAGGTTGGTACCATGGGAGGGTGGATTACTGCGATCAAGGGGGGCTCGTGGTACCATGCAAACTATAACTGAAGGTGCAGGAGCCAAAGAACGAATGGAGTAGGATGAGGTGGAAGAGGTAATGGGTGCACAACAGTCAGAAGATGAAGAGGATAATGATCCCCTCTTTGTTGTCCATGGTTGGCAGGAAACGACGGAGAAAGCAAGTTTTAATGTTACCCCACCAGCAACACGCCATGAACTTGGAACTCATGGATACACCCAACACATGATCGTCTTCTTGCTGCACTATCTTCAACATGATGCCCATAATCTTAGGGTTAGAAATAGCAATGACTACTGGGTTTCCACTCTGTTTGATCCACTGTACAAGAGTAAATTTTTCCAGATGCTCCCCCCCGGAAAGCATTGAACCACACTTGTAGACAATCTTAAGAGTGTTTTTCCCCAAAACAGCAGTAAAGTACACAGCGTGCATCACAGTTGTAGACCTTCAACACCAGGAATGTCAAAGCATCACTGCAAAAACATTAGCAGCAGTGTAACCGACATAAGCAATTTCTGTGAGTCATTTCTAGTCCTTGCACCAGAAAAACAGAGTACAAATCGTACACGCTGTGAACAACTAGAGATGAAGGGGCAGGAGTATCTCAAGCTCAATACCAATGCCATCAGGGGGAATTTGTTCCCTTTTGCATTTTGGTCTTCCAAAATGGAAGAGTGGCCTGAGTTTGTCTGTCACGCCTTGGAGGTTTTGTCATGCCTGGCAGCTGGACATTGATGGCACATTACTGGTGTGTGGCAATAATTGTTTGAAATATTTGCACTCCAAGTTGGGTCTCGTTCATGTATGTTGTCTGTAGCAGTAGAGCTCCCAGACTGGCAGGCTTGCACTTACTTTCAGTCTACTACTTGTGCTACTATCTTTACATTTTTATAACATTAGTGCTCTGCGAAGCTGATGTTTGTGCCACCTTGAGCTGTTGTATGAGGCATCAGGGCTCCCAGCAAAGAAGGCTTACACCGCTCATTATACTGTTTCTACTCTGTGGAAATTGATGTCACTTTAGTGGTGTGTGACAATAATTTTTTTAAATGTGTGAGACTCAAAGTTGGGTCTCCATCTGGTGAGTTACCTGTTGTGGAAGGAGTGTCAGAGGCCCATTATACTGTTTCTACTGTGTACAGTTCTGGTCTCTGGTGTATAAAAAAGACATAGCTGAATTGGAGCGGGTGCAGAGAAGAGCGACCAAGGTTATTAGGGAACTGGGGGGTCTACAATACCAAGACAGGTTATTACACTTGGGTTATTTAGTTTGGAAAATCGAAGGCTTAGGGGTGATCTTATTACAATGTATAAATATATGCTGGGACAGTACAAAGACCTTTTAAATGATCTTTTTACTCTTAGACCTGTTACTCTTAGACCTGTGATGGGGACAAGGGGGCATCCTCTACGTCTGGAGGAATGAAGGTTTAAGCATACGCAGATTCTTTACTGTAAGATCAGTGAGACTATAAAACTCTCTGCCACTCTCTCACTTTCCTCCCACCTATCATCTAACTTGCTCTTTGACAATCTACAATCTGGTTTCCGCCCCCATCACTCCACTGAGAAAGCCCTGACCAAAATTACTAACGACCTACTTACAGCCAAATCAAATGGACAATACTCCATACTCCTGCTTCTAGACCTGTCCTCTGCATTTAACACAGTTGACCACTGCCTCCTAAAACAGATCCTCTCCTCCTTCGGCATCAAAGGCCTTGCCCTATCCTGGATCTCCTCATACCTTTCCAACCGCACATTCAGCGTCTCCCACTCCCACACCACCTCCTCATGCCACCCGCTCTCTGTTGAAGTCCCCCAAGGCTCTGTTTTAGGACCCCTACTCTTCTCAATCTATACACTTGGTCTGGGGCAACTCATAAATTCCCATGGATTCCACTACCACCTTTATGCTGATGACACTCAGATCTACCTCTCTGGCCCAGATGTCACCTCTCTGCTCTCCAGAATCCCAGAGTGTCTATCAGCCATATCCTCCTTCTTCTCCTCTCGCTTCCTTAAACTCAATGTAGACAAATCTGAACTCATCATCTTTCCTCCATCTCACAGATCTTCCTTACCCGACCTAGCTATAACAATTAATGACATCACACTTTCCCCAGTACCAGAAGTCCGCTGCCTCGGAGTAACCTTTGACTCTGCCCTGTCCTTCAAACCGCACATCCAAGCTCTTTCTACCTCCTGTCGCTTCCAGCTCAAAAATGTTTTCAGAATCCATCCTTTCCTCAACCCTCAATCTACTAAAATGCTTGTGCATGCCCTCATCATCTCCCACCTCGACTACTGCAACATCCTTTTCTGTGGTCTCCCTGCTAACACCCTCGCACCTCTCCAGTCCATCCTTAACTCTGCCGCCCAACTAATTCATCTCTCTCCTCGCTACTCCTCCGCTTCTCCCCTCTGCAAATCTCTTCACTGGCTCCCGTTCCCTCAGCGTATCCAGTTCAAATTACTAATACTGACCAACAAGGCCATCTATAACCTGTCTCCCCCATATGTCTCTGAACTAATCTCCCGATACCTTCCCTCACGAAATCTCCAGACCTCCTTCTCTCCTCCACACTTATTCGCTCCTCACCCAACCGCCTCCAAGACTTCTCCCGAATAGCCCCTATTCTCTGGAATTCTTTGCCCCAACAAGTCCGACTATCAACCACATTTGGATCCTTCAGATGGAACCTGAAAACCCACCTCTTCAAGAAAGCCTACAGCCTGCAATGACCCCGCTACCTCCTTCTCTCTCACCACTACCGGTGATATCACCTCAACCAACACCGGAACTGCTGCAACCCACCAACCTGCTGTCTCCTTCCCCACCATCCTGTAGCACGTAAGCCTGAAAGGGCAGGGTCCTCTCTCCCCTCTGTATCATTCTGTCCTTGCTAGTTTGTTTACTGTAAGTGATATCTGTAATTTGTATGTAACCCCTTCTCATGTACAGCACCATGGGATCAATGGTGCTATATAAATAAATAATAATAATAATATGATGTTGTAATGAGTGATTCCCTACTAAAATTTAAGAAGGGACTGGATGCCTTTCTTGAAAAGTATAATATTACAAAGTATATACACTAGTTTCCTTACTATTGCGTTGATCCAGGGAGCTAGTCTGAATGCCATATGTGGAGTCGGGAAGGAATTTTTTTCCCCAATGTGAAGCTTACTGTTTGCCACATGGGTTTTTTTTTGCCTTCCTCTGGATCAACATGTTAGGGCAAGTTAGGATAGGATATGGGTTGAACTAGATGGATTTAAAGTCTTCCTTCAACCTTAATAACTATGTTACTATGTTACTATGTTACTCTGAGGAAATATATGCCACTTTAGTGATGTATGACAAAGATTTTTTGAAATGTAGAGACTCCAAGTTGGGTCTCTATCTGGTGGGTTGTCTGTAGTGGAAGGGGTGTCAGAGGCCCATTATATTATTTCTACTCTGTGGAAATAGATGTCACTTTAGTGCTCTGTAACAATATTTTTTTTTAAATGTGGAGACTCCAAGTTGGGTCTCCATCTGGTTGGTTGACTGTTGTGGAAGGGGTGTCAGAGGCCCAGTACACTGTTTCTACTCTGTGGAAATTGATGCCACTTTAGTGTTGTGTGGCAATAATTGTTTGAAATATTTGCATTCCAAGTTTATGTCTCCTTCATGTGTGTTGCCTGTAGCAGCATGGCTCCCAGATCAGCACACCTGCACTTACTTTCAGTCAGCTACTTGTGTTACTATCTTTACATTTTTCTAACGTTAGTGCTATATGAAGCTAATATTTGTGCCACCTGAGTGTTGCTGGGAAAAAAATGAGCTATTGTATGAGGCATCAGGGCTCCCAGCAAAGCAGGCTTACACCTCTCCCTTACCCACCTTGTCTTAATTAAAACTTCAATTCAGGCTGTGTGCCCACGTAAGTGTTTTTTTGCATCTTAAGTGTTTTTACCAGCAAAAACACTTAAAAATTGCTTGAAAGAAGCATCCCATTCATTTTAATGCATTCTGCACTTTTTGTGCATATTTCATATTTCATGGAAAAAAAAGCATCGCTGTAAAAAATGCAGCATGCTCATTAACTTTGAGTAAAAATCCGCGTTTCTAGCTATTTTCTATGAGAAAAAGAGCATGGAAAAAAAAACACGTGTTTTCTGGGAAGGAGTCCGGTTTTCATGCAGAAATTTTCTGCATATGTGGGCACATAGCCTCAAAGTTCTAAATCCTGGCCCAAACCCTGATACCTCATGCATGGCCCATGGCTGACTGCTTCTTTGCCATGATCAAATTTGTGCTGTGAGTCAATTGATGCTACTTTTCCTGGTGACTGCCCCTATTTTTTGTAAATGATTGGACTCCAAGTTGGGTCTCCTTCATGTGTGTTGCCTGAACTTGGCAAACATCTTAGAGCACCAGGCTAGAAATGCTGGTCCAAGCCCTCTCCCATGCATCCATATATTATTTGTTCTCTGGGCCAATTGATGCCACATTTCCTGGTGTCTGTCCCTATTTTCATCTGTTTGTGAATCTTTTATCCCCCCCTTAAGGGGTTGTGTATACATTTGTTTTTTCCTCCCATTGAATTCAATGGGGTTAGAGTATGAGAAAATACAAGTATCTTAATTTACAAAATAGGAGCTGCAGCATCAAAAACTTACTGAAAGCTCATCATGTGTACATAGTCTAAGGTTTTTCATGAGTTTTTTTTACTCTGGGCACTATAAGTAACCTATTTTATTTAATGGTTGCAGAAATGTTGCAGAAAATCTGCAACATCAAAAACTCACCAAAAGCTCATCATGGGAACATACAGTCATGGCCAAAAGTATTGACACCCCTGCAATTCTGTCAGATAATACTCAGTTTCTTCCTGAAAATGATTGCAAACACAAATTCTTTGGTATTATTATCTTCATTTAATTTGTCTTAAATGAAAAAACACAAAAAGAATTGTCCTAAAGCCAAATTGGATATAATTCCACACCAAACATAACAAAGAGGGTGGACAAAAGTATTGGCACTGTTCGAAAAATCATGTGATGCTTCTCTAATTTGTGTAATTAACAGCACCTATAACTTACCTGTGGCACCTAACAGGTGTTTGCAATAACTAAATCACACATGCAGCCAGTTGACATGGATTAAAGTTGACTCAACCTCTGTCCTGTGTCCTTGTGTGTACCACATTGAGTATGGAGAAAAGAAAGAAGACCAAAGAACTGTCTGAGGACTTGAGAAACCAAATTGTGAGGAAGCATGAGCAATATCAAGGCTACAAGTCCATCTCCAAAGACCTGAATGTTCCTGTGTCTACCGTGCGCAGTGTCATCAAGAAGTTTAAAGCCCATGGCACTGTGGCTAACCTCTCTAGATGTGGCCGGAAAAGAAAAATTGACAAGAGATTTCAATGCAAGATTGTGCGGATGTTGGATAAAGAACCTCCACTAACATCCAAACAAGTTCAAGCTGCCCTGCAGTCCGAGGGTACAACGGTGTCAACCCGTACTATCCGTCGGCATCTGAATGAAAAGGGACTGTATGGTAGGAGACCCAGGAAGACTCCACTTCTTACCCCGAGACATAAAAAAGCCAGGCTGGAGTTTGCCAAAACTTACCTGAAAAAGCCTAAAACATTTTGGAAGAATGTTCTCTGGTCAGATGAGACAAAAGTAGAGCTTTTAGGGCAAAAGCATCAACATAGAGTTTACAGGAGAAAAAAGAGGCATTCAAAGAAAAGTACACGGTCCCTACAGTCAAACATGGCGGAGGTTCCCTGATGTTTTGGGGTTGCTTTGCTGCCTCTGGCACTGGACTGCTTGACTGTGTGCTTGGCATTATGAAGTCAGAAGACTACCAACAAATTTTGCAGCATAATATAGGGCCCAGTGTGAGAAAGCTGGGTCTACCTCAGAGGTCATAGGTCTTCCAGCAGGACAATAACCCAAAACACACTTCAAAAAGCACTAGAAAATGGTTTGAGAGAAAGCACTGGAGACTTCTAAGGTGGCCAGCAATGAGTCCAGACCTGAATCCCATAGAACACCTGTGGAGAGATCTAAAAATGGCAGTTTGGAGAAGGCACCCTTCAAATATCAGGGACCTGGAGTAGTTTGCCAAAGAAGAATGGTCTAAAATTCCAGCAGAGCATTGTAAGAAACTCATTGATGGTTGCCGGAAGCAGTTGGTCGCAGTTATTTTGGCTAAAGGTTGTGCAACCAAGTATTAGGCTGAGGGTGCCAATACTTTTGTCTGGCCCATTTTTGGAGTTTTGTGTGAAATGATCAAAGTTTTGCTTTTTGCTTCATTCTCTTTTGTGTTTTTTCATTTAAGACAAATTAAATGAAGATAATAATACCAAAGAATTTGTGTTTGCAATCATTTTCAGGAAGAAACTGAATATTATCTGACAGAATTGCAGGGGTGTCAATACTTTTGGCCATGACTGTAGCTTTAGATGTTGTGTTTCAGATGCAGCAAAAATACGCAGCATCAAAAACTCACCAAATCTTGTTTTCGTCACACTGCCTGAGGCATGAAATCAACAGGTCAGGGTAAAGTACCGATGGCAATCTATGAATAGCCAGAATAATAAGCATACTGTAAGATTTATAAGGGTCCTACGGAATCTGATTGCATGGGATAACATGAGACTGAGACCAAAGCTGATGTAAATCATTATATTAAGAAGTGAAAGAAAACTAACAGAGCACTTCCTGCAATAGTAATGAAAACACAGCACAATATAGAATGATGCAATTGAAGCAAAACTAACAGAGCACTTCCTGCAATAGTAACAAAACATAGCACAATATAGAATGTCCAGTGAAACTGAAGAGCAGAGTGCGACCACTAATATGAACCAGTCCAACTGTAATATGACGCAGGAGTGCACAAGGCACTAAACGTGAGAGTCCAGAAGTATATATGAGAGGAAGAACACGGCCCTTAAGGAGGAAGTCCAGCTATATTATGGATGAGCATGCACACTGGACTAACGTGTAAAAGTCCAGCACCTAGACGTAGAAGTCCAGTAATACATAGGAGTAGAATTAACAGGGGAAGGTCACCACATGTACTTTTTGAGCTGAAAGTACCGCACAAGTCCTGCACCGCAGCCCATACAAACACAGACCAAGAGGAGATTGTGACGTGATGTCAGGATTCCTTACTGGCCACAGCAGATCCAGAGGCGAACAGGCCTCACTAGAAGTCCAGATAGCAGTTATCGGGGAGACGCACAGGGGACTGTAAGCAGCAGAGCATGGA
This sequence comes from Dendrobates tinctorius, assembly GCF_039654945.1. Lineage (NCBI taxonomy): Eukaryota > Metazoa > Chordata > Amphibia > Anura > Dendrobatidae > Dendrobates > Dendrobates tinctorius. Next base: position 16,355,267 of record NW_027361671.1, on the reverse strand, counting down.
GAGGTGGAGAGCAGAGTAATGAGCAGCAGCAGCAGGGAGACCACCAGTAGACAGGCAGAAGTTCAAGAGCCAACAGCAACAAAATACTCAGACAAAGAGGAACACACGACCCGGACTTAAATCACAAGACAGGAAGTTTCATGACAGGGTGAGATACAAGACTCCATCTTGAATAAGGGCAAACAGGTACAAAGGAAAAATCTAAGTTACTTACCATTAATGGGATTTTACAGAGGCCATGACAGCACCACCTGAGAGAGGGCATCCGCCCACCAGGACAGGAAACCTACTGAATAAAAAGGTGGTAACTCTCCTCTGCATCAGTTTGGTTCCAGAGCACGAGAGGACCTCCAGACAGTTTGTTAACACAACCATCACCAAATACATTATTCTTAACACCCCTAATAGTGCACACCATAAGTGACAAAGCAGGGGAGGGATTATAAGGGTGCTGTCATGGGCTCTGTAAAATCCTGTTAATGGTAAATAATTTAGATTTTTCCCCTTCTCCCATGACAGCACCACCTGAGATTTATATAGCTCAAAGCACTCTAGGGAGAGATCAACGCTTGTAGTACCTTCCTCCCAAAGGTCAAGTCAGCAGACGAGGAAAGATTGAGATGATAGTGTCTATAGAAAGTAGAAGGGGAAGACTATGTGGCCACCTTACATATTTCTTCGATGGACACTTCCCCTTTTTTGGGCCCAGGAGGTCGCCACAGCCCTGGTGAAATGGGCTCCCAGATTTCCTGGCACTGGCCTTCCACTAGAGGTGTAGGCTAAGCTAAAGGTGTCCCTTATCCACCTAGCTATAGTTCCCCTTGTAACACTACACCCTTTCTTGTTCAACTGGAAAGATACAAATAAGGCCTTATCCTTCCTGTCTTGCCTAGTCCTGTCTAGGTAATAAATAAGGGCCCTTCTAACATCTAATGTGTGTAGTCGGTGATCTTCTTTAGATTTTGGTTCACTGAAGAAGGAGGGAAGAACTTCCTCCTATGGAATTTGGAGGCTACCTTTGGGAGGTATGCTAGATCAGGCCTCAACACCACCCTATTCTCTAGCACCTGCATAAAAGGATGACTAACAGATAGTGCCTGCAAATCACTAACTCTACGAGCAGATGTTAGGGCTACTAGGATCACAGTATTCAGTGTCAGTATCTTATCCAGTACCTCTTGTAAGATATCAAGCGGTGACATAGTCAATGCTTCCAGGACCAAGTTCAAATTCCACGGGGGCCATTTTGGGAGTTGGCACAGGCCTAGACCTCTGGTATGCCTTGATGAATTTGACCACCCACCTATCCACAATCATTAGGAGAAAATGCACATGGCACCTAGATGTAGAAGTCCAGCAATGCATAGCAGTAGAATTAACAGGGTAAGGTTACCATATGTACCTTTTGGGCTAAAAGTCCCACACAAGTCCTGCATCGCAGCCCATACAAACACAGACCAAGAGGTCTGTGAGGGTGAGGTGCAAGGGTCGGTTTAACACCTTCCAGACACTTGGCGTAAGTTTACGTCACTGTCAGAAAGGGGTTCCCACAAAATTGAGAAAATATACGTCATTACGATCATACGGGCACAGGAGCTCAGCTTAAGTTGTAGCCAAGACCTGGCTGTCGCTGTCAAAAGCGGTGCTTCCACCATCCCAGCTATTTAACCCCCTAAATGCTGCAATAGATAGTTTATATCCCAGTTCATACCTTTGGGTTTTAATCGATAGTGACAGCAGCATTTATATGGTAGGGAGAGAGAGCTCTCTCTTCCTTCAGATTGGCGCCCCTGCGACGTCATCGTGAGATTGTCATGACGACCTCTGGGTTAGACAGCTATAACAAGCCTGTTAAACCATGCTAAAAGCATGGTCTAAGAAGCTTCTGTCAGAGTCAGTGTCAGGGCTCGCTCACATGAGTGTGAAATGCGACTGAATTTTATTGCATAGCACTCGATCCAGTGTAGTCTATACAATACTGCTTAAGAAAACAATCACAGCATGCTGCAAGTGCATTTGATAGTCAAATTGCGCCCATCCACACAAATCTAAGGGTGAGTGTGAAACATCGGACTGCTTTCAGATATAATCCAGGGCAGTCCAATTACTGCGTATGTAGGTGGGTCGCCCTCACACCCAGGGCAGCGGGGTACCCGGTACCGGGCCGGTGTCAGGGGGAATGCGTCACAGCAGCAGTGACCCGGTCCGTTGCCCTGGGCGCCCAATATCAATGGCGGTGCTGTTAATAGTGTTATAGTTTATTGGAATAGTTCGTGACGCCACCCGTGGTGTTTGGCAAGAAAGATGTTAAGCCAACGCTGCATGCAGATCTGCTGGGACTGTTGACATGTTGCAGCAAAGATGGTATAGCTCCCCACAGGTGGAGCTGTAGTCCCAGGGCAGTGTAGGTGCAATGGATGAGGAGAGGTGCGGAATGGTATAAATGCTGTTACCAGATGTAGCTGTGCTGGAGGTGTTAGCGACGAATGAATGGAGGACACCAGGGCTTGTAGTTTCAACGCTTTACTCACAGTTCGTGGTACCCACTGGTGCCTGCCTCCGTGCCGTGTCCTTCGGGGTAGAGACTCAATCAACCTCCCGGGCAAGTCAGGGTTCTCCTCTCCAACACTCCGCCAACATGTGCCTTTCCTGAACGACTCCTCTATTGTGCCTTTTAATGTGAAGAACTCCAGTACTGTAGTTCTCTGGAATTCCTCCTGTCAGATGTTCCTAGAACCTTACTTGTATGACAGACAGCTGTAGCCTGATCAGGGACCTCCTGGATCCCGGCTCTCTATCTGTGTTGCTGTTTTGTCCCAAGTCTTGGATGGGAGTAGTGCATTTACAGCCAACTACTCCACCGGTGTCTGCTGCAGAACCATAAGTGTCCATACAACCTTGGGGACTGGGCCCCGGCCTTGCGCTGAGAACCTATAGGCAAGGTTCCTCTTCCAACCCACAACTCCTCTCTGTTCTCCTACTCCTTCGTTCCGCGCTGTTCTTCTCTCTCTTATGGAAGCTTAGGTTGCAGATCTATGCCTTTCTCCTTCTCTTCTCTTTCCTGTGCCAGCTGGCTCAGATCACTGAGGCAGCTGCATCACTCTCTCTTCTATCTCTCTTCTAGGGATCTCATTCCACTAAGACCAGTCCTGAGCCTCTCCTGACTTACTGCCTTCCTCCGCCTTGAGCTCCCCTCAGACTGACCTCCTGTCAGCCTGCTCTCCTCTAGACTGAACTGAACTCCAATTCTAAACCTTCCCACTCTTTTATACCTAACTCCACCCACCTCCCAGCACATCTCATGTTATGAAGCAAGGAATCACCAGAGGTGCTCTGCTACCCTATAAGCATGAGCCGCAATGTGATCAGTGCTGAACTATCCTGTGTGTGGGATGCAGGTGTTGGAGTGAGGAAAGGAGTTCCCAATTTACTTACTTGGTGGGGCACTACACCTTAGGAGAAGGTGCAGTACCTCTGTGGTGACTGAGCCTCAGGGGCGCCACATAGGCAACGGAGTAAATGGACAAATTACTTTCTCCGTCTCCTTCGCACCTGTGCTGCGATTCTCTTATGTGAGTGAATTGGAGCTCAATGCACTTACACTCAGCCAGGTCTGGAGATTGGGCTGGCCATGACAGGGATTTGATGTGGTAGTCCTTGATCCACACGTTGATTGACCTAGCTGTGTGGCATGACGCATTGTCCCGCTGTAAAAAAACAGTCCTCAGAGTTGGTAAATATTGCCTGAGCAGAAGTAATCAACTTTTTTCCAGAATAAACTTGTATGAGGCTTGATTCATACGTCCTTCACAAAGAATAACCTGCCCAATTCCAGCCATGATGAAGCATCCCCAGATCATCACCGATCCTCCACCAAATTTCACAGTAGGTGCAAGACATTGTGGCTCTGTCTAACCATTAGATAACCTGGTGTTGGGCAAAGCTGAAAATTAGACTCATCAGTGAAGATTACCTTACTGCAGTTCTCTATAGTCCAATCCTTATGGTCTTTGGCAAACCTTCAGTCTGGCTCTCCTTTGCTTCTCATTTATGAAAGGTTTTTTTCTAGTTTTACATGACTTGAGCCCTGTCTCTAGAAGCCTGTGACAAACTGTTCTTGCTGTGTAATTCACCCCAGCTGCCATTTGCCATTCCTTTTGTAGGTCACTTGATGTCATCCTGCGGTTGCTGAGTGACATTCGAATAAGATGACGGTCATCCTGGTCAGTGAAGAGTCGTTTTCACCCTCTGCTGGTCTGTAGCTTTGTTGTTCCTAGTGTCTGCTGCTTGACCTAGTTGTAATGGACTGTCATCTTAGAAATTTTTAGGATGGAGGCAACATGACGCTCACTGTATCCCTCTGCTAGTAAAGCCAGAATTGAGCCCTTCTTTTACTCCCTCAAGACTTTTCTTTTCAACTCCTTCGACATGGTTAAAAGTTATTTTTTTACTCCTATTCATTTTGGGATATTACTAGCACTTGTTTTGACATTCAGCTTGTCCTATTTCAAGGGGATTGTGAACACCACAGCAGGGTTTTTTATACTTTCCTTCATTAAATAAGATTTGGTTCAGGTGATCACCCAATCACAAGCACATTAAGTAGAATGAGGTGTACTCTGGTGGGAATTCAACTGACACTGGAATGGAATGGCTGTCAGACATATAGAGAAGCTGATTTTTACAAAACTGTGCAGTGGTCTCTTAATTTTTGCCAGAGCTGTAAATCGACAAGCACCAACAAAATGACTCTTCTTACCACACTTCCTCTTTGCGCCGAACTACAGAAGGAGTGGTAAGATGAGTCATCCCTTCCAACTGCATGAGTTCCTCGGTAGGCTCAGCCCTAGCTTCCATTGACCCCTAACTTCCTAAAAATAGATTTGTCTGTTTATGTCTCTGATGTAGACAGCGGTCAAATCGGATAGCTATAGACATGGCTGCCTCTAGGGAAACTGGGGTTTCATGCAGAGCAAAGACATCCTTTACCCTCTCAGAATGCCCCTTTCACAGCTGACTACAGAGCACAGGATCATTCCACCTAGTATCCGCACACCACCCATGGAACTAAGAGCAATACTGCTCCATTAGCCGGTCTTCTTGCTGTAGCTGACATAGATTAGATTCAGCCAGAGAAACATGATCGGGGTCGTCAAAGATAAGACCCAGAGCCAAAAAAAATCCTTGACAATCTAAAGTGACTGGAAATCAGAGAGTAGAGACAATGCCCAGGCTTGAGTGTCACCCTGGAGAAGAGAGATTATGAACCCAAATCATTGCTCTTTGGTACACGAGCAATGAAGACCAAATGTAAAATAAAGTATTCAGGCTTCCCTGAAGACCACAAACTTATCCCAACCCCCAGAGAACCTATCTAGCAAGAATATTTGGCTTCATCAGGGGTTGCCCCTTAGCCACGGGTCTTAAGCCTGGAGTCAATAGGCAAGCTACCTCCAGGCAGAGTTATTGTAGCGCTGCCCTGCCAGAGCAGCTGCAGAATCCATAATAGTTCCAAAAAGGTTGGGCAAGTGATAATGACAAGGGATTGTGGGCACCTTGTTTCCTTGAACTCGGGGTACACTAGTTATCCCTGTCCCTCGGATAAGTTCCATGTGAGATATAGTTTCCAACAGGGGGTTATTTGTTGGGGTTTCTCCTGTTTAGGCACATCAGGAGCTCTACAAACGCGATATAGCATCCGATATCTGTTCAAGCCATATTTTATAAGTCAAATGGTGTTCCTTCTCTTCCAAGCCCTGCTGTGTACTCAAACAGTAGTTTTCCATTACATATGGAGTATTAGTGTACACATGAGAAATTGTACTAAAATTGTATGGTTAGTTTTCTCCTGTTACCATTGTGAAAAAGGAAAAATTTGTTGAAAAATCAACATTTTTGCAGGAATAATGTATGTTTTCATTTTTGTGGCTCACTGTTATAAAATTCTGTGAAGTATCAGTGGATTCAAAGTGCTCACCACACCTCTAGATAAGGTCCTGTAGGTTTTTAGTTTTTCAAAATGGGGTCACTTTATGGGAGGTTTCCACAGTTTATACATGTCATTAGCTCTTCAAACATGCCGTCAGTTATCGATTCCAGCCAATTTTGTTTTCAAAAAGTCAAATGGTGCTCCTTCTCTACAGGCGCCGCCATGCCCTCAAACAGTAGTTTTCCTCCACATATGGTTGTCGGCATACTCAGGAGATATTGCACAACAAATAACATGGTCCATTTTCTCCCTATACCCTTCTGAAAATAAAACGTTTTGGACTAAATCAACATTTTTGTGGTGAAAAGCTAAATTTTTATTTTTTACTTCCACGTTGCTTTAATTCCTGTGAAGCACTTGAAGGGTTAATACATTTATTGAATGTGATTTTGAGGATTTTGAGGGGTGTAGTTTTTTAAATGGTGTCACTTTTTGATATTTTCTGTCATATAGGCCCTTCAAAGTAACTTCAAATGTGATGTGGTTTCTAAAAAATTTGTTTTGCACATTTTGTTGGAAAATTGAGACATTGTTGATCAACTTCTAACTGAAATGAAATGATCCTTATGTAAAGTAGACATATGGTAAATGTTATGTATTAACTATTTTGTGTGATATAACTGTCTGGTTTAAGGGAATAAGTATTAAAAGTTAGACAGTTTAAATTTTTTTTTAATTTTTGCAAAATTTCCAATATTTTCACAAATAAACGCAAAAAATATCCATGTAACCTGAGCCTTTACCACTAAAATAAACTACAACATGTCACAAAAAAGATTCTTAGAATCACTGTATATGTTGATACGTTTCATAGTTATTACCACATAAATTGACCCGGGTCAGAATTGTAACATTTGTTCTGGTCAGGAAGGTTAAAACAAGCTTGATGGTTGAAGAGGTTAAAGGAAGGAAAAAATTGTTTTATAGTTTATGTAATACTTTACAATTAAACATCATAAAGTAAAAAAACCTACCATATATACTTGAGTAAAAGCCGACTAGAGTATAAACCGAGGCACCTAATTTTGCCAGCGGGTACAGTTAAAGTCTCGGCCGCCGGCTCCTGCCTTCTGTGACCCGCAGCTCTGCCACTCACTCTCCTCTGCCGGCCCACTGGGACAATTGATTCGTGTACAAGCCAAGGGGGGGCATTTTCAGCCGAAAAAATGCTGAAAAACTCATCTTATACACGAGTACACTACCGTTCAAAAGTTTATGGTCACTTAGAAATTTCCTTATTTTTAATAGAAAGGCACAGTTTTTTACAATGAAGCTAACATTAAATGATTTAGAAATACACTCTATGCATTGTTAATGTGGTAAATGAGTATTTTAGCTGCAAACGTCTGGTTTGTAATGCAATATCTTCATAGGTATATAGCGGCCCATTTCCAACAAGCATCACTCCAGTGTTCTAATGGAACTTTGTGTTTGCTAACTGTGTAAGAAGGCTAATGGATGGTTAGAATACCCTTGAAAACCCTTGTGCAAGTATGTTAGCACAGCTGAAAACAGTTGGGCTGATTAGAGAAGCTATAAACCTGACCTTCCTTTGAGCTAGTTGAGAATCTGGAGCATTACGTTTGTTGGTTCCATTAAACTCTCAAAATGGCCAGAAAAAAATGACTTTCATGTGAAACTCGACAATCTATTCTTGTTTTTAAAAATGAAGGCTATTCCATGCGAGAAATTGCCAAGAAAGTGAAGATTTCCTACAACGGTGTGTACTACTCCCTTCAGAGGAGAGCACAAACAGGTTCTATCCAGAGTAGAAAGAGAAGTGGGAGGCCCCGCTGCACAAATGAGCAACAAGACAAGTACATTAGAGTCTGTAGTTTGAGAAATCGACACCACACAGGTCCTCAACTAGCAGCTTCATTAAATAGTACATGCAAAACACCAGTGTCAACGTCTACAGTGAAGAGGCGACTCCGGGATGCTGACCTTCAGGACAGAGTGGCAAAGAAAAAGCCATATCTTAGACTAGCTTATAAAAGGAAAAGATTAATATGGGCAAAGGAACACAGACATTGGACAGGGGAAGATTGGAAAAAAGTGTTATGGACAGACGAATCCAAGTTTGAGGTGTTTGGATCACACAGAAGAACATTTGTGAGACACAGAACAACTGAAAAGATGCTGGAAGAGTGCCTGATGCCATCTGTCAAGCATGGTGGAGGTAATGTGATGGTCTGGGGTTGCTTTGGTGCTGGTAAAGTGGGAGATTTGTACAAGGTAAAAAGGTATTTTGAATAAGGAAGGCTATCACTCCATTTTGCAACGCCATGCCATACCCTGTGGACAGCGCTTGATTGGAGCCAATTTCATCCTACAACAGGACAATGACCCAAAGCACACCTCCAAATTATGCAAGAACTATTTAAGGAAGAAGCAGGCAGCTGGTATTCTATCTGTAATGGAGTGGCCAGCTCAGTCACCAGATCTCAACCCCATTGAGCTGTTGTGGGAGTAGCTTGACTGTATGGTACACAAAAAGTGCCCATCAAGCCAAAAAAAACTTGTGGGAGGGGCTTCTGGAAGCATGGGGTGAAATTTCTCCAGATTACCTCAGCAAATTAACTGCTAGAATGCCAAATGTCTGCAATGCTGTAATTGCTGCAAAGGGAGCATTCTTTGACGAAAGCAAAGTGTGAAGGAGAAAATTATTATTTCAAATAAAAATCTTTTTTTTAACCTTGGCAATGTCTGGACTAGATTTTAAATTCATTTGGCAACTCATTTGATTGATAAAAGTATGAGTTTTTATGGAAAACACAAAATTGTCTGGGTGACCCCAAACTTTTGAATGGTAGTGTATATACAGTATATACTTTTTAGTTATAACAGATGTTCACATACTGTACAATAAAAAGTGAATTATAAAAAAGAGAATCCTCAACTGATGACGAGCAGATTTGCTGATATTCGATTTTGTCAGTTCACTCGAATTTGGAAAGGAAATTTGATTAGCTTTAAAGTTGTTTGATGCAAATGGATGTCACTTATTATGCTCTGAGATCTATTGTATTTATCTCTCTAAATCTCAAAGTAAAATAAACGAAGGTTTAAAAAAAATAATTAAAAATTAATACTCTCCACAATGCTAACCTTTCCATTTGCAGCTAAACACCTTCTCCTTTCCATGAAACCTCTTGTTTCTTTCTTCATGTGACATTCACTTTTGGCATCTGCAGTCTATGAAGGGCTTCCCGCACTAAGTGGGCCTCCGATGTCATGACAAAAGTTATGACCTCAGACACACATCATGCACTGCCCAAGGCAATGCATAGCCTCAGAATATGTGTATTGTGACGTCACAATGTGCTTGGGCAAGGTAGAGGCCTACTTGCTGCCAGAAGCCACGTCACTGAGTGAAGGTGCCAAAAGAGGATGTCACTCATGTGTTACAAAGTGAGTGGCAGTTGTTTTATTCCCTTTCCTGGCCATCTACATTTCAGCAAAAAACGATGAAAGAATTGACATGCCACAGATATGGAACTGCTTTGTATCTTGATGGAAAAAATAACCAGCATGTGCATGAAATCTGAGAAATCTTTTTTTTCTTGACACAAAAAAGTACAGCATTTTACTTATCCTGCAAAAGCAAAAGGAAAAAGAAGCAACAAAAACACAGCTCATACACGGGAAAAATGAGAGTATTTTCTGCAGTGTTTCCTCTGACAAGGACACATTTTTGGTGCGGAAGTGTCTGCTGCAAATGCTTAAACGGAGTCTGTCACCCCATTTTAGCCCTATCAGCTGCCGGCACCGCCATCAGGGGCTTATCTACAGCATTCTGTAATGCTGTAGATAAGCCCCCGACGTAACCTGAAAGATAAGAAAAAAAAGTTAGATTATACTCAACCTGGTGTTCGGTCCGGTCCAATGGGAGTCGTCGTCCGATCCGGCGCCTCCCATCTTCATATGATGACGTCGTCCTCCTTGCTTCTCTCTCAGCTCCTGTGCAGGCGTACTTTATCTGCCCTGTTGAGGGCAGAGCAGAGTACTCCAGTGTGCAGGCGCCGGAGCTCTCTGACCTTTCCCGGCGCCTGCGCACTGCAATAATTTACTCTGCCCTCAACAGGGCAGAGAAAGTACACCTGCGCAGGAGCCAAGGGAGAAGGAAGAAGAAGGACGTCATCGTATGAAGATGGGAGGCACCGGATTGGACCATGACACCCACCGCGCCCGACTCCGCCCCCCAGTGAGTTTAATATAACGTGTTTTTCTTCTCTTTCAGGTTTCATTGGGGGCTTATCTCCAGCATTGCAGAATGCTGTAGATAAGCCCTTGATGGCGGTGCGGGCAGCTGATAGGCTGAAAATTAGGTGACAGATTCCCTTTAATGTGAGCATATACCTTTATTATTAAGTGCAGAGTTCAAGTTCATATATGGATGTCAAGGATTGGTATCTTGCAGATCCAACATGCATCTTAATAAAAGATGTACAGTACAAAAAAATCTGAGAAGTCCTCAGAATTTGTCTGCAAATGTTCTCTAGGTTTGCAACATGTCTGCACGAGGATAAGTCCCGGAGTCATGTAACGCCATGTGGAAATCATATGCAGATTATGATACAGAATCTGGCAGGTGTGAATAGACCCTAATACTATACAGTTATCTCCTAAGCCCCTCTAGTGGACAAGAGCATGTTAGTTTTATAAATATGTGTTTAAATGTGTTGCAAGGAATTCAAAGCTCAGTATTAGAATAAACAAAAATAAAAAGATATAAGAAATTAATTTGCACAGAAACGTTCACATATTTAGACAGTAAAAAATGGTATTGAAAATCACTTTAAAGTATTTGTAAAAGACAGGCGGTTGTCAGGTGTCCAGCTACCATAATATTAGCTCAGAAGTAAGCCGTGATAATCAGCGTGTGAAATCATTACCTATGGGCTGCAATCAGATGTGATCTAGATCTTTAATTACAAGAACTGTAAGCTCAGCTTGTAACAGTATCACAGAGTGACAGATGCAGACTCCGTCCTGATTGCAGGGAATGACACAATTATGCTCTGCACTGCCAAAAATAAAGCAAAGTCAGTGAATAATAACATTGGCATCAACTCAATTTTTTTCTCATATAAATTGGTGGAAATGACTTAAATAATTTTCTTTAATCCAGGATATTTTTATATAACTATGGTAATCTATCCCTGTAATTGGGAAAATAGAACTTTATGGTTTCCTAGGCTGCTTAAGAACAGGAAATATGAGGAACTGCTGCTTAATAAAATGAGAAAAAAATGCTAAATATAAATTACAGTAAATCCTACTCATATTTCACTATTACATGTTACTTTTTGAGCAGACTTCTGTCAAATCCATTTTATTCTTATGTCACTTACAATACCACTATGGCTACAGTTCTGCATCAGGCTATGTTCCCACAATGAGCTTTTGGTGACTTTTTGTTGTAGATTTTCTGCACCATTTCTGCACCTTATAGGTACATTAGGTTGCTTGCATTTCTTTTTCATTGCACTTTTGAGCAAAATTTTATACATGCATTTTTATTGCATTTTTTACGCTGTGTTTTTTGTCTCTTTTTGGCATATCATACTTTAAATAAAGCTTCTTTGGTTTTGATACTTCCTGTTATTTGCATTTGACGAAACTTCTCGTATTGACAGGTTCAAATGTAGATTATATGTGATTTTAGTTTTTTACCTGCAGATTTACAGCATCTAATGCAATTCTACGAGTAAAATCCACACAGAAAACTCAGCATACCCACAAGAGAAATTGACATATTGCAGATTTGGTAATTGGTGGTTTCACTGATGAAGAAGCCATATATGTTTCAAAACGCATTGATGCATAAACCGCTTACCATTAAGATTGATATCCGTCATTCTTCTTCCTACAGCAGCGCAGAATTATCTCCTGTTTTTTCCATTGCTTATGCTTCAATTGCTGATCTTGGCTTACAAATACTGATGTAAAATACTGACCAAATGCTGAATGTGTGGATATGTCATTATAGTTTTAGCAAAGTTGAGGGGATTTATAGAATTCTAATGCCCACTGTGCTTTTTTTTAACTCAATGGAAAAAAAAAATAGAAAGGGTTTTCTTTGGGCTATGCAGAGCTACCAAAAACTGGAGAGAAAATAACTTAAATACAAAACTGTTTATTCGAGCTACACGTTTCGGAGCCGATCAAGCTCCTTCCTCAGGCTCATACAATACAGGTAATAAAGGCTAACTAATATACCTTCCACATTGACTTCAAAAATAAAGTTTAATTGTCATACAACATGTTATATTGATTTTAAAATAGAAAAATTAAAAAGGATTAACAATGTCAAAGTTAACCCCTTAGTGACAGAGGCAAATTTTGAAAATCTGACTAGTGTCACTTTATGTGGTAATAACTCTGGAACACTCTGAAAAATTCCAGTGATTTTGAGATTGTTTTTTATACTTTATGATAACGGCGAATTTAGGTAGACAAAACATATCAGAAATTTGACAAAAATGTAAAAAAATTAGCAATTTTCAAACTTTGAATGACTATCTCTTTAATCTAGACAGTTATATCATAGCAAAACATTGATAAATAATATTTCCCTCATGTCTGCTTTCCATCAGCACCATTTCTAAAATATTATTTTATTTTGTTAGCATTTAAGGAGGTTTAAAAATGTAGCAGCATTTTTTCATGGAAATGTACAAAATTATTTTTTAAGGTTTATAAGGTTAAATAAACACACAGACAGAATAAAGACTTTTAATGAAATCAAACACAACACAGTTTTGCCATCTTTACTGTACTCCTAATCCAAGCAATGCCCTCATTCTCCTGTAATAAACATAAAATAATAAACCAACAATATAGCGATAGCGTACCTGTCCTGCGTTCAGTCCCACGCCGTAATCCATATCTAGGCCATATACAGTTTACAACCGTGGTGCTAAGATGTGACCGTCCCAGCTGTAAACCACTGATGAATGAATGAGATGATGCCAGCGCAGCCTCAGTGACTAGCGGTGACGTCACTGATGCTGCGCTGCTTCACAGCCTGACCCGCGCTGAACTCTGCAGCATGGGAAAATGCCTGTTCCTTCTCCCACGCTCCAGAATACAGCACGGGTTAGGCTGGCAGTGAAGGCAGACTCCATGAAGTCAGCGCTTGGCTCTGAAGCAAGCGCTGGCATCATCTCATTCATTCATCAGTGGTTTACAGCCGGGGCAGTCGCATCTTAGTACCTGTCCTGGTTGTACACTGTACATTCCCCAGATATGGATTATGGCATGGGACTGAATGCCGGACAGGCATGGTATATTGTTGGTTTATTATTTTATGTTTATTGCAGGAGAACGAGGGCGTCGCTTGGATTAGGAGTACAATAAAGATGGCAAAACTGTGTTGTGTTTGACTGCATTAAAAGACTTTATTCTGTCTGTGTGTTTATTTAACCCTTTCACAACTATAGGATTAGTAATGGATAGGTGTTTTATTGTCACCTCTCCATTACTAAGTCGGGCTTGATGTCACCTTACAATATAAAGGTGGCATCAACCCCCAACTATTACCCCATATGCTGCCACACAAGGGAACACACAATTTGCATCACAATACTTTCGGGCCATAGAACGTAATGGTGTATGCAGATGCATGCACAATACTGATTTTATGCTTTGCCCACTGTTGGTCAAATCATACTGCGCACGCGCGAAAGGCCATTTGATTGTGCACATGCGGCAACAGTACTCAAATGCAGGAATCACAAGAAAGAAATGCGTAAAGCAAGACAGGAGGGGGTGAGAGAGATGGACAAAAAGCCCCACCCATGAGGCCGGACCGAGCAGATTTACATATACCACAGGAGGAATATAAATATTTATTGATCAAAGGTGAGGAGTCAAGGGGTATCCAAAGTACTGTTATAATGCATAGTTGACACTGAATTGTATAATATTTTTACATGATATGCAAAAAAAGTGATGACAGATTCCCTTTTACAATAACCATATTTAGTGGTTCTCAGTCGCAATAGATAAGATGTCTGTGATGTCTGCCACATTGATGCTTTATTTTCCACAGTCCGCAGTCAAAGGTATATAACACTGATTGCGTATACTAAGCACAGTTTGTGCAACCAGAATTAAATCCTGGTGACTGCTGACTGTGGATTCATGAAAATAATTGATGACTTTACCTGCAGTGAGCACCATTTTAGTTAGCTGAATGTTACCTCTTGCAACGATTATGCCATAGTATTAAAACCACCTGTGTAATACATTAAAACCACTATGTGCTGCCAAAATCGAACTCTGACTGAAATTGTGGTGTAGGTATTCCTATCTCATCCCACGGATGCTGTGTTGGGTTGGCATCTGGAGAATTTGAAGATCAAGTTGAAACCTGGACCTTTCATCATGTTCCATTCTCGAGTTCTGAAATTTTTTTGTAGTGTGACAGGTCACATAATTAGGCTGAAAGAAGCTACTGCCATTAGGGAATGTCATTGCCATCAAAGTAACATCCACATGAATGTCAGGAGGTTCCCCAGAATGTTGTCCAGAGAATCACAGTGCCTCTATCAGCTTGCCCTGACATTTGACAAAATGACCCCCATTAACTTGCCCTAACCATGTACAAAATTAGCTCCATCAGATTTCCCCAACCGTGTACATGATGACCTTCATGAGCCTGCCATAACTGTAATCATCTACATGAAGATCTCCACCAACTTACCCTAATTGTCTACAAGATTACTTCTACGAGCGTGCCTTGGCTGTCTACATGTTGTAAAAGAAAATGTGGTTTATCAGATAAGACTACTTTCTTCCATTACTGAATGGTATAGTTTAGATGCTCACGGCCCCATTACAGATGTGGCTATGCATCCACATAATCAGCACTGCGTGACACCTTTATAAGATCTGCAGTATTCACTTTTTTATAAATTTGTACTACAGTAGCCATTTTGTGGGATTAGACCAGATAAGCTAACATTTAAAAACCAAAAGCAGTGAACTGAAATATAAGTTTAGTGTGTATGCAGCATGTAGGCACATGTTCACACTTGCCACTAAATAAACAAAACCTAAGATAAAAACAAAAATGAGCAAATTCCCTGCAGTAAATTTTGATTAAAAAAATAATAGCCATCCCACGACGACATGGTGACCCTATTCAGGATGATCCTAACTTCTTTAATACTACAGGTTAGGAATGTCCTGAATAGGGTCACCGTGAGGTGGTGGGATGGCTTTTACATTTTATCACCAAGTACCCCTATAGTATTTTCATGCACTATTACTATTTATTTACTTATTTACTACAAGGTATTTTTTCATTTTGTTTTTATCTTAAGTTTAGGCTAAAATTCAAGCCAACAAATATCAGTGAGTCTCCAGGGGTCCGAAACACTGTAGCTGATATTCTGATATTCTGATATACTGTAGCCTATTCTTCATAGATCACTTTTTTAAAAACTAACCACTGAATAGCAGAAGCACCCTGACAACTTCAATATTCTCTGACCTAGTTGCATAGCCATCGTAATATGGCTCCTTTTGTCAAACTGGCTCACATTCTTTCATTTGCTGTCAAATTTGTCCCATCATATGTCAGGTGACATTGAAACAAGCTTATCAACATAGTTCACTTTACCAGTCATTATATATCTATATTTAACTCATGTAGTCCATATGTTTTAACATTGTGTTCCTCTCCTGTTCTCCTTCTCCATTTGTTTGCATCAAGTAACATTTTTCTAAGTTTTCTGTCAATTCCAAAGTGGCATTAAATATACATTGAAATAATGATGATGATGATAATAATAATAATGATAACAATAATAATAATAATAATAATAATAATAATAATCAGAATAAGAAGTAGCAAGAAGTGGAAGAAAAAGTAGAAAAATAAATAAAGCTTGTTGAACAATTGGGGACAGTACTAAACTGTTTATTATTCTTTAGTAGTAGAGTTGAGCGACATTGGTCGGATTGGGTTTCATGAAACAAAATTTGAGTCTAATGAAACTGGTCCAACTAGGGCAAAAAAAGTCAGAGTTTCGTCCGAAACCCAATCCCAATGCAAGTCAATGGGAAATAAAAGTCAGCATTGAGCGGATGACGTTCATCCACTCAATGCCGACTTTTATTCCCCATTGACTTGCATTGAGGTTGAGTTTTGGACGAAACTCCGACTTTTTTTGCCCTAGTTGGACCAGTTTCATCCGACTCAAATTTTGTTTCATGAAACCCGATCCGACCAAAGTCGCTCGACTCTATTTAGTATCTTATTATATTACTATATAATCTGGAAATTCTGTAATCACGCATAGATTTTGGTGATTATAACTTCTTCCTATATTGTAATACATGTGACGATCGTCTGATATAATTTATCCTGACAAATCCAACACAAAATTTAGGGCCAAAGTAAACATCAAATCACTGTTTGAATTATTGAATATTTTTGGAGATTTATGTTTACAATGTGAGAGCAATGTAAAACTAAAACCTAAAATATGTGGATTGGAATTAATTCTTTGGTCATTTATGTTAGCAAGAGCTCAGAAGAGAATCATATTGAAAATTAGGCAATGGAATAAGCAAAATATTTTCATGTTTGTATAAAATATTGTGCATTCCACACAATCTCATTTTCTAGCTTTTCATTGTAAAATAATAATAAAAAAACATTTTTTATTGACACAATGGCCCTGAATGAATAATTGTAATTTCTAAAAAAAAATGGAAAAATTGAATCTAGCAAAGAATGGGAAAATACGGCAATAATTTGACATTTCAGTTGATCTCAAGCTGAAATACAGGCTGATAGAAGTGCACCATACGAGAGCTTGCTCTGTTACTTTGAATGTAATTTTATTTCAAAATGGATCAATTGGTGCATAAAAGTCTGCCGCTGTTTTTTATGGCGGTGACCGCATAGAATAGAACTGAACATAGCACAATCTGTCTAAAACCAGTCAATGGAGACTTTGTACTCGGCACATTATTGTCTCTAATAAATGTTTACAATGTCCTCAATGTGTCTTGTATGTGAGGAAGGCACAGATCCATAAAACATTGTGAACTGTCCAATATTGACTCCACTAAATGCTTGTTACCTTCTGAACAAACTCCACTGATGGATTTATTCTATTTGTTTCTGGACTGACAATCTGTGCTTTTTATTGCATCCCACTAAGTCTCTGGAATCATCACAGCGGAGAGGGAGGTGTCAGGATTTTAGCCGCAGTCAAAAAAGACTTTTAACAACAAACACACTTTGTAATTTTACAATACGAAAGACTCATTCATTATAGTATTTAATATGTTTACCCATTTTGTTAAGTTGCAATGAGGCAGGTTTGCCTTAATCCCCCTTTTTACTGCAGAAGTTTTTCATCTTTTCACCTTAGCATCTCTTTGTTGCAAGGGCCATGTTATTATTATTTATCTGTTATAATATTGAAACATCTAAAGAAAATTCTTTGTGGGGTAGAATGGAAAAACACTGCAATTCCGCCATTTTTTTTCTTTCGTTTTATGTTTCTATGACTTTCCCAGTGCTGTAAAAATTGCAAGCTAACTTTATTCTGTGGATCAGTACATTTACAGATATGCAAAAATGATTTTTTTTATGGTTTTACTATTGTTCAGAAATAACTATGTAAATCAATAAAAATTGCCTTGTCTCACTATATTCTAAGCATAACTATTTTATTTTTTAGTTGATGGGGTACAGTTATTATTGGCACTATTTTGGGGAACAAACAATTTTTGTGGTTATTTTTTATTTTTGGAAAAGCAAGTTGGACAAAAAGTAACACTTCAGGCATGTTTTTCATTTCTTTACCCCACTGAACGTGAGAGAAATCTAAACTATATACTTTATTTTATTAGCTCAGACCAATAGGGATATGATAATACCAAATATGTTTATTTCTTAATTTTTTTTTATATAACAAATAGCAAAAGGTGGAGATGAGAGAATCGATTTGATTTAAATTACATTTTTGTGAATTTTATAACATTTTCTGGTCCTGGTGAAAGGAAACAGTTTGCATGAATCACCAAAAAAGTCTGCTTCCATTTTGTATATTATAAAAACATACCAGAATTGATACAATAGAACAAAATGCATGTTCCCAAATAAAAGAAACTCTCAAAAAAGCTATAGAGAATGCATGAGAACCATAGAGAGTTTAGACATCCTAATAGTAGTATAGATAGGCCTTAAAGGTATATCTGAATGTTAAAGACTTGCTATGTCAGAAAGTACAAAATATCTTTATAAATCAAAAATAGTACACACAAACAAGATAGTGCAAGTAATAAAGTAATTCCATACAGCAAAAATCATTTTATACTGAAAGACTGTCACGATCCATTTTTGCATCCGTGGCAGATCTGGATTCTCACATTAAAACTTTTTTCCTTTCAGGCCTTTGGGGGTTAATATCAGTTTTTCCCTCGGTGGCCGCTGGTGTAATTACATTGCTGCTGAATTTGCTGACGCAGGTGGTGACCACTCTTACCATCCTTTAAAAGGTCACCTGATGCATTAGCTGATCGTAGGTGTTAGAGGTCATTCTGCAGCGACCACTTTGGGAGAAGGAGCTTTCTGGGAGCGGTGGTGCCTCAGCTGTTCATGGTGAATCTGGTGTTGTGATCCTGCTATGCGGTGCTTTACTTGAGAAAGCTAAGTGTTGTTTGTCTTTACCTTGCTTGTCATATCTTCCCTTGGTGTTGTATTAGTGCAGCGATGGGATCAGTGCCTGCACTTAGCAATTCCATACTTAGGGATAGGTGCAGGGCAAGCGAGGGCTAAGATATCCTGCTCGGCGATGGTTTGAAAGAAACCATATAGAGATGTCAGGATTGACCAGGGCACTGTTAGAATCTGCTCAGTTTGTGATTATCCACCATTTTCATGTAGTGTTCTGGCTGCTAGTCCTTTTCCCCTGTTGCTGGGTTTTGCCTTTGGTCAGGTGATTGTATCACCCTTTATTAGCTTGCACCTGTCTCCCATTCCTTGCTGGACAACAGTGTTAATCCGCTTGAAGTCTGGCTTGGAGCCTTGCTTTGCTTTCTGTGTGTTTAACTAGTGCAGTTCTGGGAACCCCGGTTCTGCTAGTCTTAGTTTTTTTTTTCAGTTTGTTTCTGCAGCTTTCTTTGTGTTTTCTGTTAGGAGGTGACCTGTTTTGTACCCAGTCCTTATATGTTTCTGGGACCCCCTTCCCCCTATCTATAGGTCTTCGCTTGAGATTAGCCTAGTATCGTCGGTGGGTCTATTCACAAGGAATGGGTCACCCACTCCATCGTAGGGCATCAGCCTAGTCGCAGTGCAGGGTCAGTTTTCCCCCTCCTACCCTAGTCCTGTGCTGCAGAACCATAACAGTTTGTCCAGCCTGAGAAAGTAAATAAAAAAAAACCTCCCGGATTCCTGCAATATGAACAGCATTCAAGATCTCGCTCAACGCTTGCAACAGTTAACGTTGAAAGTTTCCGGCTTACAACAGCACGTGAGTAACTGCCCAGGGGTCCACCCCAAATGGATGCTTACTTTATTTTCGGCTTAGACCCAGGTCTTCAGGAGCTGAATTACAGCATATGGGGATTATTATGTCTTTATTGCGAGGGGAGCCGTAAGTTTGGGCATTTTCATTGCGTCCAGATGACCCTTGTTTAATGTCAGTAGAAGCATTTTTTTCTGCTATGGGGTTAATTTATGATGATCCGCATCGGGTCACAGCTGAGGCAAAACTCAGACAGCTGAAACAGGGTTCTGGGCAAGAAACCGCCATAATGAGGCTTCGCTCCCCAGTGTATACAGGTACTTGGCTAAGTGTCTCTGGCCTAGTCATCTGCATCTCACTGCGCAAGCAGGGTACTGGCAGTCTGTCATCCACCTAAAGTGGACCTGTATGCAGGGAATCTGTTAAGTAAGCCTGAGCCCACGGGATGCTCTGCTTTCACAGCTGACACTGCATCCGACTGTCTCCTTAGCTTTCCCACCTGGACTCTGCCTCTTTTCCCGCACGCAGTGCTTTTTAACCCGGCCCGACCTACTGTAGTCACATGCAAGGGTTGGTCCTTGTCTGAAAATCTTCCCCCCTGCAACATTGATGACAGTCCCGGCAGTTCCAGAACCAGTGCGAGAAAGATATACCCGATCTTGTTCTTCTTCTTACACACCCATAACTAGTTACTACCAGTTACCATCTGTTTTTATGATGACGTCACTTCGAGGTTACTAAAGCTGTGTTTGTGTTTGCAAGGCCTCACAGACTCATAGTGTTACACATGTATTTTCAGGGCAATTGAAGGCTTTGCAGTATTGTGATTCACAACATATTTATTAGCTGCCTAAGTTGTTGGGGAAAATTTTGTTGAATTTGGTGAGTTTGAATTTCAAAAGAATCAATCATCTCAAGGAAAATAGATTGATTTAAGCTATTGCATTTTGTGATTTTTTTTAACTTTTATTTTGTTATAAACATTCTGGATAGTTTTTCAGTTTCTCTGCAGGATTTGACCTGCACTGCAACATTTCTGTGTCACTTTCTATTTTCCTGTAATTTTAAAAAATTAATTGCTACCTGTCTTAGTTCCATCAGGGGACTAGAACCTGCAATAATTTGGTAAATGGTAAAATACACCACAACACTTCAATAATGCAATGTATTTTCTGTCAGAAATCTCCATGAAACTCTGGACTAATAGGACTATTAGCAAAGCAGACACAAGGGCCTTCATTAGTCCCATTCTGTGTTATCCGATTATGCTCTAGGTCATCAATATGCCCCGCGTATTGCTTATGTATTCTGAATTCATTATACCGATATACTGATACTGTTTTCTGTTGAAGATGTAATATGGATGTATCCATGTTTTATAATTTTTCCATCGATTTTGACATTTTGTTTATGGAAATATAAGGCACACTACTTTTTTTTATGTCCATATGATAGATGAACATTGGCGCCCTATAATTTCTACTGTAAACATGGACTTAACATAGACTAGACCGGTCTGTCATATTCTTCTGGTTGTTTCATTATTGGGACAGGAATCTCCATGTACATGAAGAAAATATGTCATTTACATTATTACTGATATTATTACTTTTAGAGAACCATTGATTCCATGGTGCTTTACATGTGAAAAGGATTAACATGCAAAATAGAAATTTAATTTACAATTAATAAAATAACAGTAATAGGCTAGTACAGAGGGGGGAGGACACTGCCCTTATGGGTTTACAGTCTACAGGGTAATGGGGAAGAAGACAGTAAGTTGGGGGTGGGTTGCAGAATCTCCGTTGGTGGTGAGGTGACAGTGGGGTCATTGCAGGCTCTAAGCTTTCTTGAAGAGATGTATTTTCAAGTTCTGTCTGAATGTATAGAATGTTGAAGACAATCAGATGTGTTGGGGCATGGACCTCCAGAGGATGGGAGATGCTCAGGAAAAGTCTTGAATCCAATTTGATGAGGAACATATGAAAGTGGAGAAGGAGGTCTTGTGAGGACCAGAGATTATGCGTGGGAAGAGATAGTAGATTAGCTTGGCAATATACAGAGGATACAGATTTTGGACAGCTTTATAGATCAATTAAGAGATTTGCACAGCAGAGAAGTGGGTGTGTAGCAATGGGAGAGTTGGATAATGAGGCATCAGAGTTATGAATGGACTAGGAAGGTGCAAGAGTATTAATTGGCAGGCCACTGAGGAGGATATTGCAATAGTTGAGGTGGAAGATTATGAAGGCATACAATGACATTTCAATATGTTGAAGGTTGAGGAAGGGACGAATTCTGGAAATATTTTGGAGTTGGAGGCAGCAGGATGCGCTAAGAAGTTGAATACTGCTGTCCTGCCTCGCTCACTTTTCCCTGCTTGCTGTCAGCCTCCAGGTTTTCATTCTTGTCTTATTGACCTGCCTCCCCCGCCCGAGATTTTGTACAGCCTTCATTTCTCAGGGTCATCTCTACAGAGCGTGCAGTGAATGTGCAGTGCACCATCATCTCAAAAAAATGAAGAAGAAACAACACATTTTAAAAAAATATGAAAATTCACATCACCCCCATTCTCACCAATAAACATAAAAACAAAAATACAAGTCCAATCTATTAAAATATAAATTATATATGGTAGATGTCATAAAGACCAAAAAATGTAAAACACCAAAATTGTGTGTTTTCAGTCAGTACACCTCCCTAAAAATAAAAAAGCAATCAAAACATCGCATGTATCTCAAATTGGTATCCGTAAAACTGTCATGTAACCACCAAAAAAACAAACCCTTTCACAGTTCATTGGTTGGAAAAAACTAAAATGTTACAGGTTTCAGAAAATTGTGACAGAAAGCAAAATTGTATTTTTATAAACTTCTGATTTTTTCACCACTTAAATCAATAAAAAAAATCTATGCAAGTGCGTTGTCTTCATATTCTTACCAATCTGTAGAATCGTGCTGACAAGCTATTTTATTAGCTCAAATACTCATTATGTTTTGTACATAATAATTTGGGACTTACTTTTTTTTGTAGCTCACAGTTATTTCATATCAATAATATCCATTTCCTTGTACCTCAAAGTGTCACCAATATATTTGTCCATGTAACACCAAGTTATCTGATGTCATTAAAAACTTCCTTATACTGTACCTCCCAGTGATCTGATATCACCAATATCTGTATCCTTGTTCCTCCAAGTGACCCAGTTATCATTATCCAATGTCATCAATAACTTTCTTGTACTGTACCTCCAGTGATCTGATATCACCAATATCTGTGTCATCGTAGCCCGTAGTGACCTGATGTCCATGTACCTTACAGTGAGCTGATGTTACCAATGTCTGCATGTGTATATTTCAGTAACCTCATGTCTTTAAAATCTGTGCTTTGTACCTTTCAGTGATTTGATATCACCAATATGTGTATCATTTTACCTGTAAATGATTTGATGATGTCTATCCTTGTATATTTCTGTAATCTCATGTCTTTGAAATCTGTGCTTGAACCTTCCAGTCATATGATCATGTCACCTATATGTATCTTTATATCACCCAGTGATCTGAAGTCACCAATATATGACCTTGTACCTATTCATGATCTGATGTCACCAGTATCTCCCTTGTACTGTACACTCAAATGATTTGATATTACGAGAATCTATCCTTTTTCTTTCCAATGTTCTGATGTCAGTGAAATCTTTTCTTGTACTCTCCAGTGTTCTGATGCCACATATATCTGTATACTTGTTCCCCCAAGTGTTCTGATGCCACAAATATCTGTACTTGTGACGTATACTGCGATGACAGGTAGGTTACCTGTCGTCACAGTGCTCTGATGCCACTGGGTCGCCCTTACACCCAGGGCTGTGGGGTACTCGGTACCGGGCCGATATTTCACAGGGAAGTGTCACAGTAGCGGTGACCTGGTCCGTGGCCCTGGGCGCCCATTGTAAATGTTCAGTGTGAATGTGTAAGTCGTGACGCCACCTGTGGTGTTCAGCAATGTAGATGTTAAGCCGACGCTGCAGACAGTTCCTCTGGGACAGATGGTGTGGTGCAGCAGTGATGGTATAGCCCTCCACAGGCAGGGCTGTAGTCCGGGGGCAGAGTGGATGTAGCAACACTTAGATGGTGCAGTGTCGGGCGCAAGGGATGCAGCAGTGCTGGGCAGGTTGACGCAGGAATAAGTGGAGGACAACAGGGCATGTAGTTCCAAAGCTTTACTCACAGTCTGTGGTGGCTCAAGAGCCCACATCGGTGCCGTGTCCTCTGGGTCAGGAGTCCAGCCAACCTCCAGGCAAGATGAAGCACACCTTTCCAACACTCGTCCGACTTATGTGCCCTTTCTGAACGTCTCCCTCTTAGCGCCATTAAGTGAAGTACTCCTAGTACTGAGTTACACTGGAGTTCCTCCTGTCCGATGTTCCTATGAACTCTACACATTATCAAATACTGCACATTACAACTTCAATAATTCTTGTAAGTGCTGGACACCTCTCCCAGCCGGGATCTCTTGCAGTGTCCTTTGATTGGAGCTATGCTCCAGGTGAGGTAGTCCTTATCTTCAAAAGGTCTATGTAAAACCAAAAGAGGGCACCTAAAGAGGTGCAACTATTAACAAATACAGTTCTGCATCATTCAGCGTCCATGATCTCCACAGTTCAATATCAAAAAGGCTGCCAATAAAACTGGGCAACAACAATAAAAATGATAACCAAAAATAGGAAAAACAAAAACTGGGAAAAACAGGCACAATGGTGCTAATACCCTCCAGGGTAACAAAAGTTAGTTATTTGCTTTAATGTTGGTGGGCCCCACCTGGGGTAATGGAAGCTGGTTCCCTTAGTGGCTGCTTCCACGGAACAATTTATTGACCTCCTCTTCTTGCTGTTTACCCACAAATTGCATATACTCTTCCTCCTCTTCCCGGGACCTGCTTCTCCCCCTGTGGACAAGGGTGCCACCACTGGGGTTTCAGGTGTATCCCCCCATGGTTCAGCATCCCGGTCCCAGACAAGGTCCAGCACGACCTGTTCTGACGTTGCCACGGGCGTACACCCCTGGGCTTTCCCAGGTGCATGGACAGCAGACGTACCTGGGGCCTCCTGGCAATGTTCCAGTGCAGGCCTGAGACGGTGGGTAGCTGCAGGGTGTCCACAGGAGTGGCTCATCTGGGTGCTGGCGGTGGTGGAGCAGATGGTGGCTCCGGGTATGCCGGGGCCTCCGGTGGGACCTGCGCAGCCGCGTCAGGTCCAGGCGGGAGCACGGTCTCAGCTCCCGGGCCCTCCAGTGACTCTTCCGGACAGGCCGCAACCAGCCGTACGGACAGCGTAGAGGTATAGACTTGTGCTGCCTGAGGGAAGTCTGGTGCAGCAGGGGCATGTACCGACGGGGAAGGTACCGTGTCCGGAGGAGCCGGTGGTGTAGGCCCCTCCTGGGTGCGCTGCCCGCCCAACCTCTGCAAGACCTCCCACCTCAGTCACAGATGGGCTGTCAGCTGGGCTATTTCCTCCCTCAGCTGCCGGCGGTTCATTGTGGAAGCCTGATCGGAGCCTTTAGTTGCTGCGCCTGGGAGATTCAGCTCAACCTCCCTTTGCTCTTCAGGCCTCCTTTCTCCTTCCATGATGGCATCTTCTCTCTCTCCTTCTTCCTGTCTCTGCTCTTTTCCCGCCACTGGCTTCCGCTCCCCCTTCTGGGGGTGGCGTCTTTTTCCTACTCCTCCATACCAGGCCAGTATACGAACCCCTCGGGGGGTGGGCCATGTTGCCGTCGCATAGAAGTTCAGACGGGGAGACCCAGAACCGTTTGTGGTCTTTTCTTAGGACCACCCATATTATCACACCCCTCTTCTCCGCACCAGCGGCCATTTTTAGCATTTATTTTACAGTCTATCAAATTGGGTCTTCTGCACATTTCCACAATCTTTTAAGCTCAATAAATCATAGGCACACAGAACCTGATGGCACCAGGTTTAGTCATCCTGTTCGTAACGCCAAAAATGGGTCGCCCTCACACCCAGGGCTGTGGGGCACTCAGTATCGGGCTGGTATTTCACAGGGAAGTGTCACAGTAGCGGTGACCCGGTCCGTGGCCCTGGGCACCCATTGTAAATGTTCAGTGTGAATGTGTAAGTCGTGACGCCACCTGTGGTGTTCGGCAATGTAGATGTTAAGCCGACGCTGCAGACAGTTCCTCTGGGACAGATGGTGTGGTGCAGCAGTGATGGTATAGCCCTCCACAGGCAGGGCTGTAGTCCCAGGGCAGAGTGGACGTAGCGACACTTGGTGCAGTGTCGGGCGCACGGGATGCAGCACTGCTGGGCAAGTTGACGAAGGAATAAGTGGAGGACACCAGGGCATGTAGTTCCAAAGCTTTACTCACAGTCTGTGGTGGCTCAAGAGCCCCCATAAGTGCCGTGTCCTCCAGGTCAGGAACCCAGCCAACCTCCAGGCAAGATGAAGCACACCTTTCCAACACTCCTCTGACTTATGTACCTTTTCTTAACGTCTCCCTCTTAGTGCCTTTAAGTGAAGTACTCCTAGTACTGAGTTACACTGGAGTTCCTCCTGTCCGATGTTCCTATGAACTCTACTTGTATGGCAGACAGCTGTAGCCTGCTTCGGGGACTCTCTGCTTCTAAGTCCCGGCTCTCTATCTAGTTGCTGTTGTGCCCCCAAGTCTTGTGTGGGAATAAAGTGATGACAAACTTCTATTCCTCCCGTGTCTGTTGCGGGACCATAAGTATCCAAACAACCTTGGGGACCGGACCCCGGCCTTGAACCTAGAACTTGAGAGGGGTTCTCCTCTAACCCTCAATCCTCTGTTCTCTTCCTCTCCTTACGTTCCGTACAAATCCTTTCCTTCTTATGGAGAGTCAGGCTTTCTTTCAGTGTTCCTTTCCTGTGCCAGCGGACCCAGATCACTGAGGTCGGCTGCAGCACTTTCCCTCCTTCATCCCTCTCAGGGGATCTCCTTACACAGGTCCAACCTCATCAGACTCCTGTGACTAACTCTCCATATCCTATCCTCTTCCCGCTCTTTAGTGCAAACTAAACTCCACCCGCCTCCCAGCACGCTTTGTGTTCCAAGCAGGGAGCCACCAAAGGTTGCTTTGCTATACTACTGTGTTGTGTGGGATGCAGGTGTTGGAGCGTGGTCAGAGGTCTCCACTAGTGTTGAGCATTCCGATACCGCAAGTATCGGGTATCGGCCGATATTCACTGTATCGGAATTCCGATACTGAGTTCCGATACTTTTAGCATATCGAATACCGGAATCGGAAGTTCCCATAATGCTATGAACCAGTATGATTTGATTCAGCCAATGACAATCCTCAGAAGTGTGGGCACATCCTGTTAGGCATGCAGGCATGTTAAGTAATGGCATGGCTGTGATTGGCTGCTGAAATGATGTCATGATGCACTATAAAGCCGCCGCCGCCGCAATTTCTGGTTCACTCTGCTGTGAATTCAGTTAGGGACAGGCTGCTGTTCAAGACTGTGAGGGACAGTTAGAGATAGTGATTTTCACAATCATAGTGTGCTTTACCCAGGCTACATAATCCACCACTGTAGATTTCTTTTGCCTTGCAGCAGTGTTCACAGCTGTCTGCAAGGTCTGTGTGAGTGCAGCTCACACTGAGTAGTGCATCCTGCAGCCACGTCTGGTTGTAGACCGCTCAGCATGTGTCACTGCCTCATACATATTTTTCTTTTTTTGCTGCTCATTTTTCATTCTCCTATTAGTGTGCACTGTGCATCCATCCGTATCCATATACGTTGGTTGCAAACACTATAAGAGTAGACAGCGGAGCCTCTCTGCAGCCTTTCAGTGCTAGTGCCCAGTTTGCTGCACTGTTCACGACTGTCTGAGAGGTCTCTGTGTGTGAGTGCAGCTCATGCTGAGTAGTGTGTCCTGCAGCTACGTCTGGTTGTAGGCCGCTCAGCGTGTGTCACTGCCTCACACATATTTTTCTTTTATTGCAGCTCATTTTTTATTCTCCTATTAGTGTGCATCCATCCGTATCCATATATGGTGGTTGCAAACACTATAGGAGTAGACAGCGGAGCCTCTCTGCAGCCTTTCAGTGCTAGTGCCCAGTTTGCTGCACTGTTCACGGCTGTCTGAGAGGTCTCTGTGTGTGAGTGCAGCTCATGCTGAGTAGTGTGTCCTGCAGCTATGTCTGGTTGTAGGCCGCTCAGCGTGCGTCACTACCTCACACATATTTTTCTTTTATTGCAGCTCATTTTTTATTCTCCTATTAGTGTGCATCCATCCGTATCCATATATGGTGGTTGCAAACACTATAGGAGTAGACAGCGGAGCCTCTCTGCAGCCTTTCAGTGCTAGTGCCCACTTATCTGCACTGTTCATGGCTGTCTGAGAGGTCTCTGTGTGTGAGTGCAGCTCACGCTGAGTAGTGTGTCCTGCAGTTACGTCTGGTTGTAGGCTGCTCAGCATGCGTCACTGCCTCACACATATTTTTCTTATATTGCAGCTCGTTTTTTATTCTCCTATTAGTGTGCATCCATCCGTATCCATCTACATTGTTTGGTTGCAAACACTATATAGCAGTAGATAGAGGAGCCTTTTTTCTGGCTTGTGCCCTTCAGCTCCAGCCAGATTAGTATTCCCCTATTTTTTGGAGCCTCATCTTTTGCATTGTAGGTTACCTTCCTGCATTGTAATAGCTCCAAAAAGTTTGTGATACTATCGCTTTCAAATCTTTTGTCACATCCTTTTAGATTTTTAAAAAAAGCAAAAAACAAAATAAAGTTCACCAAACACTCCATTTGACAGTTGTGTAGGCCACATTAGCTCCTATTAAAGTGTAGTCCACACACACACTTCATAAAATTAGTGTTTCTTATACCTGTTACCAGCTGTTCAGGAATAAGCACACTAAGCCCCCCCTTTGTACTTTTCTGCCTATCTTTATCAGTCTACCAAGATGAAGAAGGCAGGGAGTAAGGCACGTGGGCGCGGGCGTGGAGTTTCAGCAGGGAGAGGACGTGGGTATTCTGCAGGGAGAGGACGTGGGGATTCTGCAGGGAGAGGACGTGGGGATTCTGTGCCTGCTGCGGGCACCAGTGAGTCAGCATCCCCCAGTTTTAGCAGGCAACAGTCCTTTATGCGCAGCTTTGTAGGACCTCGCCGTACCCCACTGCTGCGGGAGGAACAAATTGAAGCCATTGTTGGATGGATGGCAGCTAACGCATCGACTTCAATGACTTCCACATCCTCTCAGGGCCAGAGCACTGAAGAGCAACCATCTGTCTCTTCACCACCTGCCAAAGTGCCCAGGCAGTCAGAGAGCCCTGGATAGGAGCCATCACAGTCTCTACTTCTGTTCTCTAAATCTGTTGGCTTGGAAAGAGGGGGCCAGTCAAGCAGCATTCAAGAATGTGAAGAAGAGGGAGTATGCAGTGATGCGCAACTTCTTTGTCCCTCTGAATCTGAGAGGCGGGTGGGCCAGTGCCTATGGTCAGCACACCTCAGTACGCATCAGATGATGACGAGACTCAGGTGCCACTTTCTGGTGCGTACGGTGCTGGCGAGACAACCCAGGAGAAGCAGGTGTTTGAAGAGGGAAGTGTAGATGATAAGGTCCTTGACCCATCATGGCGTGAGGAACAGGAAGGTGGTGGGAGCAGCTCTGAGGAAGAGATTCCCTGAATGGCCAAAACAGGAGGGAGAGGGAGGGGGCAGACTTGGTTGCCTGTAGCCTCCACTTCGGCATCCGTTGGGAGCATTCCTCTTCCAAAAGACAAGACGGGCGCTCCCAAGACTTGCAGTGCGTGGTCCTTTTTTGACACAGTTGCAGATGACATTTGCTTTGTCAAATGCAAGCTGTGTCATCAGAAAGTCAAAAGAGGGAAAAATATCAGCAACCTCAATACCACAAATATGCGGAAACATGTGCGGACCAAGCACGAGATGGAGTTACACAGACACACTGAAGACGTAGGCCAACGTACAGCACCACCTCTTCAGCTCGTGTTGGGGCCTCTTCCTCTAGCTCACACACAGCTGGTTCGGCTTCCTCACAGGATCGCCAAGGAAGAACCTCTGGCACTGTTGTCCGGAGACCCAGTGACATTCCACCCACAGCACCACGTTCCCAGTCATCCTCACACTCCCAGGCCACTCTACAGCCATCGGTAGCACAGGCATGAGATAAAAGGTGGCCATACTCGGCAAACCATCCCCGAGAACAGGCTCTGAATGCTGGCATTGCCAAACTACTGGCCCTTGAAATGCTCTCATTCAGGCTTGTGGAGACTGACACCTTCCGGAACTTCATGGCATTGGCAGTCCCACAATACACTGTGCCCAGTCGCTTTTATTTCAGCAGGTAAGCCGTCCCTGACCTGCAAAAGCATGTGGAGGGAAAAATAAAACATGCGCTACTAAACGTCAGTAAGCAAGGTCCACCTGACCACCGATACGTGGACCAGTAACCATGGACAGGGACGATACCTTTCCCTCACTGCCCATTGGGTCAATGTTGTGAATTCAGGTACAGATCTGGAGAGTGGCGCTGTACATGTTCTGCCAACTCCACGGATTGCAGGAATCCCGTCTGTACACATTGACTCCTCCTCCTACTCAAGTTCCTCAGAAACAGCGCTGCAGGAGCCTGTTACGACCGATATGAGCACAGCCATGGCCAAACGTCAACAGGCCGTACTCAAATTAATTTCTTTGGGGAATCGAAGCCACACAGCCCAGGAGCTCTGGAATGCCATCAAGCAGGAGAGCGACTTGTGTTTTGTGCCAGCGAATCTCCAGACAGGCTTGGTAGTGTGTGACAATGGCCGAAATCTGGTGGCAGCTCTGGGCCTAGGTAACCTCACTCACATCCCATGTCTGGCACATGTGCTCAACTTGGTCGTGCAGCTTTCTGAGGGACTATCCGGATCTTGATGCACTGCTGCACAAGGTCCGCATAGAGTGCGCTCACTTGCGGCGTTCCAGCACGGCAAGATCACGCCTTGCTGCTCTGCAGTGCCGATTACGCCTTCCAGAACATCGCATCATATGTGACCTACCCACCAGGTGGAAATCAACGTTACATATGTTGGAGCGGTTGTGTGAGCAGCAGGCAGCAGTCATGGAGTACCAGCTGCATCAGGCGCAAACAAGTCGCACTGTGCACCGGTCACACTTCAGCACCACTAAGTGGGCCTCCTTGAATGACATCTGCCTCGCTTTGCGTGCCTTCGATGATTCCACGCGGATGGCGAGTGCAGATGATGCACTAGTCAGCATGACTGTCCCCCTTATCTGCCTGCTTCAAAAAACACTGCAAGCACTAAGGAAGGAGGTTTTGGAAGAGGTGGAGGATGAGGAGTCACAAATGCCATCTGGTTCTGGACAGTCTGCGCTACATGGTTCCTCACAAAGGCCTAGGAAGGGGACACTTTGTGAGGAGGATGAGGAGGAATCAATGGAGGAGGAAGACATCTCTCCAGAGGAGGGAGGTACGCAATGCTCTAGTCAGTATGTACAGCGAGGGTGGGGTGATGCAGAGCAGGCAGAGATGACGACTCAAGCAGGGGACAGCGTTTCTTTGGCAGTTGGGAGTCTGCAGCACATGGTTGATTTCATGCTGCAGTGCCTGAGAAACGACCGCCGCATCGCCCACATTCTCACCACGGCTGATTATTGGGTGTACACCCTCCTAGATCCTCGCTACCGGGACAACTTACAAAGCCTCATACCACCGTTGAACCGGAAGCGTAAAATGCGGGAGTACCAAGACTCACTGGTGCAGTCCATCATGTTCTCCATTCCACCCGACAGCAGTGCTGCTAGTGCTTTACAAAGCAGCTCTGTGTGTCGAAGGCAGTGGAGGAAGCTCTGCACAAAGAGGGAGCAGAGGCAGTGCCTCAGCATAAGGCAAGACCAGTATGGCCCAAATGTGGCAAAGTTTTGTGTGTCAGCCACAAATGTCTTCACCATCACAGACGGCTCCAGTCAGCAGGAGGCAACGTTTCCGTCAGATGGTGACAGACTATATGTCTTGCCCTGTCAGTGTACTCCCAGATGGCTCTTCCCCCTTCAAGTTTTGGGTCTGTAAGCTGGATACATGGCCAGAGCTTAGCCAGTATGCATTGGAGGTGCTGGCTTGCCCTGCTGCCAGTGTAATATCGGAACGCGTCTTTAGTGCAGCAGGTGGTGTACTAACAGACCGTCGCACGCGACTATCCTCTGATAACGTTGACTGGCTTACTTTTCTGAAAATGAACAAGACCTGGATCTCGCCAGAATTTGCCAGTCCCCATCCAGAATAAATAATTGGTTGGCAACAGTATCCAGGTCTCCTGTTGTGTTCATGCTTCAACCACCTGAACTGTAATCCCTGGGCTTCAACACAGCCAGTTGTCGCTCAGAAGTGCCGTCTGCACAGAGAAAAACACTAGCTCCTGTGTTAGTGGGGTTCAGTAACGCCAGCTGCTCCCCTGCTGTGTGGACGGGAAAGTCTCCTGCTCCCTCCACAATCGAACTACTACTGATTTTTAACCATGCTCCACTTAGGCCTCTGGCTCCACTGTCTCTAGTATTTCCCCTTGCCTCCAACCCCGCCAGTTGCTGCTCTGAAGTGGTGTCTGCACAATCCACACTTGTTTGTTATGATTGAGTCACCGTAGGAGGCAAAAACAGAAATGCTAGCTAAGACCAGAAAACCAGAGAGGTTGGCAGCTATCGGATTGCAGACCCCTGATCCTATCCACAACAATTAACAGTAGCCGTGGGGGGTTCCTACGATGCCCTAGACCCCTCAATCACAGCCGGAGAATTAAATAGGCCTAAAGAAAGAAAGGGGAAATCTAAACTGCCCCAGAGCAGACCCCAAAGCAATAGGCAGCCCCCAACATATAATGACGGTGAAGCAAGATGAAGACACTAACACAGACAGATAGACTGAGCAAAGACGGGGCCCAAGCTAATTAGATAGGAAAGGACAGGAAGGCTGCTGTCTGCAATCCGTGAAAAACCCTATGAAAATAAGAGCCAACAGACTGACAGTGAAAAAGGCCCTGAAGACGCTAGGCTTCAAAAAAGCTATGTCAGTACTCAGGAATATTCTGAAGACAGAGCAACCGGCAAAAGGAGATTCAGCTCACCCCAGCAGGGAAAGGAGAATCCAGAAAAGCAAGGAAAACAAAAACAAAACACAATTGCAAACAGGCAAAGCAGGAAACTTAGCTTTAGAGGAGCAGGAATCAGACTGGTGTCCTAGAAGTCCACAGAGAAATCACCCACAGGGCAGAAGGGCGTCGGCAGCCTTATATCCAGTCCGTGACTTCACTCAGCCAGTCTTCCTCATCAGGCTCAGGTGCCTGATAATCAGGCTCATTACCTTCCTTTACCAGAATAGGGAGTTCACCAGACCTCAGTGGCGATGGGGAAAATGAACTCACAACAGTACCTCCCCCTTGAGGAGGGCTCACCGAACCCTCAACCACGCCACCAGGGCGATCAGGGTGAGCCCGATGAAAGGCACGCACCAATCTTTTGGCATGAATATCAGAGGCAGAGACCCAGGAATTATCCTCCTGACCATAACCCTTCCACCTAACCAAATACTGGAGTCTCCGTCTAGCCAGACGGGAATCCAGTATTTTCTCTACCTCATATTCCATGTTACCTTCAACCAATACAGGGTCTGGAGGTGCCACCCCAGGAACAACTGGTTCAACAAACCTCATCAACAAGGACTTATGGAACACATTATGGATTTTAAATGTGACAGGAAGAGCCAAACGAAAAGAGACCGGATTAATAATCTCCAAAATCTTGTAAGGTCCAATAAATCTAGGCTTAAACTTAGGAGAAGCCACCTTCATAGCAATATTTTTTGATGATAACCACACCATATCACCAATCTTAAACTGGGGACCAATGGTCCTATGTCGATTGGAAAACCGCTGGGCCTTTTCCTGGGAGAGAGATAACTTATCCACCACTTGGTCCCAGATCTGGTGCATTCTCTCCACCACTGTGTCAACACCTGGGCAGGCAGAAGGCTCCACCTGCCCTGAAGAAAATCGAGGATGAAACCCAAAATTACAAAAAAAAGGTGACATCAAAGTGGCAGAACTAGCTCTATTATTTAAAGCAAATTCGGCCAAGGGCAAAAATGAAACCCAATCATCCTGATCAGCGGAAATAAAACATCTCAAATACGACTCCAAGGTCTGGTTTGTTCTCTCTGTCTGCCCATTGGTCTGAGGGTGAAAAGCAGAGGAGAAGGACAACTGAATTCCCAGCTTGGAACAGAAAGTCCTCCAAAATCTAGGCACAAACTGAACTCCTCTGTCAGATACAATGTTCTCAGGAATCCCGTGTAAGCGAACCACCTGTTGCAAAAACAGGGGCACCAACTCAGAGGAAGATGGCAACTTAGGGAGTGGTACAAGATGAACCATCTTAGAGAACCTATCACAAATCACCCAAATAACAGTCATTCTTTGAGAGACCGGCATATCAGAGATGAAATCCATTGAAATATGGGTCATGACCTCCTGGGGACCGGCAAAGGCATCAACAACCCACTAGAGCGAGAACAAGATTTAGACCGGGAGCAAGTCCCACAGGACTGCACAAAATTCCTGACATCATGAGACAAGGTGGGCCACCAAAAAGAGCGACTCACCAGATCTCTAGTACCAAAAATACCTGGATGACCAGCCAATGCAGAGCAATGAACTTCAGACATCACTCTCTTCTTCCACTGGTCAGGAACATACAACTTTCCACTGGGACAACGCTCAGGTTTGTCCTCCTGGAACTCTTGCAGAGCAAGTCTCAAATCGGGCGAGATGGCAGAAAGAACTACCCCTTCGCCTAAGATGGTAGCAGGCTTGGTCACCACAGGAGAATCAGCAAAGAAACTCCTAGAGAGGGCGTCTGCCTTGACATTCTTAGTTCCAGGAAGAAAAGAGACCACAAAATCAAAACGTGTAAAAAAACAAGGCCCACCTAGCCTGTCTAGGGTTCAAGTGTTTAGCCGACTCTAGGTAAATCAAATTCTTGTGGTCAGTGAGGACCACAACTTGATATTTAGCTCCCTCCAACCAATGTCTCCACTCCTCAAATGCCCATTTCATGGCCAACAGTTCCCGATTCCCCACATCATAGTTACGTTCAGATAGAGATAACTTTCGGGAAAAGAAAGCACAGGGATTCATTTTAGATGTTACAGGATCCTTTTGGGACAAAACAGCTCCTGCACCAATCTCAGAAGCATCCACCTCTACCTGGAACGGGAGTGAGGCATCAGGTTGCCGCAAAACCGGGGCGGAGGTAAATCTTCGCTTCATCTCCTGAAAGGAAGCAACAGCCTCCAGAGACCAATTGAACACATCAGCACCCTTCTTAGTCAGATCAGTCAATGGCTTGGCAATACTAGAAAATTTTGCTATAAATTTCCGATAAAAATTAGCAAAACCCAAAAACTTCTGGAGGGCCTTCAAAGAAGTGGGCTGAACCCAATCATAAATGGCCTGTACCTTGGCCGGGTCCATTTCAATAGTTGACGGAGACAAAATAAATCCCAAAAATGAAATCCTCTGTACTCCAAAAAGGCATTTCGATCCCTTGACATACAGGGAATTCTCCCTCAAGATCCGGAACACAGTCCGAATATGTTCCACATGAGAATTCCAATCCTTGGAGAAGATCAAAATATCATCCAGATAGATAATCAAAAATGTATCGACAAAGTCTCGGAAAATATCGTTCATGAAGCACTGGAAGACAGAAGGGGCATTAGTGAGCGCAAAAGGCATCACCAGGTACTCAAAATGTCCCTCCGGAGTATTAAACGCCGTCTTCCCTGCTTAATGCGGATAAGATTATACGCCCCCCTGAGGTCAAGCTTGGTAAACCAGCAAGCACCTCTAACTCTAGAGAATAGATCCGAAATCAGGGGTAACGGATACTGATATTTAATAGTAATTTTATTGAGGGCACGATAATCAATACAAGGCCTTAAAGAACCATCCTTTTTGGCCACAAAAAAAACCCCGGCACCTAAGGGTGAAGGGGATGGTCTAATATGACCCTTCTCCAACGCCTCCTTAATATAGGACCGCATAGCCTCGTGCTCGGGTACAGATAAATTGAAGAGCCGACCCTTGGGAAATTTACACCCCGGGCTTAGTTCAATTGCACAGTCATAACTCCTATGAGGAGGCAAGGACGCAGACTCATTCTCACTAAATACATCATAAAAGTCCGCCAAATAGTCAGGAACATCATGCGACTGAGGAGAGGTGGAAAAAAACGGAGCCTCACTACAGGCACACCGACAACCCCAACTCACCACAGACACAGATTTCCAATCCAAAACTGGATTATGAATTTGCAACCAGGGAAACCCCAGAACAATGGCATCATGCAGACCATGCAACACCAAAAATCTGCAATTTTCTTGATGGTCTGGGGCGACCCGCATGACCACCTGGGTCCAAAACTGAGGTTTATTTTTAGCCAAAGGAGTAGCATCAATCCCCCTCAAAGGGATACTCGTCTGCAGAGGTGTCATCGGAAATCCACAACGTTTAGCAAAATCCAAGTCCATTAGGTTTAGCGCTGCTCCCGAATCCACAAAAGCCTTGGCGGAAAATGTGGACAGGGAGCAGATCAGAGTAATTGCCAGAAGAAACTTAGGTTGAACACCACCAACAGAAAACGTGTGTGCAAAGCGTTTCTCTCGTTTAGGACAAACAGAAATAATATGCGAGGCATCTCCACAGAAAAAACACAGCTTATTACGCCTTCTGAACTCCTGACGTTGCGCCTTAGACAAAACTCTATCACATTGCATAGGTTCAGACGTCTGTTCAACCGGTGGCAACACCTCTCGTGCAATCCTGCGTTCACGTAAACGCCGATCAACCTGAATGGCTAATGACATAGAATCGTCCAGACCAGAGGGAACAGGAAATCCCACCATAGTATCTTTTACGGCTTCTGACAAACCCTTCCGAAAGAGAGCAGCCAAGGCATTATCATTCCAGATAGTAAGGACCGCCCACTTTCGGAACTTTTGACAGTACAACTCTGCAGAATCTCGACCCTGGTTCAAAGCTAACAGGGTCTTTTCAGCCTGATCAATAGCATTAGGTTCGTCATACAACAACCCCAAAGCTTGAAGGAATGCGTTCACATTAGTCAGAATAGGATCATCTGGTTTCAAAGAAAACGCCCAATCCTGGGGATCGCCACGCAGCAAAGAGATGACAATTTTAACCTGCTGCGCGGAGCTCCCTGATGAGTTAGGCTTCAAGGCAAAAAATAATTTACAATTATTTTTGAAACTCAAAAATTTAGATCGATCCCCAAAAAATACATCAGGTGTAGGGATCTTTGGTTCAACAGCATGCGAACGAGCAAGGTAGGCGGAAATTCCCCGCACTTCCGCAGCGAGCTGCTCCACATGTTCAGACAATTGCTTTATCTCCATTGAGAGAAAAAAAAAATTCCCCCTACGGCCTCAGAGATATAGAGGAAAGAATATACACACTCTTTTTTTTTTTTTCAAACACAATTCTTTCCTGCTATTGTGTACCCTAGGATCTGCGGTATGGCGGGTGATTCTGTTATGAATGAGTCACCGTAGGAGGCAAAAACAGAAATGCAAGCTAAGTCCAGAAAACCAGAGAGGTTGGCAGCTATCGGATTGCAGACCCCTGATCCTATCCACAACAACTAAAAGTAGCCGTGGGGGGTTCCTACGATGTCCTAGACCCCTCGATCACAGCCGGAGAATTAAATAGGCCTAAAGAAAGAAAGGGGAAATCTAAACTGCCCCAGAGCAGACCCCAAAGCAATAGGCAGCCCCCAACATATAATGACGGTGAAGCAAGATGAAAACACTAACACAGACAGAAAGATAGACTGAGCAAAGACGGGGCCCAAGCTAATTAGATAGGAAAGGACAGGAAGGCTGCTGTCTGCAATCCGTGAAAAACCCTATGAAAATAAGAGCCAACAGACTGACAGTGAAAAAGGCCCTGAAGACGCTAGGCTTCAAAAAAGCTATGTCAGTACTCAGGAATATTCTGAAGACAGAGCAACCGGCAAAAGGAGATTCAGCTCACCCCAGCAGGGAAAGGAGAATCCAGAAAAGCAAGGAAAACAAAAACAAAACACAATTGCTAACAGGCAAAGCAGGAAACTTAGCTTTAGAGGAGCAGGAATCAGACTGGTGTCCTAGAAGTCCACAGATAAATCACCTGCAGGGCAGAAGGGCATCGGCAGCCTTATATCCAGTCCGTGACTCCACTCAGCCAGTCATCCTCATCAGGCTCAGGTGCCTGATAATCAGGCTCATTACCTTCCTTTACCAGAATAAGGAGTTCACCAGACCTCAGTGACGAAGGGGAAAATGAACTCACAACACTAGTAATTCCCATTACTAGTAGTGGGAATGTGGACAGAGCAGGAGACCTTGCTGAACACACATCAGGGGATCAACTGACGTGACTGAGCCCCAGTAACACAGGAACAAGTGTGGATTGTGCAGATGCCACTTCAGAGCAGTAACTGGTGGGGTTGGAGGCCAGGGGAAATACTAGAGACAGTGGAGCCAGAGGCCATAGTGGAGCACGGTTACAATCAGTAGTAGTCTACAACCTATATAAAACTTGCTGCAAGTTGGCCTCCGCCTGCTGCATGATTGATCCTGGGCTTCAACACAGCCAGTTGTCGCTCAGAAGTGCTGTCCACACAGAGAAAAACACTAGCTCCTGTGTTAGTGGGGTTCAGTAACGTCAGCTGTTCCCCTGCTGTGTGGACGGCAATGTCTCCTGCTGCCTCCACATTCAAAAAACATCAGGCCTCAGCCTGCTCCATGCTTGATCCTGGGCTCCAATAACGCCAGTTGGTGTTCAGAAGTGCCGTCTTCACAGAGAAAAACACACTAGCTCCTGTGTTAGTGGGGTTCAGTAACGTCAGCTGTTCCCCTGCTGTGTGGACGGCAATGTCTCCTGCTGCCTCCACATTCAAAAAACATCAGGCCTCAGCCTGCTCCATGCTTGATCCTGGGCTCCAACAACGCCAGTTGTTGCTTGGAAGTGCCGTCTGCACAGAGAGAAATACTAGCTCCTGTGTCAGTGGGGTTCAGTAACGCCTGCTGCTCCCCTGCTGTGTGGATAGCAAAGTCTCCTGCTGCCTACACAGTCACACTACTACTGATTTTTAATCGTGCTCCACTTAGGCCTCTGGCTCCACTGTCTCTAGTATTTCCCCTGGCCTCCAACCCTGCCAGTTGCTGCTCAGAAGTGGCGTCTGAACAATCCACACTTGTTCCTGTGCTACTGGGGCCCATTCACGTCAGTTGATCCCCTGATGTGTGTCCGGCAATGTCTCCTGCTCTGTCCACATTCCCACTAATAGTAGTGGGAATGTGGACAGAGCAGGAGACATTGCCGGACACACATCAGGGGATTAACTGACGTGACTGAGCAACAGTAACACCAGAACAAGTGTGGATTGTGCAGACGACACTTCAGAGCAGTAACTGGCGGGGTTGGAGGAGAGGGAAAATACTAGAGACAGTAGAGCCAGGGGCCTAAGTGGAGCACGGTTACAATCAGTAGTTGTGTACAACTGATATAAAACTTGCTTCACGTAGGCCTCAGCCTGCTCCATGATTGATCCTGGGCTTCAACACAGCCAATTGTTGCTTGGAAGTGCCGTCTGCACAGAGAAAAACACATGCTCCAGTGTTAGTGGGGTTCAGTAACGCCAGCTGCTCCCCTGCTGTGTGGATGACAAAGTCTCCTGCTGCCTCCAAAATTACACTACATCTTATTTACTACTTGCTCCAAGTAGGCCTCAGCCTGCTCCTTGATTGATCCTGTGCTTCAACACAGCCAGTTGTTGCTCGGAAGTGCCGTCTGCACAGAGAAAAACACATGCTCCAGTGTTAGTGGGGTTCAGTAACGCCAACTGCTCCCCTGCTGTGTGGATGACAAAGTCTGCTGCTGCCTCCAAAATTACACTACATCTTATATACTACTTGCTCCAAGTAGGCCTCAGCCTGCTGCATGATTGACCCTGGGCTCCAACATCGCCAGTTGCTGCTCAGAAGTGTCTTTGGCACGGGTACTCCCTCCTGCCCAGCCTGGTTCCAGCACACCTGCTGTTTCCAGGGAGTGTCAACGTCACTTTGCCACCAATACATTGTCCTGTCGTGTTGCGGTGGGGTTAGCCGAGTTTATGGTGCCTGCAGTTTAGGTGCATCCTATGTGGGCTGGGGGTTCTGGTGATAAAGGCTGGTTCCATAGTGCCAATAGGACTAGCACCCCCTGTTGGACTGTGGGTTTCGGTAACTGTGGCCTGCTCGCGGCCTTGCAACTTTGTTTATTATGAGTACCTTCTGCTACCCATCCGGGTTCCAGCACCGTCAGCTGGTTCTCAGCTGTGCCTTTGGCCGAGGTGCCTCCTTCTCGGTATCCGAGTTCCAGCAACATCTGCTGGTTCTTGGTAGTGCTTTTTAGCACAGGTACCTCCTGCTTAGAAACCGTGTTCCAGCACCGTCAGCTGGTCCACGGTTGTGCCATTGGCTCTTGTTCCTTCTGCTGCCACTCTGGGTTCCAGCACCGTCCGCTGGTTCTCGGTAGTTCCATTGACTCTTGTAGCTTCTGCTACCCATCCAGGTTCCAGCACCATCAGCTGGTTCTCGGCAGTGTCTTTGGCACGGGTACTCCCTCCTGCCCAGCCTGGTTCCAGCACGCCTGCTGTTTCCGGGGAGTGTCAACATCACTTTGTCACCAATACATTGTCCTGTCGTGTTGCGGTGAGGTTAGCCGAGTCTATGGTGCCTGCAGTTTAGGTGCTTGCTATGTGGTCTGCGGTTTCTGGTAATAAAGGCTGGTTCCATAGTGCCACTAGGACTAGCACCCCCTGTTGGACTGTGGGATTCGGTAACTGCGGCCTGCTCGTGGCCTTGCAACTTTGTTTATTATGGGTACCTTCTGCTACCCATCCGGGTT
Organism: Dendrobates tinctorius; assembly: GCF_039654945.1. Taxonomy (NCBI): domain Eukaryota; kingdom Metazoa; phylum Chordata; class Amphibia; order Anura; family Dendrobatidae; genus Dendrobates; species Dendrobates tinctorius. The sequence goes on along the minus strand of NW_027361671.1, from coordinate 16,314,772 downwards.
CCAGCACCGTCAGCTGGTTCTCAGCAGTGCCTTTGGCCTAGGTGCCTCCTTCTCGGTATCCGAGATCCAGTAACGTCTGCTGGTCCTTGGTAGTGCTTTGTAGCACAGGTACCTCCTGCTTAGTAACCGTGTTTCAGCACCGTCAGCTGGTCCACGGTTGTGCCATTGGCTCTTGTTCCTTCTGCTGCCCCTCCGGGTTCCAGCACCGTCAGCTGGTCCTCGCTAGTTCCATTTGCTCTTGCAGCTTCTGCTACCCATCCGGGTTCCAGCACCGTCAGCAGGTTTTCGGCAGTGCCTTTGGTCTAGGTGCCTCCTTCTCGGTATCCGAGTTCTAGCAACGTCTGCTGGTCCTTGGTAGTGCTTTGCAGCACAGGTACTTCCTGCTTAGTAACCGTGTTCCAGCACCGTCAGCTGGTCCACAGTTTTTCCACTGGCTCTTGTTCCTTATGCTGCCCCTCCGGGTTCCAGTACCGTCAGCTGGTACTCAGCAGTTCCTCAGCCTTCTTGTAACTTCTGCTACTTTTCCAAGTTCGAGCTTGTGGAAATGGTTTTTGGTTCTCACTCTGGATCTCCCTGACGACGACCCTGAAGATGACGACCCGGAAGACCACACCGAAGAAGACCAAAAAGATGACCCTGAAGAAGATGACCAAGAGGACAAAGAACATGAAGACAACCACCAAGATGCAGAACAACAAGAGACAGAAGACAAAGAAGCTGAAAAACCAAAAGCAGAAGAACATTAAGCATAAGACTAAAAATCAGAGCAAATGATATTATCTAATTTATAAGCAGAAGAAGACTAAGCAGTGTATGGGGTGAGTCCGTTCCTCCTCGTGGTGCCCCTGGAAAATACCTGCTGCTGCAGGCCAAACTGAACGTGGACAAATCCTGTTGTAAATCTTTTGTGACAGGCAGAGCGGAAGGTGTAATCTTCAAACTTTTATAGATAACAACTACAGGAATGCCTGTCACAAATAAGAATATGATGAAGAAGAAGAATAGGAAGAAGATGAAGAAGTAGAATATGAAGAAGAATAATAGTTGAATAAGAAGAATATGAAGAATGTGAAAAAAAAGAATAATAGGAAGAAGGTGAAGAAGAAGATGAATAAGGTGAAGAAGTTGATGAAAAAGATGCTGCTGCTGAGGATGATGAAGGAGAAAGTGTGGGAGAAGTAAAAAAGAAGGTGAAGAGCATGGAAGTAGTGAAACATACATATCTGACAAAATGTAAAAGAGGTTAACATAGTCAATATCTTTGTAACTCCGAACGTCTTTAAAAACAAAAATTTAATTCCTGCTATTCCATTTCATTGGGCGAAACCTCTATGGCTTTAATGTCTCCTCCACCTCCCCCAATACATTCTACATTATTCTTAGCTGTTTTTCTTCATGTAGAATTAACCTACAAGGAAAGAAAGGGTGTTATTAATTCCGATATTTCTGTTCCATTGAATTGAACGGGACTTCCGGGATCGGAATCGGCGATACCCGATACTTTTTGGATATCGGCCGATCCAATCCGATCTGATATTTTTCAATATCGGATGGTATCGCTCAACACTAGTCTCCACCTTACCTGAATGGTGGGGTACCACATCTCAGGAGGAGGTGCAGTACCTTTGTGGTGACTGAACCCTCAGGGGCGCCACACCACTAATATCTGTATTCTTGTACCCCCCATGTTTTTGATGCCACAAATATCTGTATTCTTGTACTCCCCGGTGCTCTGACGCCACAAATATCTGTATTCTTTTGCTCCCCAGTGTTCTGACGCCACAAATATCTGTATTCTTGTACCCCCGTGCTTTGATGCCACAAATATCTGTATTCTTGTGCTCCCTAGTGTTCTGACGCCACAAATATCTAAATTCTTGTACCCCCCGTGTTTGGATGCCACAAATATCTGTATTCTTGTACTCCCCGGTAGTATTCTGACGCCACAAATATCTGTATTCTTGTACCTCCCAATGTTCTGATGCCACAAATATCTGTATTCCTGTACCTCCCAATGTTCTGATGCCACAAATATCTGCATTCTTGTACCTCCCAGTTTTCTGATGCCACAAATATCTGTATTCTTGTACCTCCCAGTGTTCTGATGCCACAAATATCTGAATTCTTGTACCCCCCATGTTTTGATGCCACAAATATCTGTATTCTTGTACTCCCGGTGTTCTGACACCACAAATATCTGTATTCTTGTACCTCCCAATGTTCTGACGCCACAAATATCTGTATTCTTGTACCTCCCAATGTTCTGATGCCACAAATATCTGCATTCTTGTACCTCCCAATGTTCTGATGCCACAAATATCTGCATTCTTGTACCTCCCAATGTTCTGATGCCACAAATATCTGTATTCTTGCACCCCCCGTGTTTTGATGCCACAAATATCTGTATTCTTGTACTCCCCGTGTTTTGATGCCACAAATATCTGTATTCTTGTCCCCCTCGTGTTCTGATGCCACAAATATCTGTATTCTTGTATCCCCCGTGTTCTGATGCCACAAATATCTGTATTCTTGTACCCCCCGTGTTCTGATGCCACAAATATCTGTATTCTTGTACCCCCTGTGTTCTGATGCCACAAATATCTGTATTCTTGTACCCTCCATGTTCTGATGCCACAAATATCTGTATTCTTGTACCCCCCTGTGTTATGATGCTACAAATATCTGTATTCGTGTACCCTCATTGTTCTGATGCCACAAATATCTGTATTCTTGTACCTCCCAGTGTTCTGATGCCACAAATATCTGTATTCTTGTACCTCCCAGTGTTCTGATGCCACAAATATCTGTATTCTTGTACCCCCCTGTGTTCTGATGCTACAAATATCTGTATTCGTGTACCCTCAGTGTTCTGATGCCACAAATATCTGTATTCTTGTACCTCCCAGTGTTCTGATGCCACAAATATCTGTATTCTTGTACTCCCCGTGTTTTGATGCCACAAATATCTGTATTCTTGTCCCCCTCGTGTTCTGATGCCACAAATATCTGTATTCTTGTATCCCCCGTGTTCTGATGCCACAAATATCTGTATTCTTGTACCCCCTGTGTTCTGATGCCACAAATATCTGTATTCTTGTACCCTCCATGTTCTGATGCCACAAATATCTGTATTCTTGTACCCCCCTGTGTTCTGATGCTACAAATATCTGTATTCGTGTACCCCCTGTGTTCTGATGCCACAAATATCTGTATTCTTGTACCTCCCAGTGTTCTGATGCCACAAATATCTGTATTCTTGTACCTCCCAGTGTTCTGATCCAACAAATATCTGTATTCTTGTAGTCGCCACTGTTCTAATGCCACAAATATCTGTATTTTTGCACCTCCCAGTAATCTGTTGCCACAAATGTCTGTGTCATTTTGCCTCCCAGTGAACTAATGTCACCAATATCCATGCCCTAGTACTTACCCCTGATCTGCTTCCACCAATATTTTCCTTGTTCTGTGCCTCCAAATAATCTCATGCCACCAGCATATCTTCCAGAGATCTGATGTCACCAATATCTGTGTTCTTGTACCTCCCAGTGATTTGATGTCAGTAGTACTAACAGTCCTATCTGTTTACTAACATCTAATATAAAATGTCCTACTCATCATAATAAACTGTTCCCTATCCTAATTAATATAAATATGTTTTTAATTAATTAACTATTTAGGGAAATTTAGAATGCCAATCAAACTCAATCTCCAAAACACAAGCGAACAAGTGGAATATTCCTGTAGATGTGGTTATTGTGGTTCTGCTATTTTATGAATTTGCTATGTCATAGTAAAATAAAGGAAATGTCTAATAGCACTAACAGAATTATTATTGACTGTGTTGCAGCGCCCTCATTTGTAAACATATTTTTATAATGTTTTGCTGCAGATTCACTCACAGAGGCCGTTCTATGAGCATAAGGGCTCTTTATACTCCAGCCACATCATCTCCCTTTGTGGTTGGATGTAGCTGTACAAGTGTCTCCAGAGACCTGCCAAGTTTCTGTAAATGACCATGTGCTGTCCCTAAAATTCTAAGAATAGCCAATCTGAGGAGATTAGTAGGTTTTGTGGGTTAAATCACCAGACATTTTTTCTATGGGGAAGCATGGTGGAATCCTGCTATATGTCTGGAAAAATATAAGTTTAGCTGTCCAAGCGTGCTCCTACTTGAAATTATGTCTCCAGCTGTAAACCACTGAGATCTTGGAAGTCTGCTCGAGCTAAGCCACACTCCAAAATAGAACTAGCAGTCACTGTCAGACTAATATAATTTCAAGCTGTATTTGCAGAGATTATTTAAAATAAATGCCTGAATCCATTTTAGAGAAGTCCTACCAACACAAATGTTACAAATCAAAATAAAACCGCAAAACAAAAATATTAATAAACGAAGTCTAGCATATGAGTTCATATAGTAACTTCTCCAGGACATGGAAATTTATAAACTATTGAGATTGTGGTAGATGTTTATAATGTGCTGTAATATTTTGGAATTGTATTTTCTTCAAGGGCACTTAAGAACATTTCTACAATCTATTTTTTTTATAACAAGTTTATATTAAGTGGGTGTACATGTGCTTATTGAGGGTTGTATTGCTGGTACAAAGCTTTTTGCTAATGTTCGTGTTTGACATAGTTGTGCTTAAACAGATTTTTACTATATTTTGGAGAAATTTTAAAAGTTTGTAAATGTTTTTTTAAGATTGAGAGTTAGAGTTCGTTCACACTGGAATATAACTCGTCCGGGTGCTTCCGAAGTTTTATCAGATCGCACTCGTCCCAGTGTTATACTATGGGGCAGTGCAGATCTGCGATTATTTTCTCATGTTGATTCGGCATGAGAAAACAATCTCAGCATGCTGAGAGTGGGTCTGATATTTGGATCTCTCGCGCCCATACAAGTCTATGAGTGTGTGGGGAAACTCTGATGTCGTTTCAGTGCAGTTCGATATTGTACTCACACAGAGTCAATGGAGAAGATGGAGAAATTAAGTTCTCCGTCTTCTTTGCACCTCTCCTGCGTTTCTCTCATGCGTGAGAATCGGATTACACTTAGATAACACCTGGATCAAACTCTGACAGCATAATCGATACAATTCTCTTGCGTAAGCACATATACGTCAGTGTGAGCGTACGCTTAAGATTGATGTAACTAAACATACTATTGAAGGTTGTAACTGCCATCATATTTGGCTGAGCACGCCTCAAATCAGTCAAAGTTTGTTCTTAAAGGGAATCTGTCAGCAGGTTTTTGCTATGTAATCTCAAGACAGCAGGAGAAAGGGGCTGAAACACAGATTTCAATGGTAAGTAACGTTTTTGTCTCTTTACTTGCAAAGAAGGTTTTATCACCAGGAGATTATCACTACCAGAACTGGTGAGCACATAAGTAGTTGTCCGACCTCGTCCACCCTGTCAATAGACAATGTATATAGAGAGCTGTGGTGTGGGTGGTGTTAACTTTCTGGGCTCTGCTACATCTAAAATCTTTGATTGTGTCATAAATGCTGTATCCAATAAACTAAGTGATCATTTGTGTCAGGGACTCTTTATGTATTGTACATTATGCTTCTCTCAGATGGGATAGCAAAAACCTGGTAACAGATTCCCTTTAATTAGTGCTGGATCCTACCTGCCCTTTAATTTTTAGTCTCTTAGCCCATAAGATATCAAAAAACTGACCATCACATAAATTAGGTCTGAACAGGTGCTTACCTAGAATCGCCAACCCATGCACAATCAAACAAAAAGCAGCACTCTGTAAAGCTATAGCATGCAAACATGAAATATGAAAATTGAATTGCATTACTGAAATAGAAATATGAAAAACTGAGAGTGCTTAGCGCATAAATTGGCCAATTTATGTGTACCTGGCAGCCACGATAAGGTGATTCTTGTTGCCAGGACCTAATACCTATCCTCTCTTAGACTGAAGTATAAACCTCTATGGGAACCTAATGTGAATCCTTTCTTAGACTGAAGTCTATATCTCTATGGAGGGGTAGAATCCTGCTGTAATTAAAACCGCCTGAGGCTAAGGGGCGGAAAGCTCAGTCATAAAGCTAATATATATATATATATATATATATATATATATATATATAAAAAAAAACCTGACAGTCACATCCAAACATAAACTAGTCGCCAACCCATATATAATTCAAACAAAAAGCAGCACTCTATAGTGCTATAGCATGCAAACATGAAATATGAAAATTGAATTGCATTGCTGCACTGGAAATATGAAAAATTGAGAATGCTTAGCTCATAAATTGGCCAATTCATGTGTACCTGGCAGCCACGATAGAGGTTTAGACTTCAGTCTAAGAGAGGATAGGCATTAGGTTCTGGTAACAAGAATTGCCTTATTGTGGCTGCCGGGGGTAGCTGAGACCCCAGAGAACATGATTTGGGTCAGTTTTTACTGTCCCCAGTAGAGTTGAGCGATACCGTCCGATACTTCAAAGTATCGGATCGGAATGGATCGGCCGATCTTAAAAAAAAGTATCGGTATCGCCGATTCCGATACCGGAAGTCCCATTCAAGTCTATGGGACTTCCGGTATCGGAATAAGAAAAACCCTGTTTTTCCCTTGTACAGCCTCTCTGGGGTCTGTACAGGCCTTTCGGGGGGCTGTGCCGGCCTGCCAGGGGGTCTGTGCAGGCTCCGGTGGTCTGTGCCGGCCTGCCGGGGGGCTGTGCCGGCCTGCCGGGGGGGCTGTGCAGGCTCCGGTGGGCTGTGCTGGCCTGCCGGGGGGGCTGTGCAGGCTCCGGTGGGCTGTGCCGGCCTGCCGGGGGGCTGTGCCGGCCTGCCGGGGGTCTGTGCAGGCTCCGGTGGGCTGTGCCGGCCTGCCGGGGGGCTGTGCCGGCCTGCCGGGGGGCTGTGCAGGCTTCGGGGGTCTGTGCAGGCATCGTCCGATGGGACTACAAGTCCCATCGGGCGATGCCTGCTACCATGACAGTGATTGACACATTAGCCAATGATGGGACAGTAGTAGTCCCATCATCCGGCTAATGTGTTGAATGTAAAAAAAAAAATAAAATTACATGCTACATACATGCTACATTCATACTACATATATACTACATGCAACATATATACTACATGCATGCAACATGCATACTACATATATACTACATGCATGCAACATGCATACTACATATATACTACATGCTACATACATACTACATATATGCTACATATATACTACATGCATGCTACATACATACTGCATGCTACATACATACTACATATATACTACATGCATGCTACATACATACTACATATATACTACATACATACTACATGCATGCTACATGCTACATACATACCACATACATACTACATACATACTACATACATACTACATGCTACATACATACTACATATATACTACATGCATGCTACATACATACTACATGCTACATATATACTACATGCTACATACATACTACATACATACTACATGCATGCTACATACATACTACATGCTACATACATACTACATATATACTACATGCATGCTACATACATACTACATGCTACATATATACTACATGTTACATACATACTACATGCATGCTACATACATACTACATACATACTACATGCATGCTACATACAACCACATACATACTACATACATACTACATACATACTACATATATACTACATGCATGCTACATACATACTACATGCTACATATATACTACATGCTACATACATACTACATGCATGCTACATACATACTACATACATACTACATGCATGCTACATACATACCACATACATACTACATACATACCACATACATACTACATATATACTACATGCATGCTACATACATACTGCATGCTACATGCATGCTACATACATACTACATACATACTACATGCTACATACATACCACATATATACTACATACATACTACATACAATACATTCATACAATACATACATAGACATACAGTACATATAACATAGAGTAACATACTTACCAATACTTGTCACATTGTTCCCCGAAGCCATTGTCTTTTAAAGGAATAAATATTAACATAACAAACCACAAAAATACTCACCCACGATCCGAAGCAGTCCACGAGTGTGTCCCACGACGATCTTGGGTAGAGAACGGCAGCATCAGCTGATGCCGCCGTTCTCTACGGGCTGCAGGAATCCAATGACGGAAGGTTTTTTTTTTAAAGTGGCGGAGGAATACAGTGCGGAAGGATACCTACCTTCCGTCATTGGATTCCTGCAGCCCGTAGAGAACGGCGGCATCAGCTGATGCTGCCGTTCTCTACCCAAGATCGTCGTGGGACACACTCGTGGACTGCTTCGGATCGTGGGTGAGTATTTTTGTGGTTTGTTATGTTAATATTTATTCCTTTAAAAGACAATGGCTTCGGGGAACAATGTGACAAGTATTGGTAAGTATGTTACTCTATGTTATATGTACCGTATGTCTATGTATGTATTGTATGAATGTATTGTATGTAGTATGTATGTAGTATATATGTGGTATGTATGTAGCATGTAGTATGTATGTAGTATGCATGTAGCATGCATGTAGCATGCAGTATGTATGTAGCATGCATGTAGTATATATGTAGTATGTACAGTGGGGCAAAAAAGTATTTAGTCAGTCAGCAATAGTGCAAGTTCCACCACTTAAAAAGATGAGAGGCGTCTGTAATTTACATCATAGGTAGACCTCAACTATGGGAGACAAACTGAGAAAAAAAAATCCAGAAAATCACATTGTCTGTTTTTGTTTCATTTTATTTGCATATTATGGTGGAAAACAAGTATTTGGTCAGAAACAAGCAATCAAGATTTCTGGCTCTCACAGACCTGTAACTTCTTCTTTAAGAGTCTCCTCTTTCCTCCACTCATTACCTGTAGTAATGGCACCTGTTTAAACTTGTTATCAGTATAAAAAGACACCTGTGCACACCCTCAAACAGTCTGACTCCAAACTCCACTATGGTGAAGACCAAAGAGCTGTCAAAGGACACCAGAAACAAAATTGTAGCCCTGCACCAGGCTGGGAAGACTGAATCTGCAATAGCCAACCAGCTTGGAGTGAAGAAATCAACTGTGGGAGCAATAATTAGAAAATGGAAGACATACAAGACCACTGATAATCTCCCTCGATCTGGTGCTCCACGCAAAATCCCACCCCGTGGGGTCAGAATGATCACAAGAACGGTGAGCAAAAATCCCAGAACCACGCGGGGGGACCTAGTGAATGAACTGCAGAGAGCTGGGACCAATGTAACAAGGCCTACCATAAGTAACACACTACGCCACCATGGACTCAGATCCTGCAGTGCCAGACGTGTCCCACTGCTTAAGCCTGTACATGTCGGGGCCCGTCTGAAGTTTGCTAGAGAGCATTTGGATGATCCAGAGGAGTTTTGGGAGAATGTCCTATGGTCTGATGAAACCAAACTGGAACTGTTTGGTAGAAACACAACTTGTCGTGTTTGGAGGAAAAAGAATACTGAGTTGCATCCATCAAACACCATACCTACTGTAAAGCATGGTGGTGGAAACATCATGCTTTGGGGCTGTTTCTCTGCAAAGGGGCCAGGACGACTGATCCGGGTACATGAAAGAATGAATGGGGCCATGTATCGTGAGATTTTGAGTGCAAACCTCCTTCCATCAGCAAGGGCATTGAAGATGAAACGTGGCTGGGTCTTTCAACATGACAATGATCCAAAGCACACCGCCAGGGCAACGAAGGAGTGGCTTCGTAAGAAGCATTTCAAGGTCCTGGAGTGGCCTAGCCAGTCTCCAGATCTCAACCCTATAGAAAACCTTTGGAGGGAGTTGAAAGTCCGTGTTGCCAAGCGAAAAGCCAAAAACATCACTGCTCTAGAGGAGATCTGCATGGAGGAATGGGCCAACATACCAACAACAGTGTGTGGCAACCTTGTGAAGACTTACAGAAAACGTTTGACCTCTGTCATTGCCAACAAAGGATATATCACAAAGTATTGAGATGAAATTTTGTTTCTGACCAAATACTTATTTTCCACCATAATATGCAAATAAAATGAAAAAAAAAACAGACAATGTGATTTTCTGGATTTTTTTTTCTCAGTTTGTCTCCCATAGTTGAGTTCTACCTATGATGTAAATTACAGACGCCTCTCATCTTTTTAAGTGGTGGAACTTGCACTATTGCTGACTGACTAAATACTTTTTTGCCCCACTGTATGTGGTATGTATGTAGCATGCATGTAGTATGTATGTAGTATGTATGTAGCATGCATGTAGTATGTATGTAGCATGTAGTATATACGTAGCATGTAGCATGCATGTAGTATATATGTAGTATGTATGTAGCATGTAGTATGTATGTAGCATGCATGTAGTATATATGTAGTATGTATGTAGCATGTAGTATGTATGTAGCATGCATGTAGTATGTATGTAGTATGTATGTAGCATGCATGTAGTATGTATGTAGCATGTAGTATATATGTAGCATGTAGTATGTATGTAGCATGCATGTAGTATATATGTAGTATGTATGTAGCATGTAGTATGTATGTAGCATGCATGTAGTATGTATGTAGTATGTATGTGGTATGTATGTGGTATGTATGTAGCATGTAGTATGTATGTAGCATGCATGTAGTATATGTGTTATGTATGTAGTATGTATGTAGTATGCATGTAGTATGTATGTAGTATATATGTGGTATGTATGCAGTATGTATGTAGCATGCAGTATGTATGTAGCATGCATGTAGTATATATGTAGTATGTATGTAGTATGTATGTAGCATGCATGTAGTATGTATGTAGCATGCATGTAGTATGTATGTAGCATGCATGTAGTATGTATGTAGTATGTATGTAGTATATATGTAGTATGTATGTAGCATGTAGTATGTATGTAGTATGTATGTAGCATGTAGTATGTATGTAGTATGTATGTAGCATGTAGTATGTATGTAGTATGTATGTAGCATGTATGTAGTATGTATGTAGCATGTAGTATGTATGTAGCATGCATGTAGTATATATGTTATGTATGTAGCATGCATGTAGTATGTATGTAGTATGTATGTAGCATGCATGTAGTATATATGTGGTATGTATGTAGTATGTATGTAGCATGCAGTATGTATGTAGCATGCATGTAGTATATATGTAGTATGTATGTAGCATGTAGTATGTATGTAGCATGCATGTAGTATGTATGTAGTATGTATGTAGTATTTTTTTTTTTTTTAACATTTAACACATTAGCCGGATGATGGGACTACTACTGTCCCATCATTGGCTAATGTGTCAATCACTGTCATGGTAGCAGGCATCGCCAGATGGGACTTATAGTCCCATCGGACGATGCTTGCACAGACCCCCGGACATCAGCACAGCCCCCCGGCAGGCCGGCACAGCCCCCCCGGCAGGCCGGTACAGACCCCCACAGGGTGCACAGACCACCGGCAGGCCGGCACAGCCCCCCGGCAGGCCGGTACAGACCCCGGGCAGTCCACACAGCCCCCCGGCAGGCTGGCACAGCCCCCCGGCAGGCCGGCAGAGACCCCCGGAAGGCCCGAAATGACGGCGCATCATGATGCGCACACACCGCGCATCATGATGACGTCAGGCTGTCAATCAACTTTGAACTTCCGATTCCGATGCCGACTTCCGATATTGAAAAAATATCAGAAGTCTGTATCGGAATTCTGATACAGCAAGTATCGGCCGATACCCGATACTTGCGGTATCGGAATGCTCAACACTAGTCCCCAGTGTTGCGATCACCGTTATTAACGGAATAATGGTGACTGCAAAAAAAAGTAAGATTTCCCATTTAAGTTCTCTCTCCTCTGATGTCATTACATATCAGAGGAGAGAGAAATGGAATCCCCCGATCTCCCCTGGTACCTCCAGTGTCCCTGGAACCTCCTGCATCCCCCCGTGATGTCCCCCGGCTGGCGGAATCTTCTTCCTGAAAGAAAATGGCGAGCGTATGTGCAGTGTGCCCACCAAGATCTGCCAGCCGGCATGCGGCAACAATAGGAAATTTTTCCTATTAGTTAATTTTGATCACTGTGATAGACCCTATTACAATGATCAAAATAAAAAAGTAGTAAATGAAATCTCCTTTATCACCCCTCTTAGGTAAAAATAAAAAAGGTAATTATTTCCATTTCTTCATTATTGTTAGGGTTGGGCTAAAGTTAGGGTTGGGCTAAAGTTAGGGTTGGGCTAGGGTTAGGGTTGGGGCTACGGCTAGGGTTGGGCTAAAGTTAGGGTTGGGCTAAAGTTAGGGTTGGGGGAGGCTTGAGGCTAGGGTTAGGTTTGGGCTAAAGATAGGTTTGGGCTAGGCTTAGGGTTGTGGTTATGGTTGGGATTACAGTTAGGGTTGGGATTAGGGATAGGTGTGTGTTAAGGTTAGGTTTGTGGTTAGGGTTATGGTTAGGGTTGGGATTAGGGATAAGGGTGTTTTGGGGTTAGGGTTGTGGTTAGGTTTATAGTTAGGGTTGGGATTAGGGTTAGAGGTGTGTACGGGTTAGAGTTGAAGTTAGAATTGGGGGTTCCACTGTTTAGGTACATCAGGGGGTCTCCAAATGCGACATGGTGCCACCATTGATTCCAGCCATTTTTGAGTTCAAAAGGTCAAATGGTGCTCCCTCCCTTCTGAGCCCTGCCATGCACCCAAACAGTGGCTTATCCCCAGATACAGGGTATTAGCATACTCAAGAGAAATTGCACAACATGTTTTGTGGTTCATTTCCTCCTGATACCCTTGTAAAAATATAAAAAAATTGATTCCAAAGTAAATTTTTTGTGACTACAGTAAAATGTTCATTTTTTTTCTTTCCACATTGCTTTAGTTCTCGTGAAGCACCTGAAGGGATAATAAACTTCTTGCATGTGGTGTTCCGCACCTTGAGGGGTGCAGTTTTTTAGACTGGTGTCACTTTTGGGTATTTTCTGTTATATTGACCCCCCAAACTCACTTCAAATGTGAGGTAGTCCCTAAAAAAATGGTTTTGTAAATTTTATTGGAAAAATGAGAAATCGCTGGTCAACTTTTAACCCTTTTAACATCATAAAAAAAAATATATTTCCAAAATTGTGCTGATGTAAAGTTGACATATGGGAAATGTTATTTGTTAACTACTTTGTGTGACACCACTTTCTGGTTTAAAGGTAGAAAAATGCAAAGTTTGAAAATTGCAAAATTTTCTAAATTTTTGCCAAATAAATAAATGCAAGTTATATTGAAGAAATTTTACCACTAACATGAAGTATAATATGTCATGAAAAAACAATCTCAGAATCCGTGGGATACGTTGAAGCGTTCTAGAGCTATAACTTCATAATGTGACAGTGGTCAGAATTGTAAAAAATTGCTTGGTCATTAAGTACCAAATTCACTCTGTCATTAAGGGGTTAAAGTATGCGGAAGCATCTAAACAAAAGGATGAGAGTCATCAAAATGACCACATAAGACATGTGCAACTTATCCAAAGATCTAAGTAGGCAGGCTGACTTGAGTTTGGAAGTGTTTCACTATGACCCAATTCAGGACTATAGGTCATAGCTGAAAGTCTTAATAGGCAAAATGGAAATAATATGCAAACATTGTCAAGGAATAAAGTTTAATTTGGAATAAACTGCTAATGCCAATCTAACAAAAAAGAAGCGCTGAAAAATATATTTTAAATGCTAAAGATTTCAACTTCAGGGTGCAAATGAAATTTTTACCTTAACAAACATAACTAACAATTTAACATATCATTTTCTGTGAGCAAAGCCATGGGTATTTTGCTAGTATACTTACAATTGTGGCCAAAAGTATTGACACCTCTGCAATTCTGTCAGATAATACTCAGTTTCTTCCTGAAAATGATTGCAAACACATATTCTTTGGTATTATTATCTTCATTTAATTTGTCTTAAATGAAAAAACACAATAGAGAATGAAGCAAAAAGCAAAACATTGATCATTTCACACAAAACTCCAAAAATGGGCCAGACAAAAATATTGGCACCCTCAGCCTATTACTTGGTTGCACAACCTTTAGCCAAAATAACTACGACCAACCGCTTATGGTAACTATCAATGAGTTTCTTACAATGCTCTGCTGGAATTTTAGACCATTCTTCTTTGGCAAACTGCTCCAGGTCCCTGATATTTGAAGGGTGCCTTCTCCAAACTGCCATTTTTAGATCTCTCCACGGGTGTTCTATGGGATTCAGGTCTGGACTCATTGCTGGCCACCTTAGAAGTCTTCAGTGCTTTCTCTCAAAACATTTTCTAGTGCTTTTTGAAGTGTGTTTTGGGTCATTGTCCTGCTGGAAGACCCATGACCTCTGAGGGAGACCCAGCTTTCTCACACTGGGCCCTACATTATGCTGCAAAATTTGTTGGTAGTCTTCTGACTTTATAATGCCATGCACACGGTCAAGCAGTCCAGTGCCAGAGGCAGCAAAGCAACCCCAAAACATCAGGGAACCTCCCCCATGTTTGACTGTAGGGACCATGTTCTTTTCTTTGAATGCCTCTTTTTTCTCCTGTAAACTCTTTGTTGATGCCTTTGCCCAAAAAGCTCTACTTTTGTCTCATCTGACCAGAGAACATTCTTCCAAAACGTTTTAGGCTTTTTCAGGTAAGTTTTGGCAAACTCCAGCCTGGTTTTTTTATGTCTCGGGGTAAGAAGTGGGGTCTTCCTGGGTCTCCTACCATACAGTCCCTTTTCATTCAGACGCCGACGGATAGTACGGGTTGACACTGTTGTACCCTCGGACTACAGGGCAGCTTGAACTTGTTTGGATGTTAGTCGAGGTTCATTATCCAACATCCGCACAATCTTGTGTTAAAATCTCTTGTCAATTTTTCTTTTCCGTCCACATCTAGGGAGGTTAGCCACAGTGCCATGGGCTTTAAACTTCTTGATGACACTGCGCACGGTAGACACAGGAACATTCAGGTCTTTGGAGATGGACTTGTAGCCTTGAGATTGCTCAAGCTTCCTCACAATTTGGTTTCTCAAGTCCTCAGACAGTTCTTTGGTCTTCTTTCTTTTCTCCATGCTCAATGTGGTACACACAAGGACACAGGATAAAGGTTGAGTCAACTTTAATCCATGTCAACTGGCTGCAAGTGTGATTTAGTTATTGCCAACACCTGTTAGGTGCCACAGGTAAGTTACAGGTGCTGTTAATTACACAAATTAGAGAAGCATCACATGATTTTTCGAACAGTGCCAATACTTTTGTCCACCCTCTTTTTTATGTTTGGTGTGGAATTATATCCAATTTGGCTTTAGGACAATTCTTTTTTGTGTTTTTTCATTTAAGACAAATTAAATGAAGATAATAATATGAAAGAATTTGTGTTTGCAATCATTTTCAGGAAGAAACTGAGTATTATCTGACAGAATTGCAGGGGTGTCAATACTTTTGGCCACAACTGTATAAACCTGATGGTGCTTAGCACATAAATTGGCTAATTCTTGTGTGTCCATCAACCGTGGCAAGGTGACCTTTCTTTGATGGGATCCTAAACCTAATATTTAAAAAACATGCCTCTCCAGGGCTATAAGCCTACACATTTTAGGGCAGGTATAATCCAGCATTAATTAACAGCCTTCGGCTGATGGGATGAGTGTTCAGTCAGAAAAGGAGACAGCCACCACTTCCAATAGTAAACTACAAAAAAACAAAAAGCTGACCAGCACAACCAAGTAGATTAAAACATGCTATGTAGCAGTAATTCAGTTCAAATTTCATTTAGTCAATGTTTGCATACATCTTAGGCTACTTTCACATTAATGTTTTTTAGCGATGCGCTTCGTGCACAATAGAAACGCATGCAAAAAAAGCATCATGTGTTTTGCATGCGTTTGCTGTTTTTTTAGGCGCATGCATTTCTAGCCATGTTAACTCTTAAAGCGCATGTGATGTCCATGCGCATGCCTGCGTTCCCATAGACTGTAATGTGTTATTTTGGCACATTCCGTGCGCATTCCGTGCGCATGCGCTTTTTTGACATAGGTTGGACGGACCAAAAATGCAACAGGTTGCGTCCGGCGCCTAAGCGCACACTACAAAGAAACACAAGCTCACAAAAACGCATATAAATGCGTTCAAACGCTAGACCATGCTCCCCCATGTTAAACATAGGGGCGTATGGCGCATGCGCATGGACGCGCACAATGCGCTGCGCTAAAAAACGCTAATGTGAAACCAGCCTTAGCACTTGCAGAGAGCTGCTGTATTCTCTTGTTTGTATATCTCATGCAGTAATGGCAGCTTGCACCTGTTCACACTTTCTCCATTCTGTTTGAAGGTGCTGGCCAGTTGTTTGGTCTTTATAAACCCAAGATGATGCTGAACTCTGCAAAGATTTTGTCCACTTTTTTGAATATTAGCTACACATCAGCCCCTGCAGCAGAGCCTGTTATTATGGAATCACTAAATAATAGTCTGGCCATCATAGTTCTTAATTCCTGCAGAATACGGGGGTATATGTCATGTGGATTATTTGGTTAGAGTATTTTAAATGGCGCAGTACTTCTTGCTTGGTTAAGGATATGACATTTAATGGAGAATTTAAGATATTATCTCATCTACGTTTATATAATTTTCTATATATGAGATTTTCCTGTGTAAATAATATTGTAGAAAAGATGGCATTTAATAGATTGACCTTTCCACAGCCTCTAGCACTATTATACTCAGATTATTTTTGAGGGGGATAACATTATCATGTTTAAGTCTAATAATGTTCATGTATTGTTTTATTCGGTAAATTCTTTATATGTCAACAGTTCATAACTTTATTTGTTTTTGTTTTTTTACATAACTAAGTTTTCTATATTTAGTTTTTTTGTCATTTATTGTGCTGCTTACAGCTCTATCCAGCCACAATGCTTTTACTTCTACCTTCTTTATTTATTCACATAGGGTATACGTCATGCACAGAACCTATTCAGGATGTTGGTAAAAGTGTCCCTTTTCCTTTGTATATTCTTATTCTTGAGTAGTGTTGAGCGATACCATCCGATACCGTGAAGTATCGGATCTGATTGGATCGGACCGATACCCAAAAAGTATCGGGTATCACCGATTCCGATACCGGAAACCTCATTCAAGTCAATGGGGCAGAAATATTGGAATTAAAAAAACCCCTTTCTTTACTTGTACACCCAGTTCCGGAGGGGGAAGAGTGTGGGCGGTGCGTGGGCGGACACTGTGGGTGTCTGTGTGTGCAGGCGGGGTCTGTACGGGCCTCTCGGGGGTCTGTGCGGGCCTTCCGGGGGTCTGTGCAGGCTGCCGGGGGTCTGTGTGGGCCTGTCGGGGGTCTGTGCGGGCCTGCCGAGGGTCAGTGCGGGCTGCCGGGGGTCTGTGTGGGCCTGCCGGGGGTCTGTACGGGCTGCCGGGGGTCTGTACGGGCCTGCCGGGGGACTGTGCAGGCCTGCCTGGGGTCTGTGCGGGCTGTCGGTGGTCTGTTACGGGCCTGCCGAGGGTTGTGTGTGTGTGCAGGCATCGTCCGATGGGACTACAAGTCCCATCGGGCCATGCCTGCTACAATGACAGTGATTGACACATTAGCCAATGATGGGACAGTAGTAGTCCCATCATCCGGCTAATGTGTTGAATGTAAAAAACAAAACAAAAAAAACATACATACTACATACATACTACATTCATACAACATACATACATACTACATATTACATACATACTTCATATATACTACATTCATACAACATACATACATACTACATACATACTACATATATACTAAATTCATACAACATACATACATACTACATGCATACTACACATATACTACATTCATACAGCATACATACATACTACATACATACTTCATATATACTACATTCATACTACATACATACATACATACTACATACTACATACATACTTCATATATACTACATTCATACAACATACATACATACTACATACATACTACATATATACTACTTTCATACAGCATACATACATACTACATACTACATACATACTACATATATGCTACACTCATACAGCATACATAAATACTACATACTACATACTTCATATATACTACATTCATACAACATACATACATACTACATACTACATATATGCTTCATATATACTACATTCATACAACATACATACATACTACATACATACTACATATATACTACATTCTTACAACATACATACATACTACATACATACTTCATATATACTACATTCATACAACATACATACATACTACATGCTACATACATACTACATATATACTACATTCATACAACATACATACAAAAAGCATACTACATATATACTACATTCATACAACATACATACATACATACTACATATATGCTTCATATATACTACATTCATACAACATACATACATACTACATACATACTTCATATATACTACATTCATACAACATACATACAACATACATACTACATATATACTACATTCGTACAACATACATACATACTACATACATACTTCATATATACTACATTCATACAACATACATACAATGAACATACTACATATATACTACATTCATACAACATACATACATACTACATATGTACTACATTCATACAACATACATACAACATACATACTACATATATACTACATTCATATAACATACATAGTACATACTACATACATACTGCATATATACAACATACATAAACATGCTACAGACATACAACATACATACAACTTACAATACATTCATACATTCATACAATACATACATATAGACGTACAGTATATATAACATAGAGTACATACTCACCATCACTTGTCACTTTGATCCCCGAAGCCAGTGTCGTCTTTAAAAAATATTAAAATAACAAACAAGCGATATACTCCCTGATCCGTAGAAATCCACGAGTGTCCCACGACAATCTCCCATGGAGAAAAGCAGCTTCAGCTGATGCCACCGCTCTCTAGGGGCCCCAGGAAAACATTGACGGGAGGTAGGTATCCTTCTGCACTGTATTCCTCCGCCACTGTAAAAAAATAGTCCCTAGTCTCACTTTTGGCATTGCTGTGTGAGAAAGTTCCCACGCAGCTTTTGCCATAAAGTGAGACCAGTGAACAATAGTAACCTCTCAGTGATGCAGTGCAGGAGATCATCGTGGGACACTCGTGGATTTCTGCGGATCAGGGAGTATATCGCTTGTTTGTTATTTTAATATTTTTTAAAGACGCTGGCTTCGGGGAACAAAGTGACAAGTGATGGTGAGTATGTACTCTATGTTATATGTACTGTATGTCTATATGTATGTATTGTATGTATTGTATGAATGTATTGTATGTAGTATGTATGCATGTTGTATGAATGTAGTATATATGTAGTATGTATGTTGTATGAATGTATGTATGTTGTATGAATGTAGTATATATGTAGTATGTATGTAGTATGTAGTATGTATGTAGTATGTATGTATGTTGTATGAATGTAGTATATATGTAGCATGTATGTAGTATGTATGTATGTATGAATGTTGTATGAATGTAGTATATATGTAGTATGTATGTAGTATGTATGTATTTTGTATGAATGTAGTATATATGTAGTATGCATGTAGTATGTAGTATGTATGTTGTATGAATGTAGTATATATGTAGTATGTAGTATGAATGTAGCATATATGTAGTATGTATGTAGTATGTATGTATGTTGTATGAATGTATTATATATGTAGTGTGTATGTAGTATGTATGTATGTATGTTGTATGAATATAGTATATATGTAGTATGTATGTTGTATGAATGTAGTATATATGTAGTATGTATGTATGTATGTTGTATGAATGTAGTATATAAGTAGTATGTAGTATGTATGTATGTTGTGTGAATGTAGTATATATGTAGTATGTATGTAGTATGTACGTTGTATGTATGTTGTATGAATGTTGTGTATATGTAGTATGTATGTATGTTGTATGAATGTTGTGTATATGTAGTATGTTTGTAGTATGTATGTATGTTGTATGAATGTTGAATATATGTAGTATGTATGTAGTATGTATATATATATATTTTTTTTTTTACATTCAACACATTAGCCAGATGATGGGACTACTACTGTCCCATCATTGGCTAATGTGTCAATCACTGTCATTGTAGCAGGCATAGCCCGATGGGACTTGTAGGCCCATCTGACGAAGACTGCACACACACACAACCCGCGGCAGGCCCGCACAGACCCCTGGCAGCTCACACAGACCCCTGGCAGCCCACACAGACCCCCGGCAGGCCCGCACAGACCCTGGCAGCCCGCACAGACCCCCGGCAGGCCTGCACAGACCCCCGGCAGACCCGCACGGACTCCCGGCAGGCCCGTACAGACCCCCGGCAGGCCCGCACAGACCCCCGGCAGCCCGCACAGACCCCCGGCAGCCCGCACACCCGGCAGCCCGCACAGACCCCCGGCAGGCCCGCACAGACCTCGCATCATGATGACATCATTTTAGCAGCCAATCACAGCCACAACACTGGCTCGTTGCATTATGGGAACTTCCGATTTCGGTATCCGATATTGTAAAAATATCGGTACTTGGTATCGCAATTCCGCCGATACCCGATATTTGCAGTATCGGAATGCTCAACACTTTTCTTGAGGACATTGAGTTTACAGCATTAACATCATCTCTTAGTTAATGATAATTAGGCTTTCTGAAGTTTAGTGTTTTTTTAGCCACTCAACTAAACACTTGGCTTACAAATACTGATGTAAAATACTGACCACATATTGAATGTGTGAACGTGGCCTTAGATCAACACTTGCATTTGTCCTCTACCATATAATAGGTATGCTGTTCTTTTCACATCCACAGGAAACTAAATTCACATATTTTTACATGTGATTTATTACATGTGATATATTAGGGCCTTACATACTGGAGGTTTTGACAGTGGAGCCCTGTCAGTGGGAGACATTGCCCCCTGAGGAAAATGTATGCCTAAATAGACAAGAGGTGCTTAAGTCCATATACAATATTTCACCACTCCTCCATCCCTGACCTGTTGCCTCTTGTGCTCAAGGCACAGTCTATTGCAAAGTATCTTGATTCCAAGCAGCATCTTGATGTAGTAGTGTGTAGGGGTATTATGAAAAAACTGTGATCTCAGTAGATGGAAAGAATATAAGGAATATAAATCTTTTTTTTTAAACTCTTTTTCTGAGTTAGTTAGATGGTGTAGTCTTGGATATGAATAGATTAAGCCAGGGGCATAGCTAGGGGTTCAGCTCAGGGAGGGCAAAACATCTGAGTGGGCCCCTAATCGGTAACTCTGATTACAACTATTGTGAAACACTGATAGTATTGCCATATGGCAGGGCCAGACTGGGACTAAAATTCAGCCCAGGCATTTGAAGGTACACAGGCCCACTTGTCGCATGGTGAATATGTAATATATTTGTGTACCTGTAGCAGGCTCAGATTGGTAACTTGCCCAACCGGGCATTTTCCCGCTGGGCCGCTACCTATTTGTCAGTAGTGGGCCCACTGGCTGGCGGCACCCACTCCTCTGGCTGCTTGCCTGCTGATGCAGCGCGGCGGCCTCCGGCCTGTTTTTCCTGCCGCCGGCCCTTTAAACCTGCGGGCACGGCGGTGGTTTTACAGGTCAGTGGCAAGAAGGCTGGGGCAGTGGGGGGACGGCACCCTAGGGGTTAAGAACGCACGACGTGAGATGCACAACGCACGTTCTTTGAGGGCAGAGACTGAGAGAGCGCTCACTACTCTCTCCTCAATCCATGGCTCCAGCACCACCATCACTGACCTATCATTACCCAGGCTGCAGCATCCGGAGGAGCTCTCCTACCCGTGCGCTCCAGCTGTCTGGGTCCAGTAAGTTCAATCATCATGATGCAATTTCAATCTCAGCGGCAGTACTAGATATTCAGTGAAGCCAAGCAGCGGTGTGGCCAGGTGACTTATACAGGGACTGGGGGGGGGGCTGCCTGGTTTGATGTATATACAGGGCCCAGAGCTGAGGGGGCTGCCTGCCTGGGCTCATGATGTATATACAGGGGCTGGTGTGGTGATGTATATAGAGGACAGGTGCTGCTGGGCAGGGACTGGTGTGGTGGTGTATTTACAGGTGCTGCTAGGGCTGGTGTTATGGTGTATATACAGGTGCTGCAGGGGCTGGTGTGGTGGTGTATACACAGGTTCTGGTGTGGTGGTGTATATACAGGTGCTGCTGGGGCTGGTGTGGTGGTGTATATACAGGGGCTGGTGTGGTGGTGTATACAGAGGCTGGTGTGGTGATGTATATACAGGTGCTGCTGGGCAGGGACTGGTGTGGTGGTGTATATACAGGTGTTGCTGGGGCTGGTGTAGTGGTGTATATACAGGTGCTGCGAGGCTGGTGTGGTGGTGTATACACAGGTTCTGCTGTGGTGGTGTATGTACAGGTTCTGCTGGGCTGATGTGGGGGTGTATATACAGGTGCTGCGGGGGCTGGTGAGGTGATATATATACAGGTTCTGGTGTGGTGGTGTATATACAGGTTCTGCTGGGGCTGGCGTGGTGTATATACAGGTTCTGCTGGTGTGGTGATGAATATACAGGTTCTGCTGGGGCTGTTGTGGTGGTGTATATACAGGTTCTGCTGGTGTGGTGGTGTATATACAGGTTCTTCGGAGGCTGGTGTGGTGGTGTATATACAGGTGCTGCGGGGGCTGGTGTGGTGGTATATATACAGGTTCTGCGGAGGCTGGTGTGGTGGTTTATATACAGGTTCTATGGTGTGGTGGTGTATATACAGGTTCTACTGGTGTGGTGGTTTATATACAGGTTCTATGGTGTGGTGGTGTATATACAGGTTCTACTGGTGTGGTGGTGTATATACAAGTTCTGCTGGTATGGTGGTGTATATACAGGTTCTGCGGGGCTGGTGTGGTGGTATATATACAGGTTCTGCTGGGGCTGGTGTGGTGGTGTATGTACAGGTTCTGCTGGGCTGATGTGGTGGTGTATATACAGGTGCTGCTGGGGCTGGTGTGGTGGTGTATATACAGGTGCTGCGGGGGCTGGTGTGTTGGTGTATATAAAGGTTCTGGTGCGGTGGTGTATATACAGGTTCTATGGTGTGATGGTGTATATACAGGTTCTGCTGGGGCTGGTGTGGTGTATATACAGGTCATGCTGGTGTGGTGGTGTATATACAGGTTCTGCTGGTGTGGTGGTGTATATACAACAGGTTCTGCTGGTGTGGTGGTGTATATACAGGTTCTGCTGGGGCTGGTGTGGTGGTGTATATACAGGTGCTGCTGGGGCTGGCATGGTGGTGTATATACAGGTACTGCTGGGGCTGGTGTAGTGGTGTATATACAGGTTCTGCTGGTGTGGTGGTGTATATACAGGTTCTGCTGGGGCTGGTGTGATGGTGTATATACAGGTTCTGCTGGGGCTGGTGTGGTGGTGTATATACAGGTGCTGCTGGGGCTGGTGTGGTGGTGTATATACAGGTGCTGCTGGGGCTGGTGTGGTGGTGTATATACAGGTGCTGCGAGGCTGGTGTGGTGGTGTATACACAGGTTCTGCTGTGGTGGTGTATGTACAGGTTCTGCTGGGCTGATGTGGGGGTGTATATACAGGTGCTGCGGGGGGCTGGTGAGGTGATATATATACAGGTTCTGCTGGGGCTGGCGTGGTGTATATACAGGTTCTGCTGGTGTGGTGATGAATATACAGGTTCTGCTGGGGCTGTTGTGGTGGTGTATATACAGGTTCTGCTGGTGTGGTGGTGTATATACAGGTTCTGCTAGTGTGGTGGTGTATATACAGGTTCTGCGGAGGCTGGTGTGGTGGTGTATATACAGGTGCTGCGGGGGCTGGTGTGGTGGTAAATATACAGGTTCTGCGGAGGCTGGTGTGGTGGTTTATATACAGGTTCTATGGTGTGGTGGTGTATATACAGGTTCTACTGGTGTGGTGGTTTATATACAGGTTCTATGGTGTGGTGGTGCATATACAGGTTCTACTGGTGTGGTGGTGTATATACAAGTTCTGCTGGTGTGGTGGTGTATATACAGGTTCTGCGGGGCTGGTGTGGTGGTATATATACAGGTGCTGCTGGGGCTGGTGTGGTGGTGTATATACAGGTGCTGCGGGGGCTGGTGTGTTGGTGTATATAAAGGTTCTGGTGCGGTGGTGTATATACAGGTTCTATGGTGGGATGGTGTATATACAGGTTCTGCTGGGGCTGGTGTAGTGTATATACAGGTCATGCTGGTGTGGTGGTGTATATACAGGTTCTGCTGGTGTGGTGGTGTATATACAGGTTCTGCTGGTGTGGTGGTGTATATACAGGTTCTGCTGGGGCTGGTGTGGTGGTGTATATACAGGTTCTGCTGGTCTGGTGTGGTGGTGTATATACAGGTGCTGCTGGGGCTGGTATGGTGGTGTATATACAGGTACTGCTGGGGCTGGTGTAGTGGTATATATACAGGTTCTGCTGGTGTGGTGGTGTATATACAGGTTCTGCTGGGGCTGGTGTGATGGTGTATATACAGGTTCTGCTGGGGCTGGTGTGGTGGTGTATATACAGGTGCTGCTGGGGCTGGTGTGGTGGTGTATATACAGGTGCTGCGGGGGCTGGTGTGTTGGTGTATATAAAGGTTCTGGTGCAGTGGTGTATATACAGGTTCTATGGTGTGGTGGTGTATATATAGGTTCTGCTGTTGTGGTGGTGTATATACAGGTTCTGCAGGTGTGTTGGTGTATATACAGGTGCTGCTGGGGCTGGTGTGGTGGTGTATATACAGGTGCTGCTGGGGCTGGTGTGGAGGTGTATATACAGGTGCTGCTGGGGCTGGTGTGGTGGTGTATATACAGGTTCTGGTGTAGTGGTGTATATACAGGTTCTGCTGATGTATATGCAGGTTCTGCTGGTGTATATACAAGTTCTGCTGGTGTGGTGGTGTACATACAGGTTCTGCTGGTGTGGTGGTGTATATACAGGTTCTGCTGGTGTATATACAGGTTCTGCTGGTGTGGTGGTGTACATACAGGTGCTTCTGGGCTTGCGATACTTGCGATACTTACCTCTTCCTGATCCACTGCTGTGGCATCTTCTGACTGTGCTGTTTCAGGTCAGAGGGTACAGTGATGTCATGTCTGTGCGCCCTCTTCCTGAACAGTCACAGTGCAGAGAGCCGGAAGACGCCGACGTCGAGGGGTCCGGAGCAGACCAGCGGCCAGTGAGGAGAGGTGAGGATTTCAGCTTTTTTATTTTTTTTATATTTTGAGCAATATATGAGGCCCATCATATACTGTACCATCATATGGGGCCCATCATACACTGGAGCATTATATGGAGCATCATATTTGGCCCATTATATATGGAGCATTATATGGAGACTCATGAGGCCTATTATATATGGAGCATTATATGGGGCTCATTCTGTTTGGAGCAATATAAGGAGCCCATCATGTTCTGTAGGGAGCATTATATGGGGCCCATTCTGCATGGAACAAGGCATGGGGCTCATTATACTGTATGGAGTATTATGTGGGGCACATTATACTGTTTGAAGAATTATATGGGACGCATTATACTTCATGGAGCAATATATGAGGATCATTATTCTTTATGGAGCATTATATGGTGCTCATTATATTGTATGGAGCATTATATGGGGCTCATTATACTGTATGCAGAACTATGTGGTACCCATAATACTGTATGGAGAATTATATGGGGCTTTTTCTGTATGGTGCAATATATGGGGCTCATTGCAGAATATGGAGCAATATATGGGGCTCATTATTCTGTATGGAACATTATATGGGCTCATTATTCTGTATGGAGCACTCTGTGGTACCCATAATGCTGTATGAAGCAATATATGGGGCTCAGTATACTGTATGGAGTACTATGTGGTATCCATAATACTGTATGAAGCAATATATGGGGCACAGTATACTGTATGGAGCACTATGCGGTACCCATAATACTGTATGGAGAATTATATGGGGCTCATTATTCTGTATGGAGCTTTATATGGGGCTCATTACAGTGTGTGGAATAATATATGAGGCTCATTGTACTGTATGGAGCACTATGTGGTACCCATAAGACTGTATGAAGCAATATATGGGGCTCAGTATACTGTATGGAGCACTATGTGGTACCCATAATACTGTATGGAGAATTATATGTGGCTCATTATTCTGTATGGAGCATTATATGGGGCTCATTACAGTGTGTGGAGCAATATATGGGGCTCATTATTCTGTATGGAGCACTATGTGGTACCCATAACACTGTATGAAGCAATATATGGTGCTAAGTATACTGTATGGAGCACTATGCGGTACCCATAATACTGCATGGAGCATTACATGGGGCCCATTATTCTGTATGGAGCATTATATGGGGCTCATTATTTTGAATGGAGCAATATATGGGGCCATAATACTGTATGGAGCACTATATGGGGCTCATTATACTGTATGGAGCACTATGTGGTACCCATAATACTGTATGGAGCATTATATGGGGCTCATTATACTGTATGGAGCAATATATGGGGCTCATTATTCTGTATGGAGCATTATATGCAGTTCATTATACTGTATAAAGCAATATATGGGGCTCATTATTATGTATGGAGCAACATATGGGGCTCATTATTCTGTATGAAGCAATATACAGTGGGGAAAAAAAGTATTTAGTCAGTCAGCAATAGTGCAAGTTCCACCACTTAAAAAGATGAGAGGCATCTGTAATTTACATCATAGGTAGACCTCAACTATGGGAGACAAACTGAGAAAAAAAATCCTGAAAATCACATTGTCTGTTTTTTTTCATTTTATTTGCATATTATGGTGGAAAATAAGTATTTGGTCAGTAACAAGCAATCAAGATTTCTGGCTCTCACAGACCTGTAACTTCTTCTTTAAGAGTCTCCTCTTTCCTCCACTCATTACCTGTAGTAATGGCACCTGTTTAAACTTGTTATCAGTATAAAAAGACACCTGTGCACACTCTCAAACAGTCTGACTCCAAACTCCACTATGGTGAAGACCAAAGAGCTGTCAAAGGACACCAGAAACAAAATTGTAGCCCTGCACCAGGCTGGGAAGACTGAATCTGCAATAGCCAACCAGCTTGGAGTGAAGAAATCAACTGTGGGAGCAATAATTAGAAAATGGAAGACATACAAGACCACTGATAATCTCCCTCGATCTGGTGCTCCACGCAAAATCCCACCCCGTGGGGTCAGAATGATCACAAGAACGGTGAGCAAAAATCCCAGAACCACGCGGGGGGACCTAGTGAATGAACTGCAGAGAGCTGGGACCAATGTAACAAGGCCTACCATAAGTAACACACTACGCCACCATGGACTCAGATCCTGCAGTGCCAGACGTGTCCCACTGCTTAAGCCTGTACATGTCCGGGCCCGTCTGAAGTTTGCTAGAGAGCATTTGGATGATCCAGAGGAGTTTTGGGAGAATGTCCTATGGTCTGATGAAACCAAACTGGAACTGTTTGTTAGAAACACAACTTGTCGTGTTTGGAGGAAAAAGAATACTGAGTTGCATCCATCAAACACCATACCTACTGTAAAGCATGGTGGTGGAAACATCATGCTTTGGGGCTGTTTCTCTGCAAAGGGGCCAGGACGACTGATCCGGGTACATGAAAGAATGAATGGGGCCATGTATCGTGAGATTTTGAGTCCAAACCTCCTTCCATCAGCAAGGGCATTGAAGATGAAACGTGGCTGGGTCTTTCAAAATGACAATGATCCAAAGCACACCGCCAGGGCAACGAAGGAGTGGCTTCGTAAGAAGCATTTCAAGGTCCTGGAGTGGCCTAGCCAGTCTCCAGATCTCAACCCTATAGAAAACCTTTGGAGGGAGTTGAAAGTCCGTGTTGCCAAGCGAAAAGCCAAAAACATCACTGCTCTAGAGGAGATCTGCATGGAGGAATGGGCCAACATACCAACAACAGTGTGTGGCAACCTTGTGAAGACTTACAGAAAACGTTTGACCTCTGTCATTGCCAACAAAGGATATATCACAAAGTATTGAGATGAAATTTTGTTTCTGACCAAATACTTATTTTCCACCATAATATGCAAATAAAATGAAAAAAAAACAGACAATGTGATTTTCAGGATTTTTTTTTCTCAGTTTGTCTCCCATAGTTGAGGTCTACCTATGATGTAAATTACAGACGCCTCTCATCTTTTTAAGTGGTGGAACTTGCACTATTGCTGACTGACTAAATACTTTTTTTCCCCACTGTATGGGGCTCATTATTTTGAATGGAGCACTATGTGGTGCCCATAATACTGTATGGAGGACTATCCTGTCTGGTTTCTGACCTATTGCAGAATGTACAATAGATAATGAATGTAATGGAAGAAGTGAAATCTTTGGCACCATGCTATACCTATATTTCTTTGCTGTATCTGTGCATTATGAATTGTGGTAAGTGTTAAAGAGGCCCACTGAGACTTTCACCCAGGGCCCACAAAAACCTGGAGCCAGCCCTGTATGCACTGCACAGTACCACTTCTCCTGTCGACATTGGACTTTGGGAGGGTCAATATTGGTTTAGTATTTTCAATATTACTATGGCCAAATAAATATGTGCCATTCACATGTGGTTCTTCAAATACCTCCTTTTAGGAGAGTGAGGGGCACCGCAAAGTAAAGTAAAATTCACTGATTGGGGTGAGGAGTGTTATAGTATGTGGGCTGGTGGTGTTTGTGTGGCAGGGATGCTTTTTTTCCCAGTCCGGCCCTGACCTGTAGGTCACAAGACATGAGGTGAGTGTTAGAGATGAGCGACTTTGCCTTTTTTCGGGTCGAGTCGGGTTTCATGAAACTCGACTTTCTCAAAAGTCGGGTCGAACGAAATCGGCCGATTATCGTGAAATGTCAAAGGCCGAATGAAACACGAAACCCAGTGCAAGTCAATGGGGAACCGAGGTCGGCAGGGAGTGGAAGACAGGAAACACTCCTACAGTGGCCATTTTAATGTCAAAAACATCAATTCTTATTACTTAAGCTTGTCAACTTTAATTTACTTTATAATAATAGTTAGGCATTGAAAACTGGGGGTTATTTGGCTAAAGTTGTGGGGGGGGTAGGGCTGGCTCCAGATTTTCGTGGGCCCTGGGCCAAAGAGTGTCACTGGGTTCTTTTAACACATGCCACAATTCATGATCCTCTAATACGGCAGAGAAAAAGCGGTATAGTACAATGAAAAATACTTCACTTTTTACATCTCATGACTGATATCCATTTTAAATTCTCCAATAGCTCCAAAAACGGACAGTATATTACTCCATACAGTATTATGGCCACTGCATAGTGTGCTATACAGAGTAATGAGGCCCATATATTTCTCCATACAGAATCATTGGTCCCATATAATGTTTGAAACAGTATATGATGAGCTCCACATAATGCTACAGTATATGTTGGTCCCCATGGATGAAGCTCCACTGTGTTATGGGCCCAAATAATGCTTCATATATAATGGGCCCCATTTCTAATGCTCCAGTGCATAATGGGCCCTGTAAATGCTGCTTCAGTGTCTGATGTCCACTTTTGGAATGCTCCAGTGTATGGTGGGCCTCATATATCATTCTCCAGGGTATAGTGCTCCCAAAAATAGCTGTCCAAACATTGAAAACAATTAAATAAGTCTCCTCACTAGGGAATCCCTGTACTAGTCTGGTGGACTCCTCATCGTCCCCATCTTCCATCTCACTGCACTTGGACTGTTTAGGCAGAGGGCGTACAGACGTGATGTCATTGCGCTCTCTGACCAGAATGTCACTGTAAGGAAAAGCGGAAGACGTCACGGCGGTGGAGCAGGGAGAAGTAAGTATTTCAACTTTGCAAGTGCTGTGATCCTGAGCAAGCAGGGGGAGCCCACTTGTTAATGACGGCACTGGCACGGGGCCCCTCATAGTACGGCGATGTGTCTGACGGCGGGTGGAGGGCCCTCCCACTGGCAGAGACAATTTTGCGTACTATGAGGGGCTCTGTTCCAGTGCGTCGCCCACGAGTATGCCCCCCCACCTGCTCAAGGAACCTGCACTTTCATCTGCACCTTCCTCTTTGTCACCGTGTAAGGGGGTATAGTATGCGGGAAGGGGAACCTGAGTTTCATCAGGGTCAGATTCTGGCTGTGTAGATTGCGAGGGGAATGTAGTGGTCTGGGTCAATGTACCAGCAGAATCATCTAGCAGTGGCTGGGCATCAGTGCATTTGTGGCGCCCCCAGGAGTACGGTCACCACAGTGGCATTAGGCTGGTTTCACATTTGCGTTTTTTTGCGCTTGAAAAAAACGCATACGTGCGCATGCGTTTTTTCCCCTATATTTAACATGGGTGCGCATACCTGCGCACTGGCATGCGCACGTATGCGATTTTCATGCGCTGCGTTTTTTTGGGGTGTGCGTTTGTATTTTACAGACGCTACATGTTGCATTTTTTTGTCCTGCAAAAAAGCGCATGCGCACGTATGCGCACGTTTTGCGCTAAAAATGGCCATTATAGCCTATGGATGCGCATACGTGCGCACTGGCATGCGCATGTATGCGTTTTTTTAGCGCTGCGTTTTTTTGGTGGTGTCCACTTGTTGTACTAGTTATAAACTTCTAAAGTAAAAAAAAAAAGTCTATATAAAGGAGGTGCCTGCCAAAACTCTGCCACTACTACACTGACAGATTGGAGAGCAGGCAGTCACCAAGGAACCCGTCAAGAATGTGAGTATATTACATTATATGCCTGTCCTTTTAAATTATGTATGTACTAATGATTTTTATTATTTTTACATGCAGTATGTCTTCAGAATCCGAATATTCCCCATCGCGGCAGGAATTGGCGCAAGCAGACCGTGAGGTGATTATTTTCGTGCATCTGGTAAGTATATCTGCTGCTACTCCAAATCTCTTACTTTTTTTCAACTTTTTTAAGACATCATCATCATCATCTTCTGCGGACGGGACTACTGAGGGCGAAGAGCAGGAGCAGCGAAGCCAAGTCCCGGTGGTGATACGGAATGTATGTATCAAATGATTTGTAATGTTCTTTATTTTTTATCTTCTATTTTTACTCTTTTTTATGTTTCTTTTTTTTGTAACTTTTTATTCAATTTAAATTTGATTATTCTAATGAATGTGTTTTGTCTAGGTTCCACAACGGGATGAAGACGTCTACCTGGATAATGAGCAGCTCATCAGCCTGGTCCAGGAGCGTGCGCCGTTGTGGGACAGCCGTGACCGGCTGTACAAGGACAATGTGGTGACCCGGCGGCTATGGAATGAGGTGGCCGCAGCGTTGATGGATGGCTGGGACAGC
This sequence comes from Dendrobates tinctorius, assembly GCF_039654945.1. Lineage (NCBI taxonomy): Eukaryota > Metazoa > Chordata > Amphibia > Anura > Dendrobatidae > Dendrobates > Dendrobates tinctorius. Next base: position 16,283,381 of record NW_027361671.1, on the reverse strand, counting down.
GCCACAGCATCCTCCAAAAAGGCGTTTAGTGAGTATTTCCCTGCTCTGTATTGTGCCGCAGTGACTGTTGTCCTTGACGGCACTGTTGGGTTTCGTGCTAGGTATATTCTAGCAGGAAACCCAACAGTGTCATCGGGCTCTACAGTGACTGCTTTGAGTATTGTATTGCTATATTGTGCCGCAGTGACTGTTGTCCTTGACGGCACTGTTGGGTTTCGTGCTAAGTATATTCTAGCAGGAAACCCAACAGTGTCATCGGGCTCTACAGTGACTGCTTTGAGTATTGTATTGCTATATTGTGCCGCAGTGACTGTTGTCCTTGACGGCACTGTTGGGTTTCGTGCTAGGTATATTCTAGCAGGAAACCCAACAGTGTCATCGGGCTCTACAGTGACTGCTTTGAGTATTGTATTGCTATATTGTGCCGCAGTGACTGTTGTCCTTGACGGCACTGTTTTTTTTTCCCAACAGTGGACAAAGTCCGAACACGTTGGCGTTCGATCAAGGACCGCTTCAACAGTGATGTTCGTGCTGAGGGCCAGGTTCGCAGTGGATCTGCATCAAGGACCAGAACTAGATACCGTCACTATCACGCGTTGCAGTTCCTAAGACCGGTCCTTGCCACGAGATCGTAAGTATTATAAATTTTGGGGTTTTATTTTTAATCTGTGTTTTTCTAATCCACAGCTGATGCTTCTTGTAAAGGCATGGTAGTAATGATTTTCCTTTCTTCCACAGCACCTGGAGCAGCACCCTGCAACCTGGCCCTGGAGCGGTCCTTCCTCGGACGTCCTCTGACCCGTCCCAGCCATCCGACAGCCATGAAGCACCTTGCAGGTCAGCCACACACACAGCTGGTGACCAGGAAGCTGGGCCATCAGGGGTTCCCCTGTCCCAGGTCTCTGCCACTGGTTATGCGGGCACTACCCGCCAGCGGCAGAGGGCCTTGGACAGGAATGTCTTGCCCGAGTTTATGCATTTGAGCGAGGCCTTTAATTCCAGCCTCAAGTCACTGTCCGACAGAGTTGAAAGCGGTTTTGCACTCATGGAACATGGTTTTAACCACTTTGAACACCGCTTCAATTCTGTAGAACAGCGCCTTGACCGTCTGGAGGCTGACCTCAACAGACCAGCACACCATTTTTTTAGTAAGATTGAAAAGGGCATGGCAGAACACCTTAGTCCTGAGCAACAGCTGAATGTGCTGCAGGCCTGCAACAATGCTTTCTTGCAGGCTATGCAGCATAATCGGTACGGTCAGCAGTCAGTGGTGTCATTTCCACCTGTGCCACCATTGACTCGCTTCACCTCACTACCGACTTGTGCTGCATACCACTGCACGGACACCTCTATTCAAAGCCAGGACACCCACCGTTACACCACCACAAGTCTGAGTGCAGCTGGTCACTTCACCGACACCACCATGGCAAGCGCTGCTCCTGTCTGGAGCACCACCGCCACTCCCATGCATGCGTGGAGCTCAGCCACCACTAGGCAAACATGGAACAGCCCTGCCGCTACAACAACATGTAGTAGCCCTGCCACCACCACTCCGCAAACCTGGACCATCACTGCCGCCACCAGTCCTCCTGCCAACCAAGAGCAGCAGAAGCAGCCACCTCAGAAGCAGCAGCAGCCACCTCAGCAGCAGCCACCTCAGCAGCAGCCACCTCAGCAGCAGCCACCTCAGCCGCAGCAGCAGCCACCTCAGCAGCAGCAGCCACCTCAGCAGCAGCAGCAGCCACCTTAGCAGCAGCAGCCACCTCAGCAGCAGCAGCAGCAGCCACCCCAGCAGACGGGGGACCTACACTCAATATTTGCCCCAAGTTCAAGGCGAAATCATTCAAGGCGGGCATTGGGCCAAAGTCGGTCCAGGCACACAAGCCTATGGCGACATGCCATTACAACAAATGTACCTGAACAGATTTCCTCTCCTCCAAGTGTTCCTAGTTTAATTCCCTTAACTGGACTACCTTCCCCCACAAGTTTTGTTGCCCCTTCCCCTCATACACCGTCTTCAACTGCAAGTGTTGCATATTCCCTGCACACCCCCAAATTGAAACCATCTGCCCCCAAACGCCGGAAAAAATAATTTTTTGGTTTATTTTTGTGATTAAAAATAAATTTACATTTGTGGTTCACCATTACAAAGTTTCATTAATGTTGTTTGCGCCGCTCACACACACTGATGGGTAAATACATGTTAAAAACCAACCCAAGGCCTAGTATAGTCATATGTGAAATAACACGGACTAGTATAGTCATACCAAGGCCTAGTGTAATAACTCGAGTTTTACCAACTTGGATCTGGTTTCATGAAAAACAAACTGTTGAAACTTGTCTAAAAAATAAGTTTCTTTCTTAAAAAGTTTCGCCAGTTTGTTTTTTGTGAAACAAGATGCTAGTTGGTAAAAATCGAGTTAGTACAGTAGGCCTTGGTATGACTATACTAGGCCGTGGTATTTCACATATGACTATACTAGTAGGCCCAAGGCCTACTATACTCATATTTGAAATACCACGGCCTAGTATAGTCATTCCAAGGCCAAGTGTAATAACTCTAGTTTTACCAACTAGAATCTGGTTTCATGAAAAACAAACTGTTGAAACTTGTCAAGTTTCACCAGTTTGTTTTGCGTGAAACAAGATCCTAGTTGGTAAAAATCGAGTTATTACAGTAGGCCTTGGTATGACTATACTAGGCCGTGGTATTTCACATATGACTATACTAGTAGGCCCAAGGCCTACTATACTCATATTTGAAATACCACGGCCTAGTATAGTCATACCAAGGCCTACTGTAATAACTCTAGTTTTACCAACTAGAATCTGGTTTCATGAAAAACAAACTGTTGAAACTTGTCAAGTTTCACCAGTTTGTTTTTCGTGAAACAAGATCCTAGTTGGTAAAAATCGAGTTATTACAGTAGGCCTTGGTATGACTATACTAGGCCGTGGTATTTCACATATGACTATACTAGTAGGCCCAAGGCCTACTATACTCATATTTGAAATACCACGGCCTAGTATAGTCATTCCAAGGCCTAGTGTAATAACTCTAGAAACTTGTCTATTTCTACACTACCACAATTTTAAATAAAAGTTGGAATTGAGCTGATTACATTCATCCACTCAATGCTGACTTGTATTCCCCATTGACTTTCATTGGGGTTGGGTTTTGAGGGTTGGGTTTTGAAAAAATCACATACTTTTTTTTCAACTAGTTGGGCAATTTTCTCTTGAAAAAAATTGGTTTCCTGATTCATGGCCTGCAGCTTTGCTTGTTCCAATATATTTCACGCAGAATAGCAATGCTGCATTTTAACTCATATGTGTATTTACCTGCCCAGGTGTGTGAACATCAAAAAATTCAGTTATACATGGGAAGTTTTTTATTTAATTGGAGTTTAAAAAATATAGTGCACTCAGTAATGGTATCAAATAAGGTTTTTTATTACCATAAACAAACAAAAACATTACACCATTTCATCTTGCCAGTGCACCCGTCCTACATCAGAAATAAAGTAGGCCGCAAATTGGTCCCTCATTTGGCCAACTTCAACGGATGACCTGAGAGTGTGCTGAGTGAATTCAGGCAATGGGTTAGGAGCATCATCGTCCAGTTCAAAGGTCGGGTGCTCTTTAGCCATCACAAAGTTATGTAGAACCACACAGGCCTTCACCACCTCATCGACTGTTTCAAGTTTAAGATTAATGGCCGTGCCCAGAATTCGCCATCTGGAGACAAGAATCCCAAAAGCACACTCGACAGTTCTTCTGGCCCTGGTCAGCCTGTAATTAAATATTTTTTTGGTGTGGTCCAAGTCCCGGCTGGAGTAGGGTTTCCGTAAGTTTCCGAACATTTGAAAAGCCTCATCGCCAACCATTACAAAGGGCAGTGGCGGAGCTTCGGTGTGAGGAAGAGGCCGTGGCATAGGGAAATTAAATTGGTTGCCATACAACCTCCGGCCCATGTCTGAGTTTTTAAAAGCCTGTGAGTCATTACCACGGCCAAATGCTCCAATGTCCACTGCTACAAACATACATCCGGCATCCGCAATGGCCATGAGTACTATTGAAAAGTACTTTTTGTAATTATAGTACTCAGATCCCGTTCTTTTGGGTTTGATGATCCGTATGTGTTTACCATCAACAGCTCCCAAACAGTTGGGAAAATTGCATACTGTCCAGAATTTGTCAGCAATTTCCACCCACTTTTCAGCGGTGGGCAGGGGCATAAATTCTGGACAAAGAACATTCCAGAGAGCCCGGCAGGTGTCAGCAACAATTCCAGACAAGGTAGAGATTCCAATACGGTACTGGAAGTGTAGTGAAGATAGGGTTTCTCCAGTCGCCAGGAATCTGTGAACAGACAAAGAAGTAAAATTAATATTTATGTATATTATTTTAAAAAACTATAAAATAAAATATTAGTACATTCACGAAAACTAATTACACAAGGTTTTGAATACTAAATTTAAAAAAAAAACATCAGACCGCACCCCTTGGTTTTTAAATATTACATACCGTAATGTCACCAGTAGCCGTTCCTCAGGAGGAATCGCACGACGGAGCTGTGTGTCCTGTCTCCGGATGGATTGTTGGACACGAGCAAGCAAAACCCTGAAACTTTCTTGGGACATCCGGATATAATCTGTAAATTTCTCCGGGTTTGCCTGGAGCTCGCTGTAGAGGGTGTGGTATGCCCCACGGCTCTCCCGGAGTTCAACAATCGGATGTATCCACATACGCCGCCGCTGCCGTCTTCGCTGCCTCTCTCTCTTCCTTTGTTCATGGCAAGCAACTGCATACGTCTGAGCCATCGCGATGTCCAAATCCAAGTTGAAGTGAAAACTCTTCCAGCGCAGATCCATGGTCACAAGAAGAATCAAGCAAATGTGAAGAATACTGTAGACAGGGTCTATATATTAACATACCACACCCACAATGAAGTCCCATTGGTCTTGTGTGTTGTTGAATGTTTTTTTTTTCTTTTTTGGGGGTTTTTTCCAAAATCTGTAAAAAAACGCAAACGCACAAAAAACGCATACAAACGCACAAAAACGCTGCGTTTTTTCCTGCATGCGCATAAAAATGCTTGAAAACAACGCAGCGTTTGTATGCATTTGTATGCGTTTTTTCTATGCGTTTTTTTGCGCTAAAAACGCGCTGGAAAAAAAAAGCAAGTGTGAAATTAGCCTTACCTTCCTCCTAGGGAGTGTGATGTCATGCTTGGGAGCAACGAAGGATCTCTCTAGCAGTTAAACCAACACACAACACAGTTCCCACTCCAGGCTAGCAGGGAGACCTCTGAACCTGACTGCTGAGGAGCTGCTCTCTGTGGTCGGGAGGAGGGAAGTTAGGGCAGTCTGTGAAGGGAAGGGGAAGTGTGTGGACATGAGAAAGGGAGCTGAAGGATGAGCAGCGTTAAGGCTAACTCCTAGCTGGAGCGCATGGTCGGGATTCCGGTCTCCGAGTTTGTAGGGACACTGACGGTCCTGCAGCAGAAACCGGAGGAAGTAGCAGCTGTAAATGCTCTGTTCCCAATTAAGGCTTGGAGGCCCCAGCAGTGACGTGTGTGAGCCAGAAGGAAAAGGCTATGGCTACCTGCCATATGAGAAAGTTCTAAAAGAGAGTCAACAGGTGGAACTTCAGTGAACTCAGTACTGCGTGTACCCTCAGATAAGCGCTAGAACGGAGGCCACACTACCTATCTGCAGAGAGAAAATTCCAAATTTGCTTCCAGGCTGACCAACTCCGTCTCCATCTGTACTATGGGTCCTGGATGGCACTTACCAAGTACAGGAAAAGGAACTGCACGACTGTGTCTGTCATCTTTCTCCTGCGCCTGGCGCACGGCTCTGCTACATCCTGCACTGCACACCATCTACCAGCTCTTTCATCTGCCCTGCGACTACGGCCCTACCTGTGCAGGGCTTCTACATCTTAGCTGCACCACAATATCTGTCCCAGAGAAGCGACACTGCAACGCGGGTCAATCTGATCAGAAACCACAGGTGGCGTCACGTATCATTCACCTATAAATGTTATTCACCCCATTGCATGGACGCCCAGGGCCACGGAACGGGTCATCACCATCAACGTGACACATCCCTCTGAGACACCGACCCGGCACCGATTAACCCCACTGGCCTGGCTGGCCACCCACACTCCATGTCAGATTTATCTTGGACTGGGGAATTCACGATTTGACTTGATAACCCAGACATGGTATGATAGAAAGAGCTACATGGACTAATGTGAAGTGTGGCCTGCTGCATCATTCACTTTTGGTGGGGGTGAAGGACACAAGGAAAGGGGTTCTTCCTGACCAGGAGACAGCACTTGATGACTCAGTGCTTGCATTTTTTGAAACTTCAGAAGAGGAGGGCATATTAGCTGTAGTCTGTTTCGGCAATGTAAGCCAAAACCAGTTCCTGATGCTCCGGCTTTAAAAGCGGTTAACCTACTCCCAGAAAAGGTAGCCTTCCAGGCGTTCTGGAGCCTAACCATGACGCAGGCTCAACACATTCTGCCTTAGCTGCTATTGTGCTTTTGCCACTACCAGCAGATGCACCACCACCATCAGCACCAGCTGGCCCCCCCACGCCCACGTCTGCGGCCTCTTCCACCAAACTTCAAAATGTTGCAGTCTCCTGTCACTTTTGATCGATGCAGTATTACCTGTCGAGTGAGCGGTACTTGATAAATCTGTCCACAACATGGTCATGAAACCCCTGTGTCCAACGCCACTTTGGCTGTGTGCACCATGAACACCTCTTCCATGTTGCCCCCTACGGCTCGTTGGAAAAACATCACCGCTGCTGTGTGCTGGGAATGCCTCAAACAAACGGTTTACCAGAGTTGCTTGTTTGTTAGCCAATATCAGCTCTAGGTTCTCCTGTGGCATGATGTTTTGGAATTTGCCTTTATAGCGTGGATCCAGGATTCTGGCCAACCAGTAGTTGTCATCGTTCATCATTTTGGCAATGCAGGGGTCCCTTTTACGATCTGCAAAGCATAATCAGACATGTGGGCCAATGTTCCAGGTGTGAATGATGCACTGCGAGTGCTGGGTGGAGGAGCACTTTCTGGCAAATCCACATCCCTCCAGTCACGCACAAACCCTGTACCTGACCTTGCCACGCCAACATTTTTTCTTGCCCCCTGAGAAGCATCCTCCTCCGCAAAATAATCATCCACATTATCCTCCTCTTCCTCTTCCTCTTCTTCCTCCACCTCATCCACGAGACTTCCCTGAGCAGACAATGGCTGACTGTCATCAAGGCTTCCCTCCTCCTCTTCCTCCTCGGCTGCAGGCGCCTGCTACTTAATGTGCGTCAAAGTTTGCATGAGCAGATGCATAAGTGGGATGCTCAGGTTTATGATGGCATCGTCTGCGCTTACCAGCCATGTGCATTCCTCAAAACACTGAAGGACTTTACCGAGGTCTTTCAGCTTCGACCACTGCACACCAGACAACTCCATGTCTGCCTGCAAACTGCCTGCCCGTGTATCCTCCCACAAATGAATTACAGCCTGCCTCTGTTCGCACAGCCTCTGAACCATGTGCAGGGTGGAGTTCCACCTTGTTGCAACGTCGATAATTAGGCGGTGCTTGGGAAGGTGGAGCAATCACTGCAGCTTCTGCTTACGACTGGAGTGTACGGGCGACCGACGGATGTACGAGCACAGTCTTCCCACCATATGGAGCAGGGCTGTTAACTCCGGATAATTATTGAGGAAGCACTGCACCACCAGGTTCAAGTTGTGAGCCCGGCAAGGTATGTGTCTGAGTTTTGAAAGGGCTATGGCTGCCACAAAATTCTGGCCGTTATCATTAACTACCTTGCCTGCCTCAAGATGTAGACTGCCCAGCCATGACTCAGTTTGTCGCTGCAAGTAGTCGGCCAGTACCTCCGTGGTGTGTCTGTTGTCGCCCAAACACATCATCTTCAACACAGCCTGCTGACGCTTACCACTAGCTGTTCGATAGTGGGACACCTCGCGTGCAACACTGGCAGCTGCGGATGGAGTGCTCGTGCGACTGCACTCTGTGGACGAGCTTTCGCTTCTGGAGGAGGATGAGGAGGAGGGTCGAACGCCTACAGCCAACTGTTTCCTATACCGTGGGCTAGGCAGCACTGTCCCACCGCCGCTGTCCCCTGTGGACCCTGCATCCACCACATTAACCCAGTGCACAGTGATGGGCACGTAATGGCCCTGGCCATGCCTACTGGACCATGCATCTGTTGTAAGGTGCACCTTTCCACTCACTGATTGCTTGAGTGCATGGACAATGCGGTCTTTCACATGCACGTGGAGGGCTGGGATGACTTTTCGCAAAAAGAAGTGCCGACTGGGTAGGTCATAGCGTGGTACTGAGTTGGCCATGAGCTCGCGGAAAGCTTTGCTTTCAACCAACCGGTAGGGCATCATCTCTAACGAGATTAGTTTGGCAATGTGGGCGTTCAAAGCCAGTGTACACGGATGAGAGGATGAGTACTTTCTTGTCCTACTCAGAGTCTCTGGTAGGGTGAGGTGGACTTGAGAGCTGCATATGATGGAACTAGCGGTGGACATGGCGGACTGAGAGAGGGTTGGTAATGGTGATGGTGTTGGTGGTGTTGCTGATGGCCTAGATTCAGTCTTTCGTAGCAATAACATTGTGATTCCCTGACTGCTTTGCCCTTGCTACGACACCTTGACATTTGCTGCTGGTGGTGTGCTAACTGGTGGGCTTACAGTGGGGGAAGCGATGTAGCATTGCTGACTACCTTCATTTGGAGCAGGTGCACATGTGGTACGTGAGGTTTGGCAGTCCGTCCATGCTTGCAAGTGCATGGTGGTTAAATGTCTAAGCATGCAACTGGTATTCAAATTTCTCAGATTTTTCCCTCGGCTAAAGGTCTTTGCGTACTTCTTACAGATAACTTTTGCCTGATCATTAGAATTTTGTTCAAAAAAGTGCCACACTGCACTCTTCCTACTATGGAAGACATTTTGAGATCTTGCACGGTGTGCTAATTTGACCGTCTGGCCAAGCTGTCCTGCAACTCTTTTGGCTTTTGTAACATGTTTTTGGACTGCTACAGTCATGCCAGATAACAGCTGTTGCGATGTCGTTGCCTGCTGCGGATCCTCCTCCTCCTCTTCTGAGCTATTGGCAGCGGCACCCTCTTCCCCCAATGGATGCCAATCTGGGTCAACAACTGGGTCATCCATCACCTCCTCTTCAATTTCATGTGCACCTTCCTCTGTGTCACCGTGTAAGGTGGTATAGTATGCGGGAAGGGGCACCTGAGTTTCATCAGGGTCTGATTCTGCCTCAGTACACTGTGAGGACAATGTAGTGCTCTGAGTGAATGTACCAGCAGAAAAATCAAGCAGTGGCTGTGCATCAGTGCACTCCATGTCAGATTCATCTTGGACTGGGGAATTCACGATTTGACTTGATAACCCAGGCAGGGTATGTGAAAAGAGCTCCATGGAGTAATCGGTAGTGTGGCCTGCCACATCCTTCACTTTTGCTAGGGGTGAAGGACACAAGGAAAGTTGTTGTTCCTGACCAGGAGCCTCCAATGATGGCTCAGTGCTTTTATTTTTTGAAACTTCAGAAGAAGAGGCGAGAGAGCTGGAGGCTGTGTCAGCAATGTAAGCCAAAACTTGTTCCTGAAGCTCCGGCTTTAAAAGTGGTTTATCTACTCCCAGAAAAGAGAGCCTTCGAGGCCCTGTGGAGCCAGACGATGACGCAGGCTCAACACTTCCTGCCTTAGGTGCTATTGTACTTTTGCCACTACCAACAGATGCAACACCACCACCACCACCATCGGGACCAGCTGGCAACCCCCGCCCACTTCCATGGCGTCTTCCACCATACTTGCTCATTTTTGTGAAATTGTACCCAAAATACCACCAGCTATATGGTACTGTAAAACAGGGTAGAAGGTGTATCTACTATTGGTGAGAATTTGAATCTCACTAGAGATTTGAGGACACTGAACTATTGTCTCAGGTCCAGTAGAGATTACACCTCAATGTAACAGGCTGAAATTGGATGGTGTATGACAAGGTGTAGTGTGTCTATAGGATTGGTGAGAATTTGGATCTCACTAGAGATTTGAGGACGCTGACAATGATGCTCTCAGTCCAAGTATGAACGCAGTCAGCCTAATAAGCAGGACTGCTGCACAGTGCACACACAAAAGGGTGGAAAAATGAACGCTTGGTAACTGTGCAGAAAAGAGGATGAAAAGTATTTTTGCTTTTAAAAAAGCAGCTTGCACAGCAGTGTGCAAATAGCAATGCAGCTATCAGGGAGCCTTATAAGGCAGCCTAATAACCAACAGAGCTGATGCACAAAAATAGAGCCTCCCCTGTCACTGCACACAAAGTGTTGTGTTGTAAGTGGAAATCACTAACAGCAGAAGAAGTTTTTTGGTTCTTCTTCTCTGCCTTCTTCTCTGCCTAACGCTCTCCCTACAAAATCATCAGCAGCAGCTCTCCCTATGCTAGGATCGGCATAAGTAAGATGGCGGTCAGCGTTCACGTCCTTTTATAGCCACTGTGATGCCACACAAAGCCAGCCAATCACTTGCATGCCATTCTCAAAGATGGGGATGACCGATGCATATGTCATCGCGTTGCCCACAGTGTGCGTCCTCCATCCTTGGCTGAAGAAGGGCGCTGGAAGCATCTTTTGAAACGTGACTTTGGCGCTCTGGTCACCAACCTTGTTGCCGACTTGACGCTATGGTCGGGTTTCGTTTCATGAAACCCGACTGCAGCGAAAGTCGCCGACTTTTGAATATGACCGACCCATTTCGCTCAACTCTAGTGAGTGGAACACGACTATATAACATACAGTCACAGACGGCCCAGTATTACAGCTCAGTCTTATTTATTGCTCTAAGGCCGGGGTCACACAAGTGTATAATGCGGCTGAGTGCTTAGTGATGAAACATTGCATAGCACTCAGCCCAGTGTTATTCTATGGGGCAGCTCAGATCTGCGATTATTTTCTCATGTGTTGATTCGGCATGAGGGAACAATCGCTGCATGCTGTGATTGGCAGCGACACTTGGCTCACTCGCACCCACATGGATGCATGTGAAACATCAGACTGCACTTGGATTTTTCACTATTTCATTGCAGCCACTTGGTAAGTTCAAAAAAGTTCATTTTTTTTCTCATTGCACTCTGCACCCCATCTTGACTAAAAAAAACAGAACTGTAGAAATGTATTAAAAAGGGAAAACTGAAATATGACATGGTCATAAGTATTCAGACCCTTTTCTCAGACACTCATATTTAAGTCACATGCTGTCCATTTCTTTGTGATCCTCCTTAAAAGGGCGATTTCACACGTCCAGATATTTCCGGTACCGGAGATATCCGTGTCCGTGTGTCATCTCAATGTGGCACATGTGTGCCGCCCATGTGCTGCATCAGTACCACACATACGGCCACCGGGGAAGTAACGCTAAAGTAAGCGCTGTTCCCCTGCATGTTGTGCTGAACGAGGCTGTCATTCTCCCCTGCTCTGCCGGCAATAGCGCGAACAGGGAAAAATGAATGAAGAAAAACCGACATGGGGACCCCCTTATATTTTTAACCAACACGGCAAAACTAACGGGTGTGGGCTGTTATTCACAGGCTGGTAAGGGGCCATGAATATGGGCCCCCACCAGCCTAAAAACAGAAGCCCGCAGATGCCCAAAAAATGCCCATCTATTAGATGCGCCTATTCTGGAGCTTTGTCGGATTCTTCCCATTTGGTCTGTAGTGGTGGCAAGTGGCGTCATAATGGGTTAATGTCACATTTCTATTGTAAGGTGACATTAAGCCCGGCTTAGTAATGGAGAGGTGTCAATAAGACACCTATCCATTACTTATCCTATAGTAGGAAAAGGGTTAAATAAACACACACATGTCACCGCTAGTCACTGAGCCTGCACACGCTGCTTCCCAATCATTCCCCAGTAGTATACAGCCCGGGCGGTCGCATTAGCACCGCTCCGGTTGTAAACTGGTTATCCCCAGATATGGATTGCGCTGTGGGACTTGACTATGCGTCGGATAGATATTGTATATTGTTGGGGTTTTTTTTAGTTTTTTTTTTGCAGGAGATCGAGGGATTCGAGATGGGATTAACAGTGTAATAAAGAAGGAAAAAATGTGTGGATTATTACTTCATTTAAAGACTTTATTCTTACTGTGTGTGTGTGTTTATTTAACCCTTTACTTACTATAGGATTACTAATGGATAGGTGTCTTATTGACACCTGTCCATTACTAAACCAGGCTTAATGTCACCTCACAATAGAAAGGTGACATGAAGCCCTTATGACCCCACTTGCCACCACTACTGGAACTACCGCTCCAGAATAGGCGCATCTAATAGATGTGTCTTTTCTGGGCAGCTGCAGGCAGCTGTTTTAAGGATGGGGGGGCCCAAATTCATGGCCACTTACCAGCCTGAGAATAGCAGCACACACCTGTTAGTTTGGCGGGTTGGTTGCCAGCAAAGCAGGGAAAATGACAGCCGCGTTCAGCACCACATGCAGGGGAACAGCGCTTACAGTAGCAGCTTCTACCTCGGCGGCCGTCCATGCTCACGGAGAGCAGTGTACACGTGTGCTGCCCGTGTTGCGGCCCATGTGTTTGAGTCAAAATGGACATGTCTGCGTGTTTTGCACATGGACACATGGTTCGTGAAAACACGCTGACATCTGCATACTGCGTTTGTCAGTGTCTCCGGTATGTGTGAAAACTGTAACTACAAGTACCAGAGCCACTGACAGGTGAAACAGTGTTTAATTAAACTGATAGGACTAGATTTATAAAGCCACACACCTGTCTATATAAGACCTCACAGTGCATGTCAGACCAAATGAGAATCATGAGGTTAAGGGAACTGGCCAAGGAGTTCAGAGACAGAATTGCGGCAAAGCACAGATCTGGCCAAGGTTACAAAAGAATTTCTGCTGTACTCAAGGTCCCTAAGAGCACAGTGGTCTCCATAATCCTTAACTGGAAGAAGCTTGGGACCATCAGAAGTGTTCCTAGACCTGGCGGTCCAGCCAAACTGAGCAATCGTGGGAGAACCCCAAGATCACTGTGGCTGAGCTCCACAGATGCAGTAGGGAGATGGGAGAAAGTTCCATAAAGTCAACTATCACTGCAGCCCTCCACTAGTCGGGCCTTTATGGCAGAGTGGCCCAACGGAAGCCTTTGAGGTGCAAGACATATGAAAGTCCGCATAGAGTTTGTGAAAAAACACATGAAGGACTCCCAGACTATGAGAAATAAGATTGACTGGTCGGATGAGATGATGTTAGAACTTTTTGTTGATAATTCTAAATGGTATGTGTGTAAAAAACTAGGCACTGCTCATCACCTACCCAATACAATCCCAACAGTGAAACATGGTGGTGGCAGCAGGAATGCGGCCAAATACAGATATATCCTGGATGAAAATCTCTTCCAGAGTGCTCTGCACCTCAGACTTGGCCGAAGGTTCACCTTCCAACAAGACAGTGACAGCACACAGCTAAAATAACAAAGGAGTGGCGTCAGAACTACTCTGTGGCCACTCTTGAATGGCACAGCCAGAGCCCTGACCTAAACCCAATTGAGCATCTCTGGAGAGACCTGAAAATGGCTGTCCACCAACATTCACCATCCAACCCGACAGAACTGGAGAGCATCTGCAAGGAAGAATGGCAGAGGATCCCCAAATCCAGGTGTGAAAAAAGTATTGCATGATTACCAAGACGACTCATGACTGTACTAGCTCAAAAAGGTGCGTCTATTCAATACTGAGCAAAGGGTCTGAATACTTATGACCATGTGATATATCAATTTTTCTTTTTTAATAAATTTGCAAACATTTCAGCATTTCTGGGTTTTTTTCAGTCAAGATGGGGTGCAGTGTGTTCATTAATGAGAAAAAAATGAACTTTTTTGAATTTACCGAATGGCTGCAATGAAACAAAGAGTGAAAAATTTAAAGGGATCTGAATACTTTCCGTCCCTACTGTATCCTGTGGTGAAATCATACCCACCAAGACACATCCATGGTAGCTGCCATTCATGCATTCCTTCCTGGAATCATACAGCCAATGTCTGATACATGCAGTCCGTGGATCGTGCAGCAAGCATCAGCCATCAGATTCCCTTTAAGATCCCATATATGTCATATGGTTGACTGTAATCCTTATGCCTTTTAGGAGAACTATAACTCCCAGTAAGTACAGCAGTTCCTAAGGCATGCTGGGAGTTATAGTTCTCCACAGGAGTGGTGATTTTTCTTTTGTGTTAGTGGCATGGGAGCAGAGTGGACACCGCTTTTTTTCTTAATTTTACTAATGCTTGCCTCCTAACAGCTTCTTTGTTCCTATGTACAACGCCGGTGCTGCTTCCTGAGCTTCTGCTGAATCTGTTCTGTGTACTCACGTTAAGCTTATCAGATGCTTGTAAATTCTTTTTGGCCCTGCCTCCGCTCTAGGCAGGAGGAAGTGGGTTGGCCTGATGTCCTGATCACGAGCTGCAGTAAGATGCAGGACCCGAGCAGCACAGAACAGCACAGAGAGCCTACCCCCTGCCCTGTCTCTATGTTACCTCACTGCAGCTCGTGATCAGAACATCAGACCGCGGCCACCAACTTCATCCTGTCTAGCGCGGTGGCAGTGATTTTAACTCGATCGCTTCTAGCTGCAGAAGACAACATGGAACACCACTGAAAGCATGAAGGGGCGACAGATCAAGCGGCCCATTACAGGGACCGGCCGTTCTGGCATTTGGGTCTGGAAGTGTCATCAATTGCTCACAAACTTTCCTTTCTCGCCATCATCGAAACCTGACTCACCTCTTCTGACACAGCCTCTCCTGCTGCACATATAGTGGATTTCACCTTTTCCACAAACCCCACCCCAGCAACAAGCATTGTGGAGTTGGTTTTCTCCTGTCAGATAACTGCTCCTTCACTCCAATCCCACTGCCACCCTCTGTTACCCTCCCTTCCTTTGAGGTGCACTCTATGCGCATCTACTCCCCATCCAACCTCCAACTGGCTGTCATTTACCGTCCTTCAGGGCCAGCCACCACCTTCTTTGACCACTTCATCACCTGGCTACTTCATTTCCACTGACATCCCCACTATCATCTTGGGTGACTTAAACATCCCCATTGACATTCCCTCTCAGCTGCCACTAAACTTCTATCTCTCATTTCCTCCTTCGGCCTAAATTAATGGTCTTCTGCAGCCACTCACAAAGATGGACACACACTGGAACTCATCTTCACCTGCCTCTGATCCCTTTCTAACCTCTCTAACTCACCTCCACCTCTTTCTGACCACAACCTACTTACATTCTCTTCCCTCTCCTCTACAGGTCCCCAATCCCCACCTCACAAACTTGGACACCCTTGCAGAAATCTTAAAAACCTCAATCTACATTCACTGTCTGAATCCCTCCTCCCTCTTAAAGACCTAAGTTCCCTACTCAATACGGATGCCGCTGCCGCTGTATATATCGCCACAATAGCTGTAGCTCTCGAATCAGTTGCCCCTCTCACACATACCAAAGCTCACAAAATCAACAGATAGGCCTGGCACACCAGCCTGACCAAAGAACTGAGGCGGGCTTCAAGGGTTGCTGAGTGGAGATGGAAAAGATCGCACTCCAACAAACACTTCATCGCATTCAAACAGTCTGTCACTATTTTCAAGGCCATACTCGCTGCATCAAAACAAACCTACTTCTCATCTCTCATATCCTCCCTGTCTCATAACCCTAAACAGCTATTCAACACCTCCAATTCTCTCCTATGTCCCCCAGCACCTCCTCCCTCTCCAGTCATCTCAACTGAAGACTTTTCCTCATTTTTCAAGCAGATTGATAACATCAGAGACAGTTTTGGTCGACAACCCCCAGAGCCCTTTCTCCTGACTGCCCAACCCTCCTTTTCCAAAACCAACTTCTCCCCCATTACAGAAGATCGACTCTCCACTCTACTCTCAAGATCACATCTCACCACCTGCGCACTTGACCGGATCCCATCCCACTTCATCCCAAACCTCACCAGAGTCGTCATCCCAACCCTAACCCATCTCTTCAACCTATCACTAACAACTGGTGTTTTCCCCTCAAGCTTTAAACATGCCTCAATCACACCTATCCTCCAAAAGCCCTCTCTTTACCCATCTTTTGTATCTAGCTATCACCCTATATCACTTCTCCCCTATGCCTCAAAACTACTGGAACAACATGTCCATCTTGATCTTTCCGCTCACCTTTCTTCTTGCTCCCTCTTCAACTGCTTACAATTTGGCTTCTGGCTGCACCACTTCACTGAATCTACCCTATCTAAGGTCACCAATGACTTACTAACCACCAAGATCAAGTGACACTACTCTGTCCTCCTCCTCCTGGACCTGTCCTCTGCCTTTGACACAGTGGATGATTCCCTATTACTACAAACACTCTCATCTCTTGGCATCACAGACTTGACCCTATCTTGGATCTCATCATACCTAACAGACTGGACATTCGCATCTCCAACTCGCACACCACCTCCTCACCTTGCCCCCTATGTGTCGGAGTCCTGCAAGATTCAGTCCTAGGGCCCCTGCTCTTCTCCATTTACACATTCAGCCTCGGAGAGCTCATATAATCTCATGGCTTTCAATATCACCTCTATGCTGATGACACACAGATCTACATCTCTGGACCAGATATCACCTCCCTACTAGCCAGAATCCCACAATATCTGTCAACTATTTTATCCTTCTCCACTAGATTTCTAAAACTTAATATGGACAAAACAGAATTCATCATATTTTCCCCATCTCACTTGCCCCCCCAGTGGACCTATCCATTAAAGTAAATGGCTGCACACTTTCCCCAGTCCCACAAGCTCACTGCCTTGAGGTAATCCTTGACATTGATCTCTCTTTCAAACCAGTTATCCAAGCCATTTCCACTTCCTGCCGACTTTAACTCAAAAATATTTCACGGATCCGTACATTCCTCTACCAAGAATCTGCAAAAACCCTAGTCCATGTCCTTATCATCTGCCGCCTTGACTACTGCAACCTCCTGCTCTGTGGCCTCCTTGCTAACACTCTCCCACCCCTCCAATCTATTCTAAACTCTGTTGCTCGACTACTCCACCTGTCCCCCCACTATTCCCTGGCCTCTCCCCTTTGTCAATCCCTGCACTGATTCCCATTACCCGAAAAGACTCTAGTTCAAAATCCTAACCATGGCATACAAAGCCATCCACAGCCTATCCCCTTCATACATCTCTGACCTCGTCTCCCAGCACTTACCTACACACAGCCTCTGATCCTCACAAGATCTCCTTCTCTACTCCCCTCTTATCTCCTCTTCCCACAATCGTATACAAGATTTCTCCCGCAAATCACCCTTACACTGGAACTCTCTTCCACAACATATCAGACTCTCGCCTACCATGGAAACCTTGAAAAAGAACCTGAAGACCTATCTCTTCCAACAAGCCTACAACCTGCAGTTACCACTAGAGATGAGCGACTTTGCCTTTTTTAGGGTCGAGTCGGGTTTCATGAAACCCGAATTTCTCAAAACTCGAGTCGATCAAAATCGGCCGACTATCGTGAAAAGTCGAAGGTCCGACTGAAACACGAAACCCAATGCAAGTCAATGGGGAAGCAAAGTCGTCAGGGAGTGGAGGACAGTAAACACACCTACATGCCGGACCACTTTTTCAAAGTGCGCAAAATCTCTCTCTCTCCCCGGACGCTTCACATGTCATCTCATTGCCCACAGTGTATGTCCTTGCTCAGTGGCTGAAAAAACTCATGTGCAAGCATTCTGGGAAACTTTAGCGAAAGTCGGCGACTTTTGAATTTGACAGACCCGTTTCGCTCAACTCTAGTAACCACCAATCGACCAAGCCACTGCACGACCAGCTCTACCCTTGCCTACTGTATCCTCACCTATCCCTTGTAGATTGTGAGCCCTCGTGGGCAGGGTCCTCTCTCCTCCTGTACCAGTCGTGACTTGTATTGTTTAAGATTACTTTACTCGTTTTTATTACGTATACCCCTTTTCACATGTAAAGCGCCATCGAATAAATTTCGTTATAGTAATAAATAATAATCTACAATTTATCAATGGTGTGGCAGTAGGAATAACGTATGACAGTAATCCAGTCCGGGATTATTGCCTTATAAATTGTAAGCCTTTCTGTTATTTTTTTCCATGAACTCATTGACCAATTCATGTTTTTTATGATGTACTTTACTCAGAAATTCATCAAACAGGCAAAATTAAATGATTTAGTGTGTCCATTCTAAGTTTCTCTGTAACATCTGTATGTAAGAGGTAGTGGTGGGAAATTTTAAAAATTTGGCCTGTTCATTAAGGTCAAAATTAGCTAGTGGCAGCCTAACCACTAGAGGGAGCTCTAGGTGAACTGTATGCAGTTCAACTCAATAATAGAACAAAGTTTCCATGCACCTTTAGAGGCAGGTGCCTGCAACCTGAGATTATTTTTTATATTTATTTTAATGCAAGGAAATTGTAAATTGGAGATTCACATCTGAGACCTGTTATATTTTTAAGGAGTTCCTGTCACCAGGACAAAATTGGACAGTATTTACTTCTGTTTTATTCCCCTGAGTATTTCAAAGGTGTTTTGTTTTGTTTTAAATCTGCCACAGAGTTCCAAAAATATTAGCCTTTTTATTTAGCGTTACGTTTTATGGTCTTTACCAAAAGGGTGTGGCTCACAGGATTCTCAGGGGCTGTGTCTTTTGGATGCTCTGTATTATTACTCTGTGAGCAATTCCCCCATGGTAAACAATATAAAAGTAGGAAGTAAAAAATGCCCATGTCTCTGAACACTTATGGTGGATTTAGAAAAAAAAAAAAAAGCAAAAACAAAACATTGATCTAAAAGTTACACTTCTGTAGAGCTGATGTAAGGTTAGAAAAAACAGCAAATACAAGATAAAGGAATCCAGGCATGAGAGAACATAGCTGTCCATTCTTCTATCAGCAGATCTTTACTTCCCGATAATAACTTACCCATGTAAGTCTCCTATTATGCTTTTACCAACAAAGACAATATTCTATTCAGAAATATCAGTGACATGCTTTGCAGTTTAGGTTTATACCTCTTTTTTCTTTTAGTTTGTGTTCTTAATTTTTACATATTACTGATATTTCAGCCCAGCTGAGAAGCTTTATTATACCTCACGATTAATGTTTCAAAAGATGAGAGAGAATAGAGACGTGATAAAAGACATCAACGCTGTACAGTATAATAAATGTGTTACAAGCGGATTTCAAGAAAATCATTTTCTCCTTTGTGCTCATTCACTGACAGTATACAAACTAACTTGACTTCCCACTGCTGATTTATTATGTCACCAAGGCTGCATTAATATTCTTTTTTTTTTTAGTAATTCAGTGACGTTGATATATTATATTACTTATTAAACCCACAAATGGAAATCTTGGGTCTTAAGTGTGTGCTTTAGATTACTTTTTCATCTGATTTTATAATATAGCCCTTAATATTTCACCAAGATTTGTTGATGTCTGTACAACAGTATACACAATAAAGCAGAAAAGATATAGAATTGAGAATTTTAATTACCAAGTTTTTATCTTTGTAAAAGGACACTGGGCATTGCAATTAAACTTCTTGAATTATGATTTGGATATGTATTGGAATATAGTTTTGCAGTGGCTAGTTACTAGTTTTACATTTCTTCCAGTCTTCTGCTTGCAAACGAAATACTGATAAAGTTAGCAATAGCCAATAACCACCATTACAGGTGCCCAGGATCCTACAACATAGGGATGCATTCCCTCTGGAACATTAAAATACAAGTGTGAAAGAACCAAAGGATCTGCCTAAATGAAAATTTACTATACCCAATAACCAATATTTTCTACCTAGTGATATTGTAGGAAATTTGTAACATTGAAACACATTTATAAATACTATGTATTTTTTTTTTACATTTTTACGCACTAAACTGTAACACCACTATAATTAAAAAAATATATAAAAAACTACAAATATAAATATAACAAAATAAACAAATAATTTATAATATATAAATATAGCTAATAAATTATACACATATGGTACATGTATATACATATATATATACAGTATATGTATAAGGCATATCATGCCTGATACTGCATGGTTGTTACATTTTACAAATATTCATCTCTATAGTACCAAAATAGAATATGAACAGGTGCCCTGGACTTGACAGGCAGAACTGGAGAGGTTACAAAAGACAGGTATAGCACCTAAGTTTGACAGGTTTAAATGCTGGATTCCAGTCTTTATTTATTGTACCAGGCTGAAAGTCTCGTTTCGCAGGTTCAAAAATACACAAAATATTGTTGTCAACCCTGCAAACTTCAGGATGAGTCACCTCACTGCAGGTTTGTATATGAGTTATTGTCATCAGGACTCAGAGAAAAGGATTGTGATTTGCACAGTGTGTGCAAAAGAAGCAAAGATCCTTCACTCTCCCCTTTCTGTCCCACTCATGACTGTGGAAGGATAATAAGTAGTCTTGATAATAAAGAGTATAATTTCCAGTTCCTACTTTGTTTGGTCAAAGGATTACAGCAAGGACATATCAAAGGAAAAATACAGATGATTATTACTATTGCTGACATCAGCTTATAGCTTATAATTCGGGCTGGGCCAATGGTAACCGTAGTCTAAGGCCTCATTCCCACTTGAGTATAAAATCGGTGAGTGCAATGCGAGAAAAAATTGTGTTCCTCTTTCACTAATGTTATTCAATGAGTCAGTGCTCTTCTGCAATCATTTCCTCAGCTGAAATCGTACTGAGGAAAAAATTGCAGCATACTGCGACTGGCAGCGTACATTGAATGAGACTCTCCAATGCAAGTCAATGGGTGCGAGAAAAAAAAAAAACAGACCGCACATGGTCCATCCATATGCCACCGATTTTTAAGGATAAATTACCATTTTAAACCACAGAACACTGTAAATGGTCTTGTAAATGATTGTAAAATAATAGTTGCAGAGAAAAAAAAACACTTTGCATATACATGTCATATGGAAGCATTGTACCCGCATGATAGTCGTCCCAGTTTTCTGGATTAACATTGTAGCAATTCTTTGTAAGCAGATGTGAGAGAGAACCCAGAGTGTGACCGTCAAGAAGGAGCTATGCTCATTGCTAATTCATAGCTCCCAACCATCCTGGATTTAGTGTGACCCATTTTGAGGGTCAGGGTTTTGTCCTGACTTCCACTAACTTTTCTTCTACTTTCTCTCCAGCATTTTCTTTGCTCCACAGCTCCACCTTCTCAGGGGTTGGGTCAGCATCTCTGCACTTACATTAATTAAATATACAATTCTTCTCTTGTCTCTTCAAGAATCAAACCAAGAACCTCTTACATTGCAGTCAACAGCTAAAGCTATGAGCCACAAACTACACTGACGAGGAGGGGAGGATTTGGTATACTTGTGTTGCATTGAAGGTTTTGACTCCCCACAGACAGATGATACAGGTGCTTAGAGATAGATTGTACACAGCAGTGTATTTCGATGTACTTGTATTCTAGTGGTAAAATAAAAGTCAGACTTTTTTCCTCTTATAATTTCATTTTTTCTTCTTATAACATCATTAAAAAAGAATATAACAAAAATCCAAAAATATGAAAAGATTATTTACGGAGACTAGTAAATAGCACAAAAAATGAGCTGATTGATTTTTTTTTCTCCATTAAACCCATAAAAAATGCAATAAAAATGTACTGCTGAGGCCGTGTCCATACATAGCATAAATACTTCCTTTTTTCTGCATTTCCCACATGCCTACTATACATCAGCACTATTTTGGAAACATAATATTTTTTTGTTAGGAATTTATAAGGGTTGAAATTTGACCAGCAATTTCTGATTTTTACAACAAAATTTGCAAATCCATATTTTTCAGGGACCACCTCACACTTGAAGTGACTTTGAGGGACCTATATGATAGAAAATACCCAAAAATGACACCATTCTAAAAAATGCACCCCTCAAGGTGCGCAAAAGCACATTTAAGAAGTTTATTAACTCTTCTCGTGCTTCACTGAAATTTTTGGAATATGGAAGGAAAAAATAAACATTTACTTTTCTTTCACAAAAATTTTCATTTAGACCTAATTTTTTTTAACTTTTGCAAGGGTAACAGGAGAAAATGAACATACATTTTGTTGGGCAATTTCTCCTGAGCATGCCGATACCCCATTTGGGGAAATCTACTATTTGGGCATACGACAGGACTCGGAAGGGAAGGAGCGCCATTTCACTTTTTGAATGTAAAATATGCCAGAATAATTATGAGTTTCCATATCGCGATTGGAGAAACCCTGATGTGCCTAGACAGTGGAAAACTCCCACAAGTGACACCATTTTGGAAATTAGTCCTATTTCGGAACTTATCTAGATGTGTTTTGAGTATCTTGAACCCACAGGTGCTTCACAGAAATTTATAGTGTAGAGCTGTGGAAATAAAAAAAAAACATTTTTCTTAAATAAATGTTTTTTAGCTTCATATTTTGCATTTTCATAAGGGTAACAAGAGAAATTGCTCCATACAACTTGTGCAATTTTTCCTGAGTATGTCGATACCCCATATGTGGGGAAAAAACCACTGTGTGGGCGCAAGGGATGGCTTGGAAGGGAAGGAGAGCCATTTGATTTTTTGAATGCAAAATTTGGTGGAGTAGTTAGCAGACGCCATGTCTCGTTTGAAGAGCCCCTGATGTGACTAAACAGTGGAAACCCCCCACAAGTGACACGATTTTGGAAACTAAACCCATTATGGAACTCATCTAGATGTGTATTGCGCACCTTGAGCCCCCAGGTGTATCACAGAAGTTTATAACGTTAAGCTGTGAAAATTAAAAATTCACATTTTTCCCACCAAAATCTTTCTTAGCTACAAATTTTATATTTTCACAAGGGCAGAAATAGAACATGAACCCCAAAGTTTAATGTACTCCTGAGTTCACCTTTATTCCATATGTTGTCGAAAACTACCTTTGAGGCACAGTGCAAAGCTCAGAACGGAAGTAGCGCCATATTACAATGCAGATGTTCACTTGTTTGAGGGTGCCATGTTACATTGACAGAGCCCCTGAGGTGCCAGAACAGCAGAATCTCCCATAAGTGACCCCACGTTACCATTTAAACCTCTCAATAAATTCATTTTGGGGTGCAGTGATATATTGACACCACAGGCGTGTCACAATTTTTTATACTATTGGGAAGTGAAAAAGAAAATAATTTACATTTTTACCACCAAGATTGTGTGTTAGCCCCACGTTTTAAATTTTCACACTTGGAAATAGGTAAAAATTGCACCAGAATTTGTCCCACAATTTCTGCTGAATGTAAAAATACCTCATAAGTGGCTGTACAGTACTGCTTTGCCATACAGAGTGACTCGGGAGAGGCGGAGCGCTATTTGCCTCTTGAAGCGTAGATTTTTCTAGACTACTTTGTGGATTCAATATCAAGAGCCCCTAAGTACTAGAAAAGCAGAAACTCCCCTTCAAGTGACCCCATTTTGGAAATTATTAACCTTTGGGAATTTATCTACAGATCTTGTGACGTTGACTACATGGGTATTTTCCACAAACAGGCAGCAGTGGATGTCGCTGAGTGAAAATTGCAAACTGCCGCTGTAGTGACCAGTATATTATGCCCAGCTCATGCTTCTGGAGACACGCACCTGTAAATTAGGTGGGCTCTCATCACTACAGAATTGCCAAACATTTGTGTGCTAAATGTGGTTTAGGCACACTGGGGCTCAGAAAGGAGGAGGGAATTTGGATTTGGGAATGGAGAATTTGCTGAATTTCTTTTGGCGGGTGAGGAGCCATTTTGCTTTTCTAGAGTCTTTGTGCTACCAGTAATGTGGAAACCCCCTATATTTCTGTTAATAGATGACAGATCTGAGTGGAACTTGATTTTTTTGTGGATTGAGTGGAAGCTTTTATTGTGAACATTTTACATAATGTTTGGGATCACAGTTATTCGGTGCTCTACGCTGACCATTTACTTTGCAGTTTCCATCTAAATCTCTGAGTGACATGATTCACATGAAACCCCCGATGGATCCATTCACTATAGTGCAGCAGCAGAGTTACTCTGTACCCCGTCTGATCTCTGTTCCGTAGTTTCCTTTTCTTCAGGAGTGCACAAAACTGTGGCTGATGGCACTTTTATGCAATCCTAAAAAGATGGACACTGCCGGATCACAGGTCCTATGGTACCCAAAGTGCCTCCATCTGCATCATTATAGGGAATCCACCGCTGGGGTTTCTTTCTGAATCCAGTATTTCAGATATTTACACGGAAACCACGGTGCAAGCACTCAGCGCATAGCGCAGGATAAATGTTCGCCAAGTCTTACTGCGAGCTTTGAGAGGCAGAATTAAAAAATCAACAGCATGTGAAGAAATGGTTTTATTTTTTTTTATGCCGTCATCGTGAGGTATAAGTGATTAGGCGTCTTTTTTCTTTGGGTCGGTGCGAATACAGATTTACCAGATTTATATCGGGTTTTTATGCTTGGCTGATGTCACACACTAAAAGACACTTTTTTTGCGAAAACTAGTTTTTGCATAACCATATTTTGAGAGCTATAATTTTTTCATATTTCGGCCTACAGAGTCATATAAGGTCATGTTTTTTGTCAGACGAGCTGACGTTTTTATTGGTACCATTTTCGGGCACATGACAATTTTTGATCGCTTTCTGTTCCAACTTTGGGAGACAGAATGAACAAAAACAGGAATTCTGGAATTGATTCTTTTTTAATACCGTTCCACATGCGGTAAAATTATTCTTTGGGTCAGTACGATTACAGCGATATCTCAGTTATATCTTTTTTATGTTTTGCCACTTACACAATAAAAGCTATAGAAAATATAAGTATTAAACTATAATTATTAAATTATTATTAAACTATAGAAAATATAATTATTTTTGTATAATTTTATTTTGAGAGCTATAACATTTTTATTTTTCTGCTGATGGAGTTGTATGGCAGCTTGTTTTTTGCGGGACAAAATTACATCTTTTTGATCGCGTTTTATTGCAGATTTTTGTTCGGTGGTATGACAATAAAGCATTGTCTTTTGCTTCATTTTCTATTTATTTTTTTACGGTGTTCACTGAAGGGGTTAACTAGTGGGACAGTTTAATAGAGGTCGCTATGGAGGCGGCGATACCAAATACGTGTACTTTAATTATTTTTTTTATTTGGGGATTTTTTTTTTTTTACACATTATATATATATTTTTTAACTTTATTACATTGTCCCAGTATAGGACATCACTATATAATGGCAGATCGCTGATCTGACACTTTGCACAGCAGCCACCTTCCTGCAGGACTCCGCGGAAAGTGAAAGTAACAGTGTAGACTCAGCACAGAAGAGATAACAGCGCACCCTGCAGGTAGAAGGAATGTTGGGGAGTAAAGCTGGAGTCACACATAGCGACTTGCCAACGATCCCAACAACGATATCAACATGTCAGGATCGCTGGTAAGTCGCTATGTGATCACTGGTGAGCTGTCAAACAGACAGCTTCACCAGCGATCAGCACAGCGACGCGGCGCGCGTGGCATCGCTGTGTTCGTTAGCGCTGATGAAAAATTCATGTCAAAAATAGAATTAAAATAACAAATATTGTTATTCTCACCTTCCGACGTCCCGCGCAGCATTCCCGCCTCTCTCCACGCTCTGGTCCCAGTATCCCTTTGCAAGAATTACCGCGATGACGTCCGTTCTCGCGGGATCCCGAAGTCTCGTGGTCATTCTTGCAAAGGATTACTGGGACCGGGAGCGTGGAGAGAGGCGGGAAGACTACGCGGAAGGTGAGAATAACAATATTTTTTATTTTTTTATTATTTTATACCTGATCGCTAGTCTCCTGCCTGTCACACGCAGCGATGCGTGCTGGCCAGCGGGAGATCAGCGATGAAAAAAATGTCCAGAGGTTTCTTGCAGCGATCAGCGATACCGGTCGCTGATCGCTGTCACACACAGCGATCTCGCTGGTGAGATCGCTGTTGTGTCAAAAAAGTTGTGACTCAGCAGCGATCTCGCTAGTGAGATTGCTATGTGTGACGGGGCCCTAAGGAGAGAATCCTGGTTACAGTGAGTCAGCAGTTAGGGAGCAACTCTGAGAGAACAAGGACTTGGGTCACATTACTGGGTTAAGTGATAGGAAGATTGCTGAGGTGGCAAGCCCTGAAAGGCACTGCCCTGGAGAAGTGGCAGAGATACCCAGACAGACCAGAAGTTCACTGAGAAGTCAGCCTGACAGGAGGGAGTCACCTGGAGGGAATGCAGCCTGAACCCAGGAATAGAGCTGTGTGCTGAGGGCCCAAGCAGCTAATAAAGGAGTGGGGGCTGAGAGGCAACATGTAAGCCAGACCTGGGAGTTAAGGTACTGTCACACTAAGCGATATCGCTAGCAATATCGCTATAACTTGTGACGTTATAGCGATATTACTAGCGACATCGCTGTGTCTGATACTTACCTACAACCGGCTCCCCCGCTGGTTATCGCTGATCGCGCAAGAACGTCCAGGACTGTTTCTCATCGTCAGCTTCCTACGGCGCTTCCTGTGGAGAGATCGCCTAGTGTGACAGGTAAGTAGCGACCCCCGTCCCCAGCGATGTCGCTGGTGAGATCTGTCTGTGTGGCAGCTCACTAGCAACCACTTAGCAATGTACCAGCGATCCTGACCGCGTCATATCACTGGTCGGGATTGCTGGTACATCGCTAAGTGTGACAGTACCTTTACAGTGAAGAAATACTGAACACGCCAGGCTGGGGCACGGTTACTACTGCAGAAGTGGGCTATAGCTGTGCAAGAAGGAATGCTACATGGAGATGAAGCGTTCAAGATATTTATGCTGTGTAATTGACAAAATACTCAGTAAACTTTATGCCAACACTTGCTCTGAGAAGTCTTTCTAAATTTATTTAATCCTTGTTAAAACATACGAAAACCCTTGGACAGCACTTGAGCAGACAAGAGAAAAAGCGACGCGTTTTGAATACCACAGCAAATTTATCAAAGCGCATATATATATATACCTCCAAATCCCACAATGCTTTAAAGTTAAGTCAAACAATCAGCTATTCAAGTCATATCACATGATACATGTCTGACCCTGAATAAAGTCAGCATATTAAATAAAACAAGACAGGATAACAAAATGTACAAAATTTTAAAATAATATATGCATCGAAAAACAAACATAATAATACTGAGACACTAATAATGAAACATGATTGTGTCATGTCTATTAAGACCATCAGGGACTCTGGTACCCAGGTTGTAAATCTAATAAGCCTCGCGAGTGAGCAGACGGTGTCTGATGTCTCCTTCACGTAATGGCCTATCAACCCCTTCTATTCTACACACCATTTTCTCTTGTCTGCTCAAGTGCTGTTCAGAAGCATTCATATGCTTTAACATGGATTAAATACATTTTGAATTTTTTTTTACCAATGATCTGGCGCGTCATACCTCCTTTTTCAGTAAAAATAACACACTAAACACCGTTGATGATGAATATACTTGGAGTTACATTGAATTAAGGCATCTAAATCATATGAGTCTCTATAATATATTTTGGTCATATACTTACTATATTATCATTTGGCTTCTGTGTTATATATCTACCAAAGAAGTTTAAAATATTTATAATACTATAAGAAGAATATAAGACAATAATGTCTAATTAGTTTGCCAGCACTTTAAGGGATTAAGGGATTCTCCACTGCAATATACTGCAATCGTCAACCTTATTCAGCTAACTGATATGAACGGACATTGGTTATTGATAAGATGCTTATGGCTCATGCGCAAAATTAATCTGGTGACAGCGGGATATACGATCCATTCATGCACCGCGCCTAGTTATAGCACATGCTCGGACATCATTGACATCATATCCCAACGTGTGCATTGTATTTATACAGTATATGACATTAGCGCTTACGGACTTTCCATATCAGAACTTCTAGTGATTCTACAATCGAGTTTAAGCAGTGTGATGGGGCACACATGCACTAAGAGCTGCTGGCAGACAGTCTACGCTTGGGACAGAAAGGATTGGTTTATAAGTAGGGGCAATGGAGCATATGGAGCCCTGCACAAAAGCCACAGAATCTTCACCATGAGGGGCCTATATGTCAGAAAACCCTTCAAGAACTACACATTTTAAAAACTGCTCCCCTTAATATATTCACAATCCCAACCAGAAAGTTTAATAACCCTTCAGTTGCTTAACAGGAAATAATGAAATTCAATTTTTTAATTTTAAGTAGAGTAAAAATAGAAAATGAACTCACAATTTGTTGCGAAAGTGCTCCTGAGTATACTGATAACCCCCATATGTGGTCACAAAGTATTATTTGGATGCACATTAAGGCTTGGAATAGCAGCAGTTCTATTTGATGGAAAAGATGCGGACACCATGTCACATTTTCAGAGTCCCTAAGTGGCAAAACAGCAAAAAAACCACAATTGACTCCAGTTTGGAAACTACACTTTTCAAGGAATTAATGTATAGTTGTAACAATCATTTTGAGGAGCCTATATTGTAGGTGCGTCACAAAATTTTATATTTGGCAATGAAAATTAAATATTAAATTTTTCACAAAAATGTTGCTTTAGCCCTTAATTCCTATTATTCAGAAAAGTTAAAGGAAGAAATTACACAATAGATTGAGATGTTATTTTTCTCCTGAGTATGCCAATACCCCACATGCAGTCATAAAACAATGTTTGGGGATACTGCAGGGCACAGAATGCAAGAAGCACCAGTTGACTTTTGGAGCGCAATTTTTGCTACAACAATTTTTTTAGGAAACCTACTACAAGTGACCCCATTTTGAAATTGCACCTCTCAAGGAATTGACCTAGGAGTGTATTGAGCAAGGTAAAAGGATAAATGCATAGGTAATTCAATGAATTTTCTTAAATTGGGTAGTGAAAATTAAAAACGAAATCCACAAAAATGTGGTTTTAGCTCAAAATTTCTCAAAAAGTGGATATCACAGTTTGTTGTGCAGTTTCTCCTGAGTATGACAATACCCCATATGTGGTCAGAAACTACCGTTTGGGTACAATGCAGGGATTGGAAAGGAAAGAGTGCTGTTTGTTTTTTGGGTTGGAAGTTTGCCTGAAGTAGATTACAAACACCATGTCACTTTTGCAAGGCCTCCAAGATGCAAAAACAGCAGAAACCCTCCACAAGTGACCCCATTTTGGAAACTACAGCCCTCAAGTAATTCATTTAACTGTGTGATGACCATTCTGGTGCTTCATAGGATTTTATAATAAAGGGCCATTTGACTTTTGGAGTGCAATTTTTGTGAGAATAGATTCCTGATGCCATGTCTCATAAAGAGAGCCTCTAGCATGCCAAGACAGGAGAAACCCCCATAAACTACTCATTTTTGAAGCTACACCTGTGGAAAAATTAATCTAGAGGCACAATGACCATTTTATACCCACGGGCGATTTAGGGAATATTAGAACATTAGACTGTGGAAATTAAATATTATTTTTTTTTCCATCACAATGTTGTTTTAGTCCAAAGCTTTTTTTTAATTTTTCAAAGGTCTAAGGCCGGGGTCACACTGGCGAGGAATACGGACGAGTGAGAGGCGTTAAAAGCATGCATTACACACGGACAAATTATTTTCTATGGGTTTGCTCCCAACAGCCGTATATTTCTCTGGCGTATTCTATGGTCCGTGCCAATCGCAGCATGCTGCAATTGTCAGAGTACTACACCCGTAGTACGCCAATGCAAGTCTATGGGTGCGCTAAAAATACGCATTACACACGGACCACACATGTGACTTGCGAGAAATACGCACCCGGTGTCTTTTAGAAAAGCCGGCAATTCAGTGCGCTATACAGTAAACTCACACTGACAGGTTTAATAAAGAAAGGAAAGAATAGATATATACACATAGAATACATATATATATATATATATATATATATATATACATACATGTCATTGTGACAAACATATATATATTTATATTTCAAAGAGTTCTTCATAGCAGAATAGCCGCTAATTAAATTGCCGGCTTCTATCAAATCATTCCCCAACCCGTCATGAAATGACACATGGCTTACATTCAGTAAAGCATTTCATTTCATGTTTTTTAATATGTCCCTGACTAATAATTAGATGAGGGTTTGTGTGCAAAATTTGGGAGTTGTAGTTGTTATTTTAAGGGGTTAATTCGTTAAAAAATGTGTGGGCTTCCCATTGCCCTATAGTGGTGGCGAGTGGGTTAATCTAACAAAGGGTTAATGTCACCATTCGATTGTTACTCCGCAACAGTGAGTAATGTCTGTCTTTAATTTCACTGTTATTTTCAGTATGCTTGCAAATTTACTACACAGTGTTTTAGCGCGGCCACTTTTAGTTCAGTTTTAGTTGTGTTTTTTCAGTGGCAGACAGCACACTTAATCTGCCAGGTGTGCCAGCAGCTTTTCTATTGACTGTGTATTTGTAGCGCCGGTGTGTGTTTGTTTCTTTTTATATATATATATATATATATATATATATACAGTATATATATATGCATTCTATGTGTCTATATCTATTATTTCGTTTCTGTTAGAAACCCTGTCATAGGGCTCCATTATATGTCCATTTTGCAAGGTGGCGAAAAAATCATACATGCGGATGCGGACATGCGCAATATACGCAACCACACCTTGCTTACGGATGACATACGGAACACTATTTAGGGGTCATTCATCCGTATTACGCCTGTAAACTACGGACCGTATTTTGCGTCGGTTAGTGTGACCCCGGCCTAAGGGTTAATAGGAGAAAATGAACCAAACAATTTATGATGCAATTTCTCCTGAGTAAACAATTACCCCATATGTGATTGGAAACTACTTTTCAGGCACAGTGCAACGCTCGGAAGAGAAGGAGCATCATATTGGAGTGCAGATTTTGATAGAATAGTTTGCAGATCCAATGTCACATTTGCAGAGCCCCTGATTTTCCAGAACAGCAAAGTGACCCAATTTTGCAAACCACATTGCTCAATTAATTCATATGAGGGTGCAGTGATCATATTGACAACAAAGGTGTGCCTCAGAATTTTATACCATTGGATCGTGATGAAAAAATAATTCTAATTTTTACCACTAAAATATTGTTTTAACTCTACATTTTTCATTTTCACAAGGAGAAATAGATAAAAATAGCCACATAATTTGTTCCACAATTTCATACCCTATATGTGGTCACACAGTGCCATTTAAGCGCACAACAAGGATCGCAAGGGAAGAAGCTCTATTTGAGTTCTAGAGCACACATTTTCTGACAATAGTTTGCAAGCTCCATTTTCAGAGTCCCTAAGTGCCAGAACAGCAGAACCCCCCACACACACACAAACACACACTCAAATAACCCCATTTTGTAAATTACACCGCTCTAGCAACTCATCTACATGTGTAGCGATGATTTTGACTCCATGGGTGATGTCCAGAGACAAGTATGCGGGAGAGGTTACAGAGCCAAAAATTGCAAATTTGCCAGTTTAAATGGGTTCTCACCACTACAGTAATTCCTAAAAAGTGCATGCTAATTGTAGTTTAGACACTTTGAACACTGAGGGAGCATTTGGATTTGGGAGCAAAGATTTTGCTGGAAGTCATTTTGCTTTTCCTGCCTTTGTGCTACCAGTAACATGGTAACCCCCTATGTTTCCGTTAACAGATGACGGACCCGAGTGGGGACTCTTTGTTGTGAGTGTAAGCTAATATTCATACCATTTTGTCATACTCAATGTTTTATCCTGTGCTTTACACTAAGCACTTACATCAGTATTTCCATGGAAATCTCCAAAATTTTTGATCCAGCTGGAACCCCATACAGATCCATTCAATGTAATGAGCAAGGCAGAGTTACACTGGACTTCATCTGGCCTCTGTTCGTGTTTGCATCGCTATATTTTTCATTTTTTTCTACCAACAAGGTTATTCTATCAGAGCTTGTTTACAGCAGGATGAGTTGTTATTGGTACCATTTTGGGATAAATAACATTGTTTAATCACTTTCTATTACTATTTTTGGGAGAATTAACAAAACACAGCAATTCCAGAACAGTTTTATAGTTTTAGTCTTT
Organism: Dendrobates tinctorius; assembly: GCF_039654945.1. Taxonomy (NCBI): domain Eukaryota; kingdom Metazoa; phylum Chordata; class Amphibia; order Anura; family Dendrobatidae; genus Dendrobates; species Dendrobates tinctorius. The sequence continues at coordinate 16,251,132 of NW_027361671.1, read as the reverse complement.
TTACACTGTTCACCGCATGATAAAATTGATCAGATAACGTTTTTCTTCAGATAAGTATGATAACAATGATACCACATTTATAGAAGCTTTTTTATTACTATTTTCTGCTCTGCATACTAAAAACAATTCAATTGAAAAAAAAATGTTTTTGCCATATTCCAAAAGCTATGACTTTTTATTTTTCCATTCATAGATCTGAGTAGGGGCTTGTTTTTTGCAAGATGGTGTTTTCAGGGATGCCATTTTAATTTATATATGATCACATTTTATGCCATATTTTGTGTGGCAGTATGATGAAAAATATTGTTTTTGCAATTTTTTTATTTGCTTTTCTTATGTTGTTCACTGTGGGGCTTAAATAGTGTGACAAAATTATAGATCATATATCCAGATTTGGTGATACCAAATATCTTTACATTTTTAAATGTATGTTTGCTTTAACGTAAATACCGTATGCATATTTGTTGGTTAAATGTTTTTTTCACATTTTTTTCATTCTTTATTTTGTGAGTTTTTTTTGTGAACACCAGTTAGACCCTGCTTATGAAATGGAATGATTAAGGAAGCCCATCCCTTTCACAATCTTCTTAATAATTGCTGTATTTAACTGATTAAACAGCCAGATACGATGTTGGCACCATCCCTGGTTGTTACAGCAGGAGCTCGGCTTCTGGTGATTGTGCAGACACAGCTTTTGTGCCCACAAATTCATCTTGACATACTTCTATGTCTATTTGCGGGAACACATGCAAAATAGGGCATACCGCAATGTCGGGAAGGGGTTAAGAACCATTGATTTTAATTAAAGGGAATCTATCAGTTGGATCAACCCTCCTAAGCTGTCTATATGGACATGTAGGTTATAGGAAGCTAAATAAAATGATACCTTGACAGCTGTTATCCAATGTCTTACTCCAGAGAAATCTATGACCTGGACATTGATCTGTCTAAGAATTTGCCTCTAGAAATTATTTTAAATAGATGAAGGCGTTACCAGTGTGATTTGGAATGGCCGCTCTCTGCTCTTATAATCTCACTGCAGAGGACTCTCTCACACGACCGTATAACACTAGGTGCTATCCGATGTTTTATCGAATAGCACTCGGACCAATGTTATACAACGGGGTAATACAGATCTGAAATTTTTTTCTCATGCCAATATGGCATGAGAAAACTTTTATGGTTATTTTTTATTTATATAGCACCATTGATTCCATGGTGCTGTACATGAGAAGGGGTTACATACAAATTACAGATATCACTTACAGTAAACAAACTAACAATCACAGACTGAAACAAAGGGGAGATGACCCTGCCCTTGCAGGCTTAGATACTACAGGATGGTGGGGAAGGAGACATTAGGTTGGGGGGTTGCAGCAGCTCCGGTGCTGGCGAGGCGGTAGCTCTGGTAGTGGTGAGGAGGCAGCGGAGTCGTTGCAGGCTGTAATCTTTCCTGAAGAGGTGTATTTTCAGGTTCCGTCTGAAGGATCCGAATGTGGTTGATAGTCGAACGTGTTGGGGCAAAGCATTCCATAAGATGGGGGATATTCTGGAGAAGTTCTTGGAGGCGGATTGGTGAGAAGCGAATAAATGTGGAGGAGAGAAGGAGGTCTTGGGAGGACCGGAGATTACGAGAGGGAAGATATCGGGAGACTAGTTCAGAGATATCTGGAGGAGATAGGTTATAGATGGCCTTGTAGGTCAGTATTAGTAATTTGAACTGGATACACTGAGGGAATGAGAGCCAGTGAAGAGATCTGCAGAGGGGAGAAGCGGAGGAGTAGCAAGGAGAGAGATGAATTAGTCAGGCTGCAGAGTTAAGGATGGACAGGAGAGGTGCGATGGTTTTAGCAGGGAGGCCACAGAAAAGGATGTTGCAGTAGTCGAGGAGGGAGATTATGAGGGCATACACACGCATTTTAGTAGATTGAGGGTTCAGGAAAGGACAGATTCTGGAAATATTTTTGAGCTGGAGGTGACAGGAGGTGGCAAGAGCTTGGATTTGTGGTTTGAAGGACAAGGCAGAGTCAAGGGTTACTCCTAGGCAGCGGACTTCCGGTACGGGGGAAACCTTGCTGTCGTTAATTGTGATAGGTCAGGTAAGGAAGATCTGTGAGATGGAGGAAAGATGATGAGTTCAGATTTGTCCACACTGAGTTTGAGGAAGCGAGAGAAGAAGGAGGATATAGCTGATAGATACTCTGGGATTCTGGGCAGCAGAGAGATGACGTCTGGGCCAGAGAGGTAGATCTGACTGTCATCAGCATAAACATGGTACTAGAACTCATGGGACTTTGAGTTGCCCCAGGCCAAGTGTGTAGATTGAGAAGAGTAGGGGTCCTAGAACAGAGCCTTGGGAGACTCCAACAGAGAGAGGGTGGGATGAGAAGGTAGTGTGGGAGTGGGAGAAGCTGAATGTGTGGTTGGAAAGGTTTGAGGAGATCCAGGATAGGATGAGGTCTTTGATGCCAAAGGAGGAAAGGATCTGTAGTAGGAGACAGTGGTCAACTGTGTTGAAAACAGAGGACAGGTCTAGAAGGAGACGTATAGAGTAATGTCCGTTAGCTTTGGCTGTAAGTAGGTCATTAGTAATTTTGCTCAGGGCTGTCTCAGTGGAGTGATGGGGGCGGAAACCAGATTGTAGATTGTCAAAGAGCAAGTTAGATTAGAGGTGGGAGGAAAGTTCAGCGTAGACATGCTGCTATAAGAGTTTGGAAGCGAATAGGAGCAGTGATATTGGGCGATAGCTGGACATAACAGTTGGGTCAAGGGTTGGCTTTTTAAGGAAAGACGTGATTGTGGCATATTTGAAAGCAGAAGAGAAGGTACCAGAAGTCAGTGATAGATTGAAGAGGTGGGTTAGGGATGGGATAAGAGTGGTGGTGAGGTTGGGGAGGAGGTGGGATGGGGATGGGGTCAATTGCAGTATGCTAAGAATGCCTCCAATAATTGGATCACACAAAGCCTTACAAGTCTATGGGTGCGAGTAAAACATCAAACTGTTCTTAGATGACATTTGAGTGCAGTCCGATTACCGTGGTCAAAAAACAAAGGAGAAGATGGAGAAACTGAGTTTTCCATCTTCTCCACACCTGTACTCCAATTCTCTCATGTGAGAAAATTGGATAACAGTAAGATGACACTTGCACATGATGTCATTAGCATAATCGGCCTTATTCTCTCACATGAGAGAATCCATGGTCATGTGACCCTGTCTTTACTGCCATATTTGCAGGTTCTTCTCAGTGTTCAGCTTCCATATCACAGACAGCCAGTGTTGGAATAGTGTTGCAATACAGTAGAACTGTGAGAGCTGCAGATGCTAATATGTTTATTATGTTTATTATGAGACAAAGTTCAGCTCTACTGTTCTGTGTTAGTTACATGTCCCAAACTAGTAACGCCTCCTTTCATTTAAAATAAGGCAGATTCTCCGGGATATCAGTGTCTGGCCCATGGTCCTGAACAGCTTATTTACATAGGAAAAATGTGGATATCTCTGGAATAAGACATCAGATCTCAGACATCATGGTATCATTTTATTCATCTTCCTATGACCTACATGCCTATTTTGACAGATTAGGAGGGATGATCCTACTGACATGTTCCATTTAAGATCTGAAGCTTGGCTATGGTATATTCACACAAAGTAGACCCGTTAAAGAAATTTCTGCAACCTATACTCAGTTTCATCCATTTGAATTGGCGTTGAAAAGCACATATATTTCTGCAAGCATCTTTGAGAAAAATTGGATATTACAGAAATATGTCATCAATGTGCTATATGTGAATGTAATGGTATACTAACATGAGTGTACATGGATATAAAGCTGGACCCACCTTCCTTTGAACTTCAGTTCAGCTCGACAGTTATCTGTACAGTTTCCAATAAAAACAGCATGACACCCTGGTCCTCTGTGAGCAAACCAGCAGGAAATATGAGAATGCATACGTTTTCAGCATAGAAACCCTCCTTATAAGGTTACTGTGCTAAGTTGAAATTCTAAATTTACACTTGAAAGTCAGAGCCTTTTTTTGGAAACTTTTATGTTTTCTATGTTTTCAGTGTCTTTTTAGATTAACAGCAGATTTTGCATCTGCCGCTGAAAAAAAAGTCGATTTTCATGAACAAGGAAATCATTTTATCATTTTGTTATACTTAGTTCCAGAAATATTGTAATTTTCTATTTTGTTTTCTGTGACTATGTTTGAATTAGTGAGAATAGTAAGGACAAATGTTCGACTGTTCAAAGCAACTTTAATGGTGACTGTCCAGTTCAGCAAATGTTGAATAAATTACAAGCAAATATTGGATTCTGTGTCACATCTTAGTAGAGAACTATGCTTGCTTTTCCACAATGAGCCACTTCTTACCTCATTCCTGCCTCTCAAATTCACTCTACAGCATACTCTGAAAAATTGCTTAAATTAATCTTGCTTAACCCCTTTCTGACATCTGACATACTATCCCATCCATGGTACCCGGGCCCCTATGACCGTGGACGGGATAGTACGTCATCGCGATCATCGGCGCCCCCGGGAGAGCGCCGCTGATCGCGGCCAGGTGTCAGCTGATTATCACAGCTGACATCCAGCACTATGTGTCAGGGGCGGTCACGGATCGCCCCCGGCATGTTAACCCCTGCCACACTGCGAACAAACATGATCACAGTGTACCGGAAGATTGGGGAAGCATCGGCAGGGAGGGGGCACCCTCTGTGCTTCCCTGAGACCCTCCGAGCAGCGCGATGTGCTGCGCTGCTCTGACGGTCGCCTTCCCTGCATGGAAGGAAGACTGCGGGGGCCTTCGCGGGCCTGCAGGGAGGTGGCATGAGGAAGCCTGCTGCAGCGCCTGTCAGATCGCTGATCTGACACAGCCCTGTGTGAAGTGTCAGATCAGCGATCAGACTCTTTACAGTAATGATAAAAAAATCACTAAATAAATTAAAAAAAAAAAAAAAAGTCCCTGATAAATTCATTTTTTGGAAATAAAAAAAAAACAAAAGTACACATATTTAGTATCGCCGTGTCCATAACGACCCACCCTATAAAAGTGTCCAACTAGTTAACCCCTTTAGTGAACCCCTTAAAAAATAAAAATAAAAAACGAGGCAAAAAATAATGCTTTATCATCATACCGCAGTACAAAAAGTGCAATAACGCGCGATCAAAAAGACGGATATAAATAACCATGGTACCGCTGAAAACGTCATCTAGTCCCACAAAAAACGAGCTGTGACACAGTGTCATCAGCCAAAAAAATAAAAAAGTTATAGCTCGCAGAATAAAGCGATGCAAAAATAATTATTTTTTATTTAAAATTGTTTTCATTGCATAAAAGCGCCAAAACATAAAAAAGACATAAATGAGGTATCGCTGTAATCATACTGACCCGAAGAATAAAACCGCTTTATCAATTTTACCACACGCGGAATGGTGTAAACGCACCCCCTAAAAGAAATTCATGAAATGCTGGTTTTTGTTCATTCTGCGTCCCATTAATCGGAATAAAAAGCGATCAAAAAATGTTACATAACCAAAAATGGTAGCAATAAAAACGTCAACACGTCTCGCAAAAAATAAGACCTCACATGACTCGGTGGGTCAAAATATGGAAAAATTATAGCTCTCAAAATGTGGTGATGCAAAAACTATTTTTACAATAAAAAGCGTCTTTAAGCGTATGACAGCTGCCAAACATTAAAACCCGCCATAAATAGTAAACCAAACCCCACTTTATCACTCCCTTAGTTAGGGAAAAATAATAAAATAAAAAAATATATATTTATTTCCATTTTACCATTAGGGTTAGGGTTAGGGCTAGGGCTAGGGTTAGAGTTAGGGCTAGGGCTAGGGTTATGGTTAGGGCTAGGGTTAGGGCTGAGATTAGGGTTAGGGGTGTGTTGGGGTTAGGGTTGGAGTTAGAATTGGGGGTTTTTCCCTGTTTAGGTACATCGGGTGCTCTCCAAATGCAACATGGCGTCTGATCTCAATTCCAGCCAATTCTGCATTGAAAAAGTCAAACAGTGCTCCTTCCATGCTCAGCCATGCGCCCAAACCGGGGTTTACCCCCACATATGGGGTATCAGCCTACTCAGGACAAATTGCACAACAACTTTTGGGGTCCAATTTCTCCTGTTACCTTTGGGAAAATAAAAAATTGGGGGCAAAAATATCATTTTTGTGGAAAAAAAATATGATTTTTTTATTTTATGGCTCTATGTTATAAACTTCTGTGAAGCACTTGGGGATTCAAAGTGCTCACCACACATCTAGATAAGTTCCTTGGGGGGTCTAGTTTCCAATATTGGGTCACTTGTAAGGGTTTCAACAGATTAGCCACATCAGAGGCTCTCCAAATGCGACATGATGCCTGCAGACCATTCCATCAAAGTCTGCATTCCAAAACGTCACTACTTCCCTTCCAAGCCCCGACGTGTGCCCATACAGTAGTTTTCTCTCACATATGGGATATCAGCATACTCAGGACAAATTGGACAACAACTTTTGAGGTCAAATTTCTCCTGTTACCCTTGGGAAAATAAAAAATTGGGGACTAAAAGATCATGTTTGTGTAAAAAATATGATTTTTTCATTTTCAAGCCCAAGCGTTATAAACTTCTGTGAAGCACTTGGGGGTTCAAAGTGCTCACCACACATCTAGATAAGTTCATTCGGGTGTCTAGTTTCCAAAATGGGGTCACTTGTGGGGGGGTTTCCACAGTTTAGGCACATCAGGGGCTCTCCAAAGGCAACATGACACCCGCAGACCATTCCATCAAAGTCTGCATTCCAAAACGTCACTACTTCCCTTCCAAGCCCCGACCTGTGCCCATACAGTAGTTTCCTCCCACATATGGGATATCAGAATACTCAGGACAAATTGGACCACAACTTTTGGGGTCCAATTTCTTCTGTTACCCTTGGGAAAATAAAAAAATTGGGGACTAAAAGATCATGTTTGTGGAAAAAATATGATTTTTTTATTTTCACGCCCGGGAGTTATAAACTTCTGTGAAGCACTTGGTGGTTCAAAGTGCTCACCACATGTGGGATATCAGCGTACTCAGGACAAATTGCATAATACAATAAAAATTGGGAGTGAAATGATCATTTTTGTGGAAAAAATATGATTTTTTAATTTTACTGCTATACATTATAAACTTCTGTGAAGCCCTTGGGGGTTCAAAGTTCTCACCACACATCTAGATAAGTTCCTTGGGGGTCTAGTTTCCAAAATGGTGTCGTTTTGGGTGGGTGTCCACTTTTTTGGCACATAAAGGGCTTTCCAAACGCGGTATGGCGTCCAGCCAAAAAAGTCAAATGGCGCTGCTTCCCTTCCGAGCTCTGCCATGCGCCCAAATAGTAGTTTACTCCCAGATGTGGGGTATCAGCATACTCAGGACAAATTGCACAATAACTGTTAGCATCCTGTTACCCTTGGGAAAATAAAAATTGGGGGTGAAAAGATCATTTTTCTGAAAAAAATATAATTTTTTAATTGTATGGCTCTACGTCATAAACTTTTGAGAAGCCATTGGGGGTTTAGTTTCCAAAATGGTGTCATTTGTGGGGGGTTTCCACTGTTTTCGCACATCAGGAGCTCTCCAAACGCGACATGGGAACTGCTAATTATTCCGATCTGAATTCCAGACAATTTTGCAGTGAAAAAGTCAAACGGCGCTCCTTCCCTTCTGAGCCCTGCCATGTGCCAAAACAGTGGTTCCCCCCAAAATATCAGGTATCAGCGTACTCAGGACAAATTGCACAATAACTTACGCAGTCCAGTTTCTCCTGTTACCCTTGGTAAAATAAAAAAAATTGGACCTGATGTAATTTTTTTTGTGAAAAAGCGTTAAATGTTCATTTTTTTTAAACATTCAAAAAATTCCTGAGAAGCACCTGAAGGGTTAATAAACTTCTTGAATCTGGTTTTGAGCACCTTCAGGGATGCAGTTTTTAGAATGCTGTCACTTTTAGGTATTTTCTATCATATAGACCCCTCAAAGTGACTTCAAATGTGATGTGGTTTCCTAAAAATAAAATGGTGTTGTAAAAATGAGAAATCGCTGGTCTACTTTTAACCCTTACAACTTCCTAACAAAAAAAGTTTTGGTTCCCAAATTGTGCTGATGTAAAGTAAACATATGGGAAATGTTATTTATTAAGGTTTTTGTGTGACATATCTCTGTGATTTATGGGCATAAAAATTCAAAGTTGGAAAATTGCGAAATTTTCTCCAAATTTCCGTTTTTTTCACAAATAAACGCAAGTTATATCAGTGAAATTTTACCACTATCATGAAGTACAATATGTCACGAGAAAACAGTGTCAGAATCACTGGGATCCATGGAAGCATTTCAGAGTTATTACCTCATAAAGAGACAGTGGTCAGAATTGTAAAAATTGACCCGGTCATGAACGTGCCAACCTCCCTTGGGGGTAAAGGGGTTAATTAACCCATACAGTAGACATCATAAAGAAAACAGCCCGCTAGAATTGCTGTTTTCAGTCACCTTCACTCTACAGAAAAAATCCAACATAAAGTGATCAATAAGTTGTAGGTACCCCATCTTTGTGTCTCAACATTTCGAAAAATTATTGTCACACACCAGTAAAGTGGCAACAATTTGCACTGACTAAAATATTATAGTGAGAATCTGGAATTCCCTGCCTGAGGAGGTGGTGATGGTGAACTCAGTCAAGGTGTTCAAGAGAGGCCTGGATGTCTTCCTGGAGTGTAACAATATTGTATCTTACAGTTATTAGTTTCTTTAGATCTGGGGATTTATTCTGACAAAATATAGGCTGAACTGGATGGAAAAATGTCTTTTTTCGACCTTGCTAACTATGTTAGTTTGTTACAGATGGAGACCAAACTTGGAGTCTCCATATTTCAAAAAAATATTGTCACATTCCACATAAGTAATATCAATTTCCACAAAGTAGAAACAATGTATTAGGCCTCTGACACACCTTCCACTACAGGCTACCCACCAGATGGAGACCCAACATGGAGTCTTCACATTTCAGAAAATAATTGTCACACACCACGAAACTGGCAACAATTTGTACAGGGTAGAAACAGTATAATAGGCCTCTGACACACCTTCCACTACAGTCAATCCACCTCCAAAAGTTATTGGAGATCCATGACTTGTTCATTTTGATGAAAGTTAGGTGTTCTACATTTTCAGGGGACAGCTGGATATGCTTATCTGTCAGGATACCACTACCATTGCTGAACACAGGTTCTGAGAGAACGCAGGCTGCTAGGCATGACAAAAACTCCAATGCATGACAAGCAAGCTAAGGATACTCTTCAATTTTTGAAGGCCAAAGTGCAAAAGGGTCCAAATTCCCCCTGATGGCATTGATATTGAGCTCCATATACTCCTGCACCATCATCTGCAGTCCTTCACAACGTGTCAGACTAGTACTCTTTCTGCTGGTGCACGGGCTGGTATATAAAATGTGTGAAACAACTCACAGAAATTGCTTTTGCCACTTACGCTGCTGCTAATGTTTTTTCACAATGACGCATTGACATCCCCGAGGTTGGACGTCTAGAATTGTTTCGGCGGCATGCCTGACGCACGTAGAAGAAGTGGCACCATCATTGCTGTACAGTTAAATTATGCTTTAAGACTTGCAGCACAGCCTTTTGCACTATGATGTATTGGCAACGCTTATAGGTCTCCTCCTTGTATAGAGATTATATGCACTATGCACTTTAGTATTTAGTCAGCACTGTTTCCCTATACTATGCATTTGGACAAGGATATCTTTATGTGCTGTCTGGTTATTAAATGACATACTCGGTCTGCTGCTAATATCATAATAACTTTTCCTGTCAGGCTGTGGAGCCATGGTTTTTGACTCATTAAAAAACAGATTGGCCCACCTGAACTGATTTTATGCAATAAATTGTGATTGCATCAATAAAGTTTTTTTGCAATTTTGGTAGTTTCTGTTGCGATTTTTCCTATAGAAATAAAATTTATTATTATTATATTATTTTTATTACGCTGTGCCTAAAAAGTAGTTGAGTATTGGCGTAGTCGAGAGAAATTCTACAACAAATTTTGGGGCTAAAATAAAATTTTTGTGGGAAAAATGCGATTTTTTTATTTTCACGGCTCTTCCATATAAACTTCTGTGAAGCAGCTGGGGGTTCAAGGTGCTCACCACTCATCTATATACATTCCTTTAGGGAGGACCAAAAGAAAGCCGAACATGTGCTCGAAGAAGGATAGTAACAATCATAAAAGTAATCATAAAAGTAAAATACCTTTTTATTGCAAAGTTTGGTAAGTGGTAGCACCATTCACTCAGGTGCACATAAAAAGTAGAATGTAATTGTATAAGTTTAAAAAGTCATGAATGATCCTTAATAACCACCAGGTGAGAAATATATCAGAAAAAAAAACAAATAAATTAAGTGTATATGCTATACAGTATATATTCAGAATGGCATATCATAGAATTGCATATTCACAATAGTCCCATATCATTAACAAGTAGATAGGAGACCCTTTACCAGGGCTAGATACAGCATAAAATGGACTTTAAATAGTGTCCTTAGCTGTTTAAAAGTAATAGCTGGATCAAGCCTTAAGGGGTAACTGGTAGGGATGAGCGAGTACTGTAGTATTCGGACTCGCTGTACTCATTACGAGTACCTCCTAATACTCAGGTACTCGTAACGAGTACAATGTAAGTCTATGGGAAATGTAATTAATGGGTGGGGACTGTGATGGACTGGGCGGGGACTGTGCGAAGACTGTGCCAGGCTATGCGGGACTGTGCTAGCCTGTGCGGGGACTGTTCCGGGCTGTGCGGAACTGTGCTGGCCTGTGCGAAGACTGTGCCGGGCTGTGTGGGACTGTGCTCGCCTGTGCGAAGACTGTGCCATGCTGTGCGGGACTGTGCAGGGCTTTGCAGGTACTGTGCGGGACTGTGCTGGGCTGTGTGGGACTGTGGTGGGCCATGCTGGGCTGTGCGGGGACTCTGCCATGCTGTGTGGGACTGTGCAGGGCTGTGCAGGGACTGTGCGGGCTGTTGCGAATATTGCGAGGCGAGTAGTGAAATACTCGCAAGGATTTGAGTACCGCGAGTACCGCATTACTCGCCGAGTACTAAATCCTCACGAGTATGCTTGCTCATCCCTCGTTATTGGGAACAATGGAAAAGTGCAGTGTGCAGATAGCTGCAGCATGGTAATGGATATGCAGAAGATCTGGTTACCTGGTGAGTGATGGATCCCATGTGGCAAAAATTCCTGTAAAGCACCTGAATGGTTAATAAACTTCTTGAATGAGGGATGAGCGCCTTGAGGAGTGCAGTTTTTAGAATAGTGTCATGTTTGGGTATTTTCTGTCATATAGGTCCCTCAAAGAAATTTCAAATGTGAGATTGCTCCTAAAAAATTTTTTAAAAAAATTGTTGGAAAATTGAGAAATTGCTGGTCAACTTTTAACCATTATAACTTCCTAATAAAAAAAAATAAAAAAATAATGTTTCAAAAATTGTGCTAATATAAAATAGAAATGTGGAAAATATAATTTATTAACTATTTTGTGTGACATAACTTTCTGATATAAGGGAATAAAAATTAAAAGTTGGAAAATTGTTACATTTTAAAAATGTTCACCAAATTTCCATTTTTTTCACAAATAAACACATTTCATATCGAAGAAATTGTATGACTATGATGAAGTACCATATGTCACAAAAAACAGTCTCAGAATCAGTGTGATCCTTTGAAGCGCTCCAGAGTTATTTCCTCAGAAAAAGACAGTGATCATTATTGTAAAATTTGGCCTGTCATGAAGGTGCGAACAGTAGAGTTGAGCGACTTTTGGTTTTTTATGGTCGAGTTTCGTTTCGTGAAACCCGACTTTTCCAAAAGTCGGGTCGAGCAAGATCGGCCGATTATAGGGAAAAGTCGGGGTTGTCCCGAAACACGAAACCCAATGTAAGTCAATGGGGAATAAAAGTCGGCAGTGAGAGGAGGACAGGAAAAACACCTACAGTGCTCATTTGAATGCCAAAAGCATCAATTCTTCTTACTTAAGCTGGTCAACCTTAATTAACTTCATAATACAAGTTACGCACTGAAAAATGGGGGTTATTTGGCTAAAGTTGTGGGGGGGTAGGGCTGGCTCCAGGTTTTCATGTGCCCTGGGCGAAAGAGCGCCCCTTTAACACATAATACCACAACTCATCATGCTCCGATACGGCAGAGAAATAGCGGTATAGTACAATGAAAAATACTTCACTTTTTACATCTCATGACGAGGCCCATCTATTTCTCCATACAGAATCATTGGTCCCATATAATGTTTGAAACAGTATATGATGAGCTCCACATAATGCTACAGTATATGTTGGTCCCCATGGATGAAGCTCCACTGTCTTATGGGCCCAAATAATGCTCCAAACATAATGGGCCCCATTTCTAATGCTCTAGTGTATAATGGGCCCTGTAAATGCTGCTCCAGTGTCTGATGTCCACCTTTGGAATGTTCCAGTGTATGGTGGGCCCCATCTATCATTCTCCAGAGTATAGTGCTCCCCAAAAATTGCTGTCCCAACATTGAAAACAATCAAATAAGTCTCCTCGCTAGGGAATCCCTGTACTAGTCTGGACTCCTCGTCGTCCCCATCTTCCATCTCACTGCACAGTATTTCAACCTTGCAAGTGCTGTGATCCTGAGCAAGCAGGGGGGGCCCACTCGTTGGCGACGGCACTGGCACAGGGCCCCTGATAATACGGTGGTGTGTCTGATGGCGGGTGGGCCGAACCTGCACTTTCATCTGCAGCTTCCTCTTTGTCACCGTGTAAGATGGAACTGTATATGGGAAGGGTAACCTGAGTTTCATCAGGGTCAGATTCAGGCCGTGTAGCGTGCGAGGGGAATGTAGTGGTCTGGGTCAATGTACCAGCAGATTCATCGAGCAGTGGCTGGGCATCAGTGCACTTGTGTCGCCCCCAGGAGTATGGTCGCCACAGTGGCATTACCTTCCTCCTAGGGAGTGTGATGTCATGCTTGGGAGCAACAAAGCATCTCTCTAGCAGGTTAACTGATTGGGCGGCGTTATTCCCACGAGTCATGACCCTCCAAACAGCGTTCATGAAGGCAAAGTGTTTGTTTTACGTGGGCAGTATGGTTGCAAAGCTGAACCTTAAAGGAATGTACAGAAGGGCACCACCAGGAGTGGAGCCTACGGCATAATTTGACTCAACACTGGCAACCTCAACCATGCCAGCTACAGAAGAGATGCACACATTGCAAGCTTAATTCCGTTAACGAACGAGACTCCGTCATGCCCCGCGGTCCGAGCCCGGCTTACTAGAGGGACACGTGAGGCTCTGGCACATGAGATTGGCCAATAACTGGTGTGTCATGCCCTTACATGTCCGTGGCTGCATGTGCGCTACACTGAAAAGGTCAGCGTTTGTCGCTTACAGGTGCAGATAACCCGCTGAACAACGTTAGTGATGGGGATCACTGATTACAATTATTACTCGCGAACGATGATTTCCCAGTAAGTGCAGGTGAACCGCAGTTCCGGAATGAGGCCTAACCGTCATTCCTGAAAAAAATGAAAAACTTACGTGTGCAAACCACAGGTGCTGTAGCTTGCTTAACAGCTCGCCAGCCGTTCTCACGCCCAGTATGGGTTACACGTGATTGCACAAAGGTGAGAAAGGGTACCGTATCCCCGGATAACATGTATGGATAGCGTACACATTCAAAAGATATGTCTATACATCAGGAGGCAGGCTCAGACGGTGTTAGGCCCAGTATGGCTTGCACGTGATTGCACAAAGGTGAGAAAGGGTACCGTATCCCCGGATAACATGTATGGATAGCGTACACATTCAAAAGATATGTCTATGCATCAGGAGGCAGGCTCAGACGGTGTAAGGCGCAGTATGGCTTGCAAGTGATTGCACAAAGGTGAGAAAGGGTACCGTATCCCCGGATAACATGTATGGATAGCGTACACATTCAAAAGATATGTCTATACATCAGGAGGCAGGCTCAGACGGTGTTAGGCCCAGTATGGCTTGCACGTGATTGCACAAAGGTGAGAAAGGGTACCGTATCCCCGGATAACATGTATGGATAGCGTACACATTCAAAAGATATGTTTATACATCAGGAGGCAGGCTCAGACGGTGTCAGGCACAGTATGGATTTGACGGCCCAGACTACACAGCGGAGGAGCAGGGAAAGGTAAAGATTGCAAATGCTGGGGCCCTGCCCAAGCAAGGGGGGCCCATTCGTGGGCGTCGGTACTGGCACTGGGCCCCTCATAGTAAGGCGGTGTGTCTGACGGCGGGTGTGCACCACCACCGTCAGAGACACTTGATTGCACTATGAGGGACCCTGTGCCAGTGCCCGCGCCCAAGAGTCGGCCTACCCACCTGTCCAGGGCAACGGCACTCGCACGGTGTCGTGCACTAGGTGGTGACCCCGGCCATGGGGGGGATGCAGCACAGTTAGGGAGTTTTAGAAAGTGGCATATGCTGATGTTGGACATTCAGCTGATGCAAAAGGTGAAATAGGTCAAGTCCCAGGAAGAGGTGGACCAAAGCAAGCCATTTTTCTGTCACCCTATGTGTCATCAGGGGAAGGTGGGACAAAATCCTTGGAAACCCATGCATGGTTCATTTTAATGAAGGTTAGATCATCCACATTTTGGGTTGATAGATGGGTCCTTTTTTCTGTCAGGATTGATCCAGCTGCACTGAAGACTCTTTCCGATAGCACACTTGCAGCTGGGCAAGCGAGCTCCTGTAAGGCATATTGTGCCAATTCAGGCCAGGTGTCCAGTTTAGCAGCCCAATAGTCAAAGGGGAATGACCTGTGTGGGAGAACATCGATATGGGAGGAAAAGTAGTTTGTAACCATAGTTGACAACTGCTGTCTCCTGTCACTTTCCATCGATGCTGTATTACCAGTTGTGTGAGCGGTACTTGAAAAATCAGTCCACAACATTGTCATGAAACCCCTGTCTCCAACGCCACTTCTGCTGTGTGCACCATGAACACCTCTGCCAAGCTGCCCCCGGCCCGTACGGCTCGTGTGAGAACCATCACCGCTGCTGTGTGCTGGGAATGCCTCAAGCAACCGATTTACCAGAGTTGCTTGTTTATTAGCCAATATTAGGTCAAGGTTCTCCTGTGGCATGATGTTTTGTAATTTGCCTTTATAGCGTGGATCCAGGATGCTGGCCAACCAGTAGTCGTCATCGTTCGTCATTTTGGCAATGCGGGGGTCCCTTTTTAGGATCCGCAAGGCATAATCTGACATGTGGGCCAATGTTCCCGGTGTCAATGATGCACTGCGAGTGCTGGTTGGAGGAGCACTTTCTGGCAAATCCACATCCCTCCAGTCACGCACAAACCCTGTACCAGACCTTGCCACGCCAACATTTTCACTTGCCCCACGAGATGCATCCTCCTCCCCTAAGTAATCATCCCCATCATCATCCTCCTCCTCCTCTTCTTCCTCCAACTCGTCCAGGAGAGGTCCCTGAGCAGACAATGGCTGAATGTCATCAAGGATTCCCTCCACCTCTTCCTCCTCGTCAACATTGGCTGCAGACGCCTGCTCCTTAAGGTGCGTCAAAGTTTGCATGAGCAGACGCATAAGTGGGATGCTCATGCTTAGGATGGCGTCGTCTGCGCTTACCAGCCGTGTGCATTCCTCAAAACACTGAAGGACTTTACAGAGGTCTTTCAGCTTCGACCACTGCACACCTGTCAACTCCATGTCTGCTCTCAAAGTGCCTGGCCGTGTATCCTCCCACAAATGCATTATGGCCTGCCTCTGCTCGCACAGCCGCTCCACCATGTGCAGGGTGGAGTTCCACCTTGTTGCAATGTCAATAATGAGGCGGTGGTTGGGAAGGTGGAGCAATCGCTGCAGCTTCTGCATACGAACGGAGTGTACAGGCGACCGGCGGATGTGCGCGCACAGTCTTCGCACCTTATGGAGCAGGGCTGTTAACTCCGGATAATTTTTGAGGAAGCACTGCACCACCAGGTTCATGGTGTGAGCCAAGCAAGGTATGTGGCTGAGTTTTGAAAGGGCTATGGCTGCCACAACATTACGGCCGTTACCACTAACTACCTTGCCTGCCTCAAGATGTACACTGCCCAGCCATGACTCAGTTTGTCGCTTCAAGTACTCGGCCAGCACCTCGGCGGTGTGTCTGTCGCCCAAACACATCATCTGCAACACAGCCTGCTGACGCTTTCCACTAGCTGCTCGATAGGGGGACACCTCGTGTGCAACAGTGGCAGCTGCAGATGGAGTGCTCGTACGACTGCGCTCTGTGGATGAGCTTTCGCTTCTGGAGGAGGAGGAGGAGGGTGGAACGCCTACAGCCAACTGTTTCCTATACCGTGGGCTAGGCAGCGCTGTCCCACAACCGCTGTCCCCTGTGGACCCTGCATCCACCACATTAACCCAGTGCGCAGTGATGGACACGTAACGGCCCTGGCCATGCCGACTGGACCATGCATCAGTTGTGAGGTGCACCTTTCCACTCACTGACTGCTTGAGTGCATGGACAATGCGGTCTTTCACATGATGGTGGAGGGCTGGGATGGCTTTGCGAGAGAAGAAGTGGCGACTGGGTAGGTCATAGCATGGTACTGCATAGGCCATGAGTTCGCGGAAAGCTGCACTTTCCACCAACCGATAGGGCATCATCTCAAACGAGATTAGTTTGGCAATGTGGGCGTTCAAACCCAGTGTACGCGGATGAGAGACTGAGTACTTTCTTGACCTACTCATAGTGTCTGGGAGGGTGAGCTGGACTTGAGAGCTGCATATGGTGGAAGTAGCGGTGGACAGGGCGGACTGAGAGAGGGTTGATGATGGTGATGGAGTTGGTGTTCTTTCTGATGGCCTAGATTCAGTCTTTCGTTGATATAACAGTGGGATTCCCTGACTGCTGTGGCCTTGCAACGACACCTCAACATTTGCTGCTGTGCTAACCGGTGGGCTTACAGTGGGGGAAACAATGTAGCGTTGCTGACTACCTTCTTTGTGATCAGTTGCACATGTGGCACTTGAGGTTTGGTGTTGTGTCCACGCTTGCAAGTGCATGCTGGTTAAATGTCTAAGCATGCAACTGGTATTCAAATTTTTCAGATTTTTCCCTCGGCTAAAGGTCTTTGCGCACTTCTTACAGATAACTTTGGCTTGATCATGAGGATTTTGTTCAAAAAAGTGCCACACTGCACTCTTCCTACTTTGGCAGACATTTTGCGGCCTAGCACGCTGTGATGTTTTGACCCTCTGGACAAGCTGTCCAGCAACTCTTTTGATTTTTGGAACCTGTCTTTGGAGTGCTCCGGGCCTGCCAGATAACAGCTGTTGCGATGTTGATGTCTGCTGTGGATGCTCCTCATCTGAGCTATTGGAAGCAGCACCCTCTTCCCCCAATGGATGCCAATCTGGGTCAACAACTGGGTCATCCATCACCTCCTCTTCAATGTCATGTGCACCTTCCTCTGTGTCACCGTGTATGGTGGTATAGTGTGTGGGAAGGGGCACCTGAGTCTCATCAGGGTCAGAATCTGGCTCTGTACACTGCGAGGACAATGTAGTGCTCTGAGTGAATGTACCAGCAGAATCATCTATCAGCGGCTGTGCATCAGTGCACTCCATGTCAGATTCATCTTGGCCTGGGTAATTCACCATTTCACTTGATAATCCAGGCATAGTATGTGAAAACAGCTCCATGGAGTAATCAGTAGTATGGCCTGGGTCATCCTTCAATCTTGGTTGTGGTGAAGGACACAAGGAAAGGTGTGGTTCATGAACATGAGCCTCCAATGACGACTCAGTGCTTTTACTTTTTACAACTTCAGAAGAGGAGGCGATAGAGCTGGAGGCTGAGTCAGCAATGTAAGACAAAACTTTTTCCTGATGCTCTGGCGTTAAAAGCGGTTTGCCAACTCCTAGAAAACTAAGCCTTCGAAGCCTTATGGAGCCAGACGATGACGCAGGCTAAACACCTCCTGCATTCGGTCCTATTTTGCCTTTGCCACTACCATCAGATCCACCACCAACACCATCATTACCAGCTGCCAACCCCTGCCCATTTCCACGGTCTCTTCCACCAGCCTTCCTCATTTTTGGTAGAAATGTAGACAAAATCCTACAAACTATATAGTAATGTAAAACAAGGTACAAGGTGTCTATAGGAAAGGGGAGATTTAGATTTTCTGCAGACACGGCACACTGGACACTTGGATTGTGTGAGGCCCACTGAATATCACAGCGCTATGTCACAGGCTCGATGGCACAGGTGTGAAAAAAGTGACTACAGGATAAGGGAGATTTTGAATTTCTGCAGACACTTGTGGACACTGGACACTTGGATTGTGTGAGGCCCACTGAATATCACAGCGCTATGTCACAGGCTCGATTCACAGGTGTGAAAAAAGTGAATTGTAGAATTGGGCAGAATAGGAATCTCCGTAGAGTGTAGGTCTGTAAGAACGGAACAATTCCTCCACTTATCCTTCCACAGTGACACACAGATAGCTTCACTGTGGCTGTGATAACAGCCGTTACACGGTACTGTGTGAGGAGCGTACACCGCTGTATGGTGTGAATAAATGCACGCTCAGTACCTTAGCAGGACAAAAAAAAAATTGGGATTGCTTTTAAAAAAGCAGTTTGCAGAGCAGTGGGGAAACAGCAATGCAGCTGTCAGGAAGCCTTAGAAGGCAGCCTAACAACCAACACCGCTGATCCTCCACAATATATCCTCCCCTTGCACTGCACACACAGTGACTGGTGTGTTGCACAGGCAAAATCGCTAGCAGCAGAAGCAGTTTTTTTGTCTTCTTCCCTGCCTAACGCTCTCCCTACAGAATCAGCAACCTCTCCCTATGCTAAGATCGGCAGAAGTAAGATGGCGGTCGGCGTGCACGCCCTTTTATGACCCCTGTGACGCCCACCAAAGCAAGCCAATCACTTGCATGCCCTTCTGAAAGATGGTGGCGACCCCTGCCTATGTCATCACGTTGCCCACAGTGTCCGTGGATCCTGATTGGCTGTAAAAGAGCGCTAAACAAACTTTTGAAACACGACTTTGGCGCGTAAGTCGCCGACCTCGTGGCCGACCTCATCCTAGGGTCGGGTTTCATTTCCTGAAACCCGACTTTGCCAAAAGTCGGCGACTTTTGAAATTGTTCGACCCGTTTCGCTCAACTCTAGCAAACAGCCTTGGAAGGTAAAGCTGTTAAAGGTTAGTCACATCTACAGTATATATATAAAAATGAGTGTATGTATGTGTGTGTATCAAGCCCCACCCATTCCACATAACCCCACCCACTCCACATAGCCACACTCACTCCACATGCAAAGTCCCTTATAATAAATATCTTTATATTTACATATATACTGTATATAATAAATATCTAATATATATATAATCTATATCATAGGCACATCTACTTGACCACAACAGGCTACACTGCCTGTGTTGCTCATAGCAACCAATCACTAAGCATCTTTCATTACACCAGAGCTGTTTAGAAGATGAAAATTGAGCTGTGATTGGTTGCTATGAGCAACAGTTTTCCTTGTAGACAGTTGTGGTAACTGAGGCCTATTATTCTTATCATTTCTATGGTGTTATCGTCCTTCTGTAAAACTGGAAATAACACAATTTATTACTGTGCCGACACAGATTGCAGGGGGAGCCCAGTATGAGGAACTTCTCTTTGGCATGAAGCATCTCATTAACTTAAAAATTCAAACACAGATTGAAAAAAGAGCCATAAGATGGATTTCTCCAACCCAGGTATCATTTTAATCAGTGTAACAGCGCCAACCTGAAAATGCCTGGTTCACTTTAAACTTATTTTTTCAGCTACAACTAATGCCACTCTAAATTAGTCCTTTTTTACAATTTCTAACTAAATGGTATTACACTCCCACAAGGTTGAAATCTGCTTTCTCTAAGAGAAAAGCTGTATTACGCATTAATGAGCAAGACTTACAGAAAGAAGAAAGGGAGCCAAGACTTACAGAAAGGAGTACAGAAATGGAAGAAAGGGAGGCAAGAGCTGCTTCTTCAAGGGCCACATGTACAGACGGGAGGGAACCTGCAAGATGTACAGGTGTATCCTATATACAGGGGAGATGACATACAGGTATATACAATATACAGGAGGAGATGACATACAGGTATATACTATATACAGGGGAGATGATATACAGGTATATACTATATACAGGAGGAGATGACATACAGGTATCTACTATATACAGGGGAGATGACATACAGGTATCTACTATATACAGGGGGAGATGGCATACAGATATATACTATATACAGGAAGAGATGACTTGCAGGTATATACTATATACAGGGGGAGATGGCATACAGGTATATACTACATACAGGGGAGATGACATACAGGTGTATACTATATACAGGAAATATAACATACAGGTATATACTATACACAGGAGAGATGACTTTCAGGTATATACTATATACAGGGGGAGATGACAAACAGGTATAAAGTATATACAGGGGGGATGACATACAGTTATGTACTATTTACAGGAAGAGATGACATACAGGTGTACACTATATAAACGGGAGATAACATACAGGTAGCTACTATATACAGGGGAGATAACATACAGGTAAATACTATATACAGGGGGAGATGACATACAGGTATATACTATATACAGGAAGAGATGACACACAGGTGGATACTATATACAGGGGAGATAACAAACAGGTATATACTATATACAGGGGATATGACATACAGGTATATACTATAAACAGGGGAGATGACATACAGGTATATACTATATACAGGAGAGATAACATACAGGTATATACTGTATACAGGAGTGATGACATTCAGGTATATACTATACACGGAGGGAGATGGCATAAAGGTATTTACTATATACAGGGGAGAAGATATACAGGTTTAAACTATATGCAGGAAGAAATGACATTCAGGTGTATACTATATACAGAGGAAATAACAGACAGGTATATACTATATACAGGGGAGATAACATACAGGTATATACTATATACAAGGGAAATGACATACAGGTATAACTATATACAGGGGATATAACATACAGGTATATACTATATATAGGAGATATAGCATACAGGTATATACTATATACAGGAGGAGATGACATACAGGTATAACTATATACAGGGGATATAACATACAGGTATATGCTATATATAGGAGATATAACATACATGTATATACTATATACAGGAGGAGATGACATACAGGTATATACTATATACATGAGGAGATGACATACAGGTATATACTATATACAGGAGGAGATGACATACAAGTGTATATATTATATACAAAAGGAGATGACATACATTCATATACTATAAACAGGGGATACTATGCCTGGGCAATGCCGGGCTCTTCAGCTTGTACTTATATATACATGGATAGCATGGGGTAGTGTTTGTAAATTACTGGTTATTCAATTTTTCAACTGTTCTTGAGAGTTTAACACTTTCGTTTGTTTACATGCTGTTGGCTAAGAGACTGACCATCACTAATGTATAACTTGAAAACACTGCACTGAAGCTGGTTAGACTTAAGAGGTAACAGCATGCTCCAACAATTCCAGACAGCTTGAAAATAGTATAGTATAGCATAGTATAGTATAGTATAGTATTTTCAAGCTCAATAAAAAACAGTGTGTAAGCACTGCACAAGATCTGCTGTCTAACAGAGGTGCTCAGTCTCCAAGGCAAAGATCTGCAAACAAAAGTGTTAATATGTCAAGGATGGCTGAAATGTTTAATAAGCAGTAAATTGCAAAACTGCTTCTATTTGAAAGCACTACCCAACAATACCCATTTATGAAGATGGGAATAATCTTTTAAGCTCTTTAGAAATTTGTTTCACACTTACACATTATTAGTGCTGCAATCATACAGGATAATGGAATAAAATATTACAAAAATAAATGAATCATAACACTGAGGTCAATGATCAAAACATTTCCATGCTGCAGTATTCGGAGTCAGTTATTTGGGGGTAAAGGTCATATGGTACTATAGTGTAATTGTCTTTTTTCAGGCAGTTCAGTAAAGAATGGGTTAAAGGTCTAATCCAGTGGCTATGAAATCAGAACGTAGATTGGATTATTATCTTTGAAATGAGAGTACAATACCTAAAAAGCTGGGTCAGAGGTCTTATGTGTGAATGAGCATATTAATGAATATACATTTATATGTTTTCTTTTTTCGGAGAAAATGTACTCATTAGACAGTAAGGCAGATTGTGCATTGATTAATGCATGGTTGTCAAGTGAGGCCAAATTTTAGTATGCATAAATAAAAAAACATTTCTGCCAATTCATTTTATCGTTGATATCAGAAAGTGAATACTCATCATTTTGCATTTAAAGTGAAGTACTGCTTTGTTATCATGTTGTCAATCAATGCATGAGCTAATCATTTTCCACTTTATCATTAATATTGTTATAAATATTATTTATGCATTTATTTTTTATTTCTTTGCTGTTGTCATTTATTTTTCTTCATCTAAAAAAACATGTTTTAACAGGAAATCTTTCACTACCTGCTGTAATATTGGAAGTCATGAAAACATGAAAATAAAACATCTCCAATCTGTTGGCCAGGGAAATGCTGCCTTTCCACCTGTAGGTAAATTAATGCCACGTTTCCTGTTGTCTGCCCCTAATTTTGGGAAATATTTGTACTCCAAGTGGGGTCTCCTTCATGTGTGGTGCTTGTTGCGGTATGGCTCCAGACTGGCAAGAATTTACTTTTATTCAACTACCAGTGTTACTATCCTTACATTTTTTCACAAATCGTAGTCTGTGAAGCTGATGTTTGTACCAACTGAGTGTAGCTACAAAACTTAAAAAAAATTGAGCTGTTGCATGAGGTATCCGGACTCCCAGCAAAGACGGCTTACACCGCTGTCTTAGCTATCACGTCTTAATTGAAACTTCAGTTCCTTGCTCTAAATGCTTGCCCAGTCCCTCATACAGTATGAATAGCCTACTGCTGACTGCTGCAGTGCCATTGAAGCGATGGCCGGGGGACCACCACAATGCAGGGAGACTACAGTACGCAAGATGTGGTGCAAACAACAAAGGGTTAATTTATTTACAGGCAAGGAATGCAGTGTTAGGAAAGTGTAAACAGGGGTATGCAATGACATAAAACAATTTACAAAAGTGATATTCTCTAGCTGGGCCGTACAAATGGCACGGTGCACCCAGTATTACAGATCAGTGTATTTTTCAAAAGGCAAAACAATACAATACAGTACAGAATGCTGCTACTCAAACTATAGCTTATCTGGCCACTGCTACTTTGGCCGCACGGCTACCGTGGTAAAGTTGGTGTCTCAGTTCCTTCCTGGGGGGACCCCCTGCAGTTCTCTGCAAGATGATGCGATGTCCTCCCTCGAACCTCTGTGCAACGTGCTCTTGTCCTTGTGTGACAATTCTGAACCTGTCCTAGAAACGGTGAATTCTCTCCTCTCAATTTCTTCTTTGTATATCTTCGTGGCTCCTCGCAGCAACATGGGAAAGACACCTTCGTTATCCCCAGAAGAGTATACAAAATCCCACAAGTTCAGTCAGTCACAAGCTGCACGTTTTTCTCCTCACAGCTTACAGCACATCAGCTTCCTGCAGACTCCCAGTTCAGAACACTCACTAGAAAAACAGCCCCTCCCCTCTCCATAGCTGGCGGAGCAAACCAAAACCAGTCTTATTCCAGGGAGAGCCGAATGTCCCATTGCTCTAGCCAAGGGGGTTCTGTCTCTGAAAATGGCACTTTGTCTCTACTGTCCATAGCAATGCGTCCCCTTACACCATTCTAAAATTTCTACTATGAGTGAATTGATTAGTCAACTACCTGTTGCTATCCTTAAATTTTTCTACCAAGCATAGTGTACCAAGCTGATATTTGTGCCACTTGTGAAACTTCAATTCCAAGCTGTAAAATGCAGGCCCAGACACTGATTCCTCATGCATGGCCCATGGCTGACTCCTGCTGTGCCTATGGCAAATTTCTACTGTGGGTCAATTGATGCCACTTTTCATAGTGTCTGCTCCTAATTTTAGCTGTTTGGGAAGCTTTTTGTCACCACCTAAGGATTTTGTGTATATGTTTACTGTGGCCTCACATTGAGTTTAATGGGGTTCGGGTACATTTGGCGAGCCTTTCGGCGAACATGTTCAGCGAACATCTAAACGATTCAGCAAATCAAACCGAACCTTGAAAGTTTCACTCATCTCTACTGATTACAATCACCTTTAGCTTCATGAGAGGAGTGCAGAGTCAGAGAGGAGGCAGTCACATCCTCCAATGTATAGTAAACTATAGTAAAAAGCCTGACCAGCACCTCCTTCATGTGAACCAGTGCAATCTGCAATAATGAATTGGCAATTTATGTGCTAAGAACCTTATTTTTTTGTAAGTACATCTTACTCAGTAACAATACAACTTAAATTCAATGTTTCCAGTTATTTCATATATCTTGTGCCTTAGAGAGTACTGGTGTGTTTTCTTTTTGTACAGTGGGGAAAAAGAGTATTTATTCAGCCACCAATTGTGCAAGTTCTCCCACTTAAAAAGATGAGAGAGGCCAGTAACTGACATCATAGGTAGACCACTGCTATGAGAGTCAAAATGAGAAAACAAATCCAGAAAATAACCTTTTCTGATTTGGTAAGATTTATTTTTCAAATTATGGTGGAAAATAAGTATGTGGTCACCTAAAAACATGCAAGATTTCTGGCTCTCACAGACCTGTAACTTCTTCTTTAAGAGGTACCTCTGTCCTACACTCATTACCTGTAGTAATGGCACCTATTTGAACTTGTTATGAGTCTAAAAGAACCTGTCCACAACCTCAAACAGTCACTCTCTCCAAACTCCACTATGGAAAAGACCAAAGAGCTGTTGGAAGGACAACAGAAACAAAAATTGCAGCCCTGCACCAGGCTGGGAAGGCTGAATCTGCAATTGGCAAGCAGCTTGTGATTAAATCAACAGTGGGAGCAATAATAAGAAAATGGAAGACATACAAGACCACTGATAATTTCCCTCGATCTGGGGCTCCACGCAAGATCTCACCCTGTGGGGTCAAAATGATCACAAGAATGGTGAGCAAAAATTCCACATGGGGGGACCTTGTGAATGACCTTCAGTAACACACTACTCCGCCAGGTACTCAGATCCTGCAGTGCCAGATGTGTCCCCCTGCTTAAGCCATTACATGTCTGGGCCCATCTGAAGTCTGCTAGAGACCAATTGGATTATCCAGAAGAGTATTGGGAGAATGTCATATGGTCTGATGAAACCAAAATAGAACTGTTTGGTAGAAACAAAACTCGTTGTGTTTGGAGGAGACAGAATGCTGAGTTGCATTCAAAGAACATCATACCTACTGTAAAGCATGGGGTTAGCAACATCATGCTTTGGGGCTGTTTCTTTGCAAGGAACTAGGATGACTGATCCGTGCACATAAAAGAATGAAAGGTGCCATGTATCATGAGATTTTGAGGGCAAACATCCTTCCATCAACAAGGGCATTGAAGATTAAATGTGGATGGGTCCTGCAGCATGATAATAATCCCAAGCACATGGCCAGGGCAATGAAGGAGTGGCTTTGTAAGAAGCATATGAAGGTCCTGGAGGGGCCTAGCCAGTCTCGAGAACTCAAACCCATAGAAAACTTTTGGAGGGATTTGAAAGTCCGTATTGCCCAGCGATAAGCACAAAACATCACTGCTCTAGAGGAGATCTGCATTGAGGAATGGGCCAACATACCAACAACAGTGTGGGCCAACCTTGTGAAGACTTACAGAAAACATTTGACCTCTGTCATTGCCAACAAAGGCTATATAGCAAAATATTGAGATGAACTTTTGTTAATGACCAAATACTTATTTTCCACCATAATTTTCAAAATAAATCTTGCCAAATCAGGCAAAGCGATTTTCTTGATTTGTTTTCTCATTTTGACTCTCATAGTTGTGGTCTACCTATGATGTCAATTATAGGATTCTCTCATCTTTTTAAGTGGGAGAACTTGCACAATGGGTGGCTGACTAAATACTTTTTTCTCCACTGTATATCATGCAGTTATTGCAGCTTGTACCTGTTCACACTAAGGAGGTGGTGGTCAGGTTTTTTTACTATTAATTTACAAACTACCTGTGTGTCCATTTAATTGTAGGCTCATAGCCCGAGAGTGGCATGTCCAGTAGTATAGGCCCCTTCAGAAGGAAGTCACCTTGCCATGGTTGATGGGCACACGTGAATTGGCCAATTTTTGCGCTAAGAACTTTCATTTTTGTAAGTACATCTTATTGAGTAACAATTCAATGTTTCCAGGTTTTTTATCTATCTTGGCCCTTACAGAGTGTTGCTGTGTTATCTTTCTTTAGAAAGCTAGATAGATAGATACAAAAATGAAGGCAGCACTCCCAAAAAAAGAAAATTAGAAAAATTTAATAGCCCATAGTGACAGCAACATTTCGGTCCAATTGAGGACCTTTCTCAAGCAGTATTACAGTGCATATGCCAAAATATTTAAAGGTGTTATCAATCAGTACATCAAGTAAATTCCATATCCATAATTCATATAGAATACTATATATTAATTATGTACAGAGTAGTGCACATATTGCATGCTTACATTCATCTATACACGGTATATAAACTCCTTATCGTGTCTGTAATCGAAATCGCGGGCCGCTGATCGGTCGCGACCGCCAGGCCCCCCGCCAGGCCGCAACCAATCAGCGACAGGCGCAGCTGTTTGTAACGGTAAGCTGCGCCTGCCGCCGATTGGTCGTGGCCGCCAGGCCCCCGCCAGGCCACAACCTATCAGCGACAGGCGCAGCTGTTTGTAACGGTAAGCTGCGCCCGCCGCTGATTGCTCGCGGCCGTCTGGACGCGACCAATCAGCGGCCAGCGCAGTCGGGGACAGCGCTCAATCAGCTGTAGGGATTATTCCGTTAAAAAGATAAAAAAAAAAATTAGTATCACCGACGGCCTCCAATGTCCTTTCCACCCGCCCGGCCTCGCGGTCCCAGTAAGGCTTTGCGACTTAGACCCGCGATAACGTCACTCTCATGAGAGCGCGACATTATCAGCGGTATAAGCCGCAAAGCATTACTGGGAACATGAGGGCGGGAGCGTGGAAAGGACATCGGAGGCCATCGGAAGGTGGCATTGGGTAGCAAAAACAAAAACACAAACATACTCACCTTCCGGCGGCCCTCAGACTATTTTCCTTCTCTCTCCAGCGCGCCCGGCATCGCGGTCCCAGTAATGCTTTGCGGCTTATACTGCTGATGACGTCCCCTCTCGCGAGAGTTACGTCATCGACGGTCTTTAGCGCTAAACATTACTAACACCGCGATGCTGGCTGCATGGAGAGGAGAGCGGGGGGGTGCACCTGCAATGCTGATTGGTCGCAGACAGAGGCCTGCACCAGTGATTGGTCGGGGATACAGGGACGCATTGCTTGTTGCTGCATCACTCATTACACTGGCGCCAGACGCAGCGCACATTGGTCACGACACTGAGTGCCGTTACTGCTGCGTCACTGATAAAACTGCCGAACACGGCCGCATGCGCTAATTGCTCACGACGTTGAGTGCCATTACTGCTGCTTCAGAAGGCAGCAACACTCATTGGTGGCGGCTACATGGCCGCGGCGATGATTGGTCACGACACTAGGTGCCATTACTGCTGCGTCACTGATTAAACTGCCGCACATGGCTGCATGCGCTGATTGCTCACGATGCTAAGTGCCATTACTGCTATGTCAGAGGGCAGCAACGCTCTTTGGTGGCGGCTACATGGCTGCGGCACTGATTAGTCTTGACAATGAGTGCCATTACTGCTGCGCAACTCATTACACTGCCGCACATGGCCACATCACTGAGTACCAAAGCACAGTCCCGCCTAGAGCCGTTCAAGCCATCACTGCTGCCGCACTCATTAAACAGGTGAACACGGCTGCATCGCTTACTGCCGAGGTACAGCCGCTCAAGCCATCACTGCTGCGTAACTCATTAAACAGCCGTATCGCTTAGTGCCCAGGAACAGTAATGCTGCCAGCCGCTCAA
Source organism: Dendrobates tinctorius (assembly GCF_039654945.1). NCBI lineage: Eukaryota > Metazoa > Chordata > Amphibia > Anura > Dendrobatidae > Dendrobates > Dendrobates tinctorius. The sequence goes on along the minus strand of NW_027361671.1, from coordinate 16,222,936 downwards.
GACATCACTGCTGCGTCACTCATTAAACAGACACACATGGCCACATCGCTTAGTGCCCAGGAACAGTACTGCTGCCAGCCGCTCAAAGCATCACTGCTGCGTCACTCATTAAACAGACGCACACGGCCGCATCGCTGAGAACAGAAGCACAGTCCAGCCTACAGCCGCTCAAGCCATCACTGCTGCCGCACTCATGAAACAGGCGCACATGGCTGCATCGCTTACTGCCCAGGAACAGCAATGCTGCCAGCCGCTCAAGGCATCACTGCTGCGTCACTCATTAAACAGACACACATGGCCGCATTGCTTAGTGCCCAGGAACAGTACTGCTGCCAGCCGCTCAAAGCATCACTGCTGCGTCACTCATTAAACAGACGCACACGGCCGCATCGCTGAGTACAAAAGCACAGTCCAGCCTACAGCCACTCAAGCCATCACTGCTGCCGCACTCATGAAACAGGTGCAAACGGCCGCATCGCTTACTGCCCAGGAACAGTAATGCGGCCAGCCACTCAAGGCATCATTGCTGCGTCACTCATTAAACAGACGCACACAGCCGCATTGCTTAGTGCCCAGGAACAGTACTGCTGCCAGCCGCTCAAGGCATCACTGCTGCGTCACTCATTAAACAGGCGCATACGGCTGCATCACTGAGTACAAAAGCACAGTCCAGCCTACAGCCACTCAAGCCATCACTGCTGCCACACTCATTAAACAGGCGCACACGGCTGCATCGCTTAGTGCCCAGGAACAGTACTGCTGCCAGCTGCTCAATTCATCACTGCTGTTTCACTCATTAAACAGGCGCACACTACCATCGCTGAGTACACACCGCATCGCTGAGTACAAAAGCACAGTCCAGCCTACAGCCGCTCAAGCCATCACTGCTGCCGCACTCATTAAACAGGCGCACACGGCCGCATCGCTTACTGCCCAGGAACAGTACTGCTGCCAGCCGCTCAAGGCATCATTGCTGTATCACTCATTAAACAGACGCACACGGCCGCATCGCTTACTGCCCAGGAACAGTACTGCTGCCAGCCGCTCAAGGCATCACTGCTGCGTCACTCATTAAACAGGCGCACACTGCCGCATCGCTGAGTACAAAAGCACAGTCCAGCCTACAGCCGCTCAAGCCATCACTGCTGCCGCACTCATTAAACAGGCGCACACGGCTGCATTGCTTAGTGCCCAGGAACAGTACTGCTGCCAGCCGCTCAAAGCATCACTGCTACATCACTCATTAAACAGGCGCACATGGCCACATCGCTTACTGCACAATCACAGTCCAGCAAACAGCTGCTCAATGCATCACTGCTGCGTCACTCATTAAACAGGCACACACAGCTGCATTGCTTAGTGCCCAGGCACAGACCAGCTGACAGCTGCTCAAAGCATCACTGCTGCATCACTCCTTAAACAGGTGCACATGGCCGCATCACTGAGTACCAAAGCACAGTCCCGCCTACAGCCGCTCAAGCCATTACTGCTGACGCACTCATTAAACAGGTGTACATGGCTGCATCGCTTACTGCCGAGGTACAGCCACTCAAGCCATCACTGCTGCATCACTCATTAAACAGACGCACACGGCCGCAATGCTTAGTGCCCAGGAACAGTACTGCTGCAAGCCGCTCAAGGCATCACTGCTGCGTCACTCATTAAACAGACGCACACGGCCGCATCGCTGAGTACAAAAGCACAGTCCAGCCTACAGCCGCTCAATCCATCACTGCTGCCGCACTCATGAAACAGGCGCACACGGCCGCATCGCTTACTGCCCAGGAACAGTACTGCTGCCAGACGCTCAATGCATCACTGCTGCGTCACTCATTAAACAGTACTGCTGCCAGCAGCTCAAGGCATCACTGCTGCATCACTCATTAAACAGGCACACACGGCCGCATCGCTGAATACAAAAGCACAGTACAGCCTACAGCCGCTCAAGCCATCACTGCTGCCGCACTCATTAAACAGGCGCACACTGCTGCATCGCTTAGTGCCCAGGAACAATACTGCTGCCAGCCGCTCAAGGCATCACTGCTGCGTCACTCATTAAACAGGCGCACACGGCCGCATCACTTATTGCCCAGGCACAGACCTGTTGACAGCCGCTAAAGCCATCAGTGTTGCATCACTCAAGGCATCACTGCTACGTCACTCATTAGACAGGCACACACGGCCGCATCGCTTACTGAACAATCACAGTCCAGCCGACAGCTGCTCAATGCATCACTGTTGCATCACTCCTTAAACAGGCGCACACGGCTGCATCGCTTACTGCCCAGGCACAGTCCAGCTGCCAGCCGCTCAAGGCATCACTGCTGCGTTGATCATTACACAGGCACAGTCCAGCAGACAGCCGCATCGCTGATTCGTCGCACAGCTGATTGCTCACTTATTTGTCGCCTCAACACGGCTACATCGCTTATTTCACAGTGAACGTTCTGTCAGTCACAGTGCGCTGAAGAAATAATTCTTTACTAAACACTATCACGATTTACGCTTACTGTCTTCCAATGGGTCGTAAGCTAAAATACGCCAATGACGATGACAAAAAAGCAGCAGCAAGGCAACCACAACATCGACACCAAGCGACACTTCAACAAACTGTCGCTAGACTAAACCAGGATGCCGAATATCACAGACAACATCGGGAACAGGAAACAACACAACAAACTGCTGCTAGACAAGTCCAGGATGCACAATCTCACAAACAACGTCGAGTTAATGAATCTTCACAATCCAAAGCAAACAGACAACAGAACAATCGGCAAATTCATAAAAACCGAATACTGTACCAACTAACGCAAGCGCAGCAAAATATTCAACAACTTGCACGTTACGTAACACACAGCGAAACTACAATTATTCAACACTACTGTGGGAATATGAATGCTGTTTGCTCTAAATGCAACTCTCTGAATTTCATTAATGAAGAACCATCTGACAACCAGTTTACTCAATGCTGCCAAAAAGGAAAAGTTATTCTACCAAGACCTCAGTACTCAGATCTCTTTGAGCAATTAATGAAAGGAATGCATCAACACAGTACAAATTTTATGGAAAATATCAGAAGCATCAACAGTTCTCATGCTTTTGTTTCTTTTGGAGCTAACTGTTAGGCATCGGGTTCCTGCCACTGCACAGCAGGAATCCAGAGTCTTGCACCCAGTGGTCTCCCATTCTTCTTCGGCTGCAGTGGTGCCTGCTCAGCAGATTCGTCCGTCCTGGCGCTCTGCCCAGGCCAAGTCCATGGGTTTGCTTGCTGCTGGCACCTCTGGCACAGCTATGACAATGCATGCTGCTCAGCAGCGAGATTCTCCAGGGACTAAGTCCTCATGTCAGGCCACTGAGCATGCCCGTGGAGTGATCTCCCATTGGAGATCGAGGGTCACGTGCTCAGGTCCTGCTCATGTTCAGATTGGCCCATCCGAGAAGCCAGGAAGGTCCTGGATGCCCGTGGCTATAAAAGGTTCGCATGGCTGCTCGCCCATGCGCTAGTATAGACTGTATTTACAGACTATGTGGAGTGAGTGATTTATGCACGTATGAATGTCTCTGGTGAATGACTCATTAAGAATCCCCTATCCTTGGTGCGTATGTGTTGTGCAGCCCAGCCTGCTAGCACCCAGGCTTAGGCGTAGGTAGGTCTGAGGTTGAGTCAGGCATCTGGCCTCACCAGGGACTCGGCACGCCACAGTGCACGTGCTCTATAGCCAGCGTCTATAGCGGTGCTCGCGGCAGCGACGCCGCGCGTTCAGTGGGCCTAGAAGGACTCTAACCCCGTGTCCATCTACTTTCAGTGGTGGTGCAGCTCTGAATGTCTCTGGTGAATGACTCATTAAGAAACCCCTACCCTTGGTATGCATGTGTTGTGCAGCCTAGCCTGCTAGCGCCCAGGCTTAGGCGTAGGTAGGTCTGAGGTTGAGTCAGGCATCTGGCCTCACCAAGGACTCGGCACGCCTCAGTGCACGTGTTCCATAGCCAGCGTCATTGGGCCTAGAAGGACTCTAACCCCGTGTCCTTGGGGTAGAGTTCTGTGGCCGTACACTGTGCGCTCTTTTGGCTGAGCTCTGTGAGTTAACAGGCTCCGGCATCTACTTTCAGCGGTGGTGCGGCTCTGTGCAGTAACAGAGTTCGCCCCGTTCACATTGGGTGACGTAACCCACGTGTGACCGGTTTCACACTGCTTAATTCTTTCGCCATTACTTAGCAGCAGTGTATCACCTCTGCACGGTGGACCCCGGGCTGCGAGCGCACCTACTATTACTTTATAATTTGGTGCGTTCCGCCAGCCCTAACATTATACTAGCGCCAGGGTCTGGCTAGTAATGGCGGATGAGCAGCGACTGCTGCAGTACATCCGGCAGCTGCAGGGCAGGTTGGCGGCTCTCCAGCGTTTAGCCTCAGCTGCAGATGTTACTGCGGTCGCTGCTCAGGCAGTCACAGAGGCTGTCTCCCATGTGACCACAGCCATCCCTGCCCCGACTTTGTCCCGCCTCCCGCTGCCCGAGAAGTTCTCGGGTGTTAGTGCTTCTTGTAGGGGTTTCGTAAGCCAGTACTCTATACAGCTGGAGCTGCTGGCCGCACGATTCCCCTCTGAGCTGGCTAAAGTGGGATTTATTATTTCACTCTTGTCGGGAAGGGCTTTGGAGTGGGCCACACCGCTGTGGGAGCGTGGTGATCATGTGGTGCAGAGTGTCTCGCGGTTCTTGTACACTCTAAATCAGGTCTTCCTGGGGCCACGAGTCACCCATGACACCGCGCTCCGGCTGCTGGCATTATCACAGGGCTCGTCCATGGTCACTTTGCCATCCAGTTCCGGACGCTGGCTTCAGAGTTAGAGTGGCCAGATAAGGTCCTCATTCCGGCATTCTGGAGAGGTTTGGCTGGCCATGTGAAGGACGCTCTTGCCACCAGGGAGATTCCCGCTACACTGGAGGAGCTTATCACTGTCTCCACCCGTATTGATCTTCGCTTCGCCGAGCGAAGGTTGGAGCGGGCCCAGTGTAGGCAGAGGTTTAGGTTGGCACCTAGCTTTGCTAAACCACTAGAATCTTCCGATCGGGTGTCCGAGTGTCAGGGGGCTTCCCGTGAGGCCCCGGTCCGCTCGAGCTCCTGTGAACTGTCATGTTTGCCGGCAGTCCGGTCACCTTGCCAACCGGTGCCCACAGCAGCTGGGAGAACACTCACGCCTAGTGGCCATAGGAGGCGGCGCACTAGAATCAGCAGCGTTTTCCTCCAAGCTGTCCTTTAAGGGGACACTTGAGGTTGATTCTTCCACTCTGGCGGTAGAGGTTTGCGTGGATTCCGGGGCAGAGGGCAATTTTATGTCATCAGCCTTCGCTCAACGGCATGCTATACCTCTTGTTATGATGTCTACACCAGTCACCGTCAGAGTGGTGAACGGCGCCACTCTACCCTCACAGATAACCCACCAGACCACCCCCTTGTTACTCTCAGTGGCTCCATCTCATCCGGAGACAATATCCCTCCTCGTCATGGCCGAGGGTATTGACCAGGTACTTCTAGGGGTCCCCTGGTTGCGGTACCACTCCCCCCATATAGAGTGGTCCTCAGGGAGGATTATTGGATGGAGTAAATCATGTGAGGGTAGATGTCTGAGGGAGTGCGTTCAGATTGCCTCCACCGAGGTTCCCGCTGATCTCTCCTCGCTCCCCAAACACTATCGACAGTATGCGGACGTGTTCTCCAAAAAGGCAGCGGAGACCCTTCCACTGCATCGCCCCTATGACTGTCCTATTGACCTCTTGCCAGGTGCTGAGACTCCCCGAGGTTGAGTCTATCCCCTATTTCTCCCGGAGACAGAGGCCATGTCTCAATACATCAGGGAGAATCTGGCAAGAGGATTCATTAGGAAGTCAGTGTCACCAGCGGGGGCGGGATTCTTCTTCGTCCAGAAGAAGAGTGGGGAACTACGTCCTTGCATTGATTACAGGGGTCTTAACGCCATCACCGTTAAGAATAAGTATCCTCTGCCCATGATATCAGAGCTGTTTGATAGGCTACGGGGAGCGAGAGTGTTTACCAAACATGATCTGCGGGGGGCTTACAACCTGATTCACATCCGTGATGGGGACGAATGGAAGACAGCATTTAACACCAGGGATGGGCACTATGAATACCCGGTGATGCCCTTCGGCCTCTGTAATGCCCCGGCCGTCTTCCAAGACTTTGTGAATGATATCTTCCTGGATATGCTTACCACCTCGGTTGTAGTCTATCTGGATGACATTCTCATCTACTCACCAGATATTGACTCCCACCGGAGAGATGTTTGCAAAGTTTTTGATCGCCTGCGGGCAAACTCCCTCTATGCCAAGTTGGAGAAATGCATGTTTGAGCAGGAGTCCTTGCCTTTCCTGGGCTGTATCATCTCCACCCGGGGGTTTGCCATGGATCCTGCCAAGCTATAAGCGGTGATGGATTGGCAGGAACCTCATTCTCTCAAAGCGGTGCAGCGCTTTATGGGGTTCATAAATTACTATCGCCAATTCATCCCCCACTTCTCGACTTTGGTAGCACCCTTGGTAGACCTCACCAAGGAGGGTGCAAACCCCAAGTTGTGGTTGGAACCGGTCTCCAAGGCCTTCTCCTCCATTAAGTCCCATTTCGCTAGCACTCCCATTCTGCATCGCCCCGATGTAGATAAGCCCTTCATTCTGGAAGTGGATGCCTCTTCCGTTGGTGCTGGAGCGGTCCTGTTTCAGAAGGACATGCAAGGTCGGAAACACACATGCTTCTTTTTCTCCAAGACCTTCACACCGGCTGAGAGGAATTATGCCATCCAGGACAATGAGTTGCTAGTGTTGAAGCTGGCCTTCTCGGAGTGGAGACACCTCCTGGAGGGGGCTCGCCATCCTCTCCAGGTGTTCACCGACCACAAAAACTTTGTGTATTTATAAACAGCCCAGCGGCTAAATTCTCGCCGGGCCAGATGGTCTTTGTTCTTTTCCCTGTTCCACTTCACCCTCCATTTTCTCTCCGGGGAGAAGAACGTCCGGGCCGATGCTCTCTCCCGCTCTGTGGTGTCATCGGAGGAAGAGGAGGAGGAGCCTCGGCTGATCGTCCCATCCGAGAGCCTGAGGACTGTGGCTCCGGTTGCCCTTGAATCAGTACTTCCGGGCAAGACATTTGTCCCTGCCCGTCTGCGACCGGAGGTCCTCTCTTGGGCTCATTCGTCCAGGGTGGGTGGACATTTCGGGATAAAACGGACCTCTGAGCTTCTGGCGAGGACGTACTGGTGGCCGCATATGGCCCGAGACGTCAGGGACTATATTCAGGCGTGTGCCTCTTTCGCCCAGAATAGGTCCTCTCGGCAGCGGCCCGCTGGGCTTCTTTTTCCTCTGCCAGTAGCGGACAGGCCCTAGGAGATGGTCGGTATGGATTTTGTGGTGGGGCTACCCAAGTCCAGTGGCAGCACGGCCATTTGGGTTGTCACCGACCATTTCTCTAAGATGGTGCACCTGGTACCTCTCTCCCGGTTACCTTCTGCGTGGGGCCTGGCAGCGTTGTTCATTAAGAACGTTTTCTGCCTACATGGCATGCCGGACAAGATTGTCAGTGACCAGGGTCCTCAGTTTGCATCCCGGTTTTGGAGAAAGCTTTGTTCCCTGCTCAGCATTGAGCTGAATCTCTCCTCGGCCTATCATCCTGAGACGAACGGATAGGTAGAGAGAGCCAACCGGACCCTGATCACATATCTTCGACATTTTGTCTTGGCCAGGCAGGACGACTGGGCATCCTTGCTGTCGTGGGCAGAGTTCGCTTTGAACAATGCTGTGGCCAACTCCACCGGTCAGACCCCATTCCTCCTAAATTACGGCCAGCATCCGCGCATCCCTGTGCCCATGCCCATGTCATCCACCGACTCCAGGGTGGCAGACTGGGCGGTGGAGGCACGCGACATTTCGGATCGCACCTAGGATGCTATCCGAGCTTCCAAGGAGAGAATGAGGACCTCCGCTGATGCACACCGGCGCCCTGCTCCAACTTTTGCCCCTGGCGACTTGGTGTGGCTCTCTGCCCGAAACATCAGGCTGCGGGTAGAGTCCGCTAAGTTCGCTCCGTGCTACATTGGCCCCTTCAAGGTCATCGAGCAGATCAGCTCTGTGGTCTACCGTCTGGCCCTTCCACCACACTTGGCTATCTCTGATACATTCCACGTGTCCCTCCTTAAGCCTGTTCACTTGTCCCGGTTCTCCGAGTCATCTGCCAGGACATCAGACTTGTCTTCGGACGAGTTTGAGATCAATGCCATCGTGGGATGCAAGGTGATGTGGGGCAAAACGTTTTATTTAGTGGATTGGAAGGGTCATGGTCTAGAGGCTCGGACTTGGGAGCCAGTGGAGAACATCCATGCTCCGCTCCTCATTGCGGCGTTTGAGCGTAGCGAAGCTCAGAGGGGAGGGGGCCCTAGGAGGGGGGTTAATGTTAGGGGTCAGGTTCCTGCCACTGCACAGCAGGAATCCAGAGCCTTGCACCCAGCGGTCTCCCATTCTTCTTCGGCCGCAGTGGTGCCTGCTCAGCAGATTCGTTGGTCCCGGCTCTCTGCCCAGGCCAACTCCGGGGGTTTGCTTGCTGCTGCCACCTCTGGCACAGCTATGACAATGCATGCTGCTCAGCAGGGAGATTCTCCAGGGACTAAGTCCTCATGTCGGGCCACTGAGTATGCCCGTTGAGTGATCTCCCATTGGAGATCGAGGGTCACGTGCTCAGGTCCTGCTCGTGTTCGGATTGGCCCATCCGAGAAGCCAGGAAGGTCCCGGACGCCCATGGCTATAAAAGGTTTGCATGGCCACTCTCCAATGCGCTAGTATAGACTGTATTTAAAGACTATGTGGAGTGAGTGATGTATGCACGTATGAATGTCTCTGGTGAATGACTCATTAAGAAACCCCTATCCTTGGTGCGCATGTGTTGTGCAGCCCAGCCTGCTAGCGCCCAGGCTTAGGCGTAGGTAGGTCTGAGGTTGAGTCAGGCATCTGGCCTCACCAGGGACTCGGCACGCCACAGTGCACGTGCTCTATAGCCAGCGTCTATAGCGGTGCTCGCGGCAGCGACGCCGTGCGTTCAGTGGGCCTAGAAGGACTCTAACTCCGTGTCCTTGGGGTAGAGTTCTGTGGCCGTGCACTGTGCGCTCTTTTGGTCGAGCTCTGTGAGTTAACAGGCTCCGGCATCTACTTTCAGCGGTGGTGCAGCTCTGTGCAGTAACAGAGTTCGCCCTGTTCGCATTGGGTGACGTAACCCACGTGTGACCAGTTTCACACCGCTTAATTCTTCCGCCATTACTTAGCAGCAGTGTACCACCTCTGCACGGTGGACCCCGGGCTGCAAACGCACCTACTATTATTTTATAATTTGGTGCGTTCTGCCATCCCTAACACTAATATTGAACCACCCCCTGGATTTGGACCGTATTGTTTTAAAATTCATGGCCAGATCTACCACCGCACTGGAACACTTCACCCAGAAATAGGACAACCACCAAAATTTGCAGAATTATACATCCTTGATACTAATGAGGCTACAGAACAAAGGCTAAACGTGAAAGAAAATGAAAAGTGTCATGCTGAACTAATGAACCAAATTGCCGCACATTTACAAAAAATAAGCCCATTTTCTGCTGCATATCACATGCTTAAAGAAGACGAAGCTGAGGAGGAACAGAGGGCTATACAAAATGGAACTAAAATGCCTTGTATTGTCATGGCCATTAAACAAGAACGTAAACAGGATCCCCGACTTTACAACAAACCACGTGTAAGTGAGGTCGCAGTTGTTTTTCAAAATGATGACGGAGAGCCTCCTTTTCAAAGAGATATATTAGTCCAACATAAGCCACAACAAAACAACCCTTTGGTTCCTAAAACACAACAAATTAGCATTTTAAACTGCAACCTTGATGCTCTTCTGTATCCATTATTCTTTCCAAGAGGTTATCAAGGGTGGCATGAAAACCTACACCAGCAAGGAAATTCAAGAAGAATTACACAACTGCAGTACTACAGTTTTCTTCTGTCTGTCCGAAATTACTTCAATCCTATTTTAAACGGTGGGAAACTAACACAACAGTACATAGTCGACGCATACGTTAAAATTGAAGCAAATCATCTAAATTACATATGTAAAAACCTAAAACAACTTAAAGTTGAAGACTACTGCGTTGTTCAAGAACATTTGCATAAACAATCCATTCAAAAGTGAATTCCAATTGGAAAAACAGTAATTCTCTCGTTGTCATTTGAAGGTTGCCCCCGCAACATGCAACAGCGTTATCAAGATGCAATGGCAATTGTAACAAAGTATGGAAGACCTGACATTTTTGTGACAATGATCTGTAATCCTAAATGGCCAGAAATTACAGAAAATCTAGAACCCTGGCAACAAGTTCAACACAGGCCAGACTTAGTTGCACGTGTATTTCGACTAAAACTCAGCAGCCTTTTCAAAGACATCAAAAATGGCTTTTTTGGAACTGTCGTAGCAATGGTACATGTAATAGAGTTTCAGAAAAGAGGTCTCCAACATGCGCACATACTAATTATTTTAGATGCGCATTACAAGTTTCGAACGGAAGAAGAAATAGACAACACAGTGTGGGCTGAAATTCCTAACCAACAACAGTATCCAGAACTGTAAATATATTTTGGAGTCTCTCATATTGTTCATGGCCCGTGTGGTGTATCAAATCCTAAAAGTCCATGCATGGAAAACGGAAAGTGTACAAAAGGGTTTCCAAAGGAGTTGAAACAGCACACTGTTAAAGACTTAGATGGCTACCCATCCTACTGTCGACAACACATTGAGAACATTGTTCACAACAAAAAACTTATAAATAACTCATGGATAGAACCATACAACCCATACTTATTAAAAAGTTACAACTGTCATATCAACGTAGAAATATGTGCTTCAATAAAAAGCGTAAAATATCTTTTTAAGTACATCTACAAGGGACATGACAAAGCTAACGTTGAAATACAACAGACAACAGTCAATCATGATGAATCATCAACTTTTGTGGAGTCAAGATATGTACGTGCTCCAGAAGCTGCTTGGAGAATATTTGAATTTCCAATGCATTCACAGTCCCATGCCATTATACGTTTAGCTATTCATTTACCAAACCAGCAGCAGCTTTATTTCTTTGAAGATGCTCAAGTTGAAGATATCTCAAAAACTTTAAGCACGACATCAACATTAATAGAATGGTTTTTCCTAAACCAACATGATGAAAACTCAAGGCAGTATTTGTATAGAGAGATTCCAGAACATTACGTTTGGATTAAAACTTGGATTCCAAGACAACGAGGACTTTGTAGAATAATTGGACGCATGTATACTGTTAGTGTGAAAGATCAAGAAAGATATTGTCTTCGGCTGTTATTATTTCATGTCAAAGGAGCAACAAGTTATGACGATTTAAAAACTGTTAACGGAGTGTTGCATGGTACATTTAAAGCTGCAGCTTTAGCTTTAGGACTTTTATTAGATGATACTGTGTGGATACTAACATTAGAAGACGCCGTTACCTTTCATATGCCTAAGCAACTTTGTGAATTGTTTGCCTACATCGTATTTGGCCCACCTACAAATCCGGCTCAACTTTGGACAAATTTCAAAGAACATATAATCCAAGATTATTGCTTACACCTAGAGTTGAGCGAAATGGGTCGAACAATTTCAAAAGTCGCCGCCTAGGATGAGGTCGGCCACGAGGTCGGCGACTTACGCGCCAAAGTCGCGTTTCAAAAGTTTGTTTAGCGCTCTTTTTCAGCCAATCAGGATCCACGGACACTGTGGGCAACGTGATGACATAGGCAGGGGTCGCCACCATCTTTCAGAAGGGCATGCAAGTGACTGGCTTGCTTTGGTGGGCGTCACAGGGGTTATAAAAGGGCATGCACGCCGACCGCCATCTTAGTTCTGCCGATCTTAGCATAGGGAGAGGTTGCTGATTCTGTAGGGAGAGCGTTAGGCAGGGAAGAAGACAAAAAAACTGCTTCTGCTGCTAGCGATTTTGCCTGTGCAACACACCAGTCACTGTGTGTGCAGTGCAAGGGGAGGCTATATTGTGGTGGATCAGCGGTGTTGGTTGTTAGGCTGCCTTCTAAGGCTTCCTGACAGCTGCATAGCTGTTTCCCCACTGCTCTGCAAACTGCTTTTTTAAAAGCAATCCCAATTTTTTTTTGTCCTGCTAAGGTACTGAGCGTGCATTTATTCACACCATACAGTGGTGTACGCTCCTCACACAGTACCATGTAACGGCTGTTATCACAGCCACAGTGAAGCTATCTGTGTGTCACTGTGGAAGGATAAGTGGAGGACTTGTTCCGTTCTTACAGATCTACACTCTAGGGAGATTCCTATTCTGCCCAATTCTACAATTCACTTTTTTCACACCTGTGCCATCGAGCCTGTGACATAGCGCTCTGATATTCAGTGGGCCTCACACAATCCAAAAGTGTACAGTGTCCACAAGTGTCTGCAGAAATTCAAAATCTCCCTTATCCTGTAGTCACTTTTTTCACACCTGCTGCATCGAGCCTGTGACATAGCGCTCTGATATTCATTGGGCCTCACACAATCCAAAAGTGTCCAGTGTCTGCAGAAATTCAAAATCTCCCTTATCCTGTAGTCACTTTTTTCACACCTGTGCCATCGAGCCTGTGACATAGCACTGTGATATTCAGTGGGCCTCACACAATCCAAGTGTCCAGTGTCCACAAGTGTCTGCAGAAATTCAAAATCTCCCTTATCCTGTAGTCACTTTATTCACACCTGTGCCATCGAGCCTGTGACATAGCACTGTGATATTCAGTGGGCCTCACACAATCCAAGTGTCCAGTGTCCACAAGTGTCTGCAGAAATTCAAAATCTCCCTTATCCTGTAGTCACTTTTTTCACACCTGTGCCATCGATCCTGTGACATAGCACTGTGATATTCAGTGGGCCTCACACAATCCAAGTGTCCAGTGTCCACAAGTGTCTGCAGAAATTCAAAATCTCCCAGAAATTCAAAATCTCCCTTATCCTGTCGTCACTTTTTTCACACCTGTGCCATCGAGCCTGTGACATAGCGCTGTGATATTCAGTGGGCCTCACACAATCCAAGTGTCCAGTGTCCACAAGTGTCTGCAGAAATTCAAAATCTCCCAGAAATTCAAAATCTCCCTTATCCTGTAGTCACTTTTTTCACACCTGTGCCATCGAGCCTGTGACATAGCGCTGTGATATTCAGTGGGGCTCACACAATCCAAGTGTCCAGTGTCCACAAGTGTCTGCAGAAAATCTAAATCTCCCCTGTCCTATAGACACCTTGTACCTTGTTTTGCATTACTATATAGTTTGTAGGATTTTGTCTACATTTCTACCAAAAATGAGGAAGGCTGGTGGAAGAGGCCGTGGAATTGGGCGGGGGTTGGCAGCTGGTAATGATGGTGTTGGTGGTGGATCTGATGGTAGTGGCAAAAGCAAAATAGGACCGAATGCAGGAGGTGTTGAGCCTGCGTCATCGTCTGGCTCCATAAGGCTTCTAAGGCTTAGTTTTCTAGGAGTTGGCAAACCGCTTTTAACGCCAGAGCATCAGGAAAAAGTTTTGTCTTACATTGCTGACTCAGCCTCCAGCTGTATCGCCTCCTCTTCTGAAGTTGTAAAAAGTAAAAGCACTGAGTCGTCATTGGAGGCTCATGTTCATGAACAACACCTTTCCTTGTGTCCTTCACCACAACCAAGATTGAAGGATGACGCAGGCCATACTACTGATTACTCCATGGAGCTGTTTTCACATACCATGCCTGGATTATCAAGTGAAATGGTGAATTACCCAGGCCAAGATGAATCTGACATGGAGTGCACTGATGCACAGCCGCTGATAGATGATTCTGCTAGTACATTCACTTAGAGCACTACATTGTCCTCGCAGTGTACAGAGCCAGATTCTGACCCTGATGAGACTCAGGTTCCCCTTCCCGCACATTATACCACCATACACGGTGACACAGAGGAAGGTGCACATGACATTGAAGAGGAGGTGATGGATGACCCAGTTGTTGACCCAGATTGGCATCCATTGGGGGAAGAGGGTGCTGCTTCCAATAGCTCACATGAGGAGCATCCACAGCAGACATCAACATCGCAACAGCTGTTATCTGGCAGGCCTGGAGCACTCCAAAGACAGGTTCCAAAAATCAAAAGAGTTGCTGGACAGCTTGTCCAGAGGGTCAAAACATCACAGCGTGCTAGGCCACAAAATGTCTGCCAAAGTAGGAAGAGTGCAGTGTGGCACTTTTTTGAACAAAATCCTCATGATCAGGCCAAGGTTATCTGTAAGAAGTGCGCAAAGACCTTTAGCCGAGGGAAAAATCTGAAAAATTTGAATACCATTTGCATGCTTAGACATTTAACCAGCATGCACTTGCAAGCGTGGACACAACACCAAACCTCAAGTGCCACATGTGCAACTGATCACAAAGAAGGTAGTCAGCAACGCTACATTGTTTCCCCCACTGTAAGCCCACCGGTTTGCACAGCAGCAAATGTTGAGGTGTCGTTGCAAGGCCACAGCAGTCAGGGAATCCCACTGTTATATCAACGAAATACTGAATCTAGGCCATCAGAAAGAACATCAACTCTATCACCATCATCAACCCTCTCTCAGTCCGCCCTGTCCACCACTACTTCCACCATATGCAGCTCTCAAGTCCAGCTCACCCTCCCAGACACTATGAGTAGGTCAAGAAAGTACTCAGTCTCTCATCCGCGTACACTGGGTTTGAACGCCCACATTGCCAAACTAATCTCGTTTGAGATGATGCCCTATCGGTTGGTGGAAAGCGCAGCTTTCCGCGAACTCATGGCCTATTGTGACGACTCCTGGAGTGGACCCTCTGGGTCGTGACACCAACCCTCCCAGGGCGAGCTGACCTAGTGAAGACCACCCCCTATACAGGGAGTGTCAGGGGCAAGCCCCAGGGGGTGAGGCACCACGACTGCTGGCACCAGGCGGCCGGCTCACAGGAGACACGAGTGGGTGAGAGTGTCTGCAGGAACGTGTAAAGTGTGGACACGGGAACACGTGGTATACAGAGACTTCGTTCGTCCGGGTGTGAGTGAAGCAGGAAGCGTGCAAGGAGCACGTCAGAGCACTGAGTCAGGCAGCAGGTGTGCCAGGAGGTGTAACAGAGTAAGAGACTGAGTACAGGATCAGAGTGTGTGCCCGGAGGCACAACTGAGTATAAGACAGAGCACGGAATCAGAGTGTGTGCCAGGAGGCACGACTGAGTATAAGACAGAGTACAGGGTAAGAGCGTGTGCCAGGAGGCACAACCGAGTATGAGACAGAGTACAGTGTCAGAGCATGTGCCAGGAGGCACAACCGAGTACGAGACAGAACACAGGGTCAGAGCATGTGCCAGGAGGCACAACCAAGTACAAAGCAGAGTGCAGATTCAGAGCGTGTGCCAAGAGGCACAACAGAGTGCAAGGCAGAGGACCTGAGTACAGCGCACAGCCAGGCAGGGACACGGCAGACCAAGCCAGGAGCACAACAATAATCAGGCACCTCCCCTAGGGGGAGGTCGTCTGATATAGCACATGACTACTACTGGTTCCGGGTCAGGACCTAGCCAGAAAGCACATGACCACTACAGGTTCCGGGTCAGGTCCTCCATTACCATAGAGAGGACCAAGCCCTATACAGCACTGACAGGAGCGCGCAAGCGCAAACGTGACATGTAGGAGGAGGCCCGGGGACGAGAGCTGCGCGTGCGCACCCTACGGGACCCCCGGAGTGACCGCAGCTCCGGAAGAGATGACGTCGGGACCGAGGTCCCGCCCCCAGGTGAGCACGGTGTGACAGTACCCCCCCTTTACGCCCCCTCTTTCTAAAACTGGAGAGGAACTTAGACAAAATCTGGGGTGCGTGGATATTCTCCCTGGGTTCCCATGACCTCTCCTCGGGGCCAAAACCCTTCCAATCGACCAGGAACATGGTTCTCCCTCTTACCTTCTTCATGGCCAAAATGTCATTCACCTCAAACTCATCCCCCAAGCCAACAGGCTGGGGTGAGTGGCCTGGAGAAGGATGAAATCGGTTAAGAACCACAGGTTTTATGAGAGACACATGGAAGGAATTGGGAATACGGAGTGAAGGAGGCAGCTTCAATTTGTAAGCAACATCATTAATCCGCCTGAGGACCTCAAAAGGACCAATGTAACGGGGACCCAGTTTGTAAGATGGTACCTTAAGGCGGACGTATTTGGTGGAGAGCCACACCTTGTCACCAGGGAGAAATGGAGGAACGTCCAGGCGCCTCTTGTCAGCGTGTAATTTCATTCTGTCCCGTGCTTTCTCAAGAGCGGTTTTGGTCTCCTGCCATACCCTGGAGAACTCCACAGACTGAGAATCGGCAGCAGGTACCCCCGAGACAGTAAGTACCGGTAGAGGCACATTGAGATGCTGTCCAAAGAAGATGAAGAAAGGAGACTTGGTAGACGATTCACTGGAGTGATTATTGTAGGCGAACTCAGCCCAAGGAAGTAGACCGACCCAGTCATTCTGATGAGCATTAGAAAAATGCCGGAGATAGGATGTAAGGATCTGGTTGGTACGTTCCACCTGCCCATTGGTTTGGGGGTGATAGGCGGAAGAGAAATCCAATGACACTTTCATGAGTCCGCATAGAGCTCTCCAGAACCGGGAGGTGAATTGGACCCCTCTATCCGACACGATGTGCTGGGGGAAGCCGTGAATCCTGAAGATATGGGAAATGAAGATCTTCGCCAAGTCAGGAGCAGAGGGTAGTCCGGGAAGAGGAATGAAGTGAGCCATCTTTGAAAATCGGTCTACAACCACCAAGACCACAGTACAACTGGAAGAACAAGGCAGATCAGTAATGAAATCCATGGCTATGTGCTGCCATGGAGCCGACGGAATGGGAAGCGGGAACAGAAGACCGGAGGGTGGTTGTCTGGGTATCTTGTTCTGGGCACAGGATGGGCAAGATGCTACAAAGTCTCTAACATCCTGGGAGAGTGAAGGCCACCAATAATGGCGAGAGATTAAGTCCAAAGTCTTTTTGACACCAACGTGGCCGGCAATCTTGGACGAATGTCCCCAATTTAGCACTCGTTTTCGGTTATTCTCAGCCACAAAGGTTCTTCCCGGAGGTAACGTGGTTAACTTGACAGGAGCCACAGTAATTACTTTGGATAAATCAATGATATGAGAGGGTTCTTCCTCTGCATCAGACGACAGGAATGATCTTGACAACGCATCCGCTCTAACGTTCTTATCGCCGGGCCGAAAATGTAGCTCAAAGTCAAAGCGGGCGAAGAATAGGGACCACCTGGCTTGCCGAGGATTGAGCCTCTGTGCGGACTGGATGTACGCCAGGTTCTTATGGTCTGTGAAGATCTTGAATGGATGTATGGCACCCTCCAGTAAGTACCTCCACTCCTCCAAGGCCAACTTAATGGCCAATAGCTCTTTGTCGCCAATGGAGTAGTCCTGCTCAGTGGAGGAAAATACTTTAGAAAAGAAGCCACAGGTGACAAAACGTCCAGAAGAGGATTTCTGCAGAAGGACTGCGCCAGCCCCAGTAGAGGATGCGTCTACCTCGAGAGTGAAAGGTCTACTAACCTCAGGTCGGTGAAGCGCCGGAGCAGCGGCGAAGGCTTGTTTCAACGACTGGAAGGCCTCTTCAGCCTCAGAGGGCCAAGCCTTTGGGTTAGCTCCCTTGCAGATAAGGGATGAGATGGGGCGAACCAACGAGTAAAAATGAGGAACGAACTGTCGGTAGTAGTTCGCAAAACCAAGGAAGCGTTGGATTGCCTTCACCCCATGGGGCTGTGGCCAATCGAGGACGGCGGACACTTTTGCCGGATCCATGCATAGACCTGATTCTGAGATAATGTACCCCAAGAATGGCAGGGACTTTTGCTCGAAGGCACATTTCTCGAGCTTGGCATAAAGGCGGTTCTCCCTCAGGCGCTGGAGGACTTGACGCACGTTCTTTCTGTGGGCGGAGAGGTCTGGAGAAAAAACGAGGATGTCATCCAGATAGACTACCACGCAGGAGTACAGCATATCCCGGAAGACGTCATTCACGAACTCCTGGAAAACCGCTGGGGCATTGCAGAGGCCGAAGGGCATGACCAAGTACTCGTAGTGACCGTCTCTGGTGTTAAAGGCGGTCTTTCACTCATCCCCGGAACGAATGCGGATCAAGTTGTAGGCCCCACGAAGATCCAGTTTGGTGAAAATTCGAGCTCCTCTAAGTCGGTCAAAGAGCTCCGGGATCAATGGCAATGGGTACTTGTTCTTGACCGTGATATTGTTCAGGCCTCGGTATTCTATGCAAGGACGGAGGGAGCCGTCCTTCTTTTTTACAAAGAAAAATCCCGCTCCCGCGGGCGAGGAGGACTTACGGATGAAACCTCTAGCAAGGTTCTCCTGGATATAGTCAGACATAGCTTGGGTCTCAGCAGGGGATAGCGGGTATATCCTACCCCTGGGTGGCGTAGAACCAGGAATGAGGTCAATCGGACAGTCATATGGCCGATGGGGGGGCAGAGTCTCGGCCTCCTTCTTGTCGAAAACATCTGCAAAGGACCAGTAAGCCGACGGCAGACCTGTAGGTGCCGGGGATGGACCGGCAGAGTTCATCAGACGGACGGGCAACAGGCACTTCTCCTGACAGAACGGTCCCCACCGGAGTATCTCGCCCGACCGCCAGTCCAGGGTTGGCTCATGAGTCCGTAGCCAAGGGAGGCCTAGAAGAAGTGCGTGAGACATGGTGGACAAGACGAGGAAGGAGATCTTCTCCAGGTGCAGGGCTCCGATCTGCAGCTCGATCTCTTCGGTGGCCTGGGTAACGGACTTCAGCACGGACGTACCATTGACCGAAACAATCGACCGAGGAGTCTCCAGGGATCTGACAGGAATCCGGTATTTTTTAACCGCCTCGAGTGTGATAAAATTCCCCTCCGCGCCAGAATCCAGGAAAGCCTCCTCAGAATAACTCTTGGCACCGAGATTCAATAATACGGACACGAGCAGGGGAGGAGAGGAATCACGTACACCTAGGGAGGCCTCTCCTATCAACCCTAGGCGGAGAAGTTTCCCGGCTTCTTGGAGCAGGAACGGAGGAGGGGAGAGGAGCTCCTCTCTCTGGCTAATTCACGGGCACGTTCCTGAAACCGCAGGTCGATGCGTGTCGCCAGTGAGATCAGATCCTCTAAAGAGGTGGGAGTATCCCGACCTGCCAGTACGTCTTTGATCCGACTGGACAGGCCACGCCAAAAGATCCCTACGAGAGCCTCGTTGTTCCAACCGAGTTCGGAGGCCAAGGTACGAAAACGGATGGCATACTGTCCTACCAGTATCGTACCCTGATGGAGGTTAAAGAGGGACTCGGTGATAGAGGCCAGCCGACCTGGCTCGTCGAACACCTTGTGGAAGGTGTCCAAAAAGGTGGAAAGCCGAGAGACGAGTGGGTCATTGCGCTCCCAGAGGGGGTTCACCCATGCTAATGCCTCCCCCTCTAAGTGTGAAACAATAAAGGCAATTTGGGCGCGCTCAGTGGGATAGTGCTGCGGCAAAAGCTCAAAATGTAACCGGCATTGGTTCAGAAATCCTCGACAAAACTTAGGGTCCCCGCTATATCGGGGTGGCTTGCCGAGGCACGGTATCGGGTGCGGGCCGAGGACTGGGCAGAAACGGATTGTATGGCCGACAAACGAGACTCCATGGATTTCAAAAAGACCATAATCCTGGTCTGACTCTCCCGTAGGAACACCAGTTCCTTTTGGATGGAGGTGGTGGCACCAGCGGGGTCCATGGCCTGATTATACTGTGACGACTAGTGTTGAGCATTCCGATACCGCAAGTATCGGGTATCGGCCGATACTTGCTGTATCGGAATTCCGATACCGACTTCCGATATTTTTTCAATATCGGAATTCGGCATCGGAATCGGAAGTTCAGTTGATTGACGGCCTGACGTCATCATGATGCGCGGTGTGTGCGCATCATGATGCGCCGTCATTTCGGGCCTTCCGGGGGTCTCTGCCGGCCTGCCGGGGGGCTGTGCCGGCCTGCCGGGGGGCTGTGTGGACTGCCCGGGGTCTCTGCCGGCCTGCCGGGGGGCTGTGCCGGCCTGCCGGGGGGCTGTGCACCCTGTGGGGGTCTGTACCGGCCTGCCGGGGGGCTGTGCCGGCCTGCCGGGGGGCTGTGCTGATGTCCGGGGGTCTGTGCAAGCATCGTCCGATGGGACTACAAGTCCCATCGGGCGATGCCTGCTACCATGACAGTGATTGACACATTAGCCAATGATGGGACAGTAGTAGTCCCATCATCCGGCTAATGTGTTAAATGTTAAAAAAAAAAAAAAAAAAAAAAAAAATACTACATACATACTACATGCTACATACATACTACATATATACTACATACATACTACATACATACTACATACATACTACATACATACTACATGCATGCTACATACATACTACATATATACTACATACATACTACATACATACTGCATGCTACATACATACTACATACATACTACATGCATGCTACATATATACTACATGCTACATACATACCACATACATACTACATGCATGCTACATATATACTACATGCATGCTACATACATACTACATATATACTACATGCATGCTACATACATACTACATGCTACATGCATGCTACATACATACTACATACATGCTACATATATACTACATACATACTACATATATACTACATGCATGCTACATATATACTACATACATACTACATATATACTACATGCATGCTACATATATACTACATACATACTACATATATACTACATACATGCTACATATATACTACATACATACTACATATATACTACATACATGCTACATACATACTACATACATACTACATATATACTACATGCATGCTACATATATACTACATGCTACATACATACCACATACATACTACATACATGCTACATATATACTACATGCATGCTACATACATACTACATATATACTACATGCATGCTACATATATACTACATGCTACATACATACCACATACATACTACATACATGCTACATATATACTACATGCATGCTACATACATACTACATATATACTACATGCATGCTACATACATACTACATATATACTACATGCATGCTACATACATACTACATGCTACATGCATGCTACATACATACTACATACATACTACATGCTACATACATACCACATATATACTACATACATACAATACATTCATACAATACATACATAGACATACAGTACATATAACATAGAGTAACATACTTACCAATACTTGTCACATTGTTCCCCGAAGCCATTGTCTTTCCGGAATAAATATTAACATAACAAACCACAAAAATACTCACCCACGATCCGAAGCAGTCCACGAGTGTGTCCCACGACGATCTTGGGTAGAGAACTGCAGCATCAGATGATGCTGCCGTTCTCTACGGGCTGCAGGAATCCAATGACGGAAGGTAGGTATCCTTCCGCACTGTATTCCTCCGCCACTTAAAAAAAAAAAAGTCCCTAGTCTCACTTTATGCCATTGCTGTGTGGGAAATTCCCACACAGCAATGGCATAAAGTGAGACTAGGGACTTTTTTTTTTTTTAAGTGGCGGAGGAATACAGTGCGGAAGGATACCTACCTTCCGTCATTGGATTCCTGCAGCCCGTAGAGAACGGCAGCATCAGCTGATGCTGCAGTTCTCTACCCAAGATCGTCGTGGGACACACTCGTGGACTGCTTCGGATCGTGGGTGAGTATTTTTGTGGTTTGTTATGTTAATATTTATTCCGTAGACGACAATGGCTTCGGGGAACAATGTGACAAGTATTGGTAAGTATGTTACTCTATGTTATATGTACTGTATGTCTATGTATGTATTGTATGAATGTATTGTATGTATGTAGTATATATGTGGTATGTATGTAGCATGTAGTATGTATGTAGCATGTAGTATGTATGTAGCATGCATGTAGTATATATGTAGTATGTATGTAGCATGCATGTAGTATATATGTAGCATGCATGTAGTATGTATGTGGTATGTATGTAGTATATATGTAGTATGTATGTAGTATATATGTAGCATGTATGTAGTATGTATGTAGCATGCATGTAGCATGTAGTATGTATGTAGCATGCATGTAGTATATATGTAGTATGTATGTAGCATGCATGTAGTATATATGTAGTATGTATGTAGTATATATGTAGCATGTATGTAGTATATATGTAGCATGCATGTAGCATGTAGTATGTATGTAGCATGCATGTAGTATATATGTAGTATGTATGTAGCATGCATGTAGTATATATGTAGCATGCATGTAGTATATATGTAGTATGTATGTAGTATATATGTAGCATGTATGTAGTATGTATGTAGCATGCATGTAGCATGTAGTATGTATGTAGCATGCATGTAGTATATATGTAGTATGTATGTAGCATGCATGTAGTATATATGTAGCATGCATGTAGTATATATGTAGTATGTATGTTGCATGTAGTATGAATGTAGCATGTATGTAGTATGTAGTATGAATGTAGCATGTATGTAGTATGTAGTATGAATGTAGCATGTAATTTTTTTTTTTTTTTTACATTTAACACATTAGCCGGATGATGGGACTACTACTGTCCCATCATTGGCTAATGTGTCAATCACTGTCATGGTAGCAGGCATCGCCAGATGGGACTTGTAGTCCCATCGGACGATGCCTGCACAGACCCCCGGAGCCTGCACAGACCACCGGCAGGCCGGCACAGCCCCCCGGCAGGCCGGAACAGCCCCCCGGAGCCTGCACAGACCACCGGCAGGCCGGCACAGCCCACCGGAGCCTGCACAGACCCCCTGGCAGGCCGGCACAGCCCCCCGGCAGGCCGGCACAGCCCCCCGGCAGGCCGGCACAGCCCCCCGGAGCCTGCACAGACCACCGGCAGGCCGGCACAGACCACCGGAGCCTGCACAGACCCCCTGGCAGGCCGGCACAGCCCCCCGAAAGGCCCGTACAGACCCCAGAGAGGCTGTACAAGGGCAGGAAAGGGTTTTTCTTATTCCGATACCGGAAGTCCCATAGACTTGAATGGGACTTCCGGTATCGGAATCGGCGATACCGATACTTTTTTTAAAGATCGGCCGATACCATCCGATACGATACTTTGAAGTATCGGATGGTATCGCTCAACTCTAGTGACGACTCCTGGAGTGGACCCTCTGGGTCGTGACACCAACCCTCCCAGGGCGAGCTGACCTAGTGAAGACCACCCCCTATACAGGGAGTGTCAGGGGCAAGCCCCAGGGGGTAAGGCACCACGACTGCTGGCACCAGGCGGCCGGCTCACAGGAGACACGAGTGGGTGAGAGTGTCTGCAGGAACGTGTAAAGTGTGGACACGGGAACACGTGGTATACAGAGACTTCGTTCGTCCGGGTGTGAGTGAAGCAGGAAGCATGCAAGGAGCACGTCAGAGCACTGAGTCAGGCAGCAGGTGTGCCAGGAGGTGTAACAGAGTAAGAGACTGAGTACAGGATCAGAGTGTGTGCCCGGAGGCACAACTGAGTATAAGACAGAGCACGGAATCAGAGTGTGTGCCAGGAGGCACGACTGAGTATAAGACAGAGTACAGGGTAAGAGCGTGTGCCAGGAGGCACAACCGAGTATGAGACAGAGTACAGTGTCAGAGCATGTGCCAGGAGGCACAACCGAGTACGAGACAGAACACAGGGTCAGAGCGTGTGCCAGGAGGCACAACCAAGTACAAAGCAGAGTGCAGATTCAGAGCGTGTGCCAAGAGGCACAACAGAGTGCAAGGCAGAGGACCTGAGTACAGCGCACAGCCAGGCAAGGACACGGCAGACCAAGCCAGGAGCACAACAATAATCAGGCACCTCCCCTAGGGGGAGGACGTCTGATATAGCACATGACTACTACTGGTTCCGGGTCAGGACCTAGCCAGAAAGCACATGACCACTACAGGTTCCGGGTCAGGTCCTCCATTACTATAGAGAGGACCGAGCCCTATACAGCACTGACAGGAGCGCGCAAGCGCAAACGTGACATGTAGGAGGCGGGCCGGGGACGAGAGCTGCGCGTGCGCACCCTACGGGACCCCCGGAGTGACCGCAGCTCCGGAAGAGATGACGTCGGGACCGAGGTCCCGCCCCCAGGTGAGCACGGCGTGACACCTATGCAGTATCACGCTATGACCTACCCAGTCGCCACTTCTTCTCTCGCAAAGCCATCCCAGCCCTCCACCATCATGTGAAAGACCGCATTGTCCATGCACTCAAGCAGTCAGTGAGTGGAAAGGTGCACCTCACAACTGATGCATGGTCCAGTCGGCATGGCCAGGGCCGTTACGTGTCCATCACTGCGCACTGGGTTAATGTGGTGGATGCAGGGTCCACAGGGGACAGCGGTGGTGGGACAGTGCTGCCTAGCCCACGGTATAGGAAACAGTTGGCTGTAGGCATTCCACCCTCCTCCTCCTCCAGAAGCGAAAGCTCGTCCACAGAGCGCAGTCGTACGAGCACTCCATCTGCAGCTGCCACTGTTGCACACGAGGTGTCCCCCTATCGAGCAGCTAGTGGAAAGCGTCAGCAGGCTGTGTTGCAGATGATGTGTTTGGGCGACAGACACACCGCCGAGGTGCTGGCCGAGTACTTGAAGCGACAAACTGAGTCATGGCTGGGCAGTGTACATCTTGAGGCAGGCAAGGTAGTTAGTGATAACGGCCGTAATTTTGTGGCAGCCATAGCCCTTTCAAAACTCAGCCACATACCTTGCTTGGCTCACACCTTGAACCTGGTGGTGCAGTGCTTCCTCAAAAATTATCCGGAGTTAACAGCCCTGCTCCATAAGGCGCGAAGACTGTGCGCGCACATCCGCCGGTCGCCTGTACACTCCGTTCGTATGCAGAAGCTGCAGCGATTGCTCCACCTTCCCAACCACCGCCTCATTATCGACATTGCAACAAGGTGGAACTCCACTCTGCACATGGTGGAGCGGCTGTGCGAGCAGAGGCAGGCCATAATGCATTTGTGGGAGGATACACGGCCAGGCACTTTGAGAGCAGATATGGAGTTGACAGGTGTGCAGTGGTCGAAGCTGAAAGACCTCTGTAAAGTCCTTCAGTGTTTTGAGGAATGCACACGGCTGGTAAGCGCAGACGACGCCATCCTAAGCATGAGCATCCCACTTATGCGTCTGCTCATGCAAACTTTGATGCACCTTAAGGAGCAGGCGTCTGCAGCCAATGTTGACGAGAAGGAAGAGGTGGAGGGAATCCTTGATGACATTCAGCCATTGTCTGCTCAGGGACCTCTCCTGGACGAGTTGGAGGAAGAAGAGGAGGAGGATGATGATGGGGATGATTACTTAGGGGAGGAGGATGCATCTCGTGGGGCAAGTGAAAATGTTGGCGTGGTAAGGTCTGGTACAGGGTTTGTGCGTGACTGGAGGGATGTGGATTTGCCAGAAAGTGCTCCTCCAACCAGCACTCGCAGTGCATCATTGACACCGGGAACATTGGCCCACATGTCAGATTATGCCTTGCGGATCCTAAAAAGGGACCCCCGCATTGCCAAAATGATGAACGATGACGACTACTGGTTGGCCAGCATCCTGGATCCACGCTATAAAGGCAAATTACAAAACATCATGCCACAGGAGAACCTTGACCTAATATTGGCTAATAAACAAGCAACTCTGGTAAATCGGTTGCTTGAGGCATTCCCAGCACACAGCACCGGTGATGGTTCTCACACGAGCCGTACGGGCCGGGGGCAGCTTGGCAGAGGTGTTCATGGTGCACGCAGCAGAAGTGGCGTTGGAGAAAGGGGTTTCATGACAATGTTGTGGACTGATTTTTCAAGTACCGCTCACACAACTGGTAATACAGCATCGATGGAAAGTGACAGGAGACAGCAGTTGTCAACTATGGTTACAAACTACTTTTCCTCCCATATCGATGTTCTCCCACACAGGTCATTCCCCTTTGACTATTGGGCTGCTAAACTGGACACCTGGCCTGAATTGGCACAATATGCCTTACAGGAGCTCGCTTGCCCAGCTGCAAGTGTGCTATCGGAAAGAGTTTTCAGTGCAGCTGGATCAATCCTGACAGAAAAAAGGACCCATCTGTCAACCCAAAATGTGGATGATCTAACCTTAATTAAAATGAACCATGCATGGGTTTCTAAGGATTTTGTCCCACCTTCCCCTGATGACACATAGGGTGACAGAAAAATGGCTTGCTTTGGTCCACCTCTTCCTGGGACTTGACCTATTTCGCCTTTTGCATCAGCTGAATGTCCAACATCAACATATGCCACTTTCTAAAACTCCCTAACTGTGCTGCCTCCCCCCCATGGCCGGGGTCACCACCTAGCGCATGACGCCGTGCGAGTGCCGTTGCCCTGGACAGGTGGGTAGGCCGACTCTTGGGCGCGGGCACTGGCACAGGGTCCCTCATAGTGCAATCAAGTGTCTCTGACGGTGGTGGTGCACACCCGCCGTCACACACACCGCCGTACTATGAGGGGCCCAGTGCCAGTTCAGACGCCCACGAGTGGGCCCCCCTTGCTTGGGCAGGGCCCCAGCGTTTGCAATCTTTACCTCTCCCTGCTCCTCCGCTGTGTAGTCTGGGCCGTCAAATCCATACTGTGCCTGACACCGTCTGAGCCTGCCTCCTGATGTTTAGACATATCTTTTGAATGTGTACGCTATCCATACATGTTATCAGGGGATACGGTACCCTTTCTCACCTTTGTGCAATCACGTGCAATCCATACTGGGCCTAACACCGTCTGAGCCTGCCTCCTGATGTATAGACATATCTTTTGAATGTGTACGCCATCCTTACATGTTATCCTGGGATACGGTACTCTTTCTCACCTTTGTGCAATCACTTGCAAGCCATACTGGGCCTTACAACGTCTGAGCCTGCCTCCTGATGTATAGACATATCTTTTGAATGTGTACGCTATCCATACATGTTATCCGGGGATACGGTACCCTTTCTCACCTTTGTGCAATCACTTGCAAGCCATACTGGGCCTTACACCGTCTGAGCCTGCCTCCTGATGTATAGACATATCTTTTGAATGTGTACGCTATCCATACATGTTATCCGGGGATACGGTACCCTTTCTCACCTTTGTGCAATCACTTGCAAGCCATTCTGGGCCTTACACCATCTGAGCCTGCCTCCTGATGTATAGACATATCTTTTGAATGTGTACGCTATCCATACATGTTATCCGGGGATACGGTACCCTTTCTCACCTTTGTGCAATCACGTGCAAGCCATACTGGGCCTAACACCGTCTGAGCCTGCCTCCTGATGTATAGACATATCTTTTGAATGTGTACGCATCCATACATGTTATCCGGGGATACGGTACCCTTTCTCACCTTTGTGCAATCACTTGCAAGCCATACTGGGCCTGACACCGTCTGAGCCTGCCTCCTGATGTATAGACATATCTTTTGAATGTGTACGCTATCCATACATGTTATCTGGGGATACAGTACCCTTTCTCACCTTTGTGCAATCACTTGCAAGCCATACTGGGCCTTACACCGTCTGAGCCTGCCTCCTGATGTATAGACATATCTTTTGAATGTGTACGCTATCCATACATGTTATCTGGGGATACGGTACCCTTTCTCACCTTTGTGCAATCACTTGCAAGCCATACTGGGCCTTACACCATCTGAGCCTGCCTCCTGATGTATAGACATATCTTTTGAATGTGTACGCTATCCATACATGTTATCTGGGGATACGGTACCCTTTCTCACCTTTGTGCAATCACTTGCAAGCCATACTGGGCCTTACACCATCTGAGCCTGCCTCCTGATGTATAGACATATCTTTTGAATGTGTACGCTATCCATACATGTTATCCGGGGATACGGTACCCTTTCTCACCTTTGTGCAATCACGTGCAAGCCATACTGGGCCTAACACCGTCTGAGCCTGCCTCCTGATGTATAGACATATCTTTTGAATGTGTACGCTATCCATACATGTTATCTTGGGATACGGTACCCTTTCTCACCTTTGTGCAATCACGTGTAACCCATACTGGGCGTGAGAACGGCTGGTGAGCTGTTAAGCAAGCTACAGCACCTGTGGTTTGCACACGTAAGTTTTTCATTATTTTCAGGAATGACGATTAGGCCTAATTCCGGAACTGCGGTTGACCTGCACTTACTGGGAAATCATCGTTCGCGAGTAATAATTGTAATCAGTGATCCCCATCACTAACGTTGTTCAGCGGGTTATCTGCACCTGTAAGTGACAAACGCTGGCCTTTTCAGTGTAGCGCACATGCAGCCACGGACATGTAAGGGCATGACACACCAGATATTGGCCAATCTCATGTGCCAGAGCCTCACGTGTCCCTGTAGTAAGCCGGACTCGGACCGCGGGGCATGACGGAGTCTCATTCGTTAACGGAATTAAGCTTGCAATGTGTGCATCTGTTATGTAGCTGGCATGGTTGAGGTTGCCCGTGTTGAGTCAAATTACACCGTAGGCTCCACTCCTGGTGGTGCCCTTCTGGACATTCCTTTAAGGTTCAGCTTTGCAACCATACTGCCCACGTAAAACAAACACTTTGCCTTCATGAACGCTGTTTGGAGGGTCATGACTCGTGGGAATAACGCCGCCCAATCAGTTAACCTGCTAGAGAGATCCTTCGTTGCTCCCAAGCATGACATCACACTCCCTAGGAGGAAGGTAATGCCACTGTGGCGACCGTACTCCTGGGGGCGACACAAGTGCACTGATGCCCAGCCACTGCTCGATAAATCTGCTGGTACATTGACCCAGACCACTACATTCCCCTCGCACGCTACACGGCCTGAATCTGACCCTGATGAAACTCAGGTTACCCTTCCCATATACAGTTCCATCTTATACTTATACGGTGACAAAGAGGAAGCTGCAGATGAAAGTGCAGGTTCGGCCCACCCGCCATCAGACACACCACCGTACTATCAGGGGCCCTGTGCCAGTGCCGTCGCCAACGAGTGGGCCCCCCTGCTTGCTCAGGATCACAGCACTTGCAAGGTTGAAATACTGTGCAGTGAGATGGAAGATGGGGACGACGAGGAGTCCAGACTAGTACAGGGATTCCCTAGCGAGGAGACTTATTTCATTGTTTTCAATGTTGGGACAGCAATTTTTGGGGAGCACTATACTCTGGAGAATGATAGATGGGGCCCACCATACATTGGAACATTCCAAAGGTGGACATCAGACACTGGAGCAGCATTTACAGGGCCCATTATACACTAGAGCATTAGAAATGGGGCCCATTATGTTTGGAGCATTATTTGGGCCCATAAGACAGTGGAGCTTCATCCATGGGGACCAACATATACTGTAGCATTATGTGGAGCTCATCATATACTGTTTCAAACATTATATGGGACCAATGATTCTGTATGGAGAAATAGATGGGCCTCGTCATGAGATGTAAAAAGTGAAGTATTTTTCATTGTACTATACCGCTATTTCTCTGCCGTATCGGAGCATGATGAGTTGTGGTATTATGTGTTAAAGGGGCGCTCTTTCGCCCAGGGCACATGAAAACCTGGAGCCAGCCCTACCCCCCCACAACTTTAGCCAAATAACCCCCATTTTTCAGTGCGTAACTTGTATTATGAAGTTAATTAAGGTTGACCAGCTTAAGTAAGAAGAATTGATGCTTTTGGCATTCAAATGAGCACTGTAGGTGTGTTTCCTGTCCTCCTCTCACTGCCGACTTTTATTCCTCATTGACTTACATTGGGTTTCGTGTTTCGGGACGACCCCGACTTTTCCCTATAATCGGCCGATCTTGCTCGACCCGACTTTTGGAAAAGTCGGGTTTCACGAAACGAAACTCGACCATAAAAAACAAAAGTCGCTCAACTCTACTTACACCTTCATAACAAACGTGGAAATTGTCAAAATTGTGATTCTTATGCCATGCAAGATGTCCAAAATGTCTTACTACTGCAAGGTAAAACGTTTTCAGATTTTAATTTGCCCCAGCCTGCTATTCAAGTTACACAAGTTCCAGAGCATGACGAAGGTTCTGAATTATTGTTGGCAACACAGAAAAGAAATTCATTAAATGCACAACAGCGCATTGCATATGACACTATTGTAAGTGCAATAGAAAACAAAGCAGATCCAAGGCCTAAATGTTTCTTTATTGATGGTCCAAGAGGCAGTGGAAAAACATACCTCTATGAAGTTTTAATGCATCACGTTAGAAGTTTGGGAAAAGTATTATTGCCATCAGCTGCAACAGGTATTGCAGCAAACCTTTTACAAGGAGGTCATACTATGCATTCACTCTTTGGGATACCAGTACCAGTGAATGAAATCTCTGTTTCCCAAATAAAACAAGACACATTTGCAGGAAAAATGTTATAAAAGGCAAATCTTTTGATACTTGACGAGTGCACCATGGCTCCAAAATACGCTTTGACCTTAATTGACAGATTTCTGTGTGAAGTAATGACTACAAATGTTACTGAAAAAAATAAAATTCCATTTGGAGGTAAAGTTCAGATTTTGTTATTGGCGGAGATTTTAGACAATGCCTTCCAGTCATCCCAAATGGTACAAGATCAGATGTTATAGAGTCCAGCTTAAAAATGGCCGATTTTTGGAAACAGTTTACTAAACTCCAACTAATGAGCAACATGCGATCTTCTGACCCAGACTACAGCAACTGGCTTATTAAACGTGGTAACGGTGAACTTAGTAATCCGTACAACCTTGGCGAAGACATTATTGAAATCCCAGAAGACATGTTGTGCACTGACTGCATCCTAAGTGATGTTTTTGGACAACATGTTGAAATTGATGTGGATGATCAAAGCAATGTTGAGAGGGCCTCTTCCTATGCAATTCTCTGTACTAAGAACGATGATGTGGCTATGCTAAATGACCGTGTAATGGACAGAATGCCTGGACAGTATATGTTGTACAAAAGTGATGATTCGGTGGATGTAGACAATGAAGATGAACGAGAGCATTATCCTGTTGAATTTTTAAATAGTCTTACGCCATCAGGAATGCCATCACACAGACTACAACTTAAAGTTGGAACAATCATAATGTTACTGCGGAATCTAAATACAAAAAATGGTCTATGTAATGGAACTCGCCTTATTGTTACTGCACTCCATTCCCACCTAATTCAAGCAAAAGTTATCACTGGATCAGCAAAAGGAGACGACGTGCTCATTCCATGCGTTGATTTATGTCCTTCGGACACCGGTCTTCCATTTAGGCTTCGGCGTCGACAGTTTCCAATCAAACCAGCATTTGCCATGACAATCAACAGGTCAAACTCTACACCGTGTTGGCAGATATCTACCAGAGCCCGTTTTTGGCCATGGACAACTGTACGATGCATTTTCCAGAGTTAAAATGAGATCCAACGTCAAGGTGCAGGTTCTTGATACTCCTTTACAAGGAAAGTTACTTGGACATAGTCAAAAAGTATTCACAAAAAATGTAGTGTGCAAAAATATTTTAGGTTGATGTTGTGAACACATCTATTATAGTGTCCATGTGCTTCTTTCATCTAACAATTTTGTTACATACAGTTACATAGTCATGTAATGGATTATCTATTTTAATAATTTGTTTAATAATTTTACTCAGTTGTATTAAGTTCTATGAGCAATATCATTTAATAATAATATATATATATTACATAGAAAACCCTGTGTCATTGCCTTATTCTTACATCTTCATACATAAACTACATACATATTCTAGAATACCCGATGCGTTAGAATCGGGCCACCATCTAGTATATATATAACTAACTACACTTAGGACAAAATACATCATTTACAGATCATGACACATGCACAAACAGCTTGTTCAAGAAATCCTCATGTGTCAGTGACAATATTCATAAAAAAGACTCACCCACTACACAATTAAACATATCAAAATCATCGCTGAAATCAGAGTCCAGGAATTGAAAATCAATGGAAACCAGCACTAAAGGGAAAAAGGAAGTGTGTATGCACATGTGTGTCGGCCATATTGGAGACCAGCAATCTATGAGTAGATGGAAAGGAGCAGCAATCTTCTGATGTCCCAATCTATTATGCATGTCTGCACATTATACCAGTATTCAATCTTCCATTGATTGAGGCATTTATTTCTGTGGGTAATAAGGATATTTCTCCTTTAAGAAACATTTGTACTAAAACATACAAAAAAAACTAATTTGACAAAGGCTGAATATATAATGCATTGTGTGAGTTGGTTCATGACAAAAATATCACCATCAAGTCAGAGGACAAGGGTGGTGATGTCGTCATGGATACTAGTAATTACATTTCTGAGATTGAAAGACAATTATCTGACGAAGCTGTATATTGCAAATTAAGCAAGGATTCCAAATTTGATATTATTAGGAAGATCAAAATTCAATATGTTTGTAGGTATTATTGATGCGGATTTATCTCATCTTCTTCTAATAGATTATCCAGTCACTCTGGTGATATATATACTGCCTAAGATACATAAATCTTTAATAAATCCCCATAGGAATTTTGTTGAACTAAATTTTCAGCACCATAGCAAAACAGACAACATCATTAATTCAAAACACTACTGAGTGCTTTCACAACCAAAATGAGGTGGATTTAAATAAGGAAGTCATCGTTATATCATTATACACTTCCATAGACCACGAGAGAGGGATAGCAGCAGTAAAAAGGAAGCTTGATAAAAATTAGTTTTTGTCTGAATGTATTACATTTTTGTTTAACCTATTATATCTAGCAATAAGGACTAATTATTTCCTCTTTGGAGATGATTACTATGCACAAAAATGAGGGATCGAACTGGGCGCGAATATGACTCCTGCTTATGCAAATTTGATGATGGCAGCATTGGAGGAGGACCTTATCTA
The DNA here is from genome assembly GCF_039654945.1 of Dendrobates tinctorius. Classification (NCBI taxonomy): domain Eukaryota; kingdom Metazoa; phylum Chordata; class Amphibia; order Anura; family Dendrobatidae; genus Dendrobates; species Dendrobates tinctorius. The sequence goes on along the minus strand of NW_027361671.1, from coordinate 16,189,876 downwards.
CAGTATATGTCCAACCACTTTGCACATTTTGTGAAGTGGTGAAGATACATAGATATCCTTCTTCTTTGGAGTAGTTCAATAATTGAGCTACTAAAATTTAAAAAGAACCTATCAGCAGGATTTAGCTCTATAAACTAAAGGCATGGCCACAATGGTGCCATGATACTGATTAATCTGATACCTGATGTGAAGGGATCCACTCAGTGGCTGATGAATACTTACCTTGAGAAGTTGGGACTTAGGGGCAGGGTCTTCTGGTTCTCTGCATCCCAACAGCCTCTTATGCTTCTTAATATTAATAATAATCTTTCATTTTAAATAGTGCTAACATAATCCACAGCGCTTTACAGTTTGCACACATTATCATCGCTGTCCCCGATGGGGCTCACAAGACTAAAACCCCTATCAGTATGTCTTAGGAATGTGGGAGGAAACAAAAAAAACCCAGAGGGAACCCACACAAACACAGGGAGAACTTACAAACTCCTTGCAGATGTTGTCCTTGGTGGGATTTGTACCCAGAACTCCAGTGCTGTAAAGCTGCAGTGCTAACCAATGAGCCACCGTGCTTCTTGTACAGATCACTGATTATTCAGTGACCTGCTTCCTTTTTAAAACCCCCTCTCCCCACTTCATGCGTGCACAATGTGAGTCGACATCCTGTTTTCAGGGCTTCAATAAAATAAACATCAATCTTAGGGAGTGGGGTGCACCAAAAATGCCGTAAGCAAATGTAACCAAATATAATACTTAACCGGCTGCTACACCCTGCATTGAAAGTACAATAACATTAATAGGATAAGAAAGAATCGATGCAATAAGGATGTGCACACCTCACAAATGAAAAAGTATGTAATTTTGTTGATACAAAAATGACACACATAAGAGTAATAAAATTGCTTAAAAACATGCAACAAATGCAAACCCCTGCCCTAATAGTGTATAATAAACTAGTACAACAAATTGATATAATAATCAAAGGCAACCATGGAAATGAGTTGGAAATTAAGATGCTGTCTACATTCAATGAGCTCAAACAACCATGCACTGGAGGAGAGGTCGTATGAATGCAGTGTCCAGTGACTATAAGTTCTTTAGGGCAAATACCTAAGTAATTAAAGGTGAGAGTGACCCAAGCTACTAATAAAGGTATATGCTGTAACAAATACATGCTACGACCCTAGATGTCCCCAGGGAGGAGCAATAAAAAGAACAATAAGCTATGGAGAAGAATAATCTCCATGAGACATGTAACTATACAGGTCACAAGCAGGTCATAGGAAGAGAAAAGTGCAAGGCACAATGGAGTCTGACATCAGGCTAGGTTAAGCCTGATAAAAAAGAGACAGCCAGCATTTGGAGAGGGTTAGGAGATATGGGAAGGAGTGTGGGAAAAACTCAAGCTTATCGCCACTATGCGGCTTCGTCAGGGCAAGTGGTACAATGAAGTATGTATAAATAAGACAAGTAATCAAGGGAGTTAGTTACAGGTGTGTGTGTTTCAGCATTCCGGAAATGAGGGGGCGGTTCAGAGTCAGTCATGTGATCAGTATTACATGACAAGGTCCCATGGTTGTGTCACATCATGTGGTACATGCAAAGACCAGGGAAGCATGTAAGGGCAACATTTCCCACATTGACAAAACCACAAGCTGCGCTTGTGGTGGAATAAGCAGTAGAATGTAAGTGGCGGTCCATACTTGCTGGCAATGCATGCAAAAGTAGATTAAATAAACATAAGATTAACAGATCAATAAATAGTCCAATCACCCAGAGGAAAACAATGGATGTATAGTAATTGCTAACAATAAGAACTGCCAGCAGTAGGCAGCACAGGGAGAAATTGGTGATTTATATTTGGAGGAAAAAATGAATGAATCATCAGAAGCAAGTATGAAGTAGTATATGTGGAGATGTAAAGTATACAGTCAATCTAGGAGCAAAGCATATACAGTAATCAATAATATCCAAGTATGGACGTATCTGCAGATATATATATATCACTGGATGTGAGGAAGGATGGACAAGATGTGACACTCACTCCTGAAAGGTATTAGACGGGTAGACCACTGTTTCCTCCCATCATACAAGAAAAATATTTGCACAGGCTGGCGTACATCAAGCCCCCATGGCTACTCCTGAGACCTGTAGAAAAAAACTGCCTGGTGGGTAGCACGGTTGAGCAGGTCATGGAATTTGGTATCAAATACCGATGTTGGATCTGATGGTAGCTTTTGATAAAAAAGGGAGTTGCCTCGCATTCTATGTTCTTCCTCTAGATATAAATGGGTGGTCCAAAGCACCACATTGCCCCCTTGTGCCCCTCCTTGATGAGAAACATTTAATTGTTTTGAGGGCAGTGAGGGACTTTCTCTCAGTAGGAGTTAGGCCCCCGTCACTCATAGCGACTCACCAGCGATCCCGACAACGATATCAACTTGTCAGGATCGCTGTTGTGTCGCTACATGATCGCTGATGAGCTGTCAAACAGACAGCTTCACCAGCGATGCCGAGCGGGCGCGTCGCTGTGTACATTAGTTACCAGCGCGCTGATGCAGGGAGCTGGTAACTAAGGTACACATCGGGTTTCTATGCAGCGCGCGTCACTTAGAAACCCGATGTGTACCTTGGTTACCAGCTACCTCCATCAGCACGTTAGTAACTAAGGTACACATTGGGTTTCTAAGCAAGGCGCGCTGCTTAGAAACCCTGCGTTTACCTTAGTTACCAGCGCGCTGATCGCTGGTCTAGCGCCTGTCACACGCAACGTTGCGTGCTGGCCAGCGGGAGACCAGCAATCAAAAAAATGTCCTGGCTATTCCAGGACTATCAGCGATAACCGGCAGGGGGGCCGGTCGCTGGTCAGTGTCACACACAGCGATCTCGCTGGTGAGATCACAAAACTTGTGACTCAGCAGCAATCTCGCTAGCGAGATCGCTATGTGTGACGGGGCTTTAGATTACAGGGAGTCAATGACCGTATTAACATGTCAAGAATGTACTACTTGGCCAAGTTAAAGAAAATTTTGACTGCTGGTGCCAAGGAAAAGGAGGGAGAGATTTTTTTTTTATATGGCAAAGCCCTCCTACCTGTGGTCTATTGATTCTCTTGTAGGAGATCAAGCAAAGGCTTAACATTCCTCCTCTGGCTAAGTAAGCAGGTCATTTGGTTTTCTGTGTATGATTTGAAAAATGAGTCTCCTGCAGAAAAGGTAGAGGTCTTTGACAAATGTAAATCTGTCGAGATTCTGGGTTAGAGAGAAGGTTAAACTCTTTTGTTGTACAGAGATTTCACAGTGAGACAGCACATATTCAGAGAGATTGATGATTTGTAAGGTGGAAGAAGGTACCTGTGCCAGCAGAACTGGATGGAAGCTGCTATGACACAGAGTCTACTTGCATCTGGTGTTCCGATTGTGCTGGAAGGGGGATGTCCAACCTCTGTATCTTGTTACCCGTGTATGAGGATGTCTTACCTCTGCCACCGCATCTGGTATGGTGTTCAAATCACTTCCGTTTGACAATAAAAAAATGTCACTTGAACTCCTGGTGACAGAAAAGGGGTCTGTGCAAGATATCAAGGGCAATGACTTGTGCCCCTAGTTCGAGCGCAGATTGCTGTGGTGCTTCCATGTAAAGACCAACTGCCTGTCAAAGTCTGTACGATCACGATAGAACATACCATGCTTCTTCTGGATAACATCATGTTCATATTTATTATTTATGTGGAACTTCCTTGAGTTTCAATTTAAAGGGGGCGACATGCTGGACTTCATCATATGCGGAAAGTTTGGCTTCCAAGCTTTTGATTGATGATTTAGTGGATGGGAAAAATGCTCTATCATGTTCCAACAACATATTAGTGATAATGAGATATAAAGTACCAGTTTCAAGTTATCACTGTACCCATCAAATTGTTGACTTCAATACTTATAACGTTCTAATTATATATCTATGTACCCGCATATATTTTTTTAAAAAAACTTTTATAAAATTTGTGTGTACTGTAAATGCAAAAAACTTTTTGTGCATAAATAAAATTGTATATTGTTATGAATTACTCAGATCCTCCTTTTGTAGAATGGCCATGATAATGTTTGAACATTTCAGGAGGCTATTTTCTCATATTTGCCAAAAGGCAGTGGGATTCTCCCAGGCCAGAAAAATAGACTCCCTGAGGCCCCACGGCACAATCCTTGCTTTTAAATACTACTCCAGGCTCCGTATGTCCCACCATAGCCTGAGACCAGCCTTCCTTGTGCGCAGAGGTGAGTTCAGAGGACAATACTGCAAAGTCAGGGCCTTCAGCTGGGTTATCTACCATCTGAAAAACGTTAACAGATTGGGCTCACCAAGCCACCTCTCTGGTGTCCCAATCCATGATCACCAGAGTAGTAAGTCACAATCAGAGCCCACTCGAAAAACATGTATACGTGTGTTTGAGTAGTGAACCTGCTACCAGTCTGTTTCTTTTTTTTCTTCATTATTTTATTATTTACTTATTGTTTCATTCTTTTTACAAATCACATACACTGGGGAACATATATTAATGGAAATGACTCATCTCACTGCACAATCTTTGATGTTTGTTATGATTTATTCATTATTTCTTCTGCGCATTGCTCCCTACAAAAATTTTTAGATTTTTTTTATAAATAATTTTAAAAACTTTTCATCCATTATCATATTATTTTTTTTTTAGAAAATGGAATATATAAGTGATTTAGGCATTGTAATCATGGAGATTTTGTTATGTTTCAATATCAAGGGTCGGATTGGGTTTGGGTTGAGGGATGATTCAGGTACCTCCCCTTTTACCCATACTGTGGGTGGCTCTCTAAGAATTTAGTTCTTATCCCATTATTTTAATACCTGGTCTGATTTGTGATTATCTTACATACGCTGAATATATTGCCTTACTTTTCCTTCCTAAATGTGTCCCATTTCCAAGATTGCACCAGAAGTCCTTAAGTTTTATGGATACAGATATCATATTGAGCAATTTAAAGATGGAGGTGCAAACCTCAAGTGCATATGATGCATGCACAAAATCCAGATGCTGACGGAGCATGCATGGACATGCATAAGGAATTGAGACATGAGAAGATGGCTGTTAGTCTTCAATGTAGCAGACATTCTTTAGTCTTCTCTTGTTTTCTCTTGTATTTATACATTGCTGGTCTCCAAGCAACGGTATCACTGATTGGGTGGATCAAGGAAATGCTGTAGATATAGTATATCTTGACTTCAGCAAAGCATTTGACAAAGTCTCTCATACAATCCTTATTGAAAAAATGACTAAGTATGGAATGGACAAGGCAACTGTTAGGTGGATTCATAGCTGGCTTAGTGATCGGACCCAAAGAGTGGTCGTAAATGGCTGCACATCCAGTTGGAAGAATGTCTCAAGTGGGGTACCACAGGGCTCTGTCCTGGGCCCTGTATTGTTCAACATCTTTATCAACGATTTAGATGAAGGAATTGAGGGTAAACTGATTAAATTTGCTGATGACACAAAGCTAGGAGGGATAGCTAATACTAGAGAAGAGAGAGAGAGGATTCAAAAAGATTTAAATAAACTGGAGAAGTGGGCAGTAACTAACAGAATGGTTTTTAACAGGGAGAAATGCAAAGTACTACATCTGGGCAATAAAAATGAAAAAAGCATATATAGAATGGGAGGAATAGGGCTAAGTGACAGCACATGTGAAAAAGACTTGGGTATACTAATAGATCACAGACTGAATATGAGTCAACAGTGTGATGCAGCAGCAAAAAAGGCAAATGCAGTTCTAGGATGTATTAACAAAAGCATACAGTCTAGATCACGTGAAGTCATTATTTCCCTCTACTCCTCTTTGGTCAGACCTCATCTGGAATATTGTGTCCAGTTTTGGGCACCACATTTTAAAAAAGACATCAACAAACTGGAGCAAGTTCAGAAAAGAGCGACCAGAATGGTGACCGGTCTGCAAACCCTGTCTTATGAGGAAAGGTTGCAGGATTTGGGAATGTTTAGTTTGCAAAAGAGAAGACTGAGAGGAGACTTAATAGCTGTCTACAAATATCTAAAAGGCTGTCACATTGTAGAAGGATCAACTTTATTCTCATTTGCACAAGGAAAGACTAGAAGCAATGGGATGAAACTGAATGGGAGGAGACACAGATTAGATATTAGAAAAAACTTTTTGACAGTTAGAGTGATCAATGAGTGGAACAGGCTGCCACGAGAAGTGGTGAGTTCTCCTTCAATGGAAGTCTTCAAACAGAGGCTGGACAGACATCTGACTGGGATGATTTAGCGAATCCTGCTTTGAGCAGGGGGTTGGACCAGATGGCCCAGGAGGTCCCTTCCAACTCTACGATTCTATGATTCTATGATTCTATGAATATGGCTGACACACATGTGCAGACACACTAGACTCCTTCCTTTATTCTCCCTAGTGCAGGTATACTTTGATCATACGCAATTTTCAGTTCCTGGACTCTGATTTCAGCGGTGATTTTGATATTTTCAATTGCGCAGTGGTTGAGGCTTTCAGGAATATTATCACTGACACACGAGGATTTCGCGCATGTATTATGATCTGTAAATGATGTATTTTGTTCTATGTGTATTTATGTACTGTATATATGAATGTAAACATGCAATATGTACACTACTCTATATATAATTAATCTGTTGTATTCTTTATAAATTATGGATATGGAATTTAAGTGAAGTATTGATTGATACACCTTTAAATATTTTGGCATATGCACTGTAACACTGTTGAGAAAGGTCTTCAATTGGACCGAAACGTTGCCCTCACTATGAAATATTGCATATTTCAAATTTTCTAGTTTGGGAGGATTGGTTTATGCTTTGCACCCCTGCCCCCATTTTTGGCTAGTGCTGCATTGATTTTTTCAATGCACGGTGGCTCAGTGCTTAGCCCTGCTGGTGTCCTTGGTTCAAATTTCATCAAGGACAAAATCTGCAGGGAGTTTGTATGTTCTCCCCGTGTTTGCGTGGGTTTCCTCCCTGTGCTTGTGTGGGTTTCCTCCAGGCTCTTCGGTTTACTCCCACACCCCAAAGGCATACTAATAGGGAATTTAGATTGTGATCCCCAATGGGGGCAGTGATGATGATGTCTTTAAAGCGCTGTGGAATAAGATAGCGCTATATAAGCAAAGCATAATAAATAGATCCAACAGGATAAGTAGAATTTCTGCTGCTGACTTGCTGTCCCATCTTTCTTTTTTTTCTGTTGAAGTCTGTTCAACTCAACACTGTTCTGTCATGGCGTTTGGTTACCTGCTGGGACTGTGTGGCATCGGCTGCACAATTTCTTCTCTTTTCTTCCTTATGTTATCTCTATATTTTTCCTGAAAAAACAGAGGGAGCTGACACAGGGTACAGGTGTCTGCCTGTGTAAACTAAGTAATATGATCATTATAAACTGTCAAGTTGCCTCTGCTCTCTGCCTGGTGCTGCTTCACGTGACGCCTTACTACCTCTACATTTTCTCTTGACTACTGACAACTACAGCTGTAAGGCTAGTTTCACACTTGCTTTTTTTTGCAGCGCGTTTTTCCCGCAAAAAAACGCATTAAAAAAACGCATACAAATGCATACAAACGCTGCGTTTTTTTCCAGCATTTTAATGCGCATGCAGGAAAAAAACGCAGCGTTTTTGCGCGTTTGTATGCGTTTTTTGTGCGTTTGCGTTTTTTTACAGATTTTGGAAAAACCCCACAAAAAAGAAAATACAACCATTCAACAACACACAAGACCAATGGGACTTCATTGTGGGTGTGGTATGTTAATATATATAGACCTTGTCTACAGTATTCTTCACATTTGCTTGATTCTTCTCGTGACCATGGATCTGCGCTGGAAGAGTTTTCACTTCAACTTGGATTTGGACATCGCGATGGCTCAGGCGTATGCAGTTGCTTGCCATGAACAAAGGAAGAGAGAGAGGCAGCGAAGACGGCGGCGTATGTGGATACATCCGATTGTTGAACTCCGGGAGAGCCGTGGGGCATACCACACCCTCTACAGCGAGCTACGTGCAAACCCGGAGAAATTTAATGATTATATCCGGATGTCCCACGAAAGTTTCATGGATTTGCTTGCTCGTGTCCAACAATCCATCCGGAGACAGGACACACAGCTCCGTCGTGCGATTCCTCCTGAGGAACGGCTACTGGTGACATTACGGTATGTTTTAAAAACAAAGGGGTGTGGTCTGATGTTTTTTTTTGGAAATTTAGTATTCAAAACCTTGGGTAATTAGTTTTCGTGAATGTACTAATATCTTATTTTATAGTTTTTAAAAATAATATACATAAATATTAATTTTACTTCTTTGTCTGTTCACAGATTCCTGGCGACTGGAGAAACCCTATCCTCACTACACTTCCAGTACCGTATTGGAATCTCTACCTTGTCTGGAATTGTTGCTGACACCTGCCGGGCTCTCTGGAATGTTCTTTGCCCAGAATTTATGCCCCTGCCCACCGCTGAAAAGTGGATGGAAATTGCTGACAAATTCTGGACAGTATGCAATTTTCCCAACTGTTTGGGAGCTGTTGATGGGAAACACATACGGATCATCAAACCCCAAAGAACGGGATCTGAGTACTATAATTACAAAAAGTACTTTTCAATAGTACTCATTGCAATTGCGGATGCCGGATGTATGTTTGTAGCAGTGGACATTGGAGCATTTGGCCGTGGTAATTACTCGCAGGCTTTTAAAAACTCAGACATGGGCCGGAGGTTGTATGGCAACCAATTTAATTTCCCTATGCCACGGCCTCTTCCTCACACCGAAGCTCCGCCACTGCCCTTTGTAATGGTTGGCGATGAGGCTTTTCAAATGTGCGGAAACTTACTGAAACCCTACTCCAGCCGGGACTTGGACCACACCAAAAAAATATTTAATTACAGGCTGACCAGGGCCAGAAGAACTGTCGAGTGTGCTTTTGGGATTCTTGTTTCCAGATGGCGAATTCTGGGCACGGCCATTAATCTTAAACTTGAAACAGTCGATGAGGTGGTGAAGGCCTGTGTGGTTCTACATAACTTTGTGATGGCTAAAGAGCACCCGACCTTTGAACTGGACGATGATGCTCCTAACCCATTGCCTGAATTCACTCAGCACACTCTCAGGTCATCCGTTGAAGTTGGCCAAATGAGGGACAAATTTGCGGCCTACTTTATTTCTGATGTAGGACGGGTGCACTGGCAAGATGAAATGGTGTAATGTTGTTGTTTATGGTAATAAAAATCCTTATTTGATACCATTACTGAGTGCACTATATTTTTTAAACTCCAATTAATTAAAAAACTTCCCATGTATAACTGAATTTTTTTATGTTCACACACCTGGGCAGGTAAATACACATATGAGTTAAAATTCAGCATTGCTAGTCTGCGTGAAATATATTGGAATGAGCAAAGCTGCAGGCCATGAATCATGAAACCATTTTTTTTTCAATAGAAAATTGTGCAACTAGTTTAAAACAAAGTATGTGATTTTCTCAAAACACAACCCTCAAAACCCAACCCCAATGAAAGTCCATGGGGAATACAAGTAAGTTACACTAGGCCTTGGAATGACTATACTAGGCCGTGGTATTTCAAATATGAGTATATTAGGCCTTGTGCCTACTAGTATATTCATATGTGAAATACCACGGCCTAGTATAGTCATAACAAGGCCACAAGGCCTACTCGATTTTGGCAAACTAGTATCTTGTTTCACAAAACTTGACAAGTTTCAACAGTTTGAAAATAGATTCTAGTTGGTAAAACTAGAGTTATTACACTAGGCCTTGTAATGACTATACTAGGCCGTGGTATTTCAAATATGAGTATAGTAGGCCTTGGGGCTAGTAGTATAGTAATATGTGAAATACCACGGCCTAGTATAGTCATACCAAGGCCTTCTGTAATAACTCGATTTTTAACAACTAGCATCTTGTTTCACAAAAAACAAACTGGTGAAACTAGAAAGAAACTTATTTTTTAGACAAGTTTCAACAGTTTGTTTTTCATGAAACCAGATTCTATTTGGTAAAAATAGAGTTATTACACTAGGCCTTGGAATGACTATACTAGGCCGTGGTATTTCAAATATGAGTATAGTAGGCCTTGGTGCTAGTAGTATAGTAATATGTGAAATACCACGGCCTAGTATAGTCATACCAAGGCCTACTGTAATAACTCGATTTTAAACAACTAGCATCTTGTTTCACAAAAAACAAACTGGTGAAACTAGAAATAAACTTATTTTTTAGACAAGTTTCAACAGTTTGTTTTTCATGAAACCAGATTATATTTGGTAAAACTAGAGTTATTACACTAGGCCTTGTAATGACTATACTAGGCCATGGTATTTCAAATATGAGTATAGTAGGCCTTGGGGCTAGTAGTATAGTAATATGTGAAATACCACGGCCTAGTATAGTCATACAAAGGCCTACTGTAATAACTCGATTTTTAACAACTAGCATCTTGTTTCACAAAAAACAAACTGGTGAAACTAGAAAGAAACTTATTTTTTAGACAAGTTTCCACAGTTTGTTTTTCATGAAACCAGATTCTATTTGGTAAAAATAGAGTTATTACACTAGGCCTTGGAATGACTATACTAGTCCATGTTATTTCACATATGACTATACTAGCCCTTGGGTTTGTTTTTAACATGTATTTACCCATCAGTGTGTGTGAGCGGCGCAAACAACATTAATGAAACTTATTAATGGTGAACCACAAATGTAAATTTATTTTTTATCACAAAAATAAAACTAAAAATTATTTTTTACGGCGTTTGGGGGCAGATGGTTTCAATTTGGGGGTGTGCAGGGAATATGCAACACTTGCAGTTGAAGACGGTGTTTGAGGGGAAGGGGCAACAAAACTTGTGGGGGAAGGTAGTCCAGTTAAGGGAATTAAAGTAGGAACACTTGTAGGAGAGGAAATCTGTTCAGGTACATTAGTTGTAATGGCATGTCGCCGTAGGCTTGTGTGCCTGGACCGACTTTGGCCCAATGCCCGCCTTGATTGATTTCGCCTTGAACTAGGGGCAAATATGGAATGCAGGTCCCCCGTTTGCTGGTATGGCTGCTGCTGCTGAGGTGGCGGCTGCTGCTGAGGTGGCGGCTGCTGCTGAGGTGGCTGCTGCTGCTGAGGTGGCGGCTGCTGCTGAGGTGGCTGCTGCTGCTGAGGTGGCGGCTGCTGCTGAGGTGGCTGCTGCTGCTGAGGTGGTTGCTGCTGCTGCTGAGGTGGCGGCTGCTGCTGAGGTGGCGGCTGCTGCTGAGGTGGCTGCTGCTGCTGAGGTGGCTGCTGCTGCTCTTCGTTGTCAGTGCTCGTCCTTGCAGGAGGACTGGTGGCGGCAGTGATGGTCCAGGTTTGCAGAGTGGTGGTGGCAGGGCTACTACATGTTGTTGTAGTGGCAGGGCTGTTCCATGTTTGCCTAGTGGTGGCTGAGCTCCACGCATGCATGGGATTGGCGGTGGTGCTCCAGACAGGAGCAGCGCTTGCCATGGTGGTGTCGGTGAAGTGACCAGCTGCACTCAGACTTGTGGTGGTGTAACGGTGGGTGTCCTGGCTTTGAAGAGAGGTGTCCGTGCAGTGGTATGCAGCACAAGTCGGTAGTGAGGTGAAGCGAGTCAATGGTGGCACAGGTGGAAAGGACACCACTGACTGCTGACCGTACCGATTATGCTGCATAGCCTGCAAGAAAGCATTGTTGCAGGCCTGCAGCACATTCAGCTGTTGATCAGGACTAAGGTGTTCCGCCATGCCCTTTTCAATCTTACTAAAAAAATGGTGTGCTGGTCTGTTGAGGTCGGCCTCCAGACGGTCAAGGCGCTGTTCTACAGAATTGAAGCGGTGTTCAAAGTGGTTAAAACCACGTTCCATCAGTGCAAAACCGCTTTCAACTCTGTCGGACAGTGACTTGAGGCTGGAATTAAATGTCTCGCTCAAATGCATAAACTCGGGCAAGACATTCCTGTCCAAGGCCCTCTGCCGCTGGCGGGTAGTGCCCGCATAACCAGTGGCAGAGACCTGGGACAGGGGAACACCTGATGGCCCAGCTTCCTGGTCACCAGCTGTGTGTGTGTGGGACCTGCAAGGTGCTTCCTGGCTGTCGGATGGCTGGGACGGGTCAGAGGACGTCCGAGGAAGGACCGCTCCAGGGCCAGGTTGCAGGGTGCTGCTCCAGGTGCTGTGGAAGAAAGGAAAATCATTACTACCATGCCTTTACAAGAAGCATCAGCTGTGGATTAGAAAAACACAGATTAATAAAAATAAAAACCCAAAATGTATAATACTTACGATCTTGTGGCAAGGACCGGTCTTAGGAACTGCAACGCGTGATAGTGACGGTATCTAGTTCTGGTCCTTGACGCAGATCCACTGCGAACCTGGCCCTCAGCACGAACATCACTGTTGAAGCGGTCCTTGATCGAACGCCAACGTGTTCGGACTTTGTCCACTGTTGATAAAAAAAAACAGTGCCGTCAAGGACAACAGTCACTGCGTCACAATGTAGCAATACAATACTCAAAGCAGTCACTGTAGACCCCGATGACACTGTTGGGTTTCCTGCTAGAATACACCTAGCACGAAACCCAACAGTGCCGTCAAGGACAACAGTCACTGCGGCACAATGTAGCAATACAATACTCAAAGCAGTCACTGTAGACCCCGATGACACTGTTGGGTTTCCTGCTAGAATACACCTAGCACGAAACCCAACAGTGCCGTCAAGGACAACAGTCACTGCGGCACAATGTAGCAATACAATACTCAAAGCAGTCACTGTAGACCCCGATGACACTGTTGGGTTTCCTGCTAGAATACACCTAGCACGAAACCCAACAGTGCCGTCAAGGACAACAGTCACTGCGTCACAATGTAGCAATACAATACTCAAAGCAGTCACTGTAGACCACGATGACACTGTTGGGTTTCCTGCTAGAATACGCCTAGCACGAAACCCAACAGTGCCGTCAAGGACAACAGTCACTGCGGCACAATGTAGCAATACAATACTCAAAGCAGTCACTGTAGACCCCGATGACACTGTTGGGTTTCCTGCTAGAATACGCCTAGCACGAAACCCAACAGTGCCGTCAAGGACAACAGTCACTGCGGCACAATGTAGCAATACAATACTCAAAGCAGTCACTGTAGACCCCGATGACACTGTTGGGTTTCCTGCTAGAATACACCTAGCACGAAACCCAACAGTGCCGTCAAGGACAACAGTCACTGCGTCACAATGTAGCAATACAATACTCAAAGCAGTCACTGTAGACCACGATGACACTGTTGGGTTTCCTGCTAGAATACGCCTAGCACGAAACCCAACAGTGCCGTCAAGGACAACAGTCACTGCGGCACAATGTAGCAATACAATACTCAAAGCAGTCACTGTAGACCCCGATGACACTGTTGGGTTTCCTGCTAGAATACGCCTAGCACGAAACCCAACAGTGCCGTCAAGGACAACAGTCACTGCGGCACAATGTAGCAATACAATACTCAAAGCAGTCACTGTAGACCCCGATGACACTGTTGGGTTTCCTGCTAGAATACACCTAGCACGAAACCCAACAGTGCCGTCAAGGACAACAGTCACTGCGTCACAATGTAGCAATACAATACTCAAAGCAGTCACTGTAGACCACGATGACACTGTTGGGTTTCCTGCTAGAATACGCCTAGCACGAAACCCAACAGTGCCGTCAAGGACAACAGTCACTGCGGCACAATGTAGCAATACAATACTCAAAGCAGTCACTGTAGACCCCGATGACACTGTTGGGTTTCCTGCTAGAATACGCCTAGCACGAAACCCAACAGTGCCGTCAAGGACAACAGTCACTGCGGCACAATACAGAGCAGGGAAATACTCACTAAACGCCTTTTTGGCGGATGCTGTGGCGCTGTCCCAGCCATCCATCAACGCTGCGGCCACCTCATTCCATAGCCGCCGGGTCACCACATTGTCCTTGTACAGCCGGTCACGGCTGTCCCACAACGGCGAACGCTCCTGGACCAGGCTGATGAGCTGCTCATTATCCAGGTACACGTCTTCATCTCGTTGTGGAACCTAGACAAAACACATTCATTAGAATAATCCAATTTAAATTGAATAAAAAGTTACAAAAAAAGAAACATAAAAAAGAGTAAAAATAGAAGATAAAAAATAAAGAACATTACAAATCATTTGATACTTACATTCCGTATCACCACCGGGACTTGGCTTCGCTGCTCCTGCTCTTCGCCCTCACTAGTCCCGTCCACAGAAGAGGATGATGACGATGTCTTAAAAAAGTTGAAAAAAACGTAAGAGATTTGGAGAAGCAGCAGATATACTTACCAGATGCACAAAAATAATCACCTCACGGTCTGCTTGCGCCAATTCCTGCCGCGATGGGGAATACTCAGATTCTGAAGACATACTGCATGTAAAAATAATAAAAATCATTAGTACATACATAATTTAAAAGGACAGGCATATCATGTAATATACTCACATTCTTCGCTGATATAATGGGTTCTTGGTTGAATGTCTGCTCTTCAATCTGTCTAGTGTAGTATTGGCAGAGTTTTGGCAGGCACCTCCTTTATATAGACTTTTTTTTTTGACTTTAGAAGATTCTAACTAGGATAAAAAGTGGACACCACCCAAAAAACGCAGCGCTAAAAAATCGCATACCTGCGCATGCCAGTGCGCACGTATGCGCATCCATAGGCTATAATGGCCATTTTTAGCGCAAAACGTGCGCATACGTGCGCATGCGATTTTTTCAAGGACCAAAAAATGCAACATGCAGAGTCTGGAAAATACCAACGCACACCCCAAAAAAACGCAGCGCATGAAAATCGCATACATGCGCTTACAAGCGCGCAGGTATGCGCACCCATGTTAAATATAGGGGAAAAATCGCATGCGCACGTATGCGTTTTTTTCCAGCGCTAAAAAACGCAAATGTGAAACCAGCCTTAGATGTTCTTAAAGGGTTTTCCCACTAACAAAGTACTTTTTAATTAATAGATCTTGGAATAATCAGCTATGATCCCATACTGTAATGTCTGTATACTCTTTTTTACTCCTCCCCTGCCCAGGAGCTGTGGTATGATCAGACCATGTTCCTGTACGTTCAGACACGGCCATTACACAGTACACAGCAGGGGCACATTTATAAGATTATCTCAGCACAGGAACTTTTTTTTAAAACTCATCCAATTGTGGAAATTATTATTCTTCAAAGATCTATTGATTAAAATGTTAGAGGACTGGTCTATCTCTGTGTGCACTGCCAATCATTGACTAGAACCTTCTGCTGGATTCATGTATACAAACACCAATAATTTCAATGAATAACATAAAAGGTTTATTGAAACTTTCCCCACAGAGTATTTTCAGCATCTCCATTGTGCCTCCTCTGTGTTTGTGCATAATAATTGCAATGTCATCCTGTGTCCTGTTTGCAGCAATAAAACCTAACAAAAAATACATAAACCTACCTTTCTCATTTCCTACAATGTGCGGTGGCATCCTACTTTTTCTGGCTGCAGCCTGTGTAAAGCCTGAGTTGGAGCGATGAAGTGTTGTCATTGGACCACATCCGTACTCTACTTGTAGGTGATCTTCAGCAGGACACTGCATATAAGCTACTTGTGACTTACCCGAGTAAGTGACAGGGAAGAGAGCATATGTTTCTCTGTTCCGCCACATGATTCAATGGTATCTGTGTCCGGGTGTTGCTGATTCTTGAAGATGTTTCAGGCCACTGCTCCCGCCAGTGTATAAATTGATTGGCATGCCCTGAGGTTGCACCCACTACCCAGCATAGGAATTGTGGCTGGTGCAGTCTGCCAATGGTGGTGAGATGCTCAACTCACCTTATGGTTAGTGTTGAGCATTCCGATACTGCAAATATCGGGTATCGGCCGATATTCGCGGAATCGGAATTCCGATACTGAGTTCCGATACTTTTTGCATATCAAATACCGGAATCGGAAGTTCCCATAATGCTATGAGCCAGTTTGATTTGATTCAGCCAATAAGGAATCCTAAGAAGTGTGGGCACATCCTGTTAGGCATGTAGGCATGTTAACTAATGGCATGGCTGTGATTGGCTGCTGAAATGATGTCATGATGCACTATAAATGCCGCCGCTGCCATTTTGGGTTCACTCTGCTGTAAATTCAGTTAGGGACAGGACGCTGCTGTTCAGTCTCTGAGGGACAGTTAGAGATAGCGATTTTCTATATAGTGCTTTACCCAGGCTACTTTATCAACCGCTGTAGCTTTCTTTTGCCTTGCAGCGCTGTTAACAGCTGTCTGCAAGGTCTGTGTGTGTGATTGCAGCTCACGCTGTAGTGTGTTCTGCAGCCACCTCTGGTTGTAGTCTGCTCAGAGTGCGTCACTGCCTCATACATAGTCCTTTTTTTGTTTTATTGCTGCTCATTTTTCCTGATTTCTCCTATTAGTGTGCTTCCATCCGTATCCATCTACATTGGTTACAAACACTATATAGGAGTAGATAGCGGAGCCTTTCTGCAGCCTTTCAGTGCTAGTGCACAGTTCTCTGCACTATTCACGGCTGTCTGTGAGGTCTCTGTGTGTGAGTGCAGCTCACGCTGTAGTGTGTTCTGCAGCCACCTCTGGTTGTAGTCCGCTCAGCGTGCGTCACTGCCTCATACATTGTCCTTTTTTTCTGTAGTGCTGCTTATTTTTCCTGAATTTCTCCTATTAGTGTGCTTCCATTCGTATCCAACTAGATTGGTTGCAAACACTATATAGGAGTAGATAGAGGAGCCTTTCTGCTGGCTTGTGCCCTGCAGCCCCAGCAAGATTAGAATTAGCCTATTTTTTGTAGCCTCATCTATTGCATTGTAGGTTACCTTCCTGCATTGTAATAGCTGCAAAAAGTTTGTGATACTATCGCTATTACATCTTTGGTCCCATCCTTTTTTTTTGTGAAAAAAAACATGTAAAAAAAGTTCACCAAACACTCCACTTTACAGTTGTGTAGGCCACATTAGCTCATATTAAAGTGCAGTCCACACTTTATAAAATTAGTGTTTCTTATACCTGTTAGCAGCTGTTCAGGAATAAGCACACTAAGCCCTTAGAACTTGTCTGCCTATCTTTATCAGTCTGCCAAGATGAAGAAGGCAGGGAGTAAGGCACGTGGTCGTGGGTGTGGAGTTTCAGCAGGGAGAGGATGTGGGGATTCTGTGCCTGCTGCGGGCACCAGTGACTCAGCATTCCCCAGTTTTTCCAGGGAACAGTCCTTTATGCGCAGTTTGTAGGAGCTCGCCGTACCCCACTGCTGCGGGAGGAACAAATTGAAGCTGTTGTCAGATGGATGGCAGCTAATGCATCGACTTCAATTACTTCCACATCCTCTCAGGTCCAGAGCACTGAAGAGCAACCATCTGTCTCTTCACCACCTGCCAAATTGCCCAGGCAGTCAGAGAGCCCTGGACAGGAGCCATCTCTACTTCTGTTCTCTGAATCTCTTGGCTTGGAAAGAGGGGGCCAGCCAAGCAGCATTCTAGAATGTGAAGAAGAGGGAGTATGCAGTGATGCACAACAGCTTTGTCTCTCTGAATCTGAAGAGGCGGGTGGGCCAGTGCCTATGGTCAGCACACCTCAGTATGCTTCTGATGATGAGACTCAGGAGCCACTTTCTGGTGCATACTGTTCTGTCGAGACAACCCAGGAGAAGCAGGTGTTTGAAGAAGGTAGTGTAGATGATGAGGTCCTTGACCTATCATGGCGTGAGGAACAGGAAGGTGGTGGGAGCAGCTCTGAGGAAGAGATTCCCCGAACGGCCAAAACAGGAGGGAGAGGGAGGGGGCAGACTTGGTTGCCTGTAACCTCCACTTCGGCACCCATTAAGAGCATTCCTCTTCCGAAACCCAAAAGGGCGCTCCCAGAACTTGCAGTGTGTGGTCCTTTTTTGACACAGTTGCAGATGACATATGCTTTGTCAAATACAAGCAGTGTTATCAGAAAGTCAAAAGAGGGAAAAGTGTCAGCAACCTCAATACCACAAATATGTGGAAACATGTGCGGACCAAGCACGTGGTGGAGTTACAAAGACACACTGAAGACGTAGGCCAACCTACAGCACCACCTACCACCTCTTCAGCTCGTGTTGTAGCCTCTTCCTCCAGCTCACACAGAGCTGGTTCGGCTTCCTCACATAATCGCCATGGAAGAACCTTTGGCACTGTTGTACAGAGACCCAGTGTAATTCCACCCACAGCACCACGTTCCCTGTCATCATCACACTCCCAGGCCACTCTACGGCCATTGGTAGCACAGGCATGGGAGAAAAGGTGGCCATACTCGGCAAACCATCTCCGAGCACAGGCTCTGAATGCTGGCATTGCAAAACTACTGTCCCTTGAAATGCTCTCATTCAGGCTGGTGGAGACAGACACTTTCCGTAATTTCATGGCATTAGAAGTCCCACAATACAATGTGCCCAGCCGCTTTTAATTCAGCAGGCAAGCCGTCCCTGCCCTGCAAAAACATGTGGAGGGAAAAATTAAACATGCGCTACTAAACGCCGTCAGTAGCAAGGTCCACCTGACCACCGAATGCATGGACCAGTAACCATGGACAGGGATGATATCTTTCCCTCACTGACCATTGGGTAAATGTTGTGGAGCCGGGTACAGATCTTGAGAGTGGCGCTGTACGTGTTCTGCCAACTAGAAGGATTGCAGGAATCCAGTCTGTACACATTGACTCCTCCTCTTACTCCAGTTCCTCTGAATCAGCGCTGCAGGAGCCGTCATAGTCTACCTCCACATGGATATGTGAACGCCTACCTGTTATGACCGATATGAGCACAGCTGTGGCCAAACGTCAACAGGCCATACTGAAATTAATTTCTTTGAGGAATCGAAGCCACACAACGCAGGAGCTCTGGAATTCCATCAAGCAGGAGAGCGACGTGTGGTTTGTGCCAGCTAATCTCCAGCCAGGCTTGGTAGTGTGTGACAATGGCCGAAATCTGGTGGCAGCACTGGGCCTAGGCAACCTCACTCACATCCCATGTCTGGCACATGTGCTCAACTTGGTCATGCAGTTTTTTGAGGGACTGTACGGATCTTGATGCACTGCTGCACAAGGTCCGCATAGAGTGCGCTCACTTGCGGCGTTCCAGCATGGCAAGATCGCGCATTGCAGCTCTGCAGTGCCGATTCCACCTTCCAGAACATAGCATCATATGTCACCTACCCACCAGGTGGAATTCAACGTTACATATGTTGGAGCGATTGTGTGAGCAGCATGCAGCAGTAATGGAGTACCAGCTGCATCAGGCGCAAACTAGTCGCACTGCACGCCGTTCACACTTCACCACCACTGACTGGGCCTCTATGAAGGACATCTGCCACATTTTGCGTGCCTTCGATGATTCCACACGGATGACGAGTGCAGATGATGCACTAGTCAGCATGACTGTCCCCCTTATCTGCCTGCTTGAAAAAACACTGCAAGCACTAAGGGAGGAGGTTGTGGAAGAGGTGGAGGATGAGGAGTCACAAATGCCATCTGCTTCTGGACAGTCTGCGCAACGTGGTTCCTCACAAAGGCCTAGGCAGGGGACACTTTGTGATGAGGATGAGGAGGAGTCAATGGAGGAGGAAGACATCTCTCCAGAGGAGGGAGGTACACAATGCTCTAGTAGTCAGTATGTAGAGCGAGGGTGGGATGATGCAGAGCTGGCAGAGATGACGCCTCAAGCAGGGGACAGCATTTCTTGGCCAGTTGGGAGTCTGCAGCACATGGTTGATTTCATGCTGCAGTGCCTGAGAAACGACCACCGCATCGCCCACACGGCTGATTATTGGGTGTACACCCTCCTAGATCCTCGCTACCGGGACAACTTACAAAGCCTCATAACACCGTTGAACCGGGAGCATAAAATGCAGGAGTACCAAGACACACTGATGCATTCCATCATGTTCTCCATTCCACCCGAGAGCAGTGCTGCTAGTGCTTTACAAAGCAGCTCTGTGCGTCGAGGCAGTGGAGGAAGCTCTGCACAAAGAGGGAGCAGAAGCAGCGCCTCAGCACAAGGCAAGACCAGTATGGCCCAAATGTGGCAAAGTTTTGTGTCCCGCCACAAATGTCTACACCATCACAGACGGCTCCAGTCAGCAGGAGGCAACGTTTCCGCCAGATGGTGACAGACTACATGTCTTACCCTCTCAGTGTACTCCCAGACGGCTCTTCCCCCTTCAAGTTTTGGGTCTCTAAGCTGGATACATGCCCAGAGCTTAGCCAGTATGCATTGGAGGTGCTGGCTTGCCCTGCTGCTAGAGTATTATCGGAAAGCTTCTTTAGTGCCACAGGTGGTGTACTAACAGACCGTCGCATGCAACTAACCTCCGATAACGTTGACTGGCTTACTTTTCTAAAAATGAACAAGGCTTGGCTCTCACCGGAATCCAGGTCTCCTGTTGTGTTCATGTTTCTACCACCTGAACTGTAATCCCTGGGCTCCAACACCGCCAGTTGCTGCTCAGAAGTGCCGTCTGCACAGAAAAACACTAGCTCCTGTGTTAGTGGGGTTCAGTAACGCCAGATGCTCCCCTGCTGTGTGTCCGGCAATATCTCCTGCTCCCTCCACTTTCACACAACATCAGATATTAAACTTGCTCCAATTAGGCCTCAGCCTACACCCTAATTGACCCTGGGCTCCAACACTGCCAGTTGCTGCTCAGAAGTGCCATCTGCACAGAGAAAAACACTAGCTCATGTGTTAGTGGGGTACAGTAACGTCAGCTGCTACCCTGCTGTGTGTCCAGCAATGTCTCCTGCTCTGTCCACATTCACACTAATACTGATTTTAAACTTGCTGCAATTAGGCCTCTGGCTCCACTCTGTCTCTAGTATTTACCCTGGGCTCCAACACTGCCAGTTGCTGCTCAGAAGTGCCGTCTGCACAATCAACATTTGCTCCTGTGTTACTGGGGTTCAGTAACGTCAGCTGATCCCCGGCTGTATGTCCGGCAATTCCTCCTGCTCTGTCCACACTCACACAACTACAGATTTTAAACTTGCTTCAATTAGATCTCTGCCTCCACTCTGTTTATACTATTGACCCTGGGCTTCAGCACCGCCAGTTGCTGCTCAGAAGTGCCGTCTGCACAGTCAACATATGCTCCAGTGTTATTGGGGTTCAGTAATGTCAGCTGATCCCCAGCTGTATGTCCGGCAATTTATCCTGCTCTGTCCACACTCACACAACCACAGATTTTAAACTTGCTCCAATTAGGCCTCTGTCTCCACTCTGTTTGTAGTATTTACCCTGGGTTCCAGCACCGCCAGCTGGTACCCGGAAGTGTCTTTGGCATGGGTACTCCCTCCTGCATAGCCTGGTTCCAGCACGCCAGCTGTTTCCGGGTAGTGTCAACGTCACTTTGCCTCCCAAACTTTTTCCTGTCGTGTTGTGGTCAGGTTAGCCGACTCTATGGTGCCTGCAGTTTAGGTGCTTCCTATGTGGGCTGCGGGATCTGGCAATAAAAGCTGGTTCCGTAGTGCCAATAGGACAAGCACCCCCTGTAGGACTGTGGGTTTCGGTAACTGCGGCCGGCTCGTGGCCTTGCAACTTTGTTTTTCATGGGTACCTTCTGCTACCCATCCGGGTTCTAGTACCATCAGCTGTTTCTCGGCAGTGCCTTTGGCTTAGGTGCCTCCTTCTCTGTATCCGAGTTCCAGCAATGTCTGCTGGTCCTTGGTAGTGCTTTCTGGCACAGGTACCTCCTACTTTGTAACTGGGTTCCAGTACCTTGAGCTGGTCCTCGGTAGTGCCATTGGCTCTTGATCCTTCTGCTGCACCTCCGGGTTCCAGCACCGTCAGCTGGTCCTCGGTAGTACAATTGTCTCTTGTAGCTTCTGCTACCCATCCGGGTTCCAGGACCGTCAGCTGGTTCACGGCAGTGCCTTTGGCTTAGGTGCCTCCTTCTCGGTATCCAAGTTCCAGCAACATCTGCTGGTCCTTGGTAGTGCTTTCTGGCACAGGTGCCTCCTGCTTAGCAACCGGATTCCAGTACCATCAGCTGGTTCTCGGCAGTGCCTTTGGCTTAGGTGCCTCCTTGTCAGTATCTGAGTTCCAGCAACATCTGCTGGTCCTTGGTAGTGCTTTCTGACACAGGTGCCTCCTGCTTAGCAACCGGGTTCCAGTACCATCAGCTGGTCCTCGGTAGTGCCATTGGCTCTTGTTCCTTCTGCTGCCCCTCTGGGTTCCAGCACCGTCAGCTGGTCCTCAGTAGTTCCATTGGCTCTTGTTCCTTCTGCTGCCCCTCTGGGTTCCAGCAGCGTCAGCTGGTCCTCGGTAGTTCCATTGGCTCTTGTAGCTTCTGCTACCCATCCGGGTTCCAGCACCGTCAGCTGGTTCTCGGCAGTGTCTTTGGCACGGGTACTCCCTCCTGCCCAGCCTGGTTCCAGCTTGCCGGCTGTTTCCGGGTAGTGTCAACGTCACTTTGCCACCAATACGTTGTTCTGTCGTGTTGCGGTCGGGCTAGCCGACTCTATGGTGCCTGCAGTTTAGGTGCTTCCTATGTGTGCTGTGGGATCTGCCAATAAAGGCTGGTTCTGTAGTGCCAATAGGACAAGCACCCCCTGTAAGACTGTGGGTTTCGGTAACTGCGGCCGGCTCGCGGCCTTGCAACTTTGTTTTTCATGGGTACCTTCTGCTACCCATCCGGGTTCCAGTACCATCAGCTGGTTCTCGGCAGTGCCTTTGGCTTAGGTGCCTCCTTTTCGGTATCCGAGTTCCAGCAATGTCTGCTGGTCCTTGGTAGTGCTTTCTAGCACAGGTACCTCCTGCTTAGTAACTGGGTTCCAGTACCTCCAGCTGGTCCTCGGTAGTGCCATTGGCTCTTGTTCCTTCTGCTACCCATCCAGGTTCCAGTACCGTCAGCTGGTTCTCGGCAGTGCCTTTGGCTTAGGTGCCTCCTTTTTGGTATCCGAGTTCCAGCAACGTCTGCTGGTCCTTGGTAGTGCTTTCTAGCACAGGTACCTCCTACTTAGTAGCTGGGTTCCAGTACCATCAGCTGGTCCTCGATAGTGCCATTGACTCTTGTTCCTTCTGCTACCCATCCAGGTTCCAGTACCGTCAGCTGGTTCTCAGCAGTTCCTCAGCCTTTTTGTACCTTCTGCTACATTTCCAAGTTCAAGCTTTTTGAAATGGTTTTTGGTAACTGAAGACCACCCCGAAGAAGACGACGACCCCAAAGACTATGACCCTGAAGACAATGACCCTGAAAACCACCCCAAAGAAGACCAAAAAGATGACCCTGAAGAAGATGACCAAGAGGACAAAGAACATGAAGACAACCACCAAGATACAGAACAACAAGAGACAGAAGACCAAGAAGCAGAAGACCAAGAAGCAGAAGAACAAAAAGCAGAAGAACAAAAGCAGAAGAGCATTAAGCATAAAGGGCCTGTCACACCAAGCGATATCGCTAGCAATATCGCTATAACTTGTGACGTTATAGCGATATTGCTAGCGATATCGCTGTGTGTGATACTTAACTCCGACCGCTCCCCCGCTGGTTATCGCTGATCGCGCGAGAACGTCCTGGACCGTTTCTCGTCATCAGCTTCCTGCAGCGCTTCCTGTGGAGAGACGAGCGACGAGCGTGGAGCCGGGCAGGAGGACGTCAGGATCGCCTCGTCTGACAGGTAAGTAGCGACCCCCGACCCCTGCGATGTCGCTGGTGAGATCTGCCTGTGTGGCAGCTCACTAGCGACCACTTAGCGATGCACCAGCGATCCTGACAGCGTCATATCCCTGGTCGGGATAGCTGGTGCATCGCTAAGTGTGACAGTACCTTAAGACTAAAAATCAGAGCAAAAGATATTATCTAAATTATAAGCAGAAGAAGACTAAGCAGTGTATAGGGGTGAGTCCGTTCCTCCTCGTGGTTCCCCTGGAAAATGCTTGCTGCTGCAGGCCAAACTGAACGCGGACAAATCCTGTTGTAAATCTTTTGTGACAGGCAGAACGGAAGGTGTAATCTTCAAACTTTTATAGATAACAGCTACAGGAATGCCTGTCACAAATAAGAATATGATGAAGAAGAAGAATTGGAAGAAGATGAAGAAGTAGAATATGAAGAAGAATAATAGTTGAATATGAAGAATGTAAAAAAAAAGAATAATAGGAAGAAGGTGAAGAAGAAGAAGATGAATAAGAGGAAGAAGAAGTTGATGAAAAAGATGCTGCTCCTGCTGTGGATCATGCAGGAGAAAGTGTGGGAGAAGTAAAAAAGAAGGTGAAGAGCATGGAAGTAGTGAAACATACATATCTGACAAAATATAAAAAAGGTTAACATAGTCAATATCTTTGTAACTCCGAACGTCTTTAAAAAAAAATTAATTCCTGCTATTACATTTGATTGTGCTAAACCTCTATGGCTTTAATGTCTCCTCCACCTCCCCCAATACATTCTACATTATTCTTAGTTGTTTTCCTTCATGTAGAATTAACCTACAAGGAAGGAAAGGGTTTATTTTAATTCCGATATTTCTGTCCCATTGACTTGCATTGGTTTCCGGTATTGGAATCGGCGATATCCAATACTTTTTGGGTATCGGTCCGATCCAATCCAATCCGATATTTCCCGATATGGGAAGGTATCGCTCAGCACTACTTATGGTAGGTGTAATCTCAACCCCAACACCCAATCAAATATTTAGAAGCTCAAACACAAAAAATGTGTATGAAAATAGTTTTTCACCTAATTTTATTTAATTTTCCCGGGCATCTAAATGTAGGAAAGTTTGTTGATTAAGAACCTTTAATAAACCTACAGTCTGTTTCATCATGAAAACTGAAAATGTAAAACCAAACAAGGATTGAATATGCACTAGAGGTAAATTAGGCTATTCTAAATTATTAAACTGTGAGCACTGCCCCCTTGTAAAGATAAAAAACATATAAAACATGGACTGCTCAGGGAGGCAGAGGAAATAAAATAAAAGGAAAAACGGACATTTTTGACTTGGTGGCAGGACCTTTTTATTAACCTTTTCCCATTGCAGTCAATTTTCATTTTTGCACTTTCATTTTTTCCTCCTCCTTCCAAAAACCATAAATTTTTAATTTTTCTGTCCATATAGATGTGCTTCATGTTACCATGCAATACATTGTAAAAGGGTAATAAAAAAGCGCAATGAAATCACAACCCACCACACACACATAAAATGCAATTATGGCATGTTTTTAGGGGTTTTGTTTTTATGGAGTTAATTGTGCGATAAAAATAAACTGGCATCTCCAGAGATCCCATCTTGTCCATGCTTTTTATTATTTTAGAGGTGAAACAACATTTGTAAAATTAGCCCCAAACATTTTTTTGTTTGTGTTGCTATTTTCCGAGACTCATAACATTTTCATTTTTAAGCCGATAGAGGTATGTGTGTTCTTGCTTCTTGTATGTGAACTGACATTTTTATTGATACCATTTTAGGATAGATATGGCATTTTGATGGCTTCTTATTAAATTTTTTTTGTGGCTTGTGGTGACTAAAAACACATTATTTTGTCATTTTATTTTTTCTTTGTTTATGGAAGTAACCCATAGATGGGTACATGGAACATCACTATTTACCCAGTTAGCAGCCACATGTGGGTGGTGGCAGTGCTGTCAGCTCTAATCTGTGTCCGGCCCATCAATCTTAACTGCTCATTTACACAATAAGAAAAGCATGGATTTCTCTGAAATAAAGCCCCCGTTACACACTGCGATATCGCTAGCAATATCGCTGTAAAGTCACCGATTTTGTGACGTAGCAGCGATATTGCTAGCGATATCGCTGCATGTGATACTTACTTCCGACCGGCTCCCCCACTACTCATCGCTGGTCGCGCGAGAAGCTCCTGGACCATTCCTCGTCAGCCACTTCCTGCTGGGCTTCCTGTGGCGCCGACGAGTGACGCGTGGAGCCGGGCGGGAGGATGCAGGATCGCCGCGTCTGACAGATAAGTAGCGACCCCCGTTCCCAGCGATGTCGCTGGTGAGATCTGCCTGTGTGGCAGCTCACTAGTGACCACTTAGCGATGCATCAGCGATCCTGGCCGCGTCATATCGCTAGTCGGGATCGCTGGTGCATCGCTAGGTGTAACGTACCCTTAGGTATCGAATCATAGATATCCAGGTATCATTTTATTCAGCTTTCTATGGCCTACATGCTCATATAGACGGTTAAGGAGGGTTGATCCTATTTCCCTTAAAAAGCCATCCAAAGGTATAAGAACAACCCTGTAACACTATGCTGCTCAAGGCAGCACACATAGACCACAATTCATTGAGTTTCATACGCCAACCGTATTGATGGATATGCAGGATCGTAATGTGGCGAATTCATTAAGAGGCACCCCCCACCTAATAAATTTGGTGGATCTCAGTGGTGTGTGCCTCCATGTGCTTCACCAGATATTTTACTCCAGTCAGGGACTGAGGTATCATTTCTGACATAAGAAATGCTGCCACTTTTTAAGAAGTTGGCATGTGGGTGTAGCAAAGCCTTGGCCTTTCCCAACTCCTCTTCAGCTCCGCACATTTTGTCAAAACTGTTTGAATCTGACATGAAAACAACAAAAATCTAAACATTTTGTGGATTTTCAAAGATTTGTATAGAAACTTTGTTGAATCAGAGCCTGGATGCCTAGAACTTCCTAATATAAAGGTTTGGCGGTACCATATGCCATCATGCAGCCTTCTGATTATAGCTCTGGATAACTCCTCTACAAATCCACTCGGCTGCTAATGGAAATAGGTGATTATTATTACATAAACAGAGGTGGTAAAGAGCAGATACTAAGGTGAATCTATCTCAGTTAATAACTATAATATGTTTTAATCAAGCCTTGAACATTCATCACTGGTCATCACATAAAGAAAACTAAATAAATGCATACTTAAACTTACATTTAATTCTATCATTACTGGAATGTATCAATCCCCGGTGACCTGAAGATAAATTCACAGTCCCAAATTTTCACCATATTTAAAACATGTAACAAAAAGGAGAGTAAATATAATTGAAGGACACAGTAAAGTGATGCATTTTTCTTAGTCTGCGCCCTTTACACAAGCCTCCAAAGGAATTAACAACTCAATATAGCATGTAGATAAGTGGCATTATTTATTCATTGCAAAAGCGTAAATGGATTTATGATGTCTTGATTTGTTAGAAACACATCACATTTTGGCAATTTTTTGAGCCTCTGTTTTTTTTTAACTAGTTTTAGAATGTGTGGGAGTATTTGTCATGCAAAAAAGGAAAAGTCATTAGTGGCATTAGCCAGACAGTGAGTGTAAAGTATTAGTGGCATTGTCCCAGCACTGTAAGCGCTCTATTGTACCTCCCCTATCACTTCAATGCTACACAAGCTTTTGGCTAAGGTCAAATGACGCATCTGGTTTTTTTATCAGTGGTCTTAGGGTGCTGTCACACTAAGGGCCCCGTCACACATAGCGATCTCGCTAGTGAGATCACTGCTGAGTCACAAGTTTTGTGACACAACAGCGATCTCACCAGTGAGATCGCTGTGTGTGACAGCGATCAGCGAGCGGCCCCCCTGCCGGTATCGCTGATCGCTCTTGGAAAGCCCTGGACATTTCTTTGATCGCTGGTCTCCCGCTGGCCAGCATGCATCGCAGCGTGTGACAGGTGGGAGACCAGTGATCAGCTGGTAACTAAGGTACACATCGGGTATCTAAGGGACGTGCGTCCCTTAGATACCCGATGTGTACCTTAGTTACCAGCTCGCTGCATCAGCACGCTGGTAACTAAAGTACACAGCAACGCCGCGCGCTCGGCGACGCTGGTGCTGATCGCCGTGAAGCTGTCTGTTTGACAGCTCACCAGCGATAATGTAGTGACTCACCAGCAATCCTGACACATTGATATTGTTGTCGGGATCGCAAGTGAGTCGCTATGTGTGACGGGGCCCTAAACTATACACCAGAGATCCCGACAACTATGCAACCTTGTCAGGATCACTGGTGCCTCGCTACATGATCGCTGGTGAGCTGTCAAACAGGCAGATTTCACCAGCGATCAGGACCAGCGAGGACGCTGGTATCCAAGGTAAATATCGGGTAACTAAGCGAGCGCATCACTTAGTTACCCACTGTGTACCTTGGATACCAGCTCCCAGCGCCAGCACGCAGGTATCCAAGGTACACAACGGGTAACTAAGCAGCGCACGCTTAGTTACCCGATATTTACCTTGGATACCAGCACCCAGCGTCTGCTCACAGCGCTGGGAGCTCGCTGATCGTTGCTGTCCCACTGCCACATGCAGCGACGCGTGCTGGCCAGCGGGATTCAAACAATTAAAAAATGGCCCAGGACATTCATGCACGATCAGCGATACCCGTCAAGGTGGCCGATCGCTGATGTGTGTCACACACAGCAATTTCGCTGGCGAGATCGCTGTTGCATCACAAAATCAGCGATCTCGCTGTGTGAAGGGGCCTTTACTGAAGAAATGGTATGGACAGGGTGGTGGGAAGAAACAGAGTCTGGCTCTCGCTCGACACAAGACATGTTGGCAACACAGATGGAAGCTGAGAGCAATTTGTCTGGTACTTTCTAGTCTTTCGTGAAGACGTGTATATACAGTAATACTTTTCAACATTCATTTGAAGTGTTTCTTGGCAGTTTTTAAAGAGAGAAGGGCCAATTGGGGAGACAGGGAAAAATCCGAATTTTTCAGAATAATTGCAATAAGGGAAGATATTTCCATCCAAAAAGGCCTGATATCTGGGCAAGACCAAAACAAATGTAAAATACTTCCGTATTGCCCACAATCTCTCCGACAAAGCGGGGAGGTGGAAGGGTTAATAAGCGCGGCTGTTTTTCATTTTTAACCTTTTCCCCTATTAAGCTGCATCTATGATCAATAACCTTATCTTACCTGCAAAGTATCTGGAGACTAGGGAATTCTTCTCCGCATTTCTTTTCCAATGCTTTACCCTGAAGTTCTGCTCTTTTCAAATTGGTTGATTTGCATAAATGAAAGCCCAGCACAAGTTTACCACGAGAAGCCTCAATATTTTGGAGAGCTTTGAGTTAAACTTTATTAATAAGGTTTAATTTATCAATTCCACTTTTTTCTAAACCTTAACAATAACTTGACATGAACAGTTTACAACTATTCTGATGACTGTAGAACTATGGATGCCTGAGAATTAGAGATCAGCTCCTTAATTTATCATATTCTATTAATAGTCCATTATTCAAAATATTAACATGGATATTAGAATTTTTCTGCTCTATTTTTGACGGCATGACACATAGTTTTGCAATTAGATTACATGCATTTTAGCATGCAATTCTTTAAGAAAATCACAGGTTATCCATTCTCATTTCTTCAATGGATAGATAGATAGATAGATAGATAGATAGATAGAGGTAGAAAGATAGATAATAGCTAGCGATAGATAGATAAATAATATATATTTAATAGATAGATACAGTGCCTACAAGTAGTATTCAACCCCCTGCAGATTTAGCAGGTTTGATAAGATGCAAATAAGTTAGAGCCTTCAAACTTCACACAAGAGCAGGATTTATTAACAGATGCATAAATCTTATAAACCAAAAAGTTATGTTGCTCAGTTAAATTTTAATACATTTTAAACATAAAAGTGTGGGTCAATTATTATTCAACCCCTAGGTTTAATATTTTGTGGAATAACCCTTGTTTGCAATTACAGCTAATAATCGTCTTTTATAAGACCTGATCAGGCCGGCACAGGTCTCTGGAGTTATCTTGGCCCACTCCTCCATGCAGATCTTCTCCAAGTTATCTAGGTTCTTTGGGTGTCTCATGTGGACTTTAATCTTGAGCTCCTTCCACAAGTTTTCAATTGGGTTAAGGTCAGGAGACTGACTAGGCCACTCCAACACCTTGATTTTTTCCCTCTTGAACCAGGCCTTGGTTTTCTTGGCTGTGTGCTTTGGGCCGTTGTCTTGTTGGAAGATGAACTGACGACCCATCTTAAGATACTTGATGGAGGAGCGGAGGTTCTTGGCCAAAATCTCCAGGTAGGCCGTGCTATCCATCTTCCCATGGATGCGGACCAGATGGCCAGGCCCCTTGGCTGAGAAACAGCCCCACAGCATGATGCTGCCACCACCATGCTTGACTGTAGGGATGGCATTCTTGGGGTCGTATGCAGTGCCATCCAGTCTCCAAACGTCATGTGTGTGGTTGGCATCAAAGATCTCGATCTTGGTCTCATCAGACCAGAGAACCTTGAACCAGCCTGTCTCAGAGTCCTCCAAGTGATCATGAGCAAACTGTAGACGAGCCTTGACATGACGCTTTGAAAGTAAAGGTACCTTACAGGCTCGTCTGGAACGGAGACCATTGCGGTGGAGTACGTTACTTATGGTATTGACTGAAACCAATGTCCCCACTGCCATGAGATCTTCCCGGAGCTCCTTCCTTGTTGTCCTTGGGTTAGCCTTGACTCTTCGGACAAGCCTGGCCTCGGCACGGGAGGAAACTTTCAAAGGCTGTCCAGGCCGTGGAAGGCTAACAGTAGTTCCATAAGCCTTCCACTTCCGGATGATGCTCCCAACAGTGGAGACTGGTAGGCCCAACTCCTTGGAAAGGGTTTTGTACCCCTTGCCAGCCTTGTGACCCTCCACGATCTTGTCTCTGATGGCCTTGGAATGCTCCTTTGTCTTTCCCATGTTGACCATGTATGAGTGCTGTTCACAAGTTTGGGGAGGGTCTTAAATAGTCAGAAAAGGCTGGAAAAAGAGATAATTAATCCAAACATGTGAAGCTCATTGTTCTTTGTGCCTGAAATACTTCTTAATACTTTAGGGGAACCAAACAGAATTCTGGTGGTTTGAGGGGTTGAATAATAAATGACCCTCTGAATAAACTTTTCACAATTTAAAAAAAAATTAAACAAAGAAATAACATTCTTTTTTGCTGCAGTGCATTTCACACTTCCAGGCTGATCTACAGTCCAAATGTCACAATGCCAAGTTAATTCCGAATGTGTAAACCTGCTAAATCTGCAGGGGGTTGAATACTACTTGTAGGCACTGTAGATAGATAGATAGATAGACAGAGATAGATAGATAGATAAATAATAGATTGATAATAGAGAGATAAATAATAGATAGATAGAGATAGAAAGATAGATAATAGATAGAGAAAGATAGATAAATAATTTATAGATAATAGATAGATAGATAGTTTTCATTAGACTTTGGTTTCATTAATAGAATCAGTACTAGTAATATTTTTCTGCATACTTTGCTTTTGCCACTAGAGGTCGTTGGTCACCCTCTAGAAGAATGTGTCTAGCCGCTCCTCCCGCTTCATTCTGTCAGTCCAATTTGCTTGATTTTCTATAATTAACATGATCACGTGACGCTTCTCATTACAGTACAGTGGGCACATACAAAACATGAAGATGGAACGGCTTCTTTAAAAAATAAGTTTAAGTTCAGTTAGAATGCATGGACATAGAATATTGTCTTAGTGCAAGAGAAGACATCATGCAGATGAAAATGAGAAATAGGGAATTAGAGCTGCACAGCGGAGAACAAAGCTCTACATGATCTACTAATGAACAGGTGGATACATGGCAATCATCGTTAGCCACTGGAGGAGGTGGTATATGTTAGGGTGCTAATTGCTTCCATTGTACAACCTATAGGTCCAGGAGTCCAGTGTGTGAGAACTGGAGAGGGGCGCAGAGGGCTCAGAGTCATTCCCTGGCCCAGGCATCGTACTCGGAGTAATCATCATTAGCAGTAAATTACAGACTGGTACAATACTAGCAGACTAGAGAATATCAGGGTGCAATAGCGGCAAGTGCGACACCAAGCCGACATCAGAGGTGCTGGAGTCTTTAATGAAATATATGAATATTGAACAGGGAGGCTGAGTGCAGATAAGGGCCCATTAGCCCAGGGCTGCCCCATTACTTCACTATACCGTGGAACCGAAGAAGAAAAGAATTAGCCTCATCCTGAGCTTTATGCTCAGCACGGAGAATACAATAAAATGCTTACAGAGATACAGATAGATAAATGGGCAGACAGACAGACAAATAGATAGATAGATAGATAATAGATAGATAAATAGATAGATGGATAGATAGATAATAGATAGATAAATAGATGGATAGATAGATAATAGATAGATAAATAGATAGATGGATAGATAGATAATAGATAGATAGATAATAGATAGATAGATAGATAGCTAATAGATAGATAGATAGATAGATGATAGATAGATAGATAGATAGATAGATGATAGATAGATAATAGATATATAATAGATAGATAAATAGATAGATAGATAGATAGATAGATAGATAGATAGATAGATATGGGATAGATAGATAGATAGATGGATAGATAGATAGATAGATAGATATGGGATAGATAGATAGATAGATATGGGATAGATAGATTGATAGATAATAGATAGATGATAGATAGATAGATAGATAGATAGATAGATAATAGATAGATTGCTGCTATATTTGCATGTATGTAGAATACATCATTTACTTTCTTAGGTTAATGAGAACATGGTCCAGTGCTAGCAATGTTATGCACAATATTCCCCTTGATGACCCCTCCCTGGATAACAGTCGGATGGAGCATTACATTGTGGACCTGGACTCATGGAACATGAGCAGTTTTTTCCATCCTATAACACAGGGAATTACGTATTATTTAACCAACCTACGGCGCATCATATATTTCGTATCAATGTTTATTCTCATCCTTTTAACTTCTTATAATATATGTTTGTTAAATACTCATTTAGAATTGGGCGCCTGTCAGTATTCAACAAGAAACATTTGACTCTTTATTTTACATTTTAATTTTTTGTGTATTTTCATTGAAAATTAAAACAGCGAAATTTAGAAACAAAACATTCTTTTGTTTAAAAAAAACCTTTATCTCAAAAGACTGAAAATGTAAAAATTAAACAAATATACATATAGAACATTTAAAGACGCAGGTTTGTTTGTTTGTTTGCTTATTTCTTTTTCTTCATTTATATTTTTCTGTCATTTTCTTTCTTCTTATAAACACAATATATTATGCCCGTTTGCAGGTGAAAACAAAAATATTCAGCCCTATAACGAGCTTTTGTCTTTCATCGTTACTCACGAGTTCGACGAATACCAAAACTGTTTATTGAGATGTGTTGGATTATAAATTATCCATTTGGGAAATTTAAAAATTCTAAAAAATAAAAACATAATCTGGAATTTAATGAATAATTCTTATGTAATATATCTGTGAATATTATGGGGTAACGAAGTGCTGGTTTGATGTGTGAACGTGCACGGATGGAGGTACCAGTCACAGAGGTAGTGAAAGGCTCCGAGAAGGGTAATAATCGGCAGTGGATTTGTACCGGGGGCGTCATTATTCTCTGCAGCGTGTTCTCAGGTTTCTGTGCCGCCTTTAATTGCAGGACTTAATTAAGGAATCCATGTACCGTAGGCTTTCTGCGCATGTGTCCAGGAGAGCTACAAATAATGTAATCCCAGCAGAGAAAGTGAAATGTATGCACGACACAGAAAAGTAACTACTGTAAAGGGAACACAAAGAGAACATTGTGCAGAGAAAGAAACTAATGGGATGGATGGATAAATAGATAGATAGATATATAGGGGATAGATAGACAGATAGATAGATAGATAGATAGATAGATAGATAGATAGATAGATAGATAAAAGATAGATAGATAGATAGATAGATAAATAGATAGATAGATAGATAGATATGGGATAGATAGACAGACAGATAGATAGATAGATAGATAGATAGATAGATGATAGATAGATAGATAGATAGATAATAGATAGATGGATAGATATTAGATAGATAGACAGGTAGATAGATAGATAGATAGATAGATAGATAGATAGATAGATAGATAGATAGATATTAGATAGATAGACAGATAGATGATAGATAGATATTAGATAGATAATAGATAGATGGATAGATAGATATAGAGATAGATAGATAGATAGATAGATAGATAGATATATAGATAGATAGATAGATATTAGATAGATAGATAGATAGATAGACTCTGCTAATTTGTATTTATGTAAAATAAATCATTAACCTAATGGGAACATATTACAATGTCATAGAATGATTACACCTCATTGGATATTAATAGGATGGAGCATTACATTGTGGACCTGGACTCATGGAACATTAGCAGTTTTATTTCAGCCTATAACACAGGGAATTATATATTTTTTAAATCAATCCATATAATATATTTTGTAGAGATGTTAATTCTCATCTTTGTATTGCCTTATGCCATATTTTTGTTAAGTTATCGTTTGTGACAATCCGGCACCAGTCAATATTTAGCAAGAATCAATTCACTATTTGCTTCAATTTTTTATTTTGGGTTTTGTTCAAAATTGTAGGGGAGAAATTTGGGAGCAAAATGTTTAGTTTAATTAACATTTCTTTACCTTAAAATATTTGACGAGGATTAAATAAATGAGTAGAACAGTAAAAGACGCAGGCTTGTTTGTTATTTTTATTTATTTAGTTCTTAAATTATCTAGATTTTGCCACCATTTTTTTTCTCCACTTAAACAATATATATTCTAACTGTTTGCAAACGTGTAATAGGTCAAATAGAAAAAAAAAAACGATCGAAACCTATAACGAGCCTTCGTATTAAATCGTGATTCACTAGTCCACCCGAGAACAAACTGTTTATAAGTGTTTGTTGCTCGATCATAAATTATCCGCTAAAAGATGTAGAAAATGAAAACAAAAATAAAATTAAAAAAATCGATGAATGATTCTTATGCGACATGTTGTATAGACGTAGTGGGGTAACTAGGTAGCGGTTTGATGTGTGAGCACTCGTAGACGGCAGGTAGAAGTCCCCGGAGCGGAAGAAAGACTCCGAGAAGGGTAATAATCGGCAGTGGATTTGTACCGGGGGCGTCATTATTCTCTGCAGCGTGTTCTCAGGTTTCTGTGCTGCCTTTAATTGCAGGACTTAATTAAGGAATCCATGTACCGTAGGCTTTCTGCGCATGTGTCCAGGAGAGCTACAAACAATGTAATCCCAGCAGAGAAAGTGAAATGTATGCACGACACAGAAAAGTAACTACTGTAAAGGGAACACAAAGAGAACATTGTGCAGAGAAAGAAACTAATGGGATGGATAGATCGATAGATAATAGATAGATAGATAGATAGATAGATAGATAGATAGATAGATAGATAGATAGATACAAAAATGAGGGCTGCATTCCCAAAATAGAAAATTAGAAAAATGTTATAGCCCATAATGACGGCAACGTTTTGAATAGATGGATGGATAGATGATAGATAGATATATAATAGATAGATACTGTAGACAGATAGATAGATATATAATAGATAGATGATAGATAGATAGATAGATAGATAGATAGATAGACAGACAGACAAATGCATGGAAACATTGGGAATTTGATTATTTAGATACGTAATCAATAGATTTGAAATAGACCGAAAGATTGAAAGAGGATAGATAGATGATAGATAGATGATAGATTGATAAATAGATAGATAGATGAATGGATGGATAAATAGATAGACATATCTTTGTTACATCTATATTTAAGTAAAATAACCAATTAACGTGATTAATAGTGAGAAATTGGCCCTGTGCTAACAACATCATATAAACTAATCCTCTTGATTCCACCTCCCTGGATAACAGTAGGATGGAGCATTACATTGCAGACGTGGACACATCAAAGATGAACAATTTTATTCCAGCCTATATCACAGGTAATTATACGTTTTGTAACCAATCTATGTTATCTATTTCATATAGATCTTAATTCTCAGAATTTTATTGCCCCATACTATATTTTTGCTAAATAATCATTTGTGAGATTTGGGAACAAGAAACATCTGACTGTTTTTTTTTTATTTTTATTTTGCACCTATTTTTTTTTTTCCAAATTGAAAAAGGGAATTTTAGGAACAAAATGTTGAGTTTGATTAAAGTCTTTAAAGATTTGACAAAATGTAATACATATCTAGAAAAATAAAAATGCAGGTTCACTTGTGTTTTATTTTATTTTTGTTCTCAATCTATATTTTACTTTTTGGTTTTCTTTCTCCTTTTAAAAAACATACCGGTATATGCCGTCTGTTTGCAAAATATGTAGTAGGTCCATGCGGCAAAAAAAGTATTCTAATCAATAACGTGTATTTATTTTTCACTTCCATTCCAGAGTCCAACGATGAGAAAACTTTTGATAAATTCATTTATTAAATTGTTCTGGATCATAAATTACCTATTTATTGTTTTGAACATTCAAAAAAAGTGAAAATTTCAAGTAATAATTTTTTCGCAACAAATTTTATAGATGTAGTTGGGTAACCAGGTACCGGTTTAAAATGTGCGCACTCACTAGAATGTAATAATTGGCACTGCATTTATACGGGGGCCGGGGGGGCTAGTCATTATTCTCTGCAGCGTGTTCTGTGCCGCCTTTAATTGCAGGACTTAATTAAGGAATCCATTGACTATAGGCTTTATGCGCATGTGTCCAGGAGAGCTACAAACAATGTAATCCCAGCAGAGAAAGTGAAATGTATGCACGACACAGAAAAGTAACTACTGAAAAACAAACACAAAACAGATAGATAATAGATAGATAGATAGATAGATAGATAGATATATAGATAGATAGATAGATAGACAGATACTGTAGACAGATTGATAGATAGATAGATAGATAGATAGATAGATAGATAGATAGATAGATAGATAGATAGATAGATAGATATGGGATAGATAGATAGATAGATGATTGATATGTTAGTAGATAGATGATTGATAGATATAGATAGATAGATAGATAGATAGATAGATAGATAGATAGATACTGTAGACAGATAGATAGATAGATAGATAGATAGATAGATGATTGATATGTTAGTAGATAGATGATTGATAGATATAGATAGATATAGATAGATAGATAGATAGATATAGAGATAGATAGATGATAAATTAGACAACAAATTATAATTGTTCCTTGCATTGTAAAGATTTCTGTTTGAAGTTATGTTTTTTTATTGTTGCTTGGGTTTCCCGCTACCTATAGGTTCTAGCGCCTTTAGGGAAAGAGGTTAGGTAAGAGTGGGAGTGACGAGTTGTGAGTGGGAGGCGCCTCCAGAAGCCGCGCATGTTCCTCTCCTCTGCGCTCTTCATCCAATGAACATAAAAAGTTACGCATTCTAATATTTGGTTCAGAGAGAGGAGCAGAAGACATGAATGTTTAATAAAATCAGTAACAGTGTATTGTCAGGTGTCTTATATGATGGGGTGTAATAGAGCTGTGTGATAGTAACACCGGAGATTGCTTGTTGAAGGCACCAGTACAGGTAGTGAAGTAACAACCATTGAACAGAGGACTGAAGTGTTGTGTGCTGTGGGAGGTGGAACTGCAGCACCTTAGTCATTAAACGCAAACTGAGGACCTGAAATTATATTGTAGCCAAGGCAAACCAAGGCAGGGAGCTGCTCGTTGTCACCATGTAAAACTTGGCATATGGAATGAGTCTCAGCTTTGTTGTCTGGGGTCTATAGGATGCGGGTCTGGAAAGGCTGCTAGCCTTCATTAAACACACAATACTAAGAAGATGATTTTGGTGGGGAGAATCTGGGAAGAACCCATCAGCTGGCCTCCTCCTCCACCTCTCCTGGCATTAAATACCAGCCTACGGGCCTCATTGTTGGTGAGTACAGTGTTCTTATTGTCTGTAATCTAATGCACCAAAATGGCAGACCCCTGTACAACCTGTGGCTTTCCGTTCACGAGATTCGGTGCTGCAAACCTCAGCAGGCTCTTCTCCAACTGTGTATTCTGGCTCTTGTAGTACACAGACTATTAACCACATCGAATAACTATATTATTTATTAAACACGTTCATGTATATACACGTAGATCTGAAAGACAGTGACACATTTTTATTAATATTCCATAAGACGACTTTTGTATGAGTGTTGTTTTAGGATGAATATTCTATCAGCCAGAAACGAGAAACACAGAATGTTGTCTTGTCTAGTTACTATATGCTTACTTCTAGAATTTTCACTCTCACAAACAGTGAAAGTGAGTAAAAGAATGATAGATAGATAGGTAGATAGATAGATAGATGGATAGATAGATGATAGATAGATAGATAGATAGGTAGATAGGTAGATAGATAGATAGATAGATAGGTGATAGATAGGTAGATAGGTAGATAGATAGGTAGACAGATTGAATGGTAAAAGCCTAGATGGAAGTGAAGTTATGAGTATGACTCTCCAATATAGATTTCACCCTACTGACATGACAGCAAAGAGGAGGAGACTGAGCGGGTACCTGGCGCATGAACGGTTAATATTTTAACATATCCAATAACGTTTATGGGACTAATGAGAACAAATGACAAAAATAAGCCAATTTCTTTTCTGGAGCCCAGCAAGCTTTGTTCTGAGACGAGCTCCTTCTGCACAGGACACACAGGATACATACCAATTATGGCGCTCCGCGTCAGTCTGCAGGCGCTCAGCCTGTAATGATGCATTACTGTACGTGCGCGAGCTGTATGCTTTTACTCTGCTGAAATAAACGGAAATAAAGAAAAGAGTTGCGATCAATTTGACTAAACACTTGTCACGTGTGTTATTGCAGACATGAGAATCGCCCGATGCAGCAAGTGCAAACGATTTCTACCCTCCAGGTATAAAACAATCTATGTACCACCCTAAATGTCTGGTTCCATTTTACCGCAGGTAAACAAATAATGTATGAGTGGACGGCATCTTGGGTGTAGTCACAGATCTGCTCGAAGTCCAGTATGGGGCATTTAGCATCTATGAGATCAATTCAATCCAATGTTCTGATGTATTTATCTTCCTCACTTTTACAAAGATCCGTGAAATTGTGTCTAGAGAATCTTCCCACTGAGCAGCACTCATCAATCTAACTCTCGTGCCCTGTGCCGCAGCACCGAGGCCGGACGCCCCTATTCTCTTCATGGCGACTAATCATCTACTTATCTCTCTGTTAATGGCCGGTGATTAGTGTAAACAGTCCTAGTTAGTGCAGACTGATGAAATACTCATCTCTCTGATAGAAACCAGGAATTGGAATCTACCTGCAGCCATTGACTTCATGTAGACCTTATGAAATGTGGACAGCAGATGTCGCTGTTCTACCACAACCGGAGAGACCCAAGGCGCAGCACTCCCCAATAGTAACCCCCCCACCCCCATCTATACCCCATGCACCGGCGCCAGGAGCTTCAAAATTCTAACCATTCGCCCGCCACCCGCTGAGCCCACATTCAGGCAATTATTTGCTTCAAGTCTATAAACGCTACAAGCTAAAGAATCAGTATTATGCAGAGAGCAATTGTACATTTTTTTATTTTGAATATATATATGTATATCTATATATATATATATATTCGAAAGCTTTATTCTGTGGAAGAGTGATGATAATGACTCATTCTAACCAATAAAAATCATAGGAGGAAATAAAAGCTGCAATCAAACATTTGCTATAAAAGATATGGCTAACAACGATTATTTTTTTACATCTCTTTGTTCCAATGCAAATATGTGTATAGATAGATATGTAGAGAGATCTATTTACTGTATATACATTCTCTGTACATATGTCTAAATCTGAATATATCTATTTATATATCTCTTTAGCTATATATATATACAATTCTTAATATATATATTTGCAAGTAAATAGTTCAAAAGATCTTGATAAATTCATTTTCAATTATCACTATAAATATTAAAGATATTTCAGTCTTTGTGAATATACTGTGGCATGTTGCATCCTCCGCAATAAATGGCGCAGGTTCCTCATTCTAAAATTCCCTGAGACCGAGCACCGTCATATCCGTACACTCGATTAAGCGATCCATTCCCATAGAAGCATTCAAGCGCCAATTTAGCAATACTCCTATTAATCCCAGCGAGCAGAACACACCGAACCCGAATATCCCTGAATTATGATGTATATACATAGACAAATACGTACGGAATTGTTAATTTTTTTATTTATTTATTATTTTCAGGCCAAGGCAAGTGGAAGAGTTTTGGTGACGATTCTATGATAGAATCCATGCTTAGACATGAGAGTTTACAACGCAGTAGGAAATGAAATAATGGGTCATAGCTTTAAGTCTTTAAATTGCATTTCTTTTTTAATTTTTAAAGATATTTACTAGATATTTATATTATGTTATATTTATATATTTATTTATAGAGAAGATATTTAGATTAAATAATAGATATGTAAAGTTGTACTTATACACAAAGATAGATTATGAAAAGAAATGCACATAAAACATGGCAAAATGTAACATACGTATTGGTAAGAAATGGTATCTACATAAATAAATGGATATGGAAATAAATAAATGGAGAGATGATAGATAGCTAGACATAGACATATATGGGGTATATAATAATAGATAATAGAGAGATAACTAGATAGATAGATAGGTAGATAGATAGATAGATAGATAGATAGATGGATGTTAATGATAGATAGACAATAGATAGATAGATAGATAGATAGATAGATAGATAGATAGACAGACGGACGTTGAGATTAGCAATCAGTGTATTGTGTAAATAGCCTCATTACACATACAGTGCCCACACAGGCGATACTAAGTAATGGATTTTGATGGGACGCCAGCCACTTGGCACTAGACATTGTGAGTATATGGTCGCCGACTAGAAGTTTCAGGCTTGGGCGATTGGGATGATGAGTAGAAGAGCCATGTCTGCCAGTTTTCGGGTGTTTAGAAGTCAGGTGTTTAGAGGGATGAAACTCATATTCAAATGCCAGTCACCAGAGCTGTGATTCGCAGGCACTGTGCAGTTGCCTGACTGTCTGGCAATGGATAGGAGGAGTGGAAGGGAGGGAGGGAGGGCAGGGGGGAGACAGGAGAGAGGGGGAGCGGGTTCAGGCACCGCTAGCACTACATGCAGAATGGGACATAGCTGTGGCCCAGGCAAATAGGGCACAGGCCCAAAGAGACATGCCCAGGATACCCTGCAGTGAGTGCCAGCTTCGTCAGGCCAGCCTCGATCGACCCCCGCGGTAAGCAGTGCCATCTGTGTGTGTGTCTTATGTGGGGTTCAGGTTACTTGGGGCGCACAAGAGCAATACACCTGACTTACACAAAATTCATACTTCTGCATATATATCCTGTGCTGCTGCCGGGCAGTAGTGTTATAAAGAGCAAGGTTTACACTAATAGTCTGCCATATGCTACACCAGTGGTCCGTCTGTCTGTCTATCTATCTATCTATCTATCTATCTATCTATCCCATATCTATCTATCTATCTATCTATCTATCTATCTATCCCATATCTATCTATCTATTACCTATCTATCTTGTCACCTTTCTATCTGTCTATGTGTCTATTCATTTATCCATCCACGTCAAATATACATATGTATTTCTTTGTGTTAGTAAATGTGTATATGGAGTAGAATACACTTCCTCGCCTCCATAACACATTACACCATATTAGATTGTATAGCTGGGTTTTTCCTGCTAATCTCCCCATGCGTCCTTGCAGCAATATTGGTGAGTCGCACTCCTTCCCTCACTTCTGTAGACTATACGAGCTCCGGCTGTGTATCTACATATGGATATACATTTGCATAAGGGTGCTTGGGGAGGGACGTCGTACCCAGAGTACGTGTACAGGTACGACACTCTCAGCAATGACAATGCGCAACGTATTTATTCTACAGCCTTTCCACACCGCATCTGCTGTCCAAGAGCTTAGTCAAAACTACACAATCAAATACCCAACGCTCATTACATACATGTAGCCGAGCTAACTTTCCTGTATACCTCAATTCATTTCAACACCATGCTGTTTTATCATGGATTTCCATAGAGAAAATTTATAGGTGGAGAAAATATAAAATTGTTACAGATTCAGGTATGAATATCCCAAGATAGATATATATACTGAATATATATATATATATATATACACACACTCAGGCCTGCTCTCCGGTATGCTGTGCACTGGTGATTTTGCTGTACGCATGATAAAATAATTTCAGCTTACAAACACAAGGGTAACATATTGCATTTAATTCTTTCACTGAAATAATGCATTATTTCATTGAGAATGTGTACACCATGTACTGTATACAGATAGATAAACAGTTGTGTAGCTCATATAAAAAAAATCAAAAGTGTGACATCTCAATATTATATGCATATATAATGATATTATTCTCCCAATATCTATGCCTTGCCGTCCATCAGGACAGCCATACAGTCTCCCATGCTTATAGCTTCTACCATAGTTTAGATTAAAGTGATGCTGCATTAATAATGAAAAATTCTATTACAAAGCCACGGACACCGAAAGATGCAGATTAGTTCATGTCGCAGACTGAGGAGCTCAGATTGCGTCTTTTAATATATAAAAATAAGAAATGAATAAAATGCAAATCTACCTTTACATATGCATCAGTATTTATACATAATAGAGCCTGGCAGCAGGAGGAGGAGGAGGATGGCGGAGTTATTATTCAGCACCATGGACAGCCACACACACAGGCACTGGGCTTCATCTTGGGCTTTTCTTGCCTCTTGCTTTGTTTCTTGTATATAGATAGATAAATAAATGCTGTACATTGTCGTAATGAGCAGGTTGGCAGCCGGCTCCAGAGCTCAGCACCATTAGCATATATTGTTTTTAATGCCCTGATTTCCTTGATGTATGTAAATGTAGCCTGGGCGGTGACGTCAGTGGATGTGACCTCCTGGAGGAGCAGAGAGTGGAGGCTGGAGGAGAGGAGGCTGAGCCTCGATACTCACAGGGAGGGAGGGTGGGAGGGAGACAGCCACCGGAGCACCGTGCATTATGGAGCAACCACTACCTAGCCCGGGATGCACGCTCTGATACACACATGGGTCATGTATGTGCAGCGCATGCTACCGTCATATGATCCCGCGTAGCCCATAGTCACAATCGAGGGGATTTACTACTGAGCAAAATAAAGATTGTACCTGGTCTTAGTAATAGATGGCATTCATTGCCCTGCCTGATGGACTAAATCTATGGCAAATCTCAAATAGAAAAATAGTTTTCCAAGAAGGACTCCTAGATATGACGTGCGCCCATCTTGGGGGTAATATTAACCCTATATTTTCATAAAGTGCTGTGTACCATTATTGAATTGAAATAAATCTATGGCAAGTCTTATCTTCATTTCTGTGCACCTTAATACAGTCTATTGTTCTCTGTAAGCAGCCATTTTAGGCAAGGGAGAGGCCACCTGTAATGTTCTGCAATGAGGATACCGGCAGAAGCTTCACAAAAATCTCTTCCCCATTATATATAAATATATATATATATATATATATATATTCTTTTTCCAAAACTACCAGATATATTTAGATACATACATGATTGTCTATGCAACTATCTACTTTATCTATCTATCTATCTATCTATCTATCTATCTATCTATCTATCTATCTATCTATCGATTGATCCATCCATCCATCCATCCATCTCTATCTGTCACCTATCTATCTATCTGTTACGTATGCACCTATCTCTCTATCTTCTTGCATAGATCAGGCTTTTTTGGCTGTCCCTCTTTGTAGACAATGTCAGCCTTGACTCCCTCTATATTAAAGGATTAATGTTGCTTTAATTTTTGGCAATAATCAAAGTTGTTCCGTAGAAACTCTGAGTGCTAATTGCAGGGTCTGGCAGTAAGGTTACGGTGATCTGTGTGGTACACACTGAGGGATATTTCAGTAATAGAATATCTATGAATAGGCGCCTACTAATGAAATCAGCACAATGAAAGTTGCCCGGTGTGTGCCCGTCCCGTGTGCGTGCTTTCAGGTGTGAGCTGCTAAAAAAATCTAGAAATGATGATAGCAGTAAATTAGTTCTGGCCGCAAATTTTGCTAATTATCTATATTATTTTAAGTAGAGAGAGATCCTAATGCACCAAGGACAAATCCAGCTAAATTCTACACTATTTATGTGTTGTACAGAGTATATGTTTCATACTTATGATAACTTATCAGTTATATAGCATTTTATATATTTTATTTTAAATACGAAGAGCAGACTTTTTTATGGAAGTAGCAACAGACGTATGGGTGGATGATCTGGGGGGGCAATGATCGATGCATATTAATGTAATCACAAGTGTACAAAGTGTGAAGCACACTGGCTGCACGATGATTGCCTTTCGATGCTGTGTGCACACACTTAGTGCCGCCGTGGTGCAAGGACTGAGCTCTCACATCCCTCTGCATTGTGTTATACAGAGAGGCAGTGTGGAAATATGCAGAAGTTGATGGCGTAGCACCTATGAGTGTGAACGCACGCTTAGAGGTAAATCACTGGCGCTGGTGTGAGGCTTGTTTGTTTTTTTTTCATACGAACATATGAATATTCCATGTTTCCTGTGTTTATGAAGCCACATACCCCCCTCCTGAGCCCACTCCTCACAATCATAAGACCCCCCTCTCACGCTCAGTCTTCTCCCCTTGTATCCCCTTCCTTTTCCTCTTCTCGCCCTGTCTCTCTCATTATCGCCTCCCTTCACTTCTCATTAACAGTCACAATCTTGAAGCCAATTTAAATTTGCTCCAGTCATACTCCCCCCA
This sequence comes from Dendrobates tinctorius, assembly GCF_039654945.1. Taxonomy (NCBI): domain Eukaryota; kingdom Metazoa; phylum Chordata; class Amphibia; order Anura; family Dendrobatidae; genus Dendrobates; species Dendrobates tinctorius. Next base: position 16,145,065 of record NW_027361671.1, on the reverse strand, counting down.
CGCTCGCCCCCCTCCCTTCCCCTTGTCATTTTCTCCCACGGACAGGTCTAAACTCGCCTAACTCATCTCATCACAACCTCACATTCATCTCAGGAACTTGGCCATACTTTATAACGTCAATGGCACCGGGAGGAAGGGGGGTGGGTTGGTGAAGGTTAACCCCTTCAGGGCCACTTCTGGTGCCATCATATGCTTACGGTAATAAATTACGCACAGTTACATTCTGCAACATATATATATATATATATATATATATATATAACATATAACATATAAATGGGGACTGCAGCAGCCATAATAACAATGTCGTCTGTATGAGTGTGCATCACCGGTGCCCTAACAAAGGAGGCGATAAATCAGTCCCTATGCCATGTAAATATATGCGCTGCCCCTCTATGCTGGAGTCTGGCAGGGGTGATCTTCTAGTGACCAGACATTTCAAATTTGTTCCGTCTGCCACATGAGGACTATGAGAGGGGCTGGAGCAAATTCATTATCTGTGACAATGCTCGAACTGCAAAAGACCGTGCCAATAGCTGGACAATGGGGCTTCAGTTCACCACTAACAAAAGAATTAGGGGGGAACTGGTTGGGTTTCAGAGCACGTCCTCCTCAGCAGAGAGGGCTGGACTAGACCTTGTCCAACCCCCCCAAAAAAACTTGCAGACCCCTTCTCTAGAACACTTCACTCTCCAGCCAGTGTTTATTAAGCATATATCTCAGGGGGGTACCCCCTCCCCCACTTTTTTTTTTTATTTGTGTTGGGGGGGGCGAAATGACCTTCAAGAACTAAACAACAACTATACAATAGGATTAAGCTGCATCTCTCACGGCATTTGTGGAGCAGGAGGATCATTTACTGTGTGCATGGGATATTTTATTCTTGCTGCTTGGTGAATGTGTCTTTACACTGTAAGTACATTTTATTATTCATCAAGGGAGTGGGACAAGTTCATTCTCGGTTTACAGATTATTTAATGGGAACTTTCACAGGATATCAACTTGCAGTCGAGTTCTTCCTGCTTGTTCAATACCCAAAGCAAAGTGGTGCTGATGTGTCCCGGCTCCTTGTAACCAGATATCTGGGGATGTTCCAGTGTGGATTATTCTCTGTACTCCGGTCTATGGTTTGCTAATTGATTGCGTCTTCATCAAGCAGACCTGTTGCCGCGATCTGGCATCCAGTTGGTTTTAGGAAGTACAGTAATTACTATGGTAACCACGTGTTAATGAGGAAAAAAAAATTCTCAGGCATTTATGATTCCTGTTCTGTGGCAATCAGGAGGCCTGTACTGAGCGGAACACAGTGCAGCAATTCCTAGATTATTGCTCTGGAGATCATCTGACCTGATAGGACTTATTAAACCCACCAATCATTGTTCTGGAGCCAAACTTAAAAATTGCAGCAGAACAATTAAAATGGAACTATCGCCCTCATCATCTCTGGAGCAATTCCCTCATCTGCAAAGCATTTTTTTTTTTTAGAACAAAATATTGAAATAAAAAAAGGTTTAGTATTATTTACAACATTTGAAAATGTGACACATTGCAAAAAAAAAATGCAAAGAAAAATGCACGTTATTCCTAGAGGATGTGTGTAGGTGATGAAGCAAATGAGCAACTCTATACCATTTTAATGACATGTTCTTGACTTTCTCTGCTCTGTCCTGCTCAATGCCAAGTTCAATGCTTGCTGTAAACAGGATACAGCTGGAGCTCAGCACAACAAGGCAGATCGTATGGTAGGCCCAGACTCTATCCTCCAGCCCTGCCTGATGTGTGTGCGCATATATATGTATATATACATGTAAAATATAAATACACACACATATATATACACATAATATATTTATATATATACATATACATGAAAAATATAAATATAAAGACACACACATACACATATATACAGTGCATATATATATATATATACAGTATATATATATATATATATATATATATATATATATACACACACACACACACATCAGACAGGTCTATATCCCGTAGAATATGTGCTTCAATTCTAAGCACATAGATCCAAAACAATTTAGATTTTTGAGCTTAAACATTAATGATACTAATATTACTGACATTTCTGATAACAATATACAACATATAGTTATCTCTGAGGCAAATTACAGTCATGTTAATTTAATTAACCTGTGTGTGTTTGTATGTATATACATTTATATATACACACAGAATATCAATTACAGTGCATTAGTGTATATACGCAGAATATTAATTACATTGCGCACACACACACATATACCTATATACACATGCAGAATATTAATTACATTGTATTTACTTGTGTAAATACATTAAATAAGTATATATATATATATATATATATATATACACACACACACACGTTATTCATTTTATTAGTATGACAGTAATACTACCCTAATATGATAGCCATATATTGTACATATATCAAATAATATTATGATTATTTCATAAACTTGAATATCTAAACAATTTCTGATGTACGTGTCTAGAATTGAATTAAATGCTCTTCGGGAATAATAAGAAATGACTTGACCTTATTTAGGTATTGTCAGAAACTGTCATACATCATGTATTAAGATTTCTTTTCAATATACGTCAAACATATATAGATTATATAAATAGAAGTTGGATGGTAGATAGAAACATAGATCTATATATATGCGATATATATATATAAAGATTAGATAGATAGATAGATAGATAGATAGATAGACAGATAGATGATAGGTAGATAGACAGACAGACATTAATTTGAACTATATTGTTACCTAACCAGCTTGTCAGTTTTTCAGCAGGAGGAAGTTAAGATGTAAATATTAAATGCATTTTTTTTCTTCCAGTAATGACTGTGGACGCGGCCCTATGAGCTGAGGTAAATATGAAGGTGTCTATGGAGCTATTCTACTTGGTGTGAGTCCGTGCAGCCAGCATGCAGCAGTGCAGGCCAGCATTTCCTTCCTAGCCATACTGTGTGCTCTGAATCTATTTATCCTCAGAAACATTTTTGAATTATTAGAAGTAGAAATAAATGCAGATGTTTCTGAATGATGTTTCTCGTGGTACTAGACCAACCATGTGCCTGTGCCCGAGACGATCCATATGACGTCACGTACGGCAATAAGGCTCATACGAACACGAAAACTTGCAATGCACCCAGTAATGGGTTAACTCATGATGTTCAGTATTGTTGCAGCGATCACTTGACTTCAACTATGATAAGTGAGCCCTATAAGGGTAAAATACATGTATATATTTTAAAAGAAGCTAAGAAGAAATGCTTCTGATGGCACCGAGTACAGCTGGTTGGTGGCTCTGTGTAATATCACACCAGTATGGCATCCCTGGAATAGAAGGGCAGCACCACAGCTTAAGGCTTAGAGCATTAGATGTCATAGACTGTTTTTAGTTGCAATTTTAATCATTACTGTGGAAAGGTTTTTGCAATTGAGAAAAATATAAGTTGTAATGGATATAATGTTTCAGGCCCAAATTAAAAACCATCTCAAGTATATGAAACCTTAGAGTGTGTTTAATTATACTTTGCATTGGACACATTAATTAGCATCAGTATTAGGTTTTGGACAGGTATATAAAGAATGCTACACCATGAGAAAAGTCCAAGGCAATATATAATAAGGGAAGGCCACAAGGGGATTAGCTGCCATTGTATATAGCAGCAGCATTGACAATCCTGGGCTAGAAATATTTCCAAGGTAGTAAACAATATTATTACTGTAGCACTCATACACTAACTGGGATAGATAGATAGATAGATAGATAGATAGATAGATAGATAGATAGATAGATAGATAGATAGATAGATATTTGTTCTACATAGCTGCTGTGAGACCGTGTACCAACGAATTGACTGTACTAATACAGTGGATTTGTGACTTATTATATTATAGGAGCTGAAATAATGGAAAATACATATTTACTGCCATAGCACAGAAAGCAAAAAAGAATGTCCTTTTATTTGTTGACACCCATCTTTGTTTTCTAATTCTGGATCTCTCTTACAATTTGGTATTGGTACAGAAATTAGACTTTGCCCACCTGGTCAATCATGGTAGGGCATAGTACTATGTGTAAACCCATAGGAAAGTGGCGGTGTAATTCCCCACTGACTACGGCCATGATTCCCAGCTTGATGCAAACAAGGCCCTGCTTTAAGCAGAAACAACAAGCCTCCCATCCTCGCTGCACAGGAGGAGAGATGCTGGAGATGGGGTCCCCAGCCCCCTGCCTTATATATCAATAGATTTTGGCCAAGAGTTTTGAGATTGACATAAATATTAGTTTTTTCGCAAAATTTGCTACTTCAGTATTTTTAGGTCTTTTAGTTGGATGTTTCTTTGGTTCCTGAAGTATAATTATCATCATTTCATAAGTTTTAGACTTTATTAACAAATACGTCAAGTTTTACACAGAAATTGTGATAAACGCCAAGCCCTGATTAGACAAGATTGTGCGGTCATCAGTCAGGATTTGGCCCAGGATTTGATATCCAACTGTAATGGCCAATGGCAAAAGTCTTGAAAAATAAGGGGCAACACTGTAAATACTGAGTCCTTGCATTAACTTGATGTATTTGTCAATAAAAATGTAAGAACGTAGGAAATGCTGATAGTTGTACTAACCAGAGAAACGTCTGACTAAAAGATCTAAAAACATTGAAGAGGCAAACTTTGCAAAATCCAAAATTTGTGTCAGTCTCAAAACTTTTGGCCACGACAGTAACTAGGGGCCGTGGGCAGCTGTGCCAGGCTTCCCGGCGTAGAGGGCCCTGCACTGGTGGCAGGTTTAGGAATGTAATACATAGCTGTGTAGGAAAGATCTGGGAGCTGTCCATGTGCTGGTGGTGCTGAAGGCGAGTGCTGATCACTCGTGCATATCAATAGCCGTGTACTTGAGCTCTCCCTTCTTCTCTCCGCTTCATGACATCATCATTACCTTGGTCTCCTGCTGTCCGGGACCTTTAACCTTGCCGGGCTGGTCCACATTTTTTTTGGCAAATGAAAAGCCCCCTCCACCCCCTCCCTCCAATGATGGCCCTTTTCTCCTTTTTCAGACCGGTGGCAGCAGCAGCAGCAAGGCAGCAACACTGCATCTCGTTCTTCTTCATGTGAATCCTGCAAGGAGCTGCCCCCCTAAACGCACACCATATATGAGATGTTTGCCATCCAGCTGCCACCATTTGGGGAAGAGGAAAAGCCCTGGCATGCATAAGACGGGAGGATCAGGATCAGACCACTGAATCATCTTGTCACTTTGGACTGGATTGACATTTTGTTGCTGTGGAGGTCTGAGCCGCGCAGAGCACAAGCCTTTACATCTTCATAGGGCTTTTATGGGAGTATGAAGCAATTTACAATGCAAATAGAGGCCTGGAAAGGGATGGAGGCTGCTCCTTGCACCTTGGGAGCTGCTGCTGGAGGTTTCTCATCTCTACTGCATATATTTGGTGATTATCATAAAAGGAATAACTCACCAGGAGGAAAGTTGGGTGTAAACTTTGATGGCAACAGATCCCTATGGTTGGTTATGGAGCTAATTCCAGGCAATGAGCGATGTGATTGTCCAGAGGATCATTGCTACCAGGTGTTGAGCCCAGGGAATGTGGCTTTCCAGACTGGACCTGTAAACGAGAAGTGGTTGTTATCTTTGGTTATCTAGCTGTATGAGTTTATCGGTTTTCATAAAGCTAGATAACCGAAAGTAAAAACTCCTTCCAAAACATCGATTCACATAGGATCCTACAATCCCCAAAAGGACTGACGGGAAAGGAGTGATCCAGGTACATATATAAAAAGGACCTATAAGTGTGTAGATTTTAAATAGACCTCATGATTGGAGTATTGTGTGTCGTTATTATTAACACCGAGGACCTGGTTTTATTAGCAAAGACTTCATGAAAGTGGATGGTAATGTATATGCAACTTTTGATGCACTGTTTTTTGATCTGCGACCCTTTTATTGGCAGACAATATGGAGAGGTTGTATGGAAAACTGCAATGTATTCGATATAGAGTAGACTGAAGGTAGATATGTGATTAAATGAATTCTGTGCCACCTAATATCATGGGGTAATACACAAGTATTTTATTTAGTGCTATACTGCATGGTCCTTTAACACCCCTATATATTAAATATGTAGGCAGCACAAGTTGTGGCTTTTTATCTGAAACCATATAATTCTAAGAGATATTACATATAAAAACTCCAAAGATGTGTTCTTTGTTACATGCAGCCAGCTTGTCCTTTGACTTTCTGTATATTCATTTTGCACCAGACGTTTCTTAGGTTTCTTTCTATAATTCCATGTTTGGTTCTAATCTATTCCTAATAAATAAACTAGTTAAAGAGTATGAAAATATATTTGCTGGCTGAAGATGTCCTTATTCTATAGAAGATAAAAGGACACATGCCTGTGTCTTGTGAGGGGGATCTCTTTGAGGAACTCACTGGAGCATAAAGATTGTGAAAAGAAGGGTTCTTTTTTTCCCCCTTGTCACAGCGTTAAAAAAAATTGTCCTGTCTTACTTTACTTCCATGTCCTGTCTTACTTTGCTTCCAGCATTGGAAATGAAAGTGACGTTGAAGCCAAAAAAGAAGCCACGTGTGCTCCTTGGCTGCTCTTCTTCGCCCCTTGTTGTTGTGTAAGCCTGGACAGATCTATCCAGGAAACAGCTCTGGCATCCCAAACTAAAATAATTAGGACATAGACACAAATGACAAAAATGGAAAGGGGGAGGAGATAGAAAAAAAAAGTGGGGGAGAGGTCTGTCCTGCCTAATTGATTCGGTTAAACGGAATGCTGGAGAGATGTGAACGGCTGGACGCTCCTATTCCCACGCTCGGGGGCAAGTGGCAATGCCATGCCCCGGCAGCCTGTGACAGACAGCCTTGCAGAAGGGGGGTGGGGAGGTGACACACAGCAAGTGCTCCAACACCACACTCATCTTAAAGCTTAAGAAAGTGCAGGCATTTCCCACCCACAGCCATCTGCAGGCTCCCCAATGAGAGCACCAACTGTTTAGCAGCAGCACACTGTCTGCTTTTTGTTTGCCTAATAACCAGCAAGATGCTTAGATTATGCATCTATAATGGCAAAAAACAAGCCCAGGAAAATATAAGTAATCGTAAATGTCCATGCAAAATAGATGTGAACTTGGTGGTCCTAAGCCAAGGAAAGTACACAAAGAATCCTAAATCTGCTATGTGACACAAGGCATTGTTAACGTGGAAAATATCAGTATCTACAACTACAGCTAATTATCAAATAGATAACTCACATATCATATACTACTACCATAAAGTCACAAGAAAATGAAGATGTAAGACTTATTTTATCCAGAGTACTCAAATGACACCAATATAGGAATAATAATAATAATAATAATAATAAATATCTTAGCCCTGACTTATTTCCCGGTGTAGATTTATGATGTAATGGCCTATTGTGGTAGGCTGGAAACTTTTACATTTCACCAGGATAGTAGAAACTTGTACACAATAAATTATGAGTCTGCCCCACTTACAATTCTGCTAAACAAATAATGAAATGATGCATTTCAGTGATTTAATAGCAGAATTTTTAGGTCACAGATTTTTTTTTTATATGTGTGAAATGTACATATACAATTTACAAAGTATAGGCCTCAAAGCCTACATCCAAGTATCAAATATATATATATAAATATATATTACACAGATAATTTATTTATATATATAGATAGAAATATTCACTGACATATCGGTGTAATAACATGTATAGACCTATAGACTCACACATGCAATGCATATTATAGCATGTTGTCACAATAAATTATCCTGCATGTAGCCCGTATATTCAAGTGCTGGGAAACGAAACTAGAAGGCACACAATTATGACAACATGGGGTCTATTTATTAAAGCCTTTGGGTTGCAAAATGAGGCCAAAAGGGGAACAAATGCTGCCTTTGGATTGATCAAAGACCCAAAATCCCATTATCATTTGAAGCAAAAGAGTTCATTAGGTAATGTCTCTTTATGTTATTCAAAAATGAAAAAAAGAAGAAGAAAAAAATCCAATAATGTGCACTGCACCCTAAAGAATAATGAGGGCTCAGCTCTAAGAGCTCAGGGGAGCCACGCAGCATATTGTGATGTGGTCAGATTCAGGATGGATGCAAACATCTCACCCCAGCTCCCATCATTGGTATCTTACCTCAGATTTCTAGTTTCATTCCATTGTCTTTGAGAAAAGTTTAAAAGCATTCCATGAATAGGAACAATAATGTGGACATCATGCGGTGCCATAAAACAGATGCTTACTTGATTTCTTCTTATTACATGCTCTCTGGCCTTCTAGAATTCTGATATTAATCGGTTTGTCAGTTTTAAAGCGACCATTGTTACCATCGTGTCATTTTTTTTTTAAGGTAGTGTGCAAAAGTTCTAATAGTAATTTCCTCATTTTCGCCATCCTTAATTATCTTTACAGAGAATGTGCATGTGTGATGAGCTCGAGTGATTTAAAAACGGACAGAGATAAAAAAATATATATATATAAATGTCAAAATTACCCAGCATCCTATAAACAAAATAGTAGGTTGTTCTGATTAATATGTATAACTTTGTAAAGTCTTGATCCAGGATTTGTGCAAGGCAGTAAATTACCCTTGATAATCTTATAAAGAAAATATAATAATAAAAATACTACTGATAATAGTCATATATATACGTAATGAACACAAACAATCTAAGACAATCTGAGACGTGATCGGTATATTTTTAGTGGATTCTGATTACTCTGCCATAGGCTTGGTAGCGGCTGCTTAGTCATTATGGGCCTTGGCATTATGGGCATTGTTAGAGCGCCATCATGCAGATATTGTGAGCCTAAGCTATGAATGAGTCTGTGCCTGGTGTGTAGGGTACAGAACACCTGATCAAGGTATTCCGGGGATAGGTGGACGTTCCATCATTGACTAGGCAAGTTATAGATACCACAGTTGTGACTGATGTAGATATACAGTCCAATGTGACTCATCTAACAATACATTATATAAGAAACAGTTATTGGTAACAACATATAAAAAAGTCTGAGCATATCTGATCTATCGATGATATATTGTGAGTGCCTCGCAATGAAATATTGTGAACCCCAATAAATTCACATTACAATAGATATTAATAGTCAACTATCAAATCAGGTAAAAAATGTAAAGGGTTTGGACTTTGGGTATCACAGGTGTTTTGATTATGACTGATATTTATGTCAGATGATTAAGCAGATTGTTTGTGGTTGCCTTATGTGTAAGCGCTCATGCTCGGTAATGTTCTGCCATTCCTATACATATTATCTGATACCCAGGCTGGTCTATGTGGTTGTTGCATTTAGCATCTCGCTCTTTTCTGCACCTAATTCATTTCGTGGTTAAAGAGAAAAAAAGACCTGAAATACTTTTTCTACAATGGTTCTTGCGGTTGCTGGCGCTGGTATTTTTCTCAGGATATATGAAGATATAATCTCTCCCTATGCTTTGATTCATGTGCACACTCCAGGCTTTGGGCCTACTCAGAATCAAACAAAAGCTCCGTACAATGGGACATTTCCTGCAGCCTCTTTTGTGTGTAACATTGCAACTGGTCAATGTGGATGCTCATAGAGGACCTACAATATTTATTTGCCAAAATATATATATATCTTTATTTGGCTGTATCCAGACTGCAGTAATTGTGATACATTTGTGATTTGTGCACGTGATGCCGGTGACTGTGTGGTGGGAATTGTAATGTGGACTCGACTCTCTGATGTGAAATAGGAGACATACTTTTCTTATGTGAGTGATCAGGATAAGTCTTTGATTAAATGATTCATTGTTTCTATCTTGATAAAGCAATTATCATTTTATCTCATTCATATTAACCAACCTATTGATAAGTTTATTAATGTGTGTGTGATCGTTTGTATGTGTATATGTCTGTATGTGTGTCTGTATGCATGCACATGTGTATGGGGTTTGTGTTTGTAGGCTTGTGTGTGAGTGCATGTATATACGTGTGTCTTTGTATGAGTGTGTGCGCATGCATATGTAAGTTTGTATGGGAGTTTGTGTTTGCGTACATGTGTATGTGAGTGTATGAGCATGTATGCGCCTTTTTGGTGTGTGTGTATGCCTTTCTATATATGTGATTTTGTGTGTATGTGTGTGCGCCAGATTGAGTGTGTGTAACTGTGTATGTGTGTGAGAATGAGCGTGTATGTGCACTTGTGTATGTGTATTTGAGTGTGAATGTGTGTATTTGTGTGTGCGTGTGAATGTATGTGTCTATGAATGTGTATTTGTGTGTGTGAATGTGTGTGTTAGTGTTCTTGTCTGTGCACTTGTGTATGTGTCAATATGTGTATTTGTGTGTGTGAATGTATGAGTGTGTATATGAATGTGTGTACGTGTGTGAGAATGTGTGTGTACTGTACATGTGTCAATATGATTGTCTTTTATCTGTTTCTTAAGTCTTTGATGGGCTATGCCATGTGACAAACTGCTTTATCACACTAAGGGTATATGCATACGTTGCGGATTGGCCTGCGGAATTTTCCGCACAGAATCTGCATCTCTTGGCGGAAAAAGCAGGTCAAAATGCTTGCAGATTTCATGCAGAATTGATGTGGATTACTTGCGGATTTATTGCCGATTGTCATGCATTTTTTTGTTGTGCAGATTTGCCTTACTCAATGTATAGTCAATGGGTGCAGAAACGCTGCGTTTCCGCACAAACAATTGACATGCTGCGGAAAAAAAAACGTAGCGAATCCGCACTGGTTTTTCCGCAGCGTGTGCACGCCAATTCTACACTGCGGATTTGATGCAATTCCGCATTTCCAAAATCGCTGCAGAAACGCATCAAAATCCGCAGCGTGTGCACACAGCCTTACACTCTCAGCACTGCTACATTGGAATTGCACCAAGCATAGCTATGCAGATTGAGAGTGGCAAGTTCTGTAATGGTCATTTTTCTTCTTTAGCCTCCCTAAATAGGTAAAATGAATTGTATGGAAGCGTTACGCAGTGAAGCTGGCCCTGAGCACTAATACAGCCATGATACCAGTGCATTGTGTTTCATTACACACACGCTCACATTTCTCGACATTTCATACGTAGTCCCTGCACAGAACAGTCAGGGGCTCTTTTATACTATTCAGCCTTACTGTAATCCTAAACCTGCCCTCTTCACCCGTGTCCAAACCCACCCATTGTTTAAACTGGGATTGAAACAAGAGGTGGATTTAGCAGAATATATTCACATTTCATTTTAACACATATCCCCAAAGACGAGGGAACAGACCTGAAGATGTAACACTTGGGCCTTTGTACTAAGTGAAGCCTGGTAAGCACATATGCTATGGCACAATGAAGCATATGGACATTTAATAATAAGGCATTAACACTGTACAGGGTTAAACGGGGTAACGGGTGATTTCCTGCGAGGACAGGAGCAGCCGTGCATACTGTATGTCTGGAGACCATTCCCTCTATTCTGTGCTGCATTACACATATATGCACCATAGTACTGGGGCACAAATAAGAACCGGCCATTTTCTAGTCCTATTTTTTATGAAGCTGAATATCAGACTGAAAGGCCTATTATTAATGAATGTGTGCACCGATATGCCAGTCTTATATTATGATTATGTGTATGTCACAGCGGTCTCACATATCCTATAGGGTCTATTATGACACATAAAAGTGTTGTTAGCTTCCTTTGCATTGTCACCAACAATGGCCACATCTGCTGCATAAAATGTCACATGAAATTGCAATTTCAGCTGGCCTGTTTTACATGTACTCGATGTTTCTGAAGGACATAGCTGGTGTAATAGGATTACAGATATAGGGCGCTGAAATATTGAAATGGCCTGCTCCCTTCTCTTAGTCATAATTATTAAAAAGAAGAGCATTTGTGTCAATAGATGTGTGACGTTTCATTGGCCAGATTTTGTGATGGGATCATTTTCCTTGTATACATGATACATTGGCCCACCTGGATTTTATATGTTGGTTTAGTGCCATGATGGAAAATAGATAGTTTGTGTATATTTCTTTATAGGCCTACAGGTTGTGTAGCATTTTCCAGCCAGACTAAGGTTTCAGTATTGCATGGATATTCTCATTTATCTTGTGTTTGTGTGAGTTTGTATCACATGATCTTGTGAGAAATGAGTTGTGAAATCCAGTTGTAAGTAGGTCATGGTGAGTGTTCGGTGCCTTATATGTGTGCATGCCATTCGTCTCTCCACACCATATAACTCATTTGATAGGGTTGCCAAGTTTCAGAATAGATGGTCTTGTTGAAGGCCCTCTTGCATTTTACACCCAAGGCTCATTCCTTACCAGTCTCCGTCCAGTTATATCTTGGTGCCAAAAAGGAATATACAAATGGGAAGCCATTGATGCACTTGCTCCTTGTCCCTATATAATAAAGGCAGAAATGATTATGTTCAACCATGGTGGTGTTAATCTAAGCACAACTCTATAGTACGGTATGTAGGATAAACCTGACTGTTGCTCAAAATCGCAAGCCCTTTCCAGACATAAATAGTTTTTGTATAAGTCGCCAATCTACCAACATAGAGTAAGGGTTATCAATGGGTGCCATCACTCCACATCAAACCAAACCCAGGTTCTTTCTACAGCAATGCTAAAATATTTATTCCAATAAAAATTTGCCATGCGTTTCAAGGTCGAGATGACCTCTTCTTCAGGTATCTGACAGCGCCTGTTCATATCCCTACTTTTTTCTTTTTCAGTGGAGACCTCTACAGAATCTGTTCGCCTAGGCCTCCTAGCCTTCTTCTTCTTCAGTAGACATACTAATATCAAGCCAAGAGCTTTGTGTGTGGTTGTGAATATCTTTTTCCTTTTAATCTCTTTAATTGATGGGATTTCTGCTAACAGGATATGGCTAATTGTGATATGTAATAGTAATGTGCTGATTATTCTAGAAAATAGTATTATTTTGTAGCCAAGTAAAAAACAGTAAGGTTGCACCATAGAGTACCAAGAATGAGAACATTGAAACTGCATTTCTGCCATAGAAAATGGGAAAAATTGCTATGAAAAAAATGAAGGTACTTAGCGCATAGATTGGCCAATACATGTGAGCCCAATTGTCACATCAAGGCGTCCTTCAGAATTTAGGTCCCTGTCCTGATATGTACCCTCTTATGGTGCAACCCTACTGTTTTTTACTTATATGCTTTATTTGGTTGGCACCTATTCACACTAGCATAGACGTGCTGATCCTTTTTCTTTATTTGTATTATTTTATAACTAGCACAAAACATTTTTGCCAGCCATATTGGGTATGCTTGCTACGTATCATTGGCTGATTATAAATGATGAGCAAAATGCTTGACTTTGCCTATATTCTAAAAGATGGCGATCTGGGTTGCCAACCATACAGAAATTGTAGGACCGTCTGTAAAAATAAGACACTTTTTTTTGCCCTGTCCATTTAAAAAAAAAACTGAAGGAATCCTTGATTTTTTTGATGCTGAAGAAAGTTATACAGGGTATTTTGATTGTAATTATTATCATATTACAGTTGACAGTGAATGCAGCTGATACCAGAATTATGGCCTGTAGGCATGTATCAATTATAATTACAATGATCTATTATTGTTTTCCAAAGTGTCCATAAAAAAATATTGTTTGTCTATGATTTTGTGATAAGTCCAGAAAATTAAAAAAAATAATAAGTTAGGCTACGTTCACATTAGTGTTCGGGGGGCCTGCGGAGGGCTGTGTACTTCCTCTGTTAAGCTCCGCCTACTTCTGCATGTGTCCTGCTTACCTATCTTTAACATTGGGTACATGTATGCGGATGCATTGTTTTGACGTGACCGCTGACTGCACGGGAACACAAGTTGCGTTTTGTGCGGACGTCGGTCACGTCAAAACGACGCATCCTCATACATCTGCATGTCCAGCGTACCCAATGTTAAAGATAAGTACGCAGGACGCATGCAGAAGTAGGCAGAAGTAGGTGGAGCTTAATGGAGGAAGTACGCAGCCCTCTGCAAAGCCCCTGAACACTAATGTGAACCCGGCCTTAGAAACCCTGGCGGCCATGCATGACACGTGTCATAGCTGTTGGCCACCCGACCTCCTCCGTATGCATAAATCTTGGAGAGAAAGAGTGAAATGATCCCACTTGTAGCTGAGGCCCATGAGCTTATTCTTACAACTCTCCCTATTTCTAATGGTCCACAGGTTTGCAGGGAGCTTATGTATAAGTTTTTATATAAACATGTATATATTTTTTTATTTTTTCCTTTTTATGCCATCCTAAGGCAGGAGGTAAATCCTTGGAACGGTATGACGCTTATGGGGCTTTAGTTTGCTTCATCCTCTTCTTGCCATACTCATTAATTGTCAAGCGTAACTCTGCAATGTTTATGTCTTCTGGCTTCTTGGGCAGGATCCTGGTAACAGTAATGTATGGATTAAGCAGTAGTTAGCTTGTAAATGGCCCTTGTGGGACAGGTCTGCTCCTGGCTTCTGCTTGACATGACAGGTTTACTGACTTGCTGCAGGACACTTTATTTGCATTGATGCCCACACTGGTGGCCTTTTGAGTTCAGCTCTGGAGAAAGGAGAAGACCTTGTTTATTTACATGTTGGACAATGTTTCCACAAACAAGCATTCAGCGCTAAGTGGATGCATGGACATCATTTATTACTAGTCCAGGGGCTCTATTTACCTACACCCTTTGTCTGCCACAATGAACATTTACATTACAAAGTGTGCGGGTTTTCTTTCTCAAGCTGCTTCAATTAAGACAATAATATGTTTGCTGGGAGACCTATTGTTTATTAAAAGCACTCAAGAGAGTCAAATGACTCCAGTCTCTGCCTTGTCATATGGTCCCTGGCTTGTGTTCACTGGCTTTATTTGTGTAATGCACAGTTTTATAGCTGATTTTCTACAGTGGTCATATAATCCTTTATAGTGGCAAGGTTACCTTTCTCCAGCAGCACTTCATGGCATAGTGGAGTGTGTATAGAGTGTATGTGCATGTGTGTAATAGATATATACTGTATATATATATATATATATATATATATATCACACATACACTATTAGATTATGAGCCGCAAAGTAAGCTGTGATGATTATGTCTAGAAAGTGCTGGGGAGTTAATGGTGATATATAATCAAGCAATTTAAATAATAATGATCACAATGGATAAATGTACAGCTTCTATACAAAATGAATGTGAACATTCAGCCCTCACATTCAATGGGAAAAAAATAAACTATATATACAGTATATATATAAGTATAGTTTGTAAATAAACAAACGTGTGCGTGTTCATATATGAAATGTATAATATATATACTTTCCATTGGATGTGGGGGGCGAACTTTCACATTTAATTTTGTACAGACGCTGTAAATGTATCCTTTATTAATTATTATTATTATTATTATTTCTTGCTTATATAGCACAATTAAATTTCACAACCCTTTGCAGACATAACCATCACAGTCCCCTTTGTGGCTCACAATATAAATTCCCTGTCAATATGTTTTTTTTTGTTTTTGTTTTTTTGCATAAATGGAGCCCAATCTACTGTTTATACTGTGTAAAGTGTGAAGGGGATATGCTTTTTTTTCACTGGGAGGTAGAGATAGATAGATGGATAGATAGATAGATAGATAGATAGATAGATAGATAGATAGATAGATATGGGATAGATAGATAGATAGAAAGATAGATAGATAGATATGGGATAGATAGATAGATATATATATAGATATGGGATAGATAGATAGATAGATAGATAGATAGATAGATAGATAGATAGATAGATAGATAGAAAGGATACGAAAAGAATGAAGGCAGCACTCCAATTATATTTACCATTGGAGTGCTGCCTTCATTCTTTTTGATCCTATTATGAGGTTTGGTACATGCCTGGAAGGATTTTTTGCACCCCACAGTTTCTTTTTGGATCTTGTTTTTTTTTTTATTTTTTTTTTAGATAGATAGATAGAAAAAAGAGGCAGCAGAAAGGCTTGAGAAAGGCTCATTGCAGCCGAAACGTCTCTACGCCACCAGGGCTATTAAAGTCTGTTTTGTATTTTTGGAAATACTGGAGTGCTGCCTCTTTTTTCTGAATTTATATCCTTATGCATGGAGGGGACTCTTTGCTGAGAGGCCTTGCACCCATAGTACTTTTATATGTGTGCTCTTCCAATTTTTTTGCTCTAGATCGATAGATGATAAATAGATAGATAGATAGATAGATACATGGGAAAAAAAATCAGGCAGCACTCCAGTTCAAGGAAAAAGTCCCCATTTTTCCTGTAACTGGAGTGCTGCCTGATTTTTTTCCATTTATATTTTGCTTTGAACAACCACATTACTCAGGACTATTGCACCCAAAATCTGCTCAAGTTTGTGCTGCTATCTGTTTTTTCCTATTTAGATCAATTGATAGATAATAGATAGATCTATAGATGGATAGATAAATTAATAGATAGATGATAAATAAATGAACCTAGTTCCAGACACACATGCTTGCACATAAGGTTTTTTGTGCTTTCAGCTCCCTTGCTCTATGTGAGATGCCAGTTTCTGGCATGTGATAGGCAATGTAGTGTGAGGTTAGGCTATTGCTCCCTTCCTCTGAGGCTGGAGCCTAGTATTTGGGTGCTGGCTGTTCTGCAGACGGGGTGTAGTAGAAGACTGCATGCACCAGCTCCACTTGGTAAAACATTTGGAGTGGCGTTGCATGTGGCGTGAGTGTGCATGTTAACTAGTGGGGAGCAGGGCCCGGGCATTGTGTATGGGGGGCAGCAGCAGATTGCCGGGCCAGGCCAGTGCTGAGAAGACAGCTGAATGTAACACCATCTGGAAGAAAAGCTCCCTCCACGACTTTCTCACACCGTCAGACAAAACTAGTCCCCCTTGTCCTGGCTCTTGTCTCTGCGGCCATACAATACCAAGTCATTATACTTTTGCTGAGAGAAAATATGAGAACACAATATGTGTAACCAGTGAATGAGCAAGTTCCATTGTGCCTGCTTAAGTCGATTGAAATCTACGTCTAGAGCCATGAATGGGTGCATTGTCTTCCTCACCGGGGCTGTACTAAATGTCAGCCCAGTGTAAAGAAAATCTCCAAGCCTGCAAATAACGTCCCAGATCTCAATTATAATATTTTCCCACACTAGAACTAATATCATTGCCGGGCCTACAATGCAGCGCGCGATACAATGGAGGGGGAGCAGCACCGGGCATGAGTGTGACGCTCCTCACCACAACATGGGAAGAGCCTCATTCTGCTCTGTGTTACTCTGTTTATCCTATTATATCAGCTATTACGTCATCCCGTATCACTTCTGATGTTCATTACTCAGAAATAATAAACTATTTATATATATATACAGTAAATATATATATATATATATACACATGTAGCCATATATGTGTATATGCTTTTATATGTGTATTTATTTTGCATTTATTAAAGTGCTAAATTCATACAGGAATACACTCATATAGAGAGAGATAAATCTTTATTTATATTTCTTTATCTTGTGCTTCTGACTACAAAATATTTTGTATGTAAGAAGCACAGATTACATTTCAAATCCATTGTGTATGGAATAAGAACAGTTTTTTTTACACATGTTTATGCTGTAGAAAGCTTACTTGCCATTAGTAGAAGGCAGATTTCACATGACAGACACCAAAGCATGTAATTATTTTATGTCCCAAAGTGACCCTACCCTGCGTAAGCTTAGATGCCCACTACCTCAGGTCTGTTAACCAGTTCAAGCAAATCAGTCGCCATAGGCAAACTTAAGATGGGACAACATGCCAATGTGAAAGAAAAAAAATATGTTTAGTGATTTTTTAAAAAAATAACTTATTTTGGGAAAATTACGTTAATTCAAATGCATTTGAAAAAATGGATCACCCAATGCACTGTGTGTTAGTAGACAGATAGATGGGTAGCTCAGGAAATGTAGGCAGAACGCCAATAGATTTATTCTCCCATGTGCGAGGTAGCAAAATACATATAATGTACGGAATCATTGATAGATATATAAATAATAAAAGAGAGTGAGAGAAAGAAAGAAAGAAAGAAAGAAAGAAAGAAAGAAAGAAAGAAAGAAAGGAGCAAGCCAATATGAATGAAAGAATGAAGGAGAAAAAAAAAGGAAAAAGGAAAAAAGGATAATAAAGATGTAAGTAGAGCAGCAATAGATACAATAATGTGAGAGAGATAGATAGATAGATAGATGGATAGATAGATAGAAAAAAGTCTATTTTGAGAAAAAAGAAGGAAGGAGTAGGTATTTAGTGATTGTACAATATGTTCCTTAGTTCTTTGAAAGAGATCTATCTATCTATCGCTCTCTCTCTCATATCTATCTATCTATCTATCGCTCTCTCTCATATCTATCTATCTATCTATGTCTGTCTGTCTATCTATTTATCTTTTTCTCTATCACCTTTTATCCTCCTGCTTCTGTACATTACAGTGATTGTGATGGATCAGTTGTCTGCCGCTCTGATAATTCAGTGGATGAGATTTTACATAAAAGGCTGGTGCTCTGCTTATAGAGGAGCTGGGGGATAGAATAATTCAGGGTAAATGAGAAGAACTAGTCCAGGTCCCCCCTGTAGCCTCAGATGCTGATGTGCAGCCAGTAATCTCTCCATAGGAGGCTGGTGATGCCACCAAATGGTCCAGCTCCCTGCTCCTGTGAGTCGCTGGCTTTGGAGGTCGCTGCTGATTGGTGTTTCCTAGGAGACGCAGCTGTTCTTTCATAGCTCAGTGTTCTGATGCTCTGTGTGTAACTCCTTCCAGTAGGTGCTGCTGATCTGTGGAACACAGCGACCCTCTGCCACCCCCGACATCATGTTATCCCCCAGAACCATGACAGCAAGCAAGACACAGAAGATTTCACCTATGTGCAAACTGGAGCATCTAAATGATGAATCACTGTGCACTGTAATGTGTATTTTTAGGCTCTAGATGATACATAACTAATATTAGTATACAGAAAAATAGGGCAAAATTACAGCCACATCATTCATAACCGAGAGAACATAGCACAAATCTATTAACACGGCAAGACTCATATCTAACCAAGTTTTATCTATACACTGCATATGTTCAAAGTGATATCCATTGGTGCCAGAGCAGAGGTCTAGGCGGCGGTCCGGTTCAGTCCAGACGCGTACAGCATATGCTCAGATAAGGTCTTTTCAGTGATGCGTTGTCTCAGATCGCTTCACCAATGTTCTGCTGTCCTCCAAGATCACCAGATCTAACACCCTAAATATTTTTTCTATAGGGCTACATCAAAGACCTCCAGCCACAGGATCTAAATGTCCTGAGACAACTCATCAATGAAACAATGGGGTCCACATCAGAGGTTATGCCGGCACACATCTAGGCAGAACTGGGCTACCGCCTAGACTTCCAGATCACCAATGGAGATCACTTTGTACATTTGTAGTGTGTTGATAAATCTTGGATTGTGCGTCTGTTCATGTTAGTAAATTTGTGTTTTCTATGTTATGAATGCAGAGGCTATAATTTTGCACCATCCTTTTTTAATCAGCCTGTACAGAGAACTGGCACACACTTGTACGTCTGAGGCTGGCAATGTCCATGAGATTTTTGTTGCCTGACCCTATTTATTTTGGTGGTTTCCACCGGTAATCTTTAGAGATGAGCCTATGTCCTTTCCAACTACAGTGTAAACCTGTCTCATGCAATTGTTTCCGCAGAGATAAGCAGAGTCAGAGGTTTCTGGCAACTACTAGATTTACTTAGTAAAATATGTGTCTCAAATGCACTTTTTTGAAGAAGGGGGCTGTCAGGATCGTCTACTGTTAGGCCTCATTCAGACATCCATGATTTTTATCGCATGTAAAAACCCAGACTTCTGTTTGCCCTTTTTTTGGATCAGAACGGCACCGGTATTTAATCAGTGAGCCAGATCTTACCGTGAATGTTTCTTGATTCTTTTTGCATGAAAAAAATTGTAAAGCTTCTCCTATTCATCACAATGTTAATTATGGTCAGCACACGGATTGTGCACTGCTTCCATCTGTGTGCTGTTCGTGATTTTCACATAGATTTGTATGGGTAATTTTGGTCTGTGACTCAGCTCAAAATAGGACACATCTACGTGATTTTGGACACAAAAACTGCAAAAAAAAAAACACGGACATGTGAGTAACACCATACACTTTAATGATTATGTGTTCTATGTGTGAAAATCACGGATAGAGCATGTACACGATTCATGGACGACTGAATGAGGCCTTCAAAGAAGATGGTCAGTATGTGATATGTATAATTTGGATAGCTCATCGTCCTTTAGCCGCTGGTTGTCTGCTTTCAAGTCAGGCAACATTTTAAGTTCTTCTTCCATTTCAGATATTTGTGTGCAAGAACTAGAAAGAATAGAAAACTCTTCCCAGGGGTAAAAACAAATCAAAATATTATTAAGATGCTTAAAACAATAATACAACTTTCTCCTATATCATCCATTTGCTGTGGCTGTTTGGGTTTTCTCGCTACATCTCTGCTCTCTTTCATGATCAACTGTGGTTCTATAGCGATCATAAACGTGTGACTGCAGCATGGCCAGATTGGTGGGCCCCATATTTAGGCCTCGTCTGTGTTGCACGTACGTGCGGTATCCATGTTTTTCATAGATAGAGCACAAACCCATTCATCTATGGTGCTGTTCACATGTCCATGTTCTTCTAGAACCATGTGTTGATGCAAAACACACGGATATATGTCTGTTTCTTCCAGCACCAAGGATGAAAAGGGCCACTACAATTTTATGGTTCCGTCAAAAACACGTACAGCGCACGGGTGGCATCAGTGTGCTGTCCATGTTTAACATTGCAAAGTATAGAGAAGCTTTGTCATTTATTTATTTCTTTATACATCTGTGAAAAACACTGATAACCACACTGATGGCAAAAACGGACGCACGGATACCACACTGATGCAAAATACTGATGACCACACTGATGGTAGTAACAGGCACATGGATGACCACACTGATGGCAAAAACGGGCACACAGATGACACACTGATGACCACACTGATGGCAAAAACGGACATACGGATACCACACTGATGGTAAAAACGGACACACGGATGACACACTGATGCAAAATACTGATGACCACACTGATGGTAGTAACAGGCACATGGATGACCACACTGATGGCAAAAACGGGCACACAAATGACACATTGATGACCACACTGATGGTAAAAATGGACACACTGATGACACACTGCTGCAAAAAGCTGGTGACATGAGTTCCATTTTTACATGTTCCTAACAAAAAGCAGATCACTGAATGAGGCCCAAAACACACTATCACATATGAATGGATATCGTGGACAGTCACACAGCGGCTGCAAAAATTTTTGAAGGTAAGTAGATTAAAAGTGTTATCTTTTTAGGATTATTGAGAAGCCAACGTGCTGCGAGACATGCAACGCGGGACTCAAACATATTATTCGAGCATGCCGAAGTCACTCGGTTAGCACCCGAGTACGTTCACTCATCACTATTTAGGATCTTATGTTATTTAACATCCCCTACCCAAAAAAAAACCCCATTCGCATGTTATTATTTATAAGGATGGCATGGGGGCATATAACGTTGTGCAGATCGAGTCTTTTTGTCCAGTTTGAGAAGCAGAAACTAAGAGGAAATTCAAAATTTTTAGAGGGGTTTTAAGATTTTTAAACAGGATTTGGAAAGTTTGCACTTAGTGGCCGCTTAGTTTCTGCTCTAAAAACTCCTTGAAAAACTCAGAGTGCACATAGCCTAAATGTAGTAATAAAGAAGAGGTATGATTTTTTTTTCTGGACAACAATAAATAAAAAAAAGCTTATAGAATTTTTAATTTTGCAAAAATTGAGAATACACAATGACAACGAGCTGAAGAGCTTTAACTGAGGATTGGTTCAATCATTTCTTTCTAAATGAAGTGATTGGTGAATATATGTGCCTTGTGGTGAAATCTTGCTCTTAAGTACTTACTTAAAGCCAGCTAATAACATCATGCATGGACATTTAAACTTGTTGTAAGTTCCAGAGAGGATTAGAGAGAAGTCAAGCTGTGCGCAGATAATGATAGCATCTGAGATCCTCAAGAGGCAGCTAAATCTGGCTATCTTCATCCTGGAGTGTGGGACTCCATTAACAAGATGAGGACATTTAGAAAGTAGACAAAAAATGAAAACTAAAATAGGTGGAGAATGGGGAAAATATATTATTGTTTTTACCAGAAGCAATAGAACATCAACTATCTAGCAAGGCAAGATTTTTGCAGAATACCAGAGTTCTGTAAACTAAGTGACTACAGTAGCATAGCAAGGATTTATGTATACTCTACCATTAGCTCAGAATCAATGACCTGCACTATATTTTTGCCTTATAATAAATTATCATTACCACCCCTTAATCACTAACAATGATGGGATGAATACAAATAGTTTGAGATGACTGATTGATTCATAAGAAAATCAAATTTTTCATGAGCTTCACAAAAAAATTGCATTTGCCAAAATCTAAATTTTTCGTGACAGTATTTGCACAAATCCAAAAAATAATGACCTGCTTGACACCATTTTGCTTGACTTTGTTGAGAACTAAGAGGTAGATAAAAAATCATATTTACTTTTCTAAGGGCAGGTGCAGAGAGCCAAAGATTTTCTCATCCGAGAAAATCGGGTCTATTATACAAATTGCACTCTGATCAGAGTTTGCTCAGAGTGTGATCATAGTGTTATCTGATTCTCTTGGATGAGAAGATGGAGAAAAAAGTTCTCCATCTTCTCCATTGTATCTGTGTGCATAAATCGTTCTACTCTCACATGTCATCCGAGTGTAGTCCGATTTTTTCCAAGCACTCATTGACTTGAATAGCAAAGCATGATCAGACTGTTGGATCAAACGTACAGTATGCATACAGCAATTTTTCTCCTCGAACAGACTCTGTCCATGGAACAAAAATTGGATATGTGCTCGGCCCCATAGATTAACATTGCTCCAAGTATAATCCGATGTTTTATCAGATCAGACCTGGACAGCAAATGCGCTCGTCTCCATTTTCTTAGGCTCATCCTTCACCTGTTCTGGCATCACAGCATCCTGTATGGACATTTGGTCTTTGCTTCAGGGCCCTAGAGTTTGAATCTTTTGTCTTCCTCCATCTTCAAGCCTTTTCACTGCTGACTAGGCCCCACACGGTTATGTTGGGTATGAAGCAACGCACTTCATGTGACTGTCTAGGACAGTTGAGCATGTAGAACGCAGTGTGTATAATATTTTAATATTTTTTAACCCCTTGCACATTTTTTAGGTTTTCTGGTCTGGAGAGATCCCAGAACATAATAAACATATTTTGGAAGCACTTTCGATTGGTCGGTCTAAATTCAATTCAACGATTCGGACTGTTCAAACCTAAGTCATTTTTTATTGGCTCTTTTATACATATAATAAAATACTTGCCTATCCTGGGTTGAAATCTGAGCAAGGACCAGTGTGCCCTAATGGTTTTACGCTGAGTACTCCAGTTTCCTCTGACACTCCAAAAATATATTGATAGTCATTCTCATGCAGTGTCGCAGATAGTGAAATTACATTGTGAGCCCCATTGGTTCCAGGGACTGATGTATGGGATAAATATCCCTATATCGTGCTGTGAAATATGTTTGTGCCTTGCAACCAACAGAAAATGAAAAAAAGAGAAAAAGAAAAGATGCACAGTAAGTTTTTATGGTTTAAATGGTCATTCTGGTCATAGAAAAATAACTATAATCACACATCATTATCTACTTTTAAAAGGGAATTTGTCGTCAGAAAATGACCTATTATTTTTTGTGTTTTTATATGTCTTTTATATGACAATTTTTTTAACATATCACAATATGTATTAAAATCAAAATGAACAGTCTTGCAGTTTTCTCAGTGGCTACTGGAGCTCTAGACTCATGCATTCTGTCTTTTCAGGAAGAGTTTTCAGCAGACTCTTTCCCATCAGAGGCAAGATTACAATGACAGATAACATCTATCTATATATGCAGCTGATTTACACAGAATCCACCATTCACACAAGGTGACCCTTAAGGTGTGTGCACACGCTGCGGAATCTGCTGCGGATTGATCAGCGCGGATTTTCAAAATCCGGTTTATCTGCGGATTATCCTGCGGTTTTGCCCTGCGGTTTATCACCTCTACAATGGAGGAGATGGTAAACCGCTGCGGAATCCGCAGAAAGAATTGACATTCAATTCTTTCTGCGGTTTAGAAACCGCAGAAAATCTGCGCGGAAAATTCCACAGCATCTGCACTGCGGTTTCCATTTCCAATAGGGAATAATGGTACTGTACACCGCAGCAGAAACTGGTGCGGATCTGCAGGGCCAAATCCGCTGCGGAACCGCAGCAGAATCCGCAGCGTGTGAACACACCCTTACCTTCCAAATGACCTTTACACATGCTCATTAGATGTATTAATGCAAAACATAGGTCAGTCTATTGCTGCTAATGTACATGTGAATTTCCTTAAACAACAGGAAGTAGGAGTCTAAAAAAGGCCCAGCGGTCAGTGTGAAAATTGCTTAGTTTCTTATATTGATTTTTTAATAAAGATTGTGACTTAAAAAAGAATAACATTATTAAAGAACAGATTTAGCATAAAAAGCCCGAATTAATCAATAGGTCACTTACTGATGATACAATTCGCCTTTAAATCATGTTTGTAGCTCGGTGTCAGAGGCAGATGCCATCCTCAATGTCTATGTGTATTCACCACCACACACATACACATGGGCAATAGTGCTGGTAGTAATACTGTGGGAAACCATGCATAATCTGATAATGTCACTTTACCAATACTAAAAGCAATTGTGCTGTTATCTAGATCATATGTCACCTTGTGCACCGCAGACATATAAATAGCATCGATAGCACACGTGCCCGCACTGTTACAAATGGTATCTTGTCACAATTACATTTACCAGGAAAGCTGTGATTATCTGTGGTCTCAATATTGGATGATGGCGATCCGATCTGTCCATCTGCATTATTTATGCATAGGACATAGTTAAATGATATACTAGATTCATAGTCTCACGGCAGACACTGATGAGCATCTCGGACAGTAGATAAGCAACTCTGGATCATAGGATAATATTGGCAGTTTCAGTTTATTACAAAAACGGCAATATTCTACGGTTTACCGATTATGCACGTAATAATAAACTATTGCTTCATCATACTTTTATATTGATTTACAAGGTAGAAAGGTAATTACAGTTATTCAGAACATGTATATGTGTAATGATGTATTTATTAAAAGAAATGCCCATAATGGCCCATGCACAAAACACTAAATTCGGCTGAACCTGCCGAAATTGCCTCGATCGGCAAATGGTCTACTGTGTATGAGGGCCTCCCAATAAATGCTTTGCCTCCCCCCAAATTATATCTGGGCAGAGAAGAATCTGTCCTGCAGAATTTCCAAATGCCAATCCTTTTTTCTCTAGAAGATAAGCTGCTATTATAGGAATCTGGTGGAGGTTCTCTCATTGAAAACACAGAATCGGTCAGCCATGCTCTTCTACGTATGGTGAAGTCAGAGGAGATAGCTGACAGCTCAGTGACTATTCCTCCAAAAGCTATCTGATGTGCATGGGGGCTTTTAGCTCTCCTAAATCTATACTTATTCTGTCACTGGGTTTTCTGTTTTCATTCCATGTTAACCAATTCATTTGGTCCAGGAACTAGCTCAGCTACAGGAGCCATTTCTAACAACTATGGAGTTATCTAATAGTCTCAGAATCACCGACACGTCTCTCCACAACTTCTGTTCTACATAGCCTGGGAAAGGTATTTTGGAAAGTGGTCCTACAAATTAACTTATCACCACTTAGTGGTCAGCTTAGATATAACAAGGTCACTGATACATTAAAGCATGATATTAGTACTTTATGTTTGAAGCAGAGTCTCACACAACCTTGGGTTGCCAACCGTCGAGAAATTCCTGGACAGTCCGTAACAGTAGGGCACTTTTTTTACTTGTCCGTGGAAAAAAAATGATTTTAGTGATTTTTTGGATGCTGGAGGGATTTGTGCAAATTTTTATGACTTTATTTATCACTCTTTTACTGATCACAATGAATGGAGCTAATGTCTTCATATAGGAGTAATGGTCTGTTGACATGGATCACTTAAAATTTTAAGGATGTATTATGGTCTTCTAATGTGTTCGTAAAAAAAAGTTGGCTGTCCTTGATTTTTTGAGAACCTGCAAAAAAAAAAAATAAAAAACAAAGTTGGCTACGCTGACATAACCATCAATATGTGGATCAATCACTTTTTACTGCATTAAAAAATGATTCCAGGATTTACAATACAGAACTAAATAAATAGTGTGTAACCTAAGAATGGTTCATAACAATAACTGTACCAAAATGATAGCTTGTCAGACCAAGAAGATTGACCAAACCAAGTACAGGTCCTTGGTGCACTCTTGCAGCTTCCCATCTATTGTTTTCCATATTTCTTGACTCTCATCCGACTCCTATATAGCCAATGCCGTCTATCAAGGAAAAGGGGACAGAGATAGATACAAAAGAAGGAGATGAGAAGGCACACTGAACTGTTTGTCAACACCTATTTTGCACTGATTGCCTGTACTGTACTAGGTTTGAACATTCATTTTATGCTAATTGACTGCATTTAAAGGGAACCTGTCATCAGGATTTTGCTAAGTAAACTACAGACACTGTCAGGTTGGTGCCAGTACACTGATTAAAATAATACCTGGGGTGATGAAATATGTCTTCTGGTTGTCATTCAGTCTTTATTTGCAGTTTTCAATTAATGAGTTTCTCGTGCTCTGGGGCAGCCTGTGAGGGTGGCTTTATGTGGTGCTCTGCTTACATATTCATCTTTATGAATACCAAAAAGAGCAAATGAAGGAGCAAGATGAAAATTATATTAAAAATACAAAATGTATTATATATATTTAAAAAAAACACAACATGTAACATCACAATAATAAGAGTACCAAGGAATAGGGACAAAAAAGGTACAAAGAAGCCTGCAGGTACAGCCCCCAATGCTAGAATATAAATTTATATAGGATATGCACTATAATATACAAAGCATATATATTCACATGTATAGCTAGATATATTTATAGGAGGGCACAAAAATCATCAAATAGCAATCAATTTGTGTGGCCACTATAAGAGAATGTGCAAAAATTATCCAACTGAGCTCCACCATAACTGGATAACTGCATCCAAATTGTCCCTCACTAATATGCCATCAGACGCCTATAAAGTATAGAGGTAAATTACCTGCTGTCATGATGTAAGGAGGGGTGCGGCCTGTCTTGAAACAACTCGACGCACGTTTCACCGCCGCTATGCAGTTTCATCAGGAGGTAGTATAGCACGCATCTCTGTGGCTTTATATAGCTAAGATATTAGGTGAATATCCATCATGTGTGTCAGCGCGTGGCCGCCATGATGCGGCTTCATGAAGGGGACAGCGCTCAGTGTGCGCGTCATCCGGTCACATGCCCCGATCACATGAACGGTCAGGTAACCAGGACGATGCCACACAACTACAGAGCACTTTCCCATCACAGCGCCACAGCGCATGCGCGTCGTGCACAACCATGTATGGATGTAAATAGAGCGTAGATATCATTAAAAACAATAAACATTTGCATATTTGCATAGTAAGTAAGTGTCGACACCCATTTTGCACTGATTGCCTGTACTAGGTTTGAAAATTCATTTTATGCTAATTGACTGCATTTAAAGGGAACCTGTCATCAGGATTTTGCTAAGTAAACTACAGACACTGTCAGGTTGGTGTCAGTACACTGATTAAAATGATACCTGGGGTGATGAAATATGTCTTCTGGTTGTCATTCAGTCTTTATTTGCAGTTTTCAATTAATGAGTTTCTCTTGCTCTGGGGCGGCCTGTGGTGGTGGCTTTACATGGTGCTCTGCTTGCATATTCATCCTTATGGGCTTATGACAGGTAACTGATCCCTCAGTGACTTGCCCCCTATTTTAAATACTGGGCAGTGACCTGTCAGTTAAGCCCATAAGAATGAACATGAGAACAGAGCACCAAAAAAAGACCACAGGCCGCCCCAAAGCACCAGAATCTTATTAACTGAAAATAAAAATTAAACCACAATCACAAGACAACTTTAATCAACCAAGGTATCATTTTAATCAGTATAAAGTATAAAGGCGCCAACTTGACAGTGTCTGTCGTTTACTGAGCAAAATCTTGATGACAGGTTCGCTTTAAAGAGGTTTAGACCCCTGAATGTATTTAAAAAAATAAACACGCAAGGCTCAAAAAAAAAAAAAAAAAAGGAATCCCACTTAGGCTAGGGTCACAAGTGCGATTTTCTCTCATCTGAGAAAATCAGACCAATTATGCTAACCACACTGCGATCATAGTGTGATCCGATTTTCTCAAATGTAGAGAATAAAAAAAGTTTCTCCATCCTCAGTCTGTGAAAACTGGACCACACTCATCCAAGTGCAGTCTGATTTTTTAACTGAGGCCGTGTCACACATGCAAGAAACTCGGACGAGTCTCGCATCTTAATACCCGGCACTGCTGCCGACAATCGGATCGTAGCATGCGGCTGCTTAGAAATACATGCAGCTGCACGCTCCGCTCCCGAGTGTCGGCGGCAGTACCGGGTATTGAGATGAGAGACTTGTCCGAGTTTCTCGCATGTGTGATCTTGGCCTGACCCATAGACTTGTATGGCCAAGTGCATTGCAATTAATGGAGACAAATTGTGCCTGCAGTGATTTGTTTCCTCAGACCACTCAGGGGGAAGTAAAAAAATCAGACCTGTGCACAACTTCATTAAATAACATGAGGATGAGTGGTATCCATCAAGAAGACAGATCGCACTCGTCCTCTTTTTACGGTGGTAAGCATGAACCCTTACTGATTCCCTGTTGCTCCTCTTCTAGCTTGCCAAAGAGCCACTCCTGGTTTCCAATGTTTCTGTTCCAAATGAATAGGTTACAGTAATGTCCTATGTGTTACGGCTATGGTCAGTGATTGGCTGCAATGGTAATATGTCTGTACTGAAGGAACAGGATATATAGAGCAAGTCTCTATATCTCCTGTCACTGCTGCAGACAATCACTGACCAAAAGAGGAAGCAGCACATAGATTGGGTCTTGCCAATAAACAGTAAATGGGAAGTTTAAAGGTATCAATTATAAGGTTTCAAAGAAACTACAACTTTTCCTCATCAACTATTTTTATAGCAGAATCCACTTAATCCAAAATCCTTCCTATTCGTCACATTTCCAGTAGGTCTTCGTCAAATGATGCTGCAGCGATCACAGAAAAAAATATTATCAGGATTGTCTCTGAGAGACCAACCACACATAGAGCAGGTGCTGCTGGGCAATTAGCTTCCAATTGGGGTTTTTAATTTAATACTCATAAGAATAAATAGGATAAAAAAAACACATAAAAAATATGTCAACATGTTGCATGCCAGCTTTCACACTATTGTGCTGTACTTAAACAATATGTCAAAACTTGATCATTTATGGAACTACTGGTCAGTATTTTACCTCAGTATTTGTAAGTCATATCAAGGAGTGGGACAATTAGGCCGGGATCACACATGCGAGAAACTAGGACGAGTCTCGCATGTTAATACCCGGCACTGCCTCTGGCACTCGGGAGCGGAGCGTGCGGCTGCATGTATTGCAATGCGTCCGCACGCTCCGATATTAACATGCGAGACTCGTCCGAGTTTCTCGCATGTGTGATCCCGGCCTAAAGCTGGAGTCACACATAGCGACTTACCAGCGATCCCGACAACGATATCAACGTGTCAGGATCGCTGGTAAGTCGCTGTGCTGATCGCTGGTGAGCTGTCACACAGACAGCTTCACCAGCGATCAGCACAGCGACGCCGAGCGCGCGGTGTCGCTGTGTTCGTTAGCGCTGATGCCATCCCTGTAAAAAAATAGAATTAAAATAAAAAATATTGTTATTCTCACCTTCCGACATCCCGCGCAGCCTTCCCGCCTCTCTCCACACTCCCGGTCCCAGTGACCGCGAGAATGTCACGGTCTTGCGGGAGCACGACGTCTCGCGGTCATTCGTGCAAAGGATTACTGGGACCGGGAGCGTGGAGAGAGGCGGGATGGCTGCGCGGGAAGTCGGAAGGTGAGAATAACAATATTTTTTTTATTATTTTTTACAGCTGATCGCTGGTCTCCCGCCTGTCACACGCAGCGATGCGTGGTGGCCAGCGGGAGACAAGCGACGAAAAAAAAGTCCAGAGGTTTCTTGCAGCGATCAGCGATACCGACAGGGGGGCCGATCGCTGTCACACACAACGATCTCGCTGGTGAGATCGCTGTTGTGTCACAAAAGTTGTGACTCAGCAGCGATCTTGCTAGCGAGATTGCTATGTGTGACTCCAGCTTTAGAGGAAAAGCATAATAGAAATATGTCACCACTTCTGCATTTATCACCCACTCCTGGTTTTGGCTTACAAATACTGAGGTAAAAAAGTGATCAAATATTAATAGTGGAACTATGGCCTTATTAAGACGTTAAGTATTTGGTCAGTATTTTACATCAGTATTTATATGCTAAAACCAAGAGTGGAACAATCACATAAAAAATATGAGGGTATGTGCAGATGATCTGGAACTCGCAACGATTTGGATGCAGCACATTATTGCTGCATCCAAAGCACTGCCGTCTATTGAACACAGGTGAATCCGCATGTGTTCACTGAATGGTGTGCAATACATTCTATGGGTGAAATTTCTCTTGTGGAGACTAGTCTCTCCACAAAAGAAATAGACATTCTGCGGTCTGGAGAGATGCACCACATGTTTGTCTCTGTGGGTGGGCTGCGAGCATCTCTGGATGCATAGTGGGCATGGGATTTCTTGAAATCCCATCTGCTATGTTGTAACATCTGGAAATTCCGGGTTGGACACGGCACAAGTACGCTGCGTTAAACCCGCAGTGATTACTGATTGTCTGCACATGGCCTAATATAAACACATGCACCACTTCTGAATTTTTCACCCACTCCTGGTATTAACTAAAAAATACGGAGGCAAAAAACTCACCACCTACTCAATGTTTGAATGTGGCCTTAGGCCACATGCACATAACCAGTATTTAGTCAGTATTTTACCTCAGTATTTGTAAGTCATAACCAGGAAAGGGATAATCAGTGGAAAAGTAGAATTGAAACAAGTAACCACTTCAATATTTTTCACCCACTCCTGGTTTTAGCTAAAAAATACTGAGGCAAAAAAGTGACCAAATACTCAACGTTTGATTGTATCCTTAGGACACGTGAACACGTTCAGTATTTGGACAGTATTTTACCTCAATATTTGTAACCCAAAATCAAGAGTGGGTGAAAAATGCAGAAGTGGTGATGTGTTCCTATTACCGTATATACTCGTGTATAAGCCAAGATTTTCAGCCCATTTTTCTGGGCTGAAAGTCCCCCTCTCAGCTTATATGCGAGTCATATACCGGGGGGGTGTCAGAGACCATACTCACCTCTCCTGGCACTTCTCTGCAGCCCCTGCGTCTCCCTCTGCCATCAGCTTCCTGCATTCAGTGGTCATGTGGTACCGCTCATTAAACTCATGATTTATAAGTTTAATGAGTGGTACCACGTGACCAGCTGAATGCAGGAAGCAGACGACAGAGGGAGAAGCAGGGGCTGCCTCTGCAGAGAAGACCTTGTGCTAGGAGGGGTGAGTATGACGGGGCCGAGTGATATTCACCTGTCACCGTTCCAAGCCGTGCACCGCTGTATCTCCGGGTCCTCCTACTCTGATGGCAGAGGGTGCATTGACAAATTACCGCGGGAGCCCACACATTTTTTTACAACGAATTAACCCCTTAAATTAACACCTACACCTCCCAAATTTTACACATCAACCCTCATCTAATTACTAATGAAAGACATACAAAAAAAAACATGAAATGAAATGATTTACTGTATGTAAACCATGTGTCATTTCATGTCGGCTTGGGGAATGATTTCACAAAAGCCAGCAATTGAATTAGCGGCTATTCTGCTATGAAGAACTCTGTGAAATATATATATATATATATATATATATATATATATATATATATATATGTGTGTGTATCTCAATAACATGTGTATATATATATGTATTCTATGTGTCTATATCTATTCTTTCTTTTGTGTTATAAAACCTGTCATAGGGCTCCATTATATGTCCATTTTGCAAGCCGGCGAGAAAATCTCAGCATACGGATTGCATACGGATTACATACGGATGCTTATATGCGCAAAATACGCGACCACACCTTGCTTACGGATGACATACGGAGCACTATTTAGGGGTCATTCATCCGTATTACGCCTGTAAACTACGGACCGTATTCTGCGTCGGTTAGTGTGACCCCGGCCTAAGGCTGGTTTCACACTAGCGTTTTTAAGCGCTGCGCCTTGTGCGTTGTTATGCGCTTGCGCATGTCTCCCCTATCTTTAACATGTGTGCGCAATGTTTAGCGCATGTCAGCGTCCATCAGCGATTCGCGTGCGCAGCGTTTTTTCAAGGTATGCGCCCGGTCTCGCCATAATGCACAAAAACATAACATTAAAACCTATGGGAGCGCTGACAATTGCATTGCTCAACGCACATCTGCGCTTATCACAAGATGCCTTTTTGGAGTAAACAATGTCTAGACACTTGCAAAATCCACCTTTCACCACCTCATCAACAGTTTCCAATTTTAGATTAATTGCTGTGGCAAGGATGCGCCATCGGGACACCAGAATACCAAAAGCACACTCGACAGTTCTTCTTGCCCTGGTCAGCCTATAATTAAATATTTTTTTTTCGTGGTCCAAGTCACGGCTGGAGTATGGTTTCAGGAGGTTCTGGCACATCTGGAATGCTTCATCGCCAACCATTACAAAGGGCTGCGGTGGAGCTTCGGTGTGGGGAAGAGGACGTGGCATGGGGAAATTAAATCGGTTTCCATACAACCTGCAGCCCATGTCTGAGTTCTTAATGGCCTGTGAGTCATTCCCACGGCCAAAAGCACCAATGTTCACTGCCACAAACTTACATTCAGCATCAGAAATGGCCATGAGTACTGTAGAGAAGTACTTTTTGTAATTATAGTACTCCGAGCCAGTTCTTTTGGGTTTGATTATCCGGATGTGATTGCCATCCACAGCTCCCAAACAGTTTGGAAAACTGCAAGTTGCCCAAAATTTGTCCAAAATTTCTATCCACTTTTCTACAGTGGGTAGGGGCATATATTCAGGACAAAGAACGTTCCACAAAGCCCGGCAGGTGTCAACAACAATACCCGACAAGGTGGAGATTCCGATCCGGAACTGAAAGTGTAGTGAAGATAGGGTCTCTCCAGTTGCCAGGAATCTGATAAGCAGACAAAAAAACAAAGGTGTCAATTTATATACATAAAAGAAAAAAAATATTTTTACATTTCCGACCAAGAAATATGCATGCTATGGAAGATTTCATGGCAGAACCATAAGAAGGCAGGCATTGTTTTGTCAATATCATTACATACCGTAGAGTCACCAGTAGCCATTCCTCAGGAGAAATAGCATTACGGAG
This sequence comes from Dendrobates tinctorius, assembly GCF_039654945.1. Lineage (NCBI taxonomy): Eukaryota > Metazoa > Chordata > Amphibia > Anura > Dendrobatidae > Dendrobates > Dendrobates tinctorius. Next base: position 16,111,292 of record NW_027361671.1, on the reverse strand, counting down.
ATGTGTGTCCTGTCTCCGGATGGCATCTTGGACACGTCCAAGCAAATACATAAAGGTTTGTTGGGACATCCGTGTATAGTCCATAAATTTCTCCGGGTTTGCCTGGAGCTCACTGTAGAGGGTGTGGTACGCTCCACGGCTCTCACGGAGTTCAACAATTGGATGTATCCATAAACGCCGATGCTGATGTCTTCTCTGTCTCTCTCTCTCCCTTTGTTTGTGGCAAGCTACTGCATAAGCCTGAGCCATCCTGATGTCCAAATCCAAGTTGAATTGAAAAGTCTTCCATCTCAGATCCATGTTGTCAAGCTAAAAAAGCAAGCTATGTGAACACTGTAGCTGAAAAAAGGGTCTATTTAAAGAATTCCCATATACACACCCACTGCTGTCCAATTGGTGTAGTCTGATGCAATAATTTTTCATGGAGTTCCATCTGGTGATTAGTGCCTTCATGCGCAAAATAAACGCAAACGATTGGAAAACGCTTAACGCATACACACGCTGCGTTTTTATCACTTTATGCGCACAATTATGCGAAAATAATAAGCAGCGTTTGTAAGCGTTAGTAAGCGATTTTGTCACGCGTTTCATGTGCGCAACAAACGCTGCGCAGAAAAACGCTAGTGTGAAACCAGCCTAAGACTGCATTCCCACGATGAGCTTTTGATGCTGCAGAATTTCTGCCCCATTGATGCACTTATTAGGTTACTTGTGTTTATTTCATTGCATTTTTGTGTGGGTTTTTTGAACATGCACTTTTAATCGCTTTTTTTGCCAATTGGTGTATGATGTTTTAAATAAAGCTGCATTGTTTTTGATACTTCCTGGTGCTTGGCGTTGACAAAACTTTATTGATATACTTAGCTGCAGATTACATGTGTTTTTGATATGTCTCCACTGCTGAAACACATTAAAAACACATGTGCAATATTTTAATTGCGGATTTTCTGCATCTGTGGGGCGCTTTCTTCAGGGCCTGTTGAGCCCCATTCCTTCCCGGAGTAGCGAGACTTCAGGACAGCCGCCTCAGCGACCTCTACAAGGCCACGCTCATGAAACCAGCAGTCCCTGGAAGGCTAAGTGGCATTATAATTTTGTTAAGATTGTTGAGTCCCTGCGTGGACTGTTTGTTTTTGTCCTTTAATTTTATGTTTGTTCAGCCAAGCCCAGTGGCTACAGTTAGATAAAAGTTATTCCGCAAACCACCATTCGTCTAGTGTCTCGTCACTGCATCCTGCGAACCTGCTCCACCCCTACACATCTAGTGCAAGTCTGTGGGAAAAATCTGAACCGAAAACTCAGTGTACCCGCAAGAGAAATTAACATGTTGTAGATGTGAAACATGCACTGTAGGTCAGCTTTTGCTGATTAAAAAACAAGCACAGTGGGCAGGAGATTTCTTGAAATCCCAACCACTTTTCTGGAACTATAAGGCCTCATACCCATTGGCGATTAAAAAAACGGTCCGATTTCTGGACTGTAAAAAAGGGTGTTATGCGAGTGTCATGCGATTTTTAATCTTTCCATCCGTTTTCTATCCGTTTTACATCCGTTTTTTTTTCCAACCAACTCATTTTCTACAGTCATTTACAGGACCATTTACAGTGTTCTATACCACAGAATGGTAATGTATCCGTTTAAAACGGATGGAAAATGGATGGTCTGTTTTTGGTCCGTTTTTTTAATCGCACCCATTGACTTGTATTGGCGAAAATCGCTGCAAATCGCAGCATGCTGCTATTTTTTTCTCAGACCGATTTTGGATGAAAAAAAAAAAAAAAAATCGCAAGTGAGATGTCACCCATTCACTAACATTGGTCAGAGTGCAATGCTATTTAAAATCGGATTGCAATCGTCCGATTTTATCGCCAGTGAGTATGAGGCCTAAAATGTGTTCTTTGCACTGCAAAAATTTGCAAAGTCAAAAACTCCCCTTACTTAACACTGAAGCTAGCCAAACAGGCTGGGTGTGCATGCTTACTTTATTGAGTAGGGGGGACATAATTAGGGGGCAGTAGACTGCTTCCCAGGGAAACATGAAAACTGGCATTGTCTGGCTGCTGAAGACAGTGCATTGAACAGATTCCTATCTGATGTGTATGCCAGGATTAGTAAAGGAAATGTTTGTGCACATCTGATATTAACATAGAAAATATTAGGTAAAACCAAAGGGATACATTTAATAAATTTATATTTATTTATCCATACAATTTTCTTTTTTGACCATTTGAAATATAAGAGTGAAATGTCCATTTTGGAGGTTTGAGGATAATATTCAATAAGGGGAATATGGATATTTAGTAAGTGAACAAATGTTTTCTTTCTCTTAAAGACTAATCATATTGCCATTGTTCCAAGTGAACTCAACCCTGTGCACCTCAGAAATCCAGAACCCCTGTCCTAATGACGAATTTTCCATTAGTAAATCCCATTTACACAATATGATAAACATAAATCTATAGATTTTTTAACGTGTTCTCATGGTTTTTCGATATTACAAATTTTCCATTAGGCTGTGTTCAGGCAATGCGTTGCTGCAGTGTTTTTCCTTCCATGTTTTTAAAAAACATTGTAAAATCACCATGTTTTTACACAGTTTTTGGAAAAATAAGTCAGAAAACACCAAAAAATGAATGGTGTTTGCTGCCAAGGCTATGTTCACATGTTAATAATAATAATCTTTATTTTTATATAGCGCTAACATATTCCGCAGCGCTTTACAGTTTGCACACATTATCATCACTGTCCCCGATGGGGCTCACAAGACTAAATTCCCTATCAGTATGTCTTTGGAACGTGGGATGAAACCGGAATACCCAGAGGAAACCCACGCAAACACAGGGAGAACATACAAACTCCTTGCAGATGTGGTCCTTGGTGGGATTCGAACCCAGGACTCCAGCGCTGCAAGGCTACACTGAGTTTTGCTGGCCCAGTTGTGCTTCTTGCTGCAGCTTTTTTATGCAAATTTTTTGTTGGGTTATTTGCAGTATTAGCAAAAGCTGTAAGATTTCATAAGATTTCAGAAATCTCATGCACACACATTGTTTCATTGTTTTTTTTTTTCCTGACTGAATTGGAAAACTGATGGGTTTTTGAAAACTGCAGCATGTCACTTCTCTCTGGGTTTTTGCAGAGCTTTTTCACCCATAGAAAGTTTTGTGAATGTGCAAAAATGGAGCAAAAAATGCAGGTATCAGGTCTTGCTGAGTTTTTGGTGCAGAAAACACAGGAAGTTGCATCATGCTTTTTGGGGGATACATAACAGATATGCAGCAAAACAATGCAACAAAATCTGCTTTTTGTAAGCAGCTTCTTTACTGCCGAGAGCAGGTTTTACCTGTAGAAAAAACGTTTTTGGTAAGTTTTTGACGCTGCATATTTTATCTGCATCAAAAATGCAGCGTCTTTGGCTATGTGCACACATAGTTGAAGGAGCTGCGGATTTTTCCGCGCGGCTTAGGAAAGATCCGTAGGTAAATCCGCAGGTCAAAAGACCTGCGGTTTATCTGTGGATTATCCTGCGGTTTAGCCCTGTGGTTTCACACCTCTACAATGGAGAAGGTGTGAAACCGCTGCGGATTCCGCACAAAGAATTGACATGCTGCGGATTTGAACCCGCAGCAAATCCATGCGGAAAAATCAGCAGCATGTGCACAGCGTTTTTTGTTTTACCATTGAAAACAATGGTTCTAAATCTGCTGCGGATCCGCAGCAGAATCCGCAACGTGTGCACATAGTCTTTACAGTTCCAGCAAAGTGGATGGAATTTATAAAAATTTCATGCCCACTGTGCATTTTTTCATTGCAGCATAAACTGACCTGCGGTATATGTGTCAGATCTGTAACATGTCAATTTCTCTTGCAGGTACACTGAGTTTATGTGCAGATTTTCCCCACAGACTTACATTGGATGAGGAAAATCGGTAGGTAAAAAAATGCACATGCGCTGCGGAAATGCTTTAAGGCTATGTGCACACGTCTAATTCCAGCGTTTTTCCCGCATTTTAACTAGTGTTTTGCAAGCATAATTAGCTTGCAGAATGCTAGGGTTTTCCAAGCAATCTGTAGCATCTCTTGGAAAACTGATTGACATAGTGTTTGACTAATGTGACCAACTTTTTACTATTGAGGCCGCCTATGCAGCATCAGTAGTAAAAAGATAGAGTTAAAAATAATAAAAAATAAAAAATTGAGTTATTCTCACCTTCCGGCGTCCCACACAGCATTCCCGATCCTCGCGATGCTCCCAGCAAGTCCCGTTCCCAGAGATGTCTTGCAAAAATGACCTTTGATGACGTAGCGGTCTCACAATACTGTAGCAGTCTCGTGAGACTGCTACGTCACCAAAGGTCATTGTTGCAAGGCATCGCTGGGAACGGGACTTGATGGGAGCATCGCTGAGGCCTGTGGACGCTGCGAGGGACGCCGGAAGGTGAAAATAACACCATTTTTTATTTTACTTTTTTTTTACAGGGATATGGTACCCAGGACCTGGAGGAGAATCTCCTCTCCTCCAGACCATGGGTACCATCCATACATTTTCCGCTTACTTTGCGCATGGTGGACATAGCCACATGCAGAAAGCAAGCGGAACAATGCATTCCTATGTGTGTGGAATTCCCGCGATTCCGCACAAAGAAAGAGCATGCTGCGTATTTTTCCGCTATGCGATTTTGCTGTGGAAAAATACGTAAAATTAGCACAGCATGTGCGGAATGCCATTAAATACAATGGCTTGCTTATTTTATGCGTTTTCGCAGTGTTTACGCCGAGTTTCTGTGGCGAGAAAACACAGCAAAATCGCATAAAATACGCAGGAATTCCGGACGTATGCACATAGCCTTTAAATGCATTTAATTCGCACATGACTGTATCAATAAAGTTTGGTCAAAGCCAAATACCAGGAGGTATCAAAAACAAAGCAGCTTTATTTAAAGCATGACACATTTTAAAAAGACAAAAAAGGCAGCGTCAAAAACACGATAAAAACACATGTAATAACACAATGAAAAAACGCATGTAAGAAAATGCACCCAAAAGCAAACTCAGATGAGAAAATGACATGTTGCAGATTTGAAACACGCACCACTTGTCATTTTATGCTGATTAAAGAGAAGCCCAGTGGGCAGGAGATTTGTAGACATTCCATACACTTTGCTGGAAATGTAAGACACTGTTTTTGCTGGAATATGTTTGGTGCAACAACTCCATTCCTGTCTGTGAGTGTTAAGTTGCTAGATTTTTATGCTATTTACAAAGCTAGAACAAAACAAAATCCCAGATGCTCACACAGGGAAAGCATGTGACTATGTCTCCTTTTTTCCTGTGTTTGTGTATGAGAGAAGCAGCCTGTGTAGATGCTGCACAGATAGACACACAAATGATTTATTCCTGATCTATTAAGTTTATTATATATTGTTCCTGATTCTTCCTGAATAAAGAAGCTCTGTTGTCAGATGCTTGGAGAGTATCCTGAATAATCTGCTGCCAACAGGTTATGGGCCCAGAGTACCACAGAACCCCAGAGTAACACAGCAACAGATGCCCAAAGCAAAAGCAGCACAGAGCAACAGAGAAGATGTCCACTAGCAGCAATCCTGTCAAGTTCTCAGAGCCAAGCCTCACTAACCAGAACTACCAGTCCTGGAAATTCAAGGTGAAAATGCTGCTCATAAGAGATGGTATGTGGAAATAAACTCAGAAACAAGTGTCTCATCTGTTACCAGATGATTGGCTAGAGAGGGATCAGAAAGCACAAAGCACAATCTCCCTCAGTGTAGATGATAATCAGATTGTGCATATATGCAATTGTGCAACTGGAAAGGAGATGTGTGATGTGTTACAGAAAGTGCATGAAAGATCTAATCTCATCAATAAGCTTTATCTCATGAGAAAGCTGTATCAGTCTAAAGGGTGTTTTACACATAGCGATATCGCTAGCGCCACCGATTTTGTGATGCAGCAGCGATATTGCTAGCGATATCACTATGTGTGATACTTACCTCCGATCGGCTCCCCCACCGTCTGTCGCTGATTGCACTGATTGCAAGATCGGGCAGCTCCATTTCTTGTCGGGCGCTTCCTGTGGTGCCGACGAGCGACGCGTGGACGCGGGCGGGAGGACGTCAGGATCGCCGCATCTGAAAGGTAAGTAACGACTGCTGCTGCGTCGCTATGTCGCTGTGAGATCAGCCTGTGTGGCAGCTCACTAGCAACCATTTAGCGATGCACCAGCGATCCTGACCGGGTCGTATCGTGGTCGGGAACGCTGGTGCATCGCTAAATGTAAAGGGGCCTTAAGCTAAGAGATGGACAGAATATGCAGGACTATATAAGAAACACTCTAGAGATTGTGGAGCATCTCATGGGTAGTGGAGAATAAATTAAAGATTTTCATGTTGCTGCACTTCTATTAAGTGGTCATCCAGAAAGTTATGTGCAAATAAAGTCCGTGGAGCCTCATTTAAGAGTCTCAAACATGGGATTAGCCAGATCTTCCTCCAGGGGTGGCTCCTTTTGGAAACCAACATTACCACCATATTAAGTGGCCCTTTAAGTCAATATCCAGCTCTTTACGAGTTTACAGATATGACAATGACAAGGGAAATACCAAGGCCAGGTATCCATCCACAGACAGCTGTTTCAGGGTGTTGCCCCTCATCAGTGTGGAGTAGGATTCTGGCTAGGTGGGAGCAATGCCTAGTAGACCAACATCACGAAACAATCACTGACCTCAGGGAGACCAGTCAAAGAAAACACTGCGGCAGCTGGCAAAGGCACTCAATCACAGTGAAATCCTAGGTGCAATGCTCCCTGGGAAATACGAATATGCAAATAAAGTCTGTGGAGCCTCATTTAAGAGTCTCAAACATGGGATTAGCCAGATCTTCCTTCAGGAAAGGACCCAGCCAAGGGGTGGCTCCTTTCGGAAACCACCATTACCACCATATTAAGTGTCCCTTTAAGTCAATATCCAGCTCTTTACGAGTTTACAGATATGACAAGGGAAATACCAAGGCCAGGTATCCATCCACAGACAGCTGTTTCGAGGTGTTGCCCCTCATCAGTGTGGAGTAGGATTCTGGCTAGGTGGGAGCGATTGGTCAGTGATTGTTTTGTGATCCTGAAAGTTATGACACACTCGTGACTGCACTAGATGCACGGCCAGATGATAAGCTGACACTAGAGTATGTTAAAGGCAAACTTGTAGATAAATTCAAGAGAAAAGCACAGCATGTAAGCAGCAGTAATGAATCCAGAGCAGAAACAGCATTAAAGACACAGGATTTCCCTAAATATAAGAGCAGTCATAGAGAAACTTGTGAATGTTTTGTCTGTAAAAAGACCGGACACCTTAAAGCAGGCTGCTGAATTGGAAGGCAAGAATGAGTCAGCTTAAAAAGCTGAACAGTCATAAAATGGTTAAAACAGCTGTAAAGGGAGATTCTGCATGTGCAAGATTCTGCTGCATTTAATGCCAGTACAGGCCCATCTGCAAACATATATGGTGTGTAGATTCTGGTGCAAAAAGTCATATAGCAAATAACAAGGATTTCTTGACTGACCTTAATGAAAGCAAGTCAGAAAAGGTATTCTTAGCTAATGGTCACTATATGACTTCAGAAGGAGTAGGAGATAGCTACCTCCACTGTCCTGTTATGAAGAGGTCACTGAGGAGGATGGCAGGAATAGGCTAGAGCACCAGAAAGGTTGGTCACTTAGCAGATTGCAGACCCCTAGTCCTAACAACACAACTAACAGTGACCGTGGAGCGTACCTACGATGCCCTAGACGCCTCGGCACAGCTAGAGAGCTAACTAAGCCTAAAGCCAGAAAAGTGAAATCTAAACTGCCCCGGAGCAGCACCCCAAAGGAATAGATAGCCCCCAAACATATATTGTCAGTGAGACAAGATGAAACACAAATGCAGGCAGAAAATAGACTGAGCAAATGATGGGGCCCAAACTGACTAGATAAGATAGGAAAGGAAAGACACTGTCTGCAATCACGCAAAACCCTGAAAAATCCAACACGTCTGATAAACAAAAAACACAGAGGTCTCATGACTAGTGTTGAGCATTCCGTTACCGCAAATATTGGGTATCGGACAAAATTCGCGGTATCGGAATTCCGATAATGAGTTCCAATACTTTTAGGATATCGAATACCAGAATCGGAAGTTCCCATAATGCTATGAGCCAGTTTGATTTGATTCAGCCAATGACAATCCTCAGAAGTGTGGGCACATCCTGGTAGGCATGTTAACTAATGGCATGGCTGTGATTGGCTGCTGAAATGATGTCATGATGCACTATAAAAGCCGCCGCCGCCATTTCTGGTTTACTCTGCTGTGAATTCAGTTAGGGACAGGCTGCTGTTCAAGACTCTGAGGGACAGTTAGAGATAGCGATTTTCCAAATAACATTGTGCTTTACCCAGGCTACATTATCAATCAGTGTAGCTTTCTTTTGCCTTGCAGCAGCGCTGTTCACAGATGTCTGCAAGGTCTGTGTGAGTGCAGCCCATGCTGTTTAGTGTGTCCTGCACCTACGTCTGGTTGTAGGCTGCTCAGCGTGCTTCACTGCCTCATAGATATTTTTCTTTTAATGCAGCTCATTTTTCATTAATTCTCCTATTAGTGTGCATCCATTCATATCCATCTACATTGGTTGGTTGCAAACACTACATAGGAGTAGATAGAGGAGCCTTTTTTCTGGCTTGTGCCCTGCAGTCGCAGCCAGATTAGTATTACCCTATTTTTTGAAGCCTCATCTTTTGCATTGTAGGTTACCTTCCTGCATTGTAATAGCTCCAAACAATTTGTGATACTATCGCTTTCAAATCTTTGGTCACGTCCTTTTTGTTTTTTTGAAAAAAAAAAAAAAAATAAAGTTCACCAAACACTCCACTTGACAGTTGTGTAGGCCACATTAGCTCATATTAAAGTGTAGTCCACACACTTTATAAAATTAGTGTTTATTATACCTGTTAGCAGCTGTTCAGGAATAAGCACACTAAGCCCCCCCTTTGTACTTTTCTGCCTATCTTTATCAGTCTACCAAGATGAAGAAGGCAGGGAGAAAGGCACGTGGTCGTGGGCATGGAGTTGCAGCAGGGAGAAGACGTGGTGATTCAGCAGGGAGAGGACGTGGGGATTCTGTGCCTGCTGCGGGCAGCAGTGAGCCAGCATCCCCCAGTTTTACCAGGCAACAGTCCTTTATGCGCAGCTTTGTAGGACCTCGCCGTACCCCACTGCTGCGTGACAAACAAATTGCAGCCGTTGTCGGATGGATGGCAGCTAGCGCATCGACTTCAATAAGTTTCACATCCTCTCAGGGCCAGAGCACTGAAGAGCAACCATCTGTCTATTCACCACCTGCCAAAGTGCCTAGGCAGTCAGAGAGCCCTGTACAGGAGCCATCACAGACTCTACTTCTGTTCTCTGAATCTGTTGGCTTGGAAAGACAGGGCCAGCCAAGCAGCATTCAAGAATGTGAAGAAGAGGGAGTATGCAGTGATGCGCAACTGTTTTGTCCCCCTGAATCTGAAGAGGCGGGTGAGCCAGTGCCTATGGTCAGCACACCTCAGTATGCATCAGATGATGAGACTCAGGTGCCACTTTCTGGTACGTACGATGCTGGCAAGACTACCCAGGAGAAGCAGGTGTTTGAAGAGGGGAGTGTAGATGATGAGGTCCTTGACGCATCATGGTGTGAGGAACAGGAAGGTGGTGGGAGCAGCTCTGAGGAAGAGATTCCCCGAACGGCCAAAACAGGAGGGAGAGGGAGGGGGCAGACTTGGTTGCCTGTAGCCTCCACTTCGGCACCCGTTAGGAGCATTCCTCTTCTAAAAGCCAAAACGGGCGCTCCCAAGACTTGCAGTGTGTGGTCCTTTTTTGACACAGCTGCAGATGACATTTGCTTTGTCAAATGCAAGCTGTGTCATCAGAAAGTCAAAAGAGGGAAAAGTGTCAGCAACCTCAATACCACAAATATGTGGAAACATGTGCGGACCAAGCACGTGGTGGAGTTACAAAGACACACTGAAGACGTAGGCAAACCTACAGCACCACCTACCACCTCTTCAGCTCGTGTTGTAGCCTCTTCCTCCAGCTCACACACAGCTGGTTCGGCTTCCTCACAGGATCGCCATGGAAGAACCTCTGGCACTGTTGTCCAGAGACCCAGTGACATTCCAACCACAGCACCATGTTCCCGTTCATCCTCACACTCCCGGGCCACTGTACAGCCATCGGTAGCACAGGCATGGGAGAAAAGGCGGCCATACTCGGCAAACCATCCCCGAGCACTGACTCTGAATGCTGGCATTGCAAAATTACTGGCCCTTGATATGCTCTCATTCAGGCTGGTGGAGACTGACACCTTCCGGAACTTCATGGCATTGGCAGTCCCACAATACACCATGCCCAGCCGCTTTTACTTCAGCAGGCAAGCCGTTCCTGCCCTACAAAAGCATGTGGAGGGAAAAATTAAACATGCGCTACTAAACGCCATCAGTAGCAAGGTCCACCTGACCACCGATGCGTGGACCAGCACCCATGGACAGGGATGATACCTTTCTCTCACTGCCCATTGGGTCAATGTTGTGGAGCCGGGTACAGATCTTGATAGTGGCACTGTGCGTGTTCTGCCAACTCCATGAATTGCAGGAATCCAGTCTGTACACATTGACTCCTCCTCATACTCCTGTTCCTCAGAATCAGCGCTGCAGGAACCTGTTACGACCGATATGAGCACAGCCGTGGCCAAACGTCAACAGGCCGTACTGAAATTAACTTCTTTGAGGAATCGAAGCCACACAGCGCAGGAGCTCTGGAATGCCATCAAGCAGGAGAGAGACGTGTGGTTTGTGCCAGCTAATCTCCAGCCAGGCTTGGTAGTGTGTGACAATGGCCGAAATCTGGTGGCAGCTCTGGGCCTAGGCAACCTCACTCACATCCCATGTCTGGCACATGTGCTCAACTTGGTTGTGCAGAGCTTTCTGAGGGACTATTCGGATCTTGATGCACTGCTGCACAAGGTCCGCATAGAGGGCGCTTACTTGCGGCATTCCAGCACGGCAAGATCGCACATTGCAACGCTGCAGCGCCGATTCTGCCTTCCGGAACATCGCATCATATGTGACCTACCCACCAGGTGGAATTCAACTTTACATATGTTGGAGCCGTTGTGTGAGCAGCAGGCAGCAGTAATGGATTACCAGCTGCATCAGGCGCAAACAAGTCGCACTGTGCGTCGGTCACACTTCAGCACCACTGAGTGGGCCTTTATGAAGGACATCTACCACATTTTGCGTGCCTTCGATGATTCCATGGAGATGGCGAGAGCAGATGATGCACTAGTCAGCATGACTGTCCCCCTTATCTGCCTGCTTCAAAAAACACTGCAAGCACTAAGGGAAGAGGTTTTGGAAGAGGTGGAGGATGAGGAGTCACAAATGCCATCTGCTTCTGGACAGTATGCGCTACGTGGTTCCTCACAAAGGCCTAGGCAGGGGACACTTTGTGAGGAGGATGAGGATGAGTCAATGGAGGAGGAAGTCATCTCTCCAGAGGAGGGATGTACACAATGCTCTAGTCAGTATGTACAGCGAGGGTGGGGTGATGCAGAGCAGGCAGAGATGACGCCTCAAGCAGGGGACAGCGTTTCTTGGGCAGTAGGGAGTCTGCAGCATATGGTTGATTTCATGCTGCAGTGCCTGATAAACGACCGCCGCATCGGGGAATGTGGACAGAGCAGAAGACATTGCCGGACACACATCAGGGGATCAACTGACGATACAGAATCCCAGTAACACAGGAACAAGTGTTGATTGTGCAGACCGCACTTTTGAGCAGCAACTGGCGGTGTTGGAGAACATGGTAAATACTAGAGACACTGGAGCCAGAGGCCTAATTGGAGCACGGTTAAAATCAGTAGTAGTCTACAACCGATATTAAACTTGATGAAATTAGGCCTCAGCCTACACCCTGATTGACCCTGGGCTCCAACATCGCCAGTTGCTGCTCAGAAGAGTCTTTGGCACGGGTACTCCCTCCTGCCCATCCTGGTTCCAGCACGGCTGCTGTTTCCGGGTAGTGTCAACGTCACTTTGCCACCAAAATGTTGTCCGGTCGTGTTGCGGTCGGGTTAGCCGAGTCTATGGTGCCTGCAGTTTAAGTGCTTCTTATGTGGACTGCGGGTTCTGGTAATAAAAGCTAGTTCCGTAGTGCCAATAGGACAAGCACCCCCTGTAAGGACTGTGGGTTTCGGTAACTGCGGCCGGCTCGCGGCCTTGCAACTTTGTTTTTCATGGGTACCTTCTGCTACCCATCTGGGTTCCAGCACCGTCAGCTGGTTCTCGGCTGTCTTTGGCACGGGTACTCCCTCCTGCCCAGCCTAGTTCCAGCACGCCTGCTGTTTCCGGGTAGTGTCAACGTCACTTTGCCACCAAAACGTTGTCCTGTCATGTTGCGGTCGGGTTAGCCGAGTCTATGGTGCCTGCAGTTTATGGACTTCCTATGTGGGCTGTGGGATCTGGCAACAAAGGCTGGTTCCGTAGTGCCAATAGAACAAGCACCCCCTGTAGGACTGTGGGTTTCGGTAACTGCGGCCGGCTCGTGGCCTTGCAACTTTGTTTTTCAGGGATACTTTCTGCTACCCCTCCGGGTTCCAGTACCATTAGCTGGTTCTCGGCAGTGCCTTTGGCTTGGGTGCCTCCTTCTCGGTATCCGAGTTCCAGCAACGTCTGCTGGTCCTTGGAAGTGTTTTCTAGCACAGGTACCTCCGGCTTAGGGTGGTTTCACATTAGCGCTTTTTAAGCGCACGCACGGCCGGGGGTAGCTCCGCCCCCGAGCCGGCTCTCTGCCCGGCGTGCCCGCCCCTTGCTTGTAGCGCCGCCTCCTAGCGCACAGCGGCGCCTGCGATCGGCGCACCCTATCTTTAGCATAGGGTGCGCAGATCGTGCGCAGGCCGTGCGCTAGTTGCGCTTTGACCTGCGCTGCGCACTTTTGACGGTGCGCCGTGCGCGCCAAAATCAAACTTTTCGGATTTTGGCGCGCACGGCGCACCGTCAAAAGTGCGCAGCGCAGGTCAAAGCGCAACTAGCGTACGGCCTGCGCACGATCTGCGCACCCTATGCTAAAGATAGGGTGCGCCGATCGCAGGCGCCGCTGTGCACTAGGAGGCGGCGCTACAAGCAAGGGGCGGGCACGCCGGGCAGAGAGCCGGCTCGGGGGCGGAGCTACCCCCGGCCGTGTGTGCGCTTAAAAAGCGCTAATGTGAAACCAGCCTTAGTAACCGGGTTCCAGCACCGTCAGCTGGTCCTCCGTAGTGCCATTGGCTCTTTTTCCTTCTGCTGACCCTCCGGGTTCCAGCACTGTCAGCTGGTTGTCGCTAGTTCCATTTGCTCTTGCAACTTCTGCTACCCATGCAGGTTCCAGCACCGTCAGCTGGTTCCAGGCAGAGCCTTTGGCCTAGGTGCCTCCTTCTTGGTATCCGAGTTCCAGCAACGTCTGCTGGTCCTTGGTAGTGCTTTCTAGCACAAGTACCTCCTGCTTAGTAACCAGGTTCCAGCACAGTCAGCTGGTCCTTGGTAGTGCCATTGGCTCTTGTTCCTTCTGCTGCCCTTCCGGGTTCCAGCACCGTCAGCTGTTCCTCGCTAGTTCCATTGGCTCTTGCAACTTCGGCTACCCATCCGGGTTCCAGCAGCGTCAGCTGGTTCTCAGCAGTTCCTCAGCCTTCTTTTACCTTCTGCTACATTTCCAAGTTCAAGCTTTTGCAAATGTTTTTTGTTTATTATCACTCTGGATCTCCCTGAAGACGACGACCTGGAAGACCAGCCCGAAGAAGACCAAAAAGATGACCCTGAAGAAGATGACCAAGAGGACAAAGAACATGAAGACAACCACCAAGATACAGAACAACAAGAGACAGAAGACCAAGAAGCAGAAGAACAAAGAGCAGAAGAACATTACGCATAAGACTAAAAATGAGAGCAAAAGATATTATCTAAATTATAAGCAGAAGAAGACTAAGCAGTGTATGGGGGTGAGTCCGTTCCTCCTTGTGGTGCCCCTGGAAAATGCCTGCTGCTGCAGGCCAAACTGATCGCGGACAAATCCTGTTGTAAATCTTTTGTGACAGGCACAACGGAAGGTGTAATCTTCAAACTTTTATAGATAACAACTACAGGAATGACTGTCACAAATAAGAATATGATGAAGAAGAAGAATAGGAAGAAGATGAAGAAGTAGAATATGAAGAAGAATAATAGTTGAATAAGATGAATATGAAGAATGTGAAAAAAAGAATAATAGAAAGAAGGTGAAGAAGAAGATGAATAAGATGATGAAGAAGTTGATGAAAAAGATGTTGCTGCTGCTGAGGATGATGAAGGAGAAAGTGTGGGAGAAGTAAAAAAGAAGGTGAAGAGCATGGAAGTAGTGAAACATACATATCTGACAAAATATAAAAAATGTTAACATAGTCAATATCTTTGTAACTCCGAACGGCTTTAAAAAAAAATAATAATTCCTGCTATTCCATTTGATTGGGCTAAACCTCTATGCCTTTAATGTCTCCTCCACCTCCCCCAATACATTCTACATTATTCTTAGTTCTTCATGTAGAAATAACCTACAAGGAAAGAAAGGGTTTTTTTTTTAATTCCGATATTTCTGTCCCATTGACTTGAATGGGGCTTCCGGTATCGGAATCGGCAATACCCGCTACTTTTTTGGTATCGGTCCGATCCGATATTTCACGATATCGGAAGGTATGGCTCAACGCTACTCATGATCTCGTCCCCACTATATCAGCATTCTGGTATGAACTGGCAGCAAAGCAAAAGAGACTAATATAACAGGTGACTGAACAAGCTGACTCAAGCTGTAACATATGGAGCGGTGGTCCTGCACAGCCCCCAGCAGGGAGCAAGCTGAACCCTCACCACAAGCAAAAGGATTAGCAAATGAACAACTTAGCTGAACAATGCAGGATCAGGGCAGGAGACATCAGACCTCAGAATGCACAGGAAAGCAATCACCAGCAAGGATTGAAGAAAGTCTGCTGACTTAAATACTCCAATCAGTAACCCCAGATCTCCAATCATCATCATTATCAGGTGGCAGACCTCTGTCAATCTGGCCAGCTCCACTACTCTCAGTAACCACAAGAGGGAGCAGAGGGAGCTTTGGCTCAGAAATCCGAGCAAGAGAGTTCACAACAGTACGCCCCCTTGAGGAGGGGTCACCGAACCCTCATACACGCCACCAGGCCGATCAGGATGGGCCCGGTGAAAGGCACGAATCAATCTCTTGGCATGGATGTCAGAAGCAGAGACCCAAGAATTATCCTCCTGGCCATAACCCTTCCACTTGACCAAGTACTGAAGTCTCCGTCTAGCCAGACGAGAATCCAATATCTTCTCTACCTCATACTCCAAATTACCCTCAACCATTACAGGGTCAGGGGGCGCCGCCATGGGAACTACTGGCTCCACAAACCTTTTCAGCAAAGAGTTATGAAAAACGTTATGAATCTTACACGTAACTGGAAGAGCCAAACAGAAAGTAACGGGGTTAAGGATTTCCAAAATCTTATAAGGTCCAAAAACGTTGAATTTTGGAGATGCAACCTTCATAGGAATATTTTTTGAAGACAACCAAACCATATCACCCTCTTTAAACCGGGGACCCATGGTCCTATGCCGGTTGGAAAACCGTTGGGCCTTTTCCAGAGAGTGGGACAACTTATCCACTGCTTGGTCCCAAATCTGTTGCATTCTCTCTGCCACAGAATCCACACCTGGGCAGGCAGAAGCTTCCTCCTGCCCTGAAGAAAATCGAGGATGAAACCCAAAGTTACAAAAGAAAGGGGACATCAAAGTGGCAGAACTAGATCTATTGTTTAGCTCGAATTCGGCCAAGGGCAAAAATGAGACCTAATCATCCTGATCAGCAGATATGAAACATCTCAAATAGGACTACAAAGTCTCGTTTGTTCTCTCAGTCTGCTCATTGGTCTGAGGATGAAATGCAGAGGAGAAAAACAACTAAATTCCCAGTTTGGAACAAAAAGCTCTCCAAAATCTGGAAACAAACTGGACCCCTCTGTCCAATATAATGTTCTCAGGAATACCGTGCAAACAAACCACTTGTTGTAAAATCAAGGGAACCAACTCAGAAGAAGATGGCAAATTTGGGAGTGATACAAGATGGACCATCTTAGAAAATCTATCACAGATCCTGACATCACGAGGCAAGGCAGGCCACCAAAAAGACTGACTCACCAAATCTCTGGTACCAAAAATACCTGGATGACCAGCTAACGCAGAGCAATGAATTTTAGACATTACTCTTTTCCTCCACTGGTCAGGGACATACAATTTTCCCATAGGGCAACGTTCAGGTTTGTCATCCTGAAATTACTCCAGGGCACGTCTCAAATCGGGTGAGATGGCGGAAAGATTTACACCCTCATTTAGAATGGTAGTAGACTCGGTCACATCAAGAGAATCCGCAAAGAAACTCCTAGAAAGGGAGCCCGCCTTAACATTCTTAGTGCCCGGAAGAAAGGAGACCACAAAATTAAAATGCGTGAAAAAAAAGGCCCACCTAGCCTGTCTAGGATTCAAGCATTTGGCTGATTCAAGATAAATCAAATTCTTGTGGTCGGTGAGGACCACAACTTGATGTCTAGCTCCCTCCAACCAATGTCTTCACTCTTCAAATGCCCATTTCATGGCCAACAATTCCTGATTCCCCACGTCAGTTACATTCAGATGGGGAAAATTTTCGAAAAAAGAAGGCACAGGGATTCATCTTAGAAGTCACTGGATCTCTTTGGGACAAAATGGCTCCTGCACCAATCTCAGAAGCATCTATCTCCACCTGAAATGGGAGTGAGACATCAGGTTGCCGTAGAACCGGAGGAGAAGTGAATCTCCGCTTAAGCTACTGAAATGCCGAGACTGCCTCTGGAGACCAATTCACCACATCAGCGCCCTTTTTGGTCAAATCCGTCAGTGGTTTAACAATACCAGAAAAATCACTTATAAATTTACAGTATAAATTAGCAAAACCCAAAAACTTCTGGAGAGCATTCAAAGAAGTGGGCTGAACCCAATCATAAATGGCCTGTACCTTGGCCGGGTCCATTTCAATAGCAGACGGGGACAAAATGAATCCCAAAAACGAAATCCTCTGTACACCAAAGAGACACTTCGATCCCTTAACATACAGAGTATTTTTCCTCAAAATCCAGAACACAGTCCGAACATGTTCCACATGAGAATCCCAATCACTGGAAAAGATCAAAATATCATCCAGATAAATGATCAAAAATTTATCCACAAAGTCCCGGAAAATATCGTTCATAAAAGATTGGAAGACGGAAGGGGCATTAGTGAGCCCAAAAGGCATCACCAGGTACTCAAAATGTCCCTCTGGGGTATTAAACGCTGTCTTCCATTCATCCCCGTGCTTGATGCGAATAAGATTATACGCCCCCCTGAGGTCAAGTTTGGTAAACCAACAGGCACTGTTAACTCTGGAAAATAAATCAGAAACCAGGGGTAACGGGTACTGATATTTTACAGTGATTTTGCTAAGGGAATGATAGTCAATACATGGCCTTAATGAGCCATCTTTCTTGGCCACAAAAAACCAGCACCTAAAGGTGAAGAGGATGGTCTGATATGACCCTTCTCCAACTGTTAGGAATGGTGGAACGCACTAAATAGAATAAATAATAAAGTGCATTTGCCGCTCTGGGAACACCGTGCAGAAGGTGTTATAACTGCTGCTGTGTAATGGCAGACGTGCTATATGGCGGTATAATGCGCACGGGTTCAACTTCACCCGAAGTGCGAAAAGCGGACTCTGTTAACTCACAGAGGCGATGTAACATAAACATACAAAAAGGTGAGCCTGTTAGTGTCACAGGCCTCAGGTAAATGCACACACGGTATCTGGTCACAGGAACAGGACCCAAGGCAGAGGAGCTGCGTCCATCTAGACCTACCATGCGTGCGGCATCGCTACTGCGGATGCCAAGGAGGGCTGCAACTGCAGCGCGGCGTAGGACACTGCCGCTAGTCGACAAAGCAAAGAAGCAGGCGCAATGTCGGACGCTAGCACTGTGGATGATGGTGTAGTGGCTTGAGGCTTGCCACGCGCTGGCGCTGACTCTAATCTAAGTCCCTGTACACATTTGTAATATCAGAGGGAGGGGATCTTAATGAGTCATTCGTAGGTTCATACATCCATCATCATTCACACTGTAGCAACTAGAGACTATACTAGCGCATGACCGAACAGTCATGCGCGCTTTTTATAGCCGGGACCTTCCGGAAGCTTCCAGATCTCCGAGATGGACCAATGAGATCTGGAGCAGGACCTGGGCACATGACTCCCGATCTCCAATGGGAGATCATCTCGTGAGCATGCTCAGTAGGAGGACAGAGAGACTTAGTCTCTGGAAAGATTTGCTGCAGAGCAATCTCCTCTGCGGTAGATAAACAGTAGGAGACCGCAGAATGTGAGGCTCTGGATTCCTGCAGAGCAGAGCAGAAACCTGACGCCTAACACCAACGACTCCTTGATATAAGATCGCATAGCATCGTGTTCTGGTACCGATAAGTTGAAAAGCCGACCCTTGGGAAATTTACACCCGGGCAATAACTCAATTGCACAGTCAAAACTCCTATGAGGAGGCAAAGACGCAGACTTACTCTCACATCAGAAAAATCAGCCAAATAGTCAGGAACATCATGAGACTGGGGAGAGGTGGAGAAAACAGGTGTGCCATTAAGAACACATTGACAACCCCAACTCACCACATACACAGATTTCCAATCCAAAGCAGGATTATGGGTTTGCAACCAAGGAAAACCCAGAACAATAGTATCATGCAAATTGTGCAACACCAAAAATTTACCATTCTCTTGGTGGTCCGGGGCGACCCGCATTATCACCTGGGTCCAAAACGGAGGTATATTCTCCACCAAAGGAGTAGCATCAATACGGGATAGGAGTCCACAGGGGTACCATGGGAAAACCACAACATTTGGCAAAGTCAAAATCCATCAGATTCAAAGCTGCTCTTGAATCAACAAAAGCCTTAGCGGAAAATGTAGACAAGGAGCAGATCAAGGTAATCGCTAAAAGGAACTTAGGCTGTACACTGCCCACCGCAAAAGCGTGAGCAAAACACTTTTCTCGTTTAGGGCAGACAGAAATAGTATGAGAGGTGTCCCCACAAAAAAACACAACTTATTACGCCTTCTAAACTCCTGACGTTGTGCCCTAGACAAAACCCTATCACATTGCATGGGTTCAGAAGTTCGTTCAAAAGGCGACACTGCCTCTCGTGTAGTTTTACATTCACGTAAGCACGGATCAATTTGAAAGGCCAATGACATAGAGTCGTCAAGACCAGAGGGGACAGGAAATTCTTTTATGGTTTCTGCCAGACCCTTCCGAAAGAGAGCTGCTAGGGCATCATCATTCCATTAAGTAAGGACCACCCACTTTCGGAATTTTTGACAATATAACTCTGCAGAATCCTGACCCTGGTTCAATGCCAATAAGGTTTTCTCAGCTTGATCAATAGCATTAGGTTCATCATACAACAACCTCAGGGCTTGAAAAAATGGATCCACATTAGTCAGAATAGCATCTCCAGGTGTCAGAAAAAGCCCAATCAGGGAGGCCGTAGCAGGGAGACGACAATTTTAACCTGCTGCACAGAGTTCCCCGATGAGTTAGGTTTCAAAGCAAAAAATAGTTTACAATTATTCCTAAAATTCAAAAATTTAGACCGATCCCCAGAAAACACATCAGGAGTAGGGATCTTTGGTTCTACAGCAGATGATTGAGCGAGAGAGGCAGAAATTCCCCACACTTCAGCAGCGAGCTGCTCAACATGATCGGACAATTGCTTAGTCTCCATTTAGACCAAAAATCCTCCTACGGCCCCAGAGAAAAAGAGGAAAAAATATATCCAAAGAAAAAAAGAAAACTCTGACTTTTTTTTTTTTTTTTTACAATTCTCTCCTTCTTTAGAGTACCCTATAGTCTTCAGTATGGTGATTCTGTTATGAACGGTCACCAAGGAGGATGGCAGAAATAGGCTAGGCCACCAGAAAGGTTGGTCACTTAGCGGATTGCAGACCCCTAGTCCTAACAACACAACAGTAGCCGCGGAGCGTACCTATGATGCCCTAGATGCCTCGGCACAGCCGGAGAGCTAACTAAGTCTAAAGCCAAAAAGGTGAAATCTAAACTGCCCCGAGCAGATCCCCAAAGGAATAGATAATCCCCAAACATATTGTCAGTGATACAAAATGAAACACAAACGCAGGGAGAAAATAGACTGAGCAAATTATGGGGCACAAACTGACTCGATAGGATAGGAAAGGAAAGGAAAGACACTGTCTGCAATCATGCAAAAACCATGAAAAATCCAACACGTCTGATGAACAAAAAACACAGAGTTCTCATGACCTCCCCCCACTATATCATTCTGATATTAACTGGCAGCAAACCAAAAGAGACTAATGTAACAGGGGACTGAACAAGCTGACACAAGCTGTAACACATGGAGCGGTGGTCCAGCACAGCCCCCAGCAGGGAGCAATCTGAACCCTCACCACAAGCAAAAACAGACAAAACCAGATCAGAAGCAAAGGATTAGCAAATGAACAACTTGGCTGAACTATGCAGGATCAGGGCAGGAGACATCAGACCTCAGAATGCACAGGAAAGCAATCACCAGCAAGGATTGAAGGAAGTCTGCTGACTTAAATACTCCAATCAGTAACCCCAGATCTCCAATCGTCATCATCATTATCAGGTGGCAGACCTCTGTCAATCTGGCCAGCTCCACTACTCTCAGTAACCACCAGAGGGAGCAGAGGGAACTTCGGCTCAGAAATCCGAGCAAGGGAGTTCACAACACTATCCATTTTCCTCAGCACAAAGCAGAAAGATCCCAGTAAAGGATGTTCTCTATGTTCCCAGCCTAGGAAATGTAAGACGCTGTGTTTTTGTTGGAATATGCTTGGTGCAACAACTCCATTCCTGTCTGTGAGTGTTTAGTTGCTAGATTTGTATGCTATTTATAAAGCTAGAACAAAGAAAAACTCCCAGAGGCTCACACAGGGAGAGCATGTGACTATTTCCTGTTTTCCTGTGTCTGTGTATAAGAGAAGCAGCCTGCTGTAAATGCTTCATACATAGAGACACACAAATAATTTATTCCTGATCTATTAAGCTTATCATATATTGTTGCTGGTTGTTCCTGAATAAAGAAGCTCTGTTGTCACATGTTTGGAGAATATCCTGAATAATTCACTGCCAACAGGTTTTGAGGCAGCAAAAATACTCAGAATAAAAAGTCTCACCGAAAACTCATCGTGCGTACTTAGCCTTAGGTTATGTTCCCACGATGAGCTTTTTTTGAGTTTTTGATGTTGAAGAATTTCTGTACCTATTATGTAAATTAGGTTACTTGTGTTTTTTTCTTGCGATTTTGTATGTGGTTCTTTAACATGCTTTTATCTCGTTTTTTATGCTATGGTTTTTGTCTCTATTTGGTATGTCATGCTTTAAGTAAAGTTTCTTTGTTTTGCATATTTCCTGCTGTTTGACAAATGTGTTTTTTACATGTGGAATTACCACACTAATGCAAGTCTATGTGGAAAATCTGCACAGAAAACTTAGTGTGCTCACAACAGAAATTGACGTGTAAGGCTAGTTTCACACTAGCGCTTTTGAGAGCAGCGACGGCCTGCGCACGGCTGCTGCTAAGCCCCGCCCCCTGCCGCGCCTCCGCCGGTAGCTCCGCCTACCAGCGCATGATGCTGCATGCGTCCCCTATCTTTATCACTGGGGGCACAGGCCATGCGCAGTATGCGTCTGGCGGCGCATGCATCCTTTTGACGGTGCGCCGACCTGCGCCAAACGCAACCTGCTGCAGTTTGGTTGTGCTCGGCGCACCATCAAAAAGGCGCATGCGCCACCAAACGCATACTGCGCACGGCCTGCACCCCCAGTGATAAAGATAGGGGACGCAGGACACATGCAGCATCATGCGCCGGTAGGCAGAGCTACTGGCGGAGGCGCGGCAGGGGGCGGGGCTTAGCGGCGGCCGTGCGCAGGCCGTCGCTGCTCTCAAAAGCGCTAGTGTGAAACTAGCCTTACAGATTTGAAACACCTCTGGTCAGTTTGCGCTGCATTACAAAGCAGGAATGTCTACTTTGATGGAACTGTAAGATGCTGTATTTTTTGATGCAGCAAAAATATGCAGTGTCAAAAATTTATCTGCAAATGTGATACATTGCATCAGTTATGCAAAAGGAAGCAGAGGAGCTTATTCATTAGGGCAGCACGGTGGCTCAGTGGTTAGCATTGCAGCGCTGGGGTCCTGGGTTCGAATCCCACCAAGGACAACATCTGCAAGGAGTTTGTATGTTCTCCCCGTGTTTGCGTGGGTTTCCTCCGGGTACTCTGGTTTCCTCCCACACTCCAAAGACATACTGATAGGGAATTCAGATTGTGAGCCCCATCGGGGACAGTGATGAAAATGTGTGTAAACTGTAAAGCGCTGCGGAATATGTTAGCGCTATATAAAAATAACGATTATTCTTCATTATTTTGGGGTTTGTCTGAGTCTGAATTCCATTTGGTGTTTGTTTTTAGAGCACACAAAAAGTCCTGTATGCAGAGCTTTTTCGTCTGTTCTAAATACGGGTGAGTAATTTGGACATTAATGTGAAATATTGCTTGTTGTTCCAGTGTCGCTTTCCGCAATACTCTGCTTACTTGGCTGCTGTAACGAGGTGCCATCTACATGTGTGAATACATAATTATTGCAGCTAATCAATATCTATATCTCATCTTTACTTTTGAGGCGAGGGATTGTTTGCAGCTTTCTCATATTTTGATGACATGTTATCACTGCAGACAAAGAGAGAATAGCAGCAGGTACCAGATCATTGGTGCTGGAACACCAGCCATTTTAGCAGGTAAATATTGCAGATTTTGCTATTTTTCACATTTTCTTCCCTTGCTATATTTTTCTGAAAACATTTTTATCCCCTCTAAGTATGTATATGTATTAAGTAAGTATGTTGTAAGCATTTTCGTGAAAAAAATTTTTTTAAAAATTCTTCTTGAGCAATTGTGAGCAGCATGGAAGGATTAACAACTTAGAGATCATTCTTCAACTAAGAGGTGACAAAGGTATCCTACTTGCTATAAAAACATACCCTGTCAAGTTCAATGTGTTTTCTATTGATTTCTATGTGTGAGAATTCTGCTAGAGAGGGATTTAGCTGGAGGCAAATTTCTGCTGATCAAGTTGCACGTAAACACTTCTATTAGTTGAAAGAAAGGAGTGGCAGGAGAAATAATCCTGCACTAAAGTGAATGGAAAATATTTATTTCAATGATCCAGCTGTACTCTGGAAGCCAAGAGGCTGAATTGTAAAGATGTACCGGCTATTATTTTAGCACAGCACATATTCAATGTCAAAAACATTAAAAAATGTTTCACTAATTAGGTTACGCAAAGTCGACCCAAAACTCTGTAACCCTGTTGTAATACCATGGCAACAGAAATAGCAGATGCAATGGACAGGGGTACCAACTTGAATTTTTCTTTTTTTTCTGGATAGACAACACTTTTTACAGACATATTGGAAAACCAGAACAAATCATTATATAAGTCTTAAATGAAGAGAGTAGCTGCATTCTCTGTATGATCATTGTAATAACCTGTACAAGTTTCTCCAGCCTTGAATAAAAATCATCCATACATACAGTGGGGCAAAAAAGTATTTAGTCAGTCAGCAATAGTGCAAGTTCCACCACTTAAAAAGATGAGAGGCGTCTGTAATTTACATCATAGGTAGACCTCAACTATGGGAGACAAACTGAGAAAAAAAAATCCAGAAAATCACATTGTCTGTTTTTTGTTTTTTTTCATTTTATTTGCATATTATGGTGGAAAACAAGTATTTGGTCAGAAACAAGCAATCAAGATTTCTGGCTCTCACAGACCTGTAACTTCTTCTTTAAGAGTCTCCTCTTTCCTCCACTCATTACCTGTAGTATTGGCACCTGTTTAAACTTATCAGTATAAAAAGACACCTGTGCACACCCTCAAACAGTCTGACTCCAAACTCCACTATGGTGAAGACCAAAGAGCTGTCAAAGGACACCAGAAACAAAATTGTAGCCCTGCACCAGGCTGGGAAGACTGAATCTGCAATAGCCAACCAGCTTGGAGTGAAGAAATCAACTGTGGGAGCAATAATTAGAAAATGGAAGACATACAAGACCACTGATAATCTCACTCGATCTGGTGCTCCACGCAAAATCCCACCCCGTGGGGTCAGAATGATCACAAGAACGGTGAGCAAAAATCCCAGAACCACGCGGGGGGACCTAGTGAATGAACTGCAGAGAGCTGGGACCAATGTAACAAGGCCTACCATAAGTAACACACTACGCCACCATGGACTCAGATCCTGCAGTGCCAGACGTGTCCCACTGCTTAAGCCTGTACATGTCGGGGCCCGTCTGAAGTTTGCTAGAGAGCATTTGGATGATCCAGAGGAGTTTTGGGAGAATGTCCTATGGTCTGATGAAACCAAACTGGAACTGTTTGGTAGAAACACAACTTGTCGTGTTTGGAGGAAAAAGAATACTGAGTTAGAATCATAGAATCGTAGAGTTGGAAGGGACCTCCTGGGCCATCTGGTCCAACCCCCTGCTCAAAGCAGGATTCGCTAAATCATCCCAGTCAGATGTCTGTCCAGCCTCTGTTTGAAGACTTCCATTGAAGGAGAACTCACCACTTCTCGTGGCAGCCTGTTCCACTCATTGATCACTCTAACTGTCAAAAAGTTTTTTCTAATATCTAATCTGTGTCTCCTCCCATTCAGTTTCATCCCATTGCTTCTAGTCTTTCCTTGTGCAAATGAGAATAAAGTTGATCCTTCTACAAGTTGCATCCATCAAACACCATACCAACTGTAAAGCATGGTGGTGGAAACATCATGCTTTGGGGCTGTTTCTCTGCAAAGGGGCCAGGACGACTGATCCGGGTACATGAAAGAATGAATGGGGCCATGTATCGGGAGATTTTGAGTGCAAACCTCCTTCCATCAGCAAGGGCATTGAAGATGAAACGTGGCTGGGTCTTTCAACATGACAATGATCCAAAGCACACCGCCAGGGCAACGAAGGAGTGGCTTCATAAGAAGCATTTCAAGGTCCTGGAGTGGCCTAGCCAGTCTCCAGATCTCAACCCTATAGAAAACCTTTGGAGGGAGTTGAAAGTCCGTGTTGCCAAGCGAAAAGCCAAAAACATCACTGCTCTAGAGGAGATCTGCATGGAGGAATGGGCCAACATACCAACAACAGTGTGTGGCAACCTTGTGAAGACTTACAGAAAACGTTTGACCTCTGTCATTGCCAACAAAGGATATATCACAAAGTATTGAGATGAAATTTTGTTTCTGACCAAATACTTATTTTCCACCATAATATGCAAATAAAATGAAAAAAAAAACAGACAATGTGATTTTCTGGATTTTTTTTTCTCAGTTTGTCTCCCATAGTTGAGGTCTACCTATGATGTAAATTACAGACGCCTCTCATCTTTTTAAGTGGTGGAACTTGCACTATTGCTGACTGACTAAATACTTTTTTGCCCCACTGTATACCGTATATACTCGTGTACAAGTCGAGATTTTCAGCCCATTTTTTGGAGCTGAAAGTCCCCCTCTCGGCTTATACACGAGTCATATACCTGTGGGTCGGCGGGGGTGTCAAAGATCATACTTACCCCCCCGGCCCAGTCTCTGCAGCCCCCCCACTTCTCCACGGTCTTCTTCCTTCCTTCATGCATATTCATGAGTTTAATGAACGGTACCATGTGACCGCTGAAGGAAGGAAGGGAGACCGTGGGAGAAGCGGGGGGAGGCTGCAGAGACCGTTCCAGGAGGGGGTAAGTATATTCGATATTCACCTGTCACCGGTCCATCGCTGCTTGCTGCTGCCTGCTGCGTCCACTGTCAGTGACGTTTAGCCAGCAGAGGTCACGGTGACATGGTTAGTGTGCGCCGCGCCCTCTGCAGTCTGAACGTCACTGTAATGTATAATAATTAGATCTGTCTCTTTAAGACAGCCAGACTTATGGGACTTGGAGGGTGGAGACAAGAGGGATGAGAAGGGAAGTTTCAGTTTCACTTCTGGTAGCATGGGAATGCAAGTGTTATGCTGTGTGCTGGAGGACGAAGAATAAAACGTATCTAAAGTTTAATACATTGAATTCGTCATAACGTGTGGATATTACAACTGGCAACGAGGATGGGATATAATCACCTACTGCTGTGAGTACGGACTCTATTTTACCGCTTCACACGCCAGCACCACTGAGAGACTCTATCATGGCTGACTACTTGCACACATTCCCACAATTTGATATGACTGATGTCATTAATCTCTCCCATAACTGGAGAAAATGGCTAAACAGATTTGAGAATTTCCTAGAAGCCATGGACATAAAGGAGGCGAAAAGAAAGAGCTTTGCTCCTGCAGCAGAAACAGACACATACAGCAACTGCACTAAAGCTCTCACTGGCTACTTCAACCCCAAACAGAACATCAGATATAAAAGATATAAATTCAGGATTGCCAAGCAGCTTCCAGAAGAGTCCATAGACACTTATGTCACACGGCTGAAAGAGTTAGCACATGGATGTGCCTTTACAGATGTAGATGATGAAATCCTAACTCAAATAATTGTCACCTGCTCGTCTAATAACCTAAGGCGTAAGGCTCTGCAGCAGGATATCTCTCTACATGATTTGCTCAAAATGGCCTGTGCTATAGAAATAGCAGATCATCAGGCTACCGTAATGGAGAATGGGGATAAATTACATGTGCATAATCTCAAACAGAAAAATTTACCAGACAAACAAGCCCAGAAACAGAAGAAATGTTATAGATGTGGACAGGATTTCCCTCACCACCAGAACAAATGTCCAGCTATGGGACAAACCTGCAGTAAATGTGGAAAAGGGAATCATTTGGCAGCTGTTTGCAAATCAGCGCACTACAAGCCTCCGCTGCCTATGACAAAATCTGCAGATGTAAAAGTGATAAATCAGGACACAGAAGAAATGTCTGCGACTGAGAACTATGTGTTCACTACCTCTGTCACTGGTTCAGTACAGTCTCCCTGTGTTACACTCAATCTGCAACACTGGCATTACCTTTACAATAGATACAGGAGCTTCAGTGGATATCATAGATGGCACTACATATGAACAATTGAAAACAAGGCCAGTCTTACAACAAGTGCAGACTAAAATTTTTCCTTATGGATCTAAAACACCTCTAGCTATAATGGGACAATTTGATGCTGAAATTAGATATAAAGAAAACAGGCAGAAAACCACTTTCCACACATTACAAGGATCGGGAGGATGTCTTCTCAGCTATCACACTGCCTTGGAGCTAGGGCTCATCCAGATTATTCATACCATAACTGACCCTGCGGATATGGATGTACAAACTATGGTGAACAGCTTTCCCTCCCTATTTAGTGGTTTGGGAAAACTAAAGGACTCTCAAGTACACCTTCATGTGGATGACAATGTTCGTCCAGTAGCCCAGCCTCACAGGCGTATTCCATTTCACCTGAGACAGAAGGTAGAAAAGGAACTCCAATTGCTCATGGATGAGGACGTTATTGAAACTGTTACTGGTCCCACTCCGTGGGTCTCTCCACTTGTGGTAGTTCCAAAACCAAAGACTCCTGATCAAGTGAGACTGTGTGTTGACATGCGCCTGCCCAACACCGCTATCCAGAAGGAAAGACATATCTCACCTACGATTGATGACATTATTTCGTCTTATTTTGCTTTAATTATTGTATTGTTAGCGTTGTTACTTATGACTTGTGTTTTGAAACTGTTAAACTGTAAAGCGCTGCGGAATATGTTGGCGCTATATAAATAAAGATTATTATTATTATTATTATTCATTTATTAAATGGAGCCACCGTCTTTTCAAAGCTCGACCTCAATAAGGGATATCAATTAGAACTGAGTCCAGAGTCCCGATATTTGACCACATTTTCCACCCATGTGGGCCTCAGAAGATACAAAAGATTGACTTTTGGAGTCTGCTCAGCAGCAGAAATTTTTCAGGATGCAATAAGGAGTGTCATTCAACACATCCCAAATGCCTTTAATTACAGTGATGACATATTGGTTTTTGGTAAAACTCAAGCTGAGCATAATCGTGCTCTATATGCTATCTTCGAATGCCTGCTTTCTGCTGGACTCACTTTAAATAAAGAGAAGTGCGAGTTTGACAAGGGTTCATTAGACTTCTATGGTCACATCTTCTCGGCAAAAGGAGTACAACCAGACCCCAAGAAAGTGGAAGCTATCAGAACAGCCTCAATTCCACAGGATGCTAGTGAAGTGTGTTCTTTCCTTGGAATGGCAAGTTACTGTGCTAGATATATTCCGAATTTTTCAACAATCAGCAATCCACTACGGGAACTTACAAAACAAAGTTGTATTTTTCAATGGTCTCAAGGCTGTCAGGCCTCTTTTGAAACAATTAAAAATGAACTCTGCTCGACAACCACTATGGCTTATTTTGATCCAGCTCTTCGAACTGAACTGATTGTGGACGCCAGTCCCGTGGGACTGGGTGCTATTCTAGCGCAATACAAGGATAACAATCAAAATCCTCACATCATTTCTTATGCAAGTAAGAGCTTAACAAACACTGAAAGAAAATATTCTCAACCTGAAAAAGAAAGCTTGGCAGTTGTCTGGGGATGTGAACACTTTCACTTATTTCTCTATGGAGCTCCCTTCACCATTGTCACAGATCATCAAGCACTTCTTACAATTTTTGGAAATCCCAGAGCTAAAATGCCTGCACGAATTGAACGATGGGGCCTACGTCTACAGGACTACAACTATAAAATTGTTCACAAACCTGGAAAATACAGCAATCCGGCTGATTATCTTTCAAGACATCCTACTAATGATGATATACCTGTGCATTCCTCCATTGAAGAATACCTAAGTTTTGTTACAGATCATGCCGTGCCAAAAGCACTTTCTCTTGATCAATTTATAAATGAAACAACAAAAGACAAGACACTCTGTGCCCTAATACAAATCATCCAAAATCGAAGGTGGCATGAAATTCAAAAAGAAAAATTTCCTGATTCTGAGATTGATCTGAAAGAGTTAATTCCTCACGTACGTTTGAGAATAGTTTTATCAGTCACTGAAGAACACCTCATTCTTCGAGGTACCAAACTAGTCGTACCTAAGACTTTGCGTAACTTAGTCATACAGATAGCACATGAAGGTCACTTAGGAATTGTTGGCACAAAGAAATTACTCAGAGATAAAGTGTGGTTCCCAAATATGGATCACTTGGTGGAAGAAAAGATTAGACGCTGTTCTACTTGTCAATTAATCACTCCATCATCAAACTTAGAGCCATTACAAATGTCTCCGTTACCCACTGCTGTCTGGGAGGAAGTGGCAGTCGATATATATGGACCATTGCCAAATGGCCAATACATTCTCGTAACAATTGATGAATATTCTCGATACCCTGTCATTTCATTTATCTCTTCAACATCTGCTAATAATGTCATACCAGAGCTGGACGACATTTTCTCGGCATATGGTATTCCAAAAGTGGTCAAAACAGACAATGGACCTCCATTCAATGGACATGTGTTTACACAATTTTCTGAATACTTGGGATTCAATCACAGGAAAATCACACCTTGCTGGCCGCAAGCCAATGGAATTGTGGAACGTTTTATGCGCACTCTGGGGAAACGTATCAAGGCAGCGAGTCTGGAGCACATCCCACTGAAACAGTCATTATACAAATTCATGCGTAATTACCGCAATACGCCACACTCCACTACTAATGCTGCTCCAGCTCATTTAATGTTCAGCAGAACCCTGCGTATATGTCTCCCTGATGTGACCAGCCATCCCCGACCGAGTGACTCCTCAGTGAGATCCACAGATTTCTCCAACAAACAAGCCATGAAACGTTATGCAGACAGAAGGCGAAGGACAGTCAAGTGCCATCGAAAGAGGGGATGTCGTGGTGGTACGTCAAAGACCAACCAACAAGACCTCACCTGTATATGGTCCTGCAAAATATTATGTTACCAAAAGGAAAGGCAGCATGATCACAGTTGAACGAGATGGACACTCCATAACGCGAAATTCTTCATATTTTAAAGTCATACCGCAGAATGACGACAATGAACTCTCTTTGGTGGAAGATTTGGTATACGATGGTGGAGAGGACCAACAAGAGGTAGCTGGTCCATCAACAATGAACTCTCTCAATGAGCCCAGACGTTATCCTACACGAGAGAGAAGAGCTCCATCGAGGCTTATTGAAGAAGTGTAGCTACAGTTTTGTTTTTTTTTGTTGTTTGTTTCTCTGATTTTAGAATTGAACAAATAAGACAAAACGGACATATGATTTCTTTGGACGTTTTCATGTTGTTGCATTTATCAGTAATATAGATTATTTATAAAAAAAAAAAAAAAAGGGGATGATGTAATGTATAATAATTAGATCTGTCTCTTTAAGCAAGCCAGACTTATGGGACTTGGAGGGTGGAGACAAGAGGGATGAGAAGGGAAGTTTCAGTTTCACTTCTGGTAGCATGGGAATGCAAGTGTTATGCTGTGTGCTGGAGGACGAAGAATAAAACATATCTAAAGTTTAATACATTGAATTCGTCATAACGTGTGGATATTACAGTCACTGACACAGAACACGGCAGACAGCAGCAATGGACCAGGGACAGGTGAATATCTCAGGTGCTGGGTCCTGAGCCAGTGGCAACACCTGCACCTGTACCAAATAGCGCACCAGTGTCTCTGCCTGCTCAGGACCCAGCACCTGTCCCCAGAGACAAGAGGTGAGTATGTCATTTTTTTTTTTGCAGCAGCATCAATATATGGTGCATAATCTATGGAGCATCATATGGGGCAGCATATGGGGTAATAATATATGGAGCATCTTATGGGGCAGCATATGGGGGCATATTCTATGGAGCATCTTATGGGGGCAGCATATGTGGGGCATAATCTATGGAGCATTTTATGTGGGCATAATCTATGGTGCAGCATATGGGGGCATAATCTATGGAGCATCTTGTGGGGGCATAATCTATAGAGCAGCATTTGGGGGTATAATCTATGGAGCATTTTGTGGGGGCATAATCTATGGAGCATATTATGGGGGCAGCATATGGGGGCATAATGTATGGAGCATCTTATGGGGGCATAATCTATGGAGCCTTTTATGGGGGGCATAATCTATGGAGCAGCATATAGGGCATAATCTATGGAGCATCTTATGGGGTCATAACCTTTATGGAGCAGCATATGGGGCATATTATTCTATGGAGCATCTTATGGGGCCATTATTAACCTTTGTGCAGCATTATATGGGGCGTATTTTGTATGGAGCATCTTATGGGGCCATCATGAACTGTATGGAGCTTTATATAGGGCTCCTGATTCAATATGGATATTCAAAAACATTTAAACTACTGATGTCTCAATTAATTTTACTTTTATTGGTATCTATGTTTATTTTTGAAATTTACCAGTAGCAGCTGCATTTTCCATCCTAGGCTTATACTCGAGTCAATAAATTTTACCAGTTTTTTGTGGCAAAATTAGGGGGGTCGGCTTATACTCGGGTCAGCTTATACACAAGTATATGCGGTATTTGTGGACAGTGAGAAGAGTACCATATATTTTTGGAAGGTCTTAGAATTGGAAAACATGCTAATGAGAACCATGACCAATACGAGGAACATCCTGTAGTCTGACAAACATTAGAGATATTATTTTATTTTTTTAGCATAGTTTGCCCATGGGAAGCTACTGCATTTTCCACAAGCATCTTGCATGTCCTACTAGATTGCACAGGGCAAGTTTGTGCTGCACAGTGCATTTGCACTGCGGTGTAAGGACAGTAAGATCATTCTTGAATTAGGCTATGTGCACATGTTATGTCTTAGACACCGGCACTCCCAACAAGTTTTCCCAGCAAAGTAGACTCAGGAAAATGCTGTCAATAGTTTTCTTTAAGTGGCTTCTCTGCAGCTTTGATGTTGCTCTTGCAGCAACTCTTTTTACTATATACTTTCAAGTATAGAGCACGGACAGCTTCCTAACGGAATCTACCTGAAGAATGGATAGGTCATTTCATTTAACTGCTTCAGACTGTTGATGCTTTTGTGCTGCCTGAGATAAGTCAATGCTAAAAGTTTGACAGCTTCTCTCTCGTAGAGAGTAGAGGAGCGCCTATCTGAGCCGAGTGCTCTAGTGTGTGGGCAAGTTGAGAAAGATAGCTGATCATTCAGCTGTCTATCACTCAAGATCATTTGTAGATTCAGTATCAATAGTATGCCCCCACACACACTGGACTTTTGTTGGCCGAACCCGCAGACATTGATGAGTTTGGCTGATGCTCTAATGTGTATGTGAACTTTAGGCAATTTATTTTCGGTGAAATAACAATCCAGCATGTCCAATTTTGGACTGGCAAGATAAAGCGCCGGTATCCGAGGTTGTGTGGATGCTAATAATTCTACAGCAGAAACTGGAGGAATAGAAGCTGTAAACGCTTTATTCCCAACTAAGACTCAATGACACAGTAGCAACGTGTGGGAGCCGGGGCATGATTGTAAGGAGTCCCTGAAGTAGGCTCCAGCTGCCTGTCATGTTAGTGGGGTTCTAAGTAACAGCAAGAAAGAGGAACTTGAGTGTAATTCATAACTGCAAGTGCTTCAAATTAGCCCTAGTAAGGAGACGTCCAGTAAAGGCACATACGGAAGGGAGTGCTGGAAGGGTGTGCTCCCTCTGACTGGGAGTTGGCAGAGCCCCTCACCTGGAGGACACGGCACTGAAGCGGGCACCTGTGTATGCCAGAAACATGAGTAAAGCTATAGAACTGCATTCAGCTGTGTCTCTGCCTTCTTCCTGCATCAATCTTTCAGCACTGCTACATCCCCTGCCTTAACACTACACCATCTACCTCACCATCTACTACCACTGCCCTGGGACTAAAGCTCTGCCTGTGGAGAGCTATTACACCTCTGCTGCATCATACCATCTGTCCCAGAGGATCTGCAGTGCAGCGCTGGTCCCCTTCTGGCCAGATACCACAGATGGCATCACAAATTTATCTACACTTAAACTTTATTCCTTTTCTTCTACATGGACACCCAGGGCCACAGAGCGGGTCACTGCCACCGCGACACATCCCTTTAAGACACCGGCCTGGTACCGAGTTAACCCCACAGCACTGGGGGTTTGACGATGGCTCTCTCATAGAGAACACAGGAGTGCAGAGATGAGCAAGCTTTTCTGTGTATGGGAGAAACGGCCGAGATGGCCAAAAGCCATCTCAGGTGTATGGAAGGCTTTAATCTTATTTGATTGGCTTTTACCGTCATACATAAAAGACAGATTTTCAGCAGACCTCATGGCATGTAGCTGGATGAGCCAATGATGTGATTTCTTATGAGAGGGATGAGATTGACAAGCTAAGGTTAGGACAAAATGCTGTCAAAAGGAAAGGAAGAACCTATATTAAGACATATTGGAAATATTTTTCTAATTATTAGAGGACATTATAAATGTATTATTACTTTAAGACAGATCACTGGGAAGTCACTGACTGGAGGAAAATACACAGGACAGAGTGGAAACGATGATCAAGAGATTTTATTGTTTTGAACTTGAATTTTGTGGTTATTGTGAAGCAACACAGCAATAGCTATAGTCAAGCGGTGTATCCCCATTGCAAACGCTAATGTTGCCTGATTACTGTGAAAAAAAGCTTCATGAACATCTTTTGTTTATTTTGTTAAAGGTGTTACCTGGTACTAATATATTTTTTTTATTATGGGCCTAAAACTATCAGGCAGGTAGCTGTTAACAACCTGCTTGTTCTACAAGTTGATGATATCTACCAGCAAAGAGGGATTTCAGACTGCTCCTGCCAGTGATTCTGTGGTTTCAAATGACACCACTTTGACAGAGCAGCTGCTTCTCTTCCGGATCTGTTTTGTTGATGGGGCGTGACTGCCAATGTCATACTGATTGACAGGCGGTTCTCTGCTGCATAACTGCAGTAAACTGGCTGCCAGTCAACATGACATCAATCACTCCTCATAGACATGGCAGTCTGGAAGAAGAGCCGCTTTATTCATATGGAGCAGCAGGATCACCGACAGGAGCGATTGGTGAATATTCTGAGCCAGAGTCGGGCACAACAGGAAGATAGATAGTATTTGCCTGCCTGTTAGTTCCCACACTGAGTTTTTGATGTTGCATATTATTGTTCAACAAAAATGCAGTATCTTACAGTTTCAGCAAAGTGGATGGGATTTATGGAAACCTCATGCACACTGAACATTTTTTACACAGCATAAACTGATCTTTGTAGAACTGGATTAGATGCATAAAATATGCAGATAAGAAATGCGTATTCATTTTAAGTGCATTACTGCTGCACATGATTGTATCAATAAAGTTTTTCTAAAGCCAAATAATACCAGGAAGTATCAAAAACAAATCAGGTTTATTTAAAGTATGACATGCAAAGAAGAGACAAAAACGTCAGAGTCAAAAACGTGATAAAAAGATGTAAAAAAAATGCAGTCAAAAACTGCAATGAAAAAAAAATGCAAATTATTTAATTTATGTAACAAATCACCAAAAGCTCATTGTGGGAAGGTATTTTCAGCTTTTCTTTAATTATATAACATTTATATAATAATTCTATTAAATGCTCACATAAAGCTATCTTGAAAAGTGGTGGAAAATGTCCACCACAGATTTGCTGCACATCTGCAGTGAATTTTGTAGCAGATTTGCTGTAGATTTTCCCTTTCTGTATTACAAAACATTGAGTGTGAAATCTATAATGAAAATCTGTCCAAAAATGAGCATAATTCAAATCTGAAAACCTACCATACTCATGAGTTTTGTGCATTTTTTCCCTGTACATTTGGATTTGAAAATCTGATTAACTTTTGAATTGTACTGTAAATTGCTGCAGACTGGCAGAAAGGAATCTGGAAAATCTGTGGCACATACTGAATAGTGTGGCACATTGCCCGTGTACACAGAAGGACTGGGCCGGGGTACCTGCTATATGCTGGGTCCGAAACTGCTGGGACTGTCTCCTCTGTTTTCCGGGGGAAAGTTTAGGCAACCGGACCGACCTTTGCACTTGGGCTCAAGGAGCGTGTCTGAGGGAGGGAAGCAGGAGCAGTGAGCACGGGAATGGGCAGTTCTGGTGGGAAGATGCAGTGCATGGCTGGAAAAAGATAGCTCCTGCTCTGGAGCTTGGTAGCAGCGCAGATCCTCGCCCGGCCGTATCGATTACCCCTTACAGCGACTCTGAGCAAAACCTCTCCGTGTGCACGGCAGCTACCAGACAGCCTGGTGCCAAATGCTCAGTAACAGTCAGTGCTGTCCACATGCCGCCCAAGAGGGACTGGGAGCGTTACCAGGAACTGCTTCCTGAACCCCCGTTGTATATCTGTTGGGCTACGTTAGGCTCCAGCAGTGCTTTGAATTGTGCCCTGCTCTCTGCACTGAACCTTGGACCTGGAAACCCACCAAAGGCATCAGAGACTGAACGCTGCCGTCAGAACCCCGAGACATCAACGTCTGCAGGACTACACCTTGTGCTCTTCCCACTGACCATTGTTGGTGCCATCGTCTGCCCCATGGACATTCCAGCCTGGGAGACGTTTGGACCAGATAAGTTATACCTTAAGAAAACTGTTTCAACTCTCGTTTGCTCGTATCTTCACCAATTACCCGCCTTTCACCTGCCATCTCCCTGCATGGAGTAAATATCTGTTAAGAGTTAATACGTTAACCCTTGATCTGCCTCCTGTCTGTCACTGCATCCCGCAACCTGCTCACACCCATATTGCAGCAACTTCCAATATGCTGACGATTATCCTGGAAACACTGCCACAATGATTGTTTCTGGGGAGGCGATATCCTGGGTTTGGTTATGAGGTACATTACAACATTAGTTACGAGGGCTACTCAAATGGCAGAGATTATGGAGCACTGTGCTGATGTTGCTGACGAGGGAAACTATGTTGGGATAGTTTTTATGGACGCACAGCTGGTGTTGTTTACTGGGCACTCTTCTAATGTTGTTGATGGGGCACTTTTCTGACAGTTATGACACACTTTCTTTGGGGTGAGGCCTAGTAAATATGGAAATAGTCTATCTGGTTTGTTTATTGACGGCATTCCTGGGGAATAAAGGGAAAGGCTACTACAATTTATTATGGGGGGGCTCTTCATTGGCTTTTTTAATTAAGTCAAAAGGCTTGCTTTTTTGGCAGGGTGGTGGGGGACATAGCAATAAGGGAAATGTATATTTACTGCATACACACTTACTACATAAATAGATATGCATTTATAAGTACTAAGATACCTAGACGTGCCTTACCTCAAACGCTTTCATTACAATGGAAAGAAGGCTTCAGAAGGATGATATACTTCCTATGACCTGATTTGCTGGCTCACAGCTTTGACAGGATTCCCGCTAGACAGTTAAGGCCCCCATACACATTAAACTAACGTTGGCTGAACCCATTGATATTTAGGTTCCTTTCATACTCAAAGATTTATTACCCATGTTTTTTCTAGTAGCTCAGGACAGGCATCTAGATTACACGTCAGCAAAGACCAATGTTGTTGCTTTTTTCTTCTAATTTCTTGTGCTTATAATTCTGCCCCTGCGGGACTTTAACTCCCAGTGCTGCTGAAATAAAGTCTATTGTTACACAGGAACATTAAATACATCCATCAGCTCCCCCTGTCGCAGCTACTGTGTCCAGTGGTGTCTTGGCAAAACAAAATCTATAACGTCCTGTAAAAAGTCTTATGAAGTGCTGATCCATGAGTAGTACCACCCTAGGCACTTGCCCCCAAGTACCTAGTGTTAAAAGTTCATCCTGATTATACTGGGGGATTTACTATTAAAAGCAAACATGAGTAATGCTGCGGTACTTGATTACCTCTACATCAACCATGAAAAATCTGTTACATACTGATCATCTAACATTGAACTGATTTTTTAATAAAAAAAATGAAAAGATAAAAACTCCTGGCTCAAAGTGTGGACCATAAAGTGTTGAATGAGCACTGCGAAAAACATTTGTCTTAGCGTATGTGCAAATGTCTTTTTCATGGTATGGCACCATAACCCACCTGAAAAAATCTAACTAAACACTCAAAAGAGTAAACCTATGCCTCGCAGTATAAAAAAACAACCTGCTGTTCATTTGATCAGTATTTTGATCTCTTTTTAATTGCCTCAAGTTTCCAAAGATGCAAAGTGGCTAAAAGAAGTGACCTGACTATTCTTCAGCCACCTTCTGCAAGGAAGCAGTTCACTCGTTAATAGTATGCAAGTGAAAAAAAATTGCAAAAAAAACCAACAGAAAAGGCACCAAAAAAGACTTTTCAGGAGAAAAAGTGTCGGGTGACTCCTGAAGCATCTTCCTCGTGAAAAACGAACGTAAAGGGCATCTAAAAGACAATGTGTGAGTTTACTTTAATTGCATTGTGCTGTTTAAAATTAAAAGCCTGCCGTCATTCTATGTGACTACAGACTTGTGAATCTTCACAGCGCAAAAATGTTGTGGCAAATATTTGCACAATTCAAAGTTCTGAAAAAATTTTGTGACTTGACATTTCCATAACAGTTAAAAGCAGAGTCACCAAAATGGGTTGAGCTGGGGAGGAGGTGGGGCAAGACTTGGCATGGCCATACCTGCACGCCAAAGATATGGAAAGTGGCGGTGTTTTTTTATGCCATGTTTGAAACACCAGTATTAATAAATCTGAACTCATTTTCTATGGCAGACATACAGTATATCACTAGTTAGGTCTTCTTAAATTTAATCCTCAGTAAGGCTACTTTCACACATCAGGTTTTCGGCGTCAGGCGCGATCCGGCGTCGTGCCGGAATGCCGGATCCGGCAAATGTTTTGTAAAACCTGATGTGCCGGATCCGGTTTTCTGCCGGATCCGTCTTGTTCTTGACAGACAAAACCGGATCCGTCTCATCCGGTTCATCCGTTTTTCTATCCGTTTTTCGACGGATTACGCCGGATCTGGTTTTTAAAATTGACCCTTGTGGCCTTCCGAACGGGCTTGGCTAGTGGAAAACTATATATAGCATGTTCCTACAGCCATTCTTTGACAGGTTGTAGAGGAGAAAGTGCAGGTTGGAGAGAAGAGCAAGTTACTGGCGAAGATGGATGTTGTCATTGGAAATATTACCACTAGAAGTTCTGTGACGGTTTCAGTAATGAGGGACAATTTTGCACTATACTTTATGTCACCTCAAGGCAGAGTACACTGGCAGGATGACAGAGTGTGAAAGATTTGTGCCCTAACCAAACTTGTGTACCTTCTGGACCAACAGTATATACCTTTGCCAACCAAAGTTGGCTATCTTGTCATGGTCTTACTATTTTTAGCTTTAGGCCACAGGTGTGTACCTGGTTGTGTTTTATGCAAAGTATTTCACCTTTTAACAAAAGTTGTGTACATTGTTAGGAAATCACCAACAATAAACACAACTTTTCAGGTGAAATACTTTGCTTCAAACACAACCAGGAACACAACTGTGGCAAAAAGCTAAAATTTACCCACAGTTATATACCTGGTTTTGAATACCTTTTTACCTTTTAAATACCCTGTATTTAACCTTTTTTTTAAACATATTTCGCCGCAGAAAGAAATGACAGACAACCAGTGTAAACAATAATTTAACTTTTATTTAAAATATTTTTTTTTTGTGTAAACTGTTTTTAAAGTTAAAAAAACTTTTTTAATAAAGGTTTGAAACCAACCAAATGGGCATTTTTATTACAAAAAATACATTATAACTCGGTGTAGTGTGGGGTGGAAATACTGCTGGAGGGGCTGCGGGACACTTTGACAATGGGAGTGTGGAGAGAGGACTGGGATCGTGGTGGGGAAGGAACAGTTAGAGGTGATGGTGTGGAAAAAGATACAGAATGGGTGGACATGTGGGAGGCAGAAGAGGTGGTGGGCGGTGGAGTGGAGGGTTGGGCAGGGACTGTAGGAACAGATGATGTTGATGGAAAGTTGTATGGGGAAGGAGTTTGGTACGGGGAAGGAGTTTGGTACGGGGAAGGAGTTTGGTACGGGGAAGGAGTTTGGTACGGGGCAGGTTGCTGGAAGTGGGGAGATGTCTGGTACTGGGGAGGTTGCTGTACTGGGAAGGCTGCTGGTATGTAATAGGAGGGGGAGGATGGAAAGTGGCTGGAGGGGGTGCAGATGTAATAGGAGGGGGAGGATGGAAAGTGGCTGGAGGGGGTGCAGATGTAATAGGAGGGGGAGGATGGAAAGTGGCTGGAGGGGGTGCAGGTGGAGGAACTACAGTGGTGGGAGGTGGAGGTTGGGAGGTAACCTGCTGTAGAGCACCGTGGCACGAATGCATTACATGCATCTGCTGGGTAGGAGATAGTGTTGCCATGCGCTCCACAACAGACCTGAAAAAGGTGTGGTTTGGCGAAGATCTTGCTTCTGAATGCATGGTTTGCAGAAGTGTCTTCACCTCCAGAATGCTGGAGTTGATCTGCTGAAAGCCTGCGGAGATTTGCTCTGACAAGACTTTGACAGTTCTGGAAAGATGCATTCAGATGCAAGAACTCTGGCGCATAACTCTTTTCCTGACCCTTCTGCCGCTGCCGCCCAGTACCCGCAGGTGTACTAGAGGTGGCAGGGGCAGAAGGGTGGGGTAAAGGGAAAGCGATCTCCTCACCAGCAGCTTCATGTAATGTAGGCGGCCACGATGCTCCTGTGCTGGTGGATGGGACAGATGGGTCGAATGTGTGGGAAGGCTGGGAAGGTGCAGATGTACCGGGGCGGTCGAAGTGTCCCTCGGTGCCGGTCTCCTCAGGGATCGCCTCAGAAGGGTCCAATCGTGCAGGCTCCCGAGTGCTGCTCACCGTGCTGTGGAATAAAGAGAAAAAAAAACAATTAAAATACTGACATGGTATGGCCCTGGCTGAAAAAAAAAAAGTTACATCTAACTTTTTTTCACATGTGGTGTGTAATATTTACCTTCTAGTGACCATTGTTTCCCGGAGGAACGACAGGGCTTGTGCGTACTTGTACTTGCTCCTGCGTCCTCCAGATCCACTCGGGGCCCGCATCTCTTTATTGAACTCCTTCTTGAAACGATCCCTCACAGACCGCCACCGATTCACAATTCTGTTCCCTGAAACGAGAAAGGAGTGGTTAGTATACAACATCAGTGTTTCACAAACTCCAGTCCTCATGGTCCCCAGGGGTCATGTTTTCAGGATTTCCATAGTAAATAGAAATCCTGAACACATGATCCGTGGGGACCACGAGGACTGGAGTTTGGGAAACACTGGTTTACATCAAGCAACCGGTACTGTATATACTTACGCTCTTTAATCTGGGCCCGAACATCGAGGTCCTCCCAGCGGCCCACAAGGAGCGAACAGATTTCCTCCCAGAGTCGTCGGGTAACGATAAGGTCAGCGTGGCGGCGGTCAGCCATATTCCAGAGCGGCTCCCTTTCTCTGACGAGATCGATGAGGTGGTCCACATCGAGTCCTCCATCCTCACCGTCAGAGTCGGGAGCACGCTGTGAAGGCTGTTAAAGAAAGACAAAAATAACATAATTAGCCTACACAAAAGAAATGAAATAAAAAGTGCAAAAAAACAAAGCAAAAATATTTATACTTACACGCTGGTGACCACCGCGTTGCTGTCGCCGACGACCCTGGGAGGCACTGCGAGGACCTCTTGGCCGAGCACCAGATTGGGAAGACTAGAGAAGAAAACAAAAAATGTTATGTCTTTGGATGTAGGCATTTGTTTGCTGTGTGTGGTCTGCAGAACATTGTTTTCTATGTGTTGTGTGTAGTGTGATGTTGTGTTTCTGCGTTTGATGCAAAAAACTTACCAATTGTGAGCCCACTCCAGGTGTCTGTCCACCCCTTCCTTCTTCTTCTGGGAGCTCCTCTTCATCTTGTGAATCCTGTTTTGAAATAAAAGGCAATGAATAGACATATATTACAGAGATGATGGATTTTGGAAATAAAAACTTACCGTCAAACGCTGACGATGCGAGGGAGGGCTCCCAGAAGATGATGTGCTGTCTTCCTGGTGGCCACACTCCATGCCTGTGGGTGGTGTTCCACCTGCTGCCATTGCTGCTGCTGCTGCTGCATCTATTGGGCGGCTGTTGAATAACGAGAAACAAAGGGCCAATGAATATCTTGATATTTAATAGCCCTAGTTTGGAGGAATGGGGGGATTTGATAATTACCGTCTCTCATCTGCTGCTGGCCTCCCCTCCTCAGCATGTTCCATTTGCTGCTCCATTTGGGGTGGTGGTGGTGCTGATGGTGCTGCAGTGGTCTCCTGCCTTCTCCTGCTGCGCTTGGTTGCTTTCTTGGGTGGCATGTTGGGTGTGGCTGTGGGTCCCACTGTCTTGCTTTTATATATGTCTTGTGGGCAGAGCTACTGAGCATGCTCAGACCAAAAAAACCGGATCCGGCCACCGGATCCGGCTTTCGCCGGATCAGGCGCATTGCGGCGCTCATAGACTTTCATTGTGTGAAAAAGCCGGACGCGCCGGATCCAGCGTGTCCGGCTTTTACGCCGGAGACAAAAAACGTTACAGTAGCCGTTTTTTCCAGACGCCGGATCGCGACACATTGCCGGATCCGGCGAAAACCGGATGAAACGCATGGCCATCCGGCGCGATCCGGCGCAAATGCAAGTCAATGGGGGGAAACCAGATCCGGCATTGCATTTCGCCGGATCCGGTTTCTGTCAAAAGCGCCGGATCGCGCCTGACGGCGAAAACCTGATGTGTGAAAGAGGCCTAAGACATGAATACGCTGAAATCTACTGTAGAGATTTCTGGAAATATATTTAAAACAGCAATTCTCTCACATCATTTCATATCTACAGTATGTCTACTTACTACTTAAGTATACCAATTACTTCATAAAAATCAACAATTCTAATTTCTGTGTTTTTTTTTTAATTTCCCCTCCTCCATTTCCCCTGTTCTTAATTATTTTCATCCGGCCCATGCACTAGTTACTTTTTTTCATAGTTATTTGTGTGGCGTGACAGAGGGTAAGGATCCGTTTTGAGTATTTGCTAGTAAAATACAGTTAGGTCCATATATATTTGGACAGAACCAACATTTTTCTAATTTTGGTTCTAGACATTACCACAATGAATTTTAAACAAAACAATTCAGATGCAGTTGAAGATCAGACTTTCAGCTTTCATTTGAGGGTATCCACATTAAAATTGCATGAAGGGTTTAGTGTTATGAATGGGTCGCCAAGGAAAAAAAAACTACACAAGCTAAGTCTCAGAAAACCAGAGAGGTTGGTAACTATGCAGACTGCAGAACCCTGATTCTAACCACGCAACTAGCAGCAGTCGTGGAGCGTTCCTACGTTGGTCCTAGACGCCTCATCACAACCGGAGAGCTAAGTAAGCCTAAAGCAGGAAAATAGGGAAACTAACTGCCCCAGAGCAGACCCCAAAGGAAAGACAGCCACCCACATGTATTGACGGTGAAACAAGATGAAAACACATACAAAGGCAGGAAAATAGGCTGAGCAAACAATGGGGCCCGACTAACTAGAAAGGACAGGAAAGGAAAGACACTGTCTGCAACTTGCCAAACACTCTACTAAAAATAATGTCCAACACATCTGATAGCAAAATTAACCCTGAAGTCACTAGACTTCTCCTACTATATCAGCACTCTGAAATATTCTAAGACAGAGCAAAAAAGAGGCCAATCTAATAAGGTACAAAAAAAAGCAAATTGGCAAATACAGATTAAGAGTGGAAATTCAGCACAGCCCAGCCGGGGCTGGCTGACCACACAAAAAACTGAATTGACCAACAAGAGCAAGTGTGAGCATTAGCAAAAACAAACTTAACTTGAGAAGACTGGAAGAGAGCTGAAGTCCAAGACCTGAGAAGCAGACTGAATCACCAGCACCAGGATAGGGCGTCGGCTGTCTTATATCCAGTCTGATACTCCAGAGATCCAATCGTTATCCTCCTCATCTCATCAGGTGGCAGATCACTACCACTTAAACCAACCTCACTACCTCCTGTCACCACCAGAGGGAGAACGGAAAGAAACTCTCAACTGGAGGAGCAGAAAATGAGCTCATAACAGTAGGCATATCAATATCCAAATCTACCATAAAGAGAAGACTGCATGAAAGTAAATACAGAGGGTTCACTGCACGGTGCAAGCCTCTCATAAGCATCAAGAATCAAAAGGCTAGACTGGACTTTGCTAAAAAAAACATCTTAAAAAGCCAGCACAGTTCTGGAAGAACATTCTTTGGACAGATGAAACCAAGATCAACCTCTACCAGAATAATGGAAAAGAAAAGTATGGTGAAGGTGTGGTACAGCTCATGATCCAAAGCATACCACATCTGTAAAACATGGCGGAGGCAGTGTGGTGGCTTGGGCATGCTTGGCTGCCAGTGGCACTGGGTCACTAGTGTTTATTGATGTGACACAGGACAGAAGCAGCCAAATGAATTCTGAGGTATTCAGAGCCATACTGTGTGCTCAGATCCAGCCAAATGCAGCCAAACTGATTGGTCGTCGTTTCATAATACAGATGGACAATGACCCAAAACAAAGCCAAAGCAATCCAGGAGATTAAAGCAAAGAAGTGGAATATTCTTGAATGGCCAAGTCAGTCACCTGATCTCAACCCAACTGAGCATGCATTTCACTTGTTAATGACTAAACTTCAGACAGAAAGGCCCACAAACAAACAGCAACTGAAAACCACCACAGTGAAGGCCTGGCAGAGCATCAAAAAGGAGGAAACACAGTGTCTGGTGATGTCCATGAGTTCAAGACTTCAGGCAGTCATTGACAACAAAGGGTTTTCAACCAAGTATTAGAAATGAACATTTTATTTACAATTATTTAATCTGTCCGATTTTTTTTTTTATTTCCTCGGCGACCCATTCATAACACTAAACCCTTCATCCAATTTTAATGTGGATTCCCTCAAATGAAAGCTGAAGGTCTGAACTTCAACTGCATCTGAATTGTTTTGTTTAAAATTCATTGTGGTAATG
Organism: Dendrobates tinctorius; assembly: GCF_039654945.1. Taxonomy (NCBI): domain Eukaryota; kingdom Metazoa; phylum Chordata; class Amphibia; order Anura; family Dendrobatidae; genus Dendrobates; species Dendrobates tinctorius. The sequence continues at coordinate 16,066,970 of NW_027361671.1, read as the reverse complement.
TCTAGAACCAAAATTAGAAAAATGTCTGTCCAAATATATATGGACCTAACTGTATGTACTGTTGTCAGTGATCACAGTTCTCAACATTCAATACAGCTGGACTTGGAAGATTACAAGACCAAGCGGACAGGAATAAATCCTTATTCCCTGCTATGGAGTTAAGCATACAAAGTTTTCGTTGAGGTCGATGTTAGAAGATTTGTTTACTTGAGGAATGCAACTTAGTAAAACAGAAAGATTTAAGCAGCAGGTATAGAATGGGAAAGTGATTAATTTACTGATGTAGAGTTTGATTAGAAAATATTTAAATGATAGTGTCTAGACTATTTATTTAAGTGGACTTGAATTTTAGTCTAACTTTATAAATATGCACATGCTTGAGAATTCAGATTTTTTGTAAATCCATGCAAATTCAGCAAAATTGTGGGTGGACGATAGAGAGCCGGCAAAAGGTGGAAAAGAAGAAAAAACATTGCGCACCTTTCTGGAAGCATCCACTTCTACTTGAAATTGTCTGGTCCTTCACACCTGTGTCACATGTATCGTACAATGTTGACTCTAGGCCTGGTCTTCCAGCCATGGACCAGACAGCTCACAGAAAACAGCTGTAGCGGCTGGAGAGGTGAGCGGTGAGGTGAATATAACTATTTTGTTTTTTCAGTTTTTACATATTATGCTAATTATGCTCCTGCGCATGGAGTGACCCCACAGCATAATAAGAGGCATTTAATTTTAGGAAGAGTAACTTTTATGCAAGTCAAATTTCCCAGTAAATCCACACAGATATTGAACCAAACAATTTGTTGTCTAGTTTCTCCTGAGTACACCAAAACCCTATATGTAGTGCAAACCTACTCTTTGGGTGCATGGCAAGGCTCAAAGGATAAGGAGTACCACTCAACTTTTGGAGCGAAAAATTGGCTTAAAAAAAAAAAAGACGCCATGTCATGTTTGCATAGCCCCTAATGTTCCTAAACAGTGGAACCCCCCAAATAGCACCATTTGGAATCTACACCCCTCAAGGAATTTATCTGGATTGGTAGTGAGTACCTTAAACCTGCAGATGCTTCTCAGAATTTTATAATGTTAAGCTGTGGAAAGAAAAATCACATTTTTCCCACAAAAATGTTGCTTTAGCCCCAAATTTTCCATTTTCACAAGGGTAACAGGAGAAAATGAACCACTACATTTCTTGTGCAATTTTTCCTGAGTACAACAATAGCTGATATATGGTGTAAAACTTCAGTTTGGGCACACAGCAGGGCTTGGGAGGGAAGGAACGCCAATTGAATTCTGGAGCGCAATTTTAGCTGGAATAGATTGCTGATGCCATGTCACATTTGAAGAGCTTCTGACATACTAAAACAGCAGAAACCCCCACAAATGATCCTATTTTGGAAGCTACACCTCTTGAGGAATTCATTTAGGGATGTAGTGAGCATTTTTAACGCTCAGGTGATTCACAGAATTGAATACCATTGAGCTCAGTCATTGGAAAAATTACCATTTTTCCCACTAAAATGTTACTTCGGCCTCAAGTTTTCAATTTTCAAAATGGATAATAGGAGAAAATGGATAGTACCATTTGTTATGCAATTTCTCTTAGACTAATTTGAGGACTCCATATACCGAGCCCCTAAATGCCAGAAGGGCAGAATCCCTTCTCAAGTGACCCTATTTTGGAAATTACACCCCTCTGGGACTTTATGTAAAGGTATTGATGATTTTGACTCCATTAGTGTTTTCCAGAAACAAGCAGCAGTGAATGTTGTTCATTGAAACCTTCAAATCTGCCATTCTAGTGCCCGTACGTTGCAGTGCCTGTACATTGTGCCCAGCTCTTGCTCCTGGAAGCACGCACCCCATAAGTTATGGGGTCTCATCTCTACAGAAATGCCAAACATTTACACTGAGACCAACCATGTGCATAGTTTCAGCGTGGCACAAATTAGAAGTGAGACATTGCTAATAAAAAAATATTTTTTAAATTAGCTAAGAGTGTAAAAATCTATTTAAATCAGAACAAGGTGGTAGATAGAAAGAAGGATCTGAGTACAGAGTATTATAGCAGTGAACAGGCAAAAGTTCAAAAAGTCAGGCTATGAATCACAAAATGATGAGCATATAGCCATAAAATAATCTATTGCATACTGTGAGTCATACAATTAACTGATGTGACTAACATTAGAAAGTATAACCATACAGTTGTGGCCAAAAGTATTGACACCCCTGCAATTCTGTCAGATAATACTCAGTTTCTTCTGAAAATGACTGCAAACAAAAATTCTTTGGTATTATCTTCATTTAATTTGTCTTAAATGAAAAAACACAAAAAGAATTGTCCTAAAGCCAAATTGGATATAATTCCACACCAAACATAAAAAAAGAGGGTGGACAAAAGTATTGGCACTGTTCGAAAAATCATGTGATGCTTCTCTAATTTGTGTAATTAACAGCACCTGTAACTTACCTGTGGCACCTAACAGGTGTTGGCAATAACTAAATCACACTTGCAGCCAGTTGACATGGATTAAAGTTGACTCAACCTCTGTCCTGTGTCCTTGTGTGTACCACATTGAGCATGGAGACAAGAAAGAAGACCAAAGAACTGTCTGAGGACTTGAAAAACCAAATTGTGAGGAAGCATGAGAAATCTCAAGGCTACAAGTCCATCGCCAAAGACCTGAATGTTCCTGTGTCTACCGTGCGCAGTGTCATCAAGAAGTTTAAAGCCCATGGCACTGTGGCTAACCTCCCTATATGTGGACGGAAAAGAAAAATTGACAATAGATTTCAATGGAAGATTGTGCGGATGTTGGATAAAGAACCTCGACTAACATCCAAACAAGTTCAAGCTGCCCTGCAGTCTGAGGGTACAACTGTGTCAACCTGTACTATCCGTCGGCGTCTGAATGAAAAGGGACTGTATGGTAGGAGACCCAGGAAGACCCCACTTCTTACCCCGAGGCATAAAAAAGCCAGGCTGGAGTTTGCCAAAACTTACCTGAAAAAGCCTAAAACGTTTTGGAAGAATGTTCTCTGGTCAGATGAGACAAAAGTAGAACTTTTTGGGCAAAGGCATCAACATAGAGTTTACAGGAGAAAAAAAAGAGGCATTCAAAGAAAAGAACACGGTCCCTACAGTCAAACATGGCAGAGGTTCCCTGATGTTTTGGGGTTGCTTTGCTGCCTCTGGCACTGGACTGCTTGACTGTGTGCATGGCGTATGAAGTCTGAAGACTACCAACAAATTATGCAGCATAATGTAGGGCCCACTATGAGAAAGCTGGGTCTCCCTCAGAGGTCATGGGTCTTCCAGCAGGACAATGACCCAAAACACTTCAAAAAGCACTAGAAAATGGTTTGAGAGAAAGCACTGGAGACTTCTAAGGTGGCCAGAAATGAGTCCAGACCTGAATCCCATAGAACACTTATGGAGAGATCTCAAAATGGCAGTTTGGAGAAGGCACCATTCAAATATCAAGGACGTGGAGCAGTTTGCCAAAGAAGAATGGTCTAAAATTCCAGCAGAGCATTGTAAGAAACTCATTGATGGTTACCGGAAGCGGTTGGTTGCAGTTATTTTTGCTAAAGGTTGTGCAACCAAGTATTAGGCTGAGGGTGCGAATACTTTTGTCTGGCCCATTTTTGGAGTTTTGTGTGAAATAATCAATGTTTTGCTTTTTGCTTCATTCTCTTTTGTGTTTTTTTTCATTTAAGACAAATTAAATGAAGATAATAATACCAAAGAATTTGTGTTTGCAATCATTTTTAGGAAGAAACTGAGTATTATCTGACAGAATTGCAGGGGTGTCAATACTTTTGGCCACAACTGTAAAGTGATCTGTTGCATGATAATTAAAGTGCAGTATACCACTATTTAGTTTGTGCAAATGATTAGCACTTGTATCACACCCTATGACCGGGATCACACATGCGAGGAATAAGGCCGAGAATCGCATGTTAATACCCGGCACTGCCGCCGTCACTCAGGAACGGTGCATGCGGCAGCATCGCAATTCATGGAGCAGCACACTCCGCTCCTGAGTGCCGGCGGCAGTGCCGGGTATTAACATGCGAAACTCAGCCATATTCCTCGCATCTGTAATCCCGGCCTATAACTTAGAGATTGCAGGTTGTGGCCAAGTGCACAGCCAGCTGAAGGCAGATGTCCAATTGGTCTTACCAGCGCCAACTAGCATGACTGAGAACTACCACAAACCACAAACTAAAAAACTATGCTTTCATATTCAACTGCACTTTCAATGAGGTGAATGAATCCAGTACCTATTGAAATGGAGATGCACAGTATCTAAACAATTATACTCCAACAAAAAAATTAATGTTTTAACCATTTTATAGTTCCTCCATTGTAAAGTATTATACCTGTCAATATTACATTGACAAAAGCGTCTTAGACTATGCTCCTGGCATGGTCTATCAGGCTTGCCATAGATAAATGATCTGGAGGTTGTCATGATGACCTCCGGCTACCATGATAACTATTTGGCCTTCGTAATGATGCCATGGGGGCGCTGATCATAAGTAAGAAGGAGCCCCTTCCTCTCCTAGCCTCCGAAATACTACAATATTGAAATATTGATTGAAGCATTTAGGGGGTTAAATTGCCGGGGCTCAGATATTACATAAGCCAAGCTCCCGGTCAATGATCCTGTGCTGCGCACGATTGCCATGATGTACTCATACGTCAAAAGTCGGGAACCCTTACCCGAACATGACATATGGGTCTTTCAAAGGACGTGAATGGGTTAATAACTTTATGAAATCTTCTGGGCTAATTAAACCAAAACCTATAAAACAACTAGCTAAACACTACCTAAACTCACCTGTATATACAAGCGCTATACAGCAGCACTCTGAAAACAAACATGAATTTCACTATTGCTACTCACTTGCAAAACTTAAGGAACTTTGTACACCGTTCGAACAAAGTATGTCAGCCCATAAAATTATTTGAAGCAAAATAGTGTCTGTCCAGATATTCTTTGCTCAAATTAAAAATATTCATGGAAAGATGTTGACATAGGGTGCAGGGACTTTGGAGGTAGTCATACTCTTGCAATGTGGAAAATATACAGTTGTCATCAAAAGTTTACATACCCGACAGGATTTTTGCTTTCTTGGCATTTTTTCAAAGAATAAAGAACTTTTTCTCCACTCATGGTTAGTGATTGGGTGAAGCCATTTATTGTCAAACTACTGTGTTTTCTCTTTTTAAATCATAATGACAACCCTAAATATCCAAATGACTGATCAAAAGTTCACATACCCCATTTCTTAATACTGTGTATTGCCCCTTCTACCATCAATGACAACTTGATGGCTTTTGTGGTAGTTGTGGACGAGGTTCTTCATTTTCTCAGATGGTAAAGCTGCCCAATCTTCTTGGCAAAAAGCCTCCAGTTCCTGTAAATCTCTGGACTGTGTAGCATTAACTGCATGCTTGAGATCTCCCCAGAGTAGCTAAATGATATTGAGGTCAGGAGACTGAAATGGCCACTCCAGAACTTTCACTTTGTTCTGCTGTAGCCAATGACATGTCGACTTGGCCTTGTGTTTTGGATCATTGACATGTTGGAATGTCCAAGTATGTCCCAAGCGCAGCTTCCAAGCTGATGATTGCAAATTTGCCTCCAGAACTTGTTGATAATGTGCTGCATTCATCTTTTCTTAAACTTTGACCAAGTTTCCTGTGCCTTTGTAGCTTACACATCCTCAAAACATCAGCAATCCACCTCTGTGTTTTACAGTAGGAATGGTGTTCCTTTCATCATAGACCATTTTGTCTTCTCTCCAAATGTTAAGCTTATGGTTGTGGCCAAAAAGATCAATTTTGGTCTCATCACTCCAAATTACCTTGCTGCTGAAGTTTTGAGGTTTGTCTCTGTGTTGTTTTGTGTATTGTAGGCAAGATAATTTTTGGCATTTGCGCAATAATGGCTTTCTTCTGGCGACTCGACCATGCAGTCCATTTTTCTTCTAATGCCTCCTTATTGTACTTCTTGAAACAGCCACACTGCTAGTTTTCAGAGAGTCCAGTATTTCAGCTGATGTTATTTGTGGGTTTTCTTTGCATTTCGAACAATTTTCCTGGCAGTTGTAGACAAAATTTTTGCTGGTCTACCTGACTGTGGTTTTATTTTTACAGAGCCCCTGATTTTCCATTTGTTAATCACTGTTTGAACACTGCTGATTGGCATTATCAATTCCTTGGATATCTTTTTGTATCCCTTTCCTGTTTTATACAATTAAACTAACTTTTCCCATAGATCCATTGACAATTCTTTTGCTTTCACCATGACTCACAATCCAGAAACATCAGTGGCTGGATGAAAGATGCAAGAGTCTGAATCCCAGAAACTCACTCAGCTTTTATGCACACACACTGATTACAAGTAAACAAGGTCACAGGTGAGGATGTTACCTTTAGTAACCATTCAAACCCATTTGTGTCAACTTCCGTGCATGTTATCAGGCCAAAATCACCAGGGTATGTGAACTGTTGATCAGAGTCATTTGGATGTTTGGGTTGTGATTATGATTTAACCCCTTGACGGCATTGGGCGTATAGTTATGCCGATGTTGAACTCCCTCCCTTTGATGTGGGCTCCGGCAGTGAGCCCACATCTTTCCCAGGACATATCAGCTGTTTTGAACAGCTGATATTTGCCCGCAATAGCCGCCGCAGGTGGATCGTGATTCCACCCATGGATATTAACCAGTTAAATGCCACTGTCAAACTCTGACAGCAGCATTTAACAAAAGCTTCTCGCAATCGTGCCGGAAATACACACACTGATGACCCGTGTCACGTGATCGTGGGTCACCGGTGTCGGCATTACAACCGGAGGTCTCTTGGAGACCTCTACGGTTGTCAGTGCCAGATTTCTGTGAGCGCCACCGAGTGGTCAGCGCACATAGCAAGTCAGCAATTCTACTACATAGAAGTGATCTGATCATCACCTCTATGTAGCAGAGCAGATCGAGTAGTGGTAGCTTCTAGTCTCCTATGATGACTATTGAGAAGAGCCAATTGAGTTGTGGCAGCTTCTAGTCTCCTAAGGAGACTGTTGAAGCGTACCAAAAGTTAATATAAAAAAAATTAAAAAAAAATATAAAAGTTCATTCACCCTCCTTTCACCCTATTCAAAATAAAACAATAAAAGTAAAATCAAACATACACAAATTTGGTATCGCCGCATTCAGAATTGCCTCAATCTATCAATAAAAAAAAAGGATTGACCTGATCGCTGAACGGCGTATTGAGAAAAAAGTCAAAACGCCAGAATTAGGTTTTTTTGGTCGCCTCGACATTGCATTAAAATGCAATAACGGGTGATCAAAAGATCAAATTTGCACCAATATGGTATCATTAAAAACGTCAGCCCGGCATGCAAAAAATAAGCCCTCACCCAACCCGAGATCATGAAAAGTGGAGATGCTACGGGTATCAGAAAATGGCGTTTTTTTTTTTAATCAAAGTTTAGAATTCTTTTTCACCACTTAGATTAAAAAGAACCTAGACATGTTTAGTGTCTAGAAACTCATAATGACCTGGAGAATCATAATGGCATGTCAGTTTTAGCATTTAGTGATGCTAGTAAAAAAGCCAAACGCAAACTGAAAAAAGCTCGGGGGTTAAGGGGTTAAAAAGAGAAAACACAGTAGTTTGACAAATAGCTTCACCCACCTACTAACCACGAGTGGAGAAAAAGTTTTGGTGTTATCATTCTTATTCTCTTACAAAAAAAAGGCCAACAAAGCAAAAATTTTGCCGGGGTATGTAAACTTTTGAGCACAACTGTACATAGCCATTTGAGATCATTTTCTAAATGAGTTCATATTTTCAAATGACGTGGAAAATGGTTAACTTTAAATTTCTGATCTGTGTTCTATGTTTTGCTGTGAATAAAATATGGCTATAATAGATTTCAAAGTCATTGCATTCTTGTTTTCTTAACATTTTACACAGCATTCCAACTTTTTTGGAATTGGGGTTGTAGACTAAATCAAGTTTAATTGGAGTATGCCCTATATTATCTATTCATGTAAATAATGCAAAAAAATTGCAAACTTGAGTTTATATTAGGGTACATTCTCAATGTGTGCATAATCTTTAAATATATGCACACATGGTTCACAGCACCTGTGCCAAAACACATGCCCCTATCTTTATGCACTCCATGTTGCTCTAGTATGCCACATTTTCTCTTTACAGGTGTGCCTTCTAATATTATTGGAGGCATATGCACGTGGTACAGAATGCGCCCATAGCACTCTTCAGGGACTGCATTACAGATCTGTACAACACGGAATATTTTGCAGACTTTACAAAGTAAGGTAGAATTAGGGTCCCGTTTCACTTAGCGGCGCACCAGAGATCCCGACAATGATGCATCCTGGTAGGGATCGCTGGTGCATCGCTAAAGATCACTAGTAAGCTGCCAAACAGGCAGATCTCTTCAGTGACGCAGCAACGATCCAGCGATCAAACACAGTGATGCACGCTGGCCAGCAGGACGCCGACGTCGAAAAAATGGCCCAGGACATTCCTGCATGATCAGCGATATCCAGCAGGGGGCGCGGTCGCTGCTGCATGTCACATGTAGCGAAATCACAGGCGAGATCGCTGTTGTGTCACAAAATCGGTGATGCATTAGCGATCTCGCTCTGTGAGACGGGGCCTTTAAATTATAATATATAGTTAAATATTTACATATTGCACATGATAAAGTCCTATAGAGCCACAAAATCATGTTTACCTATAATGTATTACTGGTGGCATCTGCAATAGTTCATATATGGAATGTCAACTTGACTGGCAGGGGTCTTTGCTTTAAGGTGATTCATAGAAAGTCTCAGGTGCAGAGCTCCATAAAACTTGTCAATAGAGATGAGCGACTTTGCCTTTTTTCGGGTCGAGTCGGGTTTCGTGAAACCCGACTTTCGCAAAAGTCAGGTTTAACGAAATCGGCCGACTATAGGGAAAAGTCGGAGGCCGACTGAAACAAGAAATCCTATGCAAGTCAATGGGGAAGCAAAGTTGGCAGGGAGTGGAAGATAATAAACACACCTACAGTGCCCATTTCAATGCCAAAAACATCAATTCTTATAACTGAAGCTTGCCAACCTTACTTTACTTTCTAATAGTTACGCATTGAAAACTGGGGGTTATTTGGCTAAAGTTGTGGGGGGGTAGGGCTGGCTCCAGGTTTTCGTGTGCACTGGGCCAAAGAGTGTCAGTGCGCCCCTTTAACACATACCACAACTCATGATGCTCCGATACACCACAGAAATATAGCAATAATAATGAATGATACAATATAATATAAAAATACCTTTATTGAAATATTGGCACAACAATTAAATACATAAAATTGTGTATATATATAAAATAAAATAAGATAATATAATGACATATACAACCACAAAAGCAATATATTTATGGACAATGGAAAAACCAGTCCATAACAAAAGGCTTAATTAATGATCCAGATAAAAAAAGTGCATAAATAAAGTAACATAAAATATCTAATAAATGTGTCCAAAAGTGCAAAAAAGTGCAAAAAGGTGCTGATGTGCAAAAGAATTATACATATAAATCGCCGTGAGGCGAGTGCAAGACACAAAATAATACCTGTAAGCCAATTGGTGCTATATGGGTTGTATAAGAACGCGCCCCGACGCGCGTTTCGGAAATAGAATCTCCTTCGTCAGGGGGATAAATGTAATGTAGCGTAGATCGACGGCTTATTTATAGGGGAATCAATTGCATACAAAGTGCCATAACGACGCATGCGCCGTCACAAATACCCGGAAGTCAAAGACAAATCCAGATCATGTGATTAACTGCTTCCGGGTTATAGAGTCATTAGACGCCGTTGCTATGCAGACCAAAATAATAACAAATGCGTGTAATTTAAATACTTGCTAAACAAAATTAAGATAGCAATATATGTAACGGCGCATAAATGAAGCGGCGGCATATGGCACAATAATTAAATAATGAGGGAGGACATGGGCAGAGAACATAACGGCGCATGCGCAGACGTGGCAAAACGGATCCTGGATGGAGGCAAGCAATATAGCGCCGCCACCATACAAATCACCGATGCCAAGAAAGCGCATGCGCACAGTCAAATGCCAATGACTACCTCATACAATTTAAATGGGAAACAATGAATACTAAGAATAATAAAAATACCATATGCAATTTTATGTAATCACATAGTAATTAGGATACATATAAATGTGAAATATGTGACAAAAAAACATATCATCATGCATACAAATTAGATAAGTGCAAGTGTATATATATAAATAGTGCCACAATATTGCAGTAATTATTAATGCAATAATAAATAATTTTTCATTACTTCCTTCTTCCAAAATTGATGCAGTGATCCTCATAAAACAAAAATAAGATAGCAATATAACAATATATGTAACGGCGCATAAATAAAGCGGCGGCATATGGCACAATAATTATATAATGAGGGAGGACACGGGCAGACAACATAACGGCGCAGACGTGGCAACACGGATCCTGGATGGAGGCAAGCAATGTAGCGCCGCCACCATACAAATCACCGATGCCAAGAAAGCGCATGCGCACAGTCAAATGCCAATGACTGCCTCATACAATTTAAATGGGAAACAATGAATACTAAGAAAAATAGTGATACCATATGCAATTTTGTATAATCACATAATGATTATAATACGTATAAATGTGACATATGTGACATATAAAAATAAAAAATCAATAATAAACAAACATATAATATCATCATGCATACAAATTACATAAGTGCAACTAAATAGTGCCACAATATTGCAGTAATTATAAATGCAGTAATAGATAGTTCTTCATTGCTTCCTTCTTCCAAGATTGATGCAGTGATCCTTATAAAAATACAACCGACATAACACTAAAAAAAAGGTGAAAAGAAAATGATTAAAAATACACAAATTATAAAAATGGAATGAACGAGAGACTCTCATTGAGACCAAGTGGGGACACAGTACCTAGTGTCCATATCCACTGTGTCTCAAGTTGCGCAAGAAGTTTACTGATATTGCCCCCTCTATCACCCGTATACACCATATCGATGCCAATTACCTTCAATAATGAAGAATCACAATTATGGTGTGTTTTAAAATGTCTAGGCAGGGTTTTAAGCGAGGCAATATCTTCAACATCAGCAGCTGCCCTTATGCCTAAAACATGCTCCCGCACCCTCACCTTGAGCTGGCGAGTGGTAAGGCCCACATAGATGAGGGGGCAGGGGCAAGTGGCATAATAAATGACTGCCGTAGATGAGCAAGTTATGGATTTTTTAATATCAAAGACATAAGCATTATTGGAGCTATTAAATGTGCGTGCTCTGACAATGTTAGGGCAAGCTATACACTGTCCACATGGTTTACAACCCGTGATTTGTTTAAACTGTGTAATAAAATTGTTAACCGGTGTCTGAACATAGTGGCTTTTTACTAGGCAGTCACGTAAATTACGTGATCTCCGAAATGTAATGTTAGGATAATCACCAATATACTTGGCAATAATGGGATCTGCCTTCAAAATTGGCCAAAATTTTTTCAAACAAGATTTGAATTCTTCATTTTGGCCATTGAAGTTAGTAATGAATCTAACTACTTCCTTAGAATTTGATTTCACCTCATTGTTGTCATAAAGCACACTGTGCCGAGATTGATGTCTTGCTCTATTGAAAGCCCTTTTTACAGCACGTCGACTATACCCCCTCTCAAAAAACCTTTCTTTCAACAGTTCTGCTTGTCTCAAAAAATCCATCTCTGTAGAACAGATGCGTCTTAAGCGCAAAAATTGCCCAATTGGAATGGAATTAATTAGGTTACGAGGGTGTGAAGATGAAGCATGAAGGAGAGAATTAACTGCTGTTTGTTTCCTGAATAAATCAGTTTGCAAACAATCATGACTATCCCTCACCACCTTGACATCCAGAAAATCAATAACCTCACAACTACACCGGAAGGTAAGATGCACATTGATGTCATTCAAATTAAGTGTTTCAATGAATTTGGATAACATGTCGGGGGAACCTTGCCAAATAAAAAACACATCATCGATGTAGCGCGTCCAGAATGGGACGCTCTCAATCGATACATGATTGCCAGATAAAAAGAGGTCCCTCTCCCACAGACCCAGGAACAGATTGGCATACGATGGGGCAAAAGAAGCACCCATCGCCGTTCCCTGGGTCTGTAGGAAGAAGGACCCCCTAAAAATAAAAAAATTATGACATAAGGCAAAATTTAATAAATTGATAAAAAATACAACAAATGAACGTGAATAAGATGAATGTTGTAAAAAATAAGATACGGCAGTGATTCCATCGTCATGTTTAATATTAGTATATAAAGACTCCACGTCACATGTGACTAACATGGAGTCCTTATCAATGTGCATACCATCAATCTTTTTGAGAAAATCACCGGTGTCCCTGGTGTAAGATGGGAGGGATGTAACAAAAGGCTGCAAAATAAAATCAATATATTTATTGACATTTTCCAAGAAATTGCCTCTCCCTGATATAATTGGTCTGCCTGGTGGTATATTGGTGTTTTTGTGTATTCTGTGCAAAACACAGAAATATAAGAATAAACAGGGGAAAAGAACCAATCACACAGTGCCTATATAAGATGCAATAATTTCAGAAGAATATAATAATAAAATTATCAATATCAAATGTGTGCTGGAATCAATCCCCCAAAAAAAAAAAAAATTTCAGGCTGAGTTAAAATCATTCCTACAGGATGCTAGAGACGATAACATTATCACTAATGATCTCTTTTTGTCTTTACTAATTTCAGAGCCAACCATTCCCACCCTTTATCTGCTTCCCAAAATACACAAAAACACCAATATACCACCAGGCAGACCAATTATATCAGGGAGAGGCAATTTCTTGGAAAATGTCAATAAATATATTGATTTTATTTTGCAGCCTTTTGTTACATCCCTCCCATCTTACACCAGGGACACCGGTGATTTTCTCAAAAAGATTGATGGTATGCACATTGATAAGGACTCCATGTTAGTCACATGTGACGTGGAGTCTTTATATACTAATATTAAACATGACGATGGAATCACTGCCGTATCTTATTTTTTACAACATTCATCTTATTCACGTTCATTTGTTGTATTTTTTATCAATTTATTAAATTTTGCCTTATGTCATAATTTTTTTATTTTTAGGGGGTCCTTCTTCCTACAGACCCAGGGAACGGCGATGGGTGCTTCTTTTGCCCCATCGTATGCCAATCTGTTCCTGGGTCTGTGGGAGAGGGACCTCTTTTTATCTGGCAATCATGTATCGATTGAGAGCGTCCCATTCTGGACGCGCTACATCGATGATGTGTTTTTTATTTGGCAAGGTTCCCCCGACATGTTATCCAAATTCATTGAAACACTTAATTTGAATGACATCAATGTGCATCTTACCTTCCGGTGTAGTTGTGAGGTTATTGATTTTCTGGATGTCAAGGTGGTGAGGGATAGTCATGATTGTTTGCAAACTGATTTATTCAGGAAACAAACAGCAGTTAATTCTCTCCTTCATGCTTCATCTTCACACCCTCGTAACCTAATTAATTCCATTCCAATTGGGCAATTTTTGCGCTTAAGACGCATCTGTTCTACAGAGATGGATTTTTTGAGACAAGCAGAACTGTTGAAAGAAAGGTTTTTTGAGAGGGGGTATAGTCGACGTGCTGTAAAAAGGGCTTTCAATAGAGCAAGACATCAATCTCGGCACAGTGTGCTTTATGACAACAATGAGGTGAAATCTAATTCTAAGGAAGTAGTTAGATTCATCACTAACTTCAATGGCCAAAATGAAGAATTCAAATCTTGTTTGAAAAAATTTTGGCCAATTTTGAAGGCAGATCCCATTATTGCCAAGTATATTGGTGATTATCCTAACATTACATTTCGGAGATCACGTAATTTACGTGACTGCCTAGTAAAAAGCCACTATGTTCAGACACCGGTTAACAATTTTATTACACAGTTTAAACAAATCACGGGTTGTAAACCATGTGGACAGTGTATAGCTTGCCCTAACATTGTCAGAGCACGCACATTTAATAGCTCCAATAATGCTTATGTCTTTGATATTAAAAAATCCATAACTTGCTCATCTACGGCAGTCATTTATTATGCCACTTGCCCCTGCCCCCTCATCTATGTGGGCCTTACCACTCGCCAGCTCAAGGTGAGGGTGCGGGAGCATGTTTTAGGCATAAGGGCAGCTGCTGATGTTGAAGATATTGCCTCGCTTAAAACCCTGCCTAGACATTTTAAAACACACCATAATTGTGATTCTTCATTATTGAAGGTAATTGGCATCGATATGGTGTATACGGGTGATAGAGGGGGCAATATCAGTAAACTTCTTGCGCAACTTGAGACACAGTGGATATGGACACTAGGTACTGTGTCCCCACTTGGTCTCAATGAGAGTCTCTCGTTCATTCCATTTTTATAATTTGTGTATTTTTAATCATTTTCTTTTCACCTTTTTTTTAGTGTTATGTCGGTTGTATTTTTATAAGGATCACTGCATCAATCTTGGAAGAAGGAAGCAATGAAGAACTATCTATTACTGCATTTATAATTACTGCAATATTGTGGCACTATTTAGTTGCACTTATGTAATTTGTATGCATGATGATATTATATGTTTGTTTATTATTGATTTTTTATTTTTATATGTCACATATGTCACATTTATACGTATTATAATCATTATGTGATTATACAAAATTGCATATGGTATCACTATTTTTCTTAGTATTCATTGTTTCCCATTTAAATTGTATGAGGCAGTCATTGGCATTTGACTGTGCGCATGCGCTTTCTTGGCATCGGTGATTTGTATGGTGGCGGCGCTACATTGCTTGCCTCCATCCAGGATCCGTGTTGCCACGTCTGCGCCGTTATGTTGTCTGCCCGTGTCCTCCCTCATTATATAATTATTGTGCCATATGCCGCCGCTTTATTTATGCGCCGTTACATATATTGTTATATTGCTATCTTATTTTTGTTTTATGAGGATCACTGCATCAATTTTGGAAGAAGGAAGTAATGAAAAATTATTTATTATTGCATTAATAATTACTGCAATATTGTGGCACTATTTATATATATACACTTGCACTTATCTAATTTGTATGCATGATGATATGTTTTTTTTTTTTGTCACATATTTCACATTTATATGTATCCTAATTACTATGTGATTACATAAAATTGCATATGGTATTTTTATTATTCTTAGTATTCATTGTTTCCCATTTAAATTGTATGAGGTAGTCATTGGCATTTGACTGTGCGCATGCGCTTTCTTGGCATCGGTGATTTGTATGGTGGCGGCGCTATATTGCTTGCCTCCATCCAGGATCCGTTTTGCCACGTCTGCGCATGCGCCGTTATGTTCTCTGCCCATGTCCTCCCTCATTATTTAATTATTGTGCCATATGCCGCCGCTTCATTTATGCGCCGTTACATATATTGCTATCTTAATTTTGTTTAGCAAGTATTTAAATTACACGCATTTGTTATTATTTTGGTCTGCATAGCAACGGCGTCTAATGACTCTATAACCCGGAAGCAGTTAATCACATGATCTGGATTTGTCTTTGACTTCCGGGTATTTGTGACGGCGCATGCGTCGTTATGGCACTTTGTATGCAATTGATTCCCCTATAAATAAGCCGTCGATCTACGCTACATTACATTTATCCCCCTGACGAAGGAGATTCTATTTCCGAAACGCGCGTCGGGGCGCGTTCTTATACAACCCATATAGCACCAATTGGCTTACAGGTATTATTTTGTGTCTTGCACTCGCCTCACGGCGATTTATATGTATAATTCTTTTGCACATCAGCACCTTTTTGCACTTTTTTGCACTTTTGGACACATTTATTAGATATTTTATGTTACTTTATTTATGCACTTTTTTTATCTGGATCATTAATTAAGCCTTTTGTTATGGACTGGTTTTTCCATTGTCCATAAATATATTGCTTTTGTGGTTGTATATGTCATTATATTATCTTATTTTATTTTATATATATACACAATTTTATGTATTTAATTGTTGTGCCAATATTTCAATAAAGGTATTTTTATATTATATTGTATCATTCATTATTATTGTTATTATTATTATTTTTTATCATCTTTTTCATCTTGGTTTTTATTTCAACCCATCTTTGAATTTTTTCAATTTTCATTTATACCCGGATGGTCTGCCATCCCCTTTTTTTTGGGGGATTGATTCCAGCACACATTTGATATTGATAATTTTATTATTATATTCTTCTGAAATTATTGCATCTTATATAGGCACTGTGTGATTGGTTCTTTTCCCCTGTTTATTCTTACCACAGAAATATAGGTATAGTACAATGACACATACTTCACTGCTTACATGACATGACTGATCTATTTTAAATTTTACAATAGCTCAGAAACAGGACAGTATATTACTCCATACAGTGTTATGGCCACCACATTGTGCGCCATACAGAATAATGAGCCCCATATATTTCTCCATACCAAATAATTAGTCACATATAATGTTCCATACAGTATATGATGAGCTCCACATAATGCTCCATATATAATGGGCCCCATTTGTAATGCTCCAGTGTATAATGGGCCCCTAAGATGCTGCTCCAGTGTCTGATCTGCCCCATTTACAATGCTCCAGTACATGATGGGCCTCATGGATGATGCTCCAGTGTATCATGGGCCCTAATAATGCTCCATATATAATGGGCCCCATTTGTAATGCTCCAGTGTATAATGGGCCCCTTAGATGCTGCTCCAGTGTCTGATCTGCCCCATTTACATTGCTCCAGTACATGATGGGCCCTATTTTTAATTAACCCAGGCATGGTATGTGAAAAGAGCTCCATGGAGTAATCTGAGGTGTGTGCTTCCACATCCTTCACTTTTGGTGTGGGTGAAGGACACAAGGAAAGGGGTTGCTCCTGACCAGAAGCCTGCAGTTACGACTCAGTGCTTGCATTTTTTACAACTTCAGAAGAGGAGGCGATAGAGCTGGAGGCTGTTTCAGCAATGTAAGCCACAAACAGTTCCTGATACTCCGGCTTTAAAAACAGTCTACCTACTCCCAGAAAAGGGAGCCTTCCAGGCCTTCCAGAGCTACACCATGACGCTGGCTCAACACCTCCTGCCTTAGCTGCTATTGTGTTTTTGGCACTACCAGCAGATGCACCACCAGCACCATCAGTACCAGGTGGCCCTCCATGCCCACATCCGCGTCTTCTTCCACCATACTTCCTCATGTTTTGGAAAATGGACCCAAAATACCAGCAGATATATGGTACTGTATCAGAAGCATACAGCTCTATACAGTCTATGGATAACAGTAAATTTCCGTATATATTTCATGAGGCATGCACAGACGCTCACAGGCTCAGAATGGATTACTCAATGAAATAACAAGTTGAAAAAGGGTACAGTATCACCAGATACAAGGTGTATATAGTATAGTGTAAACATTCTGATTCTCCGTATACATTTCAGGAGGCAGACACAAATGCTCTCAGGCCCAGTATGGATTACACAAGAATATGAAAAGCTGTAAATGGGTTATGCAACACAAGCGTACAGCTGTATACAGTGTTGGGGCAATCTTATTATGGATTACACCAGAATCTAAATAGCTAAAAAGGTTACTGTATCAGGAGCGTTCTGCTGTATACAGTGTTGGCCAAATTGAAAATATCGGTATAGATTTCCATAGTCACACCCAGACGCTCACTCAGTTTGGTTTTGACCATAATAAAAAATGTTGTAAAAAAGGTCCTGGATAACAAGATAGCAAGTATATATTTTTTAGGGTACAATTGAAATCTCCGTATAAATAACCCCGTAGTCAGTCTCAGACGCTTACACAGTATGGATTTGATCGTAATGAAATGTCGAACAAAGGTACTGTATTACAAGATACAAGCTGTATCGAGTATAATGTAAAAATTTGCTACTCCTATTCACCATATATAGAAGGCGTAACCCACACACACTCACTCACTATGGATGATATAGGGAAGGTGGACTGACAGACAAACCAGCCTGTAGTGAGAAGCAGAGGTGTAGCGCAGTGTAGGTGTGAAACCGCTAAAATAAAGAGAAAGGGTGCAGTGTTTTAGCTTGCCCATTGGGCGGCAGTGGAGAGTGTAGAAGTGGGACTGAGTAACTGCCATTGTTCAGAGAAACTGTTAGGTGATGGTGGGTGGAGTTACCTAAACTGGAAGTATACAAGGCTGAGGGAAGGTTCTGGAAGAGTCAGTCAGCGAAGGGAGCACAGTAAAGAGGAAGTTCTGCTGAGGAAATAGAGACAGTGGAAAGGCTCCAGAGAGGACTGACAGTTTTGGCGGTCATGGGGGGGTGGCCCAGAGGACGGTAGCCACAGACGAAGACGGCCTGGGGCTATCATACGGACGGTGTGCTCAGACTGGTGCAGCGCTGTGGTGGTTGGGCCTAGGCCAGCCACAGTGGAAGAGCCACAGAGGACGCCACGATTATAGTTACAAAGGAAGTGAAGGTACCGGGGCCAGTGTACAGAGAAATGTGAAACGGCTGTAGTGAATTGCTGTTGTCGACAGAAGGATGGGCACAAAAAATGGACCTGTTCAATACAAACTCTGTCTCAGTCTCATGTTTGTCTGTGGCAAAAAGAGGGTTCCCCCCACAGTTGGTTATCCTACAAATGATACCTTAATACAAATTTTTGAAACAAGGTACTGTATCAGCACAAACCAGGTGTGTCCTGCCTAGGGTTAAATTTCCGTCTATACTTCCGGATTAAGACAGACACTCACAGGCTCACTATGTATTACACCAGAATTAAAAAAGTAGAGAAAGGGAAAGGTATTCATAGCGTACACCAGTATACAGTGTTGTGGTACTTTTAAATCTTCGTATATTTTTCAATCTCAGTAAGCCAGTCCAGAATCTCCGCTACTGGAAACTACATGGATACAAGTATAGACGCAAAGTCGAGTGTTGGCAGAAATTTTGGAATTACTCATAGTGGGAAAACCTCCAGGTAGATGTTGCAGAGGCAATGCACACCCTTAATTACTGTGTCTGTGGTGAAAGCGAAAAAGGTTCTTTGTGAAGAAAGGATTGCTTTATCGCAGTAGGGTGGATCACATCACCGTTACTCGTCTCCATCAAATTGTGATCACAGGGAAAGGTGTACCCATGGTCCTCACTGCCTATCATGATGTGTCTGGTCATATTGGAGTGCAAAAGACAGAAGCCACAGGCCGTAGGCGATTCTATTGGATTGGCATTAGAGGAGACATTGAAAAATGGTGGCAGGAATGTCACACGTCTGTGACTATCACAACTGTGAAAGCTGATCATAAACCACCGCTGCATACACTTGTAAGTTGACGTCCATTTCAAATGGTAGCCATTGATCATCTGAAGGTAGAGGCCAGCAGGACAGGCCATAGCTACATCTTAACCATCATTGATCAATACACCAAATTTCTAGTGGCCGTCCCTGTGAAGGATTTAGTTGCCCAGACTACACAGCGGTGGAGCAGGGAGAGGTAAGTATTTCAACTTGCAAGTGCTGTGTCCATGACCAAGCAGGGGGGGCACAATCGTGATCGACGGTACTGGCACAGGGCCCCTCCTAGTACGCAGGTGTGTCTGACGGCGAGTGGGCCCTCCCACCGTCTGAGACACTGTATTGTACAATGAGGGGCCCTGTGCCATTGCCGTCAGCCATCAGCGGGCCCATCCACCTGTTCAGAGCAACGGCACTTGCCCGGGTGTGCCAGCTCTTGACCCCAGCCATTAGGGGAGGGAGGGGTGGGCAGCCCAGTTAGAGAGGTTTAAAAATTGGCATAGGCTGATATGTTGGCTGGACATTCAGCTGCTGCAAAGGGCGTAAATGGGCAAGTCCGAAGAAGAGGACGAAAAAACGAGGCACTTTTCTGGTAACCTATATGTCATCAGGGGAAGGTGGGACAAAATCCTTTGAAACCCATGCATGGTTCATTTTAATGAAGGTTAGATCATCAACATTTTGGGTCGACAGATCGGTCCTTTTTTCTGTCAGGATTGATCCAGCAGTGCTGAAGACTCTTTCAGATAACACACTAGCAACAGGGCAAGCGAGCTCCTGTAAGGCACATTGTGCCAATTCAGGCCAGGCATCCAGTTTAGAGGCCCAATAGTCAAAGGGGAATGACCTGTGAGGGAGAACATCGATATGGGAGGAGAAGTAGTTTGTAACCATAGTTGACAACTGCTGCCTCCTGTCTGTCATGGTCACGTGTGTCGGGACGCAGATGATACCGCAAGGCGAACCCATAACACATGTGACCCTGGATACACCGCCTCCAGTGGGGCGCATTTAAATAATAAAAACGTGCAGGTGGATACGCCGCCTCCACCTGGCGAATTTAGGTATTACACGTTATACATACAATATCTGGAAACACCGCCTCCAGTAAGGCGCATTTAAATAATAAAGGGGGGAACCTGGGTAACTTTAACAATGGGGGGCCCTGCAATAGGGAAAAGGGAATTGGAGACCTCCTGAGCTCCCCTGAGCCAGTGTCCCTGCACTCCTAACGTTCCCTATGCCGGTTTCGCACCGGGCGCCGCACGCGTACCTCAACGCCCTAGCCCTAAACCCTCACTAGGGAATAGGTCGGTGCGGAAACTAATCCCACCACTGCACTAATAACACACATGAGGAAAGAGACAATACAGGGGAAACACCACTTAGCTTTGCTCTGTTGCGTGCGCTCCTAGCAACAGAGCCCTCCACCTGAGTGCATCTTCTCCTCCACCTGGATCCATCACCATAACAGGATCCTTCACCTTAGTGCAGCCTTGGAGCAGAGTCCAAAACCAGTTGCAGCTGCTTAGTACCAGAGTCCCAAGGAAGAGTTCAGCTGCTGACACGAAGTCGAGCATGCTTGAGTCCAGCTCAGCGGCCAAGTCCCACATGGTGAGTGCCACTCTCCATAGTCGCCACTCCACCAGCCCATGCAGACACTTCCCGCTGACACCATCACTGCGACTCCACCACGCCATGCCAGCCCTTCGTCCAGACACCATAGCTGAAACACATCCCCCCTGGCTAAGCTGCGCAGGACTCCTCACCAGCTCCATCCTTCATCCAGGCTCTCCAAAAACAGAGTGAACACACTCTCACAATATCACAGGCAGTGATTGCACACCTCTAGCACACCTTTATAGGATGTCACACCTGATACCTAATTAAGTGCACAAAAACCCAAAGTGCAATACCACAACCACCACCGGGGACAGTCAAAACACCTTTGAACTTAACCAAAGTAAAAAAAGTTCACTTTGTGCTTTTAATACTGCCAGATCCAACACTGGATCATGACAGTACCCCCTCCTTAATGAGGGGCCTCTGGACCCTCAAGACCACCCCTCATTAGGGAAACACCTACAGCGGGGACGCCCAGATCCTGAGTTCACCCCACCATTACCTGACACTTCAGGTTCATGACAAACACCGCTGGTATTGGCAATACATGTTCATTTTGGAGGCACCACTCATCTCCACAGCGCCGACCTGGGGAACGAGATTATGTATGTGTATGTATGCTAAGAGCTGATCAGACTCCACAACACATTTCCAATAGGTTTTTTGGTGGGACCCATACATGCACGTTCACACACTGGTCCGGACCTGAACGTTTATTGCACACATACATTTATCATTTTTTGGTGAACTCACTCTGGACTTGACAACAGAGGCGTCCCGCTGTGTCACCACACTCACACCCCCGCTATACACCAAGGGACACCACCCACCAACCCTTTCACCATGAGGACTGCGCCTCCAGGGTTGGTTAATGGCGAGGGTAGAGATTTGTCCCTACTCCCCCGCAGCACACCTGCTGCACACACCAGGAGGAGAAGGGGACCGGGAAATGGAGGAAATATACTCTCGCTGGTCGCCTCCACACGACCAGGAGGGCGGCTTCTTCGATGGTATGAAGATTTGTCATAAAACCCCGCGGACTATCACACCAGTCAGCTCACCACAGGGGCGTACCCCTTCACCTCGGGGAATACCAGGCAGCTCCGTGGGGCACCATTCCTCCCACCTGCCTGGGTGCGCCCGCCAGCATGAACCAGTCCTGCTCCCCAGCAGCGACTCTAGGGGGTTTTAGTACCATAGCCGCAGGAAAATATATATATATATACACTCGCTGGCCGCCTCCACACGACCAGGAGGGGCGGCATCGAAGATTTGGCATGAGCCCCGCGGACTATACACCAATCTGCTCCCTACAGGGACGTACCCCTTCACCTCAGGGAATACCAGGCAGCACCGTGGGGCACCATTCCTCCCACCTGCCTGGGTGCATCCCCTGTAAGAGCAAGTCCCGCTCCCCAGCAGCGACTATACACCTAGTCTGCTCACCACAGGGATGTACCCCTTCACCTCGGGGAATACCAGGCAGCTCCGTGGGGCACCATTCCTCCCACCTGCCTGGGTACCTCCCCGTGCATGAGCAAGTCCCGCTCCCCAGCAGCGACTCTAGGGGCTTTTGCCAGACCGCAGCCGCCATTTTTGTTTCTCTGGTTATCTGAGCAGAGGCCCCAGACCCTGATAACTGCTGCTGCAGTGGCTCTAACACACCATGCCGCTCCCCACTGCACCTCAGTGAGGCCCGGCAGCAACCACTCAGCGGACTCCACATGGCCAAAGCTCACCAGAAAAAAAAAACTGTAGGGCCTGTGATAATGTCATGGTCACGTGTGTCGGGACGCAGATGATACCGCAAGCCGAACCCATAACACACGTGACCCTGGATACACCGCCTCCAGTGGGGCGCATTTAAATAATAAAAACGTGCAGGTGGATACGCCGCCTCCACCTGGCGAATTTAGGTATTACACGTTATACATACAATATCTGGAAACACCGCCTCCAGTAAGGCGCATTTAAATAATAAAGGGGGGAACCTGGGTAACTTTAACAATGGGGGCCCTGTAATAGGGAAAAGGGAATTGGAGACCTCCTGAGCTCCCCTGAGCCAGTGTCCCTGCACTCCTAACGTTCCCTATGCCGGATTCGCACCGGGCGCCGCACGCGTACCTCAATGCCCTAGCTCGCCCTGAACCTAAACCCTCACTAGGGAATAGGTCGGTGCGGAAACTAATCCCACCACTGCACTAATAACACACATGAGGAAAGAGACAATACAGGGGAAACACCACTTAGCTTTGCTCTGTTGCGTGCGCTCCTAGCAACAGAGCCCTCCACCTGAGTGCATCTTCTCCTCCACCTGGATCCATCACCATAACAGGATCCTTCACCTTAGTGCAGCCTTGGAGCAGAGTCCAAAACCAGTTGCAGCTGCTTAGTACCAGAGTCCCAAGGAAGAGTTCAGCTGCTGACACGAAGTCGAGCATGCTTGAGTCCAGCTCAGCGGCCAAGTCCCACATGGTGAGTGCCACTCTCCATAGTCGCCACTCCACCAGCCCATGCAGACACTTCCCACTGACACCATCACTGCGACTCCACCACGCCATGCCAGCCCTTCGTCCAGACACCATAGCTGAAACACATCCCCCCTGGCTAAGCTGCGCAGGACTCCTCACCAGCTCCATCCTTCATCCAGGCTCTCCAAAAACAGAGTGAACACAATATCACAGGCAGTGATTGCACACCTCTAGCACACCTTTATAGGATGTCACACCTGATACCTAATTAAGTGCACAAAAACCCAAAGTGCAATACCACAACCACCACCGGGGACAGTCAAAACACCTTTGAACTTAACCAAAGTAAAAAAAGTTCACTTTGTGCTTTTAATACTGCCAGATCCAACACTGGATCATGACACTGTCACTTTTAATCGATGCAGTATTAGCAGTAGTGTGAGCGGTATTTGAGAAATCATTCCACAACATGGTCATTAAACCCCTGTCTCCAACGCCACTTCTGCTGTGTGCACCACGAACATCTCTTCCATTGTGCCCACTACGGCTCGTGGGAGAACCAGCACAGCTGCTGTGTGCTAGGAAAGCCTCAAACAAACGGTTTACCAGAGTTGCTTGTTTGTTAGCCATTATTAGGTCAAGGTTCTCCTGTGGCATGATGTTGTGTAATTTGCCTTTGTAGCATGGATCGAGGATGCTGGCCAGCCAGTAGTCGTCATCCCTCATCATCTTGGCAATGCGGGGGTCCCTTTTTAGGATCCGCAAGGCATAATCGCACATGTGTGCCAATGTTCCAGGTGTCAATGATGCACTGGAGGAGCAGTTTCTGGCAAATCCACATCCCTACAGTCATGCACAAACACTGTACCTGACCTTGGAACACCAACATTTTCTCTTGCCCCCTGACAAACCTCCTCCTACCCAAAATAATCATCCCCCTCATCCTCATCCTCCTCCTCTTCCTCTTCTTCCTCCACCTCGTCCAGGACAGTTCCCTGACCAGACAATGGCTGACTATCATCAAGGCTTCCCTCCTCCTCCTCCGCTGCAGACATCTGATCCTTAATGTGCGTCAAACTTTGCATGAGCAGACACATAAGTGGGATGCTCATGCTTATGATGGCGTCATCTGCGCTTACCAGCCATGTGCATTCCTCAAAACACTGAAGGACTTTACAGAGGTCTTTCAGCTTTGACCACTGCACACCTGACAATTCCATGTCTTCCCTCAAACTGCCTGCCCGTGTATCCTCCCACAAATGCATTACAGCCTGCCTCTGTTCGCACAGCCTGTCAACTGTTGTAAGTTCATTTTCCCCTTCACCGTCGATGTCTGATGAACTCCCTCTTCTGGTGAAGGAAGGTAGTGAGGCTGAATACCAAACACCTGATCTGGTAGATGATGACTGGGTAACAGGAAATTCTGACTGGATATAAGGTAGCTGATGCCCTTCTGAGTCGCTGGTGATTTCTCTGCTGGATTCTTGGAGACCAGTCTGATTCCTGCTTCCCAAAGATAAGTTTTTGCTCTACTATTTGAACTTATTAGTTTTGTTTTGTTTACCTTGTTTTTTGGAGTTCAGCCATCCCCGGTCGGGGGTGTGCTGAGTTCCATTTTTGTCTCTGATCAGTTTGTCTCTTGCTCTGTCTTCAGAATTTACCTGAGTGCTGATATAGTCTTTTTGAAGTCCTAGCGACTTCAGGGCCTGTTTTTCCTATCAGACGGTTGGGACATTTTTTGGTAGGGTTTTTTACGGATTGCAGACAGTAGCTTTTCTATCCTGTCCTTTTTAGTTAGCTTGGGCCCCATCGTTTGCTCAACCTATCTTTCTATCTGTGTTAGTGTTTTCATCTTGCTTCACCGTCATTATATGTTGGGGGCTGCCTATTGCTTTGGGGTCTGCTCTGGGGCAGTTTAGATTTCCCCTTTCTTTCTTTAGGCCTATTTAGTTCTCCGGCTGTGATCGAAGGGTCTATGGCATCGTAGGAACCCCCCACGGCTACTGCTAGTTGTTGTGGATAGGATCAGGGGTCTGCAATCCGATAGCTACCAACCTCTCCGGTTTTCTCGACTTAGCTTGTATTTTTGTTTTTTCCTCCTTTGGTGACTCATTCATAACAGAATCAACAGCCATACCGCAGATTCTAGGGTACTCAATAGCAGGAAAGAATTGTAAAAAAAGGAAAAAAAGTGTCAGAATTTTTTTTTTGTGTATATTTTTTCCTCTATTTCTCTGAGGCCGTAGGAGGAATTTTTTCTCAATGGTGATTAAGCAGTTGTCTGATCGTGTGGAGCAGCTCACTGCTGAAATGTGGGGAATTTCCGCCTATCTTGCTCATTCACATGCTGCTGAACCAAAGATCCCTACTCCTGATGTGTTTTTTGGGGATCGGTCTAAATTTTTGAATTTTAAGAATAATTGTAAATTATTTTTTGCCTTGAAGCCTAACTCATCGGGGAGCTCCACGCAGCAGGTTAAAATTGTCATCTCTTTGCTGCGCGGCGATCCCCAGGATTGGGCGTTTTCTTTGAAACCTGATGATCCTATTCTGACTGATGTGAATGCATTTTTTCAGGCCTTGGGGTTGTTGTATGATGAACCTAATGCTATTGATCAGGCTGAAAAGGCCCTGTTGGCATTGAGCCAGGGTCGGGATTCTACAGAGTTGTACTGTCAAAAATTCCGAAAGTGGGCGGTCCTTACTACCTGGAATGATGGTGGCTTGGCAGCTCTCTTTCGGAAGGGTTTGTCAGAAACCGTAAAAGATACTATGGTGGGATTTCCTGTTCCCTCTGGTCTTGACGATTCTATGTCATTAGCCATTCAGGTTGATCGGCGTTTGCGTGAACGCAAAACCGCACGAGAGGTGTTGCCACCTGTTGAACAAATGTCTGAACCTATGCAATGTGATAGAGTTTTGTCTAGGGCGCAACGTCAGGAGTTCAGAAGGCGTAATAAGCTGTGTTTCTTCTGTGGTGATGCCTCGCATATTATTTCTGTCTGCCCTAAACGAGAGAAACATTTTGCACACACATTTGCTGTGGGTGGTGTTCAACCTAAGTTTCTTCTGGCAATTACTCTGATCTGCTCCCTGTCCACATTTTCCGCTAAGGCTTTTGTGGATTCGGGAGCAGCTCTGAACCTGATGGACTTGGATTTTGCTAAACATTGTGGGTTTCCTATGACACCTCTGCGGACGCCTATCCCTTTGAGGGGTATTGATGCTACTCCTTTGGCGAAGATTAAACCTCAGTTTTGGACCCAGGTGGTAATGCGGGTCGCCCCAGACCATCAAGAAAATTGCAGATTTTTGGTGTTGCATAATTTTCATGATACCATCGTTCTGGGGTTTCCCTGGTTGCAAATCCATAATCCAGTTTTGGATTGGAAATCTGTGTCTGTGGTGAGTTGGGGTTGTCGGTGTGCCCTTGGTGATGCTCCTGTTTTCTCCACCTCTCCCCAGTCGCATGATGTTCCTGACTATTTGGCTGATTATTATGATGTATTTAGTGAGAATGAGTCTGCGTCTTTGCCTCCTCATAGGAGTTATGACTGTGCAATTGAGCTGAGCCCTGGGTGTAAATTTCCCAAGGGTCGACTTTTCAATTTATCTGTACCAGAACACGAGGCTATGCGATCCTATATTAAGGAGTCGTTGGAGAAGGGTCATATTAGACCATCCTCTTCACCCTTAGGTGCTGGGTTTTTTTTTCGTGGCTAAGAAAGATGGGTCATTAAGG
Source organism: Dendrobates tinctorius (assembly GCF_039654945.1). Taxonomy (NCBI): domain Eukaryota; kingdom Metazoa; phylum Chordata; class Amphibia; order Anura; family Dendrobatidae; genus Dendrobates; species Dendrobates tinctorius. Next base: position 16,039,665 of record NW_027361671.1, on the reverse strand, counting down.
CCTTGTATTGACTATCGTTCCCTCAACAAAATTACTGTTAAATATCAGTATCCGTTACCCCTGATTTCTGATCTATTCTCCAGAGTTAGAGGTGCTTGCTGGTTTACAAAGCTTGACCTCAGGGGGCATATAATCTTATTCACATTAAGCATGGGGATGAATGGAAGATGGCGTTTAATACTCCGGAGGGACATTTTGAGTACCTGGTGATGCCTTTTGGGCTCACTAATGCCCCTTCTGTCTTCCAGTGCTTCATGAATGATATTTTCTGAGACTTGGTGGATACATTTTTGATCATCTATCTGGATGATATTTTGATCTTTTCCAAGGATTGGGAATCTCATGTGGAACATGTTCGGACTGTGTTCTGAATTTTGAGGGAGAATTCCCTGTATGTCAAGGGATCAAAATGCCTTTTTGGTGTACAGAGGATTTCATTTTTGGGATTTATTTTGTCTCCGTCAACTATTGAAATGGACCCGGCCAAGGTACAGGCCATTTATGATTGGGTTCAGCCCAATTCTTTGAAGGCCCTCCAGAAATTTTTGGGTTGTGCTAATTTTTATCGTAAATTTATAGCTAATTTTTCTGGTATTGCCAAACCATTGACTGATTTGACTAAGAAGGGTGCTGATGTGCTGAATTGGTCTCCGGAGGCTGTTTCTTCCTTTCAGGAGCTGAAGCGAAGGTTCACTTGTGCTCCGGTTTTGCGGTAACCTGATGTCTCATTCCCGTTTTAGGTAGAGGTGGACGCTTCTGAGATTGATGCAGGAGCTGTTTTGTCCCAAAAAGATCCTGTAACATCTAAAATGAATCCCTGTGCTTTCTTTTCCCAAAAGTTCTCCCCATCCGAACGTAACTATGATTTGGGGAATTGGTTGGAGGGAACTAAACATCAAGTCGTGGTCCTTACTGACCACAAGAATTTGATTTACCTGGAGTCGGCCAAACGCTTGAATCCTATACAGGCAAGGTGGGCCTTGTTTTTCACACGTTTTGATATTGTGGTCTCTTTTCTTCAGGGCACTAAGAATGTCAAGGCAGACGCCTTCTCTAGGAGTTTCTTTGCGGATTCACCTGTTGTGACCAAGCCTGCTACCATCTTAGGTGAGGGGGTAGTTCTTTCTGCCATCTCGCCCGATTTGAGACGTGCTCTGGAAGAGTTTCAGATGGACAAACCTGAGCGCTGTCCCATTGGAAAATTGTATGTTCCTGACCAGTGGAGGAAGAGAGTGATGTCTGAAGTTCATTGCTCTGCATTGGCTGGTCATCCAGGTATTTTTGGTACTAGAGATTTGGTGAGTCAGTCTTTTTGGTGGCCCGCCTTGTCTCGTGATGTCAGGAATTTTGTGCAGTCCTGTGGGACTTGCTCTCGGTCTAAACCTTGTTCTCGCTCTAGTAGGTTGTTGATGCCTTTGCCGGTGCCCAGGAGGCCATGGACCCATATTTCAATGGATTTTTTCTCTGATATGCCTGTCTCTCAGAGAATGACTGTTATTTGGGTGATTTGTGATAGATTCTCAAAGATGGTCCATCTTGTACCACTCCCTAAGTTGCCATCTTCCTCAGAGTTGGTGCCCTTGTTTTTGCAACAGGTGGTTCGCTTGCACGGGATTCCTGAGAACATTGTATCTGACAGAGGAGTTCTGTTTATGTCTAGATTTTGGAGGACTTTCTGTTCCAAGCTGGGAATTCAGTTGTCCTTCTCCTCTGCGTTTCACCCTCAGACCAATGGGCAGACGGAGAGAACAAACCAGACTTTGGAGTCGTATTTGAGATGTTTTATTTCTGCTGATCAGGATGATTGGGTTTCATTTTTGCCCTTGGCCGAATTTGCTTTAAATAATAAAGCTAGTTCTGCCACTTTGATGTCACCTTTTTTGTAACTTTGGGTTTCATCCTCGATTCTCTTCAGGGCAGGTGGAGCCTTCTGCCTGCCCAGGTGTTGACACTGTGGTGGAGAGAATGCACCAGATCTGGGACCAAGTGGTGGATAAGTTGTCTCTCTCCCAGGAAAAGGCCCAGCGGTTTTCCAACCGGCATAGGACCATTGGTCCCCAGTTTAAGGTGGGTGATATGGTTTGGTTGTCATCAAAGAATATCTCTATGAAGGTGGCTTCTCCAAAGTTTAAACCTAGATTTATTGGACCTTACAAGATTTTGGAGATTCTTAATCCAGTATCTTTTCGATTGGCTCTTCCTGTTACATTTAAGATCCATAACGTATTTCATAAGTCTCTGTTAAAGAGGTTTGTTGAGCCAGTAGTTCCTGTGGTGGCACCTCCTGACCCGGTATTGGTTGAAGGTAATGTGGAATATGAGGTTGAGAAGATACTGGATTCTCTCCTGGCTAGACGGAGACTCCAGTATTTGGTTAAATGGAAGGGTTATGGCCAGGAGGATAATTCTTGGGTCCCTGCATCTGATATTCATGCCGAAAGATTGGTTCATGCCTTTCATCGGGCCCATCCTGATCGCCCTGGTGGCGTGGATGAGGGTTTGGTGACCCCTCCTCAAGGGGGAGGTACTGTTGTGAGTTCATTTTCCCCTTCGCCGTCGATGTCTGATGAACTCCCTCTTCTGGTGAAGGAAGGTAATGAGGCTGATTACCAAACACCTTATCTGGTAGATGATGACTGGGTAACAGGAAATTCTGACTGGATATAAGGCAGCCGACGCCCTTCTGAGTCGCTGGTGATTTCTCTGCTGGATTCTTGGAGACCAGTCTGATTCCTGCTTCCCAAAGATAAGTTTTTGCTCTGCTATTTGAAATTATTAGTTTTGTTTTGTTTACCTTGTTTTTTAGAGTTCAGCCATCCCCGGTCGGGGGTGTGCTGAGTTCCATTTTTGTCTCTGATCAGTTTGTCTCTTGCTCTGTCTTCAGAATTTACCTGAGTGCTGATATAGTCTTTTTGAAGTCCTAGCGACTTCAGAGCCTGTTTTTCCTATCAGACGGTTGGGACATTTTTTGGTAGGGTTTTTTACGGATTGCAGACAGCAGCTTTTCTATCCTGTCCTTTTTAGCTAGCTTGGGCCCCATCGTTTGCTCAACCTATCTTTCTATCTGTGTTAGTGTTTTCATCTTGCTTCACCGTCATTATATGTTGGGGGCTGCCTATTGCTTTGGGGTCTGCTCTGGGGCAGTTTAGATTTCCCCTTTCTTTCTTTAGGCCTATTTAGTTCTCCGGCTGTGATCGAGGGGTCTAGGGCATCGTAGGAACCCCCCACGGCTACTGTTAGTTGTTGTGGATAGGATCAGGGGTCTGCAATCCGATAGCTACCAACCTCTCCGGTTTTCTGGACTTGGTTTGTATTTTTGTTTTTCCTCCTTTGGTGACTCAATCATAACAGTCAACCATGTGCAGGGTGGAGTTCCACCTTATTGCAACGTCCATGATTAGGCGGTGTTTGGGGAGGTGGAGCAATCGCTGCAGCTTCTGCATACGACTGGAGTGTATGGCCGAGCGACGGATGTGCGAGCACAGTCTTCGCACCTTATGGAGCAGGGATGTTAACTCCGGACAATTATTAAAGAAGCACTGCACCACCAGGTTCAAAGTGTGAGCCAGGCAAGGTATGTGTGTGAGTTTTGCATGGGCTATGGCTGCCACAAAATTACGGCCGTTATCACAGACTACCTTGCCTGCCACAAGATGTAGACTGCACAGCCGTGTCTGTTGGTGCCCAAAGACATCATCTTTAACACAGCCTGCTGACGCTTACCACTAGCTGTTGGATAGTGGGACACCTCGTGTGCAACACTGCCAGCTGCGGATGTAGTACTCATGTGACTGTGCTCTGTGGATGAGCTTTTGCTGATAGACGAGGAGGAGGAGGAGCGAAAGCCTACAGCCAACTGCTTCCTATACCATGGGCTAGGCAGCAGTGTTCCACTGCCGCTGTCCCAAGTGGATCCTGCATCCACCACATTAACCAAGAGCACAGTAATGGACACGTAATGGCCCTGGCCATGCCTACTGGTCCATGCATCTGTTGTGAGGTGCACCTTTCCACTCACTGACTGTTTTAGTGCATGGACAATGTGGTCTTTCACATGCCGGTGGAGGGTAGGGATGGCTTTTCGAGAAAAGAAGTGCCGAAAGGGTAAGTCATAGTGTGGGACAGTGTAGGCCATGAGGTCGTGGAAAGTTTAGCTTTCAACCAAACGGTAGGGCATCATCTCTAATGAGATTAGTTTGGCAATGTAGGCGTTCAAACACAGTGTGTGCAGATGAGAGGATGAGTACTTTCTTGTCCTTCTCAGAGTGACTGGTAGAGTGAGCTGGACTGGAGAGCTGCATATGGGGGAAGTAGCGGTGGACCGGATGGAGTGAGAGGGGGTTGGTGATGGTATTGGTGGTGATGGCCTAGATTCAGTGTTGTTGTCATGTGGGCCAGTCCTGTGTGACACGGCCCGTAGGCCGGTGCTAAAACAACAAGACAAGGCACGTGTAACTGTCCTGTGTGACGCGACCCGCAGGCCGGTAACTGAAACAGCAAGTCACGGGGAAAGGGGCAACAGTTACAACGGTGGGCCCTGCGATAGGGAACGGGGACGTGGAGACCTCCTGCACTCCCCTAAGTCAGTGTCCCTCCACTCCTAACGATCCCTAGGCCGGTTCCGCACTGGGCGACGATCAGGATACCTGTCACCCTAGCACACCCTACACCTATCCCTTGCTAGCGAGCTGGGTTGTGCAGGCACTGGCCCCACCGCTGTACTAATACACACCAGGGAAAAATACAAACAAGGTAAACACAAAAAGACTTATCTTGCTCTGCTGCAGCACCAGGCAGCAAAGTGCATCACCGGATTAACTTTTCGCAGAGGCTCAACACCTCAGAGCCAGCTGCCACCTTCACCATCTCACTCTGCTGCGGACACCGGACAGCCAGAGTTCAACACCAATTTCAGCAGTGGCTCCAACCTTCAAGCCAGCATCTAACTTCACCAGGTTTCTGCAGTGGCTTCACACCTCAGCCAGCTGCTCCCTTCACCGTGGTTGGAATCCCAAAAAGACGCTATCACCAACACCTGCTCATAGACCATGTGACCCTATATAGGAAAAGGGGATGGTCAAATGATCAGGGGCAAAAAGCTGCTATAACCCCACTGACCACCGGGGGTAAAAGGCAAAGCAAAGAAAACATCAAGTGCAATGACCCTAATGGCCACCGGGGCAAAACTATCATTAAGCACACTGCTTAAGGAAGAGGAAAAAAAAAAGGTTACTAGTGCTTTTCATCTGTCATGATCCTGCATGGATCATGACAGTTGTGTTGCAAAACCATTGTGATTCCCTGAGTGCTTTGGCCTTGCGACGACACCTCCACATTTAGTGCTGGTGGTGTGCTTAATGGTGGCAGTGGTCTTACAGTGGGGGTAGCGATGGAGCGTTGTTGGCTACCTTCAGTCGGTGCAGGTGCACATGTGCTACCTGAGGTTTTGTAGTCCGTCCACGCTTGCAAGTGCATGTTGATTAAATGTCTAAGCATGCAACTGGTATTCAAATTTCTGAGTTGTTTACCTCGGCTAAAGGTCCTTCCGCACTTTTTACAGATAACCTTTGCCTCATCAGTAGGATTTTGGATAAAGAAGTGCCACACTGCACTCTTCCTACTATGGTAAACATTTTCTGGCCTTGCACGCACGCTGTGCTAAGTTGACCATCTGGTCAAGCTGTCCTGCAACTCTTTTAGTTTTTGTTCCATGCTTTAGGACAGCTATGGGCCTGCTAGATAACCGCAGCTGCGATGTCAATGCCTGCTGCGGATCCTTCTCCTTATCTGAACTATTGCCAGCACCACCCTCCTCCCCCAATGGATGCCAATCTGGGTCCAGAACTGGGTCATCCATCACCTCCTCTTCAAAGTCAACTGCACCTTCCTCTTTACCTTCCTCTGTGTCACCGTGTAAGGTGGTATAGTATGCGGGAAGGGGCACCTGGTTTTAATCAGGGTCAGATTCTGGCTCAATAGACTGCGAGGGCAATGTAGTGCTGTGGGTCAATGTACCAGCAGAATCATCTAGCAGTGGCTGTGCATCAGTGCCACTGTTCAGAAGAGGAGGCAATAGAGCTGGTGGCTGTTTCGGCAATGTACGCCAAAACCTGTTCCTGATGCTCCAGCTTCAAAAGCGGTTTTCCTACTCCAAGAAAAGGCAACCTTACAGGCCTTCTTGGGCCAGAGGATGATGCAGGCTCAACACCTCCAGCCTTAGCTGCTATTGTGCTTTTGCCAGAACCAGCCAATGCACCACCACCATCAGTACCAGCTGCGCCCCCCTGCCCACGTCCGCGGCCTCTTCCACGATACTTCCTCATGTTTGGGAAAATGTGTGTATGGAAAATTGTCAAGCTCTGTGTATTTGTATATGGACTGACACACGCTGTCGCTGTCTAGTTTTGACCGTTATCAAACAGCAGATATACGAAATTGTTTGAAAAACGGACATGACTCTAAGGTGTAGGTCTGGAAAAATGGACAAACTCCTCGGATTTTTCTTCCAGAGTTACACCCAGATAGCTTCTATTTGTCTGTGATACCAGCCAGTACACGGTAGTGTGTGAGGAGCATACACCGCTAGATGGTGTGTGAAAAAATAAACGCTCAGTAACTCACCAGGACAAAATAATAAAATTTGTAGTGCTTTGAAAAAAGCAGTTTGAACAGCAGTGTGCACACAGCAATGCAGCTAGCAGGTAGCCTTAAAAGGCAGCCTAATCACCACCAGCGCTGATGCACACAACAAAAATCCTCCCCTTTCACTGCACACTAACTGTACAGTGAAAAGCGCTATCAGCAGAAGCAGTTTTTTTTTCTTCTTCCCTGCCTAACGCTCTCCCTGTTCAGAATCAGCAGCAGCACCTCTCTGTAATGTAAATTCGCAGAAGTAAGATGGCGGTCGGCATTCACAGCCTTTTATACCCACTGTGACGCCACACAAAGCCAGCCAATCACTTCAATGCCCTTCTCTAAGATGGTGCTGGCCGCTGCGCATGTTATCGCATTGCCCACAGTGTGCGTCCTTCATCACTGGGTGAGAAAAGGCACTGAAAGCATCATTTGAAATGCGACTTTGGCGCGCTGATCGGCGACCTCATGGCCGACCTAACGCTAGGGTCGGGTTTCGATCGGTGAAACCCGACTTTGGCGAAAGTCGGAGATTTTTTAATCTGACTGACCTGTTTCGCTCAACTCTACTTGTCAAGGATCACAACATGGCTTTATCATTGCTTCAAGATGCAACAGCTAAATATTACTGTTCGGAAAAGGGTTGTATATTAGTGGGGTCTTTTATACAAGACATTTCTTTTATTTGTAAGGCACTTATTTCTGTAACATATTTATACCAAATATAATAGGATATTTGATAACTTTGTTGCGTCTTCAGTTGGAGGATAGCAATAATCAAGTGACCATTCTACACATAAATAAACATGTGTGTTCCTCATTTTCTAATGCATTTTCTTTAGTTTTATAGTGTTTCTTTATTGATACATGGGCCCTGAAGAATGTTTATGCATTGTTAATGATGTGGCTCTTAAGACAATACAAAGTCAGTCGTCTAGCCTATTTCTGTAAAATATATTAATTATTAGCAACATTTCTATAATTTCAAGTTTATACAAAATGACATTGAAAAGTCTGAAGATAATTTATTCCTTCACCCAAGAAGACATGCAGCAAAAATGGGGGCACCTATATATTCTATTTCTAGGCACAAGTCAAAATGAGGTGGCGGTGATGGTGAACCCAATGTGGAGCAGGATGTGCCTCTTTACTTGATGGAATGAAAAACCCAGATAAAATGGTAAAAGACTGATTTAGCAATATCAGGAATGCTTGGTCACAATGAGTTTATAGCTTCAGAGACCGGTGGTGACATCATCGAGGTTACCTCCGGTCAGTGAGTCTCTGTTTCCAGAAGGGCTGAATTGCAGTGACCTCGGTGAGATCCCTGCTAGCACCGTGAGAGTTTTTCACCTCAGTTCAGCCCGGCTGGGAACGGAGCCGCAGTGACCGGACGTAACTTCTATGACGTCACCACTGGTCTCTGAGGCTTGCAGCAGTTCAACCATCAAGCATAGGCGGTTGCATCTTGGCAGGTTGAAAGCTGTTTATCCCCCAGACATGGATTATGGCGTGGGACAGAACGAGAGACAAGTATGGTATATTGTTGTTTTTTTTATTTTATTTTTAATACAGGAGAACGACGGCTTCGCTGGAATTAGGCGTTTAAATAAAAATGGAAAACTGTATTTAGTCTTAATTCAAATAAAGGGCTTTATTCTTGCTGAGTGTTTATTTACCAGTCAAATATAGGAGGTGTCTTATAGACACCTCTCCATTACTAAGTTGTGCGCGTGATGTCACCTGACAATACAAAGGTGACATCAACCCCACAAATATGAACCCCGCTTGCCACCACTACAGGGCAAGTGGGAAGAGCCTGGCAAACATCAGAATTGGTGCATCTAATAGATGTGCTTTTTCTGGGTTGCTAAGGGCTGCTATTTTTAGGCTGGGGGGCAAGATCCCTGTTTCCTTACCAGCCTGAGAATACCAGCCCCCAGCTGTCTGCTTTAGCAAGGTTGGTTGTCAAAAATTGGGAGGACACCACTCTATTTTTTTAAATTATTTATTTAAATAATTAAAATAAACAGTGTGAGGACCCATCTATTCTTGATAACTAGCCTTGCTGAAGCTGACAGATGAGGGTTGCAGCCCCCAGCTGTGAGTTTTGCCTGGCTGGTTAGCAAAAATACAGGGGAACCCATGCCGTTTTTTTTTTTAAATTATTTATTTACAGCGTAGAAGCGGCTGATGAAGATTCCCATCGACTGCTCCTGCTCTCACTGTAATTAGCGGCAGCAGGTGTCGGATGATGGGATCAGTAGTCACATCAGCTGACACCAGTGACCAGAGGTAGACTCTATACCTCTTATCATAGCTGAGCGCTCAGGCTGTCTTTTGACAGCGTGTGGACCGTGGCTCTCTGACCGGCAGGGTGCATCTCCACGCCAATCAAAAGCGGTGTTTGCTGCGCTGCCATGCAAATTACAGCGCAGCAAACACTGGATGTTCGGGCCCCCCTTCAAGTGAATGGGGTCCTGGTTCAGGTCTGGGTACTGTTTTGGTACCTGAACCCAAACTTTTTTTAACTGTTCAGCCGAACCCGCCAGACCCAAACATCCAGGTGTCAGCCCATCTCTACACCTGTATATACAATTTGCATCACTGCAACTTATATTCTCTGACATCTTTGGTGACTCATCAGCATACTTTGCTTCTTACATCCAATAGTCCCTTTGGCTATCTCTAACCCAGGAGTTTTGCTTTCTCCCACTTGTGACTTCACAACATGGAGTCTCCTCTCAATCTATTTCTTAATGGGTTACCAATATGTGCCCAAAAATCATATTGCAAAGAAGTTCCTGCCCGCCTCTGCCTTGCAGCCAGTCCTTTCCTTTGCTTCTTTAGAATGTGGCAGCATCTTCTGGATGCCGAAAGCAATACCACAGCCAATTCATGTCTCTTACTACTGTGCAGTTAATGACCATATCCACCAACCACTCTACCAGACACCTCTTACCTTTGCCCCAAAGGTATCTCACCACATTTTCTCTTTGAGTTCATTGCTGGTCATTTTTTCCTGCCAACACCCATTGACACAGCACTCTCAGAGCAAGCCATTGTTCACTCAATGCAGAACAAGAGAAGTACTTGTGATCAAGCATAAAAATGAATAATTTATTTTCCATCACTCTGAATCTTCATAAACTGATAATACAATCTGAATGGTCACTATGATCAAAACATTTTTTATTGTGTTTACCAAAAGATTCCGTAGAGTATGCAGTATCAAATAAATAAAGAACAGCAAGGAATGCAGACAAAGTCAAGGTCCACCATTTTCTTTATATTATTTTAATCATTTTCTTGGTGACAAAATGATAAACAATAAATTATAGAAGAAATGTTGTCTTTTTTTGCCATAGCAAAGAATATGTTAAATAATATTGCATTAATAAAGTCCATAGTTCACTACTTAGGCCAGTTGTATATTGCCAATATTCACAGTCAGAGAATGGACCATGAAGTCTGAACCAACCATGCGTCTCCTGACCCGATCTCAGCAGATTCATACATACAGGGCTGCATGGTGGCTCAGTGGTTAGCACTGCATCTTGCAGTTCTGGGGTCCTGGGTTCAAATCCCACCAAGTACAGCATCTGCAAGGAGTTTGTATGTTCTCCCTGTGTTTGCGTGGGTTTCCTCCCGGTACTCAGGTTTCCCCCCACATTCCAAAGACATACTGATAGGGAATCTAGATTGTGATCCCCTATGGGGACAGTGCTAATAATGTTTGTTAGGGTACCGTTACACCTAGCGATGCACCAGCGATCCCGACTAGCGATATGACCATCGCTAGGTGGTCGCTAGTGAGCTGCCACACAGGCATAGATCTCACCAGCGACATTGCTGGGGTCGGGGATCACTACTTACCTGTCAGACGCGGCAATCCTGCGTCCTCCCGCCCGCCTCCACGCGTCGCTCCTCAGCGCCACAGGAAGCGCCGCAGGAAGTTGCCGACGAGGAATGGTCCAGGAGCTTCTCGTGCGATCAGCGATAGCCAGCGGGGGAGCCGGTCGGAGGTAAGCATCACATGCAGCGATATCGCCAGCAATATCGCTGCTACGTCACAAAATCTTTACAGCGATGTGTGTAACGGGGGCCTAAAGCACTGTGTCATTAATGGTGCTATATAAATGAGTAAAATAAATGAATAAATACCACATATAAGTCTAGGTCTGGAGACCTACAGCCGGTCTAGTCATCGGGGTCCGCACTCTGACTGTAAATGTCGGATATGTGAAACTGTTAGATTCCTCTTTAAAAAAAAGAAAAAAGTTATCAAATCACACAGTAATGAAGAAGATGTAACTCAGTACTTGTTTGTATTTGGCATTTGCGGTCATCTTTAACGTTTATAATTATGTAGGAAAATAATAATGACAAATATTACATTTGTCTTTTTCTGCGTTGACTCTGAGAAAGAGAACACAATAACCCAATCCTGCAGTTATATTCCCTTCTTTTCATCCCCTTCTTGTTAATGTACATTTGATAGGTAAGTAAGTAGTGGAAGACAGATGGAGTGGAGTATGATAATAGGATCAAACAACACTGGGTTTGTTTGTAATCATGAAGACACAAAGAAGTGCTCTGGAGTTGCATTCACATTCACAAAATGAATTTTAATCAAGAGTATAAGCAAAGTTGCTGTTATTTTTATTGCAGATGCATTGAAGCAATACAAAATTACAGAAAATGGTTTAAAACACAATTAAAGAGAAAAAAAGAACCGAATTATTACAAGTCACAACTGTTTGGCAGAATGACATAATCACTTCATGGAATGAGGTCAATCAGCGCTCCATTCTGCTCTGCTCCAGCCAGTACATCCTTTAGAATAAGCAAGTCTAATACCTTCAGAATCAAGTTTCTGCTTCCTGCCATCCATCACTACCACGCATATAGGATTATGCAGTTCAGTGACAGATGTGCACTATGACATATCTCTTGCTAATCCTGCTCTACAGGAAGACAGTATGCACACACAATGCCCACATATATTCAGAAAGAATGCCTCTTTCAAAAAAAAGTGATATGAATAGTGACGCCTCGGTTTCCTGGATGAATTTAACCTGTATTTTATCTTGAGGCGAGTTATTATTATCTTCATCTTGAAAGTCACTAAAAAAAGCCAAATAATGAAATCAATGCTTTTTGCATTCTCTATTTTTTAATTTACAAACAAAATTTTGGGCAAATGTTAAATACACCTATGAATTTCATGTGAAAAATCAAATTGTGACCAAAATTCTAGTAGATATACGGCTGGCGACATTATTTCAATATTCTTTTTCAGTAAAAACTAGAATGAATATGGAAGTAGTCTGGTTTAATTTTTTAAATATTTAGAGATCTACATTTCATAAATTTGTCATTCTTGATATGCAGTAAGTGTTAAGTAATACATGGGAATATAGACATAGGCATGGCATGAGACAGAGTTTTAATTTGCGGGCTCCATAAATAAAATTGTCAATCCTTCGACCTAGTCATAGATGAATAGCAGGAGTGGCTCCTATATCATGCTTCCTGTGTGTGGGTCTAAGTTAGTTATCTTTTAATTATTTTGCAGCATTGTGGAGTCACTGATAATTTATACCACTTTTGTGGCGAGCTGTGATAACATCGGTAATGAGGCCATAAATATAAAGTTGACATCTTATTACAAATTAAGGTTGCAAGCTGTGATTCCAAGAGATATTCTTATGAAAGTCCCTTTTCCATTGAAAAATACATGCTGAAAGTTTATGACATTACATAAAGCAGAGTGAAAATCTTCGTGGATGTTGATGATAAGTCATAAATCATTTAGGTGCCATCATACTTACACAAGATGTATCATTTGGGTTTTGCCATTATTAAACATGAATTAGAAAAACTAATATTTTTAAGGATAAGGAAAAGCTGATAATTACATGAATATACGAATGCAAGTGTAAAAGGGTATGGTAATGTGTAGAGTTGAGCGACTTTTGTTTTTTTAGGGTCGAGTTTCGTTTCGTGAAACCCGACTTTTCCAAAAGTCGGGTTGAGCAAGATCGGCCGATTATAGGGAAAAGTCGGAGTCGTCCTGAAACACGAAACCCAATGTAAGTCAATGGGGAATAAAAGTCGGCAGTGAGAGGAGGACAGGAAACACACCTACAGTGCCCATTTGAATGCCAAAAGCATCAATTCTTCTTACTTAAGCTTGTCAACCTTAATTAACTTCATAATACAAGTTACGCACTGAAAAATGGGGGTTATTTGGCTAAAGTTGTGGGGGGGTAGGGCTGGCTCCAGGTTTTCATGTGCCCTGGGTGAAAGAGCGCCCCTTTAACACATACCACAACTCAGTATGCTCCGATACGGCAGAGAAATAGCGGTATAGTACAATGAAAAATACTTCACTATCTCATGACGAGGCCCATCTATTTCTCCATACAGAATCATTGGTCCCATATAATGTTTGAAACAGTATATGATGAGCTCCACATAATGCTACAGTATATGTTGGTCCCCATGGATGAAGCTCCACTGTCCTATGGGCCCAAATAATGCTCCAAACATAATGGGCCCCATTTCTAATGCTCTAGTGTATAATGGGCCCCGTAAATGCTGCTCCAGTGTCTGATGCCCACCTTTGGAATGTTCCAGTGTATGGTGGGCCCCATCTATCATTCTCCAGAGTATAGTGCTCCCCAAAAATTGCTGTCCCAACATTGAAAGCAATCAAATAAGTCTCCTCGCTAGGGAATCCCTGTACTAGTCTGGACTCCTCGTCGTCCCCATCTTCCATCTCACTGCACAGTATTTCAACCTTGCAAGTGCTGTGATCCTGAGCAAGCAGGGGGGGCCCACTCGTTGGCGACGGCACTGGCAAAGGGCCCCTGATAGTACGGTGGTGTGTCTGATGGCGGGTGGGCCGAAACTGCACTTTCATCTGCAGCTTCCTCTTTGTCACCGTGTAAGATGGAACTGTATATGGGAAGGGTAACCTGAGTTTCATCAGGGTCAGATTCAGGCCGTGTAGCGTGCGAGGGGAATGTAGTGGTCTGGGTCAATGTACCAGCAGATTCATCAAGCAGTGGCTGGGCATCAGTGCACTTGTGTCGCCCCCAGGAGTACGGTCGCCACAGTGGCATTACCTTTCTCCTAGGGAGTGTGATGTCATGCTTGGGAGCAACGAAGGATCTCTCTAGCAGGTTAACTGATTGGGCGGCGTTATTCCCACGAGTCATGACCCTCCAAACAGCGTTCATGAAGGCAAAGTGTTTGTTTTACGTGGGCAGTATGGTTGCAAAGCTGAACCTTAAAGGAATGTCCAGAAGGGCACCACCAGGAGTGGAGCCTATGGTGAAATTCGACTCCACCTGGGAAACCTCAACCATGCCAGCTACAGAACAGATGCACACATCGCAAGCGTAATTCCGTTAACGAAAGAGACTCCTCATGCCCCACGGTCCGAGTCCGGCTTACTAGAGGGACACGTGAGGCTCTGGCACATGAGATTGGCCAATAACTGGTGTGTCATGCCCTTACATGTCTGTGGCTGCATGTGCGCTACACTGAAAAGGCCAGCGTTTGTCGCTTACAGGTGCAGATAACCCACTGAACAACGTTAGTGATGGGGATCACTGATTACAATTATTACCCGCGAACGATGATTTCCCAGTAAGTGCAGGTCAACCGCATTTCCGGAATTAGGCCTAACCGTCATTCCTGAAAAAATGAAAAACTTACATGTGCAAACCACAGGTGCTGTAGCTTGCTTAACAGCTCGCCAGCCGTTCTCACGCCCAGTATGGATTACACGTGATTGCACAAAGGTGAGAAAGGGTACCGTACCACCGGATAACATGTATGAATAGCGTACACATTCAAAATATATGTCTATACATCAGGAGGCAGGCTCAGACGGTGTTAGGCCCAGTATGGCTTGCACGTGATTGCACAAAGGTGAGAAAGGGTACCGTATCCCCGGATAACATGTATGGATAGCGTACACATTCAAAATATATGTCTATACATCAGGAGGCAGGCTCAGACGGTGTTAGGCCCAGTATGGATTGCACGTGATTGCACAAAGGTGAGAAAGGGTACCGTATCCCCGGATAACATGTATGGATAGCATACACATTCAAAATATATGTCTATACATCAGGAGGCAGGCTCAGATGGTGTCAGGCACAGTATGGATTTGACGGCCCAGACTACACAGCGGAGGAGCAGGGAGAGGTAAAGATTGCAAATGCTGGGGCCCTGCCCAAGCAAGGGGGGCCCACTCATGGGCGTCGGTACTGGCACTGGGCCCCTCATAGTACGGCAGTGTGTCTGACGGCGGGTGTGCACCACCACCGTCAGAGGCACTTGATTGCACTATGAGGGACCCTGTGCCAGTGCCCGCACCCAAGAGTCGGCCTACCCACCTGTCCAGGGCAACGGCACTCGCACGGTGTCGTGCGCTAGGTGGTGACCCCGGCCATGGGGGGGGAGGCAGCACAGTTAGGGAGTTTTAGAAAGTGGCATATGTTGATGTTGGACATTCAGCTGATGCAAAAGGTGAAATAGGTGAAGTCCCAGGAAGAGGTGGACCAAAGCAAGCCATTTTTCTGTCACCCTATGTGTCATCAGGGGAAGGTGGGACAAAATCCTTGGAAACCCATGCATGGTTCATTTTAATGAAGGTTAGATCATCCACATTTTGGGTTGACAGACGGGTCCTTTTTTCTGTCAGGATTGATCCAGCTGCACTGAAGACTCTTTCCGATAGCACACTTGCAGCTGGGCAAGAGAGCTCCTGTAAGGCATATTGTGCCAATTCAGGCCAGGTGTCCAGTTTAGCGGCCCAATAGTCAAAGGGGAATGACCTGTGTGGGAGAACATCGATATGGGAGGAAAAGTAGTTTGTAACCATAGTTGACAACTGCTGTCTCCTGTCACTTTCCATCGATGCAGTATTACCAGTTGTGTGAGCGGTACTTGAAAAATCAGTCCACAACATTGTCATGAAACCCCTGTCTCCAACGCCACTTCTGCTGTGTGCACCATGAACACCTCTGCCAAGCTGCCCCCGGCCCGTATGGCTCGTGTGAGAACCATCACCGCTGCTGTGTGCTGGGAATGCCTCAACCAACCGATTTACCAGAGTTGCTTGTTTATTAGCCAATATTAGGTCAAGGTTCTCCTGTGGCATGATGTTTTGTAATTTGCCTTTATAGCGTGGATCCAGGATGCTGGCCAACCAGTAGTCGTCATCGTTCATCATTTTGGCAATGCGTGGGTCCCTTTTTAGGATCAGCAAGGCATAATCTGACATGTGGGCCAATGTTCCCGGTGTCAATGATGCACTGCGAGTGCTGGTTGGAGGAGCACTTTCTGGCAAATCCACATCCCTCCAGTCACGCACAAACCCTGTACCAGACCTTCCCACGCCAACATTTTCACTTGCCCCACGAGATGCATCCTCCTCCCCTAAGTAATCATCCCCATCATCATCCTCCTCCTCCTCTTCTTCCTCCACCTCGTCCAGGAGAGGTCCCTGAGCAGACAATGGCTAAATGTCATCAAGGATTCCCTCCTCCTCTTCCTCCTCATCAACATTGGCTGCAGACGCCTGCTCCTTAAGGTGCGTCAAAGTTTGCATGAGCAGACGCATAAGTGGGATGCTCATGCTTAGGATGGCGTCGTCTGCGCTTACCAGCCGTGTGCATTCCTCAAAACACTGAAGGACTTTACAGAGGTCTTTCAGCTTCGACCACTGCACACCTGTCAACTCCATGTCTGCTCTCAAAGTGCCTGGCCGTGTATCCTCCCACAAATGCATTATGGCCTGCCTCTGCTCGCACAGCCGCTCCACCATGTGCAGGGTGGAGTTCCACCTTGTTGCAATGTCGATAATGAGGCGGTGGTTGGGAAGGTGGAGCAATCGCTGCAGCTTCTGCATACGAACGGAGTGTACAGGCGACCGGCGGATGTGCGCGCACAGTCTTCGCACCTTCTGGAGCAGGGCTGTTAACTCCGGATAATTTTTGAGAAAGCACTGCACCACCAGGTTCAAGGTGTGAGCCAAGCAAGGTATGTGGCTGAGTTTTGAAAGGGCTATGGCTGCCACAAAATTACGGCCGTTATCACTAACTACCTTGCCTGCCTCAAGATGTATACTGCCCAGCCATGACTCAGTTTGTCGCTTCAAGTACTCGGCCAGCACCTCGGCGGTGTGTCTGTCGCCCAAACACATCATCTGCAACACAGCCTGCTGACGCTTTCCACTAGCTGCTCGATAGGGGGACACCTCGTGTGCAACAGTGGCAGCTGCAGATGGAGTGCTCGTACGACTGCGCTCTTTGGACGAGCTTTCGCTTCTGGAGGAGGAGGAGGAGGGTCGAACGCCTACAGCCAACTGTTTCCTATACCATGGGCTAGGCAGCACTGTCCCACCACTGCTGTCCCCTGTGGACCCTGCATCCACCACATTAACCCAGTGCACAGTGATGGACACGTAATGGCCCTGGCCATGCCGACTGGACCATGCATCAGTTGTGAGGTGCACCTTTCCACTCACTGACTGCTTGAGTGCATGGACAATGCGGTCTTTTACATGATGATGGAGGGCTGGGATGGCTTTGCGAGAGAAGAAGTGGCGACTGGGTAGGTCATAGCGTGGTACTGCATAGGCCATGAGTTCGCGGAAAGCTGCGCTTTCCACCAACCGATAGGGCATCATCTCAAACGAGATTAGTTTGGCAATGTGGGCGTTCAAACCCAGTGTACGCGGATGAGAGACTGAGTACTTTCTTGACCTACTCATAGTGTCTGGGAGGGTGAGCTGGACTGGAGAGCTGCATATGGTGGAAGTAGCGGTGGACAGGGCGGACTGAGAGAGGGTTGATGATGGTGATTGAGTTGGTGTTCTTTCTGATGGCCTAGATTCAGTCTTTCGTTGATATAACAGTGGGATTCCCTGACTGCTGTGGCCTTGCAACGACACCTCAACATTTGCTGCTGTGCTAACCGGTGGGCTTACAGTGGGGGAAACAATGTAGCGTTGTTGACTACCTTCTTTGTGATCTGTTGCACATGTGGAACTTGAGGTTTGGTGTTGTGTCCACGCTTGCAAGTGCATGCTGGTTAAATGTCTAAGCATGCAACTGGTATTCAAATTTTTCAGATTTTTCCCTCGGCTAAAGGTCTTTGTGCACTTCTTACAGATAACCTTGGCCTGATCATGAGGATTTTGTTCAAAAAAGTGCCACACTGCTCTCTTCCTACTTTGGCAGACATTTTGCGGCCTAGCACGCTGTGATCTTTTGACCCTCTGGACAAGCTGTCCAGCAACTCTTTTGATTTTTGGAACCTGTCTTTGGAGTGCTCCGGGCCTGCCAGATAACAGCTGTTGCGATGTCGATGTCTGCTGTGGATGCTCCTCATTTCAGCTATTGGAAGCAGCACCCTCTTCCCCCAATGGATGCCAATCTGGGTCAACAACTGGGTCATCTATCACCTCCTCTTCAATGTCATGTGCACCTTCCTCTGTGTCACCGTGTATGGTGGTATAGTGTGCGGGAAGGGGCACCTGAGTCTCATCAGGGTCAGAATCTGGCTCTGTACACTGTGAGGACAATGTAGTGCTCTGAGTGAATGTACCAGCAGAATCATCCATCAGCGGCTGTGCATCAGTGCACTCCATGTCAGATTCATCTTGGCCTGGGTAATTCACCATTTCACTTGATAATCCAGGCATGGTATGTGAAAACAGCTCCATGGAGTAATCAGTAGTATGGCCTGCGTCATCCTTCAATCTTGGTTGGGGTGAAGGACACAAGGAAAGGTGTGGTTCATGAACATGAGCCTCCAATGACGACTCAGTGCTTTTATTTTTTACAACTTCAGAAGAGGAGGTGATAGAGCTGGAGGCTGAGTCAGTAATGTAAGACAAAACTTTTTCCTGAAGCTCTGGCTTTAAAAGCGGTTTGCCAACTCCTAGAAAACTAAGCCTTCGAGGCCTTGTGGAGCCAGACGATGATGCAGGCTCAACACCTCCTGCATTCGGTCCTATTTTGCTTTTGCCACTACCATCAGATCCACCACCAACACCATCATTACCAGCTGCCAACCCCCGCCCAATTCCACAGCCTCTTCCACCAGCCTTCCTCATTTTTGGTAGAAATGTAGACAAAATCCAACAAACTATATAGCAATGTAAAACAAGGTACAAGGTGTCTATAGGACAGGGGAGATTTTCAATTTCTGCAGACACTTGTGGACACTGGACACTTTTGGATTGTGTGAGGCCCACTGAATTTCACAGCGCTATGTCACTGGCTCGATGGCACAGGTGTGAAAAAAGTGACTACAGGATAAGGGAGATTTTGAATTTCTGCACACACTAGTGCAGGGTTCCCCAACTCCAGTCCTCAAGGCACACCAACAGATCATGTTTTCAGGATTTCCTTTGTATTGCACAGGTGAAGCAATTATCACCTGAGCAATACTAAGGAAATCCTGAAAACATGATCTGTTGGTGTGCCTTGAGGACTGGAGTTGGGGAACCCTGCACTAGTGGACACTGGACACTTTTGGATTGTGTGAGGCCCACTGAATATCACAGCGCTATGTCACAGGCTCGATGGCACAGGTGTGAAAAAAGTGACTACAGGATAAGGGAGATTTTGAATTTCTGCACACACTAGTGGACACTGGACACTTTTGGATTGTGTGAGGCCCACTGAATATCAGAGCGCTATGTCACAGGCTCGATGGCACAGGTGTGAAAAAAGTGACTACAGGATAAGGGAGATTTTGAATTTCTGCACACACTAGTGGACACTGGACACTTTTGGATTGTGTGAGGCCCACTGAATATCACAGCGCTATGTCACTGGCTCGATGGCACAGGTGTGAAAAAAGTGACTACAGGATAAGGGAGATTTTGAATTTCTGCACACACTAGTGGACACTGGACACTTTTGGATTGTGTGAGGCCCACTGAATATCACAGTGCTATGTCACTGGCTCGATGGCACAGGTGTGAAAAAAGTGACTACAGGATAAGGGAGATTTTGAATTTCTGCACACACTAGTGGACACTGGACACTTTTGGATTGTGTGAGGCCCACTGAATATCAGAGCGCTATGTCACAGGCTCGATGGCACAGGTGTGAAAAAAGTGACTACAGGATAAGGGAGATTTTGAATTTCTGCACACACTAGTGGACACTGGACACTTTTGGATTGTGTGAGTCCCACTGAATATCAGAGCGCTATGTCACAGGCTCGATGGCACAGGTGTGAAAAAAGTGACTACAGGATAAGGGAGATTTTGAATTTCTGCACACACTAGTGGACACTGGACACTTTTGGATTGTGTGAGGCCCACTGAATATCAGAGCGCTATGTCACAGGCAGAAATTGGCTAGTGTATCACAAACTACAAGGTGTATGTAGAATTGGGCAGAATAGGAATCTCCCTAGAGTGTAGGTCTGTAAGAACGGAACAAGTCCTCCTCTTATCCTTCCACAGTGACACACAGCTTCACTGTGGCCGTGATAACAGCCGTTACACGGTACTGAGAGGAGCGTGCACGTACACGGCTGTCCGGTGTACGTAAAATTGTCAAGCTCCGTGTTTTTTAAGTATACGGACTGACACACTCTGTCTCTCTATAGTTTTGAATGTGATCAAACAGCAAATATATTTAACTGTTTGAAAGCTAGACAAAACTAGTAGGTGCAGGTCTGTAAGAACGGAACATGTCCTCGACTTATTCTCACAGAGTGACACACATATAGCTTCACTGTGGCTGTAATAACAGCTGTTACACGGTACTGTGTGAGGAGCGTACACCGCTGTATGGTGTGAAAAAATGCACGCTCAGTACCTCAGCAGGACAAAAACAAAAATTGGGATTGCTTTTAAAAAAGCAGTTTGCAGAGCAGTGGGTAAACAGCAATGCAGCTGTCAGGAAGCCTTAGAAGGCAGCCTAACAACCAACACCGCTGATCCACCACAATATAGCCTCCCCTTGCACTGCACACACAGTGACTGGTGTGTTGTTCAGGCAAAATCGCAAGCAGCAGAAGCAGTTTTTTTTTCTTCTTTCCTGCCTAACGCTCTCCCTAAAGAATCAGCAGCAGCAACCTCTCCCTATGCTAAGATCGGCAGAAGTAAGATGGTGGTCGGCATGCACGCCCTTTTATAACCCCTGTGACGCCCACCAAAGCAAGCCAATCACTTGCATGCCCTTCTGAAAGATGGTGGTGACCCCTGCCTATGTCATCACGTTGCCCACAGTGTCCGTGGATCCTGATTGGCTGAAAAAGAGCGCAAAACAAACTTTTGAAACGCGACTTTGGCGCGTAAGTCGCCGACCTCGTGGCCGACCTCATCCTAGGGTCGGGTTTCGTTTCATGAAACCCGACTTTGCAAAAAGTCGGCGACTTTTGAAATTTTTCGACCTGTTTCGCTCAACTCTAGTAATGTGTCAATATAACAATCTCTATTTATAAATCTGAATGTGTGTGTGTATCACCATCCAATCACGAAGCAGCAGAGTGGGACACCAACCAATCACAAAAACAGCAGAGTTGGACGCGGTTGGAGAGCAGGGCTGAGGACGGATACAGCAGGACAGTGCATGGAGAGCGGGGCTGTGAAGAAGACAGTCTTCAGGACAGGGGCCGAATAGTGCCGGCACCCTCCCAGCCCTGTCCCGGCTCAGTCGGCACTCCCCGTCGCCATCTGCGCTATCCCCCCTCTCCCCTGCAGCTTCCCGGCCTAAATTTAGTCCCCGGCTTCTACTGCGGCGTACTACAGCGCTAGGCCACGCCCCCGCAGGCCGCTCAATCACACGCGCTGCAGCTCTGCTCTAGCTCCACCCACTCTGGCAAGCTCCGCCCACTCTGGCCACACGAGCTAGGCCACGCCCCAGCAGACCATCCAATCACATGCGCTGCAGCTCCGCTCTAGCTCCACCCACTCCGCCCAGCTTTGTCCACTCTGGCCGAATGAACAATCTGCGCACCTCTCTCTCCTGGTCTTGCTGGCGTCACCGCGGGTGGTGCATGAAGAGTGGGGCTATGGAGGAAGAAAGACAGCAGGACCCACAGTTAGGTACTATTCCCGGTGAACGCCGTGCTCTTCAGCTAGTATATTATATTTCTCTTTTGGGAGTATTTATCTGCTGCTGATTCATTCTACTGACTATATTATACTGGAAAAGAACCAAAGAAATATGTAAAAATGTAAAAGTTAAAAACACAGATATTTTCAGGGCGACCTGTATTTTATGTGGCTACATTTTAAACATAAAAATAAAGGATGTTTACATAGTATTGCGCAAAAATTTTATGCATGTGTGAAAAAAATGGTGCACCGTAAGAATGCTTTCAAACATAGGTGTTAGTTTATTTTTACCAGTTAACAAAATAAAGAGTAAATGAAAAAAATAAATCTAAATCAAATCAATATTTGGTGTGACCATCCTTTTCCTTAAAAAAAAAAACACCAAAACATCAATTCTAGGTAGACTTGTACACAGTTTTTGGAATAACATCTGTGCCAATATCCTTCAAACATCTTGGATGACTAACCACAGATCTTCTCTGGTTATAGGGTTGCACAAATCCTTCTGTCTCTTCATGTAATCCCAACCAGACTTGGTAATATTGAAATCAGGGCTTTGTGGGTCTATATATTCACTTCCAGCTCTCCTTCTTTTGCTGAAAGTAGTTCTTAACCTCACTGACGGATCTAAATTTTGACCTTAATGACTTGGCCAAATTTATCAAATCCCACCAGTGTAACTTCATGTGGTAGTATCTCTGGAATACTTCAACATATCCAAGTGACTCTGAGACTACTCTCTCATGACCCATTGTAGTTTATGCTAGTGGTAAATTAAGGTTGTTTTGCATTTATTTGTGAGAATATTGAAATTTTGGTGAAAATTTGTGAAAAATTCGCAGTTTTCAAAGTTTAAATTTTTATATGCTTAAACTAGTTACTCATGCTGTGCAAAATAATTAATAAATAATATTTTCCATATGGCTACATCTGCATCATTTTTCAAACATCATCTTATTTTGTTAGGATGTTAGATGGGTTAAAAGTTTAGCAACAATTTCTTATTTTTTTAAGACATTTATTAAAACCTGTTTATTTAGGGACCTATTCAAATTTAAAAGGACTTTGAGGCTCCTATATATTGGAAGCTCCCCAAAAGTGATGCCATCTTAAAAACACACCCCTCATATACGTACTTCAAAACTATTGTCAAGAATGTTTTTAACCCTTTAAGTGGTACACAGAAATTAATATAAAGTGGAAAAATAAATAAATTATAATTTTCACTCTAAAATGTTGCTTTAGCCCCAATTTTTTCACTTTTACACAGAATAGTATGAGAAAATGGACCCTGACATTTGTTACCCAGCTTCTTCTGAGCATGCAGATACCCCACATGTGATCAGAAACCTCTATTTAGACAAACAGCAGGGCTTGTAAGCGAAGGAGCACCATTTTAATTTTGGAACACAAATTAGGCTGAAGTAGTTTGCAGGCGCCATCTCTCATTTGCAGGGCCCCTTTTGCACCTAAACAGCAGAAACACCTCACAATTGACCCCATATTGAAAACTCAGGGTTTTTATCCAGGGGTATAGTGAGTATTTTAAACCTACAGGCACTACACAAAATTTGATAACATTAGGTCATCATGTTGAAACATTTCAATTTTTTCACAAAAACATTGCATAAGCCTCAAATTTTTCACTTTTGCAAGAGGAAACACGAAGAAGTGGACCATACAGGTTGTTACTCACTTTCTTCTGAGCGCGGTAATTCCCCATATGTAGTCAAAAAGTACTGTTTGTACGCACAACAGGGCTTGGAAGGGAAGAAGCGACATTTGGTATTTGTAATATAAATTTAGCTGGAATATTTGCAGACACCATGTCTCATTTGTAGGGCCCCTGAGGTGCCAAAACAGGAGGAACCCCCACAAACGACCCTATCTGGGAAACTAGACCCATCAAGGAATTGACCTAGGAGTGTGTTGAGCTTGTTGAACCCATAGGAACTTTTAAAATGTGGATGTGAAAGCGAAAATTACATTTTTTTCCACTTAAATGTTGTTTTTGCCCCAAATTTTTAATTTTCACAATGAATAATAGGAGAATATTGACCCCATAATTTGGTATGCAATTGTTCCTGAACGCGATACCTCCATATATGGTCAAAAACTGCTATTTGGGCACATGGCAGGGTATGGAAAGGTAAGAACGCCATTTGATTTTTGGAGCGTAAATTTGTCTGGAATAGATTGAGAATGCCTTGTCACATTTGCAGAGCCCCTGCCATGCCAAAAACAGCAGGAACCCCAATAATTGGTTTCATTTTGGAAACTAGACCCTTCAAGGAATTAATGTAGTGGTCTAGTGAGCATTTTTAACTGACAGGTGATTCACAAAACTTTATAACATTTAGATGTGAAAACAAAAAAATTTTTTTTTTTCCACTGAGATACTGTTTTAGCACCAAATTTATAATGTCCAAGAGGGATAATAGAAGAAAATGAACTCCATAATTTGTTATGCAATTTTTACTGAATGTGGCAGCACCCCATATATGGTTATACAGTACTGTTTGAGCGCACAATAGGGTTCGGATGGAAAGGAGTGCTGCTTTGCTTTCATAGTGCAGATTCTGTTTGAATAGATTGTAGGTGCCATTGGCAGAGCCACTGAGTTGCCAGAACAGCAGAAACATCCCTAGGTGACCCCATACTGCAAACTTCACTGCTTGATGGTGTTGGCAGGCCCAAATCGATAAGTCTGCAGTCACTCTGTGTGATTGCAGACTTATGAGGACCCCCAGAGCATGCAATTTGTGCTGTGGGGATGCGTCGGTTTTTGACACGGGACCAGAGGGTATGTACGAGTTATACATATGCCGGGCCAGTGCCCATCTAGTGGGTGTGACCTCTCTCCATACACCTTGCAAGGCTGCAACCAATCTAATGATTAGTAGTCATGGCCGACTAGAGAGCGTAACCTCGCTCCGTACAAGCGTATGGAAGTCAGGCTATACCCACTGGCCGGGAATATGTACAACCCATACATACACTCTGGTCTCTGGTCAGAAACCAGCAAATCCCTGCAGAGCATAGTGCTGGGAGGATTCATAAGTCTGCAGTCACACAGAGTGATGGCAGACTTATTGTTTCAGACCGGTCAACCCTTTTAAGCATTTCATCTATAGATGTAGTAAGTATTTTGAACCCACAGGTGTTTCACAGAATTTTAATATGATAGGAGAAAACTGGAGAGCAAATATGTGCAAATATGGTCTTATCCAACAACACTTAATTTATTTAATTATAGGATATGCTAACCTGATGTAGTAGAAACCATGCATTTTGATAGGTAATCAGCTGTTGCAGATCCTCGGGTCATCAGACTGATTGCAGATTAAGAAGCAAAAATTGGTTGATTTTTTTTAAAGAAATGAAGAAAATCCAGTGCCAAGAGATGTATTAATGCATTTTTAATTTGACACATTACATTCTATTTCAGGAATTAACCACATAAAGACAGGTTGACAGAGAGGTTTTTCTGTCAATGTGTCCTTATGTGGTTAATTCCTGAAGAAAAGTGATATACTTTGAAATATGCCGAATAAAAACTAAATCAATACATCTCTTGGCACCAGGTTTCTTCAGCATCGCTGAAAATTCCTTTAAAGAGTTTTATAACATTGGTGTCACGTGCCCCGTCCTATTTGACACGGCCAGCAGGCCGGTAACTAATACAACAGGACACGGCACGTGTAATTGTCCAGTGTAACACGGCCCGCAGGCCGGTAACTAATACAGCAAGACGCAGGGGATAGGGAAACATTTACAATGGTGGGCCCTGCGATAGGGGACGGGGACGTGGAGACCTCCTGCACTCCCCTGAGTCAGTGTCCCAAACACTCCTAACGTTCCCTATACAGGTTCCTCACCTGTTGCCGATCAGGATACCTATCACCCTAGCACACCCTACACCTATTCCTTACTAGGGACCTGGGTGGTGCAGGCACTGGCCCCACCGCTCTACTAACACCAACATGAGGAAAAGAGACAGACAGGGAAACACTTAGCTTTGCTCTGATGCACTTGCTCCTGGCAACAGAGTCCAACACCTGTGTGCATCTTCCACCCACCGTGTCCAACACCTGGGTGCAGCTTTACAGCAACAGCGTCCAGCACCTGAGTGCTGCCTTGGAGCAACAGAGTTCAGCACCTGAGTGCAGCTGTCCAGCAACAGTGTCCAGCACCTAAGTGCAACTGTCCAGCAACAGAGTCCAGCAACTGAGTGCAGCTCTACACCATAGCTGCCACTCCACCAGCTTTGCAAGAATTCTTCACTGACACCATAGAAGCCACTCCACCATACTTTACACGAACTCCTCGCTAAAACCATAGCTGCCACTCCAGGACTCTGACTGAGCTGTCCTGGACTCTCCACAGCTCCTTCCTTCACCCAGGATGGTTGGAAAAGCCCAACAATATCACCAACGTGTGTGAGCACAACTGACACACCTTTATTGAGTAAACACACCTGTTATTGATTCCCGTGCAATTACACTAACCACCACCGGGGGCAAAACTATCTCTAAATATACCAGTGCAATGACCATACTGGCCACCGGGGGCAAAACTATCTCTAAGCACAAAGCATAGAGAGAGAAAAAGAAAAGGTTACCAGAGCTCTTATGTGACATGATCCAACATTGATCATGACAATTGCGATGCGGAAATATAACATGTTAGTGGTAAAAATGAAATTTTCACTTGCTGAAAATTTGTAAATTACACAAGGGTTAATAGGTGATATTGGACCCCATAATTTATTGGACAATTTCTCCCAAATGGGCTGAGAAGGCAGGAGCTATGTTTGGCTTTTGGAGCACAGATTTTGATAGAATAGTTTGCAGGCAACATTTGTGGAGCCCCTAAGGTGCCAGAACAACAGAAACCCCCCAAAAGTAAACCCATTTTAGAAAATAAAACTCTTAATCCATTCACCGAAGGCTGCAGTGACAATTTTGCAACATCCACACTATGCTTTAGAACTGCAAATGTGTCAGTTTAGTGTCCATAAATTGGGCCCCCATACAATGTAGAGGCCCTATATATTGTAGTAACCCCATACATTGTGCTGAGCTTGTGCTTCCGGAGAGATGCACCCCGTAAATTTTTAAGTTGTTAAATTGTTGTTTAATGGGGCTCAGAAGGAGTGGGACATTGGGATTTGGATCACAGATTTCACTGGATTTTATTTGAGAGGCTGTTGGAATCGTGTTCCCTTTTCCACAGTCTTTGTTATACCAGTAATGTGGAAGCCCCTATATTTCCAGTTACAGATTACTGACCTGAGTGGGGGCTGATTTTGTGACAGATAAGTTAAGTCTTTTATTGGTAATATTTTGGGTGCATAACATTTTGTGATCACTTTCAGTATAAGGCTGGGATCACATTTTTACATTCTACACTGATTTGCCATTTTCATTTAAACCATTTTTTTACATATGACTTTTTTATCGCTTTTTTATTAATTTTTTTGTGTGTGAGCATGATGAAAAAGTGAAATTTTTGTTTGTTTTTTAAGGTTCTAAGGCTACTTTCACACTAGCGGTTTTTTGCGCTGCTTGCGCAGTCAAACGCATACAAAAAAAATGCATCAAGCGTTTTGCATGCGTTTACTTACTTTATGCGCATGCATTTTAACCAGTTTGTTGCCATGTGAACTCTTAAAACGCATGAGATTTTAAACGCTGACGTGCGCATGTCCATGCTAATCACTAAGCATCTTTCATTTCACCAGAGCTGTTTAAAAGAAGCTGAGCTGTGGTTGGTTGCTATGAGCAAGTTTTCCCACTTCACAACACCTCAGCAGACACTGACATGGTGGGAGAAATCTAGCGTCCCCGGGAACATAAGCTCCCAGCCATTGTCTGCCCCCCAGAAAGGAGCAGAGAGCACATGACAGAAATGAATCCCCCCTCCTTGCCCATATACCCATCACACATCCTCCATCCCATAGGAACATCTTCCCTCTTAAAGGGATCTCCGATATGGAAGTTAGGGCAAATCCCTCAGCCCTCTGATACTGACTCCAGGCCTCTCTTAAAGGGATCATTGATATGGAAGTCAGGGCAAATCCATCCAGCACTTTGGTTTTGACCCCAGGCCTCTCTTAAAGGGATCCCCGGTATGGAATTAGGACTGTTCCACTCAACGCTGTTGTTCTGACCCCAGGGTGTTATGATTGGGTCACCGAGGAGGAAAACAAGACCAAGCTAAGCCACAGAAAACCAGAGAGGTTGGTACCTAAGCGGATTGCAGACCCCTGATCCTATCCACAAAACTAGCAGTAGCCGTGGAGCATACCTACGATGATTCTAGATGCCATGACACAGCCAGAGGACTAAAACCAAATCAATTGTGAACAATAGCAAAGAACACTTAGCTTGAAAATGCAGGGACTGAACTGGAAACTAAGCAAAAACAGAAGCCGCGGAGACACCATCACATGTTTCTCAACGCAAGCAATGACTAGCCAGGTCTTTTACCGGGAAGGAACAACCACGGGAAGGGCAGTCTCCAATGAAGGAAACCACCTATGCCAAAACATGGTATCCATCCACAGACAGCTGTTTCGGGGTATTGCCCCTCATCAATGTGGAGTAGGAAACTGGCTAGTAGGAGCAATGCCTAGTAAAAGACTATGAAAAAATGAGGATGATTGACCTTATGGAGATCAACATCCGACACTGCGGAGACACCATCACGTGTTTCTCAACGCAGTGATTCTAGAGCACTGCCCCATCCCTTATGGGAAATATGTAAAACATGCAAAAACAGAAGCCGCGGAGACACCATCACATGTTTCTCAACGCAAGCAATGACTAGCCAGGTCTTTCACCGGGAAGGAACAACCACGGGAAGGGCAGTCTCCAATGAAGGAAACCACCTATGCCAAAACATGGAATCCATCCACAGACAGCTGTTTCGGGGTATTGCCCCTCATCAGTGTGGAGTAGGAAACTGGCTAGTAGGAGCAATGCCTAGTAAAAGACTATGAAAAAATGAGGATGATTGACCTCATGGAGATCAACATCCGACACTGCGGAGACACCATCACGTGTTTCTCAACGCAGTGATTCTAGAGCACTGCCCCCATCCCTTATGGGAAATATGTAAAACATGCAAAAACAGAAGCCGCGGAGACACCATCACATGTTTCTCAACGCAAGCAATGACTAGCCAGGTCTTTCACCGGGAAGGAACAACCACGGGAAGGGCAGTCTCCAATGAAGGAAACCACCTATGCCAAAACATGGTATCAATCCACAGACAGCTGTTTCGGGGTATTGCCCCTCATCAATGTGGAGTAGGAAACTGGCTAGTAGGAGCAATGCCTAGTAAAAGACTATGAAAAAATGAGGATTATTGACCTCATGGAGATCAACATCCGACACTGCGGAGACACCATCACGTGTTTCTCAACGCAGTGATTCTAGAGCACTGCCCCCATCCCTTATGGGAAATATGTAAAACATGCAAAAACAGAAGCCGCGGAGACACCATCACATGTTTCTCAACGCAAGCAATGACTAGCCAGGTCTTTCACCGGGAAGGAACAACCACGGGAAGGGCAGTCTCCAATGAAGGAAACCACCTATGCCAAAACATGGTATCCATCCACAGACAGCTGTTTCGGGGTATTGCCCCTCATCAGTGTGGAGTAGGAAACTGGCTAGTAGGAGCAATGCCTAGTAAAAGACTATGAAAAAATGAGGATTATTGACCTCATGGAGATCAACATCCGACACTGCGGAGACACCATCACGTGTTTCTCAACGCAGTGATTTTAGAGCACTGCCCCCATCCCTTATGGGAAATATGTAAAACATGCAAAAACAGAAGCCGCGGAGACACCATCACATGTTTCTCAACGCAAGCAATGACTAGCCAGGTCTTTCACCGGGAAGGAACAACCACGGGAAGGGCAGTCTCCAATGAAGGAAACCACCTATGCCAAAACATGGAATCCATCCACAGACAGCTGTTTCGGGGTATTGCCCCTCATCAGTGTGGAGTAGGAAACTGGCTAGTAGGAGCAATGCCTAGTAAAAGACTATGAAAAAATGAGGATGATTGACCTCATGGAGATCAACATCCGACACTGCGGAGACACCATCACGTGTTTCTCAACGCAGTGATTCTAGAGCACTGCCCCCATCCCTTATGGGAAATATGTAAAACATGCAAAAACAGAAGCCGCGGAGACACCATCACATGTTTCTCAATGCAAGCAATGACTAGCCAGGTCTTTCACCGGGAAGGAACAACCACGGGAAGGGCAGTCTCCAATGAAGGAAACCACCTATGCCAAAACATGGTATCCATCCACAGACAGCTGTTTCGGGGTATTGCTCCTCATCAGTGTGGAGTAGGAAACTGGCTAGTAGGAGCAATGCCTAGTAAAAGACTATGAAAAAATGAGGATGATTGACCTCATGGAGATCAACATCCGACACTGCGGAGACACCATCACGTGTTTCTCAACGCAGTGATTCTAGAGCACTGCCCCCATCCCTTATGGGAAATATGTAAAACATGCAAAAACAGAAGCCGCGGAGACACCATCACATGTTTCTCAACGCAAGCAATGACTAGCCAGGTCTTTCACCGGGAAGGAACAACCACGGGAAGGACAGTCTCCAATGAAGGAAACCACCTATGCCAAAACATGGTATCCATCCACAGACAGCTGTTTCGGGGTATTGCCCCTCATCAGTGTGGAGTAGGAAACTGGCTAGTAGGAGCAATGCCTAGTAAAAGACTATGAAAAAATGAGGATGATTGACCTCATGGAGATCAACATCCGACACTGCGGAGACACCATCACGTGTTTCTCAACGCAGTGATTCTAGAGCACTGCTCCCATCCCTTATGGGAAATATGTAAAACATGCAAAAACAGAAGCCGCGGAGACACCATCACATGTTTCTCAACGCAAACAATGACTAGCCAGGTCTTTCACCGGGAAGGAACAACCACGGGAAGGGCAGTCTCCAATGAAGGAAACCACCTATGCCAAAACATGGTATCCATCCACAGACAGCTGTTTCGGAGTATTGCTCCTCATCAGTGTGGAGTAGGAAACTGGCTAGTAGGAGCAATGCCTAGTAAAAGACTATGAAAAAATGAGGATGATTGACCTCATGGAGATCAACATCCGACACTGCGGAGACACCATCACGTGTTTCTCAACGCAGTGATTCTAGAGCACTGCCCCCATCCCTTATGGGAAATATGTAAAACATGCAAAAACAGAAGCCGCGGAGACACCATCACATGTTTCTCAACGCAAGCAATGACTAGCCAGGTCTTTCACCGGGAAGGAACAACCACGGGAAGGGCAGTCTCCAATGAAGGAAACCACCTATGCCAAAACATGGTATCCATCCACAGACAGCTGTTTCGGGATATTGCCCCTCATCAGTGTGGAGTAGGAAACTGGCTAGTAGGAGCAATGCCTAGTAAAAGACTATGAAAAAATGAGGATGATTGACCTCATGGAGATCAACATCCAACACTGCGGAGACACCATCACGTGTTTCTCAACGCAGTGATTCTAGAGCACTGCCCCCATCCCTTATGGGAAATATGTAAAACATGCAAAAACAGAAGCCGCGGAGACACCGTCACATGTTTCTCAACGCAAGCAATGACTAGCCAGGTCTTTCACCTGGAAGGAACAACCACGGGAAGGGCAGTCTCCAATGAAGGAAACCACCTATGCCAAAATATGGTATCCATCCACAGACAGCTGTTTCGGGGTATTGCTCCTCATCAGTGTGGAGTAGGAAACTGGCTAGTAGGAGCAATGCCTAGTAAAAGACTATGAAAAAATGAGGATGATTGACCTCATGGAGATCAACATCCGACACTGCGGAGACACCATCACGTGTTTCTCAACGCAGTGATTCTAGAGCACTGCCTCCATCCCTTATGGGAAATATGTAAAACATGCAAAAACAGAAGCCGCGGAGACACCATCACATGTTTCTCAACGCAAGCAATGACTAGCCAGGTCTTTCACCGGGAAGGAACAACCATGGGAAGGGCAGTCTCCAATGAAGGAAACCACCTATGCCAAAACATGGTATCCATTCACAGACAGCTGTTTCGGGGTATTGCCCCTCATCAGTGTGGAGTAGGAAACTGGCTAGTAGGAGCAATGCCTAGTAAAAGACTATGAAAAAATGAGGATGATTGACCTCATGGAGATCAACATCCGACACTGCGGAGACACCATCACGTGTTTCTCAACGCAGTGATTCTAGAGCACTGCCCCCATCCCTTATGGGAAATATGTAAAACATGCAAAAACAGAAGCCGCGGAGACACCATCACATGTTTCTCAATGCAAGCAATGACTAGCCAGGTCTTTCACCGGGAAGGAACAACCACGGGAAGGGCAGTCTCCAATGAAGGAAACCACCTATGCCAAAACATGGTATCCATCCACAGACAGCTGTTTCGGGGTATTGCTCCTCATCAGTGTGGAGTAGGAAACTGGCTAGTAGGAGCAATGCCTAGTAAAAGACTATGAAAAAATGAGGATGATTGACCTCATGGAGATCAACATCCGACACTGCGGAGACACCATCACGTGTTTCTCAATGCAGTGATTCTAGAGCACTGCCCCCATCCCTTATGGGAAATATGTAAAACATGCAAAAACAGAAGCCGCGGAGACACCATCACATGTTTCTCAACGCAAGCAATGACTAGCCAGGTCTTTCACCGGGAAGGAACAACCACGGGAAGGGCAGTCTCCAATGAAGGAAACCACCTATGCCAAAACATGGTATCCATCCACAGACAGCTGTTTCGGGGTATTGCCCCTCATCAGTGTGGAGTAGGAAACTGGCTAGTAGGAGCAATGCCTAGTAAAAGACTATGAAAAAATGAGGATGATTGACCTCATGGAGATCAACATCCGACACTGCGGAGACACCATCACGTGTTTCTCAACGCAGTGATTCTAGAGCACTGCTCCCATCCCTTATGGGAAATATGTAAAACATGCAAAAACAGAAGCCGCGGAGACACCATCACATGTTTCTCAACGCAAACAATGACTAGCCAGGTCTTTCACCGGGAAGGAACAACCACGGGAAGGGCAGTCTCCAATGAAGGAAACCACCTATGCCAAAACATGGTATCCATCCACAGACAGCTGTTTCGGGGTATTGCTCCTCATCAGTGTGGAGTAGGAAACTGGCTAGTAGGAGCAATGCCTAGTAAAAGACTATGAAAAAATGAGGATGATTGACCTCATGGAGATCAACATCCGACACTGCGGAGACACCATCACGTGTTTCTCAACGCAGTGATTCTAGAGCACTGCCCCCATCCCTTATGGGAAATATGTAAAACATGCAAAAACAGAAGCCGCGGAGACACCATCACATGTTTCTCAACGCAAGCAATGACTAGCCAGGTCTTTCACCGGGAAGGAACAACCACGGGAAGGGCAGTCTCCAATGAAGGAAACCACCTATGCCAAAACATGGTATCCATCCACAGACAGCTGTTTCGGGATATTGCCCCTCATCAGTGTGGAGTAGGAAACTGGCTAGTAGGAGCAATGCCTAGTAAAAGACTATGAAAAAATGAGGATGATTGACCTCATGGAGATCAACATCCGACACTGCGGAGACACCATCACGTGTTTCTCAACGCAGTGATTCTAGAGCACTGCCCCCATCCCTTATGGGAAATATGTAAAACATGCAAAAACAGAAGCCGCGGAGACACCGTCACATGTTTCTCAACGCAAGCAATGACTAGCCAGGTCTTTCACCTGGAAGGAACAACCACGGGAAGGGCAGTCTCCAATGAAGGAAACCACCTATGCCAAAATATGGTATCCATCCACAGACAGCTGTTTCGGGGTATTGCTCCTCATCAGTGTGGAGTAGGAAACTGGCTAGTAGGAGCAATGCCTAGTAAAAGACTATGAAAAAATGAGGATGATTGACCTCATGGAGATCAACATCCGACACTGCGGAGACACCATCACGTGTTTCTCAACGCAGTGATTCTAGAGCACTGCCTCCATCCCTTATGGGAAATATGTAAAACATGCAAAAACAGAAGCCGCGGAGACACCATCACATGTTTCTCAACGCAAGCAATGACTAGCCAGGTCTTTCACCGGGAAGGAACAACCATGGGAAGGGCAGTCTCCAATGAAGGAAACCACCTATGCCAAAACATGGTATCCATTCACAGACAGCTGTTTCGGGGTATTGCCCCTCATCAGTGTGGAGTAGGAAACTGGCTAGTAGGAGCAATGCCTAGTAAAAGACTATGAAAAAATGAGGATGATTGACCTCATGGAGATCAACATCCGACACTGCGGAGACACCATCACGTGTTTCTCAACGCAGTGATTCTAGAGCACTGCCCCCATCCCTTATGGGAAATATGTAAAACATGCAAAAACAGAAGCCGCGGAGACACCATCACATGTTTCTCAATGCAAGCAATGACTAGCCAGGTCTTTCACCGGGAAGGAACAACCACGGGAAGGGCAGTCTCCAATGAAGGAAACCACCTATGCCAAAACATGGTATCCATCCACAGACAGCTGTTTCGGGGTATTGCTCCTCATCAGTGTGGAGTAGGAAACTGGCTAGTAGGAGCAATGCCTAGTAAAAGACTATGAAAAAATGAGGATGATTGACCTCATGGAGATCAACATCCGACACTGCGGAGACACCATCACGTGTTTCTCAATGCCGTGATTCTAGAGCACTGCCCCCATCCCTTATGGGAAATATGTAAAACATGCAAAAACAGAAGCCGCGGAGACACCATCACATGTTTCTCAACGCAAGCAATGACTAGCCAGGTCTTTCACCGGGAAGGAACAACCACGGGAAGGGCAGTCTCCAATGAAGGAAACCACCTATGCCAAAACATGGTATCCATCCACAGACAGCTGTTTCGGGGTATTGCCCCTCATCAGTGTGGAGTAGGAAACTGGCTAGTAGGAGCAATGCCTAGTAAAAGACTATGAAAAAATGAGGATGATTGACCTCATGGAGATCAACATCCGACACTGCGGAGACACCATCACGTGTTTCTCAACGCAGTGATTCTAGAGCACTGCTCCCATCCCTTATGGGAAATATGTAAAACATGCAAAAACAGAAGCCGCGGAGACACCATCACATGTTTCTCAACGCAAACAATGACTAGCCAGGTCTTTCACCGGGAAGGAACAACCACGGGAAGGGCAGTCTCCAATGAAGGAAACCACCTATGCCAAAACATGGTATCCATCCACAGACAGCTGTTTCGGGGTATTGCTCCTCATCAGTGTGGAGTAGGAAACTGGCTAGTAGGAGCAATGCCTAGTAAAAGACTATGAAAAAATGAGGATGATTGACCTCATGGAGATCAACATCCGACACTGCGGAGACACCATCACGTGTTTCTCAACGCAGTGATTCTAGAGCACTGCCCCCATCCCTTATGGGAAATATGTAAAACATGCAAAAACAGAAGCCGCGGAGACACCATCACATGTTTCTCAACGCAAGCAATGACTAGCCAGGTCTTTCACCGGGAAGGAACAACCACGGGAAGGGCAGTCTCCAATGAAGGAAACCACCTATGCCAAAACATGGTATCCATCCACAGACAGCTGTTTCGGGATATTGCCCCTCATCAGTGTGGAGTAGGAAACTGGCTAGTAGGAGCAATGCCTAGTAAAAGACTATGAAAAAATGAGGATGATTGACCTCATGGAGATCAACATCCGACACTGCGGAGACACCATCACGTGTTTCTCAACGCAGTGATTCTAGAGCACTGCCCCCATCCCTTATGGGAAATATGTAAAACATGCAAAAACAGAAGCCGCGGAGACACCGTCACATGTTTCTCAACGCAAGCAATGACTAGCCAGGTCTTTCACCTGGAAGGAACAACCACGGGAAGGGCAGTCTCCAATGAAGGAAACCACCTATGCCAAAATATGGTATCCATCCACAGACAGCTGTTTCGGGGTATTGCTCCTCATCAGTGTGGAGTAGGAAACTGGCTAGTAGGAGCAATGCCTAGTAAAAGACTATGAAAAAATGAGGATGATTGACCTCATGGAGATCAACATCCGACACTGCGGAGACACCATCACGTGTTTCTCAACGCAGTGATTCTAGAGCACTGCCCCCATCCCTTATGGGAAATATGTAAAACATGCAAAAACAGAAGCCGCGGAGACACCATCACATGTTTCTCAATGCAAGCAATGACTAGCCAGGTCTTTCACCGGGAAGGAACAACCACGGGAAGGGCAGTCTCCAATGAAGGAAACCACCTATGCCAAAACATGGTATCCATCCACAGACAGCTGTTTCGGGGTATTGCCCCTCATCAGTGTACTGTAAACTAAGACCTCAGGAGGCAGGAAAAATCACCAGCAGGGATAGAGGGAGTCGGCTGTCTTAAATCCAGTCAGAGACTCCAGATGTCCAATCGTCATCCTCATTATCAGGTGGCAGGTCTCTGTTAATTAGATCAGCTTCATTACCTCCTACAACCACCAGAGGGAGCCTGGAAAGAGGACTCACGACTCCTCTGTCAATACAACCAGCTCCACCACCCTCACCAGCAACCAGAGGTAGACCAAAAAGTGAATTCACAACAGTACCCCCCTTGTGGAGGGGTCACCGAACCCTCATCCACGCCACCAGGCCGATCAGGATGGGCCCGGTGAAAAGCATGAACCAATCTATCGGCATGAATGTCAGAAGCAGAGATCCAAGAATTATCCTCCTGGCCATAACGCTTCCATTTGACCAAGTACTGGAGTCTCCGTCTAGCCAAACGAGAATCCAATATTTTCTCTACCTCATATTCCACATTGCCTTTAACCAATACAGGGTCAGGAGGTGCCGCCATAGGAACTATTGGCTCATCAAACCTCTTCAACAGAGATTTATGAAACATGTTATGGATCTTAAACGTAACTGAAAGAGCCAATCGAAAAGAAATAGGATTAAGAATCTCCAAATTCTTATAAGGTCCAATAAATCTTGGCTTGAACTTTGGAGACTCAACCTTCATAGAAATATTCTTTGACGACAACCAAACCATATCACCCACTTTAAACCGGGGACCAATGGTCCTATGCCGGTTGGAAAACCGCTGGGCTTTTTCCTGAGAGAGGGACAACTTATCCACCACTTGGTCCCAAATCTGCTGCATTCTCTCTACCACAGTGTCCACACCTGGGCAGGCTGAAGATTCCACTTGCCCTGAAGAAAATCGAGGATGAAA
Source organism: Dendrobates tinctorius (assembly GCF_039654945.1). Classification (NCBI taxonomy): domain Eukaryota; kingdom Metazoa; phylum Chordata; class Amphibia; order Anura; family Dendrobatidae; genus Dendrobates; species Dendrobates tinctorius. The sequence continues at coordinate 16,002,635 of NW_027361671.1, read as the reverse complement.
CCAAAAGTTACATAAAAAGGGTGACATCAAAGTGGCAGAACTAGCTCTATTGTTTAGCACGAATTCAGCCAAGGGCAAAAATGAGACCCAGTAATCCTGATCAGCAGATATAAAACATCTCAAATAGGACTCCAAAGTCTGGTTTGTTCTCTCAGTCTGCCCATTGGTCTGAGGATGAAACGCAGAAGAGAAAGATAACTGAATTCCCAGATTGGAACAAAAAGCTTTCCAGAATCTGGAAAGAAACGGACTCCTCTGTCCGACACAATGTTCTCAGGAATCCCATGCAACCGAACCACCTGTTATAAAAACAAGGGCACCAACTCTGAAGATGATGGCAACTTTGGGAGTGGTACAAGATGGACCATCTTAGAAAATCTATCATAAATCACCCAGATAACAGTCATTCTCTGAGAGACAGGAAGATCAGAAATAAAATCCATTGAGATATGGGTCCATGGCCTCTTGGGCACCGGCAGGGGCATCAACAACCCACTAGAACGAGAACAGGGTTTAGACCGAGAATAAGTCCCACAGGACTGCACAAAATTCCTGACATCACGAGATAAGGCAGGCCACCAAAATGACCGACTCACCAAATCTCTGGTACCAAAAATACCTGGATGACCAGCCAATGCGGAGCAATGAACTTCAGACATCACTCTCTTCCTCCACTGGTCAGGAACACACAATTTTCCCATAGGACAACGCTCAGGTTTGTCCTCCTGAAATTCCTCGAGGGCGCGTCTCAAATTGGGCGAGATGGCAGAAAGAACTGCACCCTCACCTAGGATGGTAGTAGGCTTGGTCACAATAAGAGAATCGCAAACAAACTCCTAGAAAGGGCGTCTGCCTTATCATTCTTAGTACAAGGAAGAAAGAGACCACAAAACTAAAACGCGTGAAAAACAAGGCCCACCTAGCCTGTCTAGGATTCAAGCGTTTGGCTGATTCAAGATAAATCAAATTCTTGTGGTCGGTGAGGACCACAACTTGATGTCTAGCTCCCTCCAAACAATGTCTCCACTCTTCAAATGCCCATTTCATGGCCAACAATTCCCGATTCCCCACATCATAGTTACGTTCAGATGGGGAGAATTTTCTAGAAAAGAAGGCACAGGGATTCATTTTAGACGTCACCGGATCTTTTTGGGACAAAACAGCTCCTGCACCAATCTCAGAAGCATCTACCTCCACCTGAAATGGAAGTGAGACATCAGGTTGCCGTAGAACCGAAGCAGAAGTGAATCTCCGCTTAAGCTCCTGAAATGCCGAGACAGCCTCTGGAGACCAATTCAGCACATCAGCGCCCTTCTTGGTCAGATCAGTCAGTGGTTTGACAATACCAGAAAAACTACCTATAAATTTATGATAAAAATTGGCAAAACCCAAAAACTTCTGGAGAGCCTTCAAAGAAGTGGGCTGAAAAAAAAACATTAATGGCCTGTACCTTGGCCTTGGCCGGGTCCATTTCAATAGTCGATGGAGACAAAATAAATCCCAAAAATGAAATCCTCTGTGCACCAAAGAGGCATTTTGAGCCCTTAACATACAGGGAATTTTCCCTCAAAATCCGGAACACAGTCCGGACATGTTCCACATGAGAATAACAATCACTGGAAAAAATCAAAATATCATCCAGATAGATGATCAAAAACTTATCCACAAAGTCCCGGAAAATATCATTCATGAAGGATTGGAAGACAGAAGGGGCATTAGTGAGCCCAAAAGGCATCACCAGGTACTCAAAATGTCCCTCTGGAGTATTAAACGCCATCTTCCATTCATCCCCATACTTGATGCAAATAAGATTATACGCCCCCCTGAGGTCAAGCTTGGTAGACCAGCAGGCACTTTTAACTCTGGAAAATAAATCAGAAATCAGGGGTAATGGGTACTGATATGTAACCGTAATTTTGTTAAGGGAACGATAGCCAATACGAGGCCTTAATGAGCCATCTTTCTCGGTCACAAAGAAAACCCCAGCACCTAAGGGTGAAGAGGATGGTCTAATATGACCCTTCTCCAATGACTCCTTGATATAAGATCGCATAGCATCATGTTTGGGTACCGATAAGTTGAAAAGCCGACCTTTGGGAAATTTGCATTTACTCCTATGAGGATGCAAAGACGCAGACTTACTCTCACTAAATACATCAGAAAAATCAACCAAATAATCAGGAACATCATGAGACTGAGGAGAGGTGGAGAAAACTGGAGTGTAACTAAGAACACACTGACAACCCCAACTCACTACAGACACAGATTTCCAATCCAAAACTGGATTATGAGTTTGCAACCAGGGAAATCCAAGAACAATAGTATATGCAAATTGTGCAGCACCAAAAATGTACAATTTTCTTGGTGGTCTGGGGCGACCCGCATTATCACCTGGGTCCAAAACTGAGGTTTATTCTCCTCCAAAGGAGAATACCCCTTAAAGGAATAGGCGTCCGCAGAGGTATTATGGGAAAACCACAACGTTTAGCAAAGTCCAAATCCATCAGATTCAAAGCTGCTCCTGAATCCACAAAAGCCTTAGCGGAAAATGTGGATAAGGAGCAGATCAGAGTAATTGCCAAAAGGAACTTAGGTTGTAATTGTCCACAGCAAATGTGTGTGCAAAACGTTTCTCTCGTTTAGGGCAGACAGAAATAATATGAGAGGCGTCTCCACAGAAAAAACACAGCTTATTACGCCTTCTAAACTCCTGATGTTGCGCCCTAGACACAACCCTATCACATTGCATGGGTTCAGACGTTTGTTCAAAAGGTGGCAACGCCTCTCATGTAGTTTTACGTTCACATAAACGCCGATCAACTTGAATGGCTAATGACATAGAATCATCAAGACCTGAGGGAACAGGAAATCCCACCATAACATCTTTTACGGTTTCTGATAAACCCTTCCGAAAGAGAGCTGCCAAGGCACCATCATTCCATGTAGTAAGGACGGCCCACTTTCGGAATTTTTGACAGTATAACTCTGCAGAATCCTGACCCTGGTTCAATGCTGATAGGGTTTTCTCAGCTTGATCAATAGAATTAGGTTCATCATACAGCAACCCCAAGGCTTGAAAAAATGCATCCACATTAGTCAGAATAGGATTTTCAGGTGTCAGAGAAAAAGCCCAATCCTGGGGATCGCTGCGCAGCAAGGAGATGACAATTTTAACCTGCTTCACAGCGCTCCCCGATGAGTTAGGCTTCAAGGCAAGAAATAATTTACAATTATTCTTAAAATTCAAAAATTTAGACTTATCCCCAGAAAACACATCAGGAGTAGGGATTTTTGGTTCAACAGCATGTGATTGAGCGAGATAGGCAGAAATTCCCCGCACTTCAGCAGCGAGCTGCTCAACACGATCAGACAATTGCTTAATGTCCATTAAAGAAAAAATCCTCCCACGGCCCCAGAGAAAAAGAGGAAAAAATACAAATAAAAAAAAATTCTGACACTTTTTTTTTTTTTTTTTACAATTCTTTCCTGCTTTTGAGTACCCTAGAATCTGCGGTTTAGGCTTGTGATTCTGTTATGGTTGGGTCACCGAGGAGGAAAACAAGACCAAGCTAAGCCACAGAAAACCAGAGAGGTTGGTAACAACTAGCAATAGCCTTGGAGCGTACCTACGATGATTCTAGACGCCTCGACACAGCCGGAGGACTAAATAAGCCTAAAGCAAGAAAAGGGAAAAATCTAAACTGCCTCAGAGCAGACCCCAAAGGAATAGATAGCCCCCAACACATATTGTCGGTGAGACAAGATGAAAACACAAACACAGGTAGGAAAATAGGCTGAGCAAATGATTGGGCCCATACTAACTAGAAAGGACAGGAAAGGAAAGACACTGTCTGCAATCACGCCAAAAAAACAGGCAAAAATGTACAACACTTCTGATAGCAAAAAAACCCCAGAAGTCACTAGACTTCACCCACTATATCAGCACTCTGGCATATTCTGAAAACAGAGCAAAAAGAGGCCAATATAATAAGGGACAAAAAGCAAACTGACACAAACAGTAACATATGGATGGAAATTCAGCACAGCCCCAGCCGGGGCTGGCTGATCACACAAAACTGAATAGACAAAACCAAATCTATTGTGAAAAATAGCAAAGAACACTTAGCTTGAGAATGCAGGGACTGAACTGGAAACTAAGACCTCAAGAGGCAGGAAAAATCACCAGCAGGGATAGAGGGAGTCAGCTGTCTTAAATCTAGTCGGAGACTCCAGATGTCCAATCGTCGTCCTCATTATCAGGTGGCAGGTCTCTGTTAATTAGATCAGCTTCATTACCTCCTGCAACCACCAGAGGGAGCCCGGAAAGAGGACTCACGACTCCTCTGTCAATACAACCAGCTCCACCACCCTCACCAGCAACCAGAGGTAGACCAGAAAGTGAATTCACAACACCAGGGTCTCTTAAAGGGATCATTGGTATGGACAATTCCACTCAGCGTTCTGGTTCTGACCCCAGGCTTCTATTAAAGGAATCATTGGTATGGAAGTCAGGGCAATTGCCTTCAAATGCTCTGGTACTAACCCCAGGCTCTCATAAAGGGATCCCTGGTATGGAAGTTAGGACCGTTCCACTCTGCGCTGTGGTTCTGACCCCAGGATTCTATTAAAGGGATTGTTGGTATGCAAGTCAGAGCAAATCCAGTCAGCGCTCTGGTTCTGACCCCAGTCTCTCTTAAAGGGATCATTGGTATGGAAGTTAGGGCAATTCCACTCAGCGCTCTGGTTCTGACCCCAGGCCCCTCTTAAAGGGATCCCCGGTATGGAAGTGAGTGCAAATCCACTCTGTGCTGTGGTACTGACCCCAGGCCTCTCTTAAAGGGATCTCCAGTAGGAAAGTCAGGACAAATCCACTCAGGACTCTGGTTCTGACGCCAGGCCTCTCTTAAAGGGATCCCCAGTATGGAAGTTTGAACCATTTGACTCAGCACTCTGATCCCATGCTGATGGTATGATGTGGGATATTAGGGGTAGTAGTCCGGTGGCTCTGGCTGATGGGATGATGTGGGATATTAGTGGTAGAAGTCCGGTGGCTGTGACGGGATGATGTGGGATATTAGGGGTAGTAGTCCAGTGGCTCTGGCTGACGGTATGATGTGGGATATTAGGAGTAGTAGTCCAGCGGCTGTGTTGAGATGATGTGGGATATTAGGGGTAGTAGTCCCGTGGCTCTGACGGGATGATGTGGAATATAAGTGGTAGCAGTCCGGCGGCTGTGACGGGATGATGTGGGATATTAGTTGTAATTGTTCGGTGGCTCTGGCTGACGGGATGATGTGGGATATTAGGGGTAGTAGTCCGGTGGCTCTGGCTGACGGGATGATGTGGGATATTATGGGTAGGAGACCGGTGGCTCTGGCTTATGGGACAATGTGGGATATTATAGTTAGTGTTGAGCGATACCTTCAGATATCGGGAAATATCGGATCGGATTGGATCGGACCGATACTCCAAAAATATCGGATATCGCCGATTCCGATAACGGAAACCAATGCAAGTCAATGGGACACAAATATCGGAATGAAAATAAACCCTTACTTTCCTTGTAGGTTAATTCTACATGAAGGAAAACAACTAAGAATAATGTAAAATGTATTGGGGGAGGTGGAGGAGACATTAAAGGCATAGAGGTTTAGCCCAATCAAATGGAATAGCAGGAATTAATTTTTTTTTAAGATGTTCGGACTTACAAAGATATTGACTGTGTTAAGCTTTTTTATATTTTGTCAGATATTTATGTTTCACTACTTTTATGCTCTTCACCTTCTTTTTTACTTCTCCCACACTTTCTCCTTCATCATCCTCTTTAGGGGCATCTTCTTGGTCTTCTTCGGGGTGGTCTTCAGGGTCGTCGTCTCCAGGGTCGTCGTTTTCGGGGTCGTCGTCTTCTTTGGGGTGGCCTTCAGGGTCGTCGTCTTTAGGGTCATCGTCAGGGAGATCCAGAGTGATTACCAAAAACCATTTCAAAAAGCTTGAACTTGGAAATGTAGCAGAAGGTACAAGAAGGCTGAGGAACTGCTGAGAACCAGCTGATGGTACTGGAACCTGGATGGGTAGCGAAGGTACAAGAGCCAATGGAACTACCGAGGACCAGCTGATGGTACTGGAACCTGGTTACTAAGCAGGAGGTACCTGTGCCAGAAAGCACTACCAAGTACCAGCAGACGTTGGTGGAACTCGGATACCGAGAAGGAGGCACCTAAGCCAAAGGCTCTGCCTGGAACCAGCTGAAGTAACTGGAACCCAGGGGGACATATTCAAGAATGACATCCAAAGACCCAGATAATAGTACTGGAACTCAGATAGGCAGCAGAAGGTACACATGAAAAAATAGCTGCAAGGCCACGAGCCGGCCGGAGTTACCAAAACCCACAGTCCTACAGGGGGAGCTTGCCCTATTGGCACTACGGAACAGCCTTCATTGCCAGATCCCGCAGCCCACATAGGAAGCACCTAAACTGCAGGCACCATAGAGTCGGCTAACCCGACCGCAACACGAAAGTACAACGTATTGGAGGCAAAGTGACGTTGACACTACCCGGAAACAGCTGGCGTGCTGGAACCAGGCAGGGCAGGAGGGAGTACCCGTGCCAAAGACACTTCTGAGCAGCAATTGGCGGTGTTGGCCCAGGGATTACAGTAGAAATAGAGTGTAGCCAGAGGCCTAATTGGAGCAAGTTTAATATCTGTATTAGTGTGAATGTGGACAGAGCAGGAGAAATGGCCGGACACACAGCAGGGGATCAGCTGACGTTACTGAACCCAGATAGCACTGGAGCATGTGTTGACTGTGCAGATGGCACTTTTGAGCAGCAACTGGCGGTGTTGGAGCCCGGGGTAAATAATAGAAACAGAGTGGAGGCAGAGGCCTAATTGGAGCAAGTTTAATATCTGTAGTAGTGTGAATGTGGACAGAGCAGGAGAAATTGCCGGACACACAGCAGGGGATCAGCTGACGTTACTGAACCCCAATAACACTGGAGCATGTGTTAACTGTGCAGATGGCACTTATGAGCAGCAACTGGCAGTGTTGGAGCCCAGGGATTACAGTTCAGGTGGCAGAAACATGAACAAAACAGGAGACCTGGCTACTGTTGCCAACCAATTATTTAATCTGGAAGAGGACTGGGAAATTCATGCAGATCCAGGCCTGGTTCATTTTCAGAAAAGTAAGCCGGTCAACGTTATCGGAGGATAGTCACATGCGACGGTCTGTAAGTACACCACCTGCGGCACTAAAGATGCGATCCGATAATACACTAGCAGCAGGGCAAGCCAGCACCTCCAATGCATACTGGCTAAGCTCTGGCCATGTATCCAGCTGAGAGACCCAAAACTTGAAGGGGGAAGAGCCGTGAGGGAGAGCACAGAGAGGGCAAGACATGTAGTCTGTCACCATCTGACGGAAACGTTGCCTCCTGTTGACTGGAGCAGTCTGTGATGGTGTAGACATTTGTGGCGGGGACACAAAACTTTGCCACATTTGGGCCATACTGGTCTTGCCTTGTGCTGAGGCGCTGCTTCTGCTCACTCTTTGTGCAGAGCTTCCTCCACTGCCTCGACGCACTGAGCTGCTTTGTAATGCACTAGCAGCACTGCTCTCGGGTGGAATGGAGAACATGATGGAATGCACCAGTGTGTCTTGGTACTCCCGCATTTTACGCTCCCGGTTCAACGGTGTTATGAGGCTTTGTAAGTTGTCCCAGTAGCGAGGATCTAGGAGGGTGTACACCCAATAATTAGCCGTGTTGAGAATGTGGGCGATTCGGCGGTCGTTTCTCAGGCACTGCAACATGAAATCAACGATGTGCTGCAGACTGCCAACTTGCCAAGAAACGCTGTGCCCTGCATTAGGCTTCATCTCTGCCTGCTCTGCATCACCCCACCCTCGCTCTACATACTGACTACTAGAGCATTGTGTACCTCCCTCCTCTGGACAGATGTCTTCCTCCTCCATTGACTCCTCCTCATCATCCTCACAAAGTGTCCCCTGCCTAGGCCTTTGTGAGGAACCACGTTGCGCAGACTGTCCAGAAGCAGATGGCATTTGTGACTCCTCATCATCCACCTCTTCCACAACCTCCTCCCTTAGTGCTTGCAGTGTTTTTTCAAGCAGGCAGGTAAGGGGGATAGTCATGCTGACTAGTGCATCATCTGCACTCGCCATCCACGTGGAATCATCGAAGGCACGCAAAACGTGGCAGATGTCCTTCATAGAGGCCCACTCAGTGGTGGTGAAGTGTGAACGGCGCGCAGTGCGACTTGTTTGCACCTGATGCAGCTGGTACTCCATTACTGCTGCCTGCTGCTCACACAACCTCTCCAACATATGTAACGTTGAATTCCACCTGGTGGGTAGGTCACATATGATGCGATGTTCCGGAAGGTGGAATCGGTGCTGCAGAGCTGCAATGCGCGATCTTGCCATGCTGCAATGCCGCATGTGAGCGCACTCTATGCGGACCTTGTGCAGCAGTGCATCAAGATCCGGATAGTCCCTCAAAAAACTGCACGACCAAGTTGAGCACATGTGCAAGACATGGGATGTGAGTGAGGTTGCCTAGGCCCAGAGCTGCCACCAGATTTCGGCCATTGTCAAACACTACCATGCCTGTCTGGAGATTCGATGGCACAAACCACACGTCGCTCTCCTGCTTGATGGCATTACAGAACTCCTGCGCTGTGTGGCTTTGATTCCCCAAATAAATTAATTTCAATACGGCCTGCTGACGTTTGGCCACGGCTGTGCTCATATCGGTCGTAACAGGTAAGCGTTCAAGGGTCCATGTGGAGGTAGACTGTGATGGCTCCTGCAGCGCTGATTCAGAGGAACTGGAGTATGAGGAGGAGTCAATGTGTACAGACTGGATTCCTGCAATCCTTGGAGTTGGCAGAACACGTACAGCACCACTCTCAAGATCTGTACCCGGCTCCACAACATTTACCCAATAGGCAGTGAGGGAAAGATATCGTCCCTGTCCATGGTTACTGGTCCACGCATCGGTGGTCAGATGGACCTTGCTACTGACGGTGTTTAGTAGCGCATGTTTAATTTTTCCCTCCACAAGTTTTTGCAGGGCAGGGACGACTTGCCTGCTGAAATAAAAGCGGCTGGGCACGTTGTATTGTGGGACTGCCAATGCCATGAAGATACGGAAGGTGTCAGTCTCCACTAGCCTGAATGAGAGCATTTCAAGGGACAGTAGTTTTGCAATGTCAGCATTCAGAGCCTGTGCTCGGGGGTGGTTTGCCGAGTATGGGCACCTTTTCTCCCATGCCTGTGTTAACGATGGCTGTAGAGTGGCCTGGGAGTGTGAGGATGACAGGGAACGTGGTGCTGTGGGTGGAATGACACTGTGTCTCTGTACAACAGTGCCACAGGTTCTTCCATGGCGATCCTGTGAGGAAGCCGAACCAGCTGTGTGTGAGCAGGAGGAAGAGGCTACAACACGAGCTGAAGAGGTGGTAGGTGGTGCTGTAGGTTGGCCTACATCTTCAGTATGTCCTTGTAACTCCACCACGTGCTTGGTCCGCACATGTTTCCACATATTTGTGGTAATGAGGTTGCTGACACTTTTCCCTCTTTTCACTTTCTGATTACACAGCTTGCATTTGACAAAGCAAATGTCATCTGCAACTGTGTCAAAAAAGGACCAGGCACTGCAAGTCTTGGGAGTGCCCGTTTTGGGTTTTGGAAGAGGCATGCTCCTAATGGGTGTCGAAGTGGAGGCTACAGGCAACCGAGTCTGCCCCCTCACTCTCCCTCCTTTTTTGGCCGTTCAGGGAATCTCTTCCTCAGAGCTGCTCCCACCACCTTCCTGTACCTCACGCCATGATGGGTCAAGGACCTCATCATCTACACTACCCTTTTCAAATGACTGCTTCTCCTGCGTAGTCTCGACAGAAGAGAACGCACCAGAAAGTGGCACCTGAGTCTCATCATCAGATGCGTACTGAGGTGTGCTGACCATAGGCACTGGCCGACCTGCCTCTTCAGATTCAGAGAGACAAAGCTGTTGCGCATCACTGCATACTACCTCTTCTTCAAATTCTCGAATGCTGCTTGGCTGGCCCCCTCTTTCCAAGCCAAAAGATTCAGAGAAGAGAAGTAGAGATGGCTCCTGTCCAGGGCTATCTGACTGCCTGGGCAATTTGTCAGGTGGTGAAGAGACAGATGGGTGCTCTTCAGTGCTCTGGACCTGAGAGGATCTGGAACTAATTGAAGTTGATGCGTTAGCTGCCATCCATCCGACAACTGCTTCAATTTATCCGTCCCGTAGTGGGGTACGGCAAGCTCCTACAAAGCTGCGCATAAAGGACTGTTCCCTGGGAAAACAGGGGATGCTGAGTCACTGGTGCCCGCAGCAGGCACAGAATCCCCAAGTCCTCTCCCTGCAGAAACTCCCTGCCTTCTTCATCTTGGTAGACTGATAAAGATAGGAAGAAAAGTACTAAGTAGAGTTGAGCGACTTTTGATTTTTTAGGGTCGAGTTTCGTTTCATGAAACCCGACTTTTCCAAAAGTCGGGTCGAGCAAAATCGGCCGACTATAGGGAAAAGTCAGGGTTCGACCGAAACACGAAACCCAATGTAAGTCAATGGGGAATTAAAGTCGGCAGTGAGAGGAGGACAGGAAACACACCTACAGTGCCCATATGAATGCCAAAAGCATCAATTCTTATTACTTAAGCTTGTCGACCTTAATTTACTTCATAATACTAGTTACGTACTGAAAAATGGGGGTTATTTGGCTACAGTTGTGGGGGGGTAGGGCTGGCTCCAGGTTTTCGTGGGCCCAGGGCCAAAGAGCGCCCCTTTAACACATACCATAACTCATGATGCTCCGATACGGCAGAGAAATAGCAGTATAGTACAATGAAAAATACTTCACTTCTTACATCTCATGACTGATATCCATTTTAAATTCTCGAATACCTCCAAAAACGGACAGTATATAACTCCATACAGTATTATGGCCAGTGCTTAGTGCGCTATACAGAGTAATGAGGCCCATATATTTTTCCATATGGAATCATTGATCCCATATAATGTTTCAAACTGTATATGATGAGCTCCACATAATGCTATAGTATATTTTGGTCCCAATGGATGAAGCTCCACTGTCTTATGGGCCCAAATAATGCTCCATATATAATGGGCCCCATTTCTACTGCTCTAGTGTATAATGGGCCCTGTAAATGCTGCTCCAGTGTCTGATGTCCACCTTTGGAATGCTCCAGTGTATGGTGGGCCCCATATATCATTCACCAGAGTGTAGTGCTCCCCAAAAATTGCTGTCCCAACCTTGAAAACAATTACATAAGTCTCCTTGCTAGGGAATCCCAGCACTACTCTGAACTCCTTGTCGTCCCCATCTTCCATCTCACTGCACTTGGCTGTTTAGGCCCTCCCACCGGCAGAGACACTTTTGCGTACTATGCGGTGCCCTGTGCCAGTGCCATCGCCCATGAGTATGCCACCCCCACCTGCTCAAGGAACCTGCACTTTCATCTGCACCTTCCTCTTTGTCACCGTGTAAGGTGGTATAGTATGTGGGTAGGGGAACCTGAGTTTCCTCTGGGTCAGATTCTGGCAGTGTAGAGTGCGAGGGGAATGTAGTGGTCTGGGTCAATGTACCAGCAGCATCATCCAGCAGTGGCTGGGCCTCAGTGCACTTGTGGCGTCCCCAAGAGTACGGTCGCCACTGTGGCATTACCTTCCTCCTAGGGAGTGTGTTGTCAAGCTTGGGAGCAACGAAGGATCACTCTAGCAGTGAAACCAACACACAACACATTTCCCATGCCAGGCTAGCAGGGAGACCTCTGAACCTGACTGCTGAGAAGCTGCTCTCTGTGGTCGGGAGGAGGTAAGTTAGGGCACTCTGTGCAGGGAAGGGGAAGTGTGTGGACGTGAGAAGGGGAGCTGGAGGATGAGCAGAGTTAAGGCTCACTCCTAGCTGGAGCGCATGGTCCGGATTCCGGTCTCCGAGATTGTAGGGACACTGACGTTCCTGCAGCAGAAATCGGGGGAAGTAGCAGCTATTAATGCTCTGTACCCAACTAAGGCTCAGAGGCCCCAGCAGAAGGAAGCCAGAAGGAAAAGGCTACAGCTGTCTGCCATACAAGTAAAGTCTGAGGAACATCTGTTAGACAGGAGGCGCTACAGTGAAGCACGGTCCTGTGAGTGCTTCCCCCACAAGCGCTAGAAAGGAGACATTCAGGAAGGTACATGTTGGTGGAGTGTTGGAAGGGAGCTTTCCATTTTGGTCCCGGAGGTTGGCTGAGGTCCTGACCCGGAGGACACAGCACGGAGGCAGGCATCTGTGTAACCTGCAGACTGTGAGTAAGGCTTTGGAACTGCACGCTCTGGTGTCCTACAGTTATTCCAGCACCGCTACATCTGGGTACCAGCACCTACACCGCCTGTGCCTTTCCCCATCACTACATCTACACTTCCCTGGGACTCCAGCTCCACCTGTGGGGAGTTTCACCATCTTTGCTGCACAACACCATCAGTCCCAGAGGATCTGCATGCAGCGTCGGCCTAACATATATGTTGCCCAACACCACAGGTGGCATCAAACTATCTATATAAACTCTTTACCATTATACCACGCCATTTACATGGGCGCCCAGGGCCACCATCCGGGTCACCGCTGCTGTGACACATCCCACTGACACCGGCCCGATACCGAGTACCCCACAGCCCTGGGAGGGCGACCCATTTGCCGGCGTCGTTATTCCCACGAACCTCCAAACAGCGTCCATGAAGGCAAAGTTTTTGGCTTCCGGGGGCAGTATGATTGCAAAGCTGAACCTTAAAGGAATGTCCAAAAGGGCACCACCAGGAGTGGAGCCTGTGGCTTAATTGGACTCCACCCAGGAAACCACAACCATGCCACCTAAAGAAAAGATGCACACTTTGAAAGCTTTGTCGATTCTGTGTGTGGTGTGGTATGTGTGTTTGTAGTTGTGCTAGCGATTTCTCAGCTTTATTCCGTTAACAACTGAGACTCCAGCATGACCCTGCAGTACGCGTCAAGCTTACTAGAGGGATAAGCGAGGCTCTGGCACGTGAGATCGAGCAATAACAGGTCTAGCATTCCCGTACATGTCCAGGGCTGCATGCACGCTACACTGAAAGGACCAGCTTTTGTCGCTTACAGGTGCAGATAACCTGCTGAACTCCGTTAGTGATGGGGATCTGGGATTCAGATTATTCCCCGCGAACGAACGATGATTTCCCAGTAAGTTCAGGTCAACCGCAATTCCGGAGTTAGGCCTAACCGTCATTCCTGAAAAAATTACGTGTCCAACCACAGGTGCAGTAGCTTGCTTAACAGCTCGGCAGCCGTTCTCAGGCCCATTATGGATTCAACAACATTGTAGAAACTTGATAAAGGGTACAGCTTCACCGGATAACACGTATACATGTAGCCTAGTTTACACATTAAAAATATATGTCTAAAGATCAGGAGGCAGACTCAGATATTCTCAGGCCCAGTATGGATTTGACCAGATTGTACAAAGTTGAGAAAGGGTACTTTATCACTGGATAGCAGGTATATATAGCATAGTTTAAACATGTAAAATCTCCGTGTTCTCAGTATGGATTACACAGCAATTTAAAAAGTGGAAAAAAGGAAATGCATTTGAGGCATACACAACTATATACTTTTGGTGTTATTTTTAAATCTTCCTATATATTTCTATCTCAGTAATACAGTCCAGCCTCTCCGCAATAGGAAATGAGATGCATACAATTACTGACATAAAGGCTAGTGATTGCAGAAATCTAGGAATTATTATTCACGGGAAAAACTTCCGTCACAATTCTCATAGGCGATGCTGACCATCAATTAATTAGTGTGTTGAGACAGTGAAAACATTTTTTTGTGAATAAAGTCTTGCTGTATCGCACTTCGGTTGATTCCATCACTGTTACTCATCTCAATCAAATTTTTATCACAGGGAGCGATGTAAGCATGGTGCTCACTCGCTATCATGATCTGTCACGTAACTTTGGAGTGCAAAAGACAGAAGCCAAAGGCCGTAGGTGATTCTATTTGATTGGCATGAGAGGGCACATTTTAAAATGTGCGCCGGAATGTCACACGTTTGTGAGTAGGAAAACTGTGAAAGCTGATGATAAACCACCACTGCATGTCATTGTGAGTCGACATCCATAAGAAATGGAAGCCATTTATGATCTGGAGCTAGAGCCCGGCCAGCAGGACAGGGCATAGCTACATCTTAACCATCATCTTTCAGTTCAATCAATTTGTAGTGGCACTCCCAGTGAAGGATTTGACAGCCCAGACTACACAGCGGAGGAGCAGGGAGAGGTAAACATTGCAAATGCTGGGGCCCTGCCCAAGCAAGGGGGGCACACTCGTGGGTGTCGGTACTGGCACTGGGCCCCTCATAGTACGGCGGTGTGTCTGATGGCGGGTGTGCACCACCACCATCAGAGACACTTGATTGCACTATGAGGGACCCTGTGCCACTGCCCGCGCCCAAGAGTCGGCTTACCCACCTGTCCAGGGCAACAGCACTCGCACGGTTTCATGCGCTAGATGGTGACCCCGGCCATGGGGGGGGGCAGCCCAGTTAGGGCGGTTTACAAAGTGGCATATGTAGATGTGGGTCATTCAGCTGCTGCAAAAGGCGAAATAGGTCAAGTTCGCGGAATAGGAGGAGGACCAAAGCAAGCCATTTTTCTGGCAACCTATGTGTCATCAAGGGAGGGTGGGACAAAATCCTTGGAAACCCATGCATGGTTCATTTTAATGAAGGTTAGATCATCCACATTTTGGGTTGACATACAGGTCCATTTTTCTGTCAGGATTGATCCAACTGCACTGAAGACTCTTTCTGATAGCACACTTGCAGCTGGGCAAGCGAGCTCCTGTAAGGCATATTGTGCCAATTCAGGCCAGGTGTCCAGTTTAGCGGCCCAATAGTCAAAGGGGAATGACCTGTGTGGGAGAATATCAATATTGGAGGAAAAGTAGTTTGTAACCATAGTTGACAACTGCTGTCTCCTGTCACTTTCCATCGATGCAGTATTACCAGTTGTGTGAGCGGTACTTGAAAAATCAGTCCACAACATTGTCATGAAACCCCTGTCTCCAACGCCACTTCTGCTGTGTGCACCACGAACACCTCTGCCAAGCTGCCCCCGGCCCGTACGGCTCGTGTGAGAACCATCACCACTGCTGTGTGCTGGGAATGCCTCAACCAACCAGTTTACCAGAGTTGCTTGTTTATTAGCCAATATTAGGTCAAGGTTCTCCTGTGGAATGATGTTTTGTAATTTGCCTTTATAGCATGGATCCAGGATGCTGGCCAACCAGTAGTCGTCATCGTTCATCATTTTGGCAATGCGGGGGTCCCTTTTTAGGATCTGCAAGGCATAATCTGACATGTGGGACAATGTTCCCGGTGTCAATGATGCATTGCGAGTGCTGGTTGGAGGAGCACTTTCTGGCAAACCCACATCCCTCCAGTCACGCACAAACCCTGTACCAGACCTTGCCACGCTGACATTTTCACTTGCCCCACGAGATGCATCCTCCTCCCCTAAGTAATCATCCCCATCATCATCCTCCTCCTCCTCTTCTTCCTCCACCTCGTCCAGGAGAGGTCCCTGAGCAGACAATGACTGAATGTCATCAAGGATTCCCTCCTCCTCTTCCTCCTCGTCAACATTGGCTGCAGACGCCTGCTCCTTAAGGTGCGTCAAAGTTTGCATGAGCAGACGCATAAGTGGGATGCTCATGCTTAGGATGGCGTCGTCTGCGCTTACCAGCCATGTGCATTCCTCAAAACACTGAAGGACTTTACAGAGGTCTTTCAGCTTCGACCACTGCACACCTGTCAACTCCATGTCTGCTCTCAAAGTGCCTGGCCGTGTATCCTCCCACAAATGCATTATGGCCTGCCTCTGTTCGCACTGCCGCTCAACCATGTGCAGGGTGGAGTTCCACCTTGTTGCAATGTCGATAATGAGGCGGTGGTTGGGAAGGTGGAGCAATCACTGCAGCTTCTGCATACGAATGGAGTGTGCAGGCGACCGGCGGATGTGCGCGCACAGTCTTCGCACCTTCTGGAGCAGAGCTGTTAACTCCGGATAATTGTTGAGGAAGCACTGCACCAACAGGTTCAAGGTGTGAGCCAAGCAAGGTATGTGGCTGAGTTTTGAAAAGGCTATGGCTGCCACAAAATTACGGCCGTTATCACTAACTACCTTACCTGCCTCAAGATGTATACTGCCCAGTCATGACTCAGTTTGTCGCTGAAAGTACTCGGCCAGCTCCTCCGCGGTGTGTCTGTCGCCCAAATACATCATCTGAAACACAGCCTGCTGACGCTTTCCACTAGCTGCTCGATAGGGGGACACCTCGTGTGCAACAGTGGCAGCTGCAGATGGAGTGCTCGTACGACTGCGCTCTGTTGACTAGCTTTCGCTTCTGGAGGAGGAGGAGGGTCGAACGCCTACAGCCAACTGTTTCCTATACCGTGGGCTAGGCAGCACTGTCCCACCAGCGCTGTCCCCTGTGGACCCTGCATCCACCACATTAACCCAGTGCACAGTGATGGACACGTAACGGCCCTGGCCATGCCGACTGGACCATGCATCTGTTGTGAGGTGCACCTTTCCACTCACTGACTGCTTGAATGCATGGACAATGCGGTCTTTCACATGATGGTGGAGGGCTGGGATGGCTTGGCGAGAGAAGAAGTGGTGACTGGGTAGGTCATAGAGTGGTACTGCATAGGCCATGAGTTCGCGGAAAGCTGCGCTTTCCACCAACCGAAAGGGCATCATCTCTAACGAGATTAGTTTGGCAATGTGGGCGTTCAAACCCAGTGTACGCGGATGAGAGACTGAGTACTTTCTTGACCTACTCATAGTCTCTGGGAGGGTGAGCTGGACTTGAGAGCTGCATATGGTGGAACTAGCGGTGGACAGGGTGGACTGAGAGAGGGTTGATGATGGTGATGGAGTTGGTGTTCATTCTGATGGCCTAGATTCAGTCTTTCGTTGATTTAACAGTGGGATTCCCTGACTGCTTTGGCCTTGCAACGACACCTCAACATTTGCTGCTGTGCTAACCGGTGGGCTTACAGTGGGGGAAACAATGTAGCGTTGCTGACTACCTTCTTTGTGATCAGTTGCACATGTGGTACTTGAGGTTTGGGTTTGTGTCCACGCTTGCAAGTGCATGCTGGTTAAATGTCTAAGCATGCAACTTGTATTTAAATTTTTCAGATTTTTCCCTCGGCTAAAGGTCTTTGCGCACTTCTTACAGATAATCTTGGCCTGATCATGAGGATTTTGTTCAAAAAAGTGCCACACTGCACTCTTCCTACTTTGGAAGACATTTTGCGGCCTAGCACGCTGTGCTATTTTGACCGTCTGGACGAGCTGTCCAGCAACTCTTTTGATTTTTGGAACCTGTCTTTGGAGTGCTCCGGGCCTGCCAGATAACAGCTGTTGTGATGTCGATGTCTGCTGTGGATGCTCCTCCTCCTCATCTGAGCTATTGGAAGCAGCACCCTCTTCCCCCAATGGATGCCAATCTGGGTCAACAACTGGGTCATACATCACCTCCTCTTCAATGTCATGTGCACCTTCCTCTGTGTCACTGTGTATGGTGGTATAGTATGTGGGAAGGGGCACCTGAGTCTCATCAGGGTCAGAATCTGGCTCATTACACTGCGATGACAATGTAGTGCTCTGAGTGAATGTACCAGCAGAATCATCTATCAGTGGCTGTGCATCAGTGCACTCCATGTCAGATTCATCTTGGCCTGGGTAATTCACCATTTCACTTGATAACCCAGGCATGATATGTGAAAACAGCTCCATGGAGTAATCAGTTGTATGGCCTGCGTCATCCTTCAATCTTGGTTGGAGTGAAGGACACAAGGAAAGGTGTGGTTCATGAACATGAGCCTCCAATGACGACTCAGTGCTTTTATTTTTTACAGCTTCAGAAGAGGAGGCGATAGAGCTGGAGGCTGAGTCAGCAATGTAAGCCAAAACTTTTTCCTGATGCTCTGGCTTTAAAAGCGGTTTGCCAACTCCTAGAAAACTAAGCCTTCAAGGCCTTGTGGAGCCAGACGATGACGCAGGCTCAACACCTCCTGCATTCGGTCCTATTTTGCTTTTTCCACTACCATCAGATCCACCACCAACACCATCATTACCAGCTGGCAACCCCCGCCCAATTCCACGGCCTATTCCACGAGCCTTCCTCATTTTTGGTAAAAATGTACACAAAATCCCACAAACTATATAGTAATGTAAAACAAGGTACAAGGTGTATATAGGACAGGGGAGACATCGAATTTCTGAAAACACTTGTGGACACTGTGGGATTGTGTGAGGCCCAGTTAATATCACACCGCTATGTCACAGGCTCAATGTCGCAGGTGTGAAAAATGAACTATAGGACAGGGGAGATGTAGAATTTCTGAACACACTTGTGGACACTGTTGGATTGTGTGAGGCCCAGTGAATATCACACCGCTATGTCACAGGCAGAAATTGGCTAGTGTATGACAAACTACAAGGTGTATATAGAATTGGGCAGAATAGGAATCTCCCTAGAGTGTAGGTCTGTAAGAACGGAACATGTCCTCGACTTATTCTTACAGAGTCACACACAGATAGCTTCACTGTGGCCATGATAACAGCCGTTACATGGTACTGAGAGAGGAGCGTGCACGTACATGGCTGTCCAGTGTCCGTAAAATTGTCAAGCTCCGTGTTTTTTAAGTATACGGACTGACACACGCTGTCTCTCTATAGTTTTGAATGTGATCAAACAGCAAATATACTTAACTGTTTGAAAAACCGACAAAACTAGAAGGTGGAGGTCTGTAAGAACGGAACATGTCCTCGACTTATTCTTACAGAGTCACACACAGATAGCTTCACTGTGGCCGTGATAACAGCCATTACACGGTACTGAGAGAGGAGCGTGCACGTACACCGCTGTCCGGTGTCCGTAAAATTGTCAAGCTCCGTGTTTTTTAAGTATACGGACTGACACACGCTGTCTCTCTATAGTTTTGAATGTGATCAAACAGCAAATATGCTTAACTGTTTGAAAAACAGACAAAACTAGAAGGTGGAGGTCTGTAAGAACGGAACATGTCCTCGACTAATTCTTACAGAGTCACACACAGATAGCTTCACTCTGGCCGTGATAACAGCCGTTACACAGTACTGTGTGAGGAGAGTACACTGCTGTATGGTGTGAAAAAATGCACGCTCAGTACCTCACCAGGATAAGAAAAAAAAATTTGGATTGCTTTTAAAAAAGCAGTTTGCAGAGCAGTGGGAAAACAGCAATGCAGCTATCAGGAAGCCTTATAAGGCAGCCTAACAACCAACACAGCTGATCCAGCAAAATATAGCCTCCACTTGCACTGCACACACAGTGACTGGTGTGTTGTACAGGCAAAATTGCTAGCAGCAGAAGTAGTTTTTGGTGTCTTCTTCCCTGCCTAACGCTCTCCCTACAGAATCAGCAGCAGCAGCAGGTCTCCCTATTCTGAGATCAGCATGAGTGACATGGCGGTCGGCGTGCACGCCCTTTTATACCCCCTGTGACGCCCCCCAAAGCAAGCCAATCACTTGCATGCCCTTCTCAAAGATGGTGGTGACCCCTGCCTATGTCATCAAGTTGCCCACAGTGTCCGTGGATCCTGATTGGCTGAAAAAGGGCGGAAAGCAAACTTTTGAAACGCGACTTTGGCGCTAATGTTGCCGAGCTCGTGGCCGACCTCACCCTAGGGTCGGGTTTCGTTTCATGAAACCCGACTTTACCAAAAGTTGGCGACTTTTGAAATTTTTCTACCCGTTTCGCTCAACTCTAGTACTAAGGGCTTAGTGTGCTTATTCCTGAACAGCTGCTAACTGGTACAGTGGGGAAAAAAAGTATTTAGTCAGTCAGCAATAGTGCAAGTTCCACCACTTAAAAAGATGAGAGGTGTCTGTAATTTACATCATAGGTAGACCTCAACTATGGGAGACAAACTGAGAAAAAAAAATCCAGAAAATCACATTGTCTGTTTTTTTTTCATTTTATTTGCATATTATGGTGGAAAATAAGTATTTGGTCAGAAACAAGCAATCAAGATTTCTGGCTCTCACAGACCTGTAACTTCTTCTTTAAGAGTCTCCTCTTTCCTCCACTCATTACCTGTAGTAATGGCACCTGTTTAAACTTGTTATCAGTATAAAAAGACACCTGTGCACACCCTCAAACAGTCTGACTCCAAACTCCACTATGGTGAAGACCAAAGAGCTGTCAAAGGACACCAGAAACAAAATTGTAGCACTGCACCAGGCTGGGAAGACTGAATCTGCAATAGCCAACCAGCTTGGAGTGAAGAAATCAACTGTGGGAGCAATAATTAGAAAATGGAAGACATACAAGACCACTGATAATCTCCCTCGATCTGGTGCTCCACGCAAAATCCCACCCCGTGGGGTCAGAATGATCACAAGAACTGTGAGCAAAAATCCCAGAACCACGCGGGGGGACCTAGTGAATGAACTGCAAAGAGCTGGGACCAATGTAACAAGGCCTACCATAAGTAACACACTACGCCACCATGGACTCAGATCCTGCAGTGCCAGACGTGTCCCACTGCTTAAGCCTGTACATGTCCGGGCCCGTCTGAAGTTTGCTAGAGAGCATTTGGATGATCCAGAGGAGTTTTGGGAGAATGTCCTATGGTCTGATGAAACCAAACTGGAACTGTTTGGTAGAAACACAACTTGTCGTGTTTGGAGGAAAAAGAATACTGAGTTGCATCCATCAAACACCATACCTACTGTAAAGCATGGTGGTGGAAACATCATGCTTTGGGGCTGTTTCTCTGCAAAGGGGCCAGGACGACTGATCCGGGTACATGAAAGAATGAATGGGGCCATGTATCGTGAGATTTTGAGTGCAAACCTCCTTCCATCAGCAAGGGCATTGAAGATGAAACGTGGCTGGGTCTTTCAACATGACAATGATCCAAAGCACACCGCCAGGGCAACGAAGGAGTGGCTTCGTAAGAAGCATTTCAAGGTCCTGGAGTGGCCTAGCCAGTCTCCAGATCTCAACCCTATAGAAAACCTTTGGAGGGAGTTGAAAGTCTGTGTTGCCAAGCGAAAAGCCAAAAACATCACTGCTCTAGAGGAGATCTGCATGGAGGAATGGGCCAACATACCAACAACAGTGTGTGGCAACCTTGTGAAGACTTACAGAAAACGTTTGACCTCTGTCATTGCCAACAAAGGATATATCACAAAGTATTGAGATGACATTTTGTTTCTGACCAAATACTTATTTTCCACCATAATATGCAAATAAAATGAAAAAAAAACAGACAATGTGATTTTCTGGATTTTTTTTTCTCAGTTTGTCTCCCATAGTTGAGGTCTACCTATGATGTAAATTACAGACGCCTCTCATCTTTTTAAGTGGTGGAACTTGCACTATTGCTGACTGACTAAATACTTTTTTTCCCCACTGTATAAGAAACACTAATTTTATAAAGTGTGGACTAGACTTTAATATGAGCTAATGTGGCCTACACAACTGTAAAGTTGTTTGGTAAACTTCATTAACTTTTTTTTTTCACAAGAAGACATTGGATGTGCCCAAAGATGTAAAACCGATAGTATCACAAACTTTTTGTAGCTATTACAATGCAGGAAGGTAACCTACAATGCAACAGATGAGGCTCCAAAAAATAGGCTAATACTAATCTGGCTGGGGCTGCAGGGCACAAGCCAGCAGAAAGGCTCCTCTATCTACTCCTAAATAGTGTTTGCAAATATTCTAGCTGGATACGGATGGAACCACACTAATAGGAGAAATCTGGAAAAATGAGCAGCACTAATGTAAAAAAGGACAATGTATGAGGCAGTGAAGCACGCTGAGTGGACTTCAACCGGAGGTGGCTGCAGAACACACTACAGCGTGAGCTGCACAGAGACCTCGCAGACAGCCGTGAACAGCGCTGCAAAGCAAAAGAAAGCTACAGTGGTTGATAAAGTAGCCTGGGTAAAGAACAAAACAGTATAGCAAATCGCTAGGTCACACTGTCCCTCAGAACAGCAGCGTCCTATCCCTAACTGAATTCATAGCAGAGTGAATCCAAAATGGCGGCGGCGGCGGCTTTTATAGTGCATCAAGACATAATTTCAGCAGCCAATCACAGCCATGCCAGTAGTTACATGCCTAACATGCTCTAACAGGATGTGCCCACACTTCTTAGGATCCTCATTGGCTGAATAAAATCAAACTGGCTCATTGCATTATGGGAACTTCCGATTCCGGTATTCGATATACTAAAAGTATCGGAACTCAGTATCGGAATTCCGATACGCGAATATTGGCCGATACCCGATATTGCAGTATCGGAATGCTCAACAATAATTATAGTGAATGTGGCTATGCGGAGTGGGTGGGGCTATATATTCAGCTATATATATATATATATATATATATATATATAATATATATATATATTTATATATATTCATAATTTGTTATAACTAACCGTAGTTCGTTACTATGCCCGGGCAGCGCCGGGCTCTGCAGCCAGTTTGTAAAAAAATCCAACTACAAAATTTTAAGCCTAAAATACATGCATTAAAAGGGAACCAATATTTGGGCAGCATTAATAAGTCATTGGCTGTATGATCTCAGCCAGGTATGTTTTTACTATGGATGAATGCGTTGTTTAAGAGAATAACTCTCTTTTAAAGCCACCAGGGACCAAGACCTTGCTGTAGACTAGTCAGATAGGTGGATCCCCAGTGATTTCTCCCTGCCCCCCACTGCCAGGGACTGACAGGTCTCTGCCTATGTGCGTTTATAGGCAGACACCTGTCACTCCAGGGCAATGGGTGGGGAAAAGTCCCCGGGGACCTGCCGATCTAACTAGTCTGCCTGTGTTTTTTCTCTAAAACTCAGCCACAGATTGTGCAGCATGTATAAGCTCATTACTTTAAATAACAAAAATGAGCCCTACTGTCCAAATCTTTTAACCTACCTTGGAAAATTGCCATTCTTGCTCAGGTTTGTGTACTAACACCTTATAACTTCTCTTGATCTTGCACCTATAGATTATTGTGTTTTGCCTCTTTGTTCTTTTTGTGGTTTTCCCTTGGTTTATGATTGTTTGGCAACTCAGGTGGGCACCACACTACATACAGTGAAGAGGCAGTACAGAAATCCAGAAGAATTAGCTTTTGCTGACTGCTAAATTGCAGTTATAATAACATGTGGATAGTAATTTAATCACAATCATGATCCTAAAGGCTATGTACCCACGTTGCAGAAATGCTACGGAAATTTCCGCAACATTTCCACACTCCTGCCGCTGAAAACAAGGGCTTTTTGCTTGCGGAATGCTTGCGCATTCCAAGCTAATAGCATCGCTTGGAATGTGATAGGTAGGGAGTTAAAATAATAAAAAATAAAAAATATTGTTATTAGTACCTTCCGACGGCCCCCGATCTGCTCTGCAGCGCTCCCGGCATCTTCCGGTCCCAGTAATGCTTTGCCAGTAATGCTTTGCGCGAAGGACCTGAGATGACGTCACACTCGCGAGAGCGTGATGTCATCGCGGTCATTCGCGCAAAGCATTACTGGGACCGGAAGATGCTGGCAGCGTGGTGAGAGGTGGGAAGGACTTCGGGGGCAGCCAGAGGGTGAATATATCACTATTTTTTATTTTTATTCTATTTTTTACAGGATTATGGTAACCAGGGCCTGGAGGACAGTCTCCACTCCTCCAAGCCCTGGGTACCATCCGCACATGATCCACTTACTTTACGCATGGTGGGCATAGCCACATGCGGAAAGTAAGCGGATCAATGCATTCCTATGGGTGCGGAATCGCCGCGATTCCGCAAAAAGAATGGGCATGCTGCAGATTTTTCCGCTATGTGATTCCACAGCGGAAAAAAACACAGCATTAGCACAGCATTTCAAAATCCCATAGGATTGCATGGGATGCTGTTTTTGTGTTTTTGCGGCAATTCCGAAGCAGAAAAACTCAGCGAAAACGCAAAAAAACGCAACGTGTGTACACAGCCTAATTGTGATTTAGCAGCATGGCATTGCTATCTACTACCACTCAGCAACAGATCACCATGTACCCCTAGCCTTACTTGGAGATAATTAAACTTTTTTTGTTTATGTACTGAAATTGGAACATTTTTTGTTTGTTTTTGCGTCATAATACCATATACAGTATTTCAAGCTTGCTTGAACCTCTTATATGCGGCAAAGCTGCAGTTCTCAGTGCTCCAGTTCTCAGTGCTCCAGTTCTCAGTGCCGCAGTTCTCAGTACTGCAGTTCTCAGTGCTCCAGGTCTCAGTGCTGTAGTTCTCAGTGCTCCAGTTCTCAGTGCTGCAGTTCTCAGTACTGCAGTTCTCAGTGCTCCAGGTCTCAGTGCTGCAGTTCTCAGTGCTGCAGTTCTCAGTGCTCCAGTTCTCAGTGCTGCAGTTCTCAGTACTGCAGTTCTCAGTGCGCCAGGTCTCAGTGCTGCAGTTCTCAGTGCTCCAGTTCTCAGTGCTGCAGTTCTCAGTGCTCCAGTTCTCAGTGCTCCAGTTCTCAGTGCTGTAGTTCTCAGTGCTCCAGTTCTCAGTGCCACAGTTCTCAGTACTGCAGTTCTCAGTGCTCCAGGTCTCAGTGCTGTAGTTCTCAGTGCTCCTGTTCTCAGTACTGCAGTTCTCAGTGCTCCAGGTCTCAGTGCTGCAGTTCTCAGTGCTGCAGTTCTCAGTGCTCCAGTTCTCAGTGCTGCAGTTCTCAGTACTGCAGTTCTCAGTGCGCCAGGTCTCAGTGCTGCAGTTCTCAGTGCTCCAGTTCTCAGTGCTGCAGTTCTCAGTGCTCCAGTTCTCAGTGCTGCAGTTCTCAGTGCTGCAGTTCTCAGTGCTGCAGTTCTCAGTGCTGCAGTTCTCAGTGCTGCAGGTCTCAGTGCTCCAGGTCTCAGTGCTGCAGGTCTCAGTGCTCCAGTTCTCAGTGCTGCAGTTCTCAGTGCTTCAGTTCTCAGTGCTGCAGTTCTCAGTGCTGCAGTTCTCAGTGCTGCAGTTCTCAGTGCTGCAGATCTCAGTGCTGCAGATCTCAGTGCTGCAGTTTTAAGTGACTCAGTTGTATAGCAGTGAGCAGGGAAAGAATACAGTGGTAAACCAGTGCTGCATATCATTAAAATTAACAGCATTGATAGGAATTCAAGAGCTAATACCTGCACAGAATGAAAAGTTATGATAAATACTAGGAATAGGGCAACACTTTACAATTAGCATGTATTTGTGTGTAGAGATGAGCGACTTTGCCTTTTTTAGGGTCGAGTCGGGTTTCATGAAACCCGACTTTCTCAAAAGTTGAGTTGAACGAAATCGGCCAACTATAGGGAAAAGTCGGGAAACACGAAACCCAATGCAAGTCAATGGGGAGAAAAGTCGGCAGTGAGTGCAGGACTGTATACACACCTGGCATGAATTTTTGCCCCAGAGGCGGCAAAATCTCTCTCTCTCTTGTCTCTTCTCTCTCTCCCTCTCTCTCTCTCCCATTCCAACTCCAGCTCTGCTCCCGCTACCCTCCCGCTACGCTATGCTCCGCTTCTCTCATTGGCTGAAAAAAGTCATGTGCAAGCATTCAGCGAAACCCGACTTTGACGCTTGGGTCGCCGACCGCATGGCCAACTTCACACTGTAGTCGGGTTTCGTTTCATGAAACCCGACTTTGGCGAACGTCGGCGACCTGTCTGACCGACCTGTTTCACTCAACTCTATATGTGTGTTGATAATCCTAAGATTGCAAGCAGGAGAAACAACTAAATCATACAATACTACTTATAAAATAGTAGAAACATGATTTTGCTTCATGATCACAGCAGTAGACATATCAGACCCTCAGGGATTTTGAAATATATGGGAAGTTGAAAGGAAATGATTAGCTGGCAGTATTTATACAGCTGACAGGTCAATGCCGAATGTATTCAGCTGCTTTTCCCCCAGATACAAATATAATGATGGCTTCTAGATAAAACAAGTACATAGTTGCTATGGTTCTAGACCCCTAGACAAGCCAGCTCTAGAAAAATGCAAATTACGATCATAACCTGTTATTCCTGACCTGGAACAGCTTGGCCTTTTTCATCTTTTGACTAGATGTCCCGTCTTCTCTCATTTATCTATGAAAAAAGCATGAGTTTGTTAAAATTTGTGACATATTAAGTTTCAAAGCCATATTCTGCAATTCTAATAAGAAGTAGATTGAAAATGAATTGTAATGGTATCTCAAGGAGATGCAGGAATTTAACTGTGCATTCAGTGGAAAATAAATCTACCCATCTGCCACCTGATTTTTCATCCAGCAAATTCGATCATGCATGGCCAAATTGACAAGAGGATACTTTTCAAAGAATAGAATTAGCACCAATGTATCTTGTGATTTTGCAATTTTGCAATCCCTCTTTCACTCATACAGAAATGTACCTATTCTTATTTACATACCTATAACACATATAGTTTCATAAATTGGTAATATCTTACAACTTTGCATAATTTAACCTATAACATTTTCATACTGATTTTTTTTTCAGATCTTTAAAGAAAAAAAAAAACCTATCCAAACACACACACAAGCGGCAGTTGTTATTTAATATAATAGGCACCTTTATCAGAATGAAGCAAGGGTTCAATAAGATCTAACATTTGTGGTTATGCTTATTGAATCACTTGCTGGAAAATAGTTGATGCAGGAAAATGATTCAAAATAATTAAAAATATATTTATAAGGCAAAATGAAAATAAATCCACTTTTGTTGTCCCTTTTAAAAGCCATGATTAATATATCTCACTGTTTTGATTTTAGTATGTCTTTCCTTTTGAGTATGGTAAAGAGAACCTATCATCAGGATCAGGCTTTATAAATAAAGGCATGGACATAAAGGCGCTATTCTACTGATTTAAAAGGTATCTTCATTGTAGAAATCTGCAGCTTGGTTAGTCTTTACACATTGTTAGAAGTTTGGGTGTAATAATCTGTTCGTGCATCAAGGCAGGACTGTGGTTAGGTGACTTTGCCACGGCCCATCAGCTGCCTCTGGTGTTTCATATCATCATACTGTTTAACCCCTTCATGACCCAGCCTATTTTGACCTTAATGACCTGGCCATTTTTTGCAATTCTGACCAATGTCCCTTTATGAGGTAATAACTCACGAACGCTTCAACGCATCCTAGCGATTCCGAGATTGTTTTTTCGTGACATATTGGGCTTCATGATAGTGGTATATTTAGGTCGATAATTTTTGCGTTTATTTGTGAAAAAAATGGAAATTTGGCGAAAATTTTGAAAATTTTGCAATTTTCAAATTTTGAATTTTTATTCTGTTAAACCAGAGTGTTATGTGACACAAAATAGTTAATAAATAGCATTTCCCACATGTCTACTTTACATCAGCACAATTTTGGAAACAACATTTTTTTTCGTTAGGAAGTTATAAGGGTTAAAAGTTGACCAGCAATTTCTCATTTTTACAACAAAATTTACAAAACCATTTTTTTTAGGGACCACCTCACATTTGAAGTCACTTTGAGGGGTCTATATGGCAGAAAATACCCAAAAGTGTCACCATTCTAAAAACTGCACCCCTCAAGCTACTCAAAACTACATTCAAGAAGATTATTAACCCTTCAGGTGCTTCACAGGAACTAAAGCAACATGGAATGAAAAAATGGACATTTTAATTTTTCCAACCAAAATTTTATTTTAGCATCAGTTTTTTCATTTTCACATGGGTAACAGGATAAAATGTATCCTAAAATTTGTTGGGCAATTTCTCCTGAGTACACTGATACCTCATATGTGGTCATAAACCACTGTTTGGGCGCACGGCAGGGCTCAGAAGGCAAGGAGCACCATTTTACTTTTTGAATGTAAAATATGCTTGAATGTTTAGCGGTTGCCATGTCTTGTTTTAAGAGTACCTGTGTGCCTAAACATTGGAGCTCCCCCACAAGTGAGCCCATTTTGGAAACTAGACCCTCTAAGGAACTTATCTAGATGCATAGTATGCACTTTGAACCCCCTGGTGCTTCACAAATTGATCTGTAAAAAAAAAAAGTACTTTTTTTTTTCACAAAAATTTTATTTGGCCTCAGTTTTTTCATTTTCACATGGGCAACAGGATAAAATGGATCCTAAAATTTGTTGGGCAATTTCTCCTGAGTACATCAATATCTCATATGTGGTCATAAACCACTGTTTGGGCGCACCGCAAGGCCCGGAAGGGAAGGAGCGCCATGTGACTTTTTGATTGGAAAATTAGCTCCAATCGTTAGCGGACACCATGTTGCATTTGGAGAGCCCCTGTGTGCCTAAACATTGGAGCTCCCCCACAAGTGACCCCATTTTGGAAACTAGACCCCCGAAGGAACTTATCTAGATGTGTGGTGAGCACTTTGAACCCCCAAGTGCTTCACAGAAGTTTATAACGCAGAGCAGTGAAAATAAAAAAATAATTTTTTTTCCTCAAAAATGATTTTTTAGCCCGCTATTTTTTATTTTCCCAAGGGTAACAGGATAAATTGGACCCCAAAAGTTGTTGTCCAGTTTGTCCTGAGTACACTGGTACCCCATATGTGGGGGAAAACCACTGTTTGAGCGCACGGCATGACTCAGAAGGGAAGGAGCGTCATTTGACTTTTTGAATGGAAAATTAGCTCCAATCGTTAGCGGACACCATGTTGTGTTTGCAGAGCCCCTGTGTGCGTAAACTTTGGAGCTCCCCCACAAATGACCCCATTTTGGAAACTAGACCCCCTAAGGAACTTATCTAGATGCATAGTGAGCACTTTGAACCCCCAGGTGCTACACAGAAGTTTATAACGCAGAGCCGTTAAAATAAAAATATTTTTTTTCCCTCAAAAAATAAATTTTTAGCCTGCTATTTTTTATTTTCACAAAGGTAACAGGATAAATTGGACCCCAAAAGTTGTTGCCCAGCTTGTCCTGAGTACGCTGGTACCACATATGTGGGGGGGACCACTGTTTGGGCACACGTTGGGGCTCGGAAGGGAAGTAGTGACGCTTTGAAATGAAGACTTGATGGCATGGTCTGCGGGCGTCATGCTACATTTGCAGAGCCCCTGATGTACCTAAACAGTGGAAACCCCCCACAATTGACCCCATTTTGGAAACTATATCACCTAAGGAACTAATCTAGATGTGAGGTCAGCACTTTGAACCCCCAAGTGGTTCACAGAAGTTTATAACGCAGAGCTGTGAAAATAAAAAAATATTTTTTTTCCTCAAAAAGTGATTTTTAGCCCACTATTTTTTATTTTCACAAGGGTAACAGGATAAATTGGACCCCAAAAGTTGTTGTCCAGTTTGTCCTGAGTACGCTGGTATCCCATATATGGGGGGACCACTGTTTGGGCACACGTTGGGGCTCGGAAGGGAAGTAGTGACGCTTTGAAATGCCGACTTGATGGAATGGTCTGTGGGCGTCATGTTACGTTTGCAGAGCCCCTGATGTACCTAAACAGTGGAAACCCCCCACAAGTGACCCCATTTTGGAAACTAGACCCCCCAAGGAACTTATCTAGATGTGTGGTGAGCACGTTGAACCCCCAAGTGCTTCACGGAAGTTTATAACGCAGAGCTGTGAAAATAAAAAAATATTTTTTTTTCCTCAAAAAGTGATTTGTAGCCCACTATTTTTTATTTTCACAAGGGTAACAGGATAAATTGGACCCAAAAAGTTGTTGTCCAGTTTGTCCTGAGTACGCTGGTACCCCATATATGGGGGGGACCACTGTTCGGGGACACGTTGGGGCTCGGAATGGAAGTAGTGACGTTTTGAAATGCCGACTTGATGGAATGGTCTGTGGGCGTCATGTTACGTTTGCAGAGCCCCTGATGTACCTAAACAGTGGAAACCCCCCACAAGTGACCCCATTTTGGAAACTAGACCCCCCAAGGAACTTATCTAGATGTGTGGTGAGCACGTTGAACCCCCAAGTGCTTCACAGAAGTTTATAACGCAGAACCGTGAAAATAAAAAATCTTTTTTTTCCACAAAAATAATTATTTTAGCCCCCATTTTTTATTTTCCCAAGGGTAACAGGAGAAATTAGACCCCCAAAGTTGTTGTGCAATTTTTCCTGAGTACCCTGATACCCCATAAGTGGGGGTACACCACTGTTTGGGCACACGTCGGGGCTCGAAATGGAGGGAGCACCGTTTGACTTTTTGAACGCAAAATTGGCTGGAATAAATGGTGGCTCCATGTCGCGTTTGGAGACCCCCTGATGTGCCTAAACAGTGGAAACCCCTCAATTCTATCTCCAACCCTAACGCCAACACACCCCTAACCCTAATCCCAACCCTAATCATAACCCTAACCACAACCCTAATCCCAACACAGCCCTAACGAAATCCCAACTCTAACCCTAACCACAAGCCTAACCGTAATCCCAACCCCAACCCTAATCCCAATTCCAACCCTAACCCTAAATTCAACCCTAACCCTAAATTCAACCCTAACCCTTAGTCCAACCCTAACCCTTAGTCCAACCCTAACCCTTAGTCCAACCCTAACCCTTAGTCCAACCCTAACCCCTAGTCCAACCCTAACCCCTAGTCCAACCCTAACCCCTAGTCCAACCCTAACCCTTAGTCCAACCATAACCCTAGCCCTAACCCTAACCCTAGCCCTGGACCTAACCCTAATGGAAAAAAAAAAAAAATATTTTATTATTTGTCCCTACCTATGGGGGTGATAAGGGGGGCGGTGATTTACTTTTTATTTATTTTGATAACTATGAAAGTTTATCATAGTGATCAAAATAAATGAATGAATCTGCAGCGTTGCAGATTCGATTCGACGCACTGCGCATGAGCCCGCCATCTTGCAAGATGGCGGCGCCCATGACGCTGGACGGCAGGACACCGGGACGGATAGCGGGAGATCGGAGGCACAAAGGAGGGTGAGGGGGTGATCGGACGGTGAGAGGGGATGATCGGAGGGCTGGGAGGGCGGAGGGAAGGCGGGGGGCAGATCATGACGGCGGCTGCCGATCGGTGCCGTCAGAAGGTGGCGGCAGCCGATCGGTGCCGTCAGTCGGTGTGGGGGGGGTCGGGTCTCGGTGTCCAGCCATGTCCGATGCTATTTCAGCATCGGCCATGGCTGGATTGTAATATTTCACCAATTTTCATTGGTGAAATATTACAATCGCTCTGATTGGCAGTTTCACTTTTAACAGCCAATCAGAGCGATCGTAGGCATGTGGCTAAGCCACACCCCCAGGTGTTAACTCTGAAGGGTCCTTTGTGTGCGGGTCGGGTGACCTTTCAGTGACCCCGGTTACCCGACCCGCAGGGGGGCTATTTATAGCATGACGCCTACGTAGGCGTCATAGGTCGTTTGGGCACTGCTTTTCATGACGCCTACATAGGCGTCATAGGTCATGAAGGGGTTAAAATTTTGCACCAGCACAATCCTAGCGGCAATTGCAGGCTTCGGGTTGCAGGCTTCAGTAAAATAGTACCAGTGTCAGCGCATGCACACATTGACCTCCCGGCGGGCTTCAAGAGAATTGCACAAGTGGGGGCACATGCCCAGATTGAGATCTCAACTCGTCATGCTTCGCCTCTCTTTACCATGCTGCACCTGTGCTCAATCCACACAATATCTGGATTACAATCTCATTTCCATTTGTCTAAGGCCATCACATTGCACAATGAACTGAAATAAATTCTATTTACATGTAAGGAAGTGGACAGGCTGTCACATTCGCCCCTGAAGACACCAATTGCATTGATGTAGTGTGCATTGCTATGTCAAATGTGATCTGTTCCTGAATATTGTTTGCATAGAACTGTGTGAAAGGTTGTCTGCCCAGCAACAGACTGCAGGGTCAGAGTCAGTTAACAGTTGGAATTATCCCACAGAAGCAGAGGCTAAAGTGCAGAAAAAAAGACACTTTTCCAATTTGTTAGAATTCAGAGAGCAGACAAGTACAAGGGAACAAGAGCAGCAAAAGAGAAACCTACAGTGCAGTTTTCTTAAGCAAGCGACTGGGGGTACTCTAGGAATGAAGCAGCTATAATGCAGCTGTAGTGTACTGGCCTCTGTGGAACAGCCTTGAAGAGAGGGTTTATTCGAACAGACCAGTGATGCGTTTTGTAGGGTGGTAGGTAGCAAGAGCTCCCTTACATTATTTCTTAGAGTATAGAGTCATCCCTATGGACGTGCTGCTCATTTGAATCTTTCGCAAGCAAAGTGCATTTGCTAGAATCCATTATGAATATACCTCTCTAGGATGCAGAGGAGTTCTTGAAGTGTACTGCCTGCTACCCTCCATACCTCAACTTGTTTTCAAGTAAAAAGAACTGTGCTTTTATCAAATTGTCTGGCTTTCTCATGCTGGGGATTAAGGGGTCTGATGTGAAGGGTCCATGGTTTAAAGAGCCCCACACACAGGAACCCCTTATTACTGTAGCATTCTCGGGAGCAGAAACTGTAGAACTCACCCATGGCTACCACCCCAGCCATCATTGCAGACAGGTGAGTAGCTCAGTTGCATAACTAGAATCTCTCGGTGGGCCCCAGTGCAAAATTTAGACCTGGGCGGGCCCCCATCAGATGCCAGTCTCTGATTGGCTGGCGACGTGTGTTGCGGGGCATGGAGCTGGAGGGTCTCTGTACTGCAATACATTTTAGCTGAACGTGCATCCTCAGACTCACATCTAGCTGAAATAGGCACCCCTCCTAGACCAACCTGGTCACACCCTCTGTGGACATTATGCCTCTGCACCTGGCTGTTTATTCTTAGGCATGTAGTAAAAAAATTAAAACAATTCTGGATAAATCCTTTGCTTAGTAGTTGACAACCACTTTAAATCTATTACCTGAAGATTTAAATTACAGCAAAATGCTAAACTTTTCTTTGCAATCATTTGAGAAATGTTGCTTCAATGGTCTGTCTCCTTCTTTTTGAACAGTGCGTCTGTGCTCCCCCCTTATCCACTCCACCAACTATTGGTTGCTAAAGTCTGCTGGGAATTGTAAAGATAAAGCACCCTCCCAGGACATGACAGATCTACTTTACTATCACAATAAACAGGACCCTTCAACAAACATGAACTGCTCCAAATGCTCCCCCTCTCACTGCACACACTGTATGTGATTCCAGTGACACCCAGCCTCCTTATCCCCCCTCAACTTGTAGCCTCCAAAGTGTTTCCTTTTCCAAGATCAGGCGACATCAATTTTTGAACAGTTTACACTAAGATATATTGGAGAAAAGGCCACTGGCTGTACAGCCAGACATGTCGGCCGCACTTCTCAGCAATATATCTTACTGTTATTGACAACACAGTATCGCATATTAATAGATAAGCTCACAGTTACTGACCATAAGTGAACAGAAGATGCAGACAGAATGCTGGGATGAGGCACACCATCTTCCTCACACACTTGTATATGTGCCAATGCCTCACCTGATATATTCTTCACTATATACTAGTGTCATGCAAGGAGAAAAACTGAGCTCAGCTTCTGACTGAAGTCACAGACAGAGGCTGGAGAGTGTGGAGCTCAGCGCTGCCTGCCCATTTTTACTGAAAGCTCACAAACAGCACTGCTCCTCTCTCACTGAGAGGAGTCGGCTGCTTCTGACAGAGGCGGGCCCCACAACCTTGCTGGGCCTGGTCGTGATTGCACCCCTTTTAATCTCGATTGTTATGCCCCTGGAGTGGCTGTTTTTCTTGATCCTGGTCAACCCATTTAATTCGGTACACTTCAGGAATAGCCAATTAGCTTCAAGGGTTTCACAATTTTACAATGTTTAACTGATATAGACTATCTGTTCAAACAATTAAGATTGTTGGGCAGCATAGTGGCTCAGTGGTTAGCACTGCAGCCTTGGGGTCCTGGGTTCAAATCCCACCAAGGACAACATCTGCAAGGAGTTTGTATGTTCTCCCCGTGTTTGAGTGGGTTTCCTCCCACATTCCAAAGACATACTGATAGGGAATTTAGATTGTGAGCCCCAAAGGGGACAGTGCCAATAATGTTTGTAGAGCGCTGTGGAATTAATGGCCCTATATAAGTGAGTAAAATAAATAAATTGTATCTTTATTTGATGACATCATCACCTATGACAACTGTAAGATCAGTTCAAGTACTAAATTGAAGCATCCTGAGTGCGGTCACTCTCTGTCATGTACTTTACCACCTTTTCTTGAGCCTTAGAAATGTTAATCAATGTTATTGACAATGCACATTATTGCATCATCACTTTTGTGATGTTATTAATGCTGACATCATCACATGCATTACTTCCTTACTGGCAACTCAAGAGTCAATGTCACTGATAATTTTTCTCCAAAAAGATAATCAATAGTGGTATATTCAAGGTCCTCAATATGTCATACCCACAACATCATTATCTACTAAGGAGCCTTGGAACGGGCACACCCCCAGTAATGCACTTAAGACGGAGTAATCCTATTACTGCATTTACATTAAATGGGAGAATACTCGGGACTACAGAACAGGAGAAACACTTGGGTATTCTGGTTACATGTAAGCTGAGCAGCAGCACTCAATGTCAAGCAGCAGCTGCAAAAGCAAACAAGATTTTTAGGATGTATAAAAAGAGAGATCCTGCGATCCTAACGTATTATTACCCCTTTATAAATCACTGGTGAGGCCACATCTAGAAAACGGGATCCTGTTTTGGGCTCCACATTTTAAAAAGGATATTCAGAAGTTAGAATAAGTTCAGAGACGGGCAACTAGATTATTACAAGGGATGAAAGGCCTCTCGTATGATGAAGAGTTGAAAAAGTTGGACCTGTTTAGACACCTCAGAGAAAATCTAATTTATATGTATAAATATACGTGTGGCCAGTACAAGACACTGGCAAATGAGTTATTGCTTCCAAAGACCATACTGAGGACTAGGAGGCACTCATTACAGGTGGAAGAAAGGCAATTCCGGAAACTAAATAGGAAAGGATTCTTTGCAGTTAGAGCAGTCAGACTGTGGAATGCCGACCACAAGAAGTAGTAACGGCAGACATCATAACAACTTTTTTAAAAGGGCTGGATGATTTCCTTGACACACATAACATTGCGGGTTATAGCTGAATTAGTGACAAAATGTGCAATTGGTGGAGAAAGTTTGAATTTGATAGACCTAGAACCTATGTAATTATTTAATTATTTTTGGGAACAAGTCCTGAGGATTGATGAGACTAAAATAGAATTCTTTAGACACAATGATCAAAGGTATGTGTGGAGAAAAAAGAGAAAAAATTTTTAGGAAAAGAACATCTCACCAACCATTAAGCAGGGGGGTTGATCAATCATGCTTTGGGGTTGTGCTGCAGACAATGAATGGCACAGGGAACATTTCACCTTTAGAGGGAAGAATGTTTTCAATAAAATTTCAAAAAATTCTTAATGCAAACATAACACCATCTGTGATAAAACTGAAGCTGAAAACAGGATGGCTTCTACAAATGGATAATGATCCTAAAAACGCATCAAAATCAAGAATAGACTACCTCGAAAGGAACAAACTGAAAGTTTTACAATGGCCCTCACAGTCGCTTGATCTGAACATCATTGAAAATCTGTGGCTAGACCTCAAAATAGCAGTGCTTGTAAGATGACTCATTACTCTCACAGAACTGGAATAATTTTCCAAGAAAGAATGGATGAAAATCCCTCAAGCCAGAATTAAAAGACTCTTGGCTAGCTATTGAAAGCATTTACAGGCTGTGATACTTTAAAAATGTATGCTCCTAGGTACTAATCATGCACAGTGCCTAAACTTTTGCATAGGCCCATTTTCCTTTTTGCAATTTAAAAAAATTTAATAGTTGAAAATATATTTTTTGCCTAAGCTGCAATGAAAATATGTCGTCTTTAACTTAAGGCCCTTTTAGAGTTCATTTCATCTTCAACTAGCTTAACTGTTCACATAACAATGTTTTTGACCAGGGGTGCCTAAACTTTTACATGCCACTGTAGATATGGAGAACATGGCTCAAGCCCTTTTGGACATCTTTAGTCTAGTAGGGTTTCTGCAGGAGGTAGGAACGCCACACACTGCTGCAACATATGCTACTGATCCAGAGCATTTGTCATTACCTATATCCCTTTGCACAATGTAATCTTCCAGACTGATGAAGGTCATTGTAAGACCAAAACATCTTCTTTTATTTTTTGGATTGCTTGCACACAATAAAATTATCATTAACATTTAACATTTACCTGAGTGCTAAGTTTTCTACAAGGTTTACATGGGATAGGATCCGACTTGAGCACCATCCATAGTAGTGCCGTAATTACTATTTTGATCTGCAAGAAGTATTCA
This sequence comes from Dendrobates tinctorius, assembly GCF_039654945.1. Taxonomy (NCBI): domain Eukaryota; kingdom Metazoa; phylum Chordata; class Amphibia; order Anura; family Dendrobatidae; genus Dendrobates; species Dendrobates tinctorius. The sequence goes on along the minus strand of NW_027361671.1, from coordinate 15,966,187 downwards.
CAGACCAAGGACTTAATTCCCAAAGCGAGCTGATTCTGACCCTTTGGGGAAACCTGGGGTCTGCCCCATATGCACCTCTGCTTACCACCCTAAATTTACCGGGTTGTTTGCTTCAATAGAACACTCAGAACAGCTCATTAGCCAGTATATGAAGTCCTAGGGGTGAGGGAGAAAAACCTGCAGCAGCCCCTGATCGGGAATTGTCGCAGGATTATACCATGTTCTCTCCTTTTGAATTACTGTGTGGCTGAAAAATATGAGGTAATTTGGATCTCAAATGAGAGAGTTGTGATTGCACCTTCTCCACAGATGAGGTTCCCATTCTAGATTATGTCCAAAAGTTTAGAGAAAAGATTAGGTACCCCATGGCCTTAGCCCACAGGAATTTAGAAGTAGCTCAGTAAAAGCAATAAAAGTGTTACAACCATATTGCTAGACTACGATAATTTGCCAGTGGACAGAAGGTTATATGTTGTGAGTTCATTTTCCCCTTCACCTTTGATGTCTGATGAACTCCCTCTGCTGGTGAAGAGAGGTAGTGAAATTGATTGGGATGGGAAGAACCTGTCATCTGAACAGGCGGAGTGTGATTGGACATCTGGAATTTCTGAGTGGATTTAAGGCAGGCGACGCCCTGCAGGGTTTGCTGGTGATCCTTTCTGCTCTGAGCTCTGGCATCCAGTTTTAGTTCTTTTCTACTAAAAGCTAAGTTTTGCCCTGCTATTATTCCATGAGATTTTGTCTGGTTTCCTTAGTGTTTGTATTCAGCCAGTCCTGGTTGGGACTGGCTGAATTCCATTTTTGTCTCTGATCAGTTGATCTCTTTGCTCTGTTTTCAGATATACCTGAGTGCTGATATAGTGATTTTGAAGTCTAGGCTTTTTTCCTATCAGACGGTTGGGACATTTTTGTAGGGTTTTTTGCGGATTGCAGCTAGCATCTTTTCTGTCCTGTCCTATCTAGTTAGTTGGGCCCCATCATTTGCTCAGCCTGTCTTTCTGTCTGTGTTTGTTTTTATCTGTTTTTCACCGACAATACATGTTGGGGACTGTCTATTGCTTTGGGGTCTGCTCTGGGGCAGTTTAGATTTCCCCTTTCTTTCTTTATGCTTATGTATTTCTGCGGCTGTGACGAGGGGACTGGGGCACCGTAGGAACCCCCCACGGCTACTGTTAGTTGTGGTGAATAGGATCAGGGGTCTGCAATCTGATAGCTACCAACCTCTCCGGTTTTCTGGACTTAGCTTGTATTTTTGTTTTCTCCTCCTCCGGTGACTCATTCATAACAGTTATAGTACTAGTACCAGTATGCAAAAACAAGCTGCAAGCCATGTGGGTGAGTCAGTTCACCATTACCAAGAAATGTGAAAATACTGACTACACCATGGCACTTGTGCTCGTGAACAGACCTATTGTGTCAACAGGCTAAAAGCTTAAGCGGAAACAGAGGTCACCAACTTATCACTTTGTTGTCTCCCTTTTTAGAACCCGAATATGGACCAAATCCCGGACTTATTAGTGGAATCCAAAAGGAGAATGGGGTAATGAATGTGCCATTTGGAGAGCGCCTTGGTTTGTCACAGAAGACGCAGCAAACAAACCTACTTGAAACATATGGTTCAGCATCATGTCAACACTCCATTCAAACAGCCTGCCTACTGGGTGATACCACCAGTGCTGGCAATGATGAAGGATAAGGTGGATTACATGTTGAATATGGAGGTTCACAGATCCTTTCCATAGCCCATGGGCTGCCAATGTAGTGTTGGTGCACAAGAAAGACAAGAGTACTCGCTATATGCGACTCAATGAGGTACAGACACCTACCCCATGCCTCGGGTGCATGAGCTAATGGACAGGTTAGGAGTAATGATGAGCAAGCACTAAAATGCTCAACACTGAAGTCAAGCAAATCGTAATGCTTGGCTGCTCAACCCAAGTAACAAGTATAATGGAAGTCAAAGGGAAACTCGAGCATTATTCCAGCAGGCCCTCCCAGGAAGTCTGAAGGGGACTAAAAATTGCTCAAAAAAAAGAAAAAAGCACTGAAATGGTATGGAAACAGCATGGGGAAGAACCTTGGAAGCATCTCTGAATCCCAGGTTGCTTCCAGTTAACAATGTTGTCAGAGTATGACGCCACTTTTATGGACTGACAATAAAACATACAAAACCAAAGATAAAATGCATTTTACTGGAAAAGAAAGTTAAGAAACATTCTTTCCAGCATGATGACTTGTATATGACATAAATCAAATAAGAGAAAAAAAAATGCTCCTCCACTCCTCGGGCCATGTTCACACTTAGTGTTTTTGCTATGTTTTTGCATGTTTGCATTGCTTAAAAAGGTGAAAAAAAAAAGAAAAAGTAATTTTAACATGTTAAAAAAAAAAGAAAAAGTAATTTTAACATTTTACTACCTTATCTGGCTTTGTGGTGCGTGAGAAATGATCAGACACATAGTAATTAAGGTTGAAGGAAAACTTTAAGTCCATCTAGTTCAACCCATATCCTATCCTAACTTGTCCTAACATGTTGATCCAGAGGAAGGCAAAAAAACCCATGTGGCAAACAGTAAGCTTCACATTGGGGGACAAAAATTCCTTCCCGACTCCACATTCGGCAATCAGACTAGCTCCCTGGATCAACACAATAGTAAGGAAACTAGTCTATACACCCTGTAATATTATACTTTTCAAAAAAGGCATCCAGTCCCTTCTTAAATTTTAGTAGGGAATCACTCATTACAACATCATATGGCAGAGAGTTCCATAGTCTCACTGCTCTTACAGTAAAGAATCTACGTCTGTGATTATGCTTAAACCTTCTTTCCTCCAGACATAGAGGATGCCCCCTTCCCCCCGTCACAGGTCTAAGAGTGAAAAGATCGTTAGAAAGGTCTTTGTATTGTCCCCGCATATATTTATACATTGTAATAAGATCACCCCTAAGCCTTCGATTTTCCAAACTAAATAACCCCAAGTGAAATAGCCTATCTTGGTATTGCAGACCCCCCAGTTCCTTAATAACCTTGTTGCGTTCCAGTGCGGTCGGCGGGCACGTCAAAACAATGCATCTGCATACATCCGCATGTCCTGCATACCCAATTTTAAAGATAAATACACAGTACGCATGCAGAAGTATGTGGAAGTAGGCAGGGCTTAACGGAGGAAGTACACAGCCCTCCGCAGAGCCCCCAAACACTAATGTGAACATAGCCTTAAATACAGCTACTACAGTGAAACTGCAAATGGATATATTAAATCAGTTAATTTCTGAGTACAGAGCAACGTAAAATACACAAATCTGTCAATGAGTGTAAATGAGTATATGGAACTATGGAAGAGATATACACTGAGTTGGCGGAACGCACTAAATTAAATATAATACTAATAATAAGGTGTGTTCGCAACCCTGGGTCCACTCATAATGAGTCAGTAACCAGAAACAATCATACAGTATGTGCATACAACACACACCACATGGTCTATACCAGCGCACGGCCGTGTGGCTGTGAGATCCTTTTATAGAGCCCAATCTGCCAGGACCTTGCTAGTGGACCAATCCGGATTCGCTTGAAGACCTGAGCAGCTGACCGCCGACCACTCATGAGAGGTTGCCACCTCACGAGCATGCTCAGTAGAGCGAAACCCGGACTTAGTCTCAGGAACGACTGCTTGCTGCTGTTTGCTGTTGATTGTTATAGCTAAACCTGGAGAAGCACCTGCAATAAATTGCACAGCACGGGTCTGAGCAATGCGCTAAGACGAACATCTCTGCTGAGTATGATCCGCTGTGGCCAAGACTGAATGGGAGACCGCAGGAGAAGACGTGGCTTGGGATTCCACCTTTGCAGAGGGAGAATCCCAGCTCCTAACACACTCCTTTAAATTTTTCACTCTTTGTTTCATTGCAGCCATTTGGTAAATTCAAAAAAAGTTCATTTTTTCTCTCATTGATGTACACTGTGCACCCCATCTTGACTAAAAAAACAGAAATGTAGAAATTTTTGCAAATTTACCAAAAAAGAAAAACTGAAATATCACATGTTCGTAAGTATTCAGACCCTTTCCTCAGTATTGAGTAGAAGCACCCTTTTGAGCTAGTACAGCCATGAGTCTTCTTGGGAATGATGCAACAAGTTTTTCACACCTGGATTTGGGGATTCCTTGCCATTTTTCCTTGCAGATCATTTCCAGTTCAGTTAGGTAGGATGGTGAACGTTGGTGGATAGCCTTTTTTAGGTCTCTTCAGAGATGCTCAATTGGGTTTAGGTCAGGGCTCTCGCTGGGCCAGTCAAGAATGGTCACCAAGTTGTTCTGAAGCCACTTCTTTGTTATTTTAGCTATGTGCTTAGGGTCCTTGTCTTTTTGTAAGGTGAACCTTCGGCCAAGTCTGAGGTCCAGAGCACTTTGGAAGAGATTTTCATCCAGCATATCTCTGCACTTGGCCGTATTCATGTTTCCTTCAATTGCAACCAGTCGTCCTTTCCCTGCAGCTGAAAAACACCCCACAGCATGATGCTGCCACCAACATGTTTCACTGTTGGGATTGCATTGGGCAGGTGATGAGCAGTGCCTGGTTTTCTCCACACAGACCGCTTAGAATTATCACCAAAAAGTTCTATCTTCATCTTATCACACTAGAGAATCTTATATTTCTCATAGTCTGGGAGTCTTTCATTTGTTTTTTAGCAAACTCTATGCAGTCTTTCATATGTATGGCACTGAGAAGAGGCTTCCATCGAGCCACTCTGCCATAAAGGCCCAACTGGTGGAGGGCTGCAGTGATAGTTGACTTTGTGTTACTTTCTCCTATCTCCCTACTGCATATGTGGAGATCAGCCACAGTGATCTTGGGGTTCTTCTTTACCTCTCTCACCAAGGCTCTTCTCCATCGATTGCTCAGTATGGCTGGATGGCCAGGTCTAGAAAGTCTTCTGGTGGTCCCAAACTTCTACCATTTAAGGATTATGGAGGCCACTGTGCTTTTAGGAACCTTAAGTACTGCAGAAACTCTTTTGTAACCTTGGCAAGATGTGTGCCATGCCACAATTCTGTCTCTCAGCTCCTTGGGCAGTTCCTTTGACCTCATGATTCTCATTTGGTCTGACATGCACTGTGAGCTGTGAAGTCTTATATAGACAAGTGTGTGCCTTTACAAATCAAGTCCTATCAGTTTAATTAAACACAGCTGGACTCTCATGAACGAGTAGAACAATCTCAAGGAGGATCACAAGGAAATGGACAGCCTGTGACTTAAATATGAGAGTCTGAATACTTATTACCATGTGATATTTCAGTTTTTCTTTTTTAATAATTTTGCAAAAATTTCTACATTTCTGTTTTTTTCAGTCAAGATGGGGTGCAGAGTGTACATTAATGAGAACAAATGAACTTTTTGAATTTACTAAATAGCTTTCTGTACCCACTGTATGCCTTGATTCATCAAAACCGTGATGATGAGAGTCACAGCCTGTTGAAAAGTGTCATGCACATCCATGCGCCGCCCCCATATCTTACCGCAGTAAGTGAATTAAGTATTCTTAATGAAGTAAGGCTGCTGCAGCTCATCATTAATTAGATCATTGGGTGTCACCACACCGAGTCACACCTTAACTCAGTCCATTTTGGTAGTTTTGATTGAATTTTTATTATTTAATGGCCTTTGGCTCGAACTAAAGTCATGACAACGTGATGGATGAATGCTTTGCAGGAAGATCCATCTTGTGCAAGTCTAAATACGCCCACCAAGGTTTTTTCAACCATTATCTTGATTGTATCAAACCATCGGGATGCTGGTCTTCCTTTTTGCCTTGTTCCTTCTATTCTCCCAACCATAATATTGTGTCCAAATTAGGCAAGTTGTAGCTTGCTGACCCTTGTTTCCTGTGACATGTCTATTTTGACTTGTTTCAAAATTAATTTGTTTGGTCTTCTTGTCATCAATGGTATTAATAGCATCCTTCTCCAGCACCATATTTCTAAGGTGTCAATTCTTCTTCTTCTGTTTTAATTCTTTATCGTTCCTTGATTCGTCCAGTGATGATTGTTCGGGATGTAAAGAAAAACCCACAAATAACATCATCTGAAATACTGGACTCTCTGAAAACTAGCGGTGTGGCTGTTTCAAGATGCAGAATAAGGAGACACTTGAAGAAAAATGGGCTGCATGGTCGAGTCGCCAGAAGAAAGCCAAATGACCCTGATAAAAAGTTCACATACCCCATTATTTAATACCGTGTTTTGCCCCCTCTAACATCAATCACAGCTTGTAGTCTTTTGTGGTAGTTGTGGATGAGGTTCTTCATTTTCTTAGATGGTAAAGTTGCCCACTCTTTTTGGCAAAAAGCATCCAGTTCCTGTAAATTCCTGGGCTGTCTAGCATGAACTGCACACTTGAGATCTCCCCAGAATGGATCAATGATATTTAGGCCAGGAGTCTGAGATGGCCACTCCACAACCTTCACTTTGCTCTGCTGTAGCCCATGACAGGTCGACTATGCCTTGTGTTTTGGATCGTTGTCATGTTGGAATGTCCAAGTACGTCTTATACCCAGCTTCCAGGCTGATGACTGCAAATTTGCCCCCAGCATTTGCTGATAGCATGCTGCATTTATCTTTCTTTCAACTTTGACCAAGTTTCCTGGGCCTTTGTAGCTCACACATCGTCAAAACATCAGCGATCCACCTCCGTGCTTTACAGTAGGAATGGTGTTCCTTTCATCATAGGCCTTGTTGAACTCTCTCCAATTGTAGCATTTATCGTTGTGGCCAAAAAGTTCAATTTTGGTCTCTTCACCCAAATTACCTCGTTCCAGAAGTTTTGTGGGTTGTCTCTGTGCTGTTTTGTGTATTGTAGTCAAGATACTTTGTGGCATTTGTGCAGTAATGGCTTTCTTTTGGTGACTCAACCATGCAGCCCATTTTTCTTCAAGTGTCTCCTTATTGTGCAACTTGAAACAGCCGCACTGCTAGTTTTCTGAGAGTCCTGTGTTGTGAATTTTCTTTCTGGCCTACCTCTGGTTACTAGTAAAGGTAGTGGAGCTGGTTATATTGACAGATGTGTCGCGAGTTCTCTTTCCGGGCTTCCTCTGGTGGTTACTGGAGGTAATGGAGCTGATCTAATTAACAGAGGCCTGCCACCTGATAATGAGGAGGATGACAGGAGATCTGGAGTTTCTGACTGGATTTAAGACAGCCGACTCCCTCTATCCCTGCTGGTGATTTTTTCCTGCCTTCTGAGGTCTTAGTTTCCAGTTCAGTCCCTGCATGCTCAGCTAAGTGCTCTTTTGCTACTGTTCACATTTGATCTGGTTTTGTCTATTTCAGTTATGTGTGGCCAGCTAGCTCCGGCTGGGGCTGTGCTGAATTTCCATCCTTATGTTACTGCTTGTGCCAGTTTGTTTTTGTCCCTTATTAGATTGGCCTCTTTTTGCTCTACTTTCAAAATATACCAGAGTGCTGATATAGTGGGCGAAGTCTAGTGACTTCAGTATTTTTCTATCAGACCTGTTGGGCATTTTTTGCTGGGTTTTTTGCATAATTGCAGAGTCTTTCCTTTCCAGTCCTGCCTAGTTAGTGTGGGTCCCATCGTTTGCTTAGTCTATTTTCCTACCTGCGTTTGTGTTTTCATCTTGTCTCACCGACAATTTAGATTTCCCCTTTCTTGCTTTAGGCTTATTTAGTTTTCTGGCTGTGTCGAGGCATCTAGGATCATCGTAAGTATGCTCCACGGCTACTGCTAGTTGTGTGGATAGGATCAGGGGTCTGCAATCCGCTTAGTTACCAACCACTCTGGTTTTCTGTGGCTTAGCTTGGTCTTGCTTTCCTCCTCGGTGACCCAATCATAGCAGAATCACCAGCCAGCATCATGTTCGGGTACCCTAGAATCTGCGGTTTAGGCTTATTTAGTTCTCCGGCTGTGTCGAGGCATCTAGGATCATCGTAGGTATGCTCCACGGCTACTGCTAGTTGTGTGGATAGGATCAGGGGTCTGCAATCCGCTTAGTTACCAACCACTCTGGTTTTCTGTGGCTTAGCTTGGTCTTGCTTTCCTCCTCGGTGACCCAATCATAACAGTCCAGTATTTCAGCTCATGTTATTTGTGTGTTTTTCTTTGCATCCCATACAATTTTTCCTGGAATTTGTCACAGGATGTTATCTTTAGTAGCCAATCAAACCCATTTGTGTCAACTTCTGTGCATGTTATCAGTCCAAAATCACTAGGGTATGTAAACTTTAGATCAGGATTATTATGATTTTAAAAGAAAAAGCAGAGTAGTTTGACAATAAATGGCTTCACCCAACAACTAACCAAGAGTGGAGAAAAAGTTTTGGTGTTATAATTTATATTCTCTGAAAAAAGGTCAAGAAATCAAAAATTCTGTAAACTTTTGAGCACAACTGTAAATGCCTCCACACTCTGACATGCCAGTCAATCTCTAGAAAGATGAAAAGGGTAACATTCCTCCTTGTTGAGAGCAACACATCAAGCCTGACATGTTGAGGTGAGGAGACTTTTAAACCACAATGCTCCTCTGGAAAATATGAAATTGTCTCTGAGATTTTGGTTTTGGCTTTTTATGCTAAAACATGTTACCATGCTCCTATCGGTGGCACTAGAGTTTTAGTCCTCTTCCTCTCTGAGGTGACAATTTGCATATTTCCCAGAGGAAGATTGCAGCTAAAAAGTCTCCTCACCTTGAGATATCAGGCTTGATGTGTCGCTCTCCACAAGGGAGAACATTACCCCTTAGGCTGGTTTCACATTAGCGCATTTTCAGCGCGCGCACGGCCGGGGGTAGCTCCGCCCCCGATCCGGCTCTCTGCCCGGCGTGCCCGCCCCTTCCTTGTAGCGCCGCCTCCTAGCGGACAGCGGCGCCTGCGATCGACGCACCCTATCTTTAGCATAGGGTGCGCCGATCGTGCGCAGGCCGTGCGCTAGTTGCGCTTTGACCTGCGCTGCGCACTTTTGATGGTGCGCCGTGCGCGCCAAAATCCGAAAAGTTTGATTTTGGCGCGCACGGCGCACCGTCAAAAGTGCGCAGCGCAGGTCAAAGCGCAACTAGCGCACGGCCTGCGCACGATCGGCGCACCCTATGCTAAAGATAGGGTGCGCCGATCGCAGGCGCCGCTGTCCGCTAGGAGGCGGCGCTACAAGGAAGGGGCAGGCACGCCGGGCAGAGAGCCGGATCGGGGGCGGAGCTACCCCCGGCCGTGCGCGCGCTGAAAATGCGCTAATGTGAAACCAGCCTTAGATCATGGTCAGACGCCTCTCACCCAGCCAAACTAAATCTCACACTTTGCAGTGATGAGGGGCAGCAACCTGAAACACAGTGTCTTCAAATTGAGATTTTGGTTTTGGCTTTTATCCTAAGTCATGTGACAATGCTTGATAGAGAGTCAATATTGACTTATGGGATTGCTACTTCCTTTAGGCTGTACTAGGGTTCTAGTCCTCTTCCTCTCCACAAGAAGAAACATTACCACTTAAATCCTTTATTTTTTTTAAACACACTTAAAAACATTTTTTAACAATATTTATTAGTTCTCCAAGGGGGCATTACCATGCAATAATATGATTACATTAGTATTACACTGTATACTGCATTACTTTAGTAGTACTGTGTATTACACTATGCTATAAGACCCCACATTCTATGGGATCTGATAGGCTGGGATTCCTGGCAGACCTGGATGCCTTTTGATAGGTCTGCATTTGCTTTGCAGCCCATGGGCATCTCACAATTGCACTACAGGGATTACAGTGTGCTGATAGAGGGAGCTCTTCCCCTGTGCTAAACTCCTCACATGTCACAGTCACTATTGACAGGAACATATGCAACATATGAGGAGTTAAACTGTTAGGATAATCAAGAACACTCATCCTAACAGCTAAAGTAAGAGCCTGGCTGCGTATATTGGTTGGGTACCTGCAGCTTATCACATCGGAATATAAGTTCTATTGTACAATCACCATCACAAACACATCTGTTACTGAGCACTAAGTGACATGCTCAAGACAGATATGTACATTATATGGCATTGAGGAGTTAAACACAATTTTCACCATACCAAAAAAGACTTAGGCAGGTTAGATATAGTTAGGTCCAGAAATATTTGGATAGTGACACTAGTTTTGGCATTTTAGCTGTTTACCAAAAATATGTTCAAGATATAGTTATATATGCAATATTGGCCTAAAGTACAGACTCTCTTTAATTTGAGGATATTCAAATGCTAGTTGTAGTGAAGGCTTAGCACTTTAATATGTAGCTGCCTCTTTTTAAAGGGACCAAAAGTAATTGGACAATTATCTCAAAAGCTCTCTCATGTGATGCATGGACTGTTCTTTCATTAATCCATCATGAATTAAACAGGTAAAAGGTCTGGAGCTGATTCCATCTGTGGCTTTTGCATTTGGAAGCTGATGCTGTGAACACATAACATACGGTCAAAGGACCTCTCACTAGAAGTGAAACAAACCATCATTAGGCTGAAAAACAGAAGAAATCCATCAGAGAGATAGCAAAAATGTTATGAGTGGCAAAATCAACAGTTTAGTAAATTCTACAAAAAAAGAGTTCATTGGTGAGTTTGGAAACTCAAAAAAGGGCTGGACATCCACGGAAGACAACAGTAATGGATAATTTCAGAATCTTTTCTATGGTGAAAAAAAATCCTTCATAACGTCCACCCAAATGAAAAACACTCTCCGGGAAGTAGGTGTTTCAGTAACTAATTTTACCATAAAATGAAGACTGCATGAAAGCAAATACAAAGGGTTCACCAAAGGATGTAAACCATTAATCACTGATCAGCCTTAAAAATAGAAAGACCAGATTAGACTTTGCCAAAACATCTAAAGAACCCAGACCAGTTCTGGAAAAACATTATTTGGACAGATGAAATAAAGATCAATCTGTACTAGAAGGTTGGGAGTAAGAAAGTATGGAAAAGGCTTGGAACAGCCAAAGCACCCCACATCCTCTGTAAAACATGGCGGAGGTAATGTGATGGCAAGGGCATGCATGGCTTCCAATAGTACTGGATCAACAATATTTATTTATGATGTGACAAGTCAGAAGCAGCTGGATGAAGTCTGAAATCTACACTGTTTTACTTTCTGATAAGATTCAACCAAATACAGCAAGGCTTTTTGGACAGTCCATAAAACATGCATTTCACAAGACAAAACTGAAAACAGAATTACTTTAAAAACAAGCAACAACTGATGTCAGCTGTATTAAAGGCCTGACAAAGCGTCACAAAGGAGGAAACCCAGTGTTTGGTGACATCCATTGTTTCCTGACTTCAAGCACCCCTTCTGTGGAAGAATTCCCAAAACTTGCTTTAAGGGGTCACACTGTAGCTCTCTGGAACCTGGGTAATTTTATTTGGCACTTGTCATACAGCATATTTGATATCTTATTGATTGCATATATTGTCTTGCACTCTCTGGGTCTCGCTGTGAAATGTTTTATTCTAAATTATGGTATCATCATGATTTATTTGTATCCATAACAACTTATTTCCACAGGAGAGACCAGAGATTAAACCCAGCATCTTCCATCATGATTTTTTCAGTGTTTGTTGACATAGCCCACCAGCTATTTGCTTGCACTTTGCACCTTATAACCAGGAAGAAGAAAAATCTTTTTTTCATTTATTTAATTCTGGTTTTATGTATATCTGATATTTTATCTGTATTCTTGTGACTTATTCCTTCTTACGTGGGATGTAAGGGACACAGAACATGTAGAAATTGATTTATTCAATGGTAGCTCAGTGTCAGTTTTTCTTTCCTGTTTTTCTTGTAAGCATCTTTGTATTTATTTGCATTTTTAAGTTTTTAATTTTTCTCTTTCAATAAAGTTAAGTATTCTATTATAACTACTTTTTGTTTCCCAATTATAGGCTTCTTTGCAATCATGGTGCGCCGTGTTATCATTAAGGGCACCTTAGGCTCTACAGTATGATAAACTTGGTTTGTCCAATTAATTTTGAGTCCCTGAAATGAGGATACCTTTTAGAAAAATGGTTGCAATTTCTAAATGTTTCACAGGAAATTTTTATTCAACCTTTTTAATTAAACTTGAAAATCTCCACTTCAATTGCAGCTCAATTGTTTCATTTTAAATCTAAAATGGTGACATGCATAGCTGAAATCATGAATATTTGGTCACTGTCCAAATATTTCTGGGCCTAACTGTACATGGCGCTGCAAACAACAAGAGTGATAAAAGTCTACAGTATTGGTGTAGCATGCATGTTAAAGTAGGGGATAAAACTAGATATGAGCGAATATGTTCGGAAAATGATTACCAAACATAAATGCGGCACAAATATGGCACATTTGGATTAGTGATCGGAAACATGAGCAAATTTTCTTAAAATCGTGAAAAATCTGTAACATTCAGTAAAAGTGCGGGAAAATATTTGGCTAGGATAGTGGTGGTGTATGATGAGTGGGAGGCACATGTTTGATGAGGGGAAGAGGTGGGGAGAGCTCAGAAGAGTGCAATGTTGGTAACATTTTTTTTTCTAACTTTATGTATGCACATTGGCGCTAGCTAATCAGGGCTCAGGAAACATCCACAATGTCCAGACACAATGGCTTGTGCCATTGGCTGCTGAATTCACATGTCCTTCTCTATATAAAGAGTGGACATATTGTTTTAGTGCCATTTTGACAGTGTAACAGAGCAGAGAGGCTGCTCCTGATGCTGGTCCTGGCTGCTGATAGATTTTAGCTAGTTAGCTAGGCGGTTGTTTCCAAGTTAGATAGCTTAGGCTGTGTGCATACACTGCAGATTCTGCTGCGTATTGATCCGCGTGGATTTTGCAAAATCCGCAGGTAAATCCGCATGTCAAAAGACCTGCGGTTTATCTGCGGATTAGCTTGCGGTTTTGCGGTGCGGTTTATCACCTCTACAATGGAGGCGATGGTAAACCGCAGCGAATTCCGCTGAAAGAATTGACATGTCAATTCTTTCTGCGGATTAGAAACCGCAGCAAATCTGTGCGGAAAAATCCGCAACATCTGCATTTCCCATAGGATATTATGGTACTGTACACCGCAGCCGAAACTGCTGCCGATCCGCAGGGCCAAAACCGCTGCGGAACCGCAGCAGAATATGCAGCATGTGCACACACCCTTAGATTGCTAGTGTGGCTGTGAAATTGACCTTCCAACAGATTTTTTTTTCTTGTGACATTGGTGAGGTCCACAAGCAAAGACAGCAGCGCACATTTCATAAAAGTGTGTTGTGTACAGCTTCAGTTGTGCTCCATGCATGGGTTGAACTTTCAAAATCAACTTTTCAGTTGGTAACATGATACGGCAAGTCATATGTCACCTTGTCATTTAGTGCGGCTGAACTTCATCTGTTTGCAGACTGCAGAGCTGTAAAAAAAACTATTTTTTCTGTTACAAACGTGATATGGCACACCATATCCCACCTTGTCATTTAGTGGTGGTAAAATTCATCTGTGTGCAGACCTCTTGCAGAGTAAAAAAACTATTTTTTTCTGTTGCTAACCTGATTCAGCAAGGCATATGTCACCTTGTCATTTAGTGCTGCTGAACTTCATCAGTGTGTAGAGCTGTTGCAATGTAAAAAAAAACCCCTATTTTTTAGTTACTAACATAATTCAGCATGCCATATCCCACCTTGTCATTTAGTGCCGCTGAACTTCATCTGTGTGCATAGCTGTTGCAGAGAAAAAAAAAAAATTCTGTTACAAATGTGATACAGCGTGCCATATCCCACCTTCCCATTTTGTGGTGGTGAAATTATTCTTTATGGAGAGCTTTTGCAGAGTTAAAAAAACTATTATTTCTGTGACAAAGGTGATACAGCAGGCTAGATCTGTGTTTGAAATTGTTTGAAGCAAATAATCTATTGTATACAGGCCTCATTCACAATAAAAAAAAATACTTTCTTCTGTTATCTACTATAGATGAGTGAATATTTCAATATTCGGTTCAGATTACGATTACAGATGTTGCAATATTCCCCAATTTATTTAATTATTTCTCAAACACATACACAACACCTTCAAACGGGCCCAAAAGCTGCCAAAATACATCAAATTAGGGGCAGACACAAGGGAAAGTGGCCTCAAATGACCCACAGTAGAAAGTAAGACGAGGTGGGTGAGGAATCGGTGTAGACCTGCTGTGCTGGGAGCCCTGATACCACATGCAACAGTTCAACCTGTATTGATCCTCATCCACACTCAGGTGGCTCAAATATCAGTTTTGTAGACTAATATTGTCAGAAAAATGTAATAGTAACATGGGTAGATGCGGTGGAGGCCTGCCGGTCTCGGAGGCCTACTGCTCCAGGCAATACACATGAAGGAGACCTAATCAGGAGTATACACATTTCCAAAAATTAGTGGCAGACACCAACAAAGTGGCATCAATTTCACCAGAGTGGAAACAGTATGATAGGGACTGACACTGTTACGCTGCAGCTATGCAGGTAGTTGCAAGCTCCACTAGATGGCAATAGAGTGTACAGGAGGACAGCGCGTCTGTAAGAGCAGACCTGCAGCGCTGCATTGAGGCTACCAACTGGTGAAAGCAGAGTAGTCAAACAAGCCGAGCCAAAACCTAGACCGTCACACAGTACAGAGGGAAAAAACAAACACAGAGTCAGCAGAGCATCAGTGGGTAAATACCATACCAGTCCAAAACAGAAGTACCAGAAGCAAGAGACAAAGTCAGGTCAGAGCCAAGGCTGATTCAAACACCGGGAAATCAAAGCACAAATGGAAACACTAAGACAGGATGAGCAGAGAGGAAGGAACAGACACGGGCAAAGTCAGCAGGACAAATCAGGGTACTACCAGAGTCAGATACTCACGCCGTAGGCAGAAAATATAACTGACATCACCTGCAGGATGAAGTGGGGAAAAATAGCCAACCTGAAATCAAAACGAGGCAAGGCAAAGTTAACCCCTGACATGACCAGACCGGGAAAAAGGGCAGACAGGACTCAAAACCTAGTCTGGATCATGACAGTACCCTCCTCTCAAGGGGGGCCACCGGACCCCCAGGTTTCCCAGGATAACGTGCATGAAACTCTCAAACCAGACGATCAGCATGGACGGATCATGCCGGAACCCAAGATCGATCCTCAGGACCATAACCCTTCCAATGGACCAAGCACTGAAGTGAACTGCGAACCCTCTGAGAATCCACAATCTGTTCAACTTCATACTCAGTTTGACCACTCACAGAAACAGGAGGCGCAGGGGGTGGAGACTCAGCAGAGGAAGGTACACATGGATTAACGGACTTTTTGAATACATTTTGGATCTGAAGTGACAGATGTTAGCGTAAACCGAAGGCAACTGGGTTGACAACCTCAAAGATCTGGTAAGGACCAATAAACTTAGGACTCAGCTTAACGGAAGAAACCATTAGACGTATGTTCCTGGTAGACAACCACACCTTGTTTTCCACCAGCAACTTAGGTCCCACAGATCATCATCACTTATCAGCAAAATGTTTTTGTTTGCCCTGAGCCACCCCAATGTTCTTCTGAACCTCCCTCCACACCTCCTCCAACTGTTGGACTGCTGAATCAGCCCCAGGACACCCCGAACCCCAGTTATGGGAGCTTTTAGCACAGGCACACGTATCACAAGCAGACACAAACATGGAGTTATCAGAAGACATGGAGGACGATCAGAACAGTCTAGCAATAGCTCTCTGGGTAGCTGAGACTCCTGGATGCCCACTGAGAGCAGAGTCATGAAACTTCCAGAGAACCCTCCACCGATACTGAACAGGAACGAAGTGCTTATTATCAGGCAATGATGGAGGAACAAGAGACTGAGCCTCACAAATCTCCTGCTCCAACTCTGAGGACCACCCCATGCTGAAGAATGGAGAAAGGAGGCTCAGGAGGTGATACCGGATCCAAACTGTGAGACAAGGCATTGGCCTTGATATTCTTTGAACCAGGCGGAAAAATGATAGAAAAATGAAAACATGAAAAAAAAGCGACCACCTCGCCTGTCTAGGCGTTAAGCTCTTAGCCAACTAAATGTAGGACAGGTTCTTGTGGTCCGTAATGACCGTAATCCGATGAACAGCCCCCTCCAAAAGGTGCCACCATTCTTCAAAAGCCAGTTTTATGGCTAATAACTCCCGATTCCCGACATCATAATTTCTCTCCGCAGGAGAAAATTTCTTGGAGAGAGAGGCACAAGGTTTAATATTAACATCTACAAAAGACCTGCTGAGTTCACAATGCCCAAAACAGTATTTACTCTAATGAGAAATCACACAAAACCATTGTTTTTGTGCAAAAATATACAATCAATTTTATTATATAAAATACATATCATCACAAATCCAATGAGTATATATAAGGTGGAAACAACGAACCACTCGACACAATGTGCACAAGATTTTAACCAGTAAATAACGTCTGGTACAGGGTATAAATGTAATATGTTTTTAATAATGATAAAGTGCCTGTGCATAAAATTGCTCATATCTCATAAAGAGATTAAAGTAAACATCCTCAAATATGGACGCAAAAGGGACAATGGTCCCTTACTATGCTTCTGGCACCTCTCAAATATCAAAGTTAAATAGACCCCTATATACCCTGTAATCTGCATCATACCCAGAAGGAATTCACAGAAAAAGTGCACAGGAACAGTGTATCTTACCCATGTGGACAGGTCGAGCGGTACTGGCAAAACCCCGACGCGTTTTGCCAACAGGGCTTCCTCGGGGGGCTGTGTGGCCGATGCTGTGGGCCAAGACCCTCTTATACTGGCATAAATCGGCATAATCCATATCCGGTGTGCGCGGTCACCCTGGTGTGACATGCGCAGTCAGCGCGATGTCACCACGTCATTTCCGGGAGTAAACACACGTCATAGTGCCCATGTTGCTATGGACGCATCGACGCACGCGGTCATCATGGCTGCGCATGCGTGGTCAGCTCAGAGTCTCCGCCGCGTCACTTCCGGCCATCCCGGAAGCCGATGCGTGTCATAGCGCCCATGTTGCCATGGACACACAGACGCGGACTGACTCCGTAAAGATGCCTTTCACGGCGCGGCAGGTGCGTGCACGGCCTTACATAGATCTAATAAATAAAAGAGTGTTTCCATATTCAACAATGTGTACCGCTTATGCCAGAACCGCCCACAATAATGGGCATGATGCATATCCAAGGATAGGATTTTATACAATATAATACCATACGACATCCTGGAACATAAATGCAGGTCACAACAAATAATAATAATAATAATAATAAAACAAAAATGCCCGTATTATTATATTACCCACAAAAAAGGGGGGGAGGAAAACATACAGAAAAAATATAGGGAAAAATTAATAAACACAAAAAAACAAGAAACGAGAAAAAAGAATTATAAATTATAATAAATTATACATATAAATATGCTGCGACTCCATATGCATGCATCTTTCATCGATTTAATCGCCAACGGTGTATACATCTTTTAACTCCAGGACAGTTAATATGGCAATTCCACATCCTCATAATCCAAATAATGCCAAAAGAAGGGTCTTCAGAAACCAGATTGAGGATGTTTACTTTATTCTCTTTATGAGACATGAGCAATTTTATGCACAGGCACTTTATCATTATTAAAAACCTAATACATTTATACCCTGTACCAGACGTTATTTACTGGTTAAAATCTTGCGCACATTGTGTCGAGTGGTTCGTTTTTTCCACCTTATATATACTCATTGGATTTGTGATGATATGTATTTTATTTAATAAAATTGATTGGTTTTGTGTGATTTCTCATTAGAGTAAATACTGTTTTGGGCATTGTGAACTCAGCAGGTCTTTTGTAGGTGCTATCATAATAGGGAGTTGCCTGACAATATTTCTTGCATCTATTGTGATGATCAGTTTTAGGTATGAAACTTGGTGCTAAACTAAGGTTTTATGTTAGTCAAAGTGGCGAGTCCCTGAGGCAACACTGCCCCCACCCCCTCCTCTGATGCATCCACCTCAACAATGAATGGTTCAGATGGTTCGGGCTCGACCAATACAGGAGCAGACATGAAACATTTCTTCAATGAAGAAAAGGCTGCAACTGCCAAGACCGACCAGTTTTTAAGATCAGCCCCCTTATGAGTGAGATCAGTGAGAGGCTTCACCACCTGAGAAAACCATTTAACAAATTTACGATAGTAATTGTCAAACCTCAAAAAACGCTGTAAACCTTTAAGGTGTTTGGGTTGCACCCAATCAGCAATGGCCTGTACCTTTCCAGGGTCCATGCGAAACCCCTTAGAAAACAGTATGACACCCAGAAACAAAAGTTCTTGGACAAAAAATACACACTTCTCAGGTTTAGCGAACAGCAAGTTTTCCCATAACCTCTGAAGAGCTGCACGCAGATGACCTATGTGAGATTAATTGTCAGATGAAAATACAAGGATGTAATCTAAATATGTTACCACAAAGTGCCCATTGAAGTCAGAAAAAACATTATTAATGAAATAATAGAGAGAGGATTCAAAAAGATATAAATAAACTGGAGCAGTGGGCAGCAACTAACAGAATGGTTTTTAACAGGGAAAAATGCAAAGTACTACATCTGGGCAATAAAAATGAAAAAAGCATATACAGAATGAGAGGAATAAGGATAAGCAACAGCACATGTGAAAAAGACTTGGGATAGATCACAGACTGAATATGAGTTAAAAGTGTGATGCAGCAGCAAAAAAGACAAATGCATTTCTAGGATGTATTAACAGAAGCATACAGTCTAGATCACATGAAGTCATTATTTCCCTCTACTCCTCTTTGGTCAGACCTCATCTGGAATACTGTGTCCAGTTTTGGGCACCACATTTTAAAAAAGACATCAACAAACTGGAGGGAGCAAGTTCAGAAAAGAGCGACCAGAATGGTGACCGGTCTGTAAATCTTGTCTTATGAGGAAAGGTTGCATGATTTGGGAATGTTTAGCTTGCAAAAGAGAAGACTGAGAGGAGACTTAATAGCTGTCTACAAATATCTCAAGGGCTGTCACATTGTAGAAGGATCATCTTTATTCTCATTTGCACAAGGAAAGAATAGAAGCAATGGGATGAAAGTGAATGGGAGGAGAAACAGATTAGATAATAGAAACACTTTTTGACAGCGTGATCTATGAGTGGAACAGACTGCCATGAGAGGTGATGAGTTCTCCTTCAATAGAAGTCATCAACCAGAGGCTAGACAGATATCTGTCTGGGATGATTTAGCGAATCCTGCTTTGAGCAGGGGGTTGGATCAGATGGCCCAGGAGGTCCCTTCCAACTCTACGATTCTATGATTCTATGATTCTAAATCCTGAAACACCACCGCTGGTGCATTAGTGAGACCAAAGGGAATTACCAAGTTTTCAAACAAACCCTCAGAGGTGAGAAATGCTATTTTCCACTCATCCCCCTCGCAAATACGGATAAGATTATACGTTCCCCAGAGGTCTAACTTAGAAAACCACTTAGCCCCAGACAATTGGTTGAAAAGATCAGAGATAAGCGGCAGAGGATAGATATTTCTCACCGTAATCTTATTAAGCTCCCGAAAATCAAGGTAAGGGCGTAAAACACCATCTTTTTTCTTAACAAAAAGAATCCAGCAAACACAGGAGAGACAGAGAGACAGAGAGATGGATGTGTGCTTTATGTAAACTTTCAGAGACATACTCTTTCATAACAGAACGTTCCAGGCCGGAAAGATTGTATAGACGTGTCTTGGGCAATTTAGCACCCGGAATGAGATTGATAGCACAATCATAGGATCGATGTGGTGGCAAAACCTCAGCCTCTTTTTCGGAGAACACGTCCTTAAAATCTTGCAGTTACTCCGGTATACCCTCTAGTTTAACGGATGACACCAGTACAGCAGAAAGACAACCTTTAGAACAATAGGACCTCATTTCACAATATCCTGAAATTCCCAGTCAATAACAGGATTATGTAATCATAACTAGGGGAAGCCTAACACCAGTCCCGCTGGAAGATTGTCCAGAACCTAACATGAGATGCGTTCCTGATGCAAAGAACCCACCTTGAGGAGAAACTCCTCAGAGACAAATTTAACAATATTCTTAACCATTTTTGTATTCGTGGCAGATCTGTATTCTCACATTAAAACTTTTTTCCTTTCTGGCCATCGGCGGTTAATGTCTGTTTTTTCCTTCGGTGGCCGTTGGTGTAATTACTTTGCTGCTGAGTTTGCTGATGCAGGTGGTGGCCACTCCCACCTTCCTTCAAAAGGTCACCTGATGCATCAGCTAATCATCAGTGTTAGAGTTCATTCTACAGTGACCATGCTGAGAGAAGGAGCTTGCTGGAAGCTGTTGTTGATCAGCTGAGTCCAGTGTATCTGGTGTTTCATTCCTGCTTTTGCAGTGCTTTGCAGCAGAGAGCTAAGTGTTGTTTTCCTTTACCTTGTCTGTCATACCTTCCCTTTGTGTTGCATTAGTGCAGCGGTGGTACCAGTGGCCTCACTTGCCAATTCCCTACTTAGGGATAGGTGCAGGGCAAGCGAGGGCTTAGGTATCCTGCTCGGCGACAGGTTGAAAAAACCTGTATAGGGATGTCAGGAAGATCAGGGCACATCCTTAGGAGAGTGCAGGAGGTGTCCATTTCCCCGTTCCCTATCGCAGGGTCCACCATTGTTAAAGCTTCCTCTGGTGTCCCCTGGTGTGTTTTTTGTTTTGCTGTTTGGTGACCGACCTTCTGTTGGGTATGAATTGGTGTTTCAAGCCTAACTCTTCCTATTTGACACTTGGACACCAAACATGAGTCAATGAAGTTCAAGGAGGACCCACAGTCCACGAAAGCCGAAGTGGGTGTGAAACAATTCCCATAACAAAGTTCCACCTCCAACAACATTTTTTGACATGAGGAAAAAGGTACCTGAGAGTCTGGTTGACCTCCTTGATGATCACCCAGACTTGACAGCTTGTCAGTCGGTGGGCAAGAGGTGCAGTCCTTTTTCCAATGTCCAGAATTTACACAGTAAAAACACAGTCTCTCCTCTCATTGGTGCCTCCTCTGCTCCTCTGTAAGGTTGGTGGCCTCAATCTCCAGAGGCTCAGAAGATGGTGCCACATCAAAATTAGTTGGAAGTAAAGGAACCTCTAGCTGCATAACACCTGTCTTCCGCAACCTCCGATCCATATGAATGGCCTGAGTCATAGCCTCCTCTAAGGAGCAGGCAGAAAATATAACTGACATCGCTTGCAGGATGCAGTGGGGAGAAATAGCCGACCTGAAACCAAAACAAGGCAAGGCAAAGTTATCCCCTGACATGATCAGACCGAGAAAAAAGGCAGACAGGACTCAAAACCTGGTCTGGATCATGAAAGACACATCTTCCACTACAGCCAACCCAGCAGATGGAGACCCAAACAGGAGTGTACACATTTCCAAAAATTAGTGGCAGCCACCCGAAAAGTGGCATCAATTTCATCTGAGTAGAAATAGTATAATGGGGAGTGACATGACTTACACTACAGTCAACTCAGCAGATGGAGACCAACTCAGGAGTCTTCAAATTTAAAATAATTAGAGGTAGACACCACCAAAGTGGCATCAATTTCACCAGAGTAGACATAGTATAATGGTGGGTGATATCTATTTTACTGCAGCCAACCCAGCAGATGGAGACCCAACTAGGACCATTCACATTTCCACAAATTAGTGTTAACATCTGCAGCAGCAGTAGCAGCAACAGCAGGCACAGAAGCCCTACTAAAAATATCATAGATTGCAATTACACGAGATCAATGCAGCACACTTAAAACTATATTGCCTAGTCTGTACAGTCTGTGATGGATAAACATTATATGTTTTTGACTGATCTCAGAGAACAAGCACACCACACCATTATCAATCCACCATAACATCTCCGCCTGTACCTCGTTCACGGTGCAACCTTCAGGACAAACCTATGTATTTCACAATTCCTCCACTGCTTCTGCCTCCTCCTCTACCTCCTCTATGGCCTCCACTTGTAACCTCAGCCTTAACACGTGTTCCCACAGTGCAGAGCGAATCCCCACCTGCTCTGTACTGCCCAGCCAGGGCTTACAGCAATAAGGCAGTGTTAAAGTGGATATGCTTTGGAGATCGTCATCACATAGCTGAAGAGTTGTGGACAGCTCTTCAGGTTGAGTTTGAGGAATGGCTGTCTCTGCTGAACGTGCATACAGGGAAGGCCAGATCTGATAACGGTGCAAACCTTGTGGCGGTCCTACGCCAAGGCAAGCTCACACACGTGCCTTACATGGCTCATGTCCTTAACCTAGTGGTACAGCAATTTCTCCGGCACAATACTGGCCTGGGTGAGTTGCTGCAGAAAAAAGGAAGCTGTGTGCTCACTTGGGTGGTGTCTGCCACTTTATTTTTGGAAATGTCTATACTCCTGGTTGGGTCTCCTTCATGTGTTTTGCCTGTAGCAGTAGGCCTCCGATACTGGCAGGCCTCCACTTCCTTTGAGGGAACTACCCTTGTTACTATCCTTGCATTTTTCTGAAAATAGTAGTCTACAAAACTGATATTTTTGCCTCCTAAAAGTGGCTGAGCATAAAAGCAGGTTGAGCTGTTGCATGTTGTATCAGGGCTCCCAGCACAGCAGGCCTACTCAGATCCCTTACCCACCTCATCTTAATTTTAAGTTCAAGCCAAAGCTGTAAATGCTGGCCCAGACCCTGATACCTCATGCATGACTGATTGCTGCCATGCCATTCAAAAATTTGCACTGTGGGTCAATTGAGGTCACTTTCATGTTGTCTGCCCCTAATTTCATGTGTTTTGGCAGCTTTTGGGCCCATCTGAAGGTGTTGTGTATGCGTTTGTTTTTGCCTCCCATTGACTCCATTGACATTCGGATATATTCGACAAATATTCAACAAATAAATCGGTGAAAATTGCAAAACTGTCAATCTGAATCCGAACTGAACATTGACATACTAACTCATCTCTGGTTAAAACGTAGATTTCAATGATGTGTCACATGTCCAGCTGTGTGCTGTTGTTTACTTATTTTGAAGGTTTTATCACCTGGTGCCTGGTGATTATCATTGTCTGGACTATATCAGCTGCAACTTCACATGTATGCTAATCTGACTCCATCCCCCTTTGTGATAAGCAGCTCTCCATCTATAGACATTGTACATTGAAAGCCTGGTGTGCGCGAGGTCAGCTATCTCAGATCTGCTGCAGTGCTAACCCGCTGAACCCAGTAAGCTAAGTGATACATCGTTGGATTCAGGTCTCTTTTTCTACATTATGCAGCTCACAGACGAAGTACCAAAAACCTACTGACAGATACCCTTTTAGAAAAATGCTTCCTCCTTTTATTATGGATACAGCAGGGTTTCCAGTGCTCTCCTTTTTTATTGACAATGTATTTGACTTTGTATTGATAATGTAAGGAATTTCTTCAGAAAATTTGGTATTATATTAGTTCTTATGAACCAGCTTGGTAGACATCTATACTTTTCTACAAGACCGTCACATTGTTTAAAAGACTACCTCTAAATAATGGCTGAAAAATTAGTCATGCCTATACACACCCATTATATGTACTCAACCATTATGATGAGCATAGAACAGGAGAAGCGAGACAATCTTATTATGTTTACCATATTATCAATGGAGTATATTAT
This sequence comes from Dendrobates tinctorius, assembly GCF_039654945.1. Lineage (NCBI taxonomy): Eukaryota > Metazoa > Chordata > Amphibia > Anura > Dendrobatidae > Dendrobates > Dendrobates tinctorius. The sequence continues at coordinate 15,942,496 of NW_027361671.1, read as the reverse complement.
ACAATTGAAATTGGGTAATCTGGAAATTAGTTCCAGCTTTCTATTCTTGCTGGCTGGAAAGAACTAGATAAGGAAACAGCACTAGGCAGTTTCCATGTACCCCATTAATTTTTATGGAAATTAACAACACATGAGTGTACATATCTACCCTTACACCAAAGGGAACTCTGATCCTTCTACAACCAATCGGTTATACTATTTAAATAGAATTGGGTGAAAAATAAATAGTAATGACATTAAAGTGTATTGTGGAAACAGGTACCTACCATGTGTTCAAACAGATTATTAATAAAAAATATGGGTAAAAATCAAGATAAGATATAATATCAAATCTAATAATGCAGCAATTACAAATATTTAAATAAAGCTTAAACTTCTTCTAAAAGACAAAGATAAAACATTCTAGTTTTATAATTTTATTGTGAACACATTTTAAATAAGTTTATTATTACATCAGCCCATGGAATGCTAGAGACTTTTTAAAGCATAACAATATCCATGGCCCCTTCCTAGGCTATTAATATCAGGACCCAGATGTCTGTCTAGCCTTTGCTGATTATTAAATATAGGGGGACCATATGTAATTTTTGGGGGTCCTCCATTTTAATAACCAGGAAAAGCTAAGTATACACCTGTGAGGTGATATCAATCGCCTGCGAACATTTATGAATATTGTCTCCTTTCACAGAATATTGCCTCATTTACAGTACACTGCGAGACACCGCCCCTTATAAATGCTTCTCCATTAGTATCCACTGGGCTTGATGTCACTTGACAATACAAAAGTGACATCAACCCTCCAACTTGCCACTGCACCAGGTCAAGTGAGTTTAAGTACCATATTTGGTGCATCTTATGGATGGGGTGGCTGAGAACTAATGTTTTTAGTCTGGAAGGGGCCAATATCCATGTCCCCCTCCTAGGCTATTAATATCAGCACACAGATGTCTGCCTAGCCTTTGCTGGTTATTAAATATAGGGGGCCCTATGTCATTTTTGGGTGGGTCGCCCATTTTAACAACCAGGAAAGCCTAAGTATACACCTTTGAGCGGATATCAAGCACATGGGAACCTTTGTCAATATTGTCTCATTCACAGAATATTAACATCAGCCCCAGCTGTGGGCTTTCCTTTTGCTGATTAAGAAAATGACAGGTGACCCGCACGTGTTTTTTTTAAATTACTTTTTTTAATTATCCACAATAACAGTAAGGTCACTTACGTTTATAGCAGCATTTTTCTTGCTTTGCAAGTGCCAGGGCCGGACTGATGAACGACCGTGAGTCTGGCACTCGGCACTCCAGCATTCAACAGTATGGCACTGTAGCTACCGTGAGACTCAGTGGCTTGAACTCTGGTAACTTTTTGGCCCACACTTGAAGGCTGTAAACTAATTTAAACTTGGGTGTGTATTTTACTCTACTAGTAAATACATTTTAAAAAAATAAACAAAAAAATGGAGTGGGGTCCCCTGTAATTTTCATATGGCAATACTAAATATGTGTATTTTTTCTCATAAAAATATGTATTTATTAGTACAAAATATTTTTTTGTTTTTTTATTATTTTGTGATCTTTTTTTAATTTTTTTTCTTTTTTTTTACATTGTGTTACTATGGGACTTTGACTTTCATAGCGCTAAGTAGCATTGCTATGCTTTATAATCTGCTAGTGCTGCAGACACAAGTTTGTTAGACCATGTACTGAGGATGATCTAGCTAACCTGCTAGAGCCTGTTGACCCGGATGATGTCGTGATCACCATGGCATTGATCGACCCCTCGCGATAATGTCGAGGGGGCGATGATCGGAGAGCAGAGGGAGACCCCTGCCTCTGTCTGGGGTTAAAGTGCCAGGAGCATTGTGGACAGTGAGTTCTGGGTGTCAGCTGTGATGTCAGCTGAACACCTGGCTGAAAATGGATTCACAAGGTCAGAAAGTGCTTACCAACCTGGACATATGGAAACATTCAAGGTCGTGAAGCGGTTAACATACTAATTACAATTTTTATTTTATATTAGTATTCATTGTGTTACTTAATGTTGAAAAAAGTAAGTTTACTGATATCCCCCTATTTATAATATGAGCCTTACACAGCCCCCCATAAATAGTGTGAGCCCTCATATAGCACGCAATATACAGTATGAGTCCTCAAAAGCGATCTATATACAGTGTGAGTCCCACATTGCCTCCTATATACAGTTTGAGCCCTTATATAGCCCCAATATACATTATGAGCCCCACATAACTCCTATTATTATTCAACTTTTGCTTATATAGCACTATCTTATTCTGCAAACCTTTACATACATTATCATCACTGTCCCCAATGGGACTCACAATCTAATTTCCCTATGAGTATGTCTTTGGGGTGTGGGAGGAAACTGGAGAACATGTCTGAAACCCACGCAAACATGGGGAGAACATACCAACTTCTTTGATGTTGCTGTCTTTACATATAGTATGAGTCCTACATAGCCCCTATATATTATGAGACACCACATTGTCTCCTATTTACAGGCATACATCCTATGCACATCTAATATATAAAGCTCAATGTGTGTATGTATGTATGTATGTATGTATGAATGTCCTGGATTGGCATCCGCACCGTCGCAGCTACAGCCATAAAATTTGGCACAGTCACACGTTTGGACCCCGAGAGCATCATAGGCTATGTTGTGAGGCAAAATTTTAACCCCGCGCATTCCAATTCACCAAACAATTTTACCCCTATCTACATAATGGGGAAAAAGTGTATGTATGTATTGGCATCTGCACCGTCGCAGCTACAGCCACAAAATTTTGCACAGTCAAACGTCTAGACCCCAAGAGCATCATAGGCTATGTTGTGAGGCAAAATTTTAACCCCGCGCGTTCCAAGTCACCAAAAAATGTTGCCCCTATCTACATAATGGGGAAAAAGTGAAAGGAAAAGTGTTGGAGGCAAATTGACAGCCGCCAGATGTGAACAAGGGGGACTTAAAGAATGAGAGCGATGGCGCCAAAGAGTATATACCATACAGTTGCTAAGGTGGGGCCCTGACATGAGATACTCACCACACACGGGGATATGAACACACACACAAAATGCGCCATACAGTACCACGTGTTTCAACACATATACCACCCTTAGCACACATTTCACCACACATACACCAACCTCGCCACATAAAAGTCGAAACACAAAATTCGCCACTCAAAACTCACCACGCTGTCCCAGAGCTGTTTAAAAGATGAAAAATGAGATGTGATTGGTTGCTATCAGCAGCAGTTTTATTTGTAGACAGTTGTGGTAACTGAGGCCTATTATTCTTATCATTTCTATGGTGTTATCGTCCTTCTGTAAAGCTGAAAATAACACAATTTATTACCATGCCATCACAGACCACCCTCCGACACAGACTGTAGGGGGAGCCCAGTATCACACAGGATAGGATTAGATACACAGCTCAGCACACAGTATCACACAGAATAGCATTAGATACACGGCTCAGCAAACGGTATCACACAGGATAGGATTAGATACACTGCTCAGCAGTCTGTATCACACAGGATAGGATTAGATATACAGCTCAGCAGTCAGTATCACACAGGAGAGGATTAGATACACAGCTCAGCAGTCAGTATCACACAGGATAGGATTAGATGCACGATTTTTATGTGCAATATAATCATTGTAATTTGTTATAACTAACCACAGTTGGTTACTATGCCCAGGCAACGCCGGGCTCTTCAGCTAGTTTATATATATTTTTATATAGTGACAACATATTCCGCAGCGCTTTACAGTTTGCACACATTATCATCGCTGTCCCCAATGGGGCTCACAATCTACATTCCCTATCAGTATGTCTTTAGAGTCTGGAAGGAAATGCAAACACAGGAAGACTATACAAACTCATTGTGCAAAATTAGAAGATCATCAAAAAGTTAATGTATTTCAGCTCTTCAATACAAAAAGTGAAACTCATATTATATAGTGTCACTGCAAACAGAGTGATCTATTTCTAGCGTTTATTTCTCTTAATGTTGATGATTATGGCTTATGGGTCGCCCTCGCACACCCAGGGCAACAGGGTAATCGGTACCGGGCCGGTGTCAAGGTGGGAATGTGTCACAGCAGAGGTGACCCAGTCCGTGGCCCTGGGTGCCCAATATCAATGGCGGTGATGTTAATGGTGTTAAAGTTTATTAGAATAGTTCGTGACACCACCCGTGGTGTTTGGCAAGTAAGATGTTGAGCCAACGCTGCATGCAGATCCGCTGGGACTGATGGTGTGGTGCAGCAAAGATGGTGTAGCTCCCCACAGTTGGAGCTGTAGTCCCAGGGCAGTGTAGGTGCAATGGATGAGGAGAGGCGCAGAATGGTATGGAGGCTGGTACCCAGGTGTAGTGGTGCGGGAATAACTGGAGGACACCCGAGTATGCGGTTCCAAAGCTTTACTCACTGCTTGCAGTTCACTCCACTGCCTGCCTCCGCACCGTGTTCTCCAGGTCAGGGCTCCAGCCAACCTCCAGGCAGGATAGGATTCTCCCTTCCACACTCCGCCAACATGTACCTTACTGAACGACTCCTCCAATGCGCCTTTAGGTGCGAAGCACTCCAGTACTTAGTTACCCTGGAATGCCTCTCTCTAGGTGTTCCTAGTCTTTACTTGTATGACAGACAGCTGTAGCCTGCTTCGGGGACTCTTCACTACGTCCCGGCTCTCTATTCAGTTGCTGTTGTGACCCAAGTCTATGATGGGAGCAAGGCGTTAGCGGCTCACTACGCCTCCGGTGTGTGTTGCCGGACATAAAGATCCAATCAACCTTAGGAACCGGGCCCCGGCCTTTGCTCTCTCTAGACTGGAAGGGTTCTCTATCCTTCTTCAACCAGCTTCCCACCATCCTTCTATTCTCCTTCGTTCCGATCTATTCTATCTCTCTTATGGAAGGTTAGGTTATCGATCTTATCAGTCTCTTTCTCTGGTCTTTCTCGTGCCAGCAGCCCAGATCACTGGGACCTGCTGCAGCACGTCCTTCAGACACCCATCTTCTCTCTTCTCTCTCCAACTAACCAACCAACTACCCCCCTAACTCTCACTCTTCCCACTCTTTTATATCATCTCACTCCACCCGCCTCCCAGCACATCTCGTGTTACGAAGCAGGGTTCCACGAGGGGCGCTCTGCTAACCCCCAGCCTGAAGCTGTTAGGTGGCCCCACTGAACTATCCTGTGTGTGGAATGCAGGTGTGGAGCGTGGTCAGGAGTTCCCACCTTACCTGGATGGTGGGGCACTACACCTTAGGAGAAGGTGCAGTACCTCTGTGGCGACTGAAGCCTCAGGGGCGCCTCAATTACAGCCAATGAAAACCAAAAGTCATTATCTCAGTAAATTAGAATCTAAATATATAATTGCCTTAAATTGTCTGTCATCCACTTCTGTCTGGATGTCCCCAAATCCCACAATCCACTGCGCCGCACCGGAAGTACGCTGACCGCCATTTTGGAACACCCAAGTGATGCCGCTCGGATCCAGGACGCCGCTGCGATCCCGACCGCCGCTGGGATCCCAGCGGCCGCTCAGATCCAGGCCTCCACTGCGATCCCAACCGCCGCTAGGATCCCAGCTGCCACTTAGATCCAGGCTGCCGCTGCAGGGGGGATATAACGAGAGGGGTGTAATGAAGGGGGTATAATAAGAGGGTGCAATGAGGGGGTGTAATGAGAGTGTGTAATGAGGGGGGAGTAATGAGAAGGATGCCATCGTCGGACCCCCACCAGGACCCACCACCTGACTACACGCGCCGGATCCTGCCACTGCCTGCCCACCTACCTCCGTGCAGTCACAGCTGGCAGGAAAGACCGCGGCTCGAGGCCTGTGCTGGAGATTGGGTGCGGCCACCCTCTGGTGGCGCCGATCACCATCTCCAGCACAGGCCGCAAAACACTGTCTTTCCTGGCGGTTGTGACTGCATGGAAGTGGGTGGGCTGCCACGCCCAGTGCCACAAAGCTGCCCCCATCTCCATTGGAGACTGGAAGCTGCCATATCCTGATCAGCTCTGCTACATACAGGTGGTGATCAGATCACCTGTACTGTAGCAGAATTACTTCCTTGCTATAAGCGCCAACCATCGGGCGCAGCACACAGCAAGCTGGCAGTGACAAACATAGAAGTCTCTGTCACGTGATCGCAGGTCACCGACGGGCTAATTTCCTGCATGATTGCCAGAATTGCATGTTAAATGCTGCTGTCAGAGTTTGACAGCGGCATTTAATGGTAATAGATCGTGATTCCACCCGCGGCTGTTCCAGGCACATGTCAGCTGTTCAAAACAGCTGACATGTGCAGGTAAAGATGTGGGCTCAGTGCCGGAGCCCACATCAAAGGGGAAGGCGCAAAATTCACAGTACTAGTACGCCACATGTAACAATTGGGTTAAAATCCAAAATATTGGCCTACTGAAATGTATGTCCAGTAAATGCACTCAATACTTGGTTGGGGCTCCTTTTGCATCAATGTGGCATGGAGGCGATCAGCCTGAGGCACTGCTGAGGTGCTATGGAAGACCAGGTTGCTCTGATAGCAGCCTTCAGCTCATCTGCTTTGTTGAATCTGGTGTCTCTCATCTTCCTCTTGACAATACCCCATAGACAGGGTCGGACTGGGGTGCTTAGGGCCACCCAGTGGAATTGACTCTAGGGGCACACCCTATGACTATCATAAATGGTTTTATTATTTGTTCATTTTTTGGCCTCTCTCACTAAAACTTGAGCCTTTTATCAAACTATACAGTGTGCAAAAGAGAACTGTAATGTGCACTGCACTACATCAAAGTGTTTTTTGTAAGGCCAGTTTCACATTTGCATTAAAAGCTGCAGCGTCGGCCTGCGCACGGCCGCCGCCAAGCCCTGCCCCCTGCCGCGCCTCCGCCGGTATGTCCGCCTCCGGGCACATGACACTTCATGCGTCCCCTATCTTTATCACTGAGGACGCAGGCCGTGCGCAGTATGCCTTTTGACGTTGCCTGTGTCCTTTTGACGGTGCGCCGACCAGCGCCAAACGCAACCTGTTGCAATTTGGTTGCGCTCGGCGCACCGTCAAAAGGACGCAGATGCCGCCAAACGCATACTGCGCACGGCCTGCGTCCTCAGTGATAAAGATAGGGGACACATGACGAATGCAGCGTCATGCGCCCGTAGGCGGAGCTACTAGCAGAGGCGCGGCAGGCGGCGGGGCTTAGCGGCTGCCGTGCGCAGGCCGACACTGCGGCCTTTAACGCAAATGTGAAACTGGCCTTAAGCAACTTATTTATTGTATGTGATAACGGAATCTGTTATTTACAATCAGTAGTTTTCTCCTTCCACCATGACAGCACCACGAAGAGAGGGGATTTCTCAGACAGGGAACCTAAAGATAAAAGGGCGGTACCTCTCCTTTGCATCAGTTGGTTTCCTGTGCCTGACGGGGAATTTTCATTTCTGCTGTGCCTGGGAAGATTCCGGATAAAGATATTCCAGGGCTGGCCAGTCCAGTTCAGGCAACGGGGAGGCCTCTGCCATGGCTGGTGCGGTGCCAGAGGCCACCACTGCTGGGACTGAGGGGTCTTGCATGGTGAGCGGGGGGAGTGCAGCCACCTCTACAGAGGTGCATGCGCGGCTTCTGGGTTTTCCGGCCGTCGTACACGTGGACTCAGCCGAAGGCGCCCCCTGATGACGCAGGCTGCGAGAGGAGGTGCTTCCGGGGCAGACCAGAAGTGGACCAGAGACACTGGGCAGTAAATTCAAATGGGGGAACGTGTAGACACTCCCTGCTGTGTCCAGTTGCTGAATGTGAAACAACTCGCCGTATCCCACGTTGTCATTTTGTAGTGATGATATGAAGCTGTCTGCAGACTTCAAGCACATTAAAATATTTATTTTTTTTCTGTTGATTTTGTGATACAGCCGGCAATATCCAACCTATACATTTAGTGGCATTGAAATTGCTCTGCATGCGGAGATGTTGCACATTAAAATTAAAGTTTTTCATTTTTTTTTTACAAACATGATACAGCAGCCGAGATCTGAGTTTGAAATTGTTTTGAGCCTATCTTCTAGATTATGTGCATCTTTGGCATCCAATTTCTCACGGGCATCTTTTATACCCAGCTTGAGACACGCATCTGTTATACCTATCTTCTGACAAGCCTTAAACACTCTCTGGCAATTGGTGTTGGGTAGATGAGTAATAGTTGTAGGCTGGATTCTGGATCTCGTACTTCCCACAGCCGCCCTGTTTTTCATCCGGTTGTACGTTCCCAGTCCCACAAAAAAAAATTCTTAAATTCTTCTGTTACTAACGTCATACAGTAGAGGACATGTCACTTTTAAATTGTTTGGAGCATCTTGGCAACGTTATACAGGCCTTATCGACAAAAAAAGTCTGATCTTTACTTCATACAGTAAGGGACCTGACTATAACCTAGTTTGTAGCATCTAGTGTGTTACAGAGGCCTGCTCCATAGGCCACAACATTTTTTTCTGTTCCTAGTGTCATACAGTAGGGCACGTGACTTTAAAATAGTTTGTAGCATCTAGTTTGCTATAGAGGTCCGATCCAGAGGTCACCAAAAAATTCTTGTGTTCCTAACTTAATACAGTAGGGGACATCTGATTTTCAAATTGTTTGTAGCATATCTTCTTTGTCATACAGGCCTCATCCACACTCAATCAATTCATTCTTCTGTGACTAACACGATACAGCACGTCATATTTCTTCTTGGAATTTACTGACACTGAAATTCAGCTGCAGAGGTGGTGCAGAGTTTAAAATCTAAATTTTGGTTGCTAATACTTTGCTCCTGCCACACTATCTGAGAAACATGACTTGGAAAAAGTAAGACAGTGGTGGAAGGGGAATTAGGCTTGGTGTTCAACGTAGATAAAAGGAACAAAAAGGCAGTCATATGGAACAAAAGTAATTATCAAAAAATCTTTATTAACAAGAAATCAGGATAAGGCATACAAAGGGTAAAATGTTCAAATCCAAATGGCACCCTTAACAGAGCTGGTAAAAACCACCATGTGTATGGGACAAATTAACAATATATCACAGTAAGATTATAGGATTATCCCACAAGATATCCCCAAAATGCTGAAGACCCAATAGATCCAAATTGCACATATTGTCACAATAGAATAAATAGCTGAAAAGTCACACTAAATATAGAAAAATAAGTACCTATGCAGAGTACGATAGTAAATTTGCAGGATCACAGGTGGCATGCCGGCCCACCCTGATGCGCGTTTCGGAGAGTAGCTCCTTCCTCAGGGGGCATTTTTAGTGACAGGAAACTCATCTATAAATAGTTTCACTGCCGGGTGTAAAGTAAAGCGCCGTAACTAGCGTAGTATCAGATGGCTTCCTAACATGGCCACCGACACCGTAAAAACACGGGGCCCCACATGACCAGACATCGGACTCACAGTGGAAGCCAGAGCCAATAGTAACGCAAGAATCTAAGCAGCGCATGCGCAGTGGAGAGAGAGTAATCAAGGCAGCCATCTTGGATATAAGCAAGTATAGAAAAGTTCAAATATAAAAATGGCAAATAAAAATTATATAAGGGCATGCAAAGATTAGACTGAACGTTAGAAAACCATAAGATATTACCCCAAACACCCATATTAATATTAGGGTAAGCAACACATATATAATACATAGAGTTGAAGTATAACAATACAATATATAGGTGTAGAGGTATATGGCTATAGGAACACACTCATACACATATATCTCAAGAATAAATCTCAAAATAAAATACATATGAGGACATTTATATAACATTATTATAATCGTTAAAAACTACAGAGTACACTAGTACCCACAATAGTATGGAGTTGCCACATCTTCACAACAACATGCAGTTAGAACACAAAATTTAAATATCTGTGGGAACAAAGCCCTATCAAAAATATCCACATCAGGTCACCGCACCATCAAAACCACGCTTGCAGAAGCATCCGCATACATCGGCACGGCCTGCGTACCCAATGCTAAAGATAGGTACACATGCCGCATGCCGACAGAGGCGGTGCTGACCGGAGGAGGTGTGGTTGTGGGTAGAGCTTCACGGAGGAAGTCCGCATCCCTCCGCAGCTCCTCCATACGCTAGTGTGAAACTAGTTATTAGGCTAGGGTCACACAAACATTTTTCTCTCATCTGAGAAGATTGGTCTGATTATACTGATCACACTCTGATCAGACTCTGTGATCAGAGTGTGATTTGATTTTCTTGGAAAAGGAGAATAAAACAAAATGTCTACATCTTCTTCATTCAGTATGACCGATTTTTTTCCATGGAAACATACACATGAATGGCCAAGTGTGATCCAATAATAGGATGCAACTCTTGATTGCTGCGGCTCCATAAGAAAATTAAAAAAGATATTAAGATTTTTTGGTGGACGGAGAGCACTCGTCCAATTTTTATGATCATGTGCATGAGCCCTAAGAGTATATCAAGACAAAGGGTCTGCGGTTGGTATGAAAAATATATATATTTTTTCTTCTGCTGTAGTAAACACACATTAATATGGGGGAAAAAAAGCTTTTTTAAAGAAAAAAGTAAAAAATAAACAAGGACTTTCTAACACAGATTTCATCAAATATTATGCAACCAAAACCCTGTTGTTTTAGACAACTTGTTTTGACTTCCTCATTATAGGACCACCCTGTGTGCAAGCATGTCGTTATAGAGCACATACATCCTATCATGTAAAAAAACTGGAAGAGTACAGTTCTTCAGCTTGAAAATTGCTGCAGCAAATAATTGAAGGGTTCCTTGTCAAGTGAGGAACTTTATGTTTATTTTTTTTCATCAAGAGTATGTATTCAAAGGGGGATATTTATGAAGTGCAAAGTAAAAACTGTATGCGCTGTAGCATTTGCTTTTTTTTTTTACATTTTTACCTATTTGAAAATAGAAGAACATTAGTGGAAGGGTTTAAAAAAACCTCATATTTTGATAACCTAACTACGGTAACTAAAACTATATATAAAAAAATACTAAATGAATATATTGTCATAATTAGTAACAATTTAAAGTTTCATTTTCCTAAAATATGTAATTGTTTGCTCAGCATTGCTAATTTTTGTTTTTTTTTTCATAAAACTGGCAATTTGTAACTGCAATTTTTTTTCCACTTCTCCCGTTTTGTGCTATCTTTTCATTTTTATTCTAGCATGGGAAATCTATAAGTGATGAGACGCGTTTATCCCTCAATGCCTTCAAAATGACTGAACATTAGAATGACATGAGAAATTATAATATTAATCAAGGTACAATGCTAATCGTTAATGTTGTTAACACGTTCATGGATGCATTCCTGATAACGTCTCAGCCGCCTGGATTTTGAAGTGTGATTATGTAAATTTCTCGCTGATAAATAAATTACTATAATTGTAGCTGAAATGCAACACACATTTTAAAACCTCCCGAATCTAAATAATATATCATATATTATTACATTATTTAATGGGCTTTATAGAAAATAACTGTAAGGCAAAGCGGGTATTTATTTTTAAATAAGCCATTTCTGCTGGTAATATACAAAAGGTAAGCTCGGAGATTTGCTTTTGTCTGCTTTGGTCTCTGTCATTGTTGATACTCTTCCAACTCTACCGTAATTAATTTCTCAATGATTAACCATATTAATTTATATATTCCTGCCATTCATTTATACAGGAAAATCCTCAATCAAACATTCATTACATTTTCTTAGATTCTTAAAAAAATACAAAAGAAAATAAACATATATATATATATATACATATATATATCTATATCAGGCTACTAATTAAAATGTGAATTTCATTCCTAATTTATTTTTTTTAACAAAAGATCACAAAATTAGACATTATTACACAATTATAGTACCTGAAATATTTACTTGGGTGAGATTTTATTGTTGTCACTATTGACCGCATGAACTGGCGGACTCTATTTACTGCATTATCATTAAGCCATTTTATGCAAATGTAGACATAAAAGCCAATCTAGTATGCATCACCGATAACTGAGCATCTTTAGAAAGACGAGGGGAATAATGTCTCATTACACAACCTGGCGTTCGCATCTAGACGGTTAAAATATTTTTTCGCGATGCCTCTATGGTTGTGCGAGCGGCGCTGCTCTCCTCATGTTGCCACCATTTTATGACAAAGGGGAAATCATTCAACTTAAAATGTCTGCTTGAGCACATCGCTGGATTTGTCCGTCATTAAACAATGAATGAACAGGAGTATGAATGCCAAGTATTTAATTAGCACCCTTTCCAGTCGTGCATGGAAAATAGCGCATTTACATACATCATGTCTGGCGATTATTCCTATAAAAGCTACAACTCATTTTTAATATAATGAGCGCAGTGTTAAGCCGCCGCAGAAGCGAAAATCAGCTGGCGATCGCTGTATATGTGTGCAGTCACTTAGCAGTTCACAGCAAAAATGTGTTATTCAGATTTGTGATCCTCCAGCACTGACTAAACAAACTGATTATTAATTCTTTCAGATGCCAAGCGACTGCGCTTCTCTTTTTAGGCTCGTCTATGTAATTAAAAACTGGGAACACAGAATGCCTAGAAGTAGATGCACAATTAATGGCAATTTGTGACTAAGCAGCTGTGCTTGAAATATCCAATTGTTACAAACATAGCATTCTTTATATAGAAGGAAAGACTGCGGCTATATTTAGCTGTACAAGCCAGAGACAAAGAATGTATTCAGAGAAGCATTGTTCAGCTTTTCCTTCCAATATGACCATGAATTAACATAAAACAGACATGATTCTTTCTTGAATAAATATTTAGCGCAAAAATTCTAATGTGCTTTGCCTACATTCAGCATCCACCACACCTTTTCTTAAAGTGCTGCCTGCCATTGTCGCTCTGTTCTGGATATCCACCATTTTTTTGATCATGATCAACAGAGTAGCTACCTTTCCTGACCTGCATCTCTGCTTTGTTAATAGCATTCAGACATTATGACATTATATGACAGGTATATGAACATAGGATCCTGTCTGGTGATTACTGACCATATATGGTTGTCACGATCCATTTTTGGATCTTTGTCAGTTTGGGCTTCTCTGATTTAAACATTTTTCCTTTCTGGCCATCGGGAGTTAATGTCAGTTTTTTCCCCGATGGCCGCTGGTGTTACTACAACTTTAGTGAGTTTGCTTGTGGGTTTTTCCCCCCGGTGGCTGCTGGTGTTACTGCATTGTGATTAATTATCTATGCAGGTCGGTGCCACTCCCACATCCCTTTATAAGGCCACCTCGTGCTGCAGTTCACTGTTGGTGATACACTTACTCTTGGGAGACCAACCAAGCTGGAGTTCAGGAGCTGACAGAGTTCTGTGGTGCTTCAGTTGTTTGCTGTTGTCAAGTGGCTAACTCTGCTGTCCAGGAGCATTGCAGCAGAGCAAGCTAAGTGTTGTTTTGTTTTACCCTGTCTGTTGAATCTTTCCTTTGGGTTTTTGGTGCAGTACACTTTTCCCTGTCTCCCCTCCTGGGGAGGGGGTTGGGGGATTTAGCTCAGGGCTAAACAGGAGACAGGGACAGGTCGGGGACTTGGGCCTCACTACCATTAAGTGTACCTCCAAGTTAAGGTCCCCCCTTAGCCTTAGGGGCAGTTCAGGGGCCCTTCTTTCACATCACCTGTTTTCCCCTTACTGTACCCCGTGACACTCCCCGTGACATTGGTAGATCATTGTGGGCACACTCTGTGGCCTGTGCAGAGGTCATTGAGCAGAGAGGGGAAGAAGGAGCTGAGCTTTGACATCTCATATTGTGAATGGTGGATCCTGTGTTGTTGTATATACACTGTATGCACAATTATTAGGCACATGAGTATTTTGATCATATCATAATTTTTACACAGATTTTCTAACGCGAAGCTGTATAAACTTGAATGCTTATTAGATGAAGCAGATCAGGTGATGTGTATTTGTGTAATGAGGAAAGTGCGACCTAAGTATATCGACACCCTTTATCAAGCTAAGAAGAATTATTTGGCAGCTTGTTTTGCTCAGAAAAATGGGCCAAAAAAAGATTTAAATGACTCAGAAAAGTCAAAAATTAAAAAAATTCTTGCAGAAGGGTGCAGCACTCTTTGAATTGCTAAGATATTGGGGCAAGATAACAGAGTTGCAAAAAACATGTTGAGAAAAAATGTTATGGCACATTAGCTGTTATAAATTTGAGAAAAAACAAACTCATATTATTCTCCAGTGAGGTCATATTGCAGAACCTCCCTGGAGCGTCAGAAGTACAAGGTGTTCAGTGCTCAGAAACACGGCCAAGGTAATGAGGGCTGAAACTCGACTGCCACTGAATGAGACATGGAAGTTGAAATGTCAAAACTGGACCAAGTTAAATATCTGAAGACAGTTTTTTTTAAAGGTTTTATGGACTCAGAGACTACCAAGGTGGAAGTTGGTACTGCTATGGGATGATATTATTAAAGAAAAGCTAGTTGGACTTTTTCAGGTTGAAGATTAACTCAAAATCAACTTCCAAACCTTCTTTTAGTTTTTAGGGGACACTTTCTTCAAGCAGTGGTGCAGGAAAAAATCTGCATCTATCAAGAAAGCCATGATTTTTATGCAGGACATTGCTTTATCGCATGCATAGAAGTACTACACTACTTGGCTACCAGTAAAGGCCTTAAAGATGAAAGAATAATGACATGGCCCCTTTCTCACTTGACCTCAATCCTATTGAGAATTTATGAGCCCTTCTTAAACAGGAGATTTATCATGAAGGAAAGCAGTACACCTGTCTGAACAGTGGGAGGCTGTGGTTAGTGCTCCACAAAAATTTGTTCATCAATCAGTTAAGAAACTAACAGACTCTATAGATGGAGCGTATCTCTGATATTGAAAAGAAGGGCTGCTATATTGGTCAGTGAAATTTTTTGAAATGTCAGAAATGTATTTTTGTACATTTATTGTTGCTTTGTTATTATTCTGACTTTTAGGCTACGTTCACATGTAGAGGAACTCTCGCGGAAATTACAGCGAGAATTCTGGATTCCATTCCGTGGGAAAATCACATTTTAAATTCCCGCGATTTTCCCTTGAAAAAACTAGCATTTTGCAAGCGTAATTAGCTTGCAGAATGCTAGCGTTTTCCAAGCGATCTGTAGCATCGCTTGGAGAACTGATTGACAGTTTGGTCACACTCGTCAAACATAGTGTTTGACGAGCGTGACCAACTTTTTACTACTGATGCTGCCTATGCAGCATCAGTAGTAAAGGATAGGATGTAAAAAATAATAAAAAAAAATAAAAATATTGTTATTCTTACCTTCCGGCGTCCCGCGCAGCCTTCCCGCCTCTCTCCACGCTCCCGGTCCCAGTAATCCTTTGCGAGAACGACCGTGATGGCGTCCGTTCTCGCGGGATTGCAACGTCTTGCGGTCATTCGCGATGATGTCACGCTCCGACGTAATCGCGAATGACCGCGAGACGTCGTGATCCCGCGAGAACGGACGCCACCGCGGTCATTCTCGCAAAGGATTACTGGGACCGGGAAGTGGAGAACGGCAGGAAAGCTGTGCGGGACGCCGGAAGGAAAGAATAACAATATTTTTTATTTTAAATTCTATTTTTTACAGGAATATGGTGCCCAGAGCCCGGAGGACAATCTCATCCTCTTCTCCGGACCGTGGGTACCATCCGCAAATGTTCTGCCTTCTTTTCGCATGGTGTGCACAGCCACATGCGGAAAGTAAGCAGAACAATGCATTCCTATGGGTGCGGGATCGCCACGATTCCGCTAAATTAATGAGCATGCTGCGTTTTTTACCACGAAGCGATACTGCAGCATTAGCACAGCATTGCAGAATCCCATAGTAATGCATGAGATGCTTATTTTTCCCGTTTTCGCGGCAAAATCGCGCATTTAAAACTGCTGCGGAAATGCGAAAAAACGCTACGTGTGAACTCAGCCTAATAGATGAAAATAAACAATTGAGATGTAAAAAAATTTGTTTGTCATTTAGATGCAAAAAAATTTGCGCACTAACAATTGCCCAATAATTATGCACACATAAATATTCTCCTAAGGTCACATTCCTGGAATGAGCATCTGGAGAATTTTTGATGTTGCAGATTTTCGACACCGCTTCTGCACCCATTAAGTAAAACAGATTACTCGTATTTTTTCAAAAATACTGTACGTAGCCTGAAAAACAAATCAAAAACTCATCTTGGGATTGTATTATAAGAAAAACAAAACCTCTGTTTTACTTTTTAAATATTCAGGTTTAGTAACCTTTTTAATTGAAAGACAGCACTGTAGTGGTTCAATAATAAAACAAACAAAAAGTACAAAGTGCTTAATAATTGTGCACACAGTCTATATGAGATACTTTCCCAAGTAAATCCTTCCTGTAATGAAAATGAGATTACTGAAAAGTGGTCAGCCTCGTATGAAGCGTCATTGTCAGTACAAAATGCAATATTTCAAGATTTTTATTAGTGGTATAGAAAATAATATGAAAAGTGTAAATAACATAAAAACATGTCATAAAGGAAAGCTGTCACCAGAAAAAAATGCTATTAACCTATAAATAGCGAGTAATCTGCAGGTTAATAACAAGGGGAGAAAACAAGGGGATTTGCTACCTTGGATCTAATCCTTATAAACAGTGAGGAAATGGTTGAGGAGGTAAAAGTGGCTGGGACCTAGGAGGTAGCGACCATGCTATATTAGAATTTTGGGTAACTAGAGGAGGAAGACCTGTGAAGACTCAGACGTCAAGGTTAGATTTCAGAAAGGCAGATTTTAAGGGATTCAGAAAGAGAATTGGAGGGATCCAATGGCTGGATATCCTTAAAGACAAAAATGTCCAGGAAGGATGGGAAATCTTGAAAAATGAAATTCTCAAAGCACAATTGTTAACAATTCCGAAAAGAGGGAAGAATAGGAAGCATTTAAGGAAACCAGGATGGATGAACACAGAACTTAAGCACATGCTAAAAAGGAAGAAAGAAATATTTATAAAATGGAAAGAGGGAGGCATATCTAAAGAAGAATATAATTCTGTCTGCAGAACCTGCAGGGCACAAATCAGATTATCTAAAGCTGAAAATGAATTGAGGCTTGCAAGAGATGTCAAAAGCAATAATAAAGGATTTTGGGGATATGTCAAAAGTAAAAGAAAAGTCAAAGATGCTATAGGATTTTTACAGGATGAAAATGATGAAATGGTAAGACAGGATGTTGAGAAGGCCGAACTTTTAAATTCCTATTTTGCATCTGTTTTCCCTCAGAAAGGAAATGTAACATCAACTGTTCTTCACTGTCCTATTAAGGGAATAGAAGAATCCAGGATATCTATAAACAGAAAGATAGTGTGGAAACACTTAGCTAACCTAAATGAATTCAAGTCTCCAGGTCCAGATGAATTACACCCCAGAGTACTGAAGGAGATAGCAGAAGAAATTTTTGAACCCCTCTCCATAATGTTTGAAAATTCTTGGAGAACAGGAGAAGTCCCAGAAGACTGGAGAAGAGCAAATGTTGTTCCTATCTTCAAAAAGGGGAAGAAGGTGGACCCAGGCAACTATAGGCCGGTGAGTCTGACTTCTATACCAGGAAAGATCTTTGAACAAATTATTAAACAACATGTATGTCAGTACCTGGATAAGAATGAAGTGATTAAACAGAGTCAGCATGGGTTTGTAACCAATAAGTCATGTCAGACTAACTTAATTTCCTTCTATGATGGAATCACTGATTGGGTGGATCAAGGAAATGCTGTAGATATAGTATATCTTGACTTCAGCAAAGCATTTTACAAAGCATCTCACATAATCCTTATTGAAAAAATGACTAGGTATGGAATGGACAAGGCAACTATTAGGTGGATTCATAACTGGCTTTGTGATCGGACCCAAAGAGTGGTCTTAAATGGCTGCACATCCAGTTGTAAGAATGTCTCAAGTGGGGTACCACAGAGCTCTGTCCTGGGCCCTGTATTGTTCAACATCTTTATCAACGATTTAGATGAAGGAATTGAGGGTAAACTGATTAAATTTGCTGATGACACAAAGCTAGGAGGGATAGCTAATACTAGAGAAGAGAGAGGATTCAAAAAGATATAAATAAACTGGAGCAGTGGGCAGCAACTAACAGAATGGTTTTTAACAGGGAAAAATGCAAACTACTACATCTGGGCAATAAAAATGAAAAAAGCATATACAGAATGGGAGGAATAGGGCTAAGCAACAGCACATGTGAAAAAGACTTGGGTATACTAATAGATCACAGACTGAATATGAGTCAACAGTGTGATGCAGCAGCAAAAAAGGCAAATGCAATTCTAGGATGTATTAACAGAAGCTTACAGTCTAGATCACGTGAAGTCATTATTGCCCTCTACTCCTCTTTGGTCAGACCTCATCTGGAATACTGTGTCCAGTTTTGGGCACCATATTTTAAAAAAGACATCAACAAACTGGAGCAAGTTCAGAAAAGAGCGACCAGAAAGGTGACCGGTCTGCAAACCCCCTCTTATGAGGAAAGGTTGCAGGATTTGGGAATGTTTAGTTTGCAAAAGAGAAGGCTGAGAAGAGACTTAATAGCTGTCTACAAATATCTAAAGGGCTGTCACATTGTAGAAGGATCATCTTTATTCTCATTTGCACAAGGAAAGACTAGAAGCAATGGGATGAAACTGAGTAGGTGGAAACACAGATTAGATATTAGAAAAAACTTTTTGACAGTTAGAGTGATCAATGAGTGGAACAGGCTGCCACAAGAAGTGGTGAGTTCTCCTTCAATGGAAGTCTTCAAACAGAGGCTGGACAGACATCTGACTGGGATGATTTAGCAAATCCTGCTTTGAGCAGAGGGTTGGACCAGATGGCCCAAGAGGTCCATTCCAACTCTAAAATTCTATGATTCTATGATACTAACCTGCTTGGCCCCTGCACTTAACCAAACATTGTGGGGAGAAAATGAATTTTATTCTCACCAGCAGCATTCTGTTTCAGTCACGGGGCGGCACCATTACTGGTTCAGTCACTGCTCTGACTATACAACTGCCACTCTGCAGTCTCAGAGCGATGACCGAACCAGCACCGCCACCATGGCTCAAACTGATTGCTGCCCAGGAGAATAAAGTTAATTTTCTCCCTGCAGGGTCCAACTAAGTGCAGGCACAGGCAGGTAAGTAATGCTTTTAGGGTATGTGAACACATTGCGGATTTGTCTGTGGATTTTTCTGCGCAAAATCCACATCTCTTAGCAGAAAACGCAGGTGCAGATTTGATGCAGATTTGATGTGATTTTTCATTGCGGTTTTGACTGCGGATTTGTCTGCATTTTTGACAGCAATAAAGATATCTAAGTTTTGACAAACTTGACTAAGGAAAAAAAAAGTGATGTAATTTCCTTGTCCAATCCCTTCTTGTTCCATTCTTCATTTTGCAAAAATAAACCAATCATGAGTGGACGGTTGCTCGAAGAGCAGAGCGCCCAGCAAAGCGCAGAACATACCCAACAGCAGAGCATGCAGCTATGGCTCCGCAGGCCATATAGAATAATGATGTTGGGGTTACTGCTCCAAAACCTCAATCGTCGCAGAGAGCAGGTAAGCTAAAGTAGATGTTAAAGAATATTGACATGTCTTTGTTTTTTCACTGTGCTGTGTACTAAACAATATTTTTATTATAGGTGCAGCAGCACAGAAGGAGAAGGCGAGCATGAAAAATGTGGGTGCACTCACTCGTAGCTGAGCTCATAGAGAAGGGGCACTTTTATGTGCTTTACACAGATTTGAGGAGGTACTGTAAGTTACCAAATATCTAAAGATAATATCCTAATTAAAACGTGTCTGAAAAAATACAATCATATATTAACTAACCCTTTTCTTCCCATGTCAAATTTTCTTACAGATTTCCAGACAAATTCATATCGTTCTGCCATCTAACGATCCCGGCATTTGAAAGATTGTGGGAAATGTTGTCACCCCTTCTGACCTTGTCCGATACGGTCATGAGGAAGGCAATCACTGCTGAGGAACGGCTGCTCATCACCTTGTGGTAAGTAACTAATTTTTTGTGTATATGTCATTAGGCCTCTTTCACACGTCAGTGTGTCCGATACATGTGATGAAAGTTTTCACATGTCCCGGAGACACTGACACACGTACAGGGCCGGACTGGGACTAAAATTCAGCCCTGGCATTTGAAGTTACACAGGCCCACTAGTCACATGGTGACTATATAATATCTTTTTACACTTGTAGTTTACAAGAAGTGAGACGAGATTAACACGACTATATAACATGTAGTCACAGCTGTGCCCAGTATTTCAGCTCAGTCCTATTTATTGCTTTTAGGTACAGTACTCCTCCCAAATCTCTGTCCCCTTTTGTATGCACGATTACAGAATTCCTGGCAGAACTGCTATCCATTGGGCAACCAGACCCCCTAGTCATAGCCGCCACTATCATACCTCCCAACTTTTGAAGAAGGGAAAGATGGCCAAAGACTGCCACGCCCAACCACACCCATTTCACAACTAGTCACACCCATGTCCACACCTAATCGCAACCATTTAGCACTGCTGATCACACTGACTGGTACTGAGGGCACAGTGGCTGGCATTATGGGCACACTGACTGGCACTAAGGAAGAGAGAAAACAGAGAGAGAAAAAAGAAAACAGAGAGAGCGAGAAAGAAAGGGGAAAGAAAGAAAGAACAGTGAGAGACAGAGAAAGAACAGAGAGAGAAAGAAAGAGGGGAAAGAAAGAAAGAACAGAGAGAGACAGAGAAAGAACAGAGAGAGAAAGAAAGAAGTAAAGAAAAGAAAGAAAGAACAGAGAGAAAGAGAGGAAAGAAAAAGAAAGAACGAGGGGAAGAAAGAACAGAGAGAGAAAAAAGAACAGAGAAAGAAAGAAAAAGAGAGAAAGAAATAAAGAAAGATTCTACAAAGATACTATAGCAGCCCGGCTCCCATTGTAGTGCCCACCTGAGCCTCCCGATGCAGGACATATCATGATCCGCTCGCATGGCCGGCATCCCCGATTCCAAGGCGATCCTGCTGTCTGCGCTGTCGGAGGAGGACACGGTGATGGATCTGAAGCATTCCTGGTTCCGCCACAATCTCCTCAAGAAATTATCTCATTTCCGGTCAGCTTCCAGCATATCACTTCTGGTGGAACGTCATGTGTGTGTTTTAAAATGCTCCTCGGGGCTCCGCCGTGTACTCCTGTGTCCATGGGAAAAGCCCGCTTTGTATGCTTTGTACACACTTGGCTCCGCTCCGTACATCCCGTACACATATGGCTCCACTCCGTACACACACACACGGCTCTGCTCCGTACACCTCGTACACGCGTGGCTCCTCTCCGTACACCTCGTACACGTGTGGCTCCTCTCCGTACACCTCGTACACGCGTGGCTCCTCTCCGTACACCTCGTACACGAGTGGCTCCTCTCCGTACACCTCGTACACGCACGGCTCTGCTCCGTACACCTCGTACACGCGCGGCTCCTCTCTGTACACCTCGTACGCACACGGCTCTGCTCCGTACACCTCGTACACGCGCGGCTCCTCTCCGTACACCTCGTACACGCGCGGCTCCTCTCCGTACACCTCGTACACGCGCTGCTCCTCTCCGTACACCTCGTACACGCGCGGCTCCTCTCCGTACACCTCGTACACGCGCGGCTCCTCTCCGTACACCTCGTACACGTGTGGCTCCTCTCCGTACACACGCGGCTCCTCTCCGTACACCTCGTACACACGCGGCTCCTCTCCGTACACCTCGTACACGTGTGGCTCCTCTCCGTACACCTCGTACACGCGTGGCTCCTCTCCATACACCTCGTACACACACGGCTCTGCTCCATACACCTCGTACACGCGCGGCTCCTCTCCGTACACCTCGTACACGCGCGGCTCCTCTCTGTACACCTCGCACACACACTGCTCCGCTCTGTACACCACGTACACGCGCGGCTCCTCTCCGTACACGCACACTGCTCCTCTCCGTACACCTCATACACGCGCGGCTCCTCTCCGTACACCTCGTACACGCGTGGCTCCTCTCCGTACACCTCGTACACACACGGCTCTGCTACATCCACACTGTAAATCCTGACCCCACACATATTTACCTCAACCAGCACCATGATAACAGCAAAGCAGAGTCTTGCAGACGGTAGAGGCAAGGCTGAGCACACAGGACCTGTGATGAGGTCACAGGAGGGGCAGAGTCAGGGGTGACATGATCGGGGGTCTGGACAAAGACTCCTGCTGATCATGTGACCCCCCTGACTCCTCCCCTCCTGTGACCTCATCACAGGTCCTGCGAACAGAGCGAGCAGGCAAGCGAGTGCGACGCTGTGAGTGGCTGCGGGGGGGAGGGGGTCTCATCTCATGCTAAGGCGAGGATGGGGGGCGTGGCGGCTTATCTCCCTGCAGTGCGGGAGGAACTTGAAACTATCACCGTCGTGCCCACAGAGGGCCGGCGGCAGGAGCAACAGTGGCCGCAGCAGCTGGCAAGCGGCCAGATGATCGGGCGCTGCCGCCCGCGGCCCACGTGACAGCGGCCCAGTGGGAAAATGCCCGGTTGGTTATATTGCCAATCCGGGCCTGCACACGTAGACCCACTCAAATTAATGTTTCTATGCACATGTGAGCGTGTTTTCGCCGACCGTGTGTCTGTGGGCAAAACATGCTGGCATGTCAGATTTTTACCAGTTGCATGGTCCACAAAGTGTCATGCACATGTGCACACATTGATGTCCTCTGTGTGACACGCATTGCACTGGTGAAGAAGCGCTACAGGAAGCGCTGTTCCCTGGTGGCAGGTGATGGAGATGCTGGCATCATTCTCCCCTGCTCTGCAGGATTTTAGCACCATCAAGGAAGAATGGGATTTGTCTTCAGCACCTGCCACCATGTAACTGCGACTAATGTAGTGCTTTTTCCCTGCTATCCATCCATGTGGGAATGATGGAGCACATGGAAGGCACACACACAGACACATGGACATGGATATCTTTGGTACAGTGTTTTACGGTACCGGAAATATCACGATGTGTAAAACCCGCCTGGAACCTGTCAGCATTTTTTGCTGCTATAAGATGCAGCCACTGTCTTTCAGGGCTTGTCTACAGCATTCTATACTTAACCCCCCTGGGTTAGAGGAGATAGACACAAAAAATTAGAAAAACTATTTGGATTATAATCACCCGTGGAGCGCTATCGTGTGATCTGATCCGATAGGTGTCGCAGGTCCAGGTCCGGCACCTCCCTTCTTCTTGCGATACCACTCTCCTGCTTGCTTCATCGCTCTACTGTGCAGGCATAATTTTGTATCCTGATGAGGATAGACCAAAGTCCGGGGGGTGTGCATGCGCTGGGCCTCTCAGATCTTTCCTGGAGCTTGCTCACTGCAGGAATTTGTTCTGCCCTAAACAGGCCAGATAAGTACGGCTGAGCAGTAGAGCGTTGAAACAAGCAGGAGGGTGGTGGCGGCGGTGTGAAAACAGTGGATTGGCCGGACACAGACCTGCAAATCCCATGTGACATGACCACCCCACGCAGTTGTGTCTAATTTTTTAATTTTTTTTTTTTTAGCTTTCGTGTCGGACCAGGGTGTTATCGACAGCATTATAGAATGCTTCAGATAATACCTGAAAGGTGGTGGCCGCATCTTATAGCAGCCATAAATGCTGACAGGTTTCCTTACATTTTTGTGTGACATTCCTAATAATCTTTTCTTTTTCTTTACAGATTTCTGGCCACAGTAGAGAGCTATACATCACTACACCTCCAATTTAGAGTTGGTAAATCCACCATCTCTAAAATTGTGAGGTGCAAATGTAACGTGATCTGGCAGAAGTTGCAGCCCATCGTGATGCCTTCCCCAGCCGAGGAGACTTGGCTGCAGGTTGTTGCAGGCTTTCAGTCTGTGGCCAATTTCTCAGACTGCATAAGTCCAGTTGATGGTAAACATGTAAGGGTTCAGCAGCCACCAAGATCAGGATCACGCTTCTTTAATTATAAGACGTATTTTTCTGTGGTCCTGATGGTGTTGGCTGATGCACATTACAAATTTGTTGCCATTGATGTTGGTGCCTATGGCAGTACTGTGGACTCTCAGGTGTTGCGAACATCACAGATTGGTCTGCAAATTCTTCGAGATTGCAGAACGCTTCCAGCCCCATGACCTTTGCCGGGTTCCACACATCCAGTGCCTTTTGTGATGGTATCGGATGAGGTATTTTCCTTAATGACCACCATGCTGCACCCATACCCACGAAGGGGACTGGATGCCCAGCCGAGGATTTTTAATTATCGGCTGAGTTGTGCACACAGATATGTGGAATGCACCTTCAGAATCATGACTAGTCAGTGGAGGATCTTTCACACACCCATCCAGTTGGATACAGGCACCGTTGATGCTGTGATTAAGACATGCTGTGTATTCCATAACTATGCTCGTGAGTACAGCTCAGAGGTAGATGTGGAGTACCAGCAGCCAGAATTTAATACAGTGCGCAATGTGGGTCTGGGAATGCCATCCAACTCTGGTGTGCGTGTGCGAGAAACCTTTACTGACAATTTTATGAGTCCAGAAGGTGCAGTGCACTGGCAAAACTCCTGTGTTGGTGTTGTGCAGCCTGAACAGCAGTGAAGGATGGAAGAACATTCAGTGACCCAAAAGAAGAACCCTAGATCATTAACAAAATGTTTTTTTCTCTCAATAAAATGGTTAATGTATATTTTTCTGTAATAAAAAAATTCTGATTGTTAATTTCATGTGCTTTATGTTTTCTTTTTGATAGGTGTGGTTGTTAGAACAAATTATAATGATTACACTGGTCAACAGCATTTTTGGTGCCAAAGATATTTCATCGAATTTAGGGTATTTTTGGGGTGCTGATTCTGAATATGTCATCAGTTTTGCCAGATTGGCTCAAGTTTTTGAGATTTTTGGTATCTTATTTATAGCACTTGTTGGTAAATGCGACGCATCATCTCATTAATTTCTTTGGATTAGTACTTGAACTGAGCAGTTCTCAATATAGTTTTGTGTTAATTAGTGTTCTAAAAGTTTGTTCATAGCTTGATTTTTGCACTAACTTTATGTTGTTGTCTGTTTTCCAGTGAAAAGCATGAACTCATCATGAAGAAGTTGTCTTAACGATCCAGACTCATTCTGTTACATTTGTGGTGAATATACACTGCCAAAACATAGAAGAAACATAACACACTTCGTAAAAAAAGTGTATTTTGCCTATTTTGGGGTTATGCTTGGGGACCAAGACAAGTTTTGGGCACCACACATAGTGTGCAAAGCATGTATCGAATTATTACGAAAATGGAGCAAAGGACAAAGAAAAAGCTTCAAATTTGGTGTTCCAATGGTGTGGAGAGAGCCAAAAAATCATCATGATGACTGTTATTTCTGTGCAGTGCAAGTGCAAGGATTCAATAAGCATAAGAAACGAAAATGGGAGTAACATGGAATCTGCAAGAAGGCCTGTCCCTCATTGTGAAGATGTGCCTGTACCTGTGTTTACCATAAATAACAGTCATCATGATGATTTTTTGGCTCTCTCCACACCATTGGAACACCAAATTTGAAGCTTTTTCTTTGTCCTTTGCTCCATTTTCGTAATAATTCGATACATGCTTTGCACACTATGTGTGGTGCCCAAAACTTGTCTTGGTCCCCAAGCATAACCCCAAAATAGGCAAAATACACTTTTTTTACGAAGTGTGTTATGTTTCTTCTATGTTTTGGCAGTGTATATTCACCACAAATGTAACAGAATGAGTCTGGATCGTTAAGACAACTTCTTCATGATGAGTTCATGCTTTTCACTGGAAAACAGACAACAACATAAAGTTAGTGCAAAAATCAAGCTATGAACAAACTTTTAGAACACTAATTAACACAAAACTATATTGAGAACTGCTCAGTTCAAGTACTAATCCAAAGAAATTAATGAGATGATGCGTCGCATTTACCAACAAGTGCTATAAATAAGATACCAAAAATCTCAAAAACTTGAGCCAATCTGGCAAAACTGATGACATATTCAGAATCAGCACCCCAAAAATACCCCAAATTCATTAAAATATTTTGGACACCAGAAAAAAAATTTTTTTTCGTTGACCTGTGTTATCCTCCTTCCCACAGTCCAGTGCCCATATGCCCATCATACATATTCTCCTTCCCATAGTCCTGCGCTCAGATACCCATGACACAGTCAGAGACAGAGCCCTTGTATACCCCCTTATGCTAACGTATATAAAAAACAAACTTAAATTTGAAAAGATAACTTTATTTTATAACCAATAAAAACATCATGACAAACATTGTCATTTTTTTTCAATATGAAACATTGTAAACTTATGGCCAAATTAGTAAATTTTTTGACCACATAACAAGAAAGTTACCTTGCTTCCCAAAAGGTTATTAGTCTCTTGGTCGTGAAGCGGGCCTTGTGGTGGCAACGTCCAACTTGCAGACATCAAAGATCACTTGCAATCTAATTTATATACTGGTACTTCGGGCACTACCCGTAGGATGTCGTTTGATTGGAGGGGAAAGTGGCGGTCGCTGAGGGTCCCTGCATTTGTGTGCTTCCTGGCTCAGAATGCTGGGAATAACTGCTGGCTGATCTACTATATCTGTAGTCAGGTTCTCTTTGAGGTTGTTGTCTCTGATGGAAAATACCAAAGACCCCCATCAAAATGTCTTGATAGGGAGAAATTGGATCAGGGTCCCCCAAAGCTGTTAGTGACATATGCACCATGCTCATAAAAATTGACTGCCTATCTGGTGGCAGTGAGTGAACCTTGCTTGCAATAGTCAAGGTAAAAAAAATCTAAATGATCCTCTGTAGTTGATTTTTTAATCAAATCCAGGGTATCATTTGCGATTTTAACAGTTTTGTCATAATTTTTTTTTTCCTTTTTTTTGCTCGGCTCTCCTGCCACCGTATAGGCAGCTCTTTCTCTCCTCTCTGTTACATCAGCTTCTGCTGAACCTGATGCTCCAACAGCTGCAGAAGCAGATGTTCCTGCAGCTGCTGAAGATGTGGCACCAGCAGAAGCTGTTGCACCAGATGGAGAACATGTGGCACCAGCTCCAGAAGAATTTCCTGCTCCGTCTTCAGATTCCTCATCATCAGGAGGCCTAGGTGGACAAATGTTCCCTTGAGTGCTGTGTGAAAAAAAGAAAACAATTATTCATTATTAGGGTACGCTTCAAAGCTGCGTAGAAGCAACACTTTTGATGCAGCAAAAAGCCCGCTCCGCACCATAGCGCTACCCCCTTTTTTGTTCGTGTGGTGATAACTAGTGTTGAGCATTCTGATACTGCAATACTGGGTATCGGCCGATATTCGCGGTATCGGAGTTCCGATACTGAGTTCCGATACGTTTAGAATATCGAATACCGGAATCGGAAGCTCCCATAATGCAATGAGCCAGTTTGATTTTATTCAGCCAATGAGGAATCCTAAGAAGTGTGGGCACATCCTGTTATGCATGTTAGGCATGTTAACTAATGGCATGGCTGTGATTGGCTGCTCAAATGATGTTATGATGCACTATAAAAGCCGCCGCCGCCATTTTGGGTTCACTCTGCTGTGAATTTACCTAGGGACAGGACGCTGCTTTTCTGACTTTGAGGGAAAGTTTGAGCTTGCGATTTGCTGTATTGTACTTTACCCAGGCTACTTTAGCAACCGCTGTGTGAGAAGCTTTCTTTTGCCTTGCAGCACTGTTCACGGCTGTCTGCGAGGTCTCTGTGTGTGAGTGCAGCTCACGCTGTAGTGTGTTCTGAGCCACCTCCGGTTGTAGTCCGCTCAGCATGCGTCACTGCCTCATACATTGTCCTTTTTTGCATTAGTGCAGCTCATTTTTCCTGATTTCTCCTATTAGTGTGGTTCCATCCGTATCCAGCTTGATTGCTTGAAAACACTATATAGGAGTAGATAGAGGAGCTTTTCTGCAGCCTTGCAGCGCTGTTCATGGCTGTCTGCGAGGTCTCTGTGTGTGAGTGCAGCTCACGCTGTAGTGTGCTCTGAAGCCACCTCCGGTTGTAGTCCGCTCAGCGTGCGTCACTGCCTCATACATTGTCCTTTTTTGCATTAGTGCTGCTCATTTTTCCAGATTTCTCCTATTAGTGTGATTCCATCCGTATCCAGCTAGAATATTTGCAACACTATATGGGAGTAGATAGAGGAGCCTTTCTGCTGGCTTGTGCCCTGCAGCCCCAGCCAGATTAGTATAGGCCTATTTTTTGGAGCGTCATCTATTGCATTGTAGGTTACCTTCCTGCATTGTAATAGCTACAAAAAGTTTGTGATACTATCGGTTTTACATCTTTTGGCACATGCAGTGTCTTTTTGTGGAAAAAAAAAAGTTAATAAAGTTCACCAAACACTCCACTTTACAGATTTGTAGGCCACATTAGCTCATATTAAAGTCTAGTCCACACTTTATAAAATTAGTGTTTCTTATACCTGTTAGCAGCTGTTCAGGAATAAGCACACTAAGCCCTTTGTACTTTTCTGCCTATCTTTATCAGTCTACCAAGATGAAGAAGGCAGGGAGTAAGGCACGTGGTCGTGGGTGTGGAGTTTCTGCAGAGAGAGGACATGGGAATTCTGTGCCTGCTGCGGGCACCAGTGACTCAGCATCCCCCAGTTTTACCAGGGAACAGTCCTTTATGCACAGCTTTGTAGGAGTTCGCTGTACCCCACTGCTGCGGTACGAACAAATTGAAGCCGTTGTCGGATGGATGGCAGCTAGCGCATCGACTTCAATTAGTTCCAGATCCTCTCAGGTCCAGAGCACTGAAGAGCACCCATCTGTCTCTTCACCACCTGCCGAATTGCCCAGGCAGTCAGAGAGCCCTGGACAGGAGCCATCTCTATTTCTGTTCTCTGAATCTGTTGGCTTGGAAAGAGGGGGCCAGCCAAGCAGCATTCGAGAGGTAGTATGCAGTGATGTGCAACAGCTTTGTCTCTCTGAATCTGAAGAGGAAGGTGGGCTAGTGCCTATGGTCAGCACACCTCAGTACGCATCTGATGATGAGACTCAGGTGCCACTTTCTGGTGCATACTGTTTTGTCGATACTACCCAGGAGAAGCAGTCGTTTGAAGAGGGTAGTGTAGATGATGAGGTCCTTGACCAATCATGACGTGAGGTACAGGAAGGTGGTGGGAGCAGCTCTGAGGAAGAGATTCCCCGAATGGCCATAAAAGGAGGGAGAGGGAGAGGGAGGGGGCAGACTCGGTTGCCTGTAGCCTCTACTTCGGCACTCATTAGGAGCATGCCTCTTCCAAAACCCAAAATGGGCGCTCCCAAGACTTGGAGTGCCTGGTCCTTTTTTGACACAGTTGCAGATGACATTTGCTTTGTCAAATGCAAGGTGTGTAATCAGAAAGTGAAAAGAGGGAAAAGTGTCAGCAACTTCAATACCACAAATATGTGGAAATGTGCGGACCAAGCACGTGGTGGAGATACAAAGACACACTGAAGACCTAGGCCAACCTACAGCGCCACCTACCATCTCTTCAGCTCATGTTGTAGCCTCTTCCTCCAGCTCACACACAGCTGGTTCGGCTTCCTCACAGGATCGCCATGGAAGAACCTCTGGCACTGTTGTACAGAGACACAGTGTCATTCCACCCACAGCACCACTTTCCCTGTCATCCTCACACTCCCAGGCCAGTCTACAGCCATCGGTAGCACAGGCATGGGAGAAAAGGCACCCATACTCGGCAAACCACCCCTGAGCACAGGCTCTGAATGCTGGCATTGCAAAACTACTGTCCCTTGAAATGCTCTCATTCAGGCTGGTGGAGACTAACACCTTCCGTAACTTCATCGCATTGGCAGTCCCACAATACAATGTGCCCAGCCGCTTTTATTTCAGCAGGCAAGCCATCCCTGCCCTGCAGAAGCATGTGGAGGGAAAAATTAAACATGCGCTACTAAATGCCATCAGTAGCAAGGTCCACCTGACCACCGATGCGTGGACCAGTAACCATGGACAGGGACGATATCTTTCCCTCACTGCCCATTGGGTAAATGTTGTGGAGCCAGGTACAGATCTTGAGAGTGGCGCTGTACGTGTTCTGCCAACTCCAAGGATTGCAGGAATCCAGTCTGTACACATTGACTCCTCCTCATACTCCAGTTCCTCTGAATCAGCGCTGCAGGAGCCGTCACAGTCTATCTCCACATGGACCCATGAACGCTTACCTGTTACGACCGATATGAGCACAGCCGTGGCCAAATGTCAACAGGCCGTATTGAATTTAATTTCTTTGGGGAATCAAAACCACACAGCGCACAAGCTCTGGAATGCCATCAAGCAGGAGAGCGACGTGTGGTTTTTGCCAGCGAATCTCCAGCCAGGCATGGTAGTTTGTGACAATGGCCAAAATTAGGTGGCAGCTCTGGGCCTAGGCAACCTCACTCACATCCCATGTCTGGCACATGTTCTTAACTTGGTCGTGCAGAGTTTTTTGAGGGACTATCCGGATCATTATGCACTGCTGCACAAGGTCCGCAAAGAGTGCGCTCACTTGCGGCGTTCCAGCATGGCAAGATCGCGCATTGCAACTCTGCAGCGCCGATTCCGCCTTCCGGAACATCGCATCATATGTGACATACCCACCAGGTGGAATTCAATGTTACATATGTTGGAGAGGTTGTATGAGCAGCAGGCAGCAGTAATGGAGTACCAGCTGCATCAGGCGCAAACAAGTCGCACTGCGCGCCTTTCATGCTTCACCACCACGGAGTGGGCCTCTATGAAGGACATCTGCCACGTTTTGCGTGCCTTCGATGATTCCACGTGG
This sequence comes from Dendrobates tinctorius, assembly GCF_039654945.1. Lineage (NCBI taxonomy): Eukaryota > Metazoa > Chordata > Amphibia > Anura > Dendrobatidae > Dendrobates > Dendrobates tinctorius. The sequence continues at coordinate 15,911,606 of NW_027361671.1, read as the reverse complement.
ATGGCGAGTGCAGATGATGCACTAGTCAGCATGACTATCTCCCTTATCTGACTGCTTGAAAAAACACTGCAAGCACTAAGGGAGGAGGTTGTGGTAGAGGTGGAGGATGATGAGTCACAAATGCCATCTGCTTCTGGACAGTCTGCGCAACATGGTTCCTCACAAAGGCCTAGGCAGGGGACTCTTTGTGAGGAGGATGAGGAGGAGTCAATGAGGAGGAAGACATCTGTCCAGAGGAGGGAGGTACACAATGCTCTAGTAGTCAGTATGTAGCGCGAGGGTGGGGTGATGCAGAGCAGCCAGAGATGACGCCTCAAGCAGTGGACAGCGTTTCTTGGCCAGTTGGCAGTCTGCAGCACATGGTTGATTTCTTGCTGCAGTGCCTGAGAAACGACTGCCGCATCGCCCACATTCTCAACACGGCTGATTATTGGGTGTACATCCTCCTAGATCCTCGCTACCCGGACAACTTACAAAGCCTCATAACACCGTTGAACTGGGAGCGTAAAATGCGGGAGTACCAAGACACACTGGTGCATTCCATCATGTTCTCCATTCCACCCGAGAGCAGTGCTGCTAGTGCTTTACAAAGCAGCTCAGTGCGTCGAGGCAGTGGAGGAAGCTCTGCACAAAGAGTGAGCAGAAGCAGCGCCTCAGCACAAGGCAAGACCAGTATGGCCCAAATGTAGCAAAGTTTTGTGTCCCTGCCACAAATGTCTACACCATCACAGACGGCTCCAGTCTGCAGGAGGCAACGTTTCCGTCAGATGGTGACAGACTACATGTCTTGCCCTCTCAGTGTTCTCCCACACGGCTCTTCCCCCTTCAAGTTTTGGGTCTCTAAGCTAGATACATGGCCAGAGCTTAGCCAGTATGCATTGGAGGTGCTGGCTTGCCCTGCTGCTAGTGTTTTATCGGAATGCGTCTTTAGTGCCGCAGGTGGTGTACTAACAGACCGTCGCTTCTGACTATCCTCCGATAACTTTGACCGGCTTACTTTTCTGAAAATGAACAAGGCCTGGATCTCGCAGGAATTTGCCAGTCCTCTTCCAGATTAAATAATTGATTGGCAACAATATCCAGGTCTCCTGTTGTGTTCATGTTTCTACCACCTGTTTCTCCTGTAATCTCTGGGCTCCAACACCGCCAGTTGCTGCTCAGAAGTGCCGTTTGCACAGTCAACACTTGCTCCTGTGTTATTGGGGTTCAGTAACGTCAGCTGATCCCCTGCTGTGTGTCCGGCAATTTCGCCTGCTGTGTCCACATTCACACTACTACTGATTTTAGACTTGCTCCAATTACGCCTCTGCCTCCACTCTGTTTCTAGTATTTACACTGGGCTCCCACACCGCCAGTTGCTGCTCAGAAGTGTCTTTGGCATGGGTACTCCCTCCTGTCCGGCCTGGTTCCAGCACGCCAGCTGTTTCCGGGTAGTGTCAACGTCACTTTGCCTCCAATACGTTGTCCTGTCGTGTTTCGGTCGGGTTAGCCGACTCTATGGTGCCTGCAGTTTAGGTGCTTCCTATGTGGGCTGCGGGATCTGGCAATGAAGGCTGGTTCCGTAGTGCCAATAGAACAAGCTCCCCCTGTAGGACTGTGGGTTACCGAAACTCTGGCCGGCTCGCGGCCTTGCAACTTTTTTTTTCCATGTGTACCTTCTGCTGCCTATCTGAGTTCCAGTACCATTAGCTGGTTCTTTGGAAGTCAATCTTGAATATGTCCCCCTGGGTTCAAGTAACGTCAGCTAGTTCCAGGCAGAGCCTTTGGCTTAGGTGCCTCCTTCTCGGTATCCGAGTTCCACCAACGTCTGCTGGTCCTTGGTAGTGCTTTCTGGCACAGGTACCTCCTGCTTAGTAACCGGGTTCCAGTACCATCAGCTGGTCCTCGGTAGTTCCATTGGCTCTTGTACCTTCGGCTACCCAGCCAGGTTCCAGTACCGTCAGCTGGTTCTCTGCAGTTCCTCAGCCTTCTTGTACCTTCTGCTACATTTCCAAGTTCAAGCTTTTTGAAATGGTTTTTGGTAATCAATCTGGATCTCCCTGACGACGACCCTAAAGACGATGACCCTGAAGACCACCCTGAAGAAGATGACGACCCCGAAGACGACGACCCTGAAGACCACCCAGAAGAAGACCAAGAAGATGACCCTGAAGAAGATGACCAAGAGGACAAAGAACAAGAAGACAACCACCAAGATACAGAAGAACAAGAGTCAGAAGACCAAGAAGTAGACGAACAAGAAGCTGCAGAACAAAAAGCAGAAGAACATTAAGCATAGGACTAAAAATCAGAGCAAAAGATATTATCTAAATTATAAGCAGAAGAAGACTAAGCAGTGTATGGAGGTGAGTCCGTTCCTCTTCGTGGTGCCCCTGAAAAATACCTGCTGCTGCAGGCAAATCTGAACACGGACAAATCCTGTTGTAAATCTTTTGTGACAGGCAGAACGGAAGGTGTAATCTTCAAACTTTTATAGATAACAACTACAGGAATGCCTGTCACAAATAAGAATAAGATGAAGAAGAAGAATATGAAGAAGATGAAGAAGTAGAAGATGAAGAATAATAGTTGAATAGGAAGAATATGAAGAATGTAAAAAAAAAAGAATAATAGGAAGAAGGTGAAGATGAAGAAGATGAATAAGGTGAAGAAGAAGTTGATGAAAAAGATGCTGCTGCTGAGGATGATGAAGGAGAAAGTGTGGGAGAAGTAAAAAAGAAGGTGAAGAGCATGGAAGTAGTGAAACATAAATATCTGACAAAATATGAAAAAGCTTAACATAGTCAATATCTTTGTAACTCCGAAAGTCTTAAAAAAAAATTAATTCCTGCTATTCCATTTAATTAACCCCTTCCTGACATCAGATGTACTATCCCGTCCATGGGACCCGGGCCCCTATGCCCATGGACGGGATAGTACGTCTAGCGCGATCAGCGGCGCCCACGTGGTGAGCGCCGCTGATCGCGGCCGGATGTCAGCTGATTATCACAGCTGACACCCGGCACTATGTGTCAGGGGCGGTCACGGACCGCCCCCGACACGTTAACCCCTTGCACACCGTGATCAAACATGATCGCGGTGTACCGGGAGTTAAAGGGAAGCATCGGCAGGGAGGGGGCTCCCTCCGTGCTTCCCTGAGCCCCCCACGGCAGCGCAATGTGCAGCGCTGCTGCGGGGGACTCCTTTCCTCCGGATCCAAGATGGCGACGTGGGCCTTCGGGGGCCTGGAGGAAGCTGGCTTGAGCGCAGGCATGAGGAAGCCTTGTGCACTGCCTGTGACAGATTGCTGATCTGTCACAGTGATCTGTGATGTGACAGATCAGCGATCTGTCACAGGACAGTGATGTCCCACCTGGGACTATGTAATAAAGTAAAAAAAATAAAAAAAAAGTGTAAAAATAATTTTAAAAAAATCGCCAAATAAATTTGTAAAAAAAAAAAATATTCCCCAATAAATTCATTTTTTGAAAATAAAAAAAAACAAAACAATAAAAGTACACATATTAGGTATCGCCGCTTCTGTAACGACCCGCCCTATAAAACTGTCCCATTAGTTAACCCCTTTAGCGAACCCCTAAAAAATTAAAAATAAAAAACGAAGCAAAAAATAATGATTTATTATCATACCGCCAAACAAAAAGTGTAATAACGCGCGATCAAAAAGACGCATATAAATATCCATGGTACCGCTGAAAACGTCATCTTGTCCCGCAAAAAACGAGCCACAACACAGCATCATCAGCGAAAAAATAAAAAAGTTATAGCTCGCAGAATAAAGCGATGCAAAAATAATTATTTTTTATATAAAATAGTTTTCATTGCATAAAAGCGCCAAAACATAAAAAAAACGACCTAAATGAGGTATCGCTGTAACCGTACTGACCCGAAGAATAAAACCGTTTTATCAATTTTACCGCACGCGGAACGGTGTAAACGCACTCCCCCAAAAGAAATTCATGAAACGCTGGTTTTTGTTCATTCTGCGTCACAAAAATCGGAATAAAGAGCGATCAAAAAAGTCACGTGCCCGAAAATGGTACCAATAAAAACGTCAACTCGTCCCGCAAAAAATAAGACCTCACATGACTCGGTGGGTCAAAATACGGAAAAATTATAGCTCTCAATATGTGGTGATGCAAAAACTATTTTTACAATAAAAAGCGTCTTTTAGCGTGCGACAGCTGCCAAAAATAAAAACCGCCATAAATAGTAAATCAAACTCCCCGTTATCACCCCCTTAGTTAGGGAAAAATAATAAAATTAAAAAAATGTATTTATTTCCATTTTTCCATTAGGGCTAGGGTTAGGGCTAGGGTTAGGGCTAGGGTTAGGGCTTGGGTTAGGGCTGAGATTAGGGTTAGGGGTGTGTTGGGGTTCGGGTTGGAGTTAGAATTGGGGGTTTCCACTGTTTGGGCACATCAGGGGCTCTCCAAATGCAACATTGCGTCTGATCTCAATTCCAGCCAATTCTGAGTTGAAAAAGTCCTATGGTGCTCCTTCCCTTCCAAGCTCTGCCATGCGCCCAAACAGTGTTTTACCCCCTCATGTAGGGTATCAGCCTACTCAGGACAAATTGCAAAACAATTTTTGGGGTCCAATTTCTCCTGTTACCCTTAGGAAAATAAAAAATTCGGGTCAAAAATATCATTTTTGTGGAAAAAAATGATTTTTTTATTTTCACGTCCGAGCGTTATAAACTTCTGTGAAGCACTTGGGGGTTCAAAGTGCTCACCACACATCTAGATAAGTTCCGTGGGGGGGTCTAGTGTCCAAAATGGGGTCACTTGTTGGGAGTTTCAATAGTTTAGGTACATCAGGGGCTCTCCAAACGCACATGACACCCGCAGACCATTCCATCAAAGTCTGCATTCCAAAACGTCACTACTTCCCTTCCGAGACCCGACGTGTGCCCATACAGTAGTTTTCTCCCACATATGGGGTGTCAGCGTACTCAGGACAAATTGGACAACAACTTTTGCGGTCCAATTTCTCCTGTTACCCTTGGGAAAATGAAAAAATTGGGGACTAATTGATCATGTTTGTGGAAAAAATACGATTTTTTTATTTTCATGCCCGGGCATTATAAACTTCTGTGAAGCCCTTGGGGGTTCAAAGTGCTCACCACACATCTAGATAAGTTCCTTAGGGGTTCTCGTTTCCAAAATGGGGTCATTTATGGGTGTTTCCACTGTTTAGGTACATTAGGGGCTCTCCAAAGGCAACATGACACCCGCAGACCATTCCATCAAAGTCTGCATTCCAAAATGTAACTACTTCCCTTCCGAGCCCTGACGTGTGTCCATACAGTAGTTTTCAACCACATATGGGGTGTCAGCGTACTCAGGACAAATTGGACAACAACGTTTGGGGTTCAATTTCTCCTGTTACCCTTGGGAAAATAAAAAAATTGGGGAATAATTGATCATGTTTGTGGAAAAAATATGATTTTTTTATTTTCATGCCCTGGCATTATAAACTTCTGTGAAGCCCTTGGGGGTTCAAAGTGCTCACCTCACATCTAGATAAGTTCCTTAGGGGGTCTAGTTTTCAAAATGGGGTCATTTGTGGGGAGTTTCCACTGTTTAGGTACATTAGGGGCTCTCCAAAGGCAACATGACACCCGCAGACCATTCCATCAATGTCTGCATTCCAAAACGTCACTACTTCCCTTCCGATCCCCGACGTGTGCCCATACAGTAGTTTTCTCCCACATATGGGGTATCAGCATACTCAGGACAAATTGGACAACAACTTTTGGGGTCCAATTTCTCCTGTTACCCTTGGGAAAATAAAAAAAATGGTGACTAAAAGATCATGTTTGTGGAAAAAATACGAATTTTTTATTTTCACGCCCGGGCGTTATAAACTTCTGTGAAGCACTGAGGGGTTCAAAGTGCTCACCACACATCTGGATAAGTTCCTTGGGGGGTCTAGTTTCCAAAATGGTGTCATTTGTGGGGGGTTTCCACTGTTTAGGTACATCAGGGGTTTTCCAATTGCGACATGGTGTCCGATCTCAACTCCAGTCAAAAACGTCAAATGGCGCTGCTTCCCTTCCGAGCTCTGCCATGCGCCCAAATAGTGGTTTACCCCCACATGTGGGGTATCAGCGTACTCAGGACAAATTGCACAATAACTTTTAGGGTGCTGTTACCCTTGGAAAAATAAGAATTGAGGGTGAAAAGATCATTTTTGTGGAAAAAATATGATTATTTAATTGTATGGCTTTATGTTATAAACTTCTGTGAAGCCCTTGGGGGTTCAAAGTTCTCACCACACATCTGGATAAGTTCCTTAGGGGGTCTAGTTTCCAAAATGGTGTCATTTGTGGGGGGTTTCCACTGTTTAGGTACATCAGGGGTTTTCCAATCGCGACATGGTGTCCGATCTCAATTCCAGCCAAAAACGTCAAATGGCGCTGCTTCCCTTCCGAGCTCTGCCATTCGCCCAAATATTGGTTTACCCCCACATGTGGGGTATCAGCGTACTGAGGACAAATTGCACAATAACTTTTAGGGTGCTGTTACCCTTGGAAAAATAAGAATTGAGGGTGAAAAGATCATTTTTGTGGAAAAAATATGATTATTTAATTGTACGGCTTTATGTTATAAGCTTCTGTGAAGCCCTTGGGGGTTCAAAGTTCTCACCACACATCTAGATAAGTTCCTTAGGGGGTCTAGTTTCCAAAATGGTGTCATTTGTGGGGGGTTTCCACTGTTTAGGTACATCAGGGGTTTTCCAATCGCGACATGGTGTCCGATCTCAATTCCAGCCAAAAACGTCAAATGGCGCTGCTTCCCTTCCGAGCTCTGCCATGCGCCCAAATAGTGGTTTACCCCCACATGTGGGGTATCAGCGTACTCAGGACAAATTGCCCAATAACTTTTAGGGTGCTGTTCCCCTTGGAAAAATAAGAATTGAGGGTGAAAAGATCATTTTTGTGGAAAAAATATGATTATTTAATTGTATGGCTTTATGTTATAAACTTCTGTGAAGCCCTTGGGGGTTCAAAGTTCTCACCACACATCTAGATAAGTTCCTTAGGGGGTCTAGTTTCCAAAATGGTGTCATTTGTGGGGGGTTTCCACTGTTTAGGTACATCAGGGGTTTTCCAATCGCGACATGGTGTCCGATCTCAATTCCAGCCAAAAACGTCAAATGGCGCTGCTTCCCTTCCGAGCTCTGCCATGCGCCCAAATAGTAGTTTACCCCCACATGTGGGGTATCAGCGTCCTCAGGACAAATTGCCCAATAACTTTTAGGGTGTTGTTACCCTTGGAAAAATAAGAATTGAGGGTGAAAAGATCATTTTTGTGGAAAAAATATGATTATTTAATTGTACGGCTTTATGTTATAAACTTCTGTGAAGCCCTTGGGGGTTCAAAGTTCTCACCACACATCTAGATAAGTTCCTTAGGGGCTCTAGTTTCCAAAATGGTGTCATTTGTGGGGGGTTTCCACTGTTTTGGTACATCAGGGGTTTTCCAATCGCGACATGATGTCCGATCTGAATTCCAGCCAATTTTGCATTGAAAAAGTCAAACGGCGCTCCTTCCATTCTGAGCTCTGCCATGCGCCGAAACAGTCGTTCCCCCCCACAAATCAGGTATCAGCGTACTCAGGACAAATTGCACAATAACTTTTGCGGTTCAATTTCTCCTGTTACCCTTGGTAAAATAAAAAAATTGAACCTGAAGTATTTTTTTTGTGAAAAAAAGTTAGATGTTCATTTTTTTTAAAATATTCAAAAAAATTCCTGTGACGCACCTAAAGGGTTAATAAACTTCTTGAATGTGGTTTTGAGCACCTTAAGGGGTGCAGTTTTTAGAATGGTGTCACTTTTGGGTATTTTCTATCATATAGACCCCTCAAAGTGGCTTCAAATGTGATGTGGTCCTAAAAATAAAATGGTGTTGTAAAAATGAGAAATCGCTGGTCAACTTTTAACCCTTATAACTTCCTAACAAAAAAAATTTTGGTTCCAAAATTGTGCTGATGTAAAGTAAACATGTGGGAAATGTTAGTTATCAAGTTTTTTGTGTGCCGTATCTCTGTGATTTAAGGGCATAAAAATTCAAAGTTGGAAAATTGCGAAATTTTCAAAATTTTTGCCAAATTTCCATTTTTTTCACAAATAAACGCAAGTTATTTGAATGAAATTTTACCACTATCATGAAGTACAATATGTCACGAGAAAACAGTGTCAGAATCACCGGGATCCATAGAAGCGTTCCAGAGTTATGACCTCATAAAGGTACAGTGGTCAGAATTGTAAAAATTGGCCCGGTCATGAATGTGCAAACCACCCTTGGGGGTGAAGGGGTTAAAGGCATAGAGGTTTAGCCCAATGTCTCCTCCACCTCCCCCAATACATTCTATATTATTCTTAGTTGTTTTCCTTCATGTAGAATTAACCTACAAGGAAAGTAAGGGTTTATTTGCATTCCGATATTTGTGTCCCATTGACTTGCATTGGTTTTCGGTATCGGAATCGGCGATATCCGATATTTTTGAGGTATCGGTCCGATCCAATCCGATCCGATATTTCCTGATATCGGAAGGTATCGCTCAACACTAGTGATAACGCATGTTTTCATTGAACACATGCGGAATCACCTCATGCTATCAATACAGTGTGCTAGTTATGTTGCGGAGACAGAGCGCAAACGCAAGATAAATAGACATGCTGTGGTCTATAAAGACGTGCCGCATGTCCGGTGACGTAGGTCTGACACCTCCATATTTGTACGCATAGTGGAGATGGGATTTCAGAAAATCCCCTCCACTATGGTGTAACAGCTGGATACTGCAGAATCAACGCTGCAGCTGTACGCAGCATTCAATACGCAGCCAATTGTGCTACGCCATGTGGAAACATAGAGGGTAGATATATCAATAATTACAAATTTATTTATTTTATATTTAAAAACTTAACTCCGCAATGTACTGCTCGTGAGAAGAAATTGTAACTCCTCAAAAAAAGTAAAAGTTTGACTCGCGGGAGAGAAGCCACTCTTTTGACAGCTGTTTAGAAATTTATTGAACCTGTCCCTCACCAACCGCCACCTCTATTTAATATCTTTCTCTAAAAAACAAAAATAAACACACTATTATCAATCTTAGTCCATTTTTTTTTAGAAAAGTATAATATTAATTGTTAAATCTATTTATATAATTGCCTTGTAATGTTTTCATTTCCTGTTTTGTCCAGATGTCACCGTATCCCAGAATTCTAAGAGGAGGAAGTTCCCCGACCGCCATATTGGGACACCCAAGTGATGGGTGTCTCAATATGGAAACTGCTGCTGGTACCAACCTATTACGTGGTACCACCAGCAGAACACCGTTGCACCACACACATACACACACACACACTATCTATATGCCGTACGCAACACACACACTAACATGCTCACTCACACACTCTCACTCACACACTCACACTCACACACTCACACTCTCACACACTCACTCACACTCACACACTCACTCTTACACTCACACACTCACTCTTACACTCACACAATCACACTCACTCTTACACTCACACAATCACTTTTACACTCACACTCTCACACTCATTCTTACACTCACACTCACACACTATCTCTCACACTCACATTCTCTCAAACTCACTCTCACAATCAATCTCACACTCACACACTCACACACTCACGCAGCCTCTTGCACGGTACCACCAGCGGAACGCCGTCGCACTGCACTTGTGCGAATTCCAAGCAAGCGCAGTGAATCATTCAGCTGATCCCAGCGGCAGATGCACGACGTGTCTACAGGCAGAGGAAGCCGCTCACATTAAAGGGGTTTCCATGAACGAAAGTTCATTTTAAAAATTGTCTGTGTCTGACTGAGTACGGAGCATACCACATGTTCTGGGCAGGGGAGGAAGCAAAAGACAATACTGACATTACAGCAGGTGATCACAGAGGATTCATTTTGTGAGGTAAAATATTTCACTGATTGTTTTTAAACAATATTTTACCTCACAAAATGTATCCTCTGCGATCTCCTGCTGTAGTGTCAGTATTGTCTTTTGCTTCTTCCCTTGCCCAGGAGATGTGGTATGTTCCGTACACGGTCAGACACAGGGGAGAGAGAGACAGAGCACAGGGGGAGACAGATCAAACGGGACAGCACATGAGGGGAGAACACAGCACAGGATGGAGAGAGACAGCAGACAAGGGGATAGCACATTGGGTAGATAGGTCAAAGAACAGAGCACAGATGGGAGAAGTCAGCACATGAGGAAAGAGAGAGTGGATAGGTGGGTGAGCACATGGGGGGATAAATTCTCAATGCTGCAATGCCTGCCCTCATCGTGACATTACTGCCTTCCAGATGCGATAGCATTGAGCCTCCATCTAGTAATCTTATAATTACCAATTTGCAACTGCCTTGCATTTGTGCAGGAATCCCATTCGGGATATAGCTGGCGAAATATTTTGGTCCAACATATGTCGCGGAAAAATTTGTCTTTATACGAGTCATCTGCGGGGTCCCATATCGCTGGAAAATCATGTACTTACAATGTATAAAATAATGTCATTAGATACGATTTTCAACACCCAAATAATATATAAAAAATATATATTTTGTATATATTTATATATAAACCCTACCCTAACCTCAAGCCTAACAATAACCCAAACACCCAAAACAACCCTAACCCAAATGTAAAACATAACCCCAGGCCTAACCAAAACCTTAACCCCAACACACCCCTAACCCTAATCCCAAACCTAAGCCGAATCCCAACCCTAAGCCTAATCTCAACCCTAAACCTAATCCCAACTCTAACCCCAACCCTAATCCCAATCTTAACCCTAACCCTAATCCCAACTCTAAGCCTAATCCAAACCCAGCCCTAATCCCAACCTTAACCCTAAACCTAATCCCAAGCCTAAAACTAATCCCAACCCTAACCCTAATCCTAACCCTAAATCTAATCCCAACCCCAACCTTAACCCTAATCCCTACCCTAACCCTAATCCCATCCTTAACCTTAACCCTAATCCCAACCCTAACCCTAATCCCAACCCTAATCCTAATCCCAACCCTAACCCTAATCCCAACCCTAACCCTAACCCTAATCCAATACCTAACCCTAATCCCAACCCTAACCCTAATGCAATCCCTAACCCTAATCCCAACCCTAGCCCTAATCCCAAACCTAGCCTTAACCATAATTCTAATTTGAAAATGGAAAAAAGTTTGCAAAAATTTACTTATTATTTTGACATAATTAATGGGGTGACACAAGGGTTTTTTTTATTAAATATTTAATTGCAGGGGTTTTTTTTAAAACCTTTTTAAACCTTTTTTTTGGTGTTAACACAAGGTGTTGGCAAAAAAAATTGCATGGGCTCCTGTGCAATTTTCTGCGCCAGAGTGGGGGCCAATATTTGTAGCCTGGGAAGGTGTTAATACCCATGGATCTTCCCGGGCCATGAATATCAGCCTGCAGCTGTCTGCAAAGCCATTACTGGCTATTAAAATAGGGGGACCCCCCAAAAAATAATGTGGGGTCCCCTATGTTTTATAGCCAAAAAGGCTATGCAGACAGCTGTGGGCCGATATTCATAGCATAGGAAGGGACCATGTATATCGCCCCCCCGGCTACAAATAGCAGCCCGCATCCCGCAGCCACCCCAATTCTGGCGCTTAGCCTCTCTCTTCTCACTGCTGTGTAGCGGTGGCATATGAGATAATAAGGTGTTAATGTCACATTAAGCCTGGTTAACAATGGAGAGGTGTCAATAAGGCAAAGCTCCTGGTAGTGTATCGCTGGAGGATGGGATGCTTGTTTATGGGATTTATGCTGACCAAGGAGTATATTATGCTTTTTTTGTTTGTTTTTTTCTAGGGGACTGAGGGCTTCGGCGAATTAGGTGTATGTGGTGAGTATGTACTCTATGTTGTATGTACTGTCTGTAATGTATGTTACATGTATTGTATGTGTATTGCATGTGTTATGTGTTTTGTGTTTAACTCACAATTGTACTCAGTCGCCGAACAATGGGACTACTCTCCCACCATAATAACCGGATGAGAGCAGTAGTCCCATACGGCGACTGAGTACAATTATGTCGCACTATCTCGCAGGGGGAAGACAGACGCACACAGATACAGACAGTCTTCACACATACAGACAGACACACACACACATACATACCAGGTCAATCAGACACCCGGCATTCATCCCCATGCAATGATAGCCCTCCATTTTGGCTCCAAGATGGTGACTTCCTTTTCCTGCACACACACACTCCGCCCACACACTTGACATCACTTTCCTCTGCAGCGTATTTGACACCCTAATCCGCAGCAAAACCACAGATCTTTTTTACATCTGCGGTTTTGACAAAATCAATGGAAGTCAATGGGTGCAGAAATGCTGCAGATCCGCAAAAAGAATTGACATGCTGCTGGAAAAAAAACACAGCGATTCCGCACGTTTTTTTACACCGTGTGTGCACAGCATTTTCAAATTTCCCTTTGATTTACAATGTGTGCATAATGCACTGCGGATTTGAGGCAATTCTGTGTGTCCAAAAACGCTGCAGAAAAGCATCAAAATCCGCAACTTGCGCACATACCCTTAACCTGCAGACTAAGCCCATATCTGCAGGTTAATAACAAAGAATACTTTTCTGATGCATATTCCTTTTAAATCTGCATTCATGTGAAATGTAATAAACTTGGACATCATGTCTAGATTTCTGTACTATGGACACAGTGATCTTTTTTTCACAATAAACCTTTTTCAAGCAATAGATTTACTTTATTTCCCAACTAGAGTAAACTCCATTAGATTAATTGAACTACTTACATGAAGTTTAGCCTTTTATGTCAATTCTTTGTTTTTGCACTGATTTCTTTTACTTAATATAACCTACTTTTCTGTAATTCACTTCTCAATCTTGGATGTATGAGCTTTCCTCCAAAATAGTTTATTATGTATGTTTGTTTAAACGTATGTTTGTTTAGATGTTGCTCAGTTTATGCCCTGGTCTAATGTTTTTGAACTGCCACACTTTTCATGTCCCTTCACTTTAAAAAAAATATAATGTTCGCATAAACGTTCAGGTCCGGACCTGTGTGTGAACGAGCATGTATGGGTGGCCACCAAAAAACATCTTATGGAAGTGTGTTGCGGAGTCTTACCAGCTCATACCGAACATACACATACATAACTTGTTCCCCAGGTCGGCGCTTTGGAGTCTCAGTGATGGTGTCAGCAAGGAGTGCCTGCATGGCTTGGTGGAGTGGCAGTTGCGGTGTAGAACTGCACTCACGGTGCTGGACTTGGTTGCTGAGAGCTGGACTCAAGCATGCTGGACTTTTTGGCAGAAAAGCTGGACTCATTTGCAGGACTGTCTCTGGACAGCTGCATAGAGGTGGTGAACTCTGGTTGCTCCAAGGCTGCACTATGGTGTTGGTCCCGGTCGGAGGAAAAGATGCACGCAGGTGGTGGGCTCTGTTGTTAGGAGCGTAAGCAACAGAGCAAAGCTAAGTGGTGTTTCCCCTGTTTTGTCACTTTTCCTTATGTGTGTTTAGTGCAGTGGTGGGATTAGTTTCCGCACCGACCAATTCCCTAGTGAGGGTTTAGGTGCAGGGCGAGGCAGGGTTTTGAGGTTCCTGATTGTCGCCCAGTGCGGAACCGGCCTAGGGAACACTAGGAGTGTAGAGACACTGACTCAGGGGAGTGCAGGAGGTCTCCACGTCCCCATTCCCTATCGCAGGGCCGCCATTATTATTGTTACCCAGGTTTCCCCTTTTCCCCTATGTCTTATTGTATTAGTTACCGGCCTGCGGGCCACGTCACAAAGGACAATTACATGTGCCACGTCCTGTTGCATCAGTTACCGGCCTGTTGGCCATGTCACTCAGGATGGGGCACGTGACACCAAGGTTGAGTACCATCATGTTCTTTTTCTTTATTGCGTGTCAACCGCTGAATAGGAAACCCGGCAGCTGCTGTAGGCTGGCCAGGTGAAATGAAGCAGACTATGTTTGAGGCACCTTTTCTAGCCCCATCCTTGATTGAGGTGAGCAAAGTGATCCTAAACAGGACTGCTCAGACACCCAGGAGGATGCCGAGCTCCACTGCTGCTTCGGTCCAGTGGGGAGCCTGGGCCACCTGCGTGCAGGTTCGGGACTACAGCTTCCAGTGATTCCACACCTGCTGCTTTGCCACTCTCCCATCACCACAGGACTTTAGATACGCAGTGGTTGAAATCATGACTTGCAGATGACTTGGATTAAAGTGAGGAAGAGTTACACAAGTCGTCAACCTCACTCTTTCACCCATACCTATCGAGACCCAGTGGCAAGAACTAGACGAGACAACTGGAGATAGGTCAGGGTGCAGTGGATGGCCAGCAGTATCCTATATGTGTCTTTCTGCGCCCTCTCAGCACTCCACATGTGCTAGAATTAAAGCCAGCTAGGAATAGCACCAGACCAAGACGTGTTCATTCAACCTTTCTGTGCTGTGTTTTGCCATCCAAGACTATGTCTAGTCCATGACCCTTTGACCAATTTCCAATCTCCCTGCTAGCTAAAGCTGATGTTCCCCTGGAAGCGAAGCGCACAGAACAAATCTAAACTGTCTTGCATTCTCCCAGGCTCCTACAGAAACTGTAACACCCACAATTTTGTATGTATAACCATTTTACTGAGAGACGATGAGTTAATACATCTAGAAAATACCACTTCCAAATCCACACCAACATGCATGAATAAATCTGAATATGGCGCCCTTGGCGATATAGGGCATCCTCTGGATTTAAAAATTGAGCCAATGAAGTCACAAAAAATATCTTTCTGTTGACTCCTTGATTCCTACTGGTCCCACATGTGACAATGTTACTGATTTCTACCTCAAATATCACTACTTGGAAGTTTACCAATCTTTGTTATTGTATGTAAATTATGAAAATAAAAGTTTGCCAAATATTTGAAATACATTTTCAAAAATATGACAAATCTTGTCATTAAATGGAAATGTGGCACCAGGTTTTTGCCACCTCATTTGAGAGCAGCGAAATGTAAAAACAGAGACCCTGAATTTAGCAATGTGTTACTAACTAGACTGGTTGCTGTAGTTTTGATAAAATCATGGTTTTATCAACAGGAGATTATCACTAGATAGTTAGTAAACCTACTGCCATGTAGTGTAACTCCCACCCCTGCCAATGATTGGCAGCTTTCTGCCTATGCACAGTGTACACAGAAAGATGATAATCAGTGGTGTGGAAGATGTTATATACAGCTCAGCACCCAGAGAATTCGTAAATCTGCAGTAGATAAAACAGGGATTTAATAGAAATTGCAGAAAGAAGCCCGGTAAGTTATATGTTGCGTTAATCTGGGTCTGTGTACCTGTATCATGCTGCTCTCAGAAAAGTTATCAAAACCTTGACAGATTCTCTTTCCAAGCAAAACTATAAAAAACAGGGTAGGAAGACATATTTTACCAAACAGCAACAAGGGAAAAGATAGAAGAATTGAAGTATTAGTAAATTTACAGATTATTTTGTGTTTCTAAGACACATGTTATGTGTAGAGACAGGAAATGATTCCATGATTGAAATGACACCAAATTCACATCTAAGGCCGGTTTCGCATGGCCGCCGCTAAGCCCCGCCCCCTGTCACGCCTCCGGCGGTAGCTCCGCCTCCAGGCGCATGACGCTGCATGCGTCATGCGTCCCCTATTTTTATCACTGAGGACGCAGGCCGTGCGCAGTATGTGTTTGGCGGCGCCTGCGTCTTTTTGACGGTGCGCCGAGCGCAACCAAATTGCAACAGGTTGGGTTTAGCGCTGGTCGGCGCACCATCAAAAGTACGCAGGCGCCGCCAAATGCATACTGCGCACGGCCTGCGTCCTCAGTGATAAAGATAGGGGATGCGGCGTCATGCGCCCGGAGGCGGAGCTACCACTGGAGGCGTGGCAGGGGCGGGGCTTAGCGGCGGGCGTGCGCAGGCCGGTGCTGCGGCCTGTAACACAAATGTGAAACCGGCCTAAGGTGGCAATATGGAAGAGGAGAGAAAATCTAAAATGGGAAAGATTCTATGTACCATGGTATGTGAATGTTCATGATGGGTCTTATAGGTCAACAGAAACCCTCTCATTTCCAGTTTCTATGACTGCTCATGGTCTTGGTTGTTTACTATAAGATATCATACTGAATAAAGCAGAAAAAAAAAGAAAATGAATGAATATGAAAGGAAATCAACAGAAGAAGGAAGACGCTCAAATTAAAGGAATTATTAAATTAGTTTCACAAAATCATCTTGGGCAAAAGGTTTAGGCAAGTGTGGAAAAATATCTAAAAAATAAGAATGCTTTAAAAAATGGAAGTATTAATAGTTTAATTTATCAATTAACAGGCAAAGTGAATAAACAAAAGAGAAAATCTAGATCAAATAAAACTTTAGTGTGAATGCCCTTTACCGTTAAAGGGAACCTGTCAGCAGGATTGTACACAGTAAACTACAGTCAGTGTCAGGTCCAGAGAGCAGAGATATCCAGGGAGCATAGAAGGAACAGTAGTAGAGGTTTTTGCAAAGAACTTCTCAATATTTAATTAATCAAATAATCTTACATGTATAGACAAAAAATTAACCCCTCACCCCCCCCAAACAAAGACGATATCTCCTTTTTTGGCTTGGATACCCTATATGTGGTCAAAAACTAAAATTTGTGTGTACAATAAGGCTTAGAATGTAAAGATTTTGGGTAGATTGCCTCTTATTGCATTTTATTGCAATTTTGAGGCAGCCTAAAAAAATGTAATTCCGGCATCTTGATTATTTTTCTTGTTACTCAGTTTACCGATCTGATCAATTTATTTTATACTTTGATGGATATTTCTGAACTCAGTGGCACCAAATATGTGCATTTTTAAAAAAAAAAAATATTTTCAGAGCTGCAAAAGGAAGGTGATTTGAACTAATGTGCTTTTTTATTTTTTTCATATTTTTAAAAACATTATTAAAAAGCTTTTTACTTTAGACTTGAAGCTGCAGTCATTTGATTGCTTGTGCTTCACATAGCAGTGCTTCAGCAAAAATCACGATCCTCAATGAATGCCAGCTATTAGCTAGAGTTAACAGGAGTATCATGATGACAGTCACAAGGGTCTTCTGCAGACCCTCGACTGTCAGGACAACCAATCGTCACCTCGCGATCGCGTGACTTGGTCGACGATGGGCATCCAGAATGAATCATAGAATGGTAGAGTTGGAAGGTACCTCCTAGGTCATCTGGTCCAACCCTCTGTTCAATGCAGGATTGACTAAACCATCTCAGACAGATGTCTGCCCAGCGTCTGTTTGAAGACTTCCATCGAATGAGAACTCAACATCTCGTGGCAGCATGATCCACTCCTTGATCACTCTCACTGTCAGAAAGGTTTTTTCTAATATCTAATCTGTGTCTCCTCCCATTCAGTTTCAGCCCATTGCTTCTAGTCTTTCCTTGTGCAAATGAAAATAAAGGTGTGACAGCCCTTGAGATATTTATAGACATAAATGAAGTCTCCTCTCAGTCTTCTCTTTTGCCAGCTAAACATTGCCGGACCTGTTACTTTTGCCTGAGAGAGATTCCTATCAAATGTCTAGATAGATGAAATCTCCCATGACCACTTTGTCATATTTTTTTGAGAACTAAGCCATCTGATGCACGAAGAGTTCATCCATATCTTCAGCTTGCCCAGGAGGCCTGTAGTAAATTCCTGCAATGGTGTCCTTTCCTTTGTTCTCTCTTTGTATTCCTACCCAAACAGTTTGGACAGAACTTCCAGTCTCTTAAGCTTCATTCTCTGTGGACGTATACCCTTTTCTAGCATACAATGTGACACCTCCTCCCCATTTATTAAATCTGCGTCTTGCAAATAAGTTGTATCCTTCTAGCCTTGCATTGCAATCATGTGTATCGTCCCAAGTTTCAATGATGCTAATAACATCATATTTCTTTTCCTGTGTTAGTAGTTCCAATTCTCCTTGTTTGTTGTTCTTGCTCTGTACATTTGCATTTGTGCAGAAACATCTTAGTTTGTGATCAGTTTCACTTTCTCCAATATTTTTTATTATTGTGATTTTTTTGGCTTTGTTATTTATTTGCTGTATGGCTTTCCCTGGCATTTTGCTCACCTTCCCACAATGTTCTAGTTTAAAATTCTCCTGATAAGAGTAGAAAGGTTAATTCCAAATGATGTGTTTTCCAGTCTTGGTAAGGTGCAGCCCAAGTTTAACAAGTAATTCAATCCATCATCCAGAAATGCAAATCCTTGCTGATGGCACCATCGACATAACCAGTTTTTTACCTGTAGAAACTTGTTCCACTTCTGTTCCATGGCCATCCACTGGGAGAATGGATGAGAAGACCACCTGTGCTCCCAGGTCTTTGCCTTTCTGGCCTAAGTCTTCAAAGTCACTGCATATTGTTTCCAGGTCCCTTCTTGCAGTGTCATTTGTCCCCACATGTATTTGGAGGAAAGGCTAGTCATCAGTAAGTCTGAAAAGTCCTGATATCCTGTCAGACACATCTTTGATTTTTGCACTTGGAAGGCTGCACTTTTCTCTAGAGCAGTGATCCCCAACCTTTCTGCCTTGAGAGCCACATTAAGCTTTGAGAGAGGGTCGCAAGCCACCTTTAGGTCCAAGAGAGAGTCACAAACCACATCCAGCTTCCACCTACATCACAATAGTGAGACATATTGCCCCCATTACTGGTATAACGACAAAGTTTTTTCACTGAAATTACACAAAGACAGTGTACCAGGTGCCAGAGGTTCCCACATTACCCCCACTCACCATTTTCGCATCAACCACCCCCACCATACTGTCGCATCCAGCTTTAAGCATCTCCTCTTGACACTTCAGATCATCCGGTCTCCACCTTACCATACCTAAATTATTTCCAAACCCCCAAGGCCAGAATATGTACATTTAGATCTGCTCTTCTGTACTGGACTACTCACAAAATTTAACATCTGAAAAACTGCTCTTCATAGTTGTTTGCTAGACCTGATGGTAATGCACCAACTGGCGGACAGTTGTGAGCCACATATCATGGGCCCAAGAGCCACATGTGGCTCCCGAGCCACAGGTTGGGGACCCCTGCTAGAGAGGTTGTATCCAGTCTGTAGACAGCGGCCTCTGTTCCTCTCAACTGGGAATTCCCCATGACCACAACTCTCCATTTCTTCTTCACCAAATTTTTCTGTCTCCATTTAAGAGGACTCTGAGTGCTTACAAGGTTGTCCTTTTTGGGCAAAGTCTTATCTTTATGTATTTGATCATCGCTCTCCTGCGTGATAGCCTGTTACTGGTTCACTTGATGCATTTCTGGTTGACGTAGGCTCCGATTCACCCGTTAAAGGCACATGACAGCTGATTAAATCAATATACATTGATTGGCTGCAGGCTGTGAAAATCCATCTGCAGCGCTCTAGCCAATCACTGAATGCCTGGTGTAGACATCACATGTCACTGAGCTCAGTGATTTATTACAGCATTGCAGGCAAGAAGTAACTACTGCAGGTAATCAACAAAGGCCAGAGCTGTTAGGGCTGGCGGAACGCACCAAATAATAAAATAACAGAAGGTGCGTTCGCAGCCCGGGGTCCACCATGCAGGGGTGGTAAACTGCTGCTTAGTAATGGCGAAAGTATAAAGCGGTATACAAGAGGTCACACGTGGGTTAACATCACCCAGTATGAACAGAAGCGAACTCTGTTACGACACAGAGCTGCGCCACCGCTGAACATAAATGCCGGAGCCTGTTAAAATCACAGCACTTGGCAAGAGAGCGCACAGTATGCTGTCACAGAACTCAACCCCATGGACTTAAGGTCTGAGTCCCTCTAGAACTACTGAGCGCGCGGCATTGCACCTGCGGACGCCACTATAAATGCTGACTATGGTGGAGTGTCGAGCATGTGCACTGTGGAGTGCAGAGCCACCGGTGGACACTGATGTCAATCTCAGACTCTGCCTCTACATACACCTAGGCCTGGGCGCTTAACAGGCTAGGCTGCGCAACACATGCGTACCAAGGGTAGGGGTTTCAAATGAGTCAGTCACCAGAGACATTCATACTTGCATACCACACTCACTCCTCATAGTCTGGTAATGCAGTCTATACTAGCGCATGGCTGGGTGGCCATGTGAACCTTTTATAGCCGCGTCCTTCCGGGGCCTTCCTGACCTTTCTGATGGTCCAATCAGAGCTGGAGAAGGACCTGAGCATGTGGCCTCCGATCTCCAATGAGAGATCGCACCACGGGCATGCTCTGTGGACCGAAAGGAGGACCTAGTCCCTGGAGTAGCTCACTGCTGACCAGCATGCGTTGCTATAGCTGGGCCAGAGGTGGCAGCAGCAACCAAACCCACAGAGCTAGTCTGGGCAGAGTGCCGGGACCGATGAGTCTGCTGAGCAGCCTTATCTACAGCTGGAGAGGAATGGGGGACCGCTGGAAGCAAGGCTCTGGATTCCCGCTGTGCAGCGACGGGAACCCGACGCCTAACAAGAGCATTGGCAAGGGGCATTGCTGGACCTCGGTAGTTTGAGTAAAGGTATGTGCCCACGGTGTTTTTTCACGATTATTTTGCCTGGAAAACACTTGAAATGCACTAAAAAGAATGAACAAATGAACAGAAATGTAAAAATGACTAGTGTAATGCATAAGTTCAGTCTTTTTCTGCTTCTTTTAACTGCTTTAGATTTTCAAAGATATGAAATGGTTGAAAAGTCATCAAGCCACTTTTATGGGGCCTTCTTCTTGGAGGAATATCACTATTAGGGTACAAATATATTCTGTCATGTAAGAGAATTGGGCTGATTATGCTAATGACACTTGGCTCAAATTCTGTCAGAGTTTTAATCCGAATGTCACTTTAGTGTGATGTGATTCTCTCGCATGAGAGAATCGTATAACAGTTGCGGAGAACAAACACAAAAAACTTAATTTCTCCATCTTCTCCATAGTCTCTTTCCGCAGTAATTGGACTGCACCACATGTTCCACAGGCACTCATAGAATTTCATGGGTGCACGTGATTCAAACATCGAATCCACCAGCATCGTGCTGTGATTGTTTTCTCTTGCTAAATCGGCATGAGAATAAAATTGCAGATCTGCACTGCCCTATAGTAAAACATGGGCCGAGTGCTATCCGATAAAACATTGCATAGCAGTCGACGATGTTATACGCTCATGTGAACAAGCCTTTAACACCCACAATATTTTAAAAAAGACATCTAAAGCAGTGTCTACAAGACATTTCAGGAGAAATAGCGCCAACATTTTCCAGAACAATCTTCCTATAGCAAAAAGAATGTGGGTTAACTGGTATCTAATAGTCGCTGAGTGCATTTACCCTAAAAGCTCATTTTGTTTTTTGTATTCTTGAGCCTATGGAATAATATTCTTTGATACAGGGCAACACCTTTAAATGAGATGCACACTCAGATAATGGCATTGTAAAATCAAACTCTTATGTAAACTCAAAAATAAAAAAAGATACCAGGGAAAAGTGAAGAGTCTTCCTCAGCAATTTGCATATTCCAAGAAAGCATCGCCAAACCAGGGATTGAAGCACAAAGGAGCCTTCTAGGAAAAGCAAAGAGTCTCCCTCAGCAAGAAGATCATTGGGTACAGCCAGGACCAGCTGCTTGGAAAGCATCGCCAAAGCAGGGATTGACACTTGAGGAGGGCAATTTGCATATTCCAGGTGCCTTCTTGTAAAAGTGAAGAGTCGTCCTCAGCAAGAAGGTCGTTGGGTACAGCTGGGACCAGCTGCTTGGAAAGCATCGCCAAACCAGGGATTGAAGCTTAAGGAGGGCAATTTGCATATTTTAGGTGCCTTCTGGGAAAAGCGAAGAGTCTCCCTCATCCAGAAGATCGTTGGGTACAGCCAGGACCAGCTGCTTGGAAAGTATCGCCAAAACAGGGATTGAAGCTTGGAGGGCAATTTGCATATTCCAGGTGCCTTCTGGGAAAAGCGCAGAGTCTCCCTTAGCAAGAAGATTGTTGGGTACAGCCAGGACCAGCTGCTTGGAAAGCATCGCCAAACCAGGTATTGGAGCTTCAAGAGGGCAATTTGCAATATTCAGGTACCTTCTGGGAAAAGAGAAGAGTCTCCCTCAGCAAGAAGATTGTTGGGTACAGGCGGGACCAGCTGCTTGGAAAGCATCGCCAAACCACGCACCTTGTGGCACCAAATTTTTGCCTCTAGGACATTATTGCAAGAAAGCTTGGCTGATTTGGCTACTTTCACACATCAGGTTTTCGGCGTCGGGCGCGATCCGGCGTCGTGCCAGAATGCCGGATCCGTCAAATGTTTTGTAAAACCTGATGTGCCGGATCCGGTTTTCTGCCGGATCCATCTTGTTCTTGACAGACAAAACCAGATCCGTCTCATCCGGTTCATCCGTTTTTCTATCCGTTTTTCGACGGATTATGCCGGATCTGGTTTTTAAAATTGACCCTTGTGGCCTTCCGAACGGGATTGGCTACTGGAAAACTATATATAGCATGTTCCTACAGCCCTTCTTTGACAGGTTGTAGAGGAGAAAGTGCAGGTTGGAGAGAAGAGCAAGTTACTGGCGAAGATGGATGTTGTCATTGGAAATATTACCACTAGAAGTTCTGTGACGGTTTCAGTAATGAGGGACAATTTTGCACTATACTTTATGTCACCTCAAGGCAGAGTACACTGGCAGGATGACAGAGTGTGAAAGATTTGTGCCCTAACCAAACTTGTGTACCTTCTGGACCAACAGTATATACCTTTGCCAACCAAAGTTGGCTATCTTGTCATGGTCTTACTATTTTTAGCTTTAGGCCACAGGTGTGTACCTGGTTGTGTTTTATGCAAAGTATTTCACCTTTTAACAAAAGTTGTGTACATTGTTAGGAAATCACCAACAATAAACACAACTTTTCAGGTGAAATACTTTGCTTCAAACACAACCAGGAACACAACTGTGGCAAAAAGCTAAAATTTACCCACAGTTATATACCTGGTTTTGAATACCTTTTTACCTTTTAAATACCCTGTATTTAACCTTTTTTTTAAACATATTTCGCCGCAGAAAGAAATGACAGACAACCAGTGTAAACAATAATTTAACTTTTATTTAAAATATTTTTTTTTGTGTAAACTGTTTTTAAAGTTAAAAAAACTTTTTTAATAAAGGTTTGAAACCAACCAAATGGGCATTTTTATTACAAAAAAAACATTATAACTCGGTGTAGTGTGGGGTGGAAATACTGCTGGAGGGGCTGCGGGACACTTCGACAATGGGAGTGTGGAGAGAGGACTGGGATCGTGGTGGGGAAGGAACAGTTAGAGGTGATGGTGTGGAAAAAGCTACAGAATGGGTGGACATGTGGGAGGCAGAAGAGGTGGTGGGCGGTGGAGTGGAGGGTTGGGCAGGGACTGTAGGAGCAGATGATGTTGATGGAAAGTTGTATTGGGAAGGAGTTTGGTACGGGGAAGGAGTTTGGTACGGGGAAGGAGTTTGGTACGGGGCAGGTTGCTGGAAGTGGGGAGATGTCTGGTACTGGGGAGGTTGCTGGTACTGGGAAGGTTGCTGGTACTGGTGAGGTTGCTGGTATGTAATAGGAGGGGGAGGATGGAAAGTGGCTGGAGGGGGTGCAGATGTAATAGGAGGGGGAGGATGGAAAGTGGCTGGAGGGGGTGCAGATGTAATAGGAGGGGGAGGATGGAAAGTGGCTGGAGGGGGTGCAGGTGGAGGAACTACAGTGGTGGGAGGTGGAGATTGGGAGGTAACCTGCTGTAGAGCACCGTGGCACGAATGCATTACATGCATCTGCTGGGTAGGAGATAGTGTTGCCATGCGCTCCACAACAGACCTGAAAAAGGTGTGGTTTGGCGAAGATCTTGCTTCTGAATGTATGGTTTGCAGAAGTGTCTTCACCTCCAGAATGCTGGAGTTGATCTGCTGAAAGCCTGCGGAGATTTGCTCTGACAAGACTTTTAGACAGTTCTGGAAAGATGCATTCAGATGCAAGAACTCTGGCGCATAACTCTTTTCCTGACCCCTCTGCCGCTGCCGCCCAGTACCCGCAGGTGTACTAGAGGTGGCAGGGGCAGAAGGGTGGGGTAAAGGGAAAGCGATCTCCTCACCAGCAGCTTCATGTAATGTAGGCGGCCACGATGCTCCTGTGCTGGTGGATGGGACAGATGGGTCGAATGTGTGGGAAGGCTGGGAAGGTGCAGATGTACCGGGGTGGTCGAAGTGTCCCTCGGTGCCGGTCTCCTCAGGGATCGCCTCAGAAGGGTTCAATCGTGCAGGCTCCCGAGTGCTGCTCACCGTGCTGTGGAATAAAGAGAAAAAAAAACAATTAAAATACTGACATGGTATGGCCCTGGCTGAAAAAAAAAAGTTACATCTAACATTTTTTTTCACATGTGGTGTGTAATATTTACCTTCTAGTGACCATTGTTTCCCGGAGGAACGACAGGGCTTGTGCGTACTTGTACTTTCTCCTGCGTCCTCCAGATCCACTCGGGGCCCGCATCTCTTTATTGAACTCCTTCTTGAAACGATCCCTCACAGACCGCCACCGATTCACAATTCTGTTCCCTGAAACGAGAAAGGAGTGGTTAGTATACAACATCAGTGTTTCACAAACTCCAGTCCTCATGGTCCCCAGGGGTCATGTTTTCAGGATTTCCATAGTAAATAGATATCCTGAACACATGATCCGTGGGGACCACGAGGACTGGAGTTCGGGAAACACTGGTTTACATCAAGCAACCGGTACTGTATATACTTACGCTCTTTAATCTGGGCCCGAACATCGAGGTCCTCCCAGCGGCCCACAAGGAGCGAACAGATTTCCTCCCAGAGTCGTCGGGTAACGATAAGGTCAGCGTGGCGGCGGTCAGCCATATTCCAGAGCGGCTCCCTTTCTCTGACGAGATCGATGAGGTGGTCCACATCGAGTCCTCCATCCTCACCGTCAGAGTCGGGAGCACGCTGTGAAGGCTGTTAAAGAAAAAGACAAAAATAACATAATTAGCCTCCACAAAAGAAATGAAATAAAAAGTGCAAAAAAACAAAGCAAAAATATTTATACTTACACGCTGGTGACCGCCGCGTTGCTGTCGCCGACGACCCTGGGAGGCACTGCGAGGACCTCTTGGCCGAGCACCAGATTGGGAAGACTAGAGAAGAAAACAAAAAATGTTATGTCTTTGGATGTAGGCATTTGTTTGCTGTGTGTGGTCTGCAGAACATTGTTTTCTATGTGTTGTGTGTAGTGTGATGTTGTGTTTCTGCGTTTGATGCAAAAAACTTACCAATTGTGAGCCCACTCCAAGTGTCTGTCCACCCCTTCCTTCTTCTTCTGGGAGCTCCTCTTCATCATGTGAATCCTGTTTTGAAATAAAAGGCAATGAATAGACATATATTACAGAGATGATGGATTTTACAATAGGATTTTCACTTCATGTCCTCAGAACTACCAACCCTCATCCTGGGAGACTTCAACATCCCCATTAACAGCCCTAATTCCACATCTGCATCCCAGCTTCTATCACTAACCACCTCTCTAGGCCTCTCACAGCTTTCAACCTCTGAGACACATAAGGACGGTAACACCCTTGATCTGGTCTTCTGCCGGCTCTGTTCAATCTCCCACCTAAACAACTCACCGCTTCCACTCTCTGACCACAACATTCTCTCCTTCACGCTCACAAATCCTCGCCCACCCCAGCTCATTCCTACCTACCACACAGTCAGAAATCTACAAGCTATTAACCCTCAGACACTTTCAGATTCCCTACACTCATCTCTGTCCCCAATCTCCTCTCTTTCCTGTCCTAATCTGGCTGTTCATCACTACAATGACACTCTTAGAAGCACCCTTGACCAAGTAGCTCCCCTCACCCTCAGAACCTCCAAACACAGAGTAAAAGAGCCCTGGCTCACATCGCAAACTCAACTTCTCCAGCGATGCTCCAGGAGTGCTGAACGCGTATGGAGAAAAACCCGCACACCAGAAGACTTCATCCACTTCAAATTTATGTTAAGAACCTATAACGCTGCCCTTCACCTTGCCAAACAGACCTACTTCACCACCCTGATCTCCTCACTAGCCAACAACCCCAAGAAACTTTTTGACACTTTTCACTCCCTCCTCAGGCCAAAAGCACAAGCCCCTATCACAGACATTTGTGCTGATGACCTGGCCTCCCACTTTACAGAAAAAATAGATAATATCCGTCAAGAAATCTGCTCCCAACCACCAAGTGCTGTGACTCCCATCCCTTCCTACATCTCCCCTGGCTCACTCTCCACATTTGATCCCATAACAGAAGAAGAAGTCTCCAGACTCCTCTCTTCTTCTCGTCCGACTACATGCACTACCGACCCCATTCCCTCACATCTCCTCCAGTCTCTCTCTCCAGTCGTCACAACCCACCTAACTACAATCTTTAATCTCTCCCTCTCCTCGGGCATTTTCCCATCCTCCTTCAAACACGCCATCGTTACTCCACTACTAAAGAAACCTGCTCTCGACCCATCCTGCACAAACAACTACAGACCAGTCTCCAATCTCCCCTTCATCTCTAAACTTTTGGAACGCCTAATTTACTCCCGCCTTACCCGTTACCTCTCCATTCACTCCCTTCTAGACCCTTCACAGTCCGGCTTCCGCCCCCTACATTCGACTGAAACTGCACTCATCAAAGTGACCAATGACCTTCTGACAGCAAAACGTAACGGTGACCACTCTCTGCTCATTCTTCTTGACCTATCTGCAGCTTTCGATACTGTTGACCACCATCTCCTACTCTCTAGGCTCCAGTCACTAGGCATTAAGGACACTGCACTCTCCTGGTTCTCTTCCTATCTCTCTGACCGCTCCTTCAGTGTTTTGTTCTCTGGCTCCACGTCATCTCCTCTTCCTCTTGCTGTCGGGGTACGTCAGGGCTCAGTCCTTGTCCCCCTTCTTTTCTCTCTCTACACGGCCCCAATTGGACAGACCATCAGCAGATTTGGCTTTCAGTACCATCTTTATGCTGATGACACACAACTATACACGTCTTCCCCCGACCTTACCCCCGCTGTACTACAGAACGCCAGTGACTGTCTGTCCGCAGTCTCCAATATCATGTCCGCTCTCTATCTGAAACTCAACCTCTCCAAAACTGAACTTCTTCTGCTCCCGCCGTCTACTAACCTCCCTAAATCTGACATTTCCTTCTCCGTGGGTGGTACCACAATAATGCCCCGGCAGCAGGTGCGCTGTCTGGGTGTTATGTTTGACACCAATCTCTCCTTTACATCCCATATACAATCCCTTGCCCGCTCTTGCCGCTTACACCTAAAGAACATCTCTAGAATCCGCCCTTTTCTCACTATGGAAACAACAAAAACCCTCACTGTTGCATTGATCCACTCTCGCCTGGATTACTGCAATGCTCTTTTAATTGGCCTCCCCGTCACTCGACTATCCCCTCTCCAGTCCATACTCAATGCAGCAGCCAGGATCGTCCATCTGGGTAATCGCTACTCGGACGCGTCCGCTCTTCGCCAGTCCTTACATTGGCTGCCCATTCATTATAGGATCCAATTCAAAGTACTTGTTCTCACCCACAAAGCTCTCCACAGTGTGGCACCCCCTTACATCTCTTCTCTCATTTCTGTCTATCGGCCTAGCCGATCGCTGCGCTCTGCAAACGACTTTCGACTAACCTCTGCACTAATCCGTACCTCCCACTCCCGACTCCAAGACTTCTCCCGTGCTGCTCCTATCCTCTGGAATGCTCTACCCCAAGAAATCAGGACTATCCACAATTTGCATAGTTTTAGGCGCTCCCTCAAAACACACCTGTTCAGAGCGGCCTATCACATTCACTAATCAAAGTCATTCTCTGTGTAAGTGTGCGTGCGTAGCCCATTCACTATCTCCATCCATCCTTCACTCCTGCAAGATGGCTGGACCTTCATTGTAAATACACCATTGTAAATACACACCCATACTCTGTATCTCCCTCACCTCATTGTAGATTGTACGCTCTCACGAGCAGGGTCGTCTTATTTCGTCTTATTTTGCTTTAATTATTGTATTGTTAGCGTTGTTACTTATGACTTGTGTTTTGAAACTGTTAAACTGTAAAGCGCTGCGGAATATGTTGGCGCTATATAAATAAAGATTATTATTATTATTATTATTATTTTGGAAATAAAAACTTACCGTCAAACGCTGACGATGCGAGGGAGGGCTCCCAGAAGATGATGTGCTGTCTTCCTGGTGGCCACACTCCATGCCTGTGGGTGGTGTTCCAGCTGCTGCCATTGCTGCTGCTGCTGCTGCTGCTGCATCTATTGGGCGGCTGTTGAATAAAGAGAAACAAAGGGCCAATGAATATCTTGATATTCAATAGCCCTAGTTTGGAGGAATGGGGGATTTGATAATTACCGTCTCTCATCTGCTGCTGGCCTCCCCTCCTCAGCATGTTCCATTTGCTGCTCCATTTGGGGTGGTGGTGGTGCTGATGGTGCTGCAGTGGTCTCCTGCCTTCCCCTGCTGCGCTTGGTTGCTTTCTTGGGTGGCATGTTGGGTGTGGCTGTGGGTCCCACTGTCTTGCTTTTATATATGTCTTGTGGGCAGAGCTACTGAGCATGCTCAGACCAAAAAAACCGGATCCGGCCACCGGATCCGGCTTTCGCCGGATCAGGCGCATTGCGGCGCTCATAGGCTTTCATTGTGTGAAAAAGCTGGACGCGCCGGATCCGGCGTGTCCGGCTTTTTCGCCGGAGACAAAAAACGTTACAGTAGCCGTTTTTTCCAGACGCCGGATCGCGACACATTGCCGGATCCGGCGAAAACCGGATGAAACGCATGGCCATCCGGCGCGATCCGGCGCAAATGCAAGTCAATGGGGGGGAAACCGGATCCGGCATTGCATTTCGCCGGATCCGGTTTCTGTCAAAAGCGCCGGATCGCGCCTGACGGCGAAAACCTGATGTGTGAAAGAGGCCTAAGTAGACTACACAAGACGGAAGACACACAGCAAGTCAGCAGGATCTAGGAACAACATGGCAGACGTGACAACCTACACGGTGAGCTGCAACATGTGCTACATTTTCACAGATCGACCAGAAGATTAATCCAATTTCACCTGCCAGAAGTGTAGACTACTGGCCCTTTCATAAGAAAAGGTGCGGGTTCTGGAAGAGAGAAATGCAACTTGAAACTCATCAAAGAAAATGAAGACTTCCTATACAGAACAAAAGCATCTCTACTGGTCACAGAAAGTGAAGAAAGTGTCAGAGAACCTCCAAGAGCAGACGAGTGAAAGCATGAGACCAAGAGAAGCAAGAAGATCATGGAAATAACACCAACCACACAACTGAGAAACTGATACCAAGGCCTTGTAGAGGACGAAGATGGCACACCTAGGAATGAGGCACTACCAGCATGCAAAGAAGAAAAGGACACACAGCAACACCCAGAAGTAACAACAAAATGTACAGCCAAGAAGTCAAGACGAGTGGTAGTGCTGGGAGACTCACTACTAAGAGGCACAGAAGCAGCTATCTGCACATCAGACATATTCACCAGAGAAGTATGCTGCCTCCCAGGTGCGAAGATCAAGGATGTGACCGAAAGCATACCAAAGTTTATGAGTTCCAAGGACGTCCACCCATTTCTTCTGATACATGTTGGCATCATTGACACGGCAAGGAAGGACCTATTGACAATCTGCAATCACGGTTCCTCAAGGATCAGTCCTAGGCCCCCTACTCTTCTCTTTGTATACTGCCCCTATTGGTCAAACAATCAGTAGATTTGGTTTCCAGTACCATCTCTATGCTGACGACACCCAATTATACGCTTCTTCTCCTGACATCACGCCAGCCTTTCTAGAAAACACCGGCAATTGTCTAAACGCTGTGTCTAACATCATGTCCTCACTATATCTGAAACTGAACCTGTCAAAGACTGAACTCCTTGTGTTTCCTCCTGCTACTAATGTACCTATACCCGACATTGCCATTTCCGTGTGTGGTTCTTCTATTAATCCCCAGCAACATGCCCGCTGTCTTGGGGTCATACTCGACTCTGAGCTTTCCTTTGTTCCCCACATCCGATCACTGGCTCGCTCTTGTTATCTGCACCTCAAAAAAATTTCTAGAATTCGACCTTCTCTTACTTTTGACTCTGCAAAAACTCTTACTGTTTCTCTTATTCATTCTCGTCTTGACTATTGTAACTCCCTTCTAATCGGTCTCTCTCTTACCAAACTCTCCCCCCTCCAATCTGTCTTGAATGCAGCTGCCAGGATCATATTCCTCGCCAATCGTTACACCGATGCCTCTACCTTGTGCCAGTCATTACACTGGCTACCCATCCACTCCAGAATCCAGTACAAACTTATTACCCTCACCCACAAAGCCCTCCATGGCTCAGCACCACCCTACATCTCCTCCCTTGTTTCAGTATACCATCCTACCCGAGCCCTCCGTTCTGCTGATGACCTGAGGTTAGCATCCTCAATGATCAGAACCTCCCACTCCCGTCTTCAAGACTATACACGTGCTGCGCCAATTCTTTGAAATGCACTTCCCAGGTCAATACGATTAGTCCCCAATCCCCACAATTTTAAGCGTGCCCTGAAAACGCATTTATTCAGACTGGCCTATCGTCTCAACATATTAACCTAATCTATCCCTGTGTGGCACAGCCATAAGTTTTTTACCATAACCAGGTTCCCCATATCATGTTCCCACATGCTTTATGCATACATTAGCCCTCTGCATCCGTACTGTTTCACACTTAACATTATGGCTGGTCCATACAATCAGGGCAACTGTTACCACCCACCTTTCGTGTCTCCCCTTTTTTCCTCATAGATTGTAAGATTGCGAGCAGGGCCCTCATTCCTCTTGGTATCTGTTATGATCTATGTGATTATTGTTATGCTGTAATGTATATTGTCTGTACAAGTCCCCTCTGAAATGTAAAGTGCTGCGGAATATGTCAACGCTATAGAAATAAAATGTATTATTATTATTATTATATTATTATGACTTTGAAGAGTTGGGGAAGAAAGTAAAGGAACTGGATGCACAGGTAGTTTTTTCTTCTATCCTTCAAATAGACGGGCATGGCACCAGTAGGTGGAATAGGATCCTTGATGTGAACAATTGGCTAAGATGATGGTGCAGACAAAAAGGTTTCGGATTCCTGGACCACGGTGTGAATTAACTGTATGAGGGACACCTCGCCAGAGACAGATTGCACCACAGAAAACCTGGGAAACACACATTTGCCAGAAGACTCCCTACACTGATCAGGAGGGCATTAAACTAGAAGAAGAGGGGACGGGAAGAAAAAGTTAGACATGAACATGAAGCCAGAAAATATACTGATGTATGATATGAGGTGCGGCAAAGAAGACCCAAGACAACATACTCGGAAGGGAAGTAAGAACATTTCTAAAACAATCCATAGAGAGGAGATTGGAACAAAACAAAATCCTCTAAACTGCATGCTCGCAAATGCCAGAAGCCTGACAAGATGGAAGAACTAGAAGCAGAAATAGCTACAGGTAATTAGAACATAGTGGGAATAACAGAGACATGGTTAGATGAAAGCTATGACTGGGCAGTTAACTTACAGGGTTACAGTCTGTTTGGAAAGGATCGTAAAAGGAGGAGGGGTTTGTCTTTATGTAAAGTCTTGTCTAAAGCCCACTTTAAGGGAGGATATCAGTGAAGGGAATGAGGACGTCGAATCCAAATGGGTCGAAATACATGAAGGGAAAAATAGTAACAAAATTCTCATTGGGATCTGTTACAAACCCCCAAATATAACAGAAACCATGGAAAGTCTACTACTAAGGCAGATAGATGAAGCTGCAACCCATATTGAGATCCTTCTTATGGGGGACTTTACTCGGATATTAACTGGGAAACACAGACCTGCGAAACCCATAAAGGCAACAGGTTTCTGCTAATAACCAAGAAAAATTATCATTCACAATTGGTGCAGAATCCAACCAGAGGAGCAGCACTTTTAGACCTAATACTATCTAATAGCCTTGATATAATAACAAATCTGCCGGTCATCAGGCATCTAGGAAATAGCGACCACAATATTGTACAGTTTCACTTGTCTTTCGCTAGGGGGACTTGTCAGGGGATCACAAAAACACTGAACTTCAGGAAGGCCAAGTTTGACCGGCTTAGAGATGCTCTTAATCTGGTTGACTGGGACAATGTCCTCAGAAACAAGTATACAGATAATAAATGGGAAATGTTTAAGAACATCCTTAATAGGCACTGTAAGCAGTTTATACCTTGTGGGAATAAAAGGACAAGAAATAGGAAAAACCCAATGTGGCTAAACAAAGAAGTAAGATGGGGCAATTAACAGTAAAAAGAAAGCATTTAATCCCTTTCTGCCATATGACGTACTATCCCATCCATGTGCCCTGGGACTTAATTCCCAGGGACAGGATAGTACGTTATAGCGATCAGCGGCGCCCACTTGGTGAGCGCCACTGATCGCGGCCGGGTGTCAGCTGATTATCACAGCTGACACCGGCACAATGTGTCAGTGGCGGTCACGGACCGCCCCGACACGTTAACCCCTTGTACACCGCGATCAAACATGATCACGGTGTACCGGGGGTTAAAGGGAAGCATCGGCAGGGAGGGGGCACCCTCCGTGCTTCCCTGAGACCCACACAGCAGCGCAATGTGCAGCGCTGCTGTGGGGGGCTCTTTCCCTACAGGCCCCCGGATCCAAGATGGCGACGGGGACCTTCGGGGGCCTGTAGGGAGCTGGCTTCCTGTGCCTGCAAAGCGCAGGCAAGAGGAAGTCTGCGTCTATGCCTGTGACAGATAGCTGATCTGTCACAGTGATCTGTGATGTGACAGATAAGCAATCTGTCACAGTTCAGTGATGTCCCACCTGGGACAATGTAATAAAGTTAAAAAAAAGTGTAAAAATAATTTTCAAAAAATCGCCAAATAAATTAGTAAAAAAAAAAATATATATATTTCACAATAAATTCATTTTTTGAAAATAAAAAAAACAATAAAAGTACACATATTTGGTATCGCCGCGTCCGTAACGACCCGCCCTATAAAACTGTCCCATTAGTTAACCCCTTTAGCAAACTCCTTAAAAAATAAAAATAAAAAACCAAGCAAAAAATAATGATTTATTATCATACCACCGAACAAAAAGTACAATAACGCGCGATCAAAAAGACGCATATAAATATCCATGGTACCGCTGAAAACGGCAGCTTGTCCCGCAAAAAACGAACCACAATACAGCATCATCCGCAAAAAAATAAAAAAGTTATAGCTCGCAGAAAAAAGCGATGCAAAAATAGTTATTTTTTATATAAAATAGTTTTCATTGCATAAAACAGCCAAAACATAAGAAAAGACCTAAATGAGGTATCGCTGTAACTGTACTGACCCAAAGAATAAAACTTCTTTATCAATTTTACCGCACACGGACCGGTGTAAACGCACCCCCCGAAAAGAAATTCATGAAACGCTGGTTTTTGTTCATTCTGCGTCCCAAAAATCGGAATAAAAAGCGATCAAAAAATGTCATGTGCCCGAAAATGGTACCAATAAAAACGTCAACTCGTCCTGCAAAGAATAAGACCTGACATGACTCGGTGGGTCAAAATACGAAAAAATTATAGCTCTCAATATGTGGTGATGCAAAAACTATTTTTACAATAAAAAGCGTCTTTTAGCGTGTGACAGCTGCCAAACATAAAATCCGCCATAAATAGTAAATCAAACCCCCCGATATCACCCCCTTATAGTTAGGAAAAAATAATAAAAGAAAATGTATTTATTTCCATTTTCCCATTAGGGTTAGGGCTAGGGTTAGGGCCAGGGCTAGGGTTAGGGCTAGGGTTAGGGCTATCGTTAGGGTTAGGGCTGAGATTAGGGTTAGGGTTAGGGTCAAATGGTGCTCCTTCCCTTCCAAGCTCTGCCATGCGCCCAAACAGTGTTTTACCCCCACATATAGGGTATCAGCATACTCAGGACAAATTGCAAAACAACTTTTGGAGTCCAATTTCTCCTGTTACCCATAGGAAAATAAAAAATTGGGGGCAAAAATATCATTTTTGTGAAAAAAATGTTTTGTTTATTTTCATGCCCAGGCGTTATAAACTTCTGTGAAGCACTTGGGGGTTGAAAGTGCTCACCACTAGAGTTGAGCGACTTTTGGTTTTTTAGGGTCGCGTTTCGTTTCGTGAAACCCGACTTTTCCAAAAGTCGGGTCGAGCAAGATCATCCGATTATAGGGAAAAGTCGGGGTCGTCCTGAAACACGAAACCCAATGTAAGTCAATGGGGAATAAAAGTCGGCAGTGAGAGGAGGAGAGGAAACACACCTACAGTGCCCATTTGAATGCCAAAAGCATCAATTCTTCTTACTTAAGCTTGTCAACCTTAATTAACTTCATAATACAAGTTACGCACTGAAAAATGGGGGTTATTTGGCTACAGACTGTGGGGGGGAGGGCTGGCTCCAGGTTTTCATGTGCCCTGGGCAAAAGAGCGCCCCTTTAACACATACCACAACTCATCATGCTCCGATACGGCAGAGAAATAGCGGTATAGTACAATGAAAAATGCCTCACTTTTTACATCTCATGACGAGGCCCATCTATTTCTCCATACAGAATCATTGGTCCCATATAATGTTTGAAACAGTATATGATGAGCTCCACATAATGCTACAGTATATGTTGGTCCCCATGGATGAAGCTCCACTGTCTTATGGGCCCAAATAATGCTCCAAACATAATGGGCCCCATTTCTAATGCTCTAGTGTATAATGGGCCCTGTAAATGCTGCTCCAGTGTCTGATGTCCACCTTTGGAATGTTCCAGTGTATGGTGGGCCCCATCTATCATTCTCCAGAGTATAGTGCTCCCCAAAAATTGCTGTCCCAACATTGAAAACAATCAAATAAGTCTCCTCACTAGGGAATCCCTGTACTTGTCTGGATTCCTCGTCGTCCCCATCTTCCATCTCACTGCACAGTATTTCAACTTTGCAAGTGCTGTGATCCTGAGCAAGCAAGGGGGGCCCAATCGTTGGCGACGGCACTGGCACAGGGCCCCTGATAGTACGGGGGTGTGTCTGATGGCGGGTGGGCTGAACCTGCACTTTCATCTGCAGCTTCCTCTTTGTCACCGTGTAAGATGGAACTGTATATGGGAAGGGTAACCTGAGTTTCATCAGGGTCAGATTCAGGTCGTGTAGCGTGCGAGGGGAATGTAGTGGTCTGGGTCAATGTACCAGCAGATTCATCGAGCAGTGGCTGGGCATCAGTGCACTTGTGTCGCCCCCAGGAGTACGGTCGCCACAGTGGCATTACCTTCTTCCTAGGGAGTGTGATGTCATGCTTGGGAGCAACGAAGGATCTTTCTAGCAGGTTAACTGATTGGGCGGCATTATTCCCACGAGTCATGACCCTCCAAACAGCGTTCATGAAGGCAAAGTGTTTGTTTTACGTGGGCAGTATGGTTGCAAAGCTGAACCTTAAAGGAATGTCCAGAAGGGCACCAGGAGTGGAGCCTACGGTTAAATTCGACTCCACCTGGGAAACCTCAACCATGCCAGCTACAGAACAGATGCACACATTGCAAGCTTAATTCCGTTAACGAACGAGACTCCGTCATGCCCCGCGGTCCGAGTCCGGCTTACTAGAGGGACACGTGAGGCTCTGGCACATGAGATTGGCCAATAACTGGTGTG
Source organism: Dendrobates tinctorius (assembly GCF_039654945.1). Lineage (NCBI taxonomy): Eukaryota > Metazoa > Chordata > Amphibia > Anura > Dendrobatidae > Dendrobates > Dendrobates tinctorius. Next base: position 15,875,786 of record NW_027361671.1, on the reverse strand, counting down.
TCATGCCCTTACATGTCCGTGGCTGCATGTGCGCTACACTGAAAAGGCCAGCGTTTGTCGCTTACAGGTGCAGATAACCCGCTGAACAACGTTAGTGATGGGGATCACTGATTAAAATTATTACCCGCGAACAATGATTTCCCAGTAAGTGCAGGTCAACCGCAGTTCTGGAATTAGGCCTAACCGTCATTCCTGAAAAAATGAAAAACTTACGTGTGCAAACCACAGGTGCTGTAGCTTGCTTAACAGCTCGCCAGCCGTTCTCACGCCCAGTATGGATTACACGTGATGGCACAAAGGTGAGAAAGGGTACCGTATCCCCAGATAACATGTATGGATAGCGTACACATTCAAAATATATGTCTATACATCAGGAGGGAGGCTCAGACGGTGTAAGGCCCAGTATGGATTGCACGTGATTGCACAAAGGTGAGAAAGGGTACCGTATCCCCAGATAACATGTATGGATAGCGTACACATTCAAAATATATGTCTCAGGAGGCAGGCTCAGATGGTGTTAGGCCCAGTATGGATTGCACGTGATTGCACAAAGGTTAGAAAGGGTACTGTATCCCCGGATAACATGTATGGATAGTGTACACATTCAAAATATATGTCTCAGGAGGCAGGCTCAGACGGTGTTAGGCCCAGTATGGATTGCACGTGATTGCACAAAGGTTAGAAAGGGTACCGTTTCCCCGGATAACATGTATGGATAGCGTACACATTCAAAATATATGTCTCAGGAGGCAGGCTCAGACGGTGTTAGGCCCAGTATGGATTGCACGTGATTGCACAAAGGTTAGAAAGGGTACCGTATCCCCGGATAACATGTATGGATAGCGTACACATTCAAAATATATGTCTCAGGAGGCAGGCTCAGACGGTGTTAGGCCCAGTATGGATTGCACGTGATTGCACAAAGGTTAGAACGGGTACCGTTTCCCCGGATAACATGTATGGATAGCGTACACATTCAAAATATATGTCTCAGGAGGCAGGCTCAGACGGTGTTAGGCCCAGTATGGATTGCACGTGATTGCACAAAGGTTAGAAAGGGTACCGTTTCCCCGGATAACATGTATGGATAGCATACACATTCAAAATATATGTCTCAGGAGGCAGGCTCAGACGGTGTTAGGCCCAGTATGGATTGCACGTGATTGCACAAAGGTTAGAAAGGGAACTGTTTCCCCGGATAACATGTATGGATAGCGTACACATTCAAAATATATGTCTCAGGAGGCAGGCTCAGACGGTGTTAGGCTCAGTATGGATTGCACGTGATTGCACAAAGGTTAGAAAGGGTACCGTTTCCCCGGATAACATGTATGGATAGAGTACACATTCAAAATATATGTCTCAGGAGGCAGGCTCAGATGGTGTTAGGCCCAGTATGGATTGCACGTGATTGCACAAAGGTTAGAAAGGGTACCGTATCCCCGGATAACATGTATGGATAGCGTACACATTCAAAATATATGTCTCAGGAGGCAGGCTCAGATGGTGTTAGGCCCAGTATGGATTGCACGTGATTGCACAAAGGTTAGAAAGGGTACCGTATCCCCGGATAACATGTATGGATAGCAAACACATTCAAAATATATGTCTCAGGAGGCAGGCTCAGACGGTGTTAGGCCCAGTATGGATTGCACGTGATTGCACAAAGGTTAGAAAGGGTACCGTTTCCCCGGATAACATGTATGGATAGCGTACACATTCAAAATATATGTCTCAGGAGGCAGGCTCAGACGGTGTTAGGCCCAGTATGGATTGCACGTGATTGCACAAAGGTTAGAAAGGGTACCGTTTCACCGGATAACATGTATGGATAGCGTACACATTCAAAATATATGTCTCAGGAGGCAGGATCAGACGGTGTTAGGCCCAGTATGGATTGCACGTGATTGCACAAAGGTTAGAAAGGGTACCGTTTCCCCGGATAACATGTATGGATAGCGTACACATTCAAAATATATGTCTCAGGAGGCAGGCTCAGATGGTGTTAGGCCCAGTATGGATTGCACGTGATTGCACAAAGGTTAGAAAGGGTACTGTTTCCCCGGATAACATGTATGGATAGCGTACACATTCAAAATATATGTCTCAGGAGGCAGGCTCAGACGGTGTTAGGCCCAGTATGGATTGCACGTGATTGCACAAAGGTTAGAAAGGGTTCCGTTTCCCCGGATAACATGTATGGATAGAGTACACATTCAAAATATATGTCTCAGGAGGCAGGCTCAGACGGTGTTAGGCCCAGTATGGATTGCACGTCATTGCACAAAGGTTAGAAAGGGTACCGTATCCCCGGATAACATGTATGGATAGCGTACACATTCAAAATATATGTCTATACATCATGAGGCAGGCTCAGACGGTGTTAGGCCCAGTATGGATTGCACGTCATTGCACAAAGGTTAGAAGGGGTACCGTATCTCCGGATAACAAGTATGGATAGCGTACACATTCAAAATATATGTCTATACAGCATGAGGCAGGCTCAGACGGTGTTAGGCCCAGTATGGATTGCACGTCATTGCACAAAGGTTAGAAAGGGTACCGTATCCCCGGATAACATGTATGGATAGCGTACACATTCAAAATATATGTCTATACAGCATGAGGCAGGCTCAGACGGTGTTAGGCCCAGTATGGATTGCACGTCATTGCACAAAGGTTAGAAAGGGTACCGTATCCCCGGATAACATGTATGGATAGCGTACACATTCAAAATATATGTCTCTACAGCATGAGGCAGGCTCACACGGTGTTAGGCCAGTATGGATTGCACGTCATTGCACAAAGGTTAGAAGGGGTACCGTATCCCCGGATAACATGTATGGATAGCGTACACATTCAAAATATATGTCTATACAGCATGAGGCAGGCTCAGACGGTGTTAGGCCCAGTATGGATTGCACGTCATTGCACAAAGGTTAGAAAGGGTACCGTATCCCCGGATAACATGTATGGATAGCGTACACATTCAAAATATATGTCTATACAGCATGAGGCAGGCTCAGACGGTGTTAGGCCCAGTATGGATTGCACGTCATTGCACAAAGGTTAGAAGGGGTACCGTATCCCCGGATAACATGTATGGATAGCGTACACATTCAAAATATATGTCTATACAGCATGAGGCAGGCTCAGGCGGTGTTAGGCCCAGTATGGATTGCACGTCATTGCACAAAGGTTAGAAAGGGTACGTATCCCTGGATAACATGTATGGATAGCGTACACATTCAAAATATATGTCTCAGGAGGCAAGCTCAGACGGTGTCAAGCACAGTATGGATTTGACGGCCCAGATTACACAGCGGAGGAGCAGGGAGAGGTAAAGATTGCAAAAGCTGGGGCCCTGGCCAAGCAAGGGGGGCCCACTCGTGGGAGTCGGTACTGGCACTGGGCCCCTCATAGTACAGCGGTGTATCTGACGGCGGGTGTGCACCACCACCGTCAGAGACACTTGATTGCACTATGAGGGACCCTGTGCCAGTGCCCGCGCCCAAGAGTCGGCCTACCCACCTGTCCAGGGCAACGGCACTCGCACGGTGTCGTGCGGTAGGTGGTGACCCCGGCCATGGGGGGGGAGGCAGCACAGTTAGGGAGTTTTAGAAAGTGGCATATGTTGATGTTGGACATTCAGCTGATGCAAAAGGCGAAATAGGTGAAGTACCAGGAAGAGGTGGACCAAAGCAAGCCATTTTTCTGTCACCCTATGTGTCATCAGGGGAAGGTGGGACAAAATCCTTGGAAACCCATGCGTGGTTCATTTTAATGAAGGTTAGATCATCCACATTTTGGGTTGACAGACGGGTCCTTTTTTCTGTCAGGATTGATCCAGCTGCACTGAAGACTCTTTCCGATAGCACACTTGCAGCTGGGCAAGCGAGCTCCTGTAAGGCATATTGGGCCAATTCAGGCCAGGTGTCCAGTTTAGCGGCCCAATTGTCAAAGGGGAATGACCTGTGTGGGAGAACATCGATATGGGAGGAAAAGTAGTTTGTAACCATAGTTGACAACTGCTGTCTCCTGTCACTTTCCATCGATGCAGTATTACCAGTTGTGTGAGCGGTATTTGAAAAATCAGTCCACAACATTGTCATGAAACCCCTGTCTCCAACGCCACTTCTGCTGTGTGCACCACGAACACCTCTGCCAAGCTGCCCCCGGCCCGTACGGCTCTTGTGAGAACCATCACCGCTGCTGTGTCCTGGGAATGCCTCAAGCAACCGATTTACCAGAGTTGCTTGTTTATTAGCCAATATTAGGTCAAGGTTCTCCTGTGGCATGATGTTTTGTAATTTGCCTTTATAGCGTGGATCCAGGATGCTGGCCAACCAGTAGTCGTCATCGTTCATCATTTTGGCAATGCGGGGGTCCCTTTTTAGGATCCGCAAGGCATAATCTGACATGTGGGCCAATGTTCCCGGTGTCAATGATGCACTGCGAGTGCTGGGTGGAGGAGCACTTTCTGGCAAATCCACATCCCTCCAGTCACGCACAAACCCTGTACCAGACCTTGCCACGCCAACATTTTCACTTGCCCCACGAGATGCATCCTCCTCCCCTAAGTAATCATCCCCATCATCCTCCTCCTCCTCCTCCTCTTCTTCCTCCACCTCGTCCAGGAGAGGTCCCTGAGCAGACAATGGCTGAATGTCATCAAGGATTCCCTCCTCCTCTTCCTCCTCATCAACATTGGCTGCAGACGCCTGCTCCTTAAGGTGCGTCAAAGTTTGCATGAGCAGACGCATAAGTGGGATGCTCATGCTTAGGATGGCGTCGTCTGCGCTTACCAGCCGTGTGCATTCCTCAAAACACTGAAGGACTTTACAAAGGTCTTTCAGCTTCGACCACTGCACGCCTGTCAACTCCATGTCTGCTCTCAAAGTGCCTGGCCGTGTATCCTCCCACAAATGCATTATGGCCTGCCTCTGCTCGCACAGCCGCTCCACCATGTGCAGGGTGGAGTTCCACCTTGTTGCAATGTCGATAATGAGGCGGTGGTTGGGAAGGTGGAGCAATCGCTGCAGCTTCTGCATACGAACGGAGTGTACAGGCGACCGGCGGATGTGCGCGCACAGTCTTCGCACCTTCTGGAGCAGGGCTGTTAACTCCGGATAATTTTTGAGGAAGCACTGCACCACCAGGTTCAAGGTGTGAGCCAAGCAAGGTATGTGGCTGAGTTTTGAAAGGGCTATGGCTGCCACAAAATTACGGCCGTTATCACTAACTACCTTGCCTGCCTCAAGATGTACACTGCCCAGCCATGACTCAGTTTGTCGCTTCAAGTGCTCGGCCATCACCTCGGCGGTGTGTCTGTCGCCCAAACACATCATCTGCAACACAGCCTGCTGACGCTTTCCACTAGCTGCTCGATAGGGGGACACATCGTGTGCAACAGTGGCAGCTGCAGATGGAGTGCTCGTACGACTGCGCTCTGTGGACGAGCTTTCGCTTCTGGAGGAGGAGGAGGGTCGAACGCCTACAGCCAACTGTTTCCTATACCGTGGGCTAGGCAGCACTGTCCCACCACCGATGTCCCCTGTGGACCCTGCATCCACCACATTAACCCAGTGCGCAGTGATGGACACGTAACGGCCCTGGCCATGCCGACTGGACCATGCATCAGTTGTGAGGTGCACCTTTCCGCTCACTGACTGCTTGAGTGCATGGACAATGCGGTCTTTCACATGATGGTGGAGGGCTGGGATGGCTTTGCGAGAGAAGAAGTGGCGACTGGGTAGGTCATAGCGTGGTACTGCATAGGCCATGAGTTCGCGGAAAGCTGTGCTTTCCACCAACCGAAAGGGCATCATCTCAAACGAGATTAGTTTGGCAATGTGGGCGTTCAAACCCAGTGTACGCGGATGAGAGACTGAGTACTTTCTTGACCTACTCATAGTGTCTGGGAGGGTGAGCTGGACTTGAGAGCTGCATATGGTGGAAGTAGCGGTGGACAGGGCGGACTGAGAGAGGGTTGATGATGGTGATGGAGTTGGTGTTCTTTCTGATGGCCTAGAATCAGTCTTTCGTTGATATAACAGTGGGATTCCCTGACTGCTGTGGCCTTGCAACGACACCTCAACATTTGCTGCTGTGCTAACCGGTGGGCTTACAGTGGGGGAAACAATGTAGCGTTGCTGACTACCTTCGTTGTGATCAGTTGCACATGTGGCACTTGAGGTTTGGTGTTGTGTCCACGCTTGCAAGTGCATGCTGGTTAAATGTCTAAGCATGCAACTGGTATTCAAATTTTTCAGATTTTTCCCTCGGCTAAAGGTCTTTGCGCACTTCTTACAGATAACCTTGGCCTGATCATGAGGATTTTGTTCAAAAAAGTGCCACACTGCACTCTTCCTACTTTGGCAGACATTTTGCGGCCTAGCACGCTGTGATCTTTTGACCCTCTGGACAAGCTGTCCAGCAACTCTTTTGATGTTTGGAACCTGTCTTTGGAGTGCTCCGGGCCTGCCAGATAACAGCTGTTGCGATGTCGATGTCTGCTGTGGATGCTCCTCATCTGAGCTATTGGAAGCAGCACCCTCTTCCCCCAATGGATGCCAATCTGGGTCAACAACTGGGTCATTCATCACCTCCTCTTCTATGTCATGTGCACCTTCCTCTGTGTCACCGTGTATGGTGGTATAGTTTGCGGGAAGGGGCACCTGAGTCTCATCAGGGTCAGAATCTGGCTCTGTACACTGCGAGGACAATGTAGTGCTCTGAGTGAATGTACCAGCAGAATCATCCATCAGCGGCTGTGCATCAGTGCACTCCATGTCAGATTCATCTTGGCCTGGGTAATTCACCATTTCACTTGATAATCCAGGCATGGTATGTGAAAACAGCTCCATGGAGTAATCAGTAGTATGGCCTGCATCATCCTTCAATCTTGGTTGGGGTGAAGGACACAAGGAAAGGTGTGGTTCATGAACATGAGCCTCCAATGACGACTCAGTGCTTTTACTTTTTACAACTGAAGAAGAGGAGGCGATAGAGCTGGAGGCTGAGTCAGCAATGTAAGACAAAACTTTTTCCTGATGCTCTGCCTTTAAAAGCGGTTTGCCAACTCCTAGAAAACTAAGCGTTCGAGGCCTTATGTAGCCAGACGATGACGCAGGGTCAGCACCTCCTGCATTCGGTCCTATTTTGCTCTTGCCACTACCATCAGATCCACCACCAACACCATCATTACCAGCTGCCAACCCCCGCCCAATTCCACGGCCTCTTCCACCAGCCTTCCTCATTTTTGGTAGAAATGTAGACAAAATCCAACAAACTATATAGTAATGTAAAACAAGGTACAAGGTGTCTATAGGACAGGGGAGTTTTAGAATTTCTGCACACACTTGTGGACAGTGGACACTTGTGGATTGTGTGAGGCCCACTGATATCTGAGCTCTATGTGACACGCTCGATGGCACAGCTGCCTGTGACCAAAGTGACGAGAGGATAATGGAGATTTTGAATCTCTGCGTACACTTTTGGACACTGGACACTTGTGGATGGTGTGAGGCCCACTGATATCTGAGCGCTATGTGACACGCTCGATGGCACAGCTGCCTGTGACCAAAGTGACGAGAGGATAATGGAGATTTTGAATCTCTGTGTACACTTTTGGACACTGGACACTTGTGTATGGTGTGAGGCCCACTGATATCTGAGCGCTATGTGACACGCTCGATGGCACAGCTGCCTGTGACCAAAGTGACGAGAGGATAATGGAGATTTTGAATCTCTGCGTACACTTTTGGACACTGGACACTTGTGGATGGTGTGAGGCCCACTGATATCTGAGCGCTATGTGACACGCTCGATGGCACAGCTGCCTGTGACCAAAGTGACGAGAGGATAATGGAGATTTTGAATCTCTGCGTACACTTTTGGACACTGGACACTTGTGGATGGTGTGAGGCCCACTGATATCTAAGCGCTATGTCACACGCTCGATGGCACAGCTGCCTGTGACCAAAGTGACGAGAGGATAATGGAGATTTTGAATCTCTGCGTACACTTTTGGACACTGGATACTTGTGGATGGTGTGAGGCCCACTGATATCTGAGCGCTATGTGACACGCTCGATGGCACAGCTGCCTGTGACCAAAGTGACGAGAGGATAATGGAGATTTTGAATCTCTGCGTACACTTTTGGACACTGGACACTTGTGGATGGTGTGAGGCCCACTGATATCTGAGCGCTATGTGACATGCTCGATGGCACAGCTGCCTGTGACCAAAGTGACGAGAGGATAATGGAGATTTTGAATCTCTGCGTACACTTTTGGACACTGGACACTTGTGGATGGTGTGAGGCCCACTGATATCTGAGCGCTATGTGACACGCTCGATGGCACAGCTGTCTGTGACCAAAGTGACGAGAGGATAATGGAGATTTTGAATCTCTGCGTACACTTTTGGACACTGGACACTTGTGGATGGTGTGAGGCCCACTAATATCTGAGCGCTATGTGACACGCTCGATGGCACAGTTGCCTGTGACCAAAGTGACGAGAGGATAATGGAGATTTTGAATCTCTGCGTACACTTTTGGACACTGGACACTTGTGGATGGTGTGAGGCCCACTGATATCTGAGCGCTATGTGACACGCTCGATGGCACAGCTGCCTGTGACCAAAGTGACGAGAGGATAATGGAGATTTTGAATCTCTGCGTACACTTTTGGACACTTGTGGATGGTGTGAGGCCCACTGATATCTGAGCGCTATGTGACACGCTCGATGGCACAGCTGCCTGTGACCAAAGTCACGAGAGGATAATGGAGATTTTGAATCTCTGCGTACACTTTTGGACACTGGACACTTGTGGATTGTGTGAGGCCCACTGATATCTGAGCGATATGTGACATGCTCGATGGCACAGCTGCCTGTGACCAAAGTGACGAGAGGATAATGGAGATTTTGAATCTCTGCGTACACTTTTGGACACTGGACACTTGTGGATGGTGTGAGGCCCACTGATATCTGAGCGCTATGTGACACGCTCGATGGCACAGCTGCCTGTGACCAAAGTGATGAGAGGATAATGGAGATTTTGAATCTCTGCGTACACTTTTGGACACTGGACACTTGTGGATGGTGTGAGGCCCACTGATATCTGAGCGCTATGTGACACGCTCGATGGCACAGCTGCCTGTGACCAAAGTGACGAGAGGATAATGGAGATTTTGAATCTCTGCGTACACTTTTGGTCACTGGACACTTGTGGATGTTGTGAGGCCCACTGATATCTGAGCGCTATGTGACACGCTCGATGGCACAGCTGTCTGTGACCAAAGTGACGAGAGGATAATGGAGATTTTGAATCTCTGCGTACACTTTTGGACACTGGACACTTGTGGATGGTGTGAGGCCCACTAATATCTGAGCGCTATGTGACACGCTCGATGGCACAGTTGCCTGTGACCAAAGTGACGAGAGGATAATGGAGATTTTGAATCTCTGCGTACACTTTTGGACACTGGACACTTGTGGATGGTGTGAGGCCCACTGATATCTGAGCGCTATGTGACACGCTCGATGGCACAGCTGCCTGTGACCAAAGTGACGAGAGGATAATGGAGATTTTGAATCTCTGCGTACACTTTTGGACACTTGTGGATGGTGTGAGGCCCACTGATATCTGAGCGCTATGTGACACGCTCGATGGCACAGCTGCCTGTGACCAAAGTGACGAGAGGATAATGGAGATTTTGAATCTCTGCGTACACTTTTGGACACTGGACACTTGTGGATTGTGTGAGGCCCACTGATATCTGAGCGATATGTGACATGCTCGATGGCACAGCTGCCTGTGACCAAAGTGACGAGAGGATAATGGAGATTTTGAATCTCTGCGTACACTTTTGGACACTGGACACTTGTGGATGGTGTGAGGCCCACTGATATCTGAGCGCTATGTGACACGCTCGATGGCACAGCTGCCTGTGACCAAAGTGACGAGAGGATAATGGAGATTTTGAATCTCTGCGTACACTTTTGGACACTGGACACTTGTGGATGGTGTGAGGCCCACTGATATCTGAGCGCTATGTGACACGCTCGATGGCACAGCTGCCTGTGACCAAAGTGACGAGAGGATAATGGAGATTTTGAATCTCTGCGTACACTTTTGGTCACTGGACACTTGTGGATGTTGTGAGGCCCACTGATATCTGAGCGCTATGTGACACGCTCGATGGCACAGCTGCCTGTGACCAAAGTGACGAGAGGATAATGGAGATTTTGAATCTCTGCGTACACTTTTGGACACTGGACACTTGTGGATGGTGTGAGGCCCACTGATATCTGAGCGCTATGTGACACGCTCGATGGCACAGCTGTCTGTGACCAAAGTGACGAGAGGATAATGGAGATTTTGAATCTCTGCGTACACTTTTGGACACTGGACACTTGTGGATGGTGTGAGGCCCACTGATATCTGAGCGCTATGTGACACGCTCGATGGCACAGCTGCCTGTGACCAAAGTGACGAGAGGATAATGGAGATTTTGAATCTCTGCGTACACTTTTGGACACTGGACACTTGTGGATGGTGTGAGGCCCACTGATATCTGAGCGCTATGTGACACGCTCGATGGCACAGCTGCCTGTGACCAAAGTGACGAGAGGATAATGGAGATTTTGAATCTCTGCGTACACTTTTGGACACTGGACACTTGTGGATGGTGTGAGGCCCACTGATATCTGAGCGCTATGTGACACGCTCGATGGCACAGCTGCCTGTGACCAAAGTGACGAGAGGATAATGGAGATTTTGAATCTCTGTGTACACTTTTGGACACTGGACACTTGTGGATGGTGTGAGGCCCACTGATATCTGAGCGCTATGTGACACGCTCGATGGCACAGCTGCCTGTGACCAAAGTTACGAGAGGATAATGGAGATTTTGAATCTCTGCGTACACTTTTGGACACTGGACACTTGTGGATGGTGTGAGGCCCACTGATATCTGAGCGCTATGTGACACGCTCGATGGCACAGCTGCCTGTGACCAAAGTGACGAGAGGATAATGGAGATTTTGAATCTCTGCGTACACTTTTGGACACTGGACACTTGTGGATGGTGTGAGGCCCACTGATATCTGAGCGCTATGTGACATGCTCGATGGCACAGCTGCCTGTGACCAAAGTGACGAGAGGATAATGGAGATTTTGAATCTCTGCGTACACTTTTGGACACTGGACACTTGTGGATGGTGTGAGGCCCACTGATATCTGAGCGCTATGTGACACGCTCGATGGCACAGCTGCCTGTGACCAAAGTGACGAGAGGATAATGGAGATTTTGAATCTCTGCGTACACTTTTGGACACTGGACACTTGTGGATGGTGTGAGGCCCACTGATATCTGAGCGCTATGTGACACGCTCGATGGCACAGCTGCCTGTGACCAAAGTGACGAGAGGATAATGGAGATTTTGAATCTCTGCGTACACTTTTGGACACTGGACACTTGTGGATGGTGTGAGGCCCACTGATATCTGAGCGCTATGTGACACGCTCGATGGCACAGCTGCCTGTGACCAAAGTGACGAGAGGATAATGGAGATTTTGAATCTCTGCGTACACTTTTGGACACTGGACACTTGTGGATGGTGTGAGGCCCACTGATATCTGAGCGCTATGTGACACGCTCGATGGCACAGCTGCCTGTGACCAAAGTGACGAGAGGATAATGGAGATTTTGAATCTCTGCGTACACTTTTGGACACTGGACACTTGTGGATTGTGTGAGGCCCACTGATATCTGAGCGCTATGTGACACGCTCGATGGCACAGCTGCCTGTGACCAAAGTGACGACAGGATAATGGAGATTTTGAATCTCTGCATACACTTTTGGACACTGGACACTTGTGGATGTTGTGAGGCCCACTGATATCTGAGCGCTATGTGACACGCTCGATGGCACAGCTGCCTGTGACCAAAGTGACGAGAGGATAATGGAGATTTTGAATCTCTGCGTACACTTTTGGACACTGGACACTTGTGGATGGTGTGAGGCCCACTGATATCTGAGCGCTATGTGACACGCTCGATGGCACAGCTGCCTGTGACCAAAGTGACGAGAGGATAATGGAGATTTTGAATCTCTGCGTACACTTTTGGACACTGGACACTTGTGGATGGTGTGAGGCCCACTGATATCTGAGCACTATGTGACACGCTCGATGGCACAGCTGCCTGTGACCAAAGTGACGAGAGGATAATGGAGATTTTGAATCTCTGCGTACACTTTTGGACACTGGACACTTGTGGATGGTGTGAGGCCCACTGATATCTGAGCGCTATGTGACACGCTCGATGGCACAGCTGCCTGTGACCAAAGTGACGAGAGGATAATGGAGATTTTGAATCTCTGTGTACACTTTTGGTCACTGGACACTTGTGGATGGTGTGAGGCCCACTGATATCTGAGCGCTATGTGACACGCTCGATGGCACAGCTGCCTGTGACCAAAGTGACGAGAGGATAATGGAGATTTTGAATCTCTGCGTACACTTTTGGACACTGGACACTTGTGGATGGTGTGAGGCCCACTGATATCTGAGCGCTATGTGACACGCTCGATGGCACAGCTCCCTGTGACCAAAGTGACGAGAGGATAAGGGAGATTGGATTGCTTTTAAAAAAGCAGTTTGCGGAGCAGTGGGTAAACAGCAATGCCAGCGTGTCAGGAAGCCTTAAAAGGCAGCCCAACAACCAACACCACTGATTCACCACAATACAGCCTCCCCTTGCACTGCACACACAGTGACTTGTGTGTTGTGCAGGCCAAATCGCTAGCAGCAGAAGCAGTTTTTTTGTCTTCTTCCCTGCCTAACGCTCTCCCTACAGAATCAGCAGCAACCTCTCCCTATACTAAGATCGGCAGAAGTAAGATGGCGGTCGGCGTGCATGCCCTTTTATACCCCCTGTGACGCCCACCAAAGCAAGCCAATCACTTGCATGCCTTTCTGAAAGATGGTGGTGACCCGTGCCTATGTCATCACGTTGCCCACAGTGTCCGTGGATCCTGATTGGCTGAAAAAGAGCACAAAACAAACTTTTGAAACGCGACTTTGGCGCGTAAGTCGCCGACCTCGTGGCCGACCTCATCCTAGGGTCGGGTTTCGTTTCATGAAACACGACTTTGCCAAAAGTCGGCGACTTTTGAATTTTTTCGACCCGTTTCGCTCAACTCTACTCACCACACATCTAGATAAGTTCCTTGGGGGGTCTAGTTTCCAAAATGGGGTCACTTGTGGGGAGTTTCAATAGTTTAGGTACATCAGGGGCTCTCCATACGCACATGACACCCGCAGACCAATCCATCAAAGTCTGCATTCCAAAACGTCACTACTTCCCTTCCGAGCCCCGACGTGTGCCCATACAGTAGTTTTCTCCCACATATGAGGTATCTGGGTACTCGGGACAAATTGGACAACATCTTTTGGGGTCCAATTTCTCCTGTTACCCTTGGGAAAATAAAAAAATTTGAGACTAATTGATCATGTTTGTGGAAAAAATATGATTTTTTTTATTTTCATGCCTGGGCATTATAAACTTCTGTGAAGCCCTTGGGGGTTCAAAGTGCTCACCACACATCTAGATAAGTTCCTTAGGGGGTCTAGTTTCCAAAATGGGGTCACTTGTGGGGGGTTTCCACTGTTTAGGTACATTAGGGGCTCTCCAAAGGCAACATGACACCTGCAGACCATTCCATCAAAGTCTGCTTCCAAAACATCACTACTTCCCTTCCGAGCCCTGACGTGTTGCCATATGGTAGTTTTCTCCCACATATGAGGTATCAGCGTACTCAGGACAAATTGGACAACAACTTTTGGGGTGCAATTTCTCCTTGTACCCTTGGGAAAATAAAAAAAATTGGTAACTAAAAGATCATGTTTGTGGAAAAAATACGATTTTTTTATTTTCACGTCCGGGTGTTATAAACTTCTGTGAAGCACTGTGGGGTTCAAAGTGCTCACCACACATCTAGATAAGTTCCTTGGGGGGTCTAGTTTCCAAAATGGTGTCATTTGTGGGGGGTTTCTACTGTTTTGGTACATCAGGGCCTTTCCAAATGCGACATGGTATCCGATCTCAATTCCAGCCAAAAACGTCAAATGGCGCTGCTTCCCTTCTGAGCTCTGCCATGCGCCCAAATAGTGGTTTACCCCCACATGTGGGGTATCGGCGCACTCAGGACAAATTGCACAATATCTTTTAGGGTCCTGTTACCCTTGGAAAAATAAGAATTGAGGGTGAAAAGATCATTTTTGTGGAAAAAATAGGATTTTTTAATTGCACGGCTGTATGCTATAAACTTCTGTGAAGCCCTTGGGGGTTCAAAGTTCTCACCACACTTCTAGATAAGTTCCTTGGGGGGGTCTAGTTTCCAAAATGGTGTCATGTGTGGGGGGTTTCCACTGTTTTGGTACATCAGGGGTTTTCCAATCGCGACATAGTGTCCGATCTCAATTCCAGCCAAAAACGTCAAATGGCGCTGCTTCCCTTCCAAACTCTGTCATGCGCCCAAATAGTCATTTACACCCACATGTGGGGTATGAGCATACTCAGGACAAATTGCACAATAGCTTTTAGGGTCCTGTTACCCTTGAAAAAATAAAAATTGGGGGTGAAAAGATCATTTTTGTGGAAAAAATATGATTTTTTAATTGTACCGCTGTACGTTATAAACTTCTGTGAAGCCCTTGTGGGTTCAAAGTTCTCACCACATATCTAGATAAGTTCCTTAGGGGGTCTAGTTTCCAAAATGGGGTCACTTGTGGGGGGGTTTCCACTGTTTAGGTACATCAGGGGCTCTCCAAACGCGACATGGCGTCCGATCTGAATTCCAGCCAATTTTGCATTGAAAAAGTCAAACGGTGCTCCTTCCCTTCTGAGGTCTGCCATGCGCCGAAACAGTGGTTCCCCCCACATATCAGGTATCAGCGTACTCAGGACAAATTGCACAATAACTTTTGCAGTCCAATTTCTCCTGTTACCCTTGGTAAAATAAAAAAAATTGAACCTGAAGTATTTTTTTTGCGAAAAAAAGTTAAATGTTCATTTTTTTAAATATTCAAACAATTCCTGTGACGCATCTAAAGGGTTAATAAACTTCTTGAATGTGGTTTTGAGCACCTTAAGGGGTGCAGTTTTTAGAATTGTATCACTTTTGGGTATTTTCTATCATATAGACCCATCAAAGTGGCTTCAAATGTGATGTGGTTCGTAAAAATAAAATGGTGTTGCAAAAATGAGAAATTGCTGGTCAAGTTTTAACCCTTATAACTTCCTAACAAAAAAAATTTTGGTTCCAAAATTATGCTGATGTAAAGTAAACATGTGGGAAATGTTATTTATTAAGTTTTTTGTGTGCCGTATCTCTGTGATTTAAGGGCATAAAAATTCAAATTTGGAAAATTACGAAATTTTCAAAATTTTCGCCAAATTTCCGTTTTTTCACAAATTAACGCAAGTTATATGAATAAAATTTTACCACTAACATGAAATACAATATGTCACAAGAAAACAATGTCAGAATCACCAGGATCCATGAAAGCGTTTCAGAGTTATAACCTCATAAAGGGACAGTGGTCAGAATTGTAAAAATTGGCCCGGTCATGAACATGCAAACCATCCTTGGGGCTTAAGGGGTTAAACTACTAAAGCAGGATGGCACCTTTGAAGCTCTAAAAAACTATAGGGAGAAAAATACTTTATCTAAAAATCTAATCAAAGCTGCCAAAAAGGAAACAGAGAAGCACATTGCTAAGGAAAGTAAAACTAATCCCAAACTATTCTTCAACTATATCAATAGTAAAATAATCAAAAGTGAAATTGTAGGCTCCTTACAAAATTGTGAGGAAAAAATGGTTGTAGATGATGAGGAAAAAGCTAATATATTAAACACCTTCTCCATGGTATCCAGGGTGGAAAATGAAATGCTAGGTGAAATGCCAAGAGTCAAAGAAAACCCTATATTAAGGGTCACCAATCTAACCCAAGAAGAGGTGCGAAACCGGCGAAATAAGATTAAAATAGATAAATCTCCGGGTCCGGATGACATACAACCACAAGTACTAAGAGAACTAAGTAATTTAATAGACAAGCCATTATTTCTTATATTTAGGGACTCTATAGCAACGGGGTCTGTTCCACAGGACTGGCGCATAGCCAATATTCAAAAATGGCTCTAAAAGTGAACATGGAATTTATTGGCCAGTCTAACCTCTATTGTTGGTAAATTATTTGAAGGGTTTCTGAGGGATGTTATTCTGGATTATCTTAATGAGAATAACTGTTTAACGCCATATCAGCATGGGTTTATGAGTAATCGCTCCTGTCAAAGCAATCTAATCAGTTTTTATGAAGAGGTAAGCTATAGACTGGACCAAGGTGAGTCATTGGATGTGGTATATCTTGATTTTTCCAAAGCGTTTGATACCGTACCACACAAGAGGTTGGTACACAAAATGAGAATACTGGGTCTGGGGAAAAAATGTGTGTAAAAGTAACTGGCTTAGTGATAGAAAGCAGAGGGTGGTTATAAATGGTATATTCTTTAACTTGGTCGCTGTGACCAGTGGGGTACCGCAGGGGTCGCTGTAGGGAAATATTCTCTGCGACAAATTTATTAACGACCTGGTAGAATATTTACAGAGTAAAATATCGATATTTGCAGATGATACAAAACTATGTAAAGCAGTCAATACAAGAGAAGATAGTATTCTGCTACAGATGGATCTGGATAAGTTGGAGACTTGGGCCGAAAGGTGGCAGATGCAGTTTAACAATGATAAATGTAAGGTTACACACATGGGAAGAAGGAATCAATATCACTAAAGAAATTTCAAATGGCAACTTTCTGGCTTTAAGAAACACTAAAAGAAATCAAGAACAAAAATGTGGTAGTCAATAATGGTTACTTTTTTAACACCATGCATAGGGAAAAAATTATGGAGTCGCTCAATTCTGAGGAAAAAAAATTCTTTCAGTGTTTCTTAAAGCCAGAAAGTTGCCATTTGAAATGACTTTAGTTTTGTGCCATGTCTGTGATCTGCTTTTTTTCTACAAAATTAAACAACTGAATGAACATCCTCCAAGGCCAGTGATTCCATAATTTTTGCAGGGGTTGTACAAGATTAATAGGTATAGCTAAGATCACATTGGTGTTCAGGGTTCTTTTTTTCTATTTTTTTTGTATTATTATAGGAACACAAAAATTGAACTGTCAGTTCGACTAGTGGTAGCTGAAACGCATTGGGTGTGTTTACTTTTGCATTTAATAAAATACATGTTGCCTGAGTCAATCTTGTCTGCACTCTTTATTTTAATATTTTTTACATATTCAATCATTCTGAAATGTTTAATCCACTGTGTTGGAAGCATCATTATTTGTATCTTTTATCCTTAAAAGGGATATTCCAATCTCCTATCCCAATATGTAGCAGGTGTAATAATAATAAGTACAAAAATGTACAAAAGTATATTACTGCAAGTATATAGGAACCTTCACCAAAGAAGAAATTCCCCAGATGCATGAAAATATAGGGTTGTGTAAACCTATAGTTACCTCATAAATGGATACAAAGTATCCACAACACACCACTCACAGGAAGAGTATTAAAAGTTATACATTTTATTCAAAATACTTTATATAAAATATCAAAGTCATAGAGTTACATTATAATACATATAAGGAGGAAAGGAATGTTACCTGAGTGAAGTGCACAAAGAATGATAGAGCAAAAAAAACCCTGTTTGGGAGAGAAGAACAAATTGTGGCACCCTAAGTGGGTAAACACAATATTGTAGTCTTTAAGGGGTGCACAATTTTATGCACTCACCTGATAGAAGACTAATATGGCTTTAGATTGTGCATCCTCAAAAATCCTTCCTTCTGGGATACTTCTCAATAGACAGGGCTTGCAGCTTGCCTCGGGTGGATCCAAGTGAAAGAGCCAGATTCAGGCTCACACAGGATGAGTAAATCAAGAAAGGCACATCCAGCCCATGAATGGCAGCGCTTCCCAGGACTCACATCCAAAGATGATATTTCATATTTTTTTATTTGAAAAAGAGGCGATACAACGCGTTTCGGATACAGTGTTTATCCTTCATCAGGTATCATAAAAACACAGTACAGTACAGTGAACTTGGTCCACACCCTAAATCAAGTTTCTGAGACTGGGATAAAAGGTTTCTACTATATATAAGTGTAACTGAATTTTATACTATTAGGATTTGTACTGTGTTTCTATGATATCTGATGAAGGATATACACTGTATCCGAAATGCGTTGTATCTCCTCTTTTTTAACCTATCAAATAAAAAAATATATCAATTCTTATGGAACTTATTTTTGGACTTCCATGTGCTGCTTGACAAAATACAGGATTCCAAATATGATAGGAGATTAATCATTTATTCCCAGCGCGTTTCGAAGTAAGAGCTACTTCTTCCTCAGGGGATGACAACCATGTTTGTCATCCCCTGAGGAAGAAGAAGCTCTTACTTCGAAACGCATTGGGAATAAATGATTAATCTTCTATCATAATTGGAATCCTGTATTTTATCAAGCAGCGCATAGAAGTCCAAAAATAAGTTCCATATGAATTGATATATTAGCGGTCACTTGTTTGACCATTGGACGTTGAGCAGCTGACTACTAATCCTATATGCCTGATCTCTCCTACAACAGGTGAGTGAATTTCTTATATATTTTTTAATATTAACCCGGATAAGACCCTATTTGCGCTTTTCTGTTCCTATAGTGTAATAAATAAAAAAATATGAAATATCATTTTTGGATGTGAGTCCTGGGAAGCGCTGCCATTCATGGGCTGGATGTGCCTTTCTTGAAAGAATGATAGAGGGAATATGTATAGGCTCTGGGATCATATGACATTTATATAGGCACCAACATATCAACATGCATAAAATTAATCAAATCCATAATAGTCATTTAAAGTGCATAGTGCCAAAAGATATGTCAGCAAACACGTAACCAAAGACACATGCCCATTATAGTCCGCCTGTCCACAATATCACAGATGCCCCGACACGCATTTCGCATTCCGCTTATTCACAGGGGAGTGTGCGTGTCATGAACGTTAATTCATTTATCGGCATTTGTAAAATAATTGCAAAAGCCGACAGGATAGGAGACATGGGTTACATATAGTAAACCATTGCATATCAGGGAGATTTATATATGTTAATGACTACTAATTTTATTAGTGTGTTTGTATACAATTTTGGAGCTGAAGGTGTTAAATGAAAGAATATAATCACATAAAAAATTGTGTGGGCTCCCGCACAATTTTCTCTGCCAGAGTGGGAAAGCCAGTGACTGAGGGCAGATATTATTAGCCTAGAGAGGGACCATGGTTATTGTCCCCCACCGGCTAAAAACATCTGCCCCCAGCCACCCCAGAAAAGGCGCATCTGTACAATTTTTTTCTCACACCCATTGACTTCCATTGGCAAGTCTCGTCTGAGAATTGCAGCAATACACAGCATGATACTGATACTGATTCTTGAACTGGTTGAATATGTTATCAAAAATAATCTATTTAAGTTTTTTTGTGTTTAAAAATATTTATCTATCTTATATCTGCAATCTTGGCCAAAAGTGTTGTCACCCTTTAAATTCTTCTAGAAAATGAAGTATTTCTCCCAGAAAATGATTGCAATTACACATGACAACACAAAATAGCTGAAAAAAAGCAAATTGGACATAATTTTACACAAAAATGGTCAGGACAAAATTACTAGCACCCTCAACTGGTCTCTATTCTGAGCTGCTGTTAACCTGCGATTTCTGAGGCTGGTGACTCAGATGAACTTATCCTTCGCAGCAGAAGTGACTCTTGGTCTTCTTTTCCTGGGGCGGTCCTCATGTGAGCCAGTTTCTTTGTAGCGCTTGATGGTTTTTGCCACTATACTTGGGGACACTTTCAAAGTTTTCCCAATTTTTCGGACTGACTGACCTTCATTTCTTAAAGTAATGATGGGCACTCATTTTTCTTTACTTAGCTGCTTTTTTCTTGCCATAATACAAATTCTAACAGTCTATTCAGTAGGACTATCAGCTGTGTATCCACCAGACTTCTACACAATGCAACTGATGGTCCCAACCCCATTTATAAGGCAAGAAACCCCACTTATTAAACCTGACAGGGCACACCTGTGAAGTGAAAACCATTTCCAGTGACTAACTCTTGAAGCTCATCAAGAGAATGCCAAGAGTGTGCAAAGCAGTAATCAAAGCAAAAGGTGACTACTTTGAAGAACCTAGAATATAAGACATATTTTCAGTTGATTCACACTTTTTTGTTAATTATATAATTCCACATGTGTTAATTCATAGTTTTGATGCCTTCAGAGTGAATCTACAATTTTCATAGTCATGAAAATAAAGAAAACTCTTTGAATGAGAAGGTGTGTCCAAACTTTTGGTCTGTACTGTATAGATTTATCTCATATCTATCTATCTATCTCATATCTATCTGTCTGTCTATCTATAGATCTATCTCATATCTGTTAGGCGTCGGGATTCTGCATCTGGCCTGCAGGAATCCAGAGCCTCACATTCTGCGGTCTCCTACTGTTTATCTACAGCAGAGGAGATTGCTCTGCAGCAGTCCCTCTGTTCTCCTACTGGACATGCTCACGAGACGATCTCCCATTGGAGATCGGGAGTCATGTGCTCAGGTCCTGCTCCAGATCTCATTGGTCCATCTTGGAGATCTGGAAGCTTCCGGAAGGTCCCGGCTATAAAAAGCGCACATGACCGCTTGG
This sequence comes from Dendrobates tinctorius, assembly GCF_039654945.1. Taxonomy (NCBI): domain Eukaryota; kingdom Metazoa; phylum Chordata; class Amphibia; order Anura; family Dendrobatidae; genus Dendrobates; species Dendrobates tinctorius. The sequence continues at coordinate 15,854,960 of NW_027361671.1, read as the reverse complement.
CCATGCGCTAGTATAGTCTCTAGTTGCTACTGTGTGAATGATGATGGATGTATGAACCTGCGAATGACTCAGTAAGATCCCCTCCCTCTGATATTACGAATGTGTACAGAGACTTAGATTAGAGTCAGCGCCAGCGCGTGGCAAGCCTCAAGCCACTACACCATCATCCACAGTGCTAGCGTCCGACATTGCACCTGCTTCTTTGCTTTGTCGACTAGCGGCAGTGTCCTACGCCGCGCTGCAGTTGCAGCCCTCCTTGGCGTCTGCAGTAGTGATGCCGCACGCACGTAGGTCTAGACGAATGCAGCTCCTCTGCCTTGGCTCCTGCTCCTGTGACCAGATACCGTGTGTGCATTTACCTGAGGCCTGTGACACTAACAGGCTCAGTTTTGTATGTTTATGTTACAGCGCCTCTGTGAGTTAACAGAGTCCGCTTTGCGCACTTCAGGTGATGTGGAACCCATGTGCATTAAACCGCCATATAGCACGTCTGCCATTACTCAGCAGCAGTTATAACAACTTCTGCACGGTGGACCCCGAGCAGTGAACGCACTTTATTATTTATTTTATTTAGTGCGTTCTGCCGTTCCTAACAATATCTATCTATTTATCTATCTATCTATCTATCTATCTATCTATCTGTCTGTCTATCTATCTCATATCTATCTATCTGCATCTATCTATCTATCTGGCAATTTTTTTTGCATATCACAATCTGTATTAAAAATGAAAAATTTAGCAATTTTCACATTCACTCTAGCCACTGGGGCTATTATTAACTCTTCTTTTTGTTTCTGGATACTCACATGAACATTAACAGCAATAGATTTATTCAGACTATCTTTTATATTGAAGCATCTAATGAGCATGTGCAAAGGTGATTGTGGGAGGAGGAGCAGGGTCAGCTCTGACATCACCTATTGTGATTGGTGAATCCTGTGTTATCAGCTGTGTATAGAGGTGTCATCTGTCATTCTAAACCTGATTGTTTATAAGGAACCCGATGAAAATTCTTCCAAAAAGAACAGGAAATATGAGGCTAAAAGAGCCTCAGTGAAAATTGTAAGTTCACTAATTTTGTTTCTTAATATAGATTGTGATATGAAAAAAACAGCAATATTATTTTTCTAGAATACATGTAACCCCAAATGCTGATTTAAAAGATAGTGTATTTTCAGATGACATATTCTCTGTAAATGAATAGAAACCAAAATGGCACTGACAAAATTTAGCTTTGTATTTAAAAAAAAAAAAAAAAAAAAAAAATATATATATATATACAGTATATATATATATATATATATATATATATATATATATGATCTAGAATAGAATATACTGTTTCAATAATTGATCTGGATGGAAGTTGTCACCTAATCTGGTTCTCTTGTGAATGGCACTCATCAGTGATGTCACTCAGATATAGGATTTATACCTTATATTTATTTCACCAGTTGAGTGTTTTGTGTCTGAGCTACCCCCTGCTTGCTGGATATTTTTAATGTTCCTGTCTCTGACCCATTATGTGGCTTGACATTGACCTTGCTTCTGCCTGTCAGTTACAGTTTGTACTGACTAGATGTCATTGTGGGCTAGAATACAATGATATTCTCCAGTAAAGAGAATACTTCTACAAGAAAGGTAAGCACAGCCCCTGGACCCCAGATTATTCAGCATTATTGAGATCAAACTATAAAGAGTTTACTGTCTGCCTCTCTAATTGTACTGCTATAATGTGATACACTAACTTAACTTCCCTCCATAGTAAGGTACAGAGTAGAGCCTACCTCAAAAACTGTTTTAAAGCTTAGTATTATGTTTAGTTGATCAACAACCCTTGGTTCTTTAGTGACCTCATTGTGATCTTTATATTTAAAGGGAGTCTACCAGCACAGAATGACTGTTCAAACCAAGTACAGGCGCTCGGTGCATCATGGCAGGGTCAATCATTTAACTACATCTTCCCACCTGCTTGGTTTCCATCTATCTCCACTCTTCTCTGGCTCTATGAAGAAAAAACCTGTCAATCAAAGAAAAAGAGAGGGATGAAGATAAAAAATAAAGATGAGTGAACTTGCTAAAAACATGTTCGCCAATCTCAAATTTGGTATGAACGTAGCTCATTCAGATTTGTGTTCGGATTCCCGAGCATTTTTCTTCAAAATCGGCTAAATTTGGGAGCAGTTCAGTAAATGATTGTGTTTCCACTAATGGTTTTGTTAGGACTTTGGCTAATATAGTGGTGCTGCATGCTGAGCGGGGGTGGGACGTGCTTATGAGGGGAGGGGGTGGGTATAGGTCAGAGGAGCAGCAGACTGCAATTTTTTTTTAAATTAACTTAATGTGTGTACATTCTGGCAGTAAATCAAGGAGCAGAAACCATCCACAATGTCCAGACACCAGGGCCTCTGTCATTGGCTGTCAAAGTCACATGTACCTCTCCATATAAATAGCAGACATGTTGTTTTGCTGGCGCCATTTTGTCAGTGTAACAGCACAGAGAAGATGCTTCTGCTGCTGCTGCTAGTTGTACTATCGTTTGATAGGATCCTGTGTGACATCAACCTTCTAGGATCTAACTAGTTTGCACTAATAGTGTTGTGTAGGCAGGAGCCCAGGTTTCCCAGTCAAAATCATTTTGGCTAATACTGTGCTGTTGTCAGGAGGTCGCATTTCCTAATCAAAATTGTTTGGGCTAATATTGGGGTGCAGACACCAGGCCCCATTTTCTAATCAAAATTGCTTGAGATAATATTAGGGTTCAGTCACCAGGCCCCATTTTCTAATCAAAATTGCTTGGGATAATATTGTGCAGCTGCCAGGCTCCATTTCCTAATCAAAATCTTGTGGTCTAATATAGGGCTGTGTCACCAGGCAACATTTCATGATCAAAATTATTTGGGCTAATATTGTTGTGGAGGTATCAGGCCCCATTTCCTAATCAAAATTGTTTGTGCTAATACTGTGGTGCAGTCAGAATTAGTTCACATTTCCTAATCAAAATTGTTTGGGCTAATATTGGGGTGCATGCACCAGGCCCCATTTACTAATCAAATTTTTGGGGTTTTTAATTGTTATGCAGGTATCAGGCCCCATTTACTAATCAAAATTGTTTGGGCTAGTGATGTTGTGCAGGGACCAGGCCCTATTTCCTAATCAAATTTGTTTGTGTTAACATTGTTGTGTAGGTACCAAGCCCCACTTCCTATTCAAAATCGTTTGGGCAACTATTGTTGTGCAGGCACACTATCGAGGCAAATAAAAACTAATTGTTAATTGAGCTACAGGTGACTGACAGGTCTGGGCTTAGGGTTGGGAAACAGCAGTTTAAATGAGGGGAAGGGTACATCCGGCATGATTGGGAAAAAAGCGAGGACACGGTGGAAGGGAGAATAGGCTTGTTGCTCAATATAAACATAGGCTAGGTGGTGATGTAACTGAAAGCTCTACTGAAAAAACACCATTTTGTCCAATCCAAGGACAACTAACAACATCTGTTACTGGATGGGCTACTCGACTCCCTTTATTTGGCAGCCGCACAGTGGTACGCCTTCTAGATCAGGCTCAGAAAATATATGCTCCAGTGAATGGCAAGTGCTGCATCAAATGGCTTCGCTTCCTCTTTCTCCACCTTACCATCACACAGTACAATCCTCAGAGGTGGCACCCTATTTACCCTTGTTTTCTCCGGCATGACAACTCTCCAACCAGCCAGCTGACTGTGGTGAACCGATGTCCAAAATGTTTTCCAATTGGGTCACTGGCCGGAAAGAAGTATTGTCGGAGCAGAATCCAGACCATTGTCACTAGACGTTAACCCCCAGGGGTGGAGGTTATCCTGATGAGACTCAGATACCTGAGGCACATGTGGGCTGTACTGTGCAGTCAGGGCAGGAAGAGGAGGAAGGTGACTTTCTAGGTGCGGAGTGGGAGAGCAGAGAGCATGACGATGAGGTTGTAGATTCCACTTGATGTGAACCCAGAGGCATGCAGCTGAGTAGCTCAGCAGAGGAGGTGGAGGAGGTGGAAGACGAGTAGATTACATTGTGGCTTTCCTCAAAGACACAGAGTGATGCAACTACAATAAGCACTGCATGCTCAGTCACATCTCTTGCTGCAGGGACAGCAAGGGTTGCCTAGCCTGGACCTTTTTTTGAGAACGCAAAAGATGACCCAACTCATGTTATCTGTCAATTTTGCAAAAAAAAAACTCATTAGAGGCAAAAATTGCAATAGTTTGACTGCTACATTATATGAACTTGCACATTCGCTATCAACATGCGTTAGTCTGGGAATCTCACTGTGCAAATTTGTGGCTAGCGGGCCTTGCCAGCCACTGGCTGTCTCACCAACCACATCTGCTGCTTATTACTCCTCCGTCAAAGTGCATGTGTTCTCACACAGGTTTCCAGCCTCAGAACCTGCACTTGTTTATCCCCTAAAGTTAGGGTGAGTGCGAGTCTGTGAACTGTTATGGAAGTGGACATGACTGCTGTTTTTGATTCACCGAGCACACCAAATCTTTCTCAATCTATCATAACATCTCCGCCTGCACCACACTCACAGTCCAGCACTTTGTCGTGATCATTCAACTCCACCGTCTCTTAGCACAGCAGCCAGCCCTTGGTCCCACAGTTATGGTCACATAAAAGAATGTTAACTCTTATACATGCCAAAGTTAAGAACTTGAACTCCACCATCTCCAATCTGTTGGCAACGGAAATGCTGCTTTTTCTGTCTGGTGTATACAGACAGTTTCTGAAAGCTGATGGCCAGCGCAGTCTACCAGTACCAGTTGCTCAGTTGCCTTTACTTCTCTAATAAAGCTGTGCCTGCACTATACCAGCATATCACAGACAACATCACCTATTCCTTGAAAAAATCTATGTCTGCCTTTGTGCTTTTCACCACTGACACCTGGATGAACAAACATGGCCAGGGGAGTTACAACTCGCCGACTGGGCACTGGGTGACTCTGGTGGCTGTGGGGGTAGGCAGGCAAGGGGCTGCTCCACAAGTCTTAGAATCCCCAAGGTTTGCTGGACAATCTCTGAATCTTACACTTCCTCTGCTGCATCTGCTTTCTCCACCTCATTTAGGGCCTCCACCTGCACACTCAAACTCTCCCTTAATGAGACTTGCATTCCAACAGTGCAGAGAGAATCCCCCATCTCCGTACTGCACAGAGATGATCCAGCTTCCATGCTGGCAAAATGTATTGAATTAAAAATTAGATTCATCATGAGTGTAGACACAGCTATGCGTTTTGAAAATCCATTGCGCTCTTTAACAAAGCTTTGCAAGCTTGGAAGCTGGATCCTTTTTTTTAAATTAATATGCCTTGGAGATTGCAGTCACACAGCACACTGAACCTGGATTCAGGGAAGACTGTGTGCGATAACTGTGCAAACTTGGTTGCGGCCCTCGCCAGGGCAGGTTGCGGCCCTTGCCAGGGCAACTCCACACACATGCCTTGCATGGCTCACATCAACCTAGTGGTACAAGAATTTCTCCGCCACTCTCCCGGCATGGATGTGCTGCTGTAGAAAGCACGGTTTCTGTGTGCTCACTTCTGCTATTCACACACCTCAGGTGATCAAATTGCATTTTTACAGAGGTATTTCAGCCTACTTGTTAACTGTTTGATATGCCAATGCGTCGACACATTGGAATTCCATTCTCTACCTGTTGCTGTGACTGTGGCAGCACCGATGATCCCTAGTGGAATATGTCGTTTTGCAAAGCCTAGGTCAACATAGTATGGATGTGGTGCAAATCATGCTTGCGTAGTGTGCACTGCTGAAGGACCTCTGCATCCTTCTGCACAGTTTTGAAGTGGCTACTAGGATGGTTAGTGCTGACAATGCCATCATAAGCATCACTATTTTGGTCACATACATGCTGGAGTATACTTTGAATAATCTGGGAGAAGAAGTGGTGGTCCCAGAAGAAGAGGTGGAAGCATAGTTTTATACAGAAGGATAACATTATCTCTAAGTTCTGGACTGTCATCGTATATGTGGGTGCAATCAAGGGGGGCTCCTGGTTCCAGACAAACTGTTAGCTAAGGTGAAGGAGCCTAGGAACAAATGGAGGAGTATGAGGAGGAAGAGGTGATGGGCGCACAACTGTCAGGAGATGAAGAGGACAATGATCCCTCCTCTTGTCTCTGGTTGGCGGGAGTGGACGTAGCAAGCAATCTAGACTGTTACCCCACCACCAACACACCATTGGCTTGGACCTCAAGTTGATACATGAGTGCAACAAGAATGCACTTACAGTCATATGTAAAAGTTTGGGCACCCCTATTAATGTTAACCTTTTTTCTTTATAACAATTTTGGTTTTTGCAACAGCTATTTCAGTTTCATATATCTAATAACTGATGGACTCAGTTATATTTCTGGATTCAAATGAGGTTTATTGTACTAACAGAAAATGTGCAATCTGCATTTAAACAAAATTTGACCGGTGCAAAAGTATGGGCACCCTTATCATTTTCTTGATTTGAACACTCCTAACTACTTTTTACTGACTTCCTGAAGCACTAAATTGGTTTTGTAACTTCATTGAGCTTTGAACTTCATAGCCAGGTGTATCAAATCATGAGAAAAGGTATTTAAAGTGGCCACTTGCAAGTAGTTCTCCTATTTGATTCTCCTATGAAGAGTGGCATCATGGGCTCCTCCAAACAACTCTCAAATGATCTGAAAACAAAGATTATTCAACATAGCTTTTCAGGGGAAGGATACAAAAAGTTGTCTCAGAGATTTAACCAGTCAGTTTCCACTGTGAGGAACATAGTAAGGAAATGGAAGAACACAGGTACAGTCCTTGTTAAGCCCAGAAGTGGCAGGCCAAGAAAAATATCAGAAAGGCAGAGAAGAAGAATGGTGAGAACAGTCAAGGACAATCCACAGACCACCTCCAAAGATCTGCAGCATCATCTTGCTGCAAATGGTGTCACTGTGCATCGGTCAACAATACAGCGCATGCATAACGCCTTTTTGTATGACCAAACAACTCAATCTTTGTTTCATCAGTCCACAGGACCTTCTTCCAAAATGTAACTGGCTTGTCCAAATGTGCTTTTGCATACCTCAGGCGACTCTGTTTGTGGCGTGCTTGCAGAAACGGCTTCTTTCGCATCACTCTCCCATACAGCTTCTCCTTGTGCAAAGTGCACTGTATTGTTGACCGATGCACAGTGACACCATCTGCAGCAAGATGATGCTGCAGGTCTTTGGAGGTGGTCTGTGGATTGTCCTTGACTGTTCTCACCATTCTTCTTCTCTGCCTTTTTGATATTTTTCTTGGCCTGCCACTTCTGGGCTTAACAAGAACTGTACCTGTGTTCTTCCATTTCCTTACTATGTTCCTCACAGTGGAAACTGACAGGTTAAATCTCTGAGACAACTTTTTGTATCCTTCCCCTGAAAAGCTATGTTGAATAATCTTTGTTTTCAGATCATTTGAGAGTTGTTTGGAGGAGCCCATGATGCCACTCTATATAGGAGAATCAAATAGGAGAACTACTTGCAAGTGGCCACTTTAAATACCTTTTCTCATGATTTGATACACCTGGCTATGAAGTTCAAAGCTCAATGAGGTTACAAAACCAATTTAGTGCTTCAGGAAGTCAGTAAAAAGTAGTTAGGAGTGTTCAAATCAAGAAAATGATAAGAGTGCCCATACTTTTGCACCGGTCAAATTTTGTTTAAATGCAGATTGCACATTTTCTGTTAGTACAATAAACCTCATTTAAATCCAGAAATATAACTGAGTCCATCAGTTATTAGATATATGAAACTGAAATACCTGTTGCAAAAACCAAAATTGCTATTAAGAAAAAAGGTTAACATTAATAGGGGTGCCCAAACTTTTACATATGACTGTATCTACAACATGCTGCCCTTATTGTTAGGATTACAAATAGTGCTGACTACTGGGTTGCCACTCTATTAGGTCCACGGTACAAGAGTAAACTGAGCCAGATGCTTCCCCCTGGAAACGTGCGCGCGCATGCTGGAACATGCTTGTAGACAATCTTAAGAGTGGTTTTCCCCAAAACAGCAGTGAGGCACACAGTATGCATTGCAGTTCTAAATGTATAACCTCGGGAACATCAAGGTGTCATCACAAAAACATTAGCGGCAGCAGCAGTGTAAGTGGCATAAACAATTTCTGCGAGTCATTTCACATATTTTCTAGACCAGTCCATGCACCAGCAGAACAGAGTGCAAGTATGACACGTTATGAAAGACTGGAGAAGATGGTGCAGGAGTATCGCATCTGGAGCTCAATGTCAATGCCATCATGGGGGTGTTTAGACCCTTTAGCATATTGGTCTTCAAAAATGGAAGAGTGGCCTGAAATCGCCTGTCACACCTTGGAGGTTTTCTCATGCTTGGCAGCCAGCATTCTCTTAGAACGTGTATTCATTGCTGCTGGTGGTATCCTGATGGATTAGCGCATCCAGCTGTCCCCTAAAAGTGTAGACCATGTAACTTTCATCAAAATGAGTCATGGCTCTCCAATGGCACTATTTCTAACTCTAATTATACAGGCATTATGTTCAAGTTGGTGCAGCAAGAAGGCACTCATGTCTGGCGCTTCCATGATTACCAAGTCCATGATGTGTTACCAACTCAAGGTTGCCTCCTCCGTCCATTCCTTCCAACCGCAGACAACATAGAGGGGATCATTATCCTCTTCATCTCTTGACTGTTGCGCATCCATCACCTCTTCCTACTTCTCCTTCTCCATTTGTTCCTTAGCTGCTGCACCTTCACTAACAGTTTGTCTGATACTATGAGCCTCCTTGATCGCTGTTAGTCACTCTCGCATTGCACCCACCTGTGCGACAACAGTCCTGAAATTTCCCTTCCTCATAAACCTCTGCCTCCCCCTCTTTCTATGGGACCACCACCTCCTCAAGACGATTATTCAAAGTGCGCAGCATGTAAATGACCAGAATAGCGATGCTGATGATGGCATCGTGAGGGCTAACCATCTTAGTAGCCACTTCAAAACTGTGCAGAAGGATGCAGAGGTCCTTCATCTGTGCCAGGTTCATTTGCACCATGTCTCTACTGTGTTAGCCCAGGCTAGGCAAAAGAACATACTGCACCAGAGCTCATCTCTGCCACCACAGTCGCAGTAACATGTGCAGAGTAGAAATTCACTGTGTCTGAACATCGCAAATCAAACATTTAATAGGTAGGGAGAAAGACCTATGTAGTGATGCAAGTCGATGACCTGTGGGATGTGATCATCGGAAGCGAGCACACAGCCACCATGCTTTCTACAGCAGTGCATTAAGGCCAGGATAATGGAGGAGAAATTGCTGTACTACCAGGTTGAGGATGTGAGCCATGCAAGGCATGTGTGTGAGGTTGTCCTGGCATAGGGCTGCCACCAGGTTTGCGCTATTCTCGCACACAGTCTTCCCTGGCTCCAGTTTCATTGGAGACAGCTATTGCTGTAACTCGGCCTGGATAGCTGTGTGACTGCTATTTCCAAGGCTTAGTGATTTGAACACTGCCTGATTGCAGTAAGCCATAGTTGTACATAGTAGGGGGGATTAAAGTGTTAAACACAAATATTTGTCCCATAAGCCTTTGGGATTCCCAGACTTGTGGAACAGCCCCTTGAACGCCTGCACTCACAGCCATCAGAGTTACCCAGTGCCCAGTCAGTGAGATGTAACACCCCTGCCCATGTTAGCTCATCCAGGTGTCAGTGGTGAAATGCACAAAGGCAGACATAGATTTTTTTCAAGGAATGGGTAATATTGTCAGTGACATGCTGGTGTAGCACAGACAAAGCTTTTGTAGAGAAGCAATGGCAACTGGTACTGGAGGACTGCGATGGCCATCAACTATCAGAAACTATCTGTACCCACCAGGCAGGCAGCATTTCCATGGCCAACAGATTGGATTGGAGATGTGGAGTTCAAGCTCTTAACTTTGGCATGTGCAGGAGAAAACATTATTTTACATGACCAAAACCATGGGCCGAAGGGCTGGCTGCCGTGCTGAGAGATGGTGGAGTATGGAGAACAAGACAAAGTGGACTGTGAGTGAGGTGCAGCTGGAAATATTGTGGTGGATTGAGAAAGATGTGTTGTTCTATTTGACACAAAAACAGAAGTCATGTTCATTTTTGCAACAGTTGACGGGCTCTCACTCACCCCCTCTGTAGGCGGTAAACAAGTGGAGTTTCTGAGGCCAAAGTCCTGTTTGAGAAGACTAAGCACAGTGACTGAGGACAAAGAAACAGCAGATGTGACTGATACGACAGCTGGTGGTTGGTGAGGCCCACAAGTCAGCATTTTAGCGCAATGAGATTCCCAAACTAAGACATATTGTTCGTGCATGTACCGATTCATGCATGAAGTTGTCAAATTATTGCAATTTTTGCCTCTTCTGAGATAATGTGAGTTGGGTCATTCTTTGCGGTCACAAAAAAGGCACAAGCTAGGCAACCCTGCCTCCCCTGAGAACTGCACACTCGCAACCAGTGCTGGCCACAGCCAGAGTTGGTGTTGAGGATGCAGTGCTTGTTGTGGTTGCATCACTTTGTTTCTGTGTAGGAAGCTGCAACGTAACCTCCTCATCTTCCTCCTCCTCCACCTCCTCTGCTGAGCTACTCAGTTGCATACACTGTACAGTCCATGTGCTCCTCGAGTATCTGAGGATCACCTCCATCCCAGTGGTTAACCCCTTCCTGACATCAGACATACTATCCCGTCCATGGGCCCCGGGCCCCTATGCCCATGGACGGGATAGTACGTCTAGCGCGATCAGTGGCGCCCACGTGGTGAGCGCCGCTGATCGCGGCCGGGTGTCAGCTGATTATCACAGCTGACACCCGGCACTATGTGTCAGGGGCGGTCACGGACCGCCCCCGACATGTTAACCCCTTGCACACCGCGATCAAACATGATCACGGTGTACAGGGAGTTAAAGGGAAGCATCGGCAGGGAGGGGGCTCCCTCCGTGCTTCCCTGAGCCCCCCACGGCAGCGCAATGTGCAGCGCTGCTGCGGGGGACTCCTTTCCTCCAAGATGGCGACGGGGGCCTTCGGGGGCCTGGAGGAAGCTGGCTTCCTCAGTGCCTGCAAAGCGCAGGCATGAGGAAGCCTTGTGCACTGCCTGTGACAGATTGCTGATCTGTCACAGTGATCTGTGATGTGACAGATCAGCGATCTGTCACAGGACAGTGATGTCCCACCTGGGACTATGTAATAAAGTAAAAAAAAAATAAAAAAAAAAGTGTAAAAATAATTTAAAAAAAATCGCCAAATAAATTAGTAAAAAAAAAAAAAATATTCCCCAATAAATTCATTTTTTGAAAATAAAAAAAAACCAAAACAATAAAAGTACACATATTAGGTATTGCCGCGTCCGTAACGACCCGCCCTATAAAACTGTCCCATTAGTTGACCCCTTTAGCGAACCCCTAAAAAATTAAAAATAAAAAACGAAGCAAAAAATAATGATTTATTATCATACCGCCAAACAAAAAGTGTAATAACGCGCGATCAAAAAGACGCATATAAATATCCATGGTACCGCTGAAAACGTCATCTTGTCCCGCAAAAAACAAGCTGCCAAACAGCATCATCAGCAAAAAAATAAAAAAGTTATAGCTCTCAGAATAAAGCGATGCAAAAATAATTATTTTTTATATAAAATAGTTTTCATTGCATAAAAGCGCCAAAACATAAAAAAAACCTAAATGAGGTATCGCTGTAACCGTACTGAACCGAAGAATAAAACTGCTTTATCAATTTTACCGCACGCGGAACGGTGTAAACGCACTCCCCCAAAAGAAATTCATGAAACGCTGGTTTTTGTTCATTCTGCGTCCCAAAAATCGGAATAAAAAGCGATCAAAAAATGTCACGTGCCCGAAAATGGTACCAATAAAAACGTCAACTCGTCCCGCAAAAAATAAGACCTCACATGACTCGGTGGGTCAAAATACGTAAAAATTATAGCTCTCAATATGTGGTGATGCAAAAACTATTTTTACAATAAAAAGCGTCTTTTAGCGTGCGACAGCTGCCAAAAATAAAAACCGCCATAAATAGTAAATCAAACCCCCCGTTATCACCCCCTTAGTTAGGGAAAAATAATAAAATTAAAAAAATGTATTTATTTCCATTTTTCCATTAGGGCTAGGGTTAGGGCTAGGGTTAGGGCTAGGGTTAGGGTTAGGGTTAGGGTTAGGGCTAGGGTTAGGGTTAGGGTTAGGGCTAGGGCTAGGGTTAAGGCTTGGGTTAGGGCTGAGATTAGGGTTAGAGGTGTGTTGGGGTTCGGGTTGGAGTTAGAATTGGGGGTTTCCACTGTTTGGGCACATCAGGGGCTCTCCAAATGCAACATTGCGTCTGATCTCAATTCCAGCCAATTCTGAGTTGAAAAAGTCCTATGGTGCTCCTTCCCTTCCAAGCTCTGCCATGCGCCCAAACAGTGTTTTACCCCCACATGTAGGGTATCAGCCTACTCAGGACAAATTGCAAAACAATTTTTGGGGTCCAATTTCTCCTGTTACCCTTAGGAAAATAAAAAATTGGGGGCAAAAATATCATTTTTGTGGAAAAAAATGATTTTTTTATTTTCACGTCCGAGCGTTATAAACTTCTGTGAAGCACTTGGGGGTTCAAAGTGCTCACCACACATCTAGATAAGTTCCATGGGGGGGTCTAGTGTCCAAAATGGGGTCACTTGTTGGGAGTTTCAATAGTTTAGGTACATCAGGGGCTCTCCAAACGCACATGACACCCGCAGACCATTCCATCAAAGTCTGCATTCCAAAACGTCACTACTTCCCTTCCGAGACCCGACGTGTGCCCATACAGTAGTTTTCTCCCACATATGGGGTGTCAGCGTACTCAGGACAAATTGGACAACAACTTTTGCGGTCCAATTTCTCCTGTTACCCTTGGGAAAATGAAAAAATTGGGGACTAATTGATCATGTTTGTGGAAAAAATACGATTTTTTTATTTTCATGCCCGGGCATTATAAACTTCTGTGAAGCCCTTGGGGGTTCAAAGTGCTCACCACACATCTAGATAAGTTCCTTAGGGGTTCTCGTTTCCAAAATGGGGTCATTTATGGGTGTTTCCACTGTTTAGGTACATTAGGGGCTCTCCAAAGGCAACATGACACCCGCAGACCATTCCATCAAAGTCTGCATTCCAAAACGTCACTACTTCCCTTCCGAGCCCTGATGTGTGTCCATACAGTAGTTTTCTCCCACATATGGGGTGTCAGCTTACTCAGGACAAATTGGACAACAACTTTTGGGGTTCAATTTCTCCTGTTACCCTTGGGAAAATAAAAAAATTGGGGAATAATTGATCATGTTTGTGGAAAAAATACGATTTTTTTATTTTCATGCCCTGGCATTATAAACTTCTGTGAAGCCCTTGGGGGTTCAAAGTGCTCACCTCACATCTAGATAAGTTCCTTAGGGGGTCTAGTTTTCAAAATGGGGTCATTTGTTGGTAGTTTCCACTGTTTAGGTACATTAGGGGCTCTCCAAAGGCAACATGACACCCGCAGACCATTCCATCAATGTCTGCATTCCAAAACGTCAATACTTCCCTTCCGATCCCCAATGTGTGCCCATACAGTAGTTTTCTCCCACATATGGGGTATCAGCATACTCAGGACAAATTGGACAACAACTTTTGGGGTCCAATTTCTCCTGTTACCCTTGGGAAAATGAAAAAATGGTGACTAAACGATCATGTTTGTGGAAAAAATACGAATTTTTTATTTTCACGCCCGGGCGTTATAAACTTCTGTGAAGCACTGGGGGGTTCAAAGTGCTCACCACTCATCTAGATAAGTTCCTTGGGGGGTCTAGTTTCCAAAATGGTGTCATTTGTGGGGGGTTTCCACTGTTTAGGTACATCAGGGGTTTTCCAATCGCGACATGGTGTCCGATCTCAATTCCAGCCAAAAACGTCAAATGGCGCTGCTTCCCTTCCGAGCTCTGCCATGCGCCCAAATAGTGGTTTACCCCCTCATGTGGGGTATCAGCGTACTCAGGACAAATTGCACAATAACTTTTAGGGTGCTGTTACCCTTGGAAAAATAAGAATTGAGGGTGAAAAGATCATTTTTGTGGAAAAAATATGATTATTTAATTGTACGGCTTTATGTTATAAACTTCTGTGAAGCCCTTGGGGGTTCAAAGTTCTCACCACACATCTAGATAAGTTCCTTAGGGGGTCTAGTTTCCAAAATGGTGTCATTTGTGGGGGGTTTCCACTGTTTAGGTACATCAGGGGTTTTCCAATCGCGACATGGTGTCCGATCTCAATTCCAGCCAAAAACGTCAAATGGCGCTGCTTCCCTTCCGAGCTCTGCCATGCGCCCAAATAGTGGTTTACCCCCACATGTGGGGTATCAGCGTACTCAGGACAAATTGCACAATAACTTTTAGGGTGCTGTTACCCTTGGAAAAATAAGAATTGAGGGTGAAAAGATCATTTTTGTGGAAAAAATATGATTTTTTAATTGTACGACTTTATGTTATAAACTTCTGTGAAGCCCTTGGGGGTTCAAAGTTCTCACCACATATCTAGATAAGTTCCTTAGGGGGTCTAGTTTCCAAAATGGTGTCATTTGTGGGGGGTTTCCACTGTTTTGGTACATCAGGGGTTTTCCAATCGCGACATGATGTCCGATCTCAATTCCAGCCAAAAACGTCAAATGGCGCTGCTTCCCTTCCGAGCTCTGCCATGCGCCCAAATAGTGGTTTACCCCCACATGTGGGGTATTAGCATACTCAGGACAAATTGCACAATAACTTTTAGGGTGCTGTTACCCTTGGGAAAATAAAAATTGGGGTGAAAAGATCATTTTTGTGGAAAAAATATGATTTTTTAATTGTACCGCTGTACGTTATAAACTTCTGTAAAGCCCTTGTGGGTTCAAAGTTCTCACCACATATCTAGATAAGTTCCTTGGGGGGTCTAGTTTCCAAAATGGGGTCACTTGTAGGGGGTTTCCACTGTTTAGGTACATCAGGGACTCTCCAAACGTGACATGGCGTCCGATCTGAATTCTAGCCAATTTTGCATTGAAAAAGTCAAACGGCGCTCCTTCCATTCTGAGCTCTGCCATGCGCCGAAACAGTCGTTCCCCCCCACAAATCAGGTATCAGCGTACTCAGGACAAATTGCACAATAACTTTTGCAGTCCAATTTCTTCTGTTACCCTTGGTAAAATAAAAAAATTGAACCTGAAGTATTTTTTTTGTGAAAAAAAGTTAGATGTTCATTTTTTTTTTAAATATTCAAAAAAATTCCTGTGACGCACCTAAAGGGTTAATAAACTTCTTGAATGTGGTTTTGAGCACCTTAAGGGGTGCAGTTTTTAGAATGGTGTCACTTTTGGGTATTTTCTATCATATAGACCCCTCAAAGTGGCTTCAAATGTGATGTGGTCCTAAAAATAAAATGGTGTTGTAAAAATGAGAAATCGCTGGTCAACGTTTAACCCTTATAACTTCCTAACAAAAAAAAATTTTGGTTCTAAAATTGTGCTCATGTAAAGTAAACATGTGGGAAATGTTAGTTATCAAGTTTTTTGTGTGCCATATCTCTGTGATTTAAGGGCATAAAAATTCAAAGTTGGAAAATTGCGAAATTTTCAAAATTTTTGCCAAATTGCCGTTTTTTTCACAAATAAACGCAAGTTATTTGAATGAAATTTTACCACTAACATGAAGTACAATATGTCACGAGAAAACAGTGTCAGAATCACCGGGATCCATAGAAGCGTTCCAGAGTTATGACCTCATAAAGGTACAGTGGTCAGAATTGTAAAAATTGGCCCGGTCATGAACGTGCAAACCACCCTTGGGGGTGAAGTGGTTAATGTCAGGTGATGAGGGTTTGGATTCTGCTCAGACTTCACTTCATCCAGCACCAGATCCAATATAAAAAAAATTTGGAATCACTGCAGATTCTTACATTTTCTGGATTCTGTGAATCTTCGGATCAGTCCTCTGATGCCCATGGAACAGATAGTGTGAACAGTTCTGCAGAATAGCCCATCTGTGGCTCCCCACAGTCAGTTTGAGATTTGGAAATTTGTGACACTGGGAAACAAGGGTGATTGATGTGCCACTTCTGAGAATTGTATTGTGTGTGATGATAAGATGGAGGAAGAGGAGGAGAGGCCACTTGATGCAGTGCATCCACTACAGCACATGCTTTTTCTGAGCCTTATCTACAACGCATACAGCTGTGCGGCTGCAAAAGAAAGGGAGTCAAGTAGCCCATCCAGGAACAGATGATGTGAGTGGTCTTTGGCTAGGACAAGACAATGTTTGTTCAGCTGAGCTATCATTAACTTCAACACCTAACCCACGTACATGTCAAACAGTAATCCTATTCCCTTTCCACCACAACCTCACTTTTTCCCACTCATGTGTACCCTGCCCATCTTTTAACCTGTTGTTTTTCAACCTTATGCCCACATATGTCAGTCACCCATCACTAAATGAACAATCACTATTTATTTTCTTAGATAGTGTGCCTAAACAACACTCTTATACCTAACGATTTTGATGAGTAAATGTGGCCTCTTGATTCCTCACTGCTACATTGGTTTATCCCAAACAAATTTGGATTAGCAAAAAGGGCCTCCTGGCTGCACCCCGATATTAGACCTAACAATTTTTAAATATAAATCTGGCCTTCTGATTTCTCAGTGACACAGTTTTATCCTGAGACTGCAACACAGTTTTTGCACAGTCTAGTTAGATGCTGGAAGATGGATTTAATACAAAACAGGATCCTATCTCGCTAACTGACAAATTCACTTACAGCACTACCAGGAGCAGCTTCTTTGCACTGTGACACTGAGAAAATAGTGCTGTCAAAACAAAATGTCTGCTTTTTCTATGGCCAGGGACATGTGACTACAGCAGCCAATCTCAGTAGACCTTGTGTCATGACCTTGTGGATGGTTTTTGCGTCTTGATTGGAATGTACACAAATTAAACTACTAAAGAAAAAAATAAAAATTACACTCCACAGCTCCTCTTACCTTGGCACACCATGTCTCCTCATCAAACACGTCACCCTATCCCCTAATCATACAGCACCACTATCTTAGTCAAAGTAATAACAAAAGCATTAATTGAAACACAATGATTTACTGAACTGTGACCGAATTTTGCCGACTTTGAGTAAAAATGCTTGTGAAATCGAACACAAATCCGAATGTGCTACGTTTGTGCCAAATTTGAAATTGGCAAACGTTTTCTGAACAAGTTCACTTATCTCTAGTTGAGAATAATACTATACTATTCATTTTTTGTAAGTTATCATTGATCCTCAGGAGGAGAGATAACTTGTGGATTAGAGGATGGGTTCCCCTCCATCACCAAAGCACTGTGCTGTCAAGAGCCAGCACCTTTGAATTGCTGCTGCTCTAATAATTGCATTGTATTAGTATCTAGAAAAAATGGATGTTTGCTGCATATTCCTAAGAAAATAAAAAAATTATAGCAGTGTGTTAATTTGTGTAACCAGCATTGACTCCACAACTATGAGTGATGGTTTTTAGCAATGGCAATGGCTTAAATACCACAGGAGCAAAAGATTTGCCATGACCGGGATGTCCAATCCTGAGTTTACCTTAACGCCTTAACGACCGCCGATGCGCCTTTTAACAGCGGTGGTTAAGGGTACTTAAACCACAGCGCCGTTGCTGTGGAAAAGTGTATAGCGCCCCCCAGAGTCAGAATTTCTCTGGGGTCTCGGGGGTAGCCAAGACCCCAGAGAACATGACTCAGGTCAGTTTTTAAGAAAGTCCGATATACCATATAATTTCTCCTCGCACATCAGAGGAGAGAGAAATAGGGTCCCCGATCCACCCCGGTATCTCCTGGTGGTCCTTGGTCCTCTTGCTTCCCCTCCATTGGTGCCGCCATCTTCTTCTGGGAAGAAAATGGACATACGCCCGCTGAGATCTGCCGGCTAGTGCCGGTAACAATAGGAAGATTATTCCTATTGGTTCATTTTGGTCAAAATAAAAAAAATTAGTAAATTATCACCCACATAGGTAGGGAAAAATAACGAAATAAAGAAAATATATTTATTTTCATTTTTCCATTAGGGTTAGGGTTATAATTAGGGTTAGGGTTGGAATTAGGGTTAGGATTAGGGTTAGGGTTGGGATTAGGGTTATGATTAGGGTTAGGGTCGGGATTAGGGTTAGGGGTGTGTTGGGGTTAGCGTTTGAGCTAGAATTGATGGGTTTCCACTATTTAGGCACATCTCCAAAAGCGACATGGCGCCACATTGGTTCCAATCAATTTTGCATTCAAAAAGTCAAATGGTGCTCCCTCCCTTCTGAGCACCGACATGCGCCCAAACAGTGGTTTACCCCAACATATGAGGCATCAGCATACTCAGGACAAATTGTACACCAACTTTGGGGGTCTAATTTCTCCTGTTACCTTTGGGAGAATAAAAATTTGAGGGCTACAAAATCATTTTTGTGGAAAAAAATGATTTTTTATTTTCACGACTCTGCGTTACAAATTTCTGTGAAGCACTTGGGGGTTCAAAATGCTTACCACATATCTAGATGAGCTCCTTGGGGGGTCTAGTTTCCAAAATGGGGTCACTTGTGGGGGGTTTCTACTGTTTAGGCACATCAGGGGCTCTGCAAACGCAACATGATGCCCGCAGAACATTCCATCACAGTCTGCATTCCAAAACGGTGCTGCTTCCCTTCCGAGCTCTCCCTTGTGCCCAAACAGTGGTTCCCCCACATATAGGGTATCAGCATACTCAGGACAAATTGCACAACAATGTTTGTGGTCCAATTTCTCCTGTTACCCTTGTGAAAATAAAAAACAGCTGGCTAGAATATCATTTTTGAGGAAAAAAAATGATTTTTTTATTTTCACTGCTCTGCGTTATAAACTTCTGTGAAGCACTTTGTGGTTCAAAGTGCTCACCACACATCTAGATAAGTTTCTTAAGGGGTCTAGTTTCCAAAATGGTGTCAATTGTTAGGGTCTCAACTGTTTAGGCACATCAGGGGCTCTCCAAATGCAACATGGCATCCGATCTCAATTCCAGCCAATTCTGCATTGAAAAAGTCAAGCGTCGCTCCTTCCGTTCCAAGCCCTGCCATGCACCAAAACAGTGGTTTACCCCCACATATGGGGTATCAGCGTATTCAGGAGAAATTTCACAACAAATTTTTTGTTTAATTTTCTCTTTTTACACTTGTAAAAATAAAAAAAATTGGTTCTGAAGTGAATTGTTTGTAAAAAAATGTTAAATATTAATTTTTTCCTTCCACATTGCTTCAGTTCCTGTGAAGCGCGTAAAGGGTTAATAAACTTATTGAATGTGGTTTTCAATACCTTGAAGGGTGCAATTTTCATATTGATGTCACTTTTTAGTATTTTCTGTCATATTTACCTCTCAAAGTGACTTCAAATGTTAGGTGGTCCCTAAAAAAAAATAAATTTTGTTGTAAAAATGAGAAATCGCTGGTCAAATTTTAACCCTTATAACTTCCTAACAAAAAAAAGTTGATTCCAAAATTGTGCTGATGTAAATCAGACATGTGGGAAATGTTATTTATTAAGTATTTTGTGTTACATATCTCTGTGATTTAAGGGCATGAAAATTCAAAGTTTGAAAATTGCAAAATTTTAAAATTTTTTCTATAGTTCCGTTTTTTTCATAAATAAATGCAAGTCATATCGAAGAAATTTTACCACTAACATGAAGTAAAATATGTCACGAAAAAACACTCTCAGAAACAGCGGGATCCATTAAAGTGTTCCAGAGTTATAACCTCATAAAGTGACAGTGGTCAGAATTGTAAAAATTGGCCTGGTCATTTAGCTGCAAATTGGCTCCATCACTAAGGGGTTAAATTAGCTGTTTAGAGAGAGTTGAAAAAACCTATGTTCAGTTTAGAAAATCAACTGATCTAGGCGAAACAGGTAGGTCAGTCTATATCTTTCTAAAGTGTATGCCACACTAAAATAATCCTGCAGTTATATGCAAAAAACAATCAGTTAATACATTAATATACAGTACCTAAAATATTAAAATAAACATAAATATTGAAAAAAATAAAATCAATTTGTATATAATCTTAAACAGTTATTATTACTATGTGGATAGTATTTTTTTGCAAACTCAAATATGTTCACGATTATATTTAGATAAAATTACAGCTTGACTTCCTTATCCTGATTAAGAAAATATGTTTAAGTGCAAATTTAATATGTCAACGGCCTTTTCCTTTGGCAATATTTTTTAAAGACAGCCCTGTAGAGATACCAGTCATTGTGAGAAATAGGGTTTCTGCAAAAATACGTATATCCATCCTTTCTACATTTCAAAGCCTGTCCCCTGGCCCTAATAGCGATCACCAAGTCAAATACACATAATTGGTCTACTTTGTCTTCCCCCCTTTAATAACTGATATACTGAAATCATTTATTCTCATTAATCTCCTTTACTCTTCCATAATATATTTAGGATGGATAATCTATCCCTGTAAGTTTAAATTAACAATCCATCTTAAGGCACCATACTTGCTCCTCTTAATGTTAATGTACGTTTATTTTAATAGACAGTATTACCTCAAAAGCATTAGGGAGCCAACCCTTCATTGTAATGACACACCCCTAACTAAATCATTCAGAATTCAGAAAAATATGCCATACTTTCTAATGGAATTATTACCTTTTATACAATCAATCATAGATTTTTAAAACATGGATTTACCTAATCTGAAAAAATGTAAACCAATATTTTTCTTGTAAATTATTCTAATGGCAGAGTATTTAAAGGGTCTCATCTTCACAGATATATACAGTAGATACATAGATATAAAAAACAAGTAATTAGTAATTAGTGTTAACACTTTTCATTTGTTTACAGATAGTTGTCCAGAGACTGACCACTACAGCTGTCTACTTGGAAAGCACTGAAGCTGACTCTGAGGAGGTACTAATGCTCCTATGATCCAATCCAGCTTCAAATCAGTATGCATAAGCTCAATCAAAACGATCTTATACTGTAGATTTTCTACTGTCTAGCAACGGTGGTCACTCTCCAAGTCAATGAGCTGTAAACAAAAGAAAAGTGTTAGTAAACTGAAGTGAAGCTGAAAAATGTAATAATCAGTAAATTGCTTTTATTCACAACACTTTAAGCAAGTATTAAGACTTAGGAAAACAAATATTATTAATTTTAGTAAAAATTTAATTGTCACGGGTTTACTGCAACAGAGAGGGGCCAGAAGACCGCAGTGTCTGATTTCACATACCCCTGCACTTATTAGAAGCACTTTTACTTCACATTAAAAGGTGTAAATTTCTATTAGCAGTGCAGGGGTCAAGCTGTTTAGTTTAGAGTCCCTGAAGCTTTCCTGCTTGGATGATCTCAACTGCTCAGTAATGGCCAATCTCCTCTCCTACATATACTCCCTTCTGGCAATCTGGATAGCCAGTGTTAGTCTTCAACTGCCTGGTTTGGAGTGCAGGTGTCGGTTGTTGATAGAGGCATTTGGAATGTTGGTCTGTGACCGTTGCTTGGTGCACAGCTGTGTGCAAAATCTTCATCCTCTCCTATTTGGTTTTCCTTCCTTTTATCCCATGTGTTCCTCTTTGTTGCTTGTGAGTACATATTTGCATGTTTGGTATTTTAACTTATCCCTGTATGTCCTCCCTTGTTAGTCTGTTTTATGTATTGACATACTCAATTACTCCCCACTTTCCTGGGTGTGGGAGGGCTAATTCAGGAGTACAGCAAGGTACGTTGCCCCGGCCTCTTCACCATCAGAAGTAGAGTTGAGCAAAACGGGTCGAAAAATTTCAAAAGTCGCCGACTTTTGGCAAAGTTGGGTTTCATGAAACGAAACCCGACCCTAGGATGAGGTCGGCCACGAGGTCGGCGACTTATGCGCCAAAGTCGCGTTTCAAAAGTTTGCTTTGCGCTCTTTTTCAGCCAATCAGGATCCACGGACACTGTGAGCAACGTGATGACATAGGCAGGGGTCACCACCATCTTTCAGAAGGGCATGCAAGTGATTGGCTTGCTTTGGTGGGCGTCACAGGGGGTATAAAAGGGCGTGCACGCCGACCGCCATCTTACTTCTGCCGATCTCAGTATAGGGAGAGGTTGCTGCTGATTCTGTAGGGAGAGCATTAGGCAGGGAAGAAGACAAAAAAACTGCTTCTGCTGCTAGCGATTTGGCCTGCACAACACACCAGTCACTGTGTGTGCAGTGCAAGGGGAGGCTATATAGTGGTGTATCAGTGGTGTTGGTTGTTGGGCTGCCTTCTAAGGCTTCCTGACATTCCTGCATTGCTGTTTACCCACTGCTCTGCAAACTGCTTTTTTAAAAGCAATCCCAATTTTTTTTTTTTGTCCTGCTGATAGGAAAAAAAAACTGCTTCTGCTGCTAGCAATTTTGCCTGCACAACACACCAGTCACTGTGTGTGCAGTGCAAGGGGAGGCTATATTGTGGTGTATCAGTGGTGTTGGTTGTTGGGCTGCCTTTTAAGGCTTCCTGACAGGCTGGCATTGCTGTTTACCCACTGCTCTGCAAACTGCTTTTTAAAAGCAATCCAATCTCCCTTATCCTCTAGTCACTTTTGTCACAGCTGTGCCATCGAGCCTGTGATATAGCGCTCAGATATCAGTGGGCCTCACACAATCCAAAAGTGTCCAGTGTCCACAAGTGTCTGCAGAAATTCAAAATCTCCCTTATCCTCTAGTCACTTTGGTCACAGCTGTGCCATCGAGCCTGTAACATAGCGCTCAGATATCAGTGGGCCTCACACAATCCAAAAGTGTCCAGTGTCCAAAAGTGTGTGCAGAGATTCAAAATCTCCCTTATCCTCTAGTCACTTAGGTCACAGCTGTGCCATCGAGCCTGTCACATAGCGCTCAGATATTCATTGGGCCTCACACAATCCAAAAGTGTCCAGTGTCCAAAAGTGTGTGCAGAGATTCAAAATCTCCCTTATCCTCTAGTCACTTTGGTCACAGCTGTGCCATCGAGCCTGTCACATAGCGCTCAGATATTCATTGGGCCTCACACAATCCAAAAGTGTCCAGTGTCCAAAAGTGTGTGCAGAGATTCAAAATCTCCCTTATCCTCTAGTCACTTTGGTCACAGCTGTGCCATCGAGCTTGTCACATAGCACTCAGATATTCATTGGGCCTCACACAATCCAAAAGTGTCCAGTGTCCAAAAGTGTGTGCAGAGATTCAAAATCTCCCTTATCCTCTAGTCACTTTGGTTACAGCTGTGCCATCGAGCCTGTCACATAGCGCTCAGATATTCATTGGGCCTCACACAATCCAAAAGTGTCCAGTGTCCAAAAGTGTGTGCAGAGATTCAAAATCTCCCTTATCCTCTAGTCACTTTGGTCACAGCTGTGCCATCGAGCCTGTCACATAGCGCTCAGATATTCATTGGGCCTCACACAATCCAAAAGTGTCCAGTGTCCAAAAGTGTGTGCAGAGATTCAAAATCTCCCTTATCCTCTAGTCACTTTGGTCACAGCTGTGCCATCGAGCCTGTCACATAGCGCTCAGATATTCATTGGGCCTCACACAATCCAAAAGTGTCCAGTGTCCAAAAGTGAGTGCAGAGATTCAAAATCTCCCTTATCCTCTAGTCACTTTGGTCACAGCTGTGCCATCGAGCCTGTCACATAGCGCTCAGATATTCATTGGTCCTCACACAATCCAAAAGTGTCCAGTGTCCAAAAGTGTGTGCAGAGATTCAAAATCTCCCTTATCCTCTAGTCACTTTGGTCACAGCTGTGCCATCGAGCCTGTCACATAGCGCTCAGATATTCATTGGGCCTCACACAATCCAAAAGTGTCCAGTGTCCAAAAGTGTGTGCAGAGATTCAAAATCTCCCTTATCCTCTAGTCACTTTGGTCACAGCTGTGCCATAGAGCCTGTCACATAGCGCTCAGATATTCATTGGGCCTCACACAATCCAAAAGTGTCCAGTGTCCAAAAGTGTGTGCAGAGATTCAAAATCTCCCTTATCCTCTAGTCACTTTGGTCACAGCTGTGCCATCGAGCCTGTCACATAGCGCTCAGATATTCATTGGGCCTCACACAATCCAAAAGTGTCCAGTGTCCAAAAGTGTGTGCAGAGATTCAAAATCTCCCTTATCCTCTAGTCACTTTGGTCACAGCTGTGCCATCGAGCCTGTCACATAGCGCTCAGATATTCATTGGGCCTCACACAATCCAAAAGTGTCCAGTGTCCAAAAGTGTGTGCAGAGATTCAAAATCTCCCTTATCCTCTAGTCACTTTGGTCACAGCTGTGCCATCGAGCCTGTCACATAGCGCTCAGATATTCATTGGGCCTCACACAATCCAAAAGTGTCCAGTGTCCAAAAGTGTGTGCAGAGATTCAAAATCTCCCTTATCCTCTAGTCACTTTGGTCACAGCTGCGCCATCGAGCCTGTCACATAGCGCTCAGATATTCATTGGGCCTCACACAATCCAAAAGTGTCCAGTGTCCAAAAGTGTGTGCAGAGATTCAAAATCTCCCTTATCCTCTAGTCACTTTGGTCACAGCTGTGCCATCGAGCCTGTCACATAGCGCTCAGATATTCATTGGGCCTCACACAATCCAAAAGTGTCCAGTGTCCAAAAGTGTGTGCAGCGATTCAAAATCTCCCTTATCCTCTAGTCACTTTGGTCACAGCTGTGCCATCGAGCCTGTCACATAGCGCTCAGATATTCATTGGGCCTCACACAATCCAAAAGTGTCCAGTGTCCAAAAGTGTGTGCAGAGATTCAAAATCTCCCTTATCCTCTAGTCACTTTGGTCACAGCTGTGCCATCGAGCCTGTCACATAGCGCTCAGATATTCATTGGGCCTCACACAATCCAAAAGTGTCCAGTGTCCAAAAGTGTGTGCAGAGATTCAAAATCTCCCTTATCCTCTAGTCACTTTGGTCACAGCTGTGCCATCGAGCCTGTCACATAGCGCTCAGATATTCATTGGGCCTCACACAATCCAAAAGTGTCCAGTGTCCAAAAGTGTGTGCAGAGATTCAAAATCTCCCTTATCCTCTAGTCACTTTGGTCACAGCTGTGCCATCGAGCCTGTCACATAGCGCTCAGATATTCATTGGGCCTCACACAATCCAAAAGTGTCCAGTGTCCAAAAGTGTGTGCAGAGATTCAAAATCTCCCTTATCCTCTAGTCACTTTGGTCACAGCTGTGCCATCGAGCCTGTCACATAGCGCTAGGATATTCATTGGGCCTCACACAATCCAAAAGTGTCCAGTGTCCAAAAGTGTGTGCAGAGATTCAAAATCTCCCTTATCCTCTAGTCACTTTGGTCACAGCTGTGCCATCGAGCCTGTCACATAGCGCTCAGATATTCATTGGGCCTCACACAATCCAAAAGTGTCCAGTGTCCAAAAGTGTGTGCAGAGATTCAAAATCTCCCTTATCCTCTAGTCACTTTGGTCACAGCTGTGCCATCGAGCCTGTCACATAGCGCTCAGATATTCATTGGGCCTCACACAATCCAAAAGTGTCCAGTGTCCAAAAGTGTGTGCAGCGATTCAAAATCTCCCTTATCCTCTAGTCACTTTGGTCACAGCTGTGCCATCGAGCCTGTCACATAGCGCTCAGATATTCATTGGGCCTCACACAATCCAAAAGTGTCCAGTGTCCAAAAGTGTGTGCAGAGATTCAAAATCTCCCTTATCCTCTAGTCACTTTGGTCACAGCTGTGCCATCGAGCCTGTCACATAGCGCTCAGATATTCATTGGGCCTCACACAATCCAAAAGTGTCCAGTGTCCAAAAGTGTGTGCAGAGATTCAAAATCTCCCTTATCCTCTAGTCACTTTTGTCACAGCTGTGCCATCGAGCCTGTCACATAGCGCTCAGATATTCATTGGGCCTCACACAATCCAAAAGTGTCCAGTGTCCAAAAGTGTGTGCAGAGATTCAAAATCTCCCTTATCCTCTAGTCACTTTGGTCACAGCTGTGCCATCGAGCCTGTCACATAGCGCTCAGATATTCATTGGGCCTCACACAATCCAAAAGTGTCCAGTGTCCAAAAGTGTGTGCAGAGATTCAAAATCTCCCTTATCCTCTAGTCACTTTGGTCACAGCTGTGCCATCGAGCCTGTCACATAGCGCTCAGATATTCATTGGGCCTCACACAATCCAAAAGTGTCCAGTGTCCAAAAGTGTGTGCAGAGATTCAAAATCTCCCTTATCCTCTAGTCACTTTGGTCACAGCTGCGCCATCGAGCCTGTCACATAGCGCTCAGATATTCATTGGGCCTCACACAATCCAAAAGTGTCCAGTGTCCAAAAGTGTGTGCAGAGATTCAAAATCTCCCTTATCCTCTAGTCACTTTGGTCACAGCTGTGCCATCGAGCCTGTCACATAGCGATCAGATATTCATTGGGCCTCACAAAATCCAAAAGTGTCCAGTGTCCAAAAGTGTGTGCAGAGATTCAAAATCTCCCTTATCCTCTAGTCACTTTGGTCACAGCTGCGCCATCGAGCCTGTAACATAGCGCTCAGATATTCATTGGGCCTCACACAATCCAAAAGTGTCCAGTGTCCAAAAGTGTGTGCAGAGATTCAAAATCTCCCTTATCCTCTAGTCACTTTGGTCACAGCTGTGCCATCGAGCCTGTCACATAGCGCTCAGATATTCATTGGGCCTCACACAATCCAAAAGTGTCCAGTGTCCAAAAGTGTGTGCAGAGATTCAAAATCTCCCTTATCCTCTAGTCACTTTGGTCACAGCTGTGCCATCGAACCTGTCACATAGCGCTCAGATATTCATTGGGCCTCACACAATCCAAAAGTGTCCAGTGTCCAAAAGTGTGTGCAGAGATTCAAAATCTCCCTTATCCTCTAGTCACTTTGGTCACAGCTGTGCCATCGAGCCTGTCACATAGCGCTCAGATATTCATTGGGCCTCACACAATCCAAAAGTGTCCAGTGTCCAAAAGTGTGTGCAGAGATTCAAAATCTCCCTTATCCTCTAGTCACTTTGGTCACAGCTGTGCCATCGAGCCTGTCACATAGCGCTCAGATATTCATTGGGCCTCACACAATCCAAAAGTGTCCAGTGTCCAAAAGTGTGTGCAGAGATTCAAAATCTCCCTTATCCTCTAGTCACTTTGGTCACAGCTGTGCCATCGAGCCTGTCACATAGCGCTCAGATATTCATTGGGCCTCACACAATCCAAAAGTGTCCAGTGTCCAAAAGTGTGTGCAGAGATTCAAAATCTCCCTTATCCTCTAGTCACTTTGGTCACAGCTGTGCCATCGAGCCTGTCACATAGCGCTCAGATATTCATTGGGCCTCACACAATCCAAAAGTGTCCAGTGTCCAAAAGTGTGTGCAGAGATTCAAAATCTCCCTTATCCTCTAGTCACTTTGGTCACAGCTGTGCCATCGAGCCTGTGACATAGCGCTCAGATATCAGTGGGCCTCACACAATCCAAAAGTGTCCAGTGTCCACAAGTGTCTGCAGAAATTCAAAATCTCCCCTGTCCTATAGACACCTTGTACCTTGTTTTACATTACTATATAGTTTGTTGGATTTTGTCTACATTTCTACCAAAAATGAGGAAGGCTGGTGGAAGAGGCCGTGGAATTGGGCGGGGGTTGGCAGCTGGTAATGATGGTGTTGGTGGTGGATCTGATGGTAGTGGCAAGAGCAAAATAGGACCGAATGCAGGAGGTGCTGAGCCTGCGTCATCATCTGGCTACATAAGGCCTCGAACGCTTAGTTTTCTAGGAGTTGGCAAACCGCTTTTAAAGCCAGAGCATCAGGAAAAAGTTTTGTCTTACATTGCTGACTAGGCCTCCAGCTCTATCGCCTCCTTTTCTTCAGTTGTAAAAAGTAAAAGCACTGAGTCGTCATTGGAGGCTCATGATCATGAACCACACCTTTCCTTGTGTCCTTCACCCCAACCAAGATTGAAGGATGATGCAGGCCATAGTACTGATTACTCCATGGAGCTGTTTTCACATACCATGCCTAGATTATCAAGTGAAATGGTGAATTACCCAGGCCAAGATGAATCTGACATGGAGTGCACTGATGCACAGCCGCTGATGGATGATTCTGCTGGTACATTCACTCAGAGCACTACATTGTCCTCGCAGTGTACAGAGCCAGATTCTGACCCTGATGAGACTCAGGTGCCCCTTCCCGCACACTATACCACCATACACGGTGACACAGAGGAAGGTGCACATGACATAGAAGAGGAGGTGATGGATGACCCAGTTGTTGACCCAGATTGGCATCCATTGGGGGAAGAGGGTGCTGCTTCCAATAGCTCAGATTAGGAGCATCCACAGCAGACATCAACATCGCAACAGCTGTTATCTGGCAGGCCCGGAGCACTCCAAAGACAGGTTCCAAACATCAAAAGAGTTGCTGGACAGCTTGTCCAGAGGGTCAAAAGATCACAGCGTGCTAGGCTGCTAAATGTCTGCCAAAGTAGGAAGAGTGCAGTGTGGCACTTTTTTGAACAAAATCCTCATGATCCGGCCAAGGTTATCTGTAAGAAGTGCGCAAAGACCTTTAGCCGAGGGAAAAATCTGAAAAATTTGAATACCAGTTGCATGCTTAGACATTTAACCAGCATGTACTTGCAAGCGTGGACACAACACCAAACCTCAAGTGCCACATGTGCAACTGATCACAACGAAGGTAGTCAGCAACGCTACATTGTTTCCCCCACTGTAAGCCTACCGGTTAGCACAGCAGCAAATGTTGAGGTGTCGTTGCAAGGCCACAGCAGTCAGGGAATCCCACTGTTATATCAACGAAAGACTGATTCTAGGCCATCAGAAAGAACACCAACTCCATCACCATCATCAACCCTCTCTCAGTCCGCCCTGTCCACCTCTACTTCCACCATATGCAGCTCTCAAGTCCAGCTCACCCTCCCAGACACTATGAGTAGGTCAAGAAAGTACTCAGTCTCTCATCCGCGTACACTGGGTTTGAACGCCCACATTGCCAAACTAATCTCGTTTGAGATGATGCCCTTTCGGTTGGTGGAAAGCACAGCTTTCCGCGAACTCATGGCCTATGCAGTACCACGCTATGTCCTACCCAGTCGCCACTTCTTATCTCGCAAAGCCATCCCAGCCCTCCACCATCATGTGAAAGACCGCATTGTCCATGCACTCAAGCAGTCAGTGAGCGGAAAGGTGCACCTCACAACTGATGCATGGTTCAGTCAGCATGGCCAGGGCCGTTACATGTCCATCACTGCGCACTGGGTTAATGTGGTGGATGCAGGGTCCACAGGGGACAGCGGTGGTGGGACAGTGCTGCCTAGCCCACGGTATAGGAAACAGTTGGCTGTAGGCGTTCGACCCTCCTCCTCCTCCAGAAGCGAAAGCTCGTCCACAGAGCGCAGTCGTACGAGCACTCCATCTGCAGCTGTCACTGTTGCACATGATGTGTCCCACTATCGAGCAGCTAGTGGAAAGCGTCAGCAGGCTGTGTTGCAGATGATGTGTTTGGGCAACAGACACACCGCCGAGGTGCTGGCCGAGTACTTGAAGCGACAAACTGAGTCATGGCTGGGTAGTGTACATCTTGAGGCAGGCAAGGTAGTTAGTGATAACGGCCGTAATTTTGTGGCAGCCATAGCCCTTTCAAAACTCAGCCATATACCTTGCTTGGCTCACACCTTGAACCTGGTGGTGCAGTGCTTCCTCAAAAATTATCTGGAGTTAACAGCCCTGCTCCAGAAGGTGCGAAGACTGTGCGCGCACATCCGCCGGTCGCCTGTACACTCCGTTCGTATGCAGAAGCTGCAGCGATTGCTCCACCTTCCCAACCACCGCCTCATTATCGACATTGCAACAAGGTGGAACTCCACCCTGCACATGGTGGAGCGGCTGTGCGAGCAGAGGCAGGCCATAATGCATTTGTGGGAGGATACACGGCCAGGCACTTTGAGAGCAGACATGGAGTTGACAGGTGTGCAGTGGTCGAAGCTGAAAGACCTCTGTAAAGTCCTTCAGTGTTTTGAGGAATGCACACGGCTGGTAAGCGCAGACGACGCCATCCTAAGCATGAGCATCCCACTTATGCATCTGCTCATGCAAACTTTGACGCACCTTAAGGAGCAGGCGTCTGCAGCCAATGTTGATGAGGAGGAAGAGGAGGAGGGAATCCTTGATGACATTCAGCCATTGTCTGCTCAGGGACCTCTCCTGGACGAGGTGGAGGAAGAAGAGGAGGAGGATGATGGGGATGATTACTTAGGGGAGGAGGATGCATCTCGTGGGGCAAGTGAAAATGTTGGCGTGGCAAGGTCTGGTACAGGGTTTGTGCGTGACTGGAGGGATGTGGATTTGCCAGAAAGTGCTCCTCCAACCAGCACTCGCAGTGCATCATTGACACCAGGAACATTGGCCCACATGTCAGATTATGCCTTGCAGATCCTAAAAAGGGACCCACGCATTGCCAAAATGATGAACGATGACGACTACTGGTTGGCCAGCATCCTGGATCCACGCTATAAAGGCAAATTACAAAACATCATGCCACAGGAGAACCTTGACCTAATATTGGCTAATAAACAAGCAACTCTGGTAAATCGGTTGCTTGAGGCATTCCCAGCACACAGCAGCGGTGATGGTTCTCACACGAGCCGTACGGGCCGGGGGCAGCTTGGCAGAGGTGTTCGTGGTGCACACAGCAGAAGTGGCGTTGTAGACAGGGGTTTCATGACAATGTTGTGGACTGATTTTTCAAGTACCGCTCACACAACTGGTAATACTGCATCGATGGAAAGTGACAGGAGACAGCAGTTGTCAACTATGGTTACAAACTACTTTTCCTCCCATATCGATGTTCTCCCACACAGGTCATTCCCCTTTGATTATTGGGCCGCTAAACTGGACACCTGGCCTGAATTGGCACAATATGCCTTACAGGAGCTCGCTTGCCCAGCTGCAAGTGTGCTATCGGAAAGAGTCTTCAGTGCAGCTGGATCAATCCTGACAGAAAAAAGGACCCGTCTGTCAACCCAAAATGTGGATGATCTAACCTTCATTAAAATGAACCACGCATGGGTTTCCAAGGATTTTGTCCCACCTTCCTCTGATGACACATAGGGTAACAGAAAAATGGCTTGCTTTGGTCCACCTCTTCCTGGGACTTGACCTATTTCACCTTTTGCATCAGCTGAATGTCCAACATCAACATATGCCACTTTCTAAAACACCCTAACTGTGCTGCCCCCCCCCCCATGGCCGGGGTCACCACCTAGCGCACGACACCGTGCGAGTGCCGTTGCCCTGGACAGGTGGGTAGGCCGACTCTTGGGCGCGGGCACTGGTACAGGGTCCTTCATAGTGCAATCAAGTGTCTCTGACGGTGGTGGTGCACACCCGCCGTCAGACACACCGCCGTACTATGAGGGGCCCAGTGCCAGTACCGACGCCCACGAGTGGGCCCCCCTTGCTTGGGCAGGGCCCCAGCATTTGCAATCTTTACCTCTCCCTGCACCTCCGTTGTGTAGTCTGGGCCGTCAAATCCATACTGTGCCTGACACCGTCTGAGCCTGCCTCCTGATGTATAGACATATATTTTGAATGTGTACGCTATCCATACATGTTATCCGGGGAAACGGTACCCTTTCTAACCTTTGTGCAATCACGTGCAATCCATACTGGGCCTAACACCGTCTGAGCCTGCCTACTGAGACATATATTTTGAATGTGTACGCTATCCATACATGTTATCCGGGGATACGGTACCCTTTCTAACCTTTGTGCAATCACGTGCAATCCATACTGGGCCTAACACCGTCTGAGCCTGCCTCCTGAGACATATATTTTGAATGTGTACGTAATCCATACATGTTATCCGGGGAAACGGTACCCTTTCTAACCTTTGTGCAATCACGTGCAATCCATACTGGGCCTAACACCGTCTGAGCCTGCCTCCTGAGACATATATTTTGAATGTGTACGCTATCCATACATGTTATCCGGGGATACGGTACCCTTTCTAACCTTTGTGCAATCACGTGCAATCCATACTGGGCCTAACACCGTCTGAGCCTGCCTCCTGAGACATATATTTTGAATGTGTACGCTATCCATACATGTTATCCGGGGATACGGTACCCTTTCTAACCTTTGTGCAATCACGTGCAATCCATACTGGGCCTAACACCGTCTGAGTCTGCCTCCTGAGACATATATTTTGAATGTGTACGCTATCCATACATGTTATACGGGGAAACGGTACCCTTTCTAACCTTTGTGCAATCACGTGCAATCCATACTGGGCCTAACACCATCTGAGCCTGCCTCCTGAGACATATATTTTGAATGTGTACGCTATTCATACATGTTATCCGGGGATACGGTACCCTTTCTAACCTTTGTGCAATCACGTGCAATCCATACAGGGCCTAACACCGTCTGAGCCTGCCTCCTGAGACATATATTTTGAATGTGTACGCTATCCATACATGTTATCCGGGGATACGGTACCCTTTCTAACCTTTGTGCAATCACGTGCAATCCATACTGGGCCTAACACCGTCTGAGCCTGCCTCCTGAGACATATATTTTGAATGTGTACGCTATCCATACATGTTATCCGGGGAAATGGTACCCTTTCTAACCTTTGTGCAATCACGTGCAATCCATACTGGGCCTAACACCGTCTGAGCCTGCCTCCTGAGACATATATTTTGAATGTGTACGCTATCCATACATGTTATCCGGGGATACGGTACCCTTTCTAACCTTTGTGCAATCACGTGCAATCCATACTGGGCCTAACACCGTCTGAGCCTGCCTCCTGAGACATATATTTTGAATGTGTATGCTATCCATACATGTTATCCGGGGAAACGGTACCCTTTCTAACCTTTGTGCAATCACGTGCAATCCATACTGGGCCTAACACCGTCTGATCCTGCCTCCTGAGACATATATTTTGAATGTGTACGCTATCCATACATGTTATCCGGGGAAACGGTACCCTTTCTAACCTTTGTGCAATCACGTGCAATCCATACTGGGCCTAACACCGTCTGAGCCTGCCTCCTGAGACTTATATTTTGAATGTGTACGCTATCCACACATGTTATCCAGGGAAACGGTACCCTTTCTAACCTTTCTGCAATCACGTGCAATCCATACTGGGCCTAACACCGTCTGAGCCTGCCTCCTGAGAAATATATTTTGAATGTGTACGCTATCCATACATGTTATCCGGGGATACGGTACCCTTTCTAACCTTTGTGCAATCACGTGCAATCCATACTGGGCCTAACACCGTCTGAGCCTGCCTCCTGAGACATATATTTTGAATGTGTACGCTATCCATACATGTTATCCGGGGATACGGTACCCTTTCTAACCTTTGTGCAATCACGTGCAATCCATACTGGGCCTAACACCATCTGAGCCTGCCTCCTGAGACATATATTTTGAATGTGTACTCTATCCATACATGTTATCCGGGGAAACGGTACCCTTTCTAACCTTTGTGCAATCACGTGCAATCCATACTGGGCCTAACACCGTCTGAGCCTGCCTTCTGAGACATATATTTTGAATGTGTACGCTATCCATACATGTTATCCAGGGAAACAGTACCCTTTCTAACCTTTGTGCAATCACGTGCAATCCATACTGGGCCTAACACCGTCTGAGCCTGCCTCCTGAGACATATATTTTGAATGTGTACGCTATCCATACATGTTATCCGGGGAAACGGTACCCTTTCTAACCTTTGTGCAATCACGTGCAATCCATACTGGGCCTAACACCGTCTGAGCCTGCCTCCTGAGACATATATTTTGAATGTGTACGCTATCCATACATGTTATCCGGGGAAACGGTACCCGTTCTAACCTTTGTGCAATCACGTGCAATCCATACTGGGCCTAACACCGTCTGAGCCTGCCTCCTGAGACCTATATTTTGAATGTGTACGCTATCCATACATGTTATCCGGGGATACGGTACCCTTTCTAGCCTTTGTGCAATCACGTGCAATCCATACTGGGCCTAACACCGTCTGAGCCTGCCTCCTGAGACATATATTTTGAATGTGTACGCTATCCATACATGTTATCCGGGGAAACGGTACCCTTTCTAACCTTTGTGCAATCACGTGCAATCCATACTGGGCCTAACACCGTCTGAGCCTGCCTCCTGAGACATATATTTTGAATGTGTACACTATCCATACATGTTATCCGGGGATACAGTACCCTTTCTAACCTTTGTGAAATCACGTGCAATCCATACTGGGCCTAACACCATCTGAGCCTGCCTCCTGAGACATATATTTTGAATGTGTACGCTATCCATACATGTTATCCGGGGAAACAGTACCCTTTCTAACCTTTGTGCAATCACGTGCAATCCATACTGGGCCTAACACCGTCTGATCCTGCCTCCTGAGACATATATTTTGAATGTGTACGCTATCCATACATGTTATCCGGGGAAACGGTACCCTTTCTAACCTTTGTGCAATCACGTGCAATCCATACTGGGCCTAACACCGTCTGAGCCTGCCTCCTGAGACATATATTTTGCATGAGTACGCTATCCATACATGTTATCCTGGGAAACGGTACCCTTTCTAACCTTTGTGCAATCACGTGCAATCCATACTGGGCCTAACACTGTCTGAGCCTGCCTCCTGAGACATATATTTTGAATGTGTTTGCTATCCATACATGTTATCCGGGGATACGGTACCCTTTCTAACCTTTGTGCAATCACGTGCAATCCATACTGGGCCTAACACCGTCTGAGCCTGCCTCCTGAGACATATATTTTGAATGTGTACACTATCCATACATGTTATCCGGGGATACGGTACCCTTTCTAACCTTTGTGCAATCACGTGCAATCCATACTAGGCCTAACACCATCTGAGCCTGCCTCCTGAGACATATATTTTGAATGTGTACACTATCCATACATGTTAACCGGGGATACGGTACCCTTTCTAACCTTTGTGCAATTACGTGCAATCCATACTGGGCCTAACACCGTCTGATCCTGCCTCCTGAGACATATATTTTGAATGTGTACGCTATCCATACATGTTATCCGGGGAAACGGTACCCTTTCTAACCTTTGTGCAATCACGTGCAATCCATACTGGGCCTAACACCGTCTGAGCCTGCCTCCTGAGACATATATTTTGAATGTGTACGCTATCCATACATGTTATCCGGGGAAACGGTACCCTTTCTAACCTTTGTGCAATCACGTGCAATCCATACTGGGCCTAACACCGTCTGATCCTGCCTCCTGAGACATATATTTTGAATGTGTACGCTATCCATACATGTTATCCGGGGAAACGGTACCCTTTCTAACCTTTGTGCAATCACGTGCAATCCATACTGGGCCTAACACCGTCTGAGCCTGCCTCCTGAGACATATATTTTGAATGTGTACGCTATCCATACATATTATCCGGGGAAACGGTACCCTTTCTAACCTTTGTGCAATCACGTGCAATCCATACTGGGCCTAACACTGTCTGAGCCTGCCTCCTGAGACATATATTTTGAATGTGTTTGCTATCCATACATGTTATCCGGGGATACGGTACCCTTTCTAACCTTTGTGCAATCACGTGCAATCCATACTGGGCCTAACACCGTCTGAGCCTGCCTCCTGAGACATATATTTTGAATGTGTACACTATCCATACATGTTATCCGGGGATACGGTACCCTTTCTAACCTTTGTGCAATCACGTGCAATCCATACTGGGCCTAACACCATCTGAGCCTGCCTCCTGAGACATATATTTTGAATGTGTACTCTATCCATACATGTTATCCGGGGAAACGGTACCCTTTCTAACCTTTGTGCAATCACGTGCAATCCATACTGGGCCTAACACCGTCTGAGCCTGCCTCCTGAGACATATATTTTGAATGTGTACGCTATCCATACATGTTATCCGGGGAAACAGTACCCTTTCTAACCTTTGTGCAATCACGTGCAATCCATACTGGGCCTCACACCATCTGAGCCTGCCTCCTGAGACATATATTTTGAATGTGTACGATATCCATACATGTTATCCGGGGAAACGGTACCCTTTCTAACCTTTGTGCAATCACGTGCAATCCATACGGGGCCTAACACCATCTGATCCTGCCTCCTGAGACATATATTTTGAATGTGTACGCTATCCATACATGTTATCCGGTGAAACGGTACCCTTTCTAACCTTTGTGCAATCACGTGCAATCCATACTGGGCCTAACACCGTCTGAGCCTGCCTCCTGAGACATATATTTTGAATGTGTACGCTATCCATACATGTTATCCGGGGAAACGGTACCCTTTCTAACCTTTGTGCAATCACGTGCAATCCATACTGGGCCTAACACCGTCTGAGCCTGCCTCCTGAGACATATATTTTGAATGTGTTTGCTATCCATACATGTTATCCGGGGATACGGTACCCTTTCTAACCTTTGTGCAATCACGTGCAATCCATACTGGGCCTAACACCGTCTGAGCCTGCCTCCTGAGACATATATTTTGAATGTGTACGCTATCCATACATGTTATCCGGGGATACGGTACCCTTTCTAACCTTTGTGCAATCACGTGCAATCCATACTGGGCCTAACACCATCTGAGCCTGCCTCCTGAGACATATATTTTGAATGTGTACTCTATCCATACATGTTATCCGGGGAAACGGTACCCTTTCTAACCTTTGTGCAATCACGTGCAATCCATACTGGGCCTAACACCGTCTGAGCCTGCCTCCTGAGACATATATTTTGTATGTGTACGCTATCCATACATGTTATCCGGGGAAACAGTACCCTTTCTAACCTTTGTGCAATCACGTGCAATCCATACTGGGCCTAACACCGTCTGAGCCTGCCTCCTGAGACATATATTTTGAATGTGTACGCTATCCATACATGTTATCCGGGGAAACGGTACCCTTTCTAACCTTTGTGCAATCACGTGCAATCCATACTGGGCCTAACACCGTCTGAGCCTGCCCCCTGAGACATATATTTTGAATGTGTACGCTATCCATACATGTTATCCGGGGAAACGGTACCCGTTCTAACCTTTGTGCAATCACGTGCAATCCATACTGGGCCTAACACCGTCTGAGCCTGCCTCCTGAGACATATATTTTGAATGTGTACGCTATCCATACATGTTATCCGGGGATACGGTACCCTTTCTAACCTTTGTGCAATCACGTGCAATCCATACTGGGCCTAACACCGTCTGAGCCTGCCTCCTGAGACATATATTTTGAATGTGTACGCTATCCATACATGTTATCCGGGGAAACGGTACCCTTTCTAACCTTTGTGCAATCACGTGCAATCCATACTGGGCCTAACACCGTCTGAGCCTGCCTCCTGAGACATATATTTTGAATGTGTACACTATCCATACATGTTATCCGGGGATACAGTACCCTTTCTAACCTTTGTGCAATCACGTGCAATCCATACTGGGCCTAACACCATCTGAGCCTGCCTCCTGAGACATATATTTTGAATGTGTACGCTATCCATACATGTTATCTGGGGATACGGTACCCTTTCTCACCTTTGTGCAATCACGTGCAATCCATACTGGGCCTTACACCGTCTGAGCCTCCCTCCTGATGTATAGACATATATTTTGAATGTGTACGCTATCCATACATGTTATCTGGGGATACGGTACCCTTTCTCACCTTTGTGCAATCACGTGTAATCCATACTGGGCGTGAGAACGGCTGGCGAGCTGTTAAGCAAGCTACAGCACCTGTGGTTTGCACACGTAAGTTTTTCATTTTTTCAGGAATGACGGTTAGGCCTAATTCCGGAACTGCGGTTGACCTGCACTTACTGGGAAATCATTGTTCGCGGGTAATAATTTTAATCAGTGATCCCCATCACTAACGTTGTTCAGCGGGTTATCTGCACCTGTAAGCGACAAACGCTGGCCTTTTCAGTGTAGCGCACATGCAGCCACGGACATGTAAGGGCATGACACACCAGTTATTGGCCAATCTCATGTGCCAGAGCCTCACGTGTCCCTCTAGTAAGCCGGACTCGGACCGCGGGGCATGACGGAGTCTCGTTCGTTAACGGAATTAAGCTTGCAATGTGTGCATCTGTTCTGTAGCTGGCATGGTTGAGGTTTCCCAGGTGGAGTCGAATTTAACCGTAGGCTCCACTCCTGGTGCCCTTCTGGACATTCCTTTAAGGTTCAGCTTTGCAACCATACTGCCCACGTAAAACAAACACTTTGCCTTCATGAACGCTGTTTGGAGGGTCATGACTCGTGGGAATAATGCCGCCCAATCAGTTAACCTGCTAGAGAGATCCTTCGTTGCTCCCAAGCATGACATCACACTCCCTAGGAAGAAGGTAATGCCACTGTGGCGACCGTACTCCTGGGGGCGACACAAGTGCACTGATGCCCAGCCACTGCTCGATGAATCTGCTGGTACATTGACCCAGACCACTACATTCCCCTCGCACGCTACACGACCTGAATCTGACCCTGATGAAACTCAGGTTACCCTTCCCATATACAGTTCCATCTTACACGGTGACAAAGAGGAAGCTGCAGATGAAAGTGCAGGTTCAGCCCACCCGCCATCAGACACACCCCCGTACTATCAGGGGCCCTGTGCCAGTGCCGTCGCCAACGATTGGGCCCCCCTTGCTTGCTCAGGATCACAGCACTTGCAAAGTTGAAATACTGTGCAGTGAGATGGAAGATGGGGACGACGAGGAATCCAGACAAGTACAGGGATTCCCTAGTGAGGAGACTTATTTGATTGTTTTCAATGTTGGGACAGCAATTTTTGGGGAGCACTATACTCTGGAGAATGATAGATGGGGCCCACCATACACTGGAACATTCCAAAGGTGGACATCAGACACTGGAGCAGCATTTACAGGGCCCATTATACACCAGAGCATTAGAAATGGGGCCCATTATGTTTGGAGCATTATTTGGGCCCATAAGACAGTGGAGCTTCATCCATGGGGACCAACATATACTGTAGCATTATGTGGAGCTCATCATATACTGTTTCAAACATTATATGGGACCAATGATTCTGTATGGAGAAATAGATGGGCCTCGTCATGAGATGTAAAAAGTGAGGCATTTTTCATTGTACTATACCGCTATTTCTCTGCCGTATCGGAGCATGATGAGTTGTGGTATGTGTTAAAGGGGCGCTCTTTCGCCCAGGGCACATGAAAACCTGGAGCCAGCCCTCCCCCCCACAGTCTGTAGCCAAATAACCCCCATTTTTCAGTGCGTAACTTGTATTATGAAGTTAATTAAGGTTGACAAGCTTAAGTAAGAAGAATTGATGCTTTTGGCATTCAAATGGGCACTGTAGGTGTGTTTCCTCTCCTCCTCTCACTGCTGACTTTTATTCCCCATTGACTTACATTGGGTTTCGTGTTTCGGGACGACCCCGACTTTTCCCTATAATCGGACGATCTTGCTCGACCCGACTTTTGGAAAAGTCGGGTTTCACGAAACGAAACGCGACCCTAAAAAACCAAAAGTTGCTCAACTCTAATCAGAAGTAATCCACGTAGTAGGGTAATTAGGTCCCCCTAGTTTTTGGGACAGGGAAGAAGCCCCTGGCACCGTGTATTCTGACAACAGAGTTATGACAGTAGTATAATATTCTATTATGATTTCAGTTTTAAAATCTCCAATATAAATCTTTGGATCATTACAAAACTGAGCTCTGATAACCATACTGTAATTCAACCAAGCTATCCATTTCTGTGATTATCACATGACCGGGATCAATGTTAATCATCTGGTAATAAGCCATAAAAAATATAGGTCTTAAAATTAGCATGTTGGAAAGCTGGATAACTTTGAATTACTTTGGAGTTTGCTGGTAAGTGTATAAATAAAAATTTCTGTGTTTAAAACAGATGCATTTTTAAATCATGACCTTAAATCAAGGTGTTTACACAAGAGTTCAATACATCCATACTAAAAACATAACCTCCTTGTGGTATACCTAGACCAAAGAAACTTCCCAATAATAAAATTTGAGTGTCCTCACTTGTTGATACCTTTTAATGGTTAACTTATGGAGCGCCCCGCAGGGCGTTAGGTTACTTGGTACCGGGCCCGTTGACTTCAATGGGGGATGTCACGGCGGCGGTGACCCGGTCCGTGGCCCTGAGACGTCCAGTCATAAAATAGGGGAAAGTTGTGTGGTATTTAAGCGTGACGCCACCCGTGGTGTTCGGCAATTAATGGCCGACGCTGCGGTTTTTGGTCCCCTGGGGCTGATGGTGACCCAGCCAAGATGGTTCAGCTCCCCATGGGTAGAGCGAAGAGCTCCAGGGCAAATATATTTGATTAATAGTTCAGATGGCTGTGACCAATGGATTGCAGAGAAATAAGAGAAGGACACAGAGAGGTGCAGTTTCTTTACCTTTTACTTGCAAGGGGTTGCAATCCAGAGTACCACATACAGGTGATAGATTGAGTCCGGCTCACCTGGAGGCATTCAGGGAATCCACCCTGCTGGGTGGGGTTTTGGGACCTTCCTTCTGCGCTTTGTGTGTGGGTCTCTGCTGTTTGTAACTAAGCTGCGACCCTCTATTGCGTGATGGTTTCTCTAACCTGTATGGCTGTCAATGTGAGCCTATTCCACGGGTACTGTCCTTTTCACAGTCAGCCCCGGGTTCCTGATCCGCTGCCGTGCCTTCAGGTGTACAATGTCGCTCAGGAACTTATAGTCCCCTGTACTTCCAGATTCGGCGGTCAGGACATAAAGCTCCTGCCCACCCAGGACTCTGGCGTCCCTTTCTCTCTTTTAGCGCTTCACTCTGGGGTCTGCTATATGCAGTTTTTAGCTTCCCCTGAGCCTCTTGTCTCTGCTCCTGTCCTTCCCCTCCTCACAGATCAGCTTCCCATCTTCACCTGACTGGATCTTCCAGAAAGAGCCTTCACCTCAGGATTAACTGTCTTGTCATCAGCTCAGGCTGCTCTCCTTTCCATGACAACTCCCTGTTTGCTCTCTCACCTGACTACTTGCTGACTCACTAACCCCATCTGCTGGCCAGAATTTATAAGGCAGCTCCCCTTTGTGACCTGCAGCAGGAATTGTCATGTAATCTATGTTACCTGGCATGGGGACCCCCCTCCTGCCTCCAGGCATGACTTTACCCCTTAGAGGGAGGCAATGTCACTGTGACAACAGGACTCTTGGTTGTCACACTTATCTTGCCATTTAGCCTTTAAAAGGTATCAACTCCTAAGGACTCTCAATTTTTTTTTTTTTATATCCAGTGGCTAACAGTTCAAAAACATACGTTTCTTTCTCAGTAAGACGCAGACTAGGAATTGTGGGTCAATAAAAGGGGTTTATTTCTTAATAACCTGGACAAAACTCCATCTGTGCCTACATCTTGCTGGTGACATGCCATTTTGTTCAGAAAGACCAAGGCTGATGATATAAAGCAGAACGGTAGGACATTTTCAACCTGTTACTGTATTGTACGGGATTCTGGAAAACTGCCACAGATGATTCAGTGTAAACCTAAACTGCCCTCTTACCGACCCATCTGACAACCAAAATGCTTGTTCTATACCATCTTGAGATGAGAGAAAAAATATCCAGGCCAATGGAATTAAGATGGACACCATCCCCTCTTAAGACATCATTAATGTCCCCATCTAATTCTCTATATACATGTTTGGATATCCGCACATTTAAAAGCCATTTGCTGTTTGAGAAACTGAGGGTTTCCGAGCCCCTCTCCATCATTTTCTTGGCACAATATCTGACTAAATGATCCCCACCTGCCAAAAGAAATGTATCACTTTTAAAATATCCTGTTTAATCAATGCAATGAGCTCAACCACGTTTATGTTGCCATAGCGTTCCTCCCGGCATGAATAACTCAATTAATGTCATCATGTCTCTAGTTTATCTGAGCAATCTCTGGTAGGATCTGTACCCACTACATTCCATAGAACCCTTTCCAAAATCTTTGGAATGCTCGTAGGCTCAACTTTGACCCACCTGGGTGTTCCTTTGCTCTCTTCTTTGCCCAATATATTAATGTCCTAAAATCCATAAAGCTGGTGCCAAATGTTGTCTAACACCTGTAAAAAAAGTAAAGTAAACAAGTGCAAACTAACTTCAACTTCAGTGTCTAACTACAAATTTTTTAACCACCTCAGTAAGTACAAACCTGTAAATATAATACACAGCAAATATTTCAAAAGAATAGTACATTTTTTATTGATTACATGATTAAAATCAACATGGAAAACATAAAAATATTATATAAATAATGCAGAGAAAAAGAAAAAGGGTAAGTCCTCATAAAATGCAGTCACATAGGCTGACTAATACAATGGTCATTGGATTGAACAAGATGTCAGAATACAATAATATATTAGCAAAACAGACAATAAAATTTTTTACAAAGTTGCATTGTATATTTAATTTTATCAAATTGAATATAAAGTGACGTGCAAAATCATGAAAGAAAATAAATAACCCAATATTAAATAGAAGAGGGAAATGATAATAAAAAAATCAATCTACATTGAAAAGCCAAGCAGCCTGGAATATAAATAGAGTCTGTGCTGCATAAGTTGCAGTTGTCCAGCTGTAGCTGCACATATGTCACCACATGTAGCAGAAGGTTCCTGCAAGTGTAAAACCTGTAAAAGGACATGCCTAGCCACAAACAAGTGTACAGATCGCATGGCAAAGATATGATGACCAGAGATAAGAAGATACAAAGAGATGGTAAGATGAAACAAAGTAAATATTAATCCACAGTGAGTATACCTGTCAACGCGCGTTTTGCATACGGCTTAAAAGGGGAATACTCGTTAAGTAATGAAATCAGGTCTTATATAAGACTTATGTATATGATGCCTTATACTCCTCCATCACTGCATCAATGCAGAATGAGTGGTCCCCTTGGCATAGTTTAAACCCATCTCTGGTACACATGCTTTGAAAACTTTGATAAACTAGATTGTGTAAGAGTTGCACCTAATTTGTGAACTAAAAAGTTTCACTTACTGCCTTAGCCCACGAAAACTCTGATGTAATCTTAAATGAGCATTAATAAGCAGCCAAGATTCCCTGCAGATGATATTGGTCTTAGATCTACAAACATGAACTATGACATAACTCTGAAGTAACATCTCTTGCTCCTAAACTGGCCTCCTTGTATCACAAGTGGAATACTCCTTCTTCCACCCTTTTTGGAATCTGTTTAATTAAAAAATGTTTTGCTGTGTCCCGGGCCCCATGTAGCTGAAGAAAAAAAATGCTATTTTGGAAAGGCCCTAATGAATTTTTCTTGCTGATGCTCTCTGAAAGCTACAGTATGCCTGCTGTTACAAAGTAATGTCTAGAAGAGCTCCTTCCTATTTACTAGGTGCACCTCCAGCTAAGGCTAGGTTTACATTTGATGATGACCAAGCTGCAGAGGGCTGTGGACTTCCTCCGTGGAGCTCCGCCCACTGCCGCACCTCCTCTGATCAGCTCCGCCTACGTCTGCATGTGGCCTGTATACCTATCTTTAACATTGGGTACGCAGGCCATGCGGATGTATGCAGATGCCTCCGCATGCATCGTTTTGACGATGCTGCGACCCCATCCAATTCCAACATTTTGCGTTTGACGTGGGTCACCGCAGCGTACCCAATGTTAAAGATAGGTACGCAGGCCACATGCAGATGTAGGTGGAGCTGACTGGAGGAGGTGCGGCAGTGGGTGGAGCTTCACGGAGGAAGTCCGCAGCCCTCCGCAGCTCGGCCATCCGCAAATGTGAACCTAGCCTAAGGACAGTTAATGTGACCATGCACTACTATAACTCCTCCAAATAGAACCAAAGAATTCTACAACAATTTCACCAATCCTTCTCTACCAGGCAAACAAAAACAGAGGGCAGGCAAGGTACACACTTAACTTTTGCTGTCGGATATAATTCACAAAAGCACAGCAGCTGGAAATGAGAAAGCACATCAAAAAGAATATTTTTGGCTCCCAGAATGAATTAATCTTTAAACCATGTT
The DNA here is from genome assembly GCF_039654945.1 of Dendrobates tinctorius. NCBI lineage: Eukaryota > Metazoa > Chordata > Amphibia > Anura > Dendrobatidae > Dendrobates > Dendrobates tinctorius. The sequence goes on along the minus strand of NW_027361671.1, from coordinate 15,810,795 downwards.
ACCTTGAAAACAACACAGAAATAGATGTTTAAATAAAGCCAGTGCTAGGAGAGAAGAGGCTGATTGTGTAATGACCGCTTGTACCACTGACGAGTTGTTCAACCAAAAACAAATTCTAATATTCAATACAATCAAACCCCATACCTTTACTTCTAAGACTATGTTTAATGGTTTAAAACTTTCAAATTTTAGGTGATTGCCAAACTCTGCCAGTATTAAGGCTACTTTTCACATCACCATCTGTTGCCCAGTATTGTTCTAAAACTATGAATCAAGGCTATGGATGAGTGGACCCATGAATGTTCAGGTTAGTCAAATTCAGCCATGCTAGAGTTGAAAGTTTGGTCCAGTACACGAATTTGACTCCAAACCCAATAGAAGTCAACTTTGGGGCTTTAAAATTGATAAAAAATGGTCATAGTAAGGGCTAGGGGGCTGGAAAAGTAAGCTAAATGGGGGTATGAGCAGGGCAAGTGCCCCCTACAAACAAATTTGGATGAGTAAATGACTTAAAACAAAAGAGAATCCCCCAAAATAAGCAAATATTTGGGGACAAATCTAAATAGTTTGCGAAGTGGATTGGATTAAAAAAAATTTGAAGATGATACCCTGAACCACGATGGCCACGTACAAATGGATGGAACACTGAAACTGCAAATGGTCATTGAATCAGTTAATTTGGATTACATTTTTTAAACTTATGGCTACAGATTGCCATAAAGTCATGAACCAATAAAGGAATGCATGGAAAGCCTGACAGAGATGCCACATAGGCCCTCATGTCTTCGCCCCTAACCTGAGCGACCCTGTGCATTGCCTTGGGTGCATTAGTTGATGAGGCAGGGTGGCCATGGTGTCCTTCACCTCACTCTTGCCATGCAATTGGTGTTTTCTCCCTCTTCACACTAGACCTTGGAAATCAAGGTCCCAGAGTCTGGACGAAGAGTGGAGAGACAGACAATCAAAGCTGCTTAAGGTCTAGTGCAGTGGGTCCCAAACTCCAGTTCTCACGGACCCCAGCAGGTCATGTTTTCAGGATTTCCATAGTGTTACACATGTGAGAGAATTCCTGATGCCTTGATGATACTTCCATCACCTGTGAAATACTAAGGAAATACTGTAAACATGACATGTTGGGGGCCGTGAGGACTGGAGTTTGGGAAACACTGGTCTAGTGTGAAGTTTCCACAGTTAGTGATGGTTTGGGGAGCCATGTCATCTGCTGGTGTAGGTCCACTGTGCCTTATCAAGACCAAAGTCAGCGCAGCCATCTTCCAGGAAAATTTAGAGCACGTCATGCTTCCCTATGCTGACAAGCTTTTTGCAGATGGAAATGTAATTCTCCAGCAGAACTTGGCACCTGTCCACACTGCTAAAAGTACCAATACATGGTGTAAAAACAACACTATCACTGTGCTTAATTGGCCAGCAAACTCACCTTACCTTAACCCCATAGAGAATCTATGGGGTATTGTCAAGAGGAGGATAAGAGACACCAGACCCAACAATGCAGATGAGCTGAAGGCTGCTATCAAAGCAACCTGGGCTTCCATAACACCTCAGCAGTGCCACAGGATGATCGCCTCCATGCCACGCCGCATTGATGCAACAATTAATGCCAAAAGAGCCTCGACCAAGTATTGAGTGCATTTACTGAATATAGATTTCAGTAGGGAAACATTTCAGATTTTAAAATCATTTTTTTAAGCTGGTGTAATAAAGTATTCTAATTTACTGAGAAAATGACTTTTGGGTTTTCATTGGCTGTAAGCCATAATCATCAACATTAACAAAAATAAACACTTGAAATACATCACTCTGTTTTTAATGAATCTATCTAATATATGAGTTTCACTTTTTGTATGGAAGATCTGAAATAAATTAACTTTTTGACGATATTCTAATTTTGTGAGATGCACCTGTATGTGACCAGAATGAACACTCACTTCCAGCAGAAGATACCAATATGACAAAACAAAAAACACAACAAGGTGCAAAAAACAAGAACATGATGGCCACATCCATGTCTCTTATTTTATGCTCTTTTATTTTTTAAGTGTTTTTTAGGCAAAATACTCCCACAAACACGGTTGCAGATTAGAAATTTTTGTTTTGCCGTAAAGTAATATCATGCATAGGTGCATGAGTATAAAAACCTATTTTGACACACAGTACTATCACAAATATGGGTGCATAAAAGTAGAAAGTTTTGTTTGGATGCACATGACTTTCACCGACACGGTTGCAGACTAGGGATGAGCGAGCATTAAAATGATCAGGTGCTCATTGCTCGAACTCAGCAAATTCCTAATACTCGCATACTTGTTTCGAGTAACGAGAATAATGGGGGTCAATGGGAAGTATGAGTTTTTTTCTGGCAAACCCTAAAAAGAGGTCTGGGGGGCAGTGAAAATGTTCAAATGGATGGGAATAGTGCTGCACGGAAGGAGAACAGCATGGGGAAAACCTCTGGAAGCATCTCTGACTGCCTGATTGCTGCTGAGAACAATGGTGTCACACTTTTACTCCACTTTAAGAAGTGACAATAAAACATTCCAAACGACGAGAAATTGCATTTTACAGGAGCAAAAATGTTAAGAAACAGCCTAAAGACTGATGGATCGAATATGTTAGACTTGTGATTTTGGAATGCTGTCCGCCGTGAGAGAATTAAAGATGGCAGCCAACTGTGATTTTGAAGTGTCTGCCATAGAAGAAATAGAGATGGCTGCTGACCGAGACTGTGAATTTGAAATATTTGGTGTGCTGACTGAACTAGAAGAAATGGAGCAGCCAGCTGACAGTGATATTGAGATTTGTGACTTTGAAATTGAGACTTGTGATATGTTGCCCGCCCTGACAGGATTGCGGATGGCGGGTGCTGTGGATTCAGGAATGGTGCTGACCGTGGCCGAAAAGATGGCAGCTGTTGGCGTGAAAAGTAAAGACAAGGCTGCTTATTGTGGGAATCACCCTGGAAAGTTGGTGCCAGAAGAAAGAAGGTCACACCCCATTGTGACAGATGCTCACCCAGAATGGGTGCAGGCGAAGAAGGAGCTGCTGCCCTTACAGTCTGAACAGGAGAAACGGGTGGAGCAGCAAGGAATGACTCCAACCACGACTGGGTGAAACCCGAAAAAGATGGACTGTCTGTCAGAGGATGAGACACCATTACTGGCTGGCATGGAGAGGTGCAGCATGTCCTACCGTGGCGGTATCGGCCAGATTGGAGGCACTCCAAGGCCCGGGCGGCGATGGGCCTGAGTTTCGAGGCCTGGAGGTCAGAAAAGCTGGAAGAGCAACACCCATGGAAGTGGCCAAGTCATCAACCAGCTGAGGATGAGGATGTGGTGGGAACCCTGAAGAGTGCAGAGGATCCTGGAGGCGGCCTTGCAGAGGATCATGACGGTCATGATCTCCGATGCTGATGGCCATGCAAGAGGACACTACCAGCGGCTGTGGCGATGAGTAAGGGACCCCTGTCCGGCCAACCTGCTGCTTTGCCCTCGGCCTACTCACCGACCATTGCCCCGCCATCTTCCACGGAAGCGTCCTGGCTGCTGACCCCGTTGTCATCTCCGGAGGTGCCTCAGTGGCCAACTTCGTCATCTTCCCTGGCCACGTCGGCACCTGCGCTTTCCCAGGTTGCACCCATTCCATCTGACAGTCGCGTCCTGAATGCAGAGGAGCCCTGTGTGCCTATGGAGGCTGAGTAGATCCATGAGGTGATTTGGGAGAAAAGGCGGTGGGAGTGCAGCATCCGTGAGGAGCTGCAGTGCCCCGGCGGAGGAACCACAGCAGGCCAGATGACCCACGGCCTTGTCAGGTATCTAAACCGGAACAGGGGTTATGGCTGTGTACAAGAGCTGGAGACCGGAGCCAAGGTCTACATTAATGGTGGCTCCCTCATGTTTAATGGCCCCCTTTCGGGAAGGGGATTATTTGGAATTTATAAAGGAGCCCTACGTCCACCACAGGAGACCCCAGGTGTGGAACGGCCAGCTGCTACAGATGCAGCTGCCCCAGCCACACAGGAAAGAACGGTACCTCAGGGCAGTGAGGTGGCCACAGATGTGTCAACAGAGCCAGAGGCTCAAGGAGCTACAGGAATGCCACTGGAGGGAGTGTGGAGCTGGAAGAACAATGGGGATTCCTCTTCCTCCAATGGTTCCTCATCTAATATCTATATTGTGGTGCAGGGGCCAAATACAACCCACTATGCAACTCAGCGGCCGTGTACAAACTGAGCGGCCCCTTTAAAATTTGATATTGCACCCAGAGTAAGGGACCGTAAGCCCTATATGGTGCCCAAGGACAATGGTGTCAAATGTGGCCACCTGGTAATGACCAGGATTGTTTGTTTTCCCCTTCTCCCAGTTTTTGTACCCTATTTGTGCCTCCCTTACTGGATAACAGGACCAGAACCCCATGGGGGTTAGTAGCAGTGGACTCCCGATGTGGCTGCTGGATTGTGTGCTCCTGAACTTTGCCCCCACTTTAACCCTTGGACTGGCCCATGTTTAACATGCAGCCCACCATTGCTAAAAGGGCCCATGGTCCACAGAAAGGAGGGAGGGGAAGACTGTCCCCAGAGGACTATGGCAACATCAAGGACTGTCGGGTCTGAATGAGGCCTACTTCAAAGACTTTGGCCGCTCGTGTTAAAGGGCCCATCGGCTCTTATGGAACTATGTGTGGCCTATAAACTGTGAATTGTTTCCCCATATTCATATGGTACACTGCAGAAAGGATGTGGAACTATGTGTGGCCTATAAACTGTGAATTGTTTCCCCATATTCATATGGTACACTGCAGAAAGGATGTGGATTTTTGACCGCGCTGCCAAAATAATAAATTTCCTAGATGTAGTGAAAGTTCAATAGTGGTTTAATCGATCATGGCCTCAGACCATCCCTGCTTAACTCTGAGGCATGGCCAGAACCACTTGGAGAGGTCATTGTGTGATGGCAGCAATGCCTTCTGGATTGAGGGGTTTCAGAGGAGGATCACTCCGATGCTGAAGTATAATCTCAGCTGCAAGTTCACCTCCTTGAACTGAAGCATGTATTTCTTCTGTAATTTTTGGGGTGTCTACTCCTTTTTGTTGTCAGTTCACTGCCATGTAATTCATCTAAAAGAGAAACCTCACTGCAAATGACAGATCCATGGCAAGAAATTTCTCCCTGTATACTGAGTGAAACAGACAGATTTCCCTGTGTTCAGCCTATGTTATGATACACAACCAATTGATACAAGGACAAGGTATCGCCCCGTCTATGAACTACTCTAGTTTTGTCCTTGCTGTGTGACCTGTCACTACTACTCCTCTAAGTCCTAGTTTGACCACTAGCTAAGGAAATGCTCGAAGCCTGGGAGGTTCTTTTATTTATTTCTCTATCCTGAGAAAGTGTTGCCCAGTTTCCCTACCTAATCAACCTCCTCACATTTCTTCTAGTTTTGTGCCTTTACCCTTGTCGTCACTGTCTCTAACCTTTTGTCTCCACTCATCTGTTCTGTCGTGCAATGTTTTAATGTTTTCTTATTAGGTGCTCCTGCTGGCACTGTCCCCTGCAGCCTCTGCCTGTTGTCTCGAGCTATCTCCCATTATGGATGTTCCTCACCTGTGCTTCCCATCTGTTCACCATGTTTAGTATGTTACATCTTCTTGCATTTCCCAAAGGTAGCTCACCATTCTCCTCTTTTCTTCCCACAGCATGCTGAACCACCGGACTCGAGCTGAGCCTGAATGGTTCTCACGTACGTCTCCGCAGCCTACCTCTTTCCGCATGGACCTCTTCCATCACTCTCAGCGGTAGAATCCTCAGAGGTTCAATGCCCTACAATATCTTTTCCAGTCACCTGGGACCTTTGGATTCCAAGTTGGAAAGTATCTGCAGTGTCAATGCTTCTATCTTTACCAGGCCCAGTGTGCCGCTGTGCTTCAGAAACCTATTACAGCCCATGGTAATTGATCCCGCTCCATCTCTCCCCCTTGTATTTATACCTAAAAATTCCTCTTCTTCAGCATTTTTTATGCTTTAAAATCCTGTCCAGTCATTTTATTTCCCCCTATCCTAACACCTCCCCTTTTAAAACAACGCCCTTACAGTCCTTGTCTTCATCCTTATACTGATAGGGGATGTCTAGTATGTCATTTTATGATAGTTTTAGCCAGCTCCACTGAAATGGGCAGAGATTAGAAGATGCTGGGGTGGGATGAGGTGTGGCAGCGACCACCTAACAAATTCATTAAAAGTTCCCTGACTAGCGTAACAATTCTAGCAAAATGCCCAAGGTGCCAGTGATAAAATGCGCCTAATTCATTAAGTGACGTGTGCTTGTTAATGAATTTGGCGCATCTTATTCTTGCATGTCCATCATCACCAGTCTTAATGAATCAGAGCAATAGTATTCCTTATTAAAGAAAAAAAATGTTATCCCTCAAAGTCATTTGATTTCACTGAAGCATAGCAATATGGATAGAGGAACATAGAGTGCAGTTATTTTTTTAAATTCTATATTTATTATGCTCTGGGGTCTGCTGAGATCCCAGAGCATAACGTACATTCAATTTGCATTGAACAACCATGATGCAAATCTAATTTCCCTGTTAAATTCGCATGATTTGCAGATTTTGAATCTTAGCAGATTGAATCTTTTTCTAATTAGTATGTCTCTTAGATGTGACATTAGTATGATGAATGATGAGAGGATGAAGACTTAAACACAATTTACACCTTTGCACATTTTTTTTTACTGTTCAATCACTCCTTAAATGCAAATTTAAGCAACTTTCCATATACTATACAGTAAAGTATTTTTTACCATTTTACTGCTACTGAGTGTCTAAAAGTCCATCAGTTAGCCGATTGATCTGAAAAAATGTTACATTTATGGAAGAGTTCAATTTTTACAGCTCTCAATGCTCCCTTCTCACAGTGTTAGATGTAAGAGTAGGGAGTGCGGGGGTGTTGTAGATATATCTCCACAGAATGGAGAGGAGAGAAAGTATCCACAGTATCAGGGAAGGGAGAAAAAAATGGCTGTACATGAATAGGAAACCACTTGATGAGGAAATAAGTGCATGAAAGAAGCAACTTTCATACACACATGTTCAAAATTGTTGGTAGCCCTCATTTAATGACAGAAAAGCCTACAATGGTGACAGAAATAACTTGAATCTGACAAAAGTAATAATAAATCAAAAATCTATGAAAATGAACAAATGAAAGTCAGACATTGCTTTTCAACAATGCTTCCACAGAATTTAAAAAATAAAATAAAACTCATGAAATAGGACTGGACAGAAATGATGGTACCCCTGGAAATAATGTGATAAAAGGGACATGTTAAATCACGTTGTGTCCACTAATTGGTATCACAGGTGTCTGCAATCTTGGAATCAGTGAGTGGGCCTGTATAGAGGGCTACAGATACTCACTGTGCTGTTTGGTGACATGGTCCTCTCAATAATGTACTTGCAACCACCTGAAAACTACAGCGGGTATGGAAAGTGTTCAGACACCTTTAAATTTTTCACTCTTTGCTTCATTGCAGCCATTTGGTAAATACAAAAAAGTTCAATTTTTTCTCATTAATGTAGACTCTGCACTCCATCTTGACTGAAAAAAACAGAAATGTAGAAATGGTTCCAAATTTATTAAAATAGAAAAACTGAAACTTCACATGGTCCTAAGTATTCAGACCCTTTGCTCAGACACTCATATTTATGTCACATGCTGTCCATTTCCTTGTGATCCTCCTTGAGATGGTTCTACTCCTTCATTGGAGTCCAGCTGTGTTAAATTAAACGGATAGGACTTGAATTGTAAAGGCACACACCTGTCTATATGTAGGGGGGACGAAGAGGCAGCGGGCACCTGCGTGCCAGGTCCGGAACTTGAGAGGCTGTATACACTGTTTTCGGGGGGAAGCCTGAGTGAGGCAGACCTTCTTCCTGAACAAAGGGGGTGGGGAGAGCCAGAAAAGTGCACACAGCAGTGGAGGAATAAAAGGAAAAAGTCAGCTAAACAGAACAGGGTGGCACCAGTGCAGAGCAGTGAGCAGCGCACTCTGCTTCCCCCTCCAGAGAGTGCCGGGGCTGTGATAGGCCGTGCTGCAGCAGACCTGAGGAACAGTGACTGCTGTGTTAAGGGAAGTAGTGTGCCAAGTAGAAATCTGGAGAGAGGGATCGCTGCAGAGCAGAGCCATGCAATGCAGAGCCGTGCAGAGCAGAGCCGTGCACACAGAGCAGAGCTGAGCCAGGTGTTGCAGCAGCAACAGAGAGGAGTGCTCCAGCTGGGAGCACCAGCGTTGCCTACCATCAACAGCGGAGACCAGGGAGAGCGGTACATGCAGTGTGTGTCCAGTGACTGCCAGAGAACCGGGTGCTGTACACTATATTGACCATGAGTACCGCACACGTGCTGCCAAGGAGGGACCGCACACGAGACTTACACTTGCACCCTGACATCGACAGTGAGTAGTTGTCCTGACACTTGTGACATGACTTCACCAGTGAAGAATAGTTGTGGAGCCACATTGGGCTCAGACAGTACCGTGACCCGCGCTCCTCCGGCCACAATAGTATATAGACTAGGGGCAGCAGAAGGTGCCAGAGACTGACCGCTGTCACCAGAAGATGGGGTTTTGTTGTACACAGGACCTTCTTGGAAGATACACCACCCCAGCCATTGCCGGCGCTTTTGAGTTCACAGCAGGAGCTGCAGCTTAAGGACTTCCTGACACTCGTGCTAATGAACTGCCATTATCTGAAACTTAGTTCTCTACTTCACCATATCTTTTGCCTTTTATTCTGTTTAATCCCTTGCTATAAACCTTTGCTTCCCTGCATGGAGTATTCCCCTGTAAATAAACCTGTCAACCCTTGCTTTGCCTCCAGCCTGTCACTGCATCCCATGTTCCTGCTCGAACCTTACATATATAAGACCTCACAGTGCTTGTCAGACCAAATGAGAATCATGAAGTCCAAGGAACTGGCCAAGGAACTCAGAGACAGAATTGTGGCAAGGCACACATCTAGCCAAGGTTACAAAATAATTTTTGCAGTACTCAAGATTCCTAAGAGCACAGTGGCCTCCATAATCCTTAAATGAAGAAGTTTTGGGCCACCAGAAGCCTTCCTAGACCTGGCTGTCCAGCCAAATTGAGTAATCATGTGAGAAGAGACTTGGTAAGAGAGGTAAAGAAGAACCCCAAGATCACTGTGGCTGAGCTCCACAGATGCAGTAGGGAGATGGTAGAAAGTTCCACAAAGTCAATTATCACTGCAGCCCTCCATTAGTCGGGCCTATATGGCAGAGTGGCCCGACGGAAGCCTCTCCTCAGTGCAAGACATATGAAAGCTCGCATAGAGATTGCTAAAAAAACACATGACGTACTCTCAGACTATGAGAAATAAGATTCTTTGGTGAGATGAAAATAGAACTTTTTGGTGATAATTCTAAGTGGTATCTGTGGGGAAAACCAGGCACTGCTCATCACCTGCCCATTACAACAATACAACGCACTTTGCACAAGGAGAAGCTGTATGGGAGAGTGATGCGAAAGAAGCCGTTTCTGCAAGCACGCCACAAACAGAGTCGCCTGAGGTATGCAAAAGCACATTTGGACAAGCCAGTTACATTTTGGAAGAAGGTCCTGTGGACTGATGAAACAAAGATTGAGTTGTTTGGTCATACAAAAAGGCGTTATGCATGCGCTGTATTGTTGACCGATGCACAGTGACACCATCTGCAGCAAGATGATGCTGCAGGTCTTTGGAGGTGGTCTGTGGATTGTCCTTGACTGTTCTCACCATTCTTCTTCTCTGCCTTTCTGATATTTTTCTTGGCCTGCCACTTCTGGGCTTAACAAGAACTGTACCTGTGTTCTTCCATTTCCTTACTATGTTCCTCACAGTGGAAACTGACTGGTTAAATCTCTGAGACAACTTTTTGTATCCTTCCCCTGAAAAGCTATGTTGAATAATCTTTGTTTTCAGATCATTTGAGAGTTGTTTTGAGGAGCCCATGACGCCACTCTTCATAGGAGAATCAAATAGGAGAACTACTTGCAAGTGGCCACCTTAAATACCTTTTCTCATGATTTGATACACCTGGCTATGAAGTTCAAAGCTCAATGAGGTTACAAAACCAATTTAGTGCTTCAGGAAGTCAGTAAAAAGTAGTTAGGAGTGTTCAAATCAAGAAAATGATAAGGGTGGCCATACTTTTGCACCGGTCAAATTTTGTTTAAATGCAGATTGCACATTTTCTGTTAGTACAATAAACCTCATTTGAATCCAGAAATATAACTGAGTCCATCAGTTATTAGACATATGAAACTGAAATACCTGTTGCAAAAACCAAAATTGTTATAAAGAAAAAAGGTTAACATTAATAGGGGTACCCAAACTTTTACATATGACTGTACATCAGACAGCAGTCAGGTGTTAATCATAAATCATTTTACTAACTAAATGGTGTATTCCAGGTTTAGATGACTAACAATATAGACCTTATGATTAGAGATGAGTGACTTTGCCTTTTTTCGGGTCGAGTCGGGTTTCATGAAACCCGACTTTCTCAAAAGTCGGGTCGAAAGAAATCGGCCGATTATCGTAAAAAGTCGAAGGCGGACTGAAGCACAAAACCCAATGCAAGTCAATGGGGAACTAAGGTCGCTGGAGTGGAGGACAGGAAACATACCTACAGTGCCCATTTTAATGCCAAAAACATCAATTCTTATTAAAGTGTAAAAGGAAACCTGGAAACTATAGGCCGGAAAGCTTAACATCTGTTGTGGGTAAAATTTTTGAAGGGTTTCTAAGGGATACCATTATGGAATATCTCAATGTTAATAAATGTTTAATTCCATATCAACATGGATTTATGAAGGATCGCTCCTGTCAAACTAACCTGATCAGCTTCTATGAGGATGTAAGCTCTCAAATGGACCAAGGAGAATCATTGGATGTCATTTATCTCGACTTCTCTAAAGCATTTGACACTGTCCCACATGAAAGATTGGTAAGTAAGATGAGAAAGCTTGGGCTAGGGGAAAATGTGTGTAGATGGGTAGGTAGCTGGCTTAGTGATAGAAAACAAAGAGTGGTTATTAATGGTGCATACTCAGATTGGGCCAGGGTTACTAGTGGGGTACCACAGGGTTCTGTATTGGGCCCCCTACTATTTAATATATTTATTAATGATCTAGTTGATGGCTTACACAGTAAAACATCAGTATTTGCAGATGATACAAAACTATGTAAGGTAGTTAACACAAAGGAGGACAGTTTACAACTACAGACAGATTTGAGTAAATTGGAGAATTGGACTGAAAAATGGCAAATGAGGTTTAACACAGATAAGTGTAAGGTTATGCACATGGGAAGGAGAAACAGATGCTACAATTATTTACTAAATGGGAAACTGCTGGGGAAATCAGACATGGAAAAAGACTTAGGCATCTTAGTCAATAAGAAGGTAAATTGGAGTGCCCAGTGTCAGGCAGCTGCCACCAAAGCAAATAGGGTCATGGGATGCATTAGAAGAGGTCTGGGGACACGAGATGAAAACATAATTCTCCCTCTGTACAAATCACTCGTCAGACCACACTTGGAGTATTGTGTGCAATTTTGGACGCCGGTGCTCAAGAAAGACATTACTGAACTTGAAAGGGTTCAAAGGCGGGCTACTAAAATGATAAATAGAGTTGGTTCACTACAATACCCAGAAAGGTTATCAAAATTAGGTCTATTTACTCTAGAAAAGAGAAGACTTAGGGGAGACCTAATATATATGTACAAGTATATCAGAGGGCAATACAGGGATCTCTCCAATGAACTGTTTGTACCAAGGACTTACACAAGAACAAGGTGGCATTCTCTTCGTTTGGAGGAAAAACACTTTCTGCACCAGCACAGAAGAGGGTTCTTCACGGTAAGAGCAGTGAGGCTCTGGAATTCTCTTCCTGAGGAAGTGGTGATGGCCAACTCACTGAATGAATTTAAGAAAGGAATGGATGCTTTTCTTGTGAATAACAGTATAGAAGGTTACGAATAACAGAATATTATAGGTAGATGGTTGACCAAGCATAGGGGAAGGAATTTTTTTCCCTATGGAGAAATTTGGCTTCTACTCTGTGGGTTTTTTGCCTTCCCCAGGATCAACAATGCAGAACAGCTGCACTAAAAATAGGCTGAACTAGATGGACATAAGGTCTTCCTTCAGCCTTCAAAACTATGTTACTATGTTACTTAAGCTTGTCAACCTTAATTTACTCTACAATAATAGTTAGGCATTGAAAACTGGGGGTTATTTGGCTAAAGTTGTGGGGGGGGTAGGGCTGGCTCCAGATTTTCGTGAGCCCTGCGCCAAAGAGTGTCACTGGGCTCTTTTAACACATGCCACAATCCATGATCCTCTGATACGGCAGAGAAATAGCAGTATAGTACAATGAAAAATACTTCACTTCTTACATCACATGACTGATATCCATTTTAAATTCTCCAATAGCTCCAAAAACGGACAGTATATTACTCCATACAGTATTATTCCCACCGTATAGTGCGCTATACAGAGTAATGAGGCCCATATATTTCTCCATAAAGAATCATTGGTTCCATATAATGTTTGGAACAGTATGTGATGAGCGCCACATAATGCTACAGTATATGTTGGTCCCCATGGATGAAGCTCCACTGTCTTATGGGCCCAAATAATGCTCCATATATAATGGGCCAAATTTCTAATGCTCCAGTGCATAACGGGCCATGTAAATGCTGCTCCAGTGTCTGATGTCCACCTTTGGAATGCTCCAGTGTATGGTGGGCCTCATATATCATTCTCCAGAGTATAGTGCTCCCCAAAAATAGCTGTCCCAACAATGAAAGCAATTAAGTAAGTCTCCTCGCTAGGGAATCCCTGTACTAGTCTGGACTCCTCGTTGTCCCCATCTTCCATGTCACTGCGCTTGGACTGTTTAGGCAGAGGGCATACAGACGTGATGTCATCGCGCTCTCTCACCAGAATGTCACTGTCAGGAAACACGGAAGACGTCACGGCGGTGGAGCAGGGAGAGGTAAGTATTTCAACTTTGCAAGTGCTGTGATCCTGAGCAAGCAGGGGGGGCCCACTCATTGGCGACAGCACTGGCATAGGGCCCCTCATAGTATGGCGGTGTGTCTGATGGCGTACTATGAGGGGCCCTGTGCCAGTGCCGTCGCCCATGAGTATGCCCCCCACCTGCTCAAGGAACCTGCACTTTCATCTGCACCTTCCTCTTTGTCACCGTGTAAGGTGGTATAGTATGCGGGAAGGGGCACTTGAGTTTCATCAGGGTCTGATTCTGCCTCAGTACACTGCGAGGACAATGTAGTGCTCTGAGTGAATGTACCTGCAGAAAAATCTAGCAGTGGCTGTGCATCATTGCACTCCATGTCAGATTCATCTTCGACTGGGGAATTCACGATTTGACTTGCTAACCCAGGCATGGTATGTGAAAAGAGCTCCACGGAGTAATTGGTAGTGTGGCCTGCCACATCCTTCACTTTTGGTAGGGGTGAAGGACACAAGGAAAGGTATTGATCCTGACCAGGAGCCTCAACTGATGACTCAGTGCTTTCATTTTTTGAAACTTCAGAAGAGGAGGCGACAGAGCTGGAGGCTGTGTCAGCAATGAAAGCCAAAACTTGTTCCTGAAGTTCCGGCTTTAAAAGTGGCTTACCTACTCCCAGAAAAGAGAGCCCTCGAGGCCTTGTGGAGCCAGACGATGATGCAGGCTCAACACCTCCTGCCTTAGGTGCCATTGTGCTTTTGCCACTACCAACAGATGCTCCACCACCACCACTATCGGGACCAGCTGGCAACCCCCGCCCACTTCCATGGCGTCTTCCACCATACTTCCTCATTTTTGTTAAAATGTACACAAAATACCACCAGCTATATGGTACTGTAAAACAAGGTAGAAGGTGTATCTACTATTGGTGAGAATTTGAATCTCACTACAGATTTGAGGATGCTGAACTATTGTCTCAGGCCCAGTAGAGATTACACCTCAATGTAACAGGCTGAAATTGGATGGTGTATGACAAGGTGAAGGGTGTATATAGTATTGGTGAGAATTTGAATCTCACTATAGATTTGAGGACGCTGAACTATTGTCTCAGGCCCAGGAGAGATTACACCTCAATGTAACAGGCTGAAATTGGATGGTGTATGACAAGGTGAAGGGTGTATATAGTATTGGTGAGAATTTGAATCTCACTAGAGATTTGAGGACGCTGAACTATTGTCTCAGGCCCAGTAGAGATTACACCTCAATGTAACAGGCTGAAATTGGATGGTGTATGACAAGGTGAAGGGTGTATATAGTATTGGTGAGAATTTGAATCTCACTAGAGATTTGAGGACACTGAACTATTGTCTCAGGGCCAGTAGAGATTACACCTCAATGTAATTGGCTGAAATTGGATGGTGTATGACAAGGTGGAGGGTCTATATAGTATTGGTGAGAATTTGGATCTCACTAGAGATTTGAGGACGCTGACAATGATGCTCTCAGTCCAAGTATGGACGCAGGCTGCCTATTAAGCAGGACTACTGCACACACAAAAGGTTGGAAAATTGAACCCTTGGTAACTGTGCAGAAAAGAGGAAGAAAAGTATTTTTGCTTTTAAAAAAGCAGTTTGCACAGCAGTGTGCAAACAGCAATGCAGCTATCATGGAGCCTTATAAGGCAGCCTAATAACCAACAGAGCTGATGCACAAAAATAGAGCCTCCCCTGTCACTGCACACAAACTGTTGTGTGTTGAAAGTGGAAATCGCTAACAGCAGAAGCAGTTTTTTGGTTCTTCTTCCCTGCCTAACGCTCTCCCTTCTTCTGAATCAGCAGCAGCAACCTCTCCCTAATGCTATGATCGGCAGAAGTAAGATGGCGGTCGGTGTGCATGCCCTTTTATAGCCCCTGTGATGCCACACAAAGCCAGCCAATTACTTGCATGCCCTTCTCAAAGATGGTGGAACCGATGCCTATGTCATCGCGTTGCCCACAGTGTGCGTCCTCCATCATTGGCTGAAAAAGGGCGCTGGAAGCATCTTTTGAAACGCGACTTTGGCGCTCTGGTCGCTGACCTCGTGGCCGACCTCATGCTATGGTCGGGTTTCGTTTCATGAAACCCGACTTCAGTGAAAGTCGCCGACTTTTGAATATGACTGACCCGTTTCGCTCAACTCTACTTATAATGTATACCAGGTTGAGGTGACTGACAATATAGACCTTTTGATGTATACCAGATTTAGGTTACTGCAAATTTAGACCTTAAAGGCGTTGACTGGCACTTTAACATTGATGGCCTATTCTTAGAATAGGTCATCGATGTCTGATCTATGGGGGTGCAACACCTACCCCCTGCCAATCAGTTGTGCCTGATACCGGTGGCGGCCAGAGCTGCTCAGTTACAGCACAGCTCATCATCGTGACCAGGTACTATTGACTTGGAGAGGGGACGGATGTGCAATACCCTTCTGCGGCCACCATACAGTTGATGGAGCTGTGCTGTCTAGCTCCATTACTGAGCAGTTCTGGCTGCCTCCAGCACTGGTAACAGCTGATCAGCAGGTGTCGGGTGTCACTTCCCCCACCGATCAGACATTGATGACCTATCCTATGGATAGGCCATGAATGTTAAAGCCCCTAACAACCCATTTAAAAGATTGTAGTTCTAAATTTATAAGAATCTCTTTTAACCTATCATGTGGATAATAGCAAATGGTTCAATTCTGGTAATCTCTCTAAGTATTTAATCAGTTCTCAATTATTACCTAATACTGTAAAAATAACACCACCATAATGTACTGAAATCATCAGAAACTCCACATTTTATACTTTACTATTGAATAAAAACAAAACATTTTAAGTAACCTCACCAAGTAAGAAATGGAGGAAAATTTAATTTGCAGCACACAGTTAATATAAAGTAAAAACTGTAAAAGGTATGGTGGTTAATACAGTTCGAGTTGTTGGAATCTGCAAAAACCTTGAAATGTGACATATAATAACTTGTGATTTAACTTGATAAAATACACAACATTGCAGTAAATGCAGCATCAGCGTTTTTTACCACATCTGCCTTTTTTGTCCAGGCATCTATCTGTGAAATGCCCAGCTGAGGAGATTCTGGTATCTTAGATTTCAATGTATTGGACGATCTACAGCATTTACGACTGGAATATATATTTTTTTCAGCTGTGGTGTTTGACTTTCTATTTTCCTACTAGAATATCTTCAGATAAGCTTTACTTTTAATGTAAGGGAGAAATAGAACTAAAGAGAAAGTCTCATACCCTTTTTTAATGTGTTTCTTTAGTACAGTGACATATCTTGCCCATGTCCTGGTATATATTTACATTTTTATGTCATAGTAAGCAAGAAAAATCCAGTAATCATCCAATATTCCTGTGTGGATTTCATCTGCAAAAACTGATAGATACAATAATGTGCAGTTCTAGATATTGAGATACAGTCATGGCCAAAAGTATTGACACCCCTGCAATTCTGTTAGATAATACTCAGTTTCTTCCTGAAAATGAATGCAAACACAAATTCTTTGGTATTATTATCTTCATTTAATTTGTCTTAAATGAAAAAACACAAAAAGAATTGTCCTAAAGCCAAATTGGATATAATTCCACACCAAACATAAAAAAGAGGGTGGACAAAAGTATTGGCACTGTTCGAAAAATCATGTGATACTTCTCTAATTTGTGTAATTAACAGCACCTGTAACTTACCTGTGGCACCTAACAGGTGTTGGCAACAATTAAATCACACTTGCAGCCAGTTGACATGGATTAAAGTTGACTCAACTTCTGTCCTGTGTCCTTGTGTGTACCACATTGAGCATGGAGAAAAGAAAGAAGACCAAAGAACTGTCTGAGGACTGGAGAAACCAAATTGTGAGGAAGCATGAGCAATCTCAAGGCTACAAGTCCATCTCCAAAGACCAGAATGTTCCTGTGTCTACCGTGTGCAGTGTCATCAAGAATTTAAAGCCCATGGCACTGTGGCTAACCTCCCTAGATGTCGACGGAAAAGAAAAATTGACAAGAGATTTCAATGCAAGATTGTGCGGATGTTGGATAAAGAACCTCGACTAACATCCGAACAAGTTCAAGCTGCCCTGCAGTCCGAGGGTACAACAGTGTCAACCCGTACTATCCGTCGGTGTCTGAATGAAAAGGGACTGTATGGTAGGAGACCCAGGAAGATCCCACTTCTTACACCGAGACATAAAAAAGCCAGGCTGGAGTTTGCCAAAACTTACCTGAAAAAGCCTAAAACATTTTGGAAGAATGTTCTCTGGTCAGATGAGACAAAAGTAGAGCTTTTTGGGCAAAGGCATCAACATAGAGTTTACAGAAGAAAAAAAGAGGCATTCAAAGAAAAGAACACGGTCCCTACAGTCAAACATGGTGGAGGTTCCCTGATGTTTTGGGGTTGCTTTGCTGCCTCTGACACTGGACTGCTTGACCGTGTGCATGGCATTATGAAGTCTGAAGACTACCAACAAATTTTGCAGCTTAATGTAGGGCCCAGTGTGAGAAAGCTGGGTCTCCCTCAGAGGTCGTGGGTCTTCCAGCAGGACAATGACCCAAAACACACTTCAAAAAGCACTAGAAAATGGCTTGAGAGAAAGCACTGGAGACTTCTAAGGTGGCCAGCAATGAGTCCAGACCTGAATCCCATAGAACACCTTTGGAGAGATCTAAAAATGGCAGTTTGGAGAAGGCACCCTTCAAATATCAGGGACCTGGAGCAGTTTGCCAAAGAAGAATGGTCTAAAATTCCAGCAGAGCATTGTAAGAAACTCATTGATGGTTACCGGAAGCGGTTGGTCGCAGTTATTTTGGCTAAAGGTTGTGCAACCAAGTATTAGGCTTAGGGTGCCAATACTTTTGTCTGGCCCATTTTGGGAGTTTTGTGTGAAATGATCAATGTTTTGCTTTTTGCTTCATTCTCTTTTGTGTTTTTTCATTTAAGACAAATTAAATGAAGATAATAATACCAAAGAATTTGTGTTTGCAATCATTTTCAGGAAGAAACTGAATATTATCTGACAGAATTGCAGGGGTGTCAATACTTTTGGCCATGACTGTATAACCCGGATCTGGTTATGGAATGGGCATTATACTGTATAACTCTTATCAACCGTTTTGAGAGAAATGTTTCAATTGTTTTTTCTAGGTAGGGATAATTATTCTTTATTCTCTGATGTAGATTTATCAATGTTATTTTCTTTAGATGATTATGGGATCTTGCCTGGGCTGCAAACAGCATTCAGAGATTTGCTTCAGAGTAGCCACATGGCCCCAGGAAACTGAAGACTGGAGATATTCCATGATTTCTATAGAGGAGTGTTCTAGGCATAGCATCTATGTGAAGGAGAATATGCATAGGGGTGAGGTTAAGGGACAAGGTGAGATGTGACCAACAGCTATGGTGTTATCAACCCACTGATGGACAGAGACAGGAAACAGCTTCTGTGCAAAAACAATACATGGGTACTTTGCAGTCTAGCAGCTCATCAAAATGCACAATTCCATAAGTTTTATAGGTGAAAACTGACACCCTTACCTCTTGGGTCCGTGTGTATGTATGTATATACAGTATATATATATATATATAAATATATATATATAGTATCTATAATATAACGCTGTAAGCGTCACTCTGTCCAAAGACTTTATAGACTGCGCAAGCGCGACGCGCCTGCGCAGTCTGGCTCCAGACAGAATGAGGCAGCCAGCGGTGAGGAGTGTGTATGGCGTCGGAGATGGCGGTACCGTACACACTGCATACCGCCATCTCCGACGCCATACTTACAAACTTACCTGACCGGGAGGAGCGTTTCTGCGGCGCTTCTCTTCGGCCGGAGACCGGGGCAAGAGTGTGGCCGGAATCGCGCATGCGCATAGCGTGATCCGGCGCCATTTTACTGAAGACACACTTGTAGTGTGTCTTCAGCAATATGGTGCCGGACAGCGCTATGGGCATGCACGATTCCGGACACACTCCTGCCACAGCCTCCAGCAGAACGCGACAGCGCTGGAGCACAGGAAGGAAGGGTGAGTATAAAAGTTTTTTTTTGTATTTGTGTAGTATTAATATTAGTGAGGGGACCATGCACACCAGGATAGGGGAGATGAGAGGGCCATGCATACCAGGATAGGGGGGTGAGGGGGCCATGCATACAGGATAGGGGAGGTGAGAGGACCAGGCATACCAGGATAGTGGGGTGAGGGGGCCATGCATAGCAGGATTGAGGGGTGAGGGGGCCATGCATAGCAGGATTGGGGGGTGAGAGGACCATGCATACCAGGACTGGGGGGTGAGGGGACCATGCATACCAGGATTGGGGGATGAGGAGTACTATGCATACCAGGATTGTGGGATGAGGGGTACCATGCATACCAGGATAGGGGGGTGCAGGGGCCATGCATACCAGGATTGGGGGATGAGGGCTACCATGCATACCAGGATAGGGGGGTGAGGGGACCATGCACACCAGGATAGGAGGGTGAGAGGACCATGCATACCAGGATTGGGGGTGAGGGGGCCTTGCATACCAGGATTGGGGGTGAGGGGGCCATGCATATGAGGATTGGGGGATGAAGGGTACCATGCATACCAGGATTGGGGGATGAGGGGTACCATGCATGCCAGGATAGGGAGGTGAGAGGACCATGCATACCAGGATTGGGGGGTGCGGGGGCCATGCATACCAGGATTTGGGGATGAGGGCTACTATGCATACCAGGATAGGGAGGGTGAGGGGACCATGCATACCAGTATAGGGGGGTGAGAGGACCATGCATACCAGGATTGGGGGATGAGGGGTAGAGTTGAGCGAAACAGGTCAAAAAAATTCAAAAGTCGCCAACTTTTGGCAAAGTCGGGTTTCATGAAACGAAACCCGACCCTAGGATGAGGTCGGCCACGAGGTCGGCGACTTACGCGCCAAAGTCGCGTTTCAAAAGTTTGTTTTGCGCTCTTTTTCAGCCAATCAGGATCCACGGACACTGTGGGCAACGTGATGACCTAGGCACGGGTCACCACCATCTTTCAGAAGGGCATGCAAGTGATTGGCTTGCTTTGGTGGGCGTCACAGGGGGTATAAAAGGGCGTGCACGCCGACCGCCATCTTACTTCTGCCGATCTTAGTATAGGGAGAGGTTGCTGCTGATTCTGTAGGGAGAGCGTTAGGCAGGGAAGAAGACAAAAAAACTGCTTCTGCTGCTAGCGATTTGGCCTGCACAACACACAAGTCACTGTGTGTGCAGTGCAAGGGGAGGCTATATAGTGGTGTATCAGTGGTGTTGGTTGTTGGGCTGCCTTTTAAGGCTTCCTGACACGCTGGCATTGCTGTTTACCCACTGCTCCGCAAACTGCTTTTTTAAAAGCAATCCAATCTCCCTTATCCTCTAGTCACTTTTGTCACAGCTGTGCCATCGAGCGTGTCACATAGCGCTCAGATATCAGTGGGCCTCACACAATCCACAAGTGTCCAGTGTCCAAAAGTGTGCGCAGAGATTCAAAATCTCCATTATCCTCTCGTCACTTTGGTCACAGGCAGCTGTGCCATCGAGCGTGTCACATAGCGCTCAGATATCAGTGGGCCTCACACAATCCGCAAGTGTCCATACTACTGATTACTCCATGGAGCTGTTTTCACATACCATGCCTGGATTATCAAGTCAAATGGTGAATTACCCAGGCCAAGATGAATCTGACATGGAGTGCACTGATGCACAGCCGCTGATGGATGATTCTGCTGGTACATTAACTCAGAGCACTACATTGTCCTCGCAGTGTACAGAGCCAGATTTTGACCCTGATGAGACTCAGGTGCCCCTTCCCGCACACTATACCACCATACACGGTGACACAGAGAAAGGTGCACATGACATAGAAGAGGAGGTGATGGATGACCCAGTTGTTGACCCAGATTGGCATCCATTGGGGGAAGAGGGTGCTGCTTCCAATAGCTCAGATGAGGAGCATCCACAGCAGACATCGACATCGCAACAGCTGTTATCTGGCAGGCCCGGAGCACTCCAAAGACAGGTTCCAAACATCAAAAGAGTTGCTGGACAGCTTGTCCAGAGGGTCAAAAGATCACAGCGTGCTAGGCCGCAAAATGTCTGCCAAAGTAGGAAGAGTGCAGTGTGGCACTTTTTTGAACAAAATCCTCATGATCAGGCCAAGGTTATCTGTAAGAAGTGCGCAAAGACCTTTAGCCGAGGGAAAAATCTGAAAAATTTGAATACCAGTTGCATGCTTAGACATTTAACCAGCATGCACTTGCAAGCGTGGACACAACACCAAACCTCAAGTGCCACATGTGCAACTGATCACAACGAAGGTAGTCAGCAACGCTACATTGTTTCCCCCACTGTAAGCCCACCGGTTAGCACAGCAGCAAATGTTGAGGTGTCGTTGCAAGGCCACAGCAGTCAGGGAATCCCACTGTTATATCAATGAAAGACTGATTCTAGGCCATCAGAAAGAACACCAACTCCATCACCATCATCAACCCTCTCTCAGTCCGCCCTGTCCACCGCTACTTCCACCATATGCAGCTCTCAAGTCCAGCTCACCCTCCCAGACACTATGAGTAGGTCAAGAAAGTACTCAGTCTCTCATCCGCGTACACTGGGTTTGAACGCCCACATTGCCAAACTAATCTCGTTTGAGATGATGCCCTTTCGGTTGGTGGAAAGCACAGCTTTCCGCGAACTCATGGCCTATGCAGTACCACGCTATGACCTACCCAGTCGCCACTTCTTCTCTCGCAAAGCCATCCCAGCCCTCCACCATCATGTGAAAGACCGCATTGTCCATGCACTCAAGCAGTCAGTGAGCGGAAAGGTGCACCTCACAACTGATGCATGGTCCAGTCGGCATGGCCAGGGCCGTTACGTGTCCATCACTGCGCACTGGGTTAATGTGGTGGATGCAGGGTCCACAGGGGACAGCGGTGGTGGGACAGTGCTGCCTAGCCCACGGTATAGGAAACAGTTGGCTGTAGGCGTTCGACCCTCCTCCTCCTCCAGAAGCGAAAGCTCGTCCACAGAGCGCAGTCGTACGAGCACTCCATCTGCAGCTGCCACTGTTGCACACGATGTGTCCCCCTATCGAGCAGCTAGTGGAAAGCGTCAGCAGGCTGTGTTGCAGATGATGTGTTTGGGCGACAGACACACCGCCGAGGTGCTGGCCGAGTACTTGAAGCGACAAACTGAGTCATGGCTGGGCAGTGTACATCTTGAGGCAGGCAAGGTAGTTAGTGATAACGGGCGTAATTTTGTGGCAGCCATAGCCCTTTCAAAACTCAGCCACATACCTTGCTTGGCTCACACCTTGAACCTGGTGGTGCAGTGCTTCCTCAAAAATTATCCGGAGTTAACAGCCCTGCTCCAGAAGGTGCGAAGACTGTGCGCGCACATCCGCCGGTCGCCTGTACACTCCGTTCGTATGCAGAAGCTGCAGCGATTGCTCCACCTTCCCAACCACCGCCTCATTATCGACATTGCAACAAGGTGGAACTCCACCCTGCACATGGTGGAGCGGCTGTGCGAGCAGAGGCAGGCCATAATGCATTTGTGGGAGGATACACGGCCAGGCACTTTGAGAGCAGACATGGAGTTGACAGGCGTGCAGTGGTCGAAGCTGAAAGACCTTTGTAAAGTCCTTCAGTGTTTTGAGGAATGCACACGGCTGGTAAGCGCAGACGACGCCATCCTAAGCATGAGCATCCCACTTATGCGTCTGCTCATGCAAACTTTGACGCACCTTAAGGAGCAGGCGTCTGCAGCCAATGTTGATGAGGAGGAAGAGGAGGAGGGAATCCTTGATGACATTCAGCCATTGTCTGCTCAGGGACCTCTCCTGGACGAGGTGGAGGAAGAAGAGGAGGAGGAGGAGGATGATGGGGATGATTACTTAGGGGAGGAGGATGCATCTCGTGGGGCAAGTGAAAATGTTGGCGTGGCAAGGTCTGGTACAGGGTTTGTGCGTGACTGGAGGGATGTGGATTTGCCAGAAAGTGCTCCTCCACCCAGCACTCGCAGTGCATCATTGACACCGGGAACATTGGCCCACATGTCAGATTATGCCTTGCGGATCCTAAAAAGGGACCCCCGCATTGCCAAAATGATGAACGATGACGACTACTGGTTGGCCAGCATCCTGGATCCACGCTATAAAGGCAAATTACAAAACATCATGCCACAGGAGAACCTTGACCTAATATTGGCTAATAAACAAGCAACTCTGGTAAATCGGTTGCTTGAGGCATTCCCAGCACACAGCAGCGGTGATGGTTCTCACACGAGCCGTACGGGCCTGAGGCAGCTTGGCAGAGGTGTTCGTGGTGCACACAGCAGAAGTGGCGTTGGAGACAGGGGTTTCATGACAATGTTGTGGACTGATTTTTCAAATACCGCTCACACAACTGGTAATACTGCATCGATGGAAAGTGACAGGAGACAGCAGTTGTCAACTATGGTTACAAACTACTTTTCCTCCCATATCGATGTTCTCCCACACAGGTCATTCCCCTTTGACTATTGGGCCGCTAAACTGGACACCTGGCCTGAATTGGCCCAATATGCCTTACAGGAGCTTGCTTGCCCAGCTGCAAGTGTGCTATCGGAAAGAGTCTTCAGTGCAGCTGGATCAATCCTTACAGAAAAAAGGACCCGTCTGTCAACCCAAAATGTGGATGATCTAACCTTCATTAAAATGAACCACGCATGGGTTTCCAAGGATTTTGCCCCACCTTCCCTTGATGACACATAGGGTGACAGAAAAATGGCTTGCTTTGGTCAACCTCTTCCTGGTACTTCACCTATTTCGCCTTTTGCATCAGCTGAATGTCCAACATCAACATATGCCACTTTCTAAAATTCCCTAACTGTGCTGCCTCCCCCCCATGGCCAGGGTCACCACCTAGCGCACGACACCATGCGAGTGCCGTTGCCCTGGACAGGTGGGTAGGCCGACTCTTGGGCGCGGGCACTGGCACAGGGTCCCTCATAGTGCAATCAAGTGTCTCTGACGGTGGTGGTGCACACCCGCCGTCAGACACACCGCTGTACTATGAGGGGCCCAGTGCCAGTACCGACGCACACGAGTGGGCCCCCCTTGCTTGGGCAGGGCCCCAGCATTTGCAATCTTTACCTCTCCCTGCTCCTCCGCTGTGTAATCTGGGCCGTCAAATCCATACTGTGCCTGACACCGTCTGAGCCTGCCTCCTGAGACATATATTTTGAATGTGTACGCTATCCATACATGTTATCCGGGGATACGGTACCCTTTCTAACCTTTGTGCAATCACGTGCAATCCATACTGGGCCTAACACCGTCTGAGCCTGCCTCCTGAGACATATATTTTGAATGTGTACGCTATCCATACATGTTATCCGGGGATACGGTACCCTTTCTAACCTTTGTGCAATCACGTGCAATCCATACTGGGCCTAGCACCGTCTGAGCCTGCCTCCTGAGACATATATTTTGAATGTGTACGCTATCCATACATGTTATCCGGGGATACGGTACCCTTTCTAACCTTTGTGCAATCACGTGCAATCCATACTGGGCCTAACACCGTCTGAGCCTGCCTCCTGAGACATATATTTTGAATGTGTACGCTATCCATACATGTTATCCGGGGATACGGTACCCTTTCTAACCTTTGTGCAATCACGTGCAATCCATACTGGGCCTAACACCGTCTGAGCCTGCCTCCTGAGACATATATTTTGAATGTGTACGCTATCCATACATGTTATCCGGGGATACAGTACCCTTTCTAACCTTTGTGCAATCATGTGCAATCCATACTGGGCCTAACACCGTCTGAGCCTGCCTCCTGAGACATATATTTTGAATGTGTACGCTATCCATACATGTTATCCGGGGATACGGTACCCTTTCTAACCTTTGTGCAATCACGTGCAATCCATACTGGGCCTAACACCGTCTGAGCCTGCCTCCTGAGACATATATTTTGAATGTGTACGCTATCCATACATGTTATCGGGGGATACGGTACCCTTTCTAACCTTTGTGCAATCACGTGCAATCCATACTGGGCCTAACACCGTCTGAGCCTGCCTCCTGAGACATATATTTTGAATGT
Organism: Dendrobates tinctorius; assembly: GCF_039654945.1. NCBI lineage: Eukaryota > Metazoa > Chordata > Amphibia > Anura > Dendrobatidae > Dendrobates > Dendrobates tinctorius. Next base: position 15,785,589 of record NW_027361671.1, on the reverse strand, counting down.
GTATGCTATCCATACATGTTATCCGGGGATACGGTACCCTTTCTAACCTTTGTGCAATCACGTGCAATCCATACTGGGCCTAACACTGTCTGAGCCTGCCTCCTGAGACATATATTTTGAATGTGTACGCTATCCATACATGCTATCCGGGGATACGGTACCCTTTCTAACCTTTGTGCAATCACGTGCAATCCATACTGGGCCTAACACCGTCTGAGCCTGCCTCATGCTGTATAGACATATATTTTGAATGTGTACGCTATCCATACATGTTATCCGGGGATACGGTACCCTTTCTAACCTTTGTGCAATCACGTGCAATCCATACTGGGCCTAACACCGTCTGAGCCTGCCTCCTGAGACATATATTTTGAATGTGTACGCTATCCATACATGTTATCTGGGGATACGGTACCCTTTCTCACCTTTGTGCAATCACGTGTAATCCATACTGGGCGTGAGAACGGCTGGCGAGCTGTTAAGCAAGCTACAGCACCTGTCCAGACAAGTACAGGGATTCCCTAGCGAGGAGACTTATTTGATTGTTTTCATTGTTGGGACAGCAATTTTTGGGGAGCACTATACTCTGGAGAATGATAGATGGGGCCCACCATACACTGGAACATTCCAAAGGTGGACATCAGACATTGGAGCAGCATTTACAGGGCCCATTATACACTAGAGCATTAGAAATGGGACCCATTATGTTTGGAGCATTATTTGGGCCCATAAGACAGTGGAGCTTCATCCATGGGGACCAACATATACTGTAGCATTATGTGGAGCTCATCATATACTGTTTCAAACATTATATGGGACCAATGATTCTGTATGGAGAAATAGATGGGCCTCGTCATGAGATGTAAAAAGTGAGGTATTTTTCATTGTACTATACCGCTATTTATCTGCCGTATCGGAGCATGATGAGTTGTGGTATGTGTTAAAGGGGCGCTCTTTCGCCCAGGGCACATGAAAACCTGCAGCCAGCCCTCCCCCCCCACAACTTTAGCCAAATAACCCCCATTTTTCAGTGCGTAACTTATATTATGAAGTTAATTAAGGTTGACAAGCTTAAGTAAGAAGAATTGATGCTTTTGGCATTCAAATGGGCACTGTAGGTGTGTTTCCTGTCCTCCTCTCACTGCCGACTTTTATTCCCCATTGACTTACATTGGGTTTCGTGTTTCGGGACGACCCCGACTTTTCCCTATAATCGGACGATCTTGCTCGACCCGACTTTTGGAAAAGTGGGGTTTCACGAAACGAAACGCGACCCTAAAAAACCAAAAGTCGCTCAACTCTAATGAGGGGTACCATGCATACCAGGATAGGGGTTGAGGGGACCATGCATACCAGGATTGGGGGATGAGGGGTACCATGCATACCAGGATTGGGGGATGAGGGGTACCATGCATACCAGGATTGGGGGATGAGGGGTACTATGCATACCAGGATTGCGGGATGAGGGGTACCATGCATAACAGGATAAAGAGTGAGGGGACCATGCATACCTGGATAGGGGGGTGAGAGGACCATGCATACCAGGATTGGGAGATGAGGGGTACCATGCATACCAGGATTGGGGGATGAGGGGTACCATGCATAACAGGATAGGGGGTGAAGGGACCATACATACCAGGATAGGGATGAGGGAGTACCATGCATACCAGGATTGGGGGATGAGGGGTACCATGCATAACAGGATAGGGGGTGAGGGGACCATACATACCAGGATAGGGATGAGGGAGTACCATGCATACCAGGATTGGGGGATGAGGGGACCATACATACCAGGATAGGGATGAGGGAGTACCATGCATACCAGGATTGGGGGATGAGGGGGCCATGCATACCAGGATAGGGGGGTGAGAGGACCATGCATAACAGGATTGGGGGATGAGGGGTACCATGCATACCAGGATTGGGGGATGAGAGGTACCATGCATAACAGGATAGGGGGTGAGGGGACCATACATACCAGGATAGGGATGAGGGAGTACCATGCATACCAGGATTGGGGGATGAGGGGTACCATGCATATCAGGATAGGGGGTGAGGGGACCATACATACCAGGATAGGGATGAGGGAGTACCATGCATACCAGGATAGGGGGTGAGGGGACCATGCATACCAGGATAAGGATGAGGGAGTACCATGCATACCAGGATTGGGGGATGAGGGGTACCATGCATACCAGAATTGGGGGATGAGGGGACCATACATACCAGGATAGGGATAAGGGAGTACCATGCTTACCAGGATAGGGGGTGAGGGGACCATGCATACCAGGATAGGGATGAGGGAGTACCATGCATACCAGGATTGGGGGGTGAGGGGAACATGCATACCAGGATGAAGAATGGGGTGCCATGCATACCAGGATTGGGGGGGTAAGGGTACCATGCATACCAGGGTAGGAATGAGGGGTGCCATGCGTACCAGGATAGGAGGGTGGCAGCACATAGCAGGATGGGAGACCATATACCAATAAAAATGCTCGCCACCCAGGCATAGAACGGGTTCATAGCTAGTATTTATATAGTGGGAAAATAAGTATTTGATCCCTTGCTTATTTTGTAAGTTTGCCCACTGACAAAGACATGAGCAGTCTATAATTTTAAGGGCAGGTTAATTTTAACATTGAGAGATAGAAAATCAAAAATAAAATCAAGAAAATCACATTGTATAAATTATGTACAGAATTCCAAATGGCAGAAGTTCACCAACCACCATATTGGGACACCCAAGTGGTGGGTGTCTAAATATGGAAACTGCTGGTGGTACCATCCTCTTGCGCAGTACCACCAGTGGAACACTGTCGCACCACAGACACACACATTTACACACACACTGTATGCGCCGTATACACCACACACACACACTCCTTATATGCCGTACTCACCACACACACACACACGCTGTATATGCCATGGGGTTTTCCCACGAACGAAATTTCATTTTAAAAATTGTCTGTGTCTGACCGTGTATGGAGCTTACCACATACCTTGGGCAGGGGAGTTAGCAAAAGACAATACTGACATTACAGCAAGGGATCACAGAGGATTCATTTTGTGAGGTAAAATCTTTCACTGACTGTTTTTAAACAATATTTTACCTCACAAAATGTATCCTCTGTGATCTCCTGCTGTAATGTCAGCATTGTCTTTTACTTCCTCCCCAATGAGAGAACACATGAGGGAAAAAGACAGCACAGTGGTGGAGAGAGAGAGAGCAGACAAGGGGGAGAGCACATGGGGTACACAGGTCAAAGAAGAGAAGACATGAGAGGAGAAGACAGCAGATATGGGAGAGAGAAAGTGCACAAGGGTGAGAGACAAGGCACAGGGAGGGGACAGCTCAAACAGGACAGCATATGAGGGGAGAACACAGCACAGGAAGGAGAGAGACAGCAGACAAGGGGGATAGCACATAGGGTAGACAGGTCAAATAAGAGAGCACAGATAGGAGAAGTTAGCACATGGGGAAAGAGAGGGTGGATAGGTGGGTGAGCACATGGGGGGAGAGATTCTCAATGCTGCAAAGCCTGCCCCCATTGTGACATTACCGCCATCCCGATCCGATAGCATCGGGCCTCCATCTAGTAGATAATATGTGCCTAATCATTCTGGTGATGGTAAAGTTGTTTGTGGTCAGGCCCCTGCTTATATTTGCACAGCACAGATTACAAATGGCCATTTTTGTTTGTCTCAGAACTCTCTTTAAAAAAGTCACAGACTGGGGAACACCTTACTCGGTGACAGAAAAGTTGAGGACTGTCTGTGCTCTGCAGAACAGTTGCCTGCCTTCTCCTTCTTGTCACCCTACTGCATCTTCCTGTTTCAGTACTAGCGATCTCTACCACTCAGCACTGCTAACCTCGCTCTCGCTTCTACCCTCACACCCTGGTCCTCCTGACTTTGTGATTTAACAACAACAAGATTTAATGGCAACTGTGTCTCATCATCATCTTCCTCCATCTTATCCCAAATTTGCCATTCCCCACTGTCATGGTCTTGTGGCTGCTCTAAGTTTTGTGCATCACCAAACAGCATGTCATGTTGTCCCTTTTGGAGCATGTTGAGAGGCCACAGTCAAGAAATGTTGCTGTAAACAGCACCTTGGAGAGTCCTAGTGTGGGATCACTAGTCTCCTGGGACTCAACATGGTGGGAGGAAGGAAGATCAAGGTGAGGATTAAGTGATCCAAACTTTATGCTGGTCAGACTGGACCATGGTGAAGACTGTGTGGTGCTTCCAAGCCTGCTGGAAGCATTATCTGCTAGACAAACAACCACCTGTTCACATTGCTCTGGCTTCAGAAGTGATTTAATGTACCTCACTTCAAAGTGGAAGAGAAACCTATGTGTCGTGCATTGGCATATTTCTTCTGCTCCAACAACAGAAGTAGTGTACTGTGCCTCCCTGCAAAGTGGGACAGGAAACTCTGTGTTATGGATGGGCATGTTTCTTGTTTTGCATCAACAAGCTAGTCACACCTGCCACACGTCTTCGTCATCTGCGTGCACGATCATCAGCACTTCCACTTCCCCGTCCCTTAATGCACACCTTACGCATTTTCTAATTGCTAGGTCTCTTGAAACCAAATTTATTTATAATAAAAGGAAAAAAATACTGCACCGTAATGTAACAAAAGGAACACAAAAGTGCATGGTTTGCAATCAAATTCAATCCAGAAATGCTTTTTCTCAGTTTTAGAGATCACAGAAATGTTCACAGATCATGCAGCACTGTCTATGTCTGAGAAATGGAGGTATGCAACATTTTTAAAAGATTTTGTTCACTGCGATCACAGAAATATTCACAAAGTAGCACTGTATGTCTGAGAAATGGAGGCCTACATTTTTAAAAACATTTTTGCAGTTTTACAGTTCACAAAAATGTTCACAGACCACATAACACTGTATGTCTGAGAAATGGAGGCCTGCAACATTTTTAAAAGCTTTTTTGCAGTTTTAAAGATGACAAAAATGTTCACAGTCCACTTAACACTAAGTCTGAGAAATGGAGGTCTACAATATTTTTAAAAGCTTTCTTTCAGTTTCACGGATTGCAAAAATGTTCACAGACCATATAGCACTGTATGTCTGAGAAATGAAGGCCTACAACATTTTTAAAAGCTTTTTTTTTGCAGTTTTACATATCACAAAATGTTCACAGTCAAAATATCACTGTATGTCTGAGAAATGGAGGCCTACAACATTTTTAAAAGCTGTAGTTCACTGGAATCACAGAAATATTCATGTAAAGTAATACTGTATGTCTGAAAAATGGAGGCCTAAAACATTTTTATGAGCTTTTTTACAAAATGTTCACAGACCACATAACACTGTATGTCTGAGAAATGGACGACTACAAAATTTTTGAAAGCTTTTGTCCACTGAGATCACAGAATAGTGGACAAAAAATGGAATAGTGTATGGATGAGAAATGTAGCCCAGCAAATTGTTTCAACCATTTTTGGATGTGTTATATAGCACAAAAAGGACCTCAAAGCACATAATTCTTGATGAATCAAAATATATTACATTTTTTAAGCATTCACAAAGAAATGTAGCTATATATTTGCCAATGGACTGCATAGGCCTAATCCCTGTTTACAGACTGGATTCTGTCAATCTTCCTGCTCCTGCGATTCTCTCTTCCTTCCTAAGATAAATGCAGATGGTATGTGCTGCAAACAATTAACCCTTAGAAGAGCTGTTAGCATGATGACTCAGCTACAGCACCAGTATCAATATTACTGGCCTCTGTTTCTATATACTGTGCACACAGGCCTTAACAAGCACTCTCTCCCCCCAATAAGAAGCGTCAAAGAGCTGTGCAATGGCATCAGTGTGCCGAGATGAATGGCGCCTGTCCATTTATAATCCCTGATGTTGTCAGATGGCCAGCCAATCATAGTAATGCCACAATCAAGATGGCTACAACATTACAGTGACTCTCAGGCAATTCCTGCATGTTTATTGGCTGTGGAGCAGGATCCAAAAATGCAGGATAAGGATTTGAGTTTCACATTGAGCACTGCCCATTACTTGCATAGTAACGAGCACATCCGAGCACCGTGATACCAAAATGATAACTGAGTATCACGGAGCAGGTTCGTTCATACCTATTGATAATTAAAATGCTAAATTGACAGTTTACTTTTACATTTTTTTGTATAGAGTGTAAAAATTCATTATCTCCAACCCCTTCACCCCCCAAACCTGTTTCCACCTTCATAACCAGGTCAAATTTTACAATTCTTACCAGTGTCATTTTATGAGGTAATAACATTTCAAAAGATCCCACTGATTCTGAGATTGTTTTCTTGAGAGTTATTGTACTTCATGATAGTGATAAAATTTGTTTGATAAGACTTGCGCTTATTTGTGAAAAAACAGTAATATGGGTAAAATTTAAAAAATTATGCAATTTGAAAACTTTTAATTTTTATGTCCTTAAACCAGAGAGATATGTCACACAAGAATGTTATTAAATAAAATTTCCACATGTCTACTTCGTCACAATTTTTTAAACATTATTTTTGTTAGGAAGTTAGAATGGTTAAACATTTAACATTGATTTCTCATTTTTCCAATAAAATTTCCAAAAACATTTCTTTTACCGACCTCATTATTAGGCGCTGGGATTTTCTCACTGCCCGGGATGGATCCCAAGCCTTGTCTGGCCCTGTGGTCTCCTATTCGGGTCCAGCTGCTGAGACTGCTGCTGCTCAGAGCAGACACTGGTCCCAGTGTCTTGTTCAGGTTCATGCCATGCATTTGGCTGCTGGCTCTCGAGCTAAGTTTTTAGCAGCCAGTGGCACACAAGTGCAACCTTGCGCTCTGGAGGCTAAGTCCAGTATTCACCTTACTTGGCATGTCTGTGATGTGGCGTCTTCCATTGGTGGTCATATGTCAGCTGGTCTGGTGATGTGTCAGCTCCGGATTGGTCCATGGGCAAGGTTCTGGACATGAGCCTGATGTATAAAAGGCTCTCAGAGGTGCACACTGGTGTGCAAGTATTTTTTATGGTTGGTGTGTGTGAGTGGGTACGCTACCACTCTGTATGCATGTGAGTGTGTTTAGATATTTCCTGAGTTTTAGCCAGTTAGGGCTTTTTGTACCTGCTTGGCTTAGCATCTGTTTCCCACATGTGTGCGGTACAGTGGACGTACAGGGCAAGATCCAAACCTAAGAGCTGTGCACTCCTGTGAAGTCTACAGGGGTTTGTAGTTAGCGTCATGTGTGCGATTGGCACGAGTCAGTTACAGAGCGAGCGCAACCTTTTAGTTCTGCCTCTTTATGAAGCTAACAGCTGTGTATTGTGCATTCTGTTCATACTGCGTGGGAGTTAACGCAGTCCTATTAAGGAGTTCGCTCACTCTCTTTAGTTCCTCATTGTGCACATTAGCAGCAGTTTTCCATCTCTGCACGGTGGACCCCTGGCTGTGATCTCACTTTATTATTTATTTTACTTAGTGTGATCCGCCAATCCTAACACACATCACATTTGAAGTGACTTTGATGGGTCTATGTGACAGAAAGTTTCCAAAAGTGACACCACTCTAAAAACAGTACCCCTTAAGGTGCTAAAAACCATATTCAAGAAGTTTATTAACCCTTCAAGTGCTTTACAGAAATTTTTGCAATGTGAAAGGAAAAAAATAAACTTTTGCCTTTTTTTTTGCAAAAATTTTACTTTAGTCCTAATTTGTTTTTATTTTCACAAGGGTAACAGGAAAAAATGGACACCAGAATTAGTTTTTCAATTTCTTTAGAGCATGCCGATACCCCACATGTGGGCTAAAACTATTATTTATGCGCACAGCAGGGCTTAAAAGGAAATGAGTTCCATTTGACTTTTGAACATAATATTGTCTGGAATCAAGAGTGGACGCCATGTTTGGAGAGCTCCTGATGTGCCTAAACAGTTAAAACCATGAAATGAAAGGAATAATGTGGAATGCTGAATAAAATTGCAATCCAGACGAGATAAGTGAAATATGGTGGTTTATTCTTTGTATTTCAAAGTATTCAGTTACTTCTTCATCAGGAATTTACCACTTATTAATACCTGGCTGGAATCATTACCGTTAGATATGTCGCATTTGTAGAGCGCTTGATGTGCCTAAATAGGGGAAACCCCTGACAAGTGATGCCATTTTGGAAACTAGACCCCTCAAGCAATGTACCTAGATGAGCAGTGAGCACCTCCAACCTCCAGATGCTTCACAAAAATTTATAATGTTGAGCTGTGAAAATAAAAAAAATCAATTTTTTTTCCCACAAAAATACTTTTTTAACCTAATTTTTTATTTTCACCAGGGTAACAGGAGAAAATGCAATGCAAAATTTATTGTGAAATTTCTCCTGAGCATGCAGATACCCCAAATGGAGGGGAAACTACTGTTTGGATGCACGGCAGGGCTCAGAAAGGAAGGAATGACCTTTTGGAACGCAGATTTTGATGGAATAATCTGAAAATGTAATTTCTCATTTGCAGAGCCCCTGATGTGTCTAAACAGTGGAAACCCCGACAAGTGACCCCATTTTGCAAGCTAGAGCACTCAAGGTATTTAAAGGTATTTATCTAGATGTGTGGTGAGCACCTTGAACACCCAAGTGCTTCACAGAATTTTACAACATTGATCTGTGTGAATGAAAAAAAACAATTTCCAGAACAATGTTGTTGCAGCCTCATATTTTAATCATTTTCACATGGATAGCAGGAGAAAATGGACCCCAATTTCTCCTGACTATACTGATACCCTATATGAGGCTGAAAACTACTTTTGAGGCACAGTGCAAAACTCAGAAGGGAAGAAGTGCCATATTGGAGACCAGGTTCTGCTGGAATGGTATGAAGGTGCCATGTCATATTTGCAGAGCTCCTGAGGTGGTAGAACAGCAGAAACCCAAAATAAGTGACTTCATTTTACAAACTACACACTCAGTGAATTCATCTAGGTATGTAGTGAGCATATTGATGTAAAGGTAGAGAGGTTCGTTTGATGCAGTGGCGAGCCGGAGACAGAGAAGGGGTTAAAAGGATTTACTGAACAGGCAGTTGAACAAGGAATACTACACGCAGGGAGGCAAGACTAATACAGCAGCAACAGGAATTGCAATGAATGAGAGAAAGATATACAAAAACAAGGTAACTTGTTGCTTGCAATTCTTGCCGGGGAAAGACTGGAAAATCTCCCGACAACATCACAAATCGTGGACAAAGTCTCTGGCTCTCTAATGAAGGAACAAGAAGCACTATTTCCCAACAGTGCTGATGTATCCGGGTTGGCTTGGTTTGAGTGCGCTGGAACGTGGAAACAGTCCTTTGTGTAGATTCCTCAGGAATGGCGCTAGACGAGAACTGTGGGCACGCTCACAGACCACGGCAGCAGGCAGTCTTCTGGAGTAGTCTCTAGGAATGGGTCAGGTCAGCTTATCTGTAACTGTAGACAGGAGAGGGCTGTCCAAAAGAACAGGGTCAGACGATAACTCAGTAACATCAAAGTCAATCTTAAAGTCAGTATGCTGAGGGATGAATGGCGTGGAGTTGTCAGCCGGAGCAGCAGAGAGGGAGTCAACCTTCTCCTGTTGGTTTCCCACCAAGTTTGACCCAGTCCTCCTTATATTCCCCACGCCTCCTGCTGTCCAGTGTGAAGGTCCTTCCCTCCCAGAAGTAACCTCCCCCAGCGACAGTGGTGACAGTCCCGATAGTTCCGGCCTTAAAGGGCACTGGAAACCTCTGACTCTGTCTCGGCTCATCTTCTTACACTGCTCCTCTCTTTTCACTCGCCATTCCATGGGCGAGGTATCCTGAGCATTGTTAGAGTGTTTTTTGACTGTTTTAGCGGTTTGCCGCCAAATAAACAGATCCTGATTGTAATGATGGGGGGAAGTCCAGCCGTTGTGCCTTTGGAGTGACGCAGATTGGAAGGAGTGGAGTCTTCCAGCAGAGGCAAAGTTGAATCTGCACCCACTGTGACGTTTTCTTCCGGGGTCTCAGGGCCCAGATCTACAGACAAATTTTCAGATGGCTGTTCGAAACTTTCTTCTTCATCCTCGACGGCCACGGAAGGCACCTCTTCGGGAACCTTAGTGGTTTCTTCCCTTTGCATGGGGTCCTCGGAGAGCACACTCTTGTGGAACACTCTGGTGGTGCATTCTCTTCCCTTCTAGATAGATCTCGTATACAGGCCCATCCTTACCGACCCAACACTTCACTCTGTATGGCCTACTCTCCCACCGATTTTCCAGCTTATCACGTGGATGTTTCTCCCACACCAACACTCGATCACCAACCTGAAGATCTGCCCACTGCAGAGAAAGCTTCTCAGGGTGCTCCAGTTCCCGGAGCCGTGTCTGAACCAGATGATGTAAGGTCTGTAGACAGTGGCTATGTTCTCAGACCCAGGTAGACCCCTCCATCCGTGAGTAGTCCTCCCCTGGATCCAGCTCCAGTTCCATTACTTATTTTCCTGTTCGGCCGAACAACAAGAGTAGGGTGTTTAACCAGTGGTTTGATGGACTGTTAAACCACTCACAGGCCCCGTTTCCTTGAGGATGGTACTGTGCAGTGTGTGATCTCTCAAACTGATAGATCCACTGTAATTCATCCATTACTCTTCCCAAGAAACAAGCTCCTTGATCCAAATGGATCCACTATGGGCATCCATACAACTGAATAAAATGTTTACAGATGGCGTATGCAGCGGACTCAGCCGTCTGGTCCCTGGTGGGCGTCACTACCACAAACTTAGTGAAATTATCTACCACTGGACAGTGGTTGCATCCTTGGTGGGCCAGCCCGATGGTTAAATAGTCGATGGTCAACAGTTCCAGGGGAGTTGAGGTTACTGTCGTGTGAGTAGGAGCTCTTTGTTCCAGGGACTTGGCACAAGTCACAAGCCTGACAGAGTCTATAAGCCTCCTCGGCCGCTGCTCTTAGTCGTGGGTGATAAACGAACCACTGTAGCCACTGGAAAGTTTTCACAAGACCGAAGTGAGCCCTTTTTTTCGTGAGCTGCAGTGGCCACTGTAGACAGCACCATCTCTGGAATCACTACTCGGCAGGAAGCCCCAAGTTCCCTCTGTAGTTGAATCTTCCAATATAACGGCCTGCTTCTCATCTGGAGGCGCTCCCACTGCTGGAGTATCTTCAATGCTTCTGGAGTCAGAGCACTCCACTGTTCCTGACTAGGCAGCTTCTTCAGTGTCACCCATTGTCTGAGCAGAGCAAGTTCACGATCTTTCTGCTGCAACTAGACCCACTCATCCCGAGATCTTCTCAACACTCCTTCATAATAGGGGGTCTGTATTAGGTCCAGCATGGTCGCCACCATTCCAGCAGTCTTTCAGATCCGGGGAACCTCCTCTTCCTCTAACATCTCATCTTTACACTTTCCTGGCGGTGCATGTTTTGCTCTGGATAGGGTGTCAGCGTGGGTGTTCTCTGCCCCACTTTTATAAGCGATTCTGTATTGGAACTTCACCATCCAGGCCACCCAGGGTTGTTCTTGGGCATCCGTGCATGCCCAAGATTCCCAGCCCCGCAGTGTGAATAAATCATAAGCGACTGCGGGTCGGGCTCTCTGGCCATGCATCCACGCAGGTGCGATAGGAAGGCCAGGATGTGATGTGACAGCACAGGCAGCGCTAACTGCGCATGCCCAAGAAAATAGAGTACAGAGTAGAGTTGAGAGAAACGGGTCGAAAAAATTCAAAAGTCGCCGACTTTTGGCAAAGTCGGGTTTCATGAAACGAAACCCGACCCTAGGATGAGGTCGGCCACGAGGTCGGCGACTTACGCGCCAAAGTCGCGTTTCAAAAGTATGTTTTCCGCTCTTTTTCAGCCAATCAGGATCCATGGACACTGTGGGCAACGTGATGACAAAGGCACGGGTCACCACCATCTTTCAGAAGGGCATGCAAGTGATTGGCCTGCTTTGGTGGGCGTCACAGGGGGTATAAAAGGGCGTGCACGCCGACCGCCATCTTACTTCTGCCGATCTCAGTATAGGGAGAGGTTGCTGCTGATTCTGTAGGGAGAGCGTTAGGCAGGGAAGAAGACCAAAAAACTGCTTCTGCTGCTAGCAATTTGGTCTGCACAACACACCAGTCAATGTGTGTGCAGTGCAAGGGGAGGCTATATAGTGGTGTATCAGTGGTGTTGGTTGTTGGGCTGCCTTCTAAGGCTTCCTGACAGGCTGGCATTGCTGTTTACCCACTGCTCCGCAAACTGCTTTTTTAAAAGCAATCCAATCTCCCTTATCCTCTAGTCACTTTTGTCACAGCTGTGCCATCAAGCCTGTCACATAGCGCTCAGATATTCATTGGGCCTCAAACTGCTTTTTTAAAAGCAATCCCAACTTTTTTTTTTTTTGTCCTGCTGAGAAGAAAAAAAAACTGCTTCTGCTGCTGATAGCAATTTGGCCTGCACAACACACCAGTCACTGTGTGCAGTGCAAGGGGAGGCTATATAGTGGTGTATCAGTGGTGTTGGTTGTTGGGCTGCCTTTTAAGGCTTCCTGACAGGCTGGCATTGCTGTCTACCCACTGATCCACAAACTGCTTTTTTAAAAGCAATCCAATCTCCCTTATCCTCTAGTCACTTAGGTCACAGCTGTGCCATCGAGCTTGTCACATAGCGCTCAGATATTCATTGGGCCTCACACAATCCAAAAGTGTCCAGTGTCCAAAAGTGTGTGCAGAGATTCAAACTCTCACTTATCCTCTAGTCACTTAGGTCACAGCTGTGCCATCGAGCTTGTCACATAGCGCTCAGATATTCATTGGGCCTCACACAATCCAAAAGTGTCCAGTGTCCAAAAGTGTGTGCAGAGATTCAAAATCTCACTTATTCTCTAGTCACTTAGGTCACAGCTGTGCCATCGAGCCTGTCACATAGCGCTCAGATATCAGTGGGCCTCACACAATCCAAAAGTGTCCAGTGTCCAAAAGTGTGTGCAGAGATTCAAAATCTCACTTATTCTCTAGTCACTTAGGTCACAGCTGTGCCATCGAGCTTGTCACATAGCGCTCAGATATTCATTGGGCCTCACACAATCCAAAAGTGTCCAGTGTCCAAAAGTGTGTGCAGAGATTCAAACTCTCACTTATCCTCTAGTCACTTAGGTCACAGCTGTGCCATCAAGCTTGTCACATAGCGCTCAGATATTCATTGGGCCTCACACAATCCAAAAGTGTCCAGTGTCCAAAAGTGTGTGCAGAGATTCAAAATCTCACTTATTCTCTAGTCACTTAGGTCACAGCTGTGCCATCGAGCTTGTCACATAGCGCTCAGATATTCATTGGGCCTCACACAATCCAAAAGTGTCCAGTGTCCAAAAGTGTGTGCAGAGATTCAAACTCTCACTTATCCTCTAGTCACTTAGGTCACAGCTGTGCCATCGAGCTTGTCACATAGCGCTCAGATATTCATTGGGCCTCACACAATCCAAAAGTGTCCAGGGTCCAAAAGTGTGTGCAGAGATTCAAAATCTCACTTATTCTCTAGTCACTTAGGTCACAACTGTGCCATCGAGCCTGTCACATAGCGCTCAGATATTCATTGGGCCTCATACAATCCAAAAGTGTCCAGTGTCCAAAAGTGTGTGCAGAGATTCAAAATCTCACTTATCCTCTAGTCACTTAGGTCACAGCTGTGCCATCGAGCTTGTCACATAGCGCTCAGATATTCATTGGGCCTCACACAATCCAAAAGTGTCCAGTGTCCAAAAGTGTGTGCAGAGATTCAAACTCTCACTTATCCTCTAGTCACTTAGGTCACAGCTGTGCCATCGAGCTTGTCACATAGCGCTCAGATATTCATTGGGCCTCACACAATCCAAAAGTGTCCAGTGTCCAAAAGTGTGTGCAGAGATTCAAACTCTCACTTATCCTCTAGTCACTTAGGTCACAGCTGTGCCATCGAGCTTGTCACATAGCGCTCAGATATTCATTGGGCCTCACACAATCCAAAAGTGTCCAGTGTCCAAAAGTGTGTGCAGAGATTCAAAATCTCACTTATTCTCTAGTCACTTAGGTCACAGCTGTGCCATCGAGCCTGTCACATAGCGCTCAGATATCAGTGGGCCTCACACAATCCAAAAGGGTCCAGTGTCCAAAAGTGTGTGCAGAGATTCAAAATCTCACTTATTCTCTAGTCACTTAGGTCACAGCTGTGCCATCGAGCTTGTCACATAGCGCTCAGATATTCATTGGGCCTCACACAATCCAAAAGTGTCCAGTGTCCAAAAGTGTGTGCAGAGATTCAAACTCTCACTTATCCTCTAGTTACTTAGGTCACAGCTGTGCCATCGAGCTTGTCACATAGCGCTCAGATATTCATTGGGCCTCACACAATCCAAAAGTGTCCAGTGTCCAAAAGTGTGTGCAGAGATTCAAACTCTCACTTATCCTCTAGTCACTTAGGTCACAGCTGTGCCATCGAGCTTGTCACATAGCGCTCAGATATTCATTGGGCCTCACACAATCCAAAAGTGTCCAGTGTCCAAAAGTGTGTGCAGAGATTCAAAATCTCACTTATTCTCTAGTCACTTAGGTCACAGCTGTGCCATCGAGCCTGTCAAATAGCGCTCAGATATCAGTGGGCCTCACACAATCCAAATGTGTCCAGTGTCCAAAAGTGTGTGCAGAGATTCAAAATCTCACTTATTCTCTAGTCACTTAGGTCACAGCTGTGCCATCGAGCTTGTCACATAGCGCTCAGATATTCATTGGGCCTCACACAATCCAAAAGTGTCCAGTGTCCAAAAGTGTGTGCAGAGATTCAAACTCTCACTTATCCTCTAGTCACTTAGGTCACAGCTGTGCCATCGAGCTTGTCACATAGCGCTCAGATATTCATTGGGCCTCACACAATCCAAAAGTGTCCAGTGTCCAAAAGTGTGTGCAGAGATTCAAACTCTCACTTATCCTCTAGTCACTTAGGTCACAGCTGTGCCATCGAGCTTGTCACATAGCGCTCAGATATTCATTGGGCCTCACACAATCCAAAAGTGTCCAGTGTCCAAAAGTGTGTGCAGAGATTCAAAATCTCACTTATTCTCTAGTCACTTAGGTCACAGCTGTGCCATCGAGACTGTCACATAGCGCTCAGATATCAGTGGGCCTCACACAATCCAAATGTGTCCAGTGTCCAAAAGTGTGTGCAGAGATTCAAAATCTCACTTATTCTCTAGTAACTTAGGTCACAGCTGTGCCATCGAGCTTGTCACATAGCGCTCAGATATTCATTGGGCCTCACACAATCCAAAAGTGTCCAGTGTCCAAAAGTGTGTGCAGAGATTCAAACTCTGACTTATCCTCTAGTCACTTAGGTCACAGCTGTGCCATCGAGCTTGTCACATAGCGCTCAGATATTCATTGGGCCTCACACAATCCAAAAGTGTCCAGTGTCCAAAAGTGTGTGCAGAGATTCAAAATCTCACTTATTCTCTAGTCACTTAGGTCACAGCTGTGCCATCGAGCTTGTCAAATAGCGCTCAGATATTCATTGGGCCTCACACAATCCAAAAGTGTCCAGTGTCCAAAAGTGTGTGCAGAAATTCAAACTCTCACTTATCCTCTAGTCACTTAGGTCACAGCTGTGCCATCGAGCTTGTCACATAGCGCTCAGATATTCATTGGGCCTCACACAATCCAAAAGTGTCCAGTGTCCAAAAGTGTGTGCAGAGATTCAAAATCTCACTTATTCTCTAGTCACTTAGGTCACAGCTGTGCCATCGAGCCTGTCACATAGCGCTCAGATATTCATTGGGCCTCACACAATCCAAAAGTGTCCAGTGTCCAAAAGTGTGTGCAGAGATTCAAAATCTCACTTATCCTCTAGTCACTTAGGTCACAGCTGTGCCATCGAGCTTGTCACATAGCGCTCAGATATTCATTGGGCCTCACACAATCCAAAAGTGTCCAGTGTCCAAAAGTGTGTGCAGAGATTCAAACTCTCACTTATCCTCTAGTCACTTAGGTCACAGCTGTGCCATCGAGCCTGTCACATAGCGCTCAGATATTCATTGGGCCTCACACAATCCAAAAGTGTCCAGTGTCCAAAAGTGTGTGCAGAGATTCAAACTCTCACTTATCCTCTAGTCACTTAGGTCACAGCTGTGCCATCGAGCTTGTCACATAGCGCTCAGATATTCATTGGGCCTCACACAATCCAAAAGTGTCCAGTGTCCAAAAGTGTGTGCAGAGATTCAAACTCTCACTTATCCTCTAGTCACTTAGGTCACAGCTGTGCCATCGAGCTTGTCACATAGCGCTCAGATATTCATTGGGCCTCACACAATCCAAAAGTGTCCAGTGTCCAAAAGTGTGTGCAGAGATTCAAACTCTCACTTATCCTCTAGTCACTTAGGTCACAGCTGTGCCATCGAGCTTGTCACATAGCGCTCAGATATTCATTGGGCCTCACACAATCCAAAAGTGTCCAGTGTCCAAAAGTGTGTGCAGAGATTCAAAATCTCACTTATTCTCTAGTCACTTAGGTCACAGCTGTGCCATCGAGCCTGTCACATAGCGCTCAGATATCAGTGGGCCTCACACAATACAAAAGTGTCCAGTGTCCAAAAGTGTGTGCAGAGATTCAAAATCTCACTTATTCTCTAGTCACTTAGGTCACAGCTGTGCCATCGAGCCTGTCACATAGCGCTCAGATATCAGTGGGCCTCACACAATCCAAAAGTGTCCAGTGTCCAAAAGTGTGTGCAGAAATTCAAAATCTCCCCTGTCCTATAGACACCTTGTTTTACATAATATATAGTTTGTTGGATTTTGTCTACATTTCTACCAAAAATGAGGAAGGCTGGTGGAAGAGGCCGTGGAATTGGGCGGGGGTTGGCAGCTGGTAATGATGGTGTTGGTGGTGGATCTGATGGTAGTGGCAAGAGCAAAATAGGACCGAATGCAGGAGGTGTTGAGCCTGCGTCATCGTCTGGCTACATAAGGCCTCGAACGCTTAGTTTTCTAGGAGTTGGCAAACCGCTTTTAACCCTCCGTCAGGCGCAATATAGATTCTCCTCAGTTCATGCGCAATGTGCCTGACAAGCACAGGTCAGAAAACCACCTATAGTAGCTACATATTTCAATTTCAGGACTATAGAAGTAGTCAGTGACCTTCATAGGAATGTATTAAAAGAGATTACACCAAATCAGATGCAAAAAAAAAACATTTATTAACCATAAACTTATTAAAACTAAAAGTACCACTTTTCGGTAGTACCGCCAAATAGGCTCCAGTTATCTTTACTTAACTATTGCTTAAATATAAAATTATGGAAAAAAACTTAAAGGATATTGCACTTAGATGTTACTTAATTATTTTCTACTCATCTTCAGTGGTTTCAATTGCAGCAGAAGCAGCACAGGTACACTTAGAAAAGCAAGGCTGGCAGACGAAAGTTGCATGGGAAGGGCAGATTGATTCTTTACATATTTTGCAGTCATATTTAGAAAGCCTTCTGAAACCAGATACAAATGAGCAGGTAGTACAACTGCGTCTTTTAGAAGGTGGTAGAGTCGGTGTTTGTTTTGGAACGTCCTTGGGACGATATCTCTTCAACCGGTGTTGCAGGGCAAGGGGCATTCCAACCGTCTTTGTACTTCTTAGGCTTAGCTCTCCACTCACCAGTTCATTAGCCAATTGTTTTAGGTACATTCTTCTGCGCATTTGTTTAAGTTCATTACCGAGGTAAATTACTTGTGAGTTGATGCCACCCACATTCAGCATTGTAAAGAAGATTACCATCGGCCAGCGTTTGGTATTTCGACTTACATTGAAATTGCCACACATTTGGTCAGCAGTGTCAACGCCGCTTTTGGTCAAATTATAAAAAGTTATGATTTCTGGTTTCCTTAGCTCCCCAGACTCTGGATCAATGGTGTAATCATTATGTAATGAAGAGACCAAAATCACATTTTTCCTCTCGCGTGGGATGTAAGAAACTAAAATCTTTCCATTACTGAACCCAAACATAGTGCTATACTGTTGTTTGCCTTTTGTATATAGAAAATCTGGCGGCAACTGCCTTTTGTTTTTTCTAACAGTTCCCACATATGACAGCTTTTTCGTTTTTAAAAAATCAATCAGATCAAAGTCAGTAAACCAGTTGTCAGCAGTGATATTTCGACCAGATCCAAACATTGGCTCAGCAATTCTCTTTACCACATCACTAGGCTTGTTGCTCACATTGAAAGGACCTGGTGGCTGTCTTCCACAATAAACTTCTATGTTCATAGTGTACATCATCCTTGCATCAACCATGGCAAAAATTTTAATTCCATATTTGTTTGGCTTTGATGGTATATATTGCCGAAAACCACATCTTCCACGGAAACCTGGAAGCATCTCATCAATAGTGAGGTTTTGCCCCGGGCAATAGCTTTTTTGACAATTCATAATAAATTGTTGAAATATGTCCCGAATTGGTGCAAGCCGGTCATAACCTTTTCGTTCTGTCCTGGTACTTCGATCATCGAAACGGAGGCAACGGATCAGGACTTTGAATCGTTTCAGATTCATCACAAGGCTGAATTTTTCGATGCCATCACCGTCTGTCCCCCACAGCTCCTCCAAACTTTGCCTATTTGCTCTGAAAGCACCAGCTAGGTATAACAAGCCAATAAATGCCTTGAGTTCAATCACATCAGTGTTTTTGATGTCCCTCTCTCTGGAGAATTGCTCTTTGATTGTGTCAATATACTGGTTAGTGAACCGAACAATAGTTTCCAACATGCTATCTGTAATTAGATTACTCCAACATTCCACTGCAGTTTTAGCTTTTCTAGCACTTCCAATAACTCCAGGAAGGTGTGTAATAATATTGTGGGATTCTCTGCGCTGTTTGTTCTTGGGTGCCTTTTTGTTCCACTTTGTATTTTTATCTTTGCCCAAATAATAAGCTAGATCTGTGTCTGTTTCCTCTGTATCAGTGTCATCACCATCCTGCTCTGTTCCAGAATCAGTGTTACATTCTGCTACCTCATCTTCAGATGAAATGTCACTAGATTCCTCTAAATCCTCAGTTACTGCTGGTTCTTCCTCATCATCTTCTAACAAAAAAATCTTCATTTCTTCTAAATGAAGGGGTTTAGATGAATCATACTGTTTTCTGGCCATTGCAGCAGAAAATCTGAAGCAAGAGAGAAAGAGTATGTGTTAGGGCGCAATGTGCCTTAGAAGCCACCCTCCTTTTGTCTAAGAAAACAGTACTTATGTACACTAACTTAGCATTAATCCTTCATAAAACAAGCTAAATACACAATCGTGATGAATAAAAAAAGAAAATACTAACCTTTCAATTTGTGTTGAAATCAGGCGCAATGTGCCTGAGAAGCCAAAGTGTTGATATCTGCTCACTAGAAGGTCTGCTGAGTCACTGTGATATCAGGTTTCACAGAGCCTGTAGAGTCAGGAGATAACTAGGAGGGGTGGGGTTTTCTGATAAGTGGGCAAGGAGAGAGAAGTGAAACTAATTACTGTGTGCCTGTCAGATCTATTGCCCCTGACGGAGGGTTAAAGCCAGAGCATCAGGAAAAAGTTTTGTCTTACATTGCTGACTCAGCCTCCAGCTCTATCGCCTCCTCTTCTTCAGTTGTAAAAAGTAAAAGCACTGAGTCGTCATTGGAGGCTCATGTTCATGAACCACACCTTTCATTGTGTCCTTCACCCCAACCAAGATTGAAGGATGACGCAGGCCATACTACTGATTACTCCATGGAGCTGTTTTCACATACCATGCCTGGATTATCAAGTGAAATGGTGAATTACCCAGGCCAAGATGAATCTGACATGGAGTGCACTGATGCACAGCCGCTGATGGATGATTCTGCTGGTACATTCACTCAGAGCACTACATTGTCCTCGCAGTGTACAGAGCCAGATTCTGACCCTGATGAGACTCAGGTGCCCCTTCCCGCACACTATACCACCATACACGGTGACACAGAGGAAGGTGCACATGACATAGAAGAGGAGGTGATGGATGACCCAGTTGTTGACCCAGATTGGCATCAATTGGGGGAAGAGGGTGCTGCTTCCAATAGCTCAGATGAGGAGCATCCACAGCAGACATCGACATCGCAACAGCTGTTATCTGGCAGGCCCGGAGCACTCCAAAGACAGGTTCCAAACATCAAAAGAGTTGCTGGACAGCTTGTCCAGAGGGTCAAAAGATCACAGCGTGCTAGGCCGCAAAATGTCTGCCAAAGTAGGAAGAGTGCAGTGTGGCACTTTTTTGAACAAAATCCTCATGATCAGGCCAAGGTTATCTGTAAGAAGTGCGCAAAGACCTTTAGCCGAGAGAAAAATCTGAAAAATTTGAATACCAGTTGCATGCTTAGACATTTAACCAGCATGCACTTGCAAGCGTGGACACAACACCAAACCTCAAGTGCTACATGTGCAACTGATCACAACGAAGGTAGTCAGCAACGCTACATTGTTTCCCCCACTGTAAGCCCACCGGTTAGCACAGCAGCAAATGTTGAGGTGTCGTTGCAAGGCCACAGCAGTCAGGGAATCCCACTGTTATATCAACGAAAGACTGATTCTAGGCCATCAGAAAGAACACCAACTCCATCACCATCATCAACCCTCTCTCAGTCCGTCCTGTCCACCGCTACTTCCACCATATGCAGCTCTCAAGTCCAGCTCACCCTCCCAGACACTATGAGTAGGTCAAGAAAGTACTCAGTCTCTCATCCGCGTACACTGGGTTTGAAAGCACACATTGCCAAACTAATCTCGTTTGAGATGATGCCCTTTCGGTTGGTGGAAAGCACAGCTTTCCGCGAACTCATGGCCTATGCAGTACCACGCTATGACCTACCCAGTCGCCACTTCTTCTCTCGCAAAGCCATTCCAGCCCTCCACCATCATGTGAAAGACCGCATTGTCCATGCACTCAAGCAGTCAGTGAGCGGAAAGGTGCACCTCACAACTTATGCATGGTCCAGTCGGCATGGCCAGGGCCGTTACGTGTCCATCACTGCGCACTGGGTTAATGTGGTGGATGCAGGGTCCACAGGGGACAGCGGTGGTGGGACAGTGCTGCCTAGCCCACGGTATTGGAAACAGTTGGCTGTAGGCGTTCGACCCTCCTCCTCCTCCACCTCCTCCAGAAGCGAAAGCTCGTCCACAGAGCGCAGTCGTACGAGCACTCCATCTGCAGCTGCCACTGTTGCACACGATGTGTCCCCCTATCGAGCAGCTAGTGGAAAGCGTCAGCAGGCTGTGTTGCAGATGATGTGTTTGGGCGACAGACACACCGCCGAGGTGCTGGCCGAGTACTTGAAGCGACAAACTGAGTCATGGCTGGGCAGTGTACATCTTGAGGCAGGCAAGGTAGTTAGTGATAACGGCCGTAACCTTGCTTGGCTCACACCTTGAACCTGGTGGTGCAGTGCTTCCTCAAAAATTATCCGGAGTTAACAGCCCTGCTCCAGAAGGTGCGAAGACTGTGCGCGCACATCCGCCGGTCGCCTGTACACTCCGTTCGTATGCAGAAGCTGCAGCGATTGCTCCACCTTCCCAACCACCACCTCATTATCGACATTGCAACAAGGTGGAACTCCACCCTGCACATGGTGGAGCGGCTGTGCGAGCAGAGGCAGGCCATAATGCACTTGTGGGAGGATACACGGCCAGGCACTTTGAGAGCAGACATGGAGTTGACAGGTGTGCAGTGGTCGAAGCTGAAAGACCTTTGTAAAGTCCTTCAGTGTTTTGAGGAATGCACACGGCTGGTAAGCGCAGACGACGCCATCCTAAGCATGAGCATCCCACTTATGCGTCTGCTCATGCAAACTTTGACGCACCTTAAGGAGCAGGCGTCTGCAGCCAATGTTGATGAGGAGGAAGAGGAGGAGGGAATCCTTGATGACATTCAGCCATTGTCTGCTCAGGAACCTCTCCTGGATGAGGTGGAGGAAGAAGAGGAGGAGGAGGAGGATGATGGGGATGATTACTTAGGGGAGGAGGATGCATCTCGTGGGGCAAGTGAAAATGTTGGCGTGGCAAGGTCTGGTACAGGGTTTGTGCGTGACTGGAGGGATGTGGATTTGCCAGAAAGTGCTCCTCCACCCAGCACTCGCAGTGCATCATTGACACCGGGAACATTGGCCCACATGTCAGATTATGCCTTGCAGATCCTAAAAAGGGACCCCCGCATTGCCAAAATGATGAACGATGACGACTACTGGTTGGCCAGCATCCTGGATCCACGCTATAAAGGCAAATTACAAAACATCATGCCACAGGAGAACCTTGACCTAATATTGGCTAATAAACAAGCAATTCTGGTAAATCGGTTGGTTGAGGCATTCCCAGCACACAGCAGCGGTGATGGTTCTCACATGAGCCGTACGGGCCGGGGGCAGCTTGGCAGAGGTGTTCGTGGTGCACACAGCAGAAGTGGCGTTGGAGACAGGGGTTTCATGACAATGTTGTGGACTGATTTTTCAAATACCGCTCACACAACTGGTAATACTGCATCGATGGAAAGTGACAGGAGAAAGCAGTTGTCAACTATGGTAACAAACTACTTTTCCTCCCATATCGATGTTCTCCCACACATGTCATTCCCCTTTGACTATTGGGCCACTAAACTGGACACCTGGCCTGAATTGGCACAATATGCCTTACAGGAGCTCGCTTGCCCAGCTGCAAGTGTGCTATCGGAAAGAGTCTTCAGTGCAGCTGGATCAATCCTGACAGAAAAAAGGACCCGTCTGTCAACCCAAAATGTGGATGATCTAACCTTCATTAAAATGAACCACGCATGGGTTTCCAAGGATTTTGTCCCACCTTCCCCTGATGACACATAGGGTGACAGAAAAATGGCTTGCTTTGGTCCACCTCTTCCTGGTACTTCACCTATTTCGCCTTTTGCATCAGCTGAATGTCCAACATCAACATATGCCACTTTCTAAAACTCCCTAACTGTGCTGCCTCCCCCTCCATGACCGGGGTCACCACCTACTGCACGACACCGTGCGAGTGCCGTTGCCCTGGACAGGTGGGTAGGCCGACTCTTGGGCGCGGGCACTGGCACAGGGTCCCTCATAGTGCAATCAAGTGTCTCTGACGGTGGTGGTGCACACCCGCCGTCAGACACACCGCTGTACTATGAGGGGCCCAGTGCCAGTACCGACGCCCACGAGTGGGCCCCCCTTGCTTGGGCAGGGCCCCAGCATTTGCAATCTTTACCTCTCCCTGCTCCTCCGCTGTGTAATCTGGGCCATCAAATCCATACTGTGCCTGACACCGTCTGAGCCTGCCTCCTGAGACATATATTTTGAATGTGTACGCTATCCATACATGTTATCCAGGGATACGGTACCCTTTCTAACCTTTGTGCAATCACGTGCAATCCATACTGGGCCTAACACCGTCTGAGCCTGCCTCATGCTGTATAGACATATATTTTGAATGTGTACTCTATCCATACATGTTATCCAGGGATACGGTACCCTTTCTAACCTTTGTGCAATCACATGCAATCCATACTGGGCCTAACACCGTCTGAGCCTGCCTCATGCTGTATAGACATATATTTTGAATGTGTACGCTATCCATACATGTTATCCGGGGATATGGTACCCTTTCTAACCTTTGTGCAATCACGTGCAATCCATACTGGGCCTAACACCGTCTGAGCCTGCCTCCTGAGACAAATATTTTGAATGTGTACGCTATCCATACATGTTATCCAGGGATACGGTACCCTTTCTAACCTTTGTGCAATCACGTGCAATCCATACTGGGCCTAACACCGTCTGAGCCTGCCTCCTGAGACATATATTTTGAATGTGTACGCTATCCATACATGTTATCCAGGGATACGGTACCCTTTCTAACCTTTGTGCAATCACGTGCAATCCATACTGGGCCTAACACCGTCTGAGCCTGCCTCATGCTGTATAGACATATATTTTGAATGTGTACGCTATCCATACATGTTATCCGGGGATACGGTACCCTTTCTAACCTTTGTGCAATCACGTGCAATCCATACTGGGCCTAACACCGTCTGAGCCTGCCTCCTGAGACATATATTTTGAATGTGTACGCTATCCATACATGTTATCTGGGGATACGGTACCCTTTCTCACCTTTGTGCAATCACGTGTAATCCATACTGGGCGTGAGAACGGCTGGCGAGCTGTTAAGCAAGCTACAGCACCTGTCCAGACAAGTACAGGGATTCCCTAGCGAGGAGACTTAATTGATTGTTTTCAATGTTGGGACAGCAATTTTTGGGGAGCACTATACTCTGGAGAATGATAGATGGGGCCCACCATACACTGGAACATTCCAAAGGTGGACATCAGACACTGGAGCAGCATTTACAGGGCCCATTATACACTAGAGCATTAGAAATGGGGCCCATTATGTTTGGAGCATTATTTGGGCCCATAAGACAGTGGAGCTTCATCCATGGGGACCAACATATACTGTAGCATTATGTGGAGCTCATCATATACTGTTTCAAACATTATATGGGACCAATGATTCTGTATGGAGAAATAGATGGGCCTCGTCATGAGATGTAAAAAGTGAGGTATTTTTCATTGTACTATACCGCTATTTCTCTGCCGTATCGGAGCATGATAAGTTGTGGTATGTGTTAAAGGGGCGCTCTTTCGCCCAGGGCACATGAAAACCTGGAGCCAGCCCTCCCCCCCACAGTTTGTAGCCAAATAACCCCCATTTTTCAGTGCATAACTTGTATTATGAAGTTAATTAAGGTTGACAAGCTTAAGAAAGAAGAATTGATGCTTTTGGCATTCAAATGGGCACTGTAGGTGTGTTTCCTGTCCTCCTCTCACTGCCGACTTTTATTCCCCATTGACTTACATTGGGTTTCGTGTTTCGGGACGACCCCGACTTTTCCCTATAATCGGACGATCTTGCTCGACCCGACTTTTGGAAAAGTCGGGTTTCACGAAACGAAACGCGACCCTAAAAAAACAAAAGTCGCTCAACTCTAGTACAGAGTACAGGATTTCAAAAGAACACTGAGGAGGTGGATCAAAGACTCCCGGTTGAAATGAGTGATGGATGTGAGGCGTCTGTGTCAGAGGGTGAAAGACCTGCCCCCCGGTCAAAATTCAGGTATTTTTGACCAATTTTAAAAACGATTATTTCTGCGGTGGAAGGGATGCTAAGTAAAAGAGCCACCTTGACAGAATGCAGCATTAGTGCTGCACAAGGTGGCTCTTTTACTTAAAAATGCCTTGGGGGGGTGACAGGTTCCCTTTAAGTCACAAAACGCCTTTTCTTGCCTCTCCTCCCAACAGATGGCTCAACCTCCATTTAGGGGTACCCTTTTAGGAGTTTGAGTAGCGGTTGCACCACCCGGGCAAAATTCTTCATGGAGCGACGGTAGTACCTCGTTATCCTAGGAACGCCCGAACATCCTTTACGTTCTCCGGGGTCAGCCAATCTCGAATCACCGCAATTTTCTCCTGTGATGGCTTCATTCCCTCGGCGAAAATAACATGACTTAGGTACTTGATCTGGGTCCGGAGCAAGTGACATTTTGGTGGTTTCACTTTTAGCCCATACTTCTGTAAATGGCTCAACACCTGCTCTAGTCTCCGCCGATGACCTTCCAACGAGGCAGCGTATACGATGATGTCATCCAGATAGATGAGCGTGGCCTCAAAGTTCTAGACACCACTCCATCAGTCGTTGGAACTTGCCGGAGGCATTGGCCAAGCTGAACGGCATCTATTTGAATTCAAAGAGGCCCATGGGAAGTATAAAGGCCGTTTTCGCCTGATCCATTTCTGACATGGGCACTTGCTAGTAGCCACTGGCGATATCCAGCGTCGAGAAGAATATTGCCTTTCCCAATGCGGACAGAGTTTCCTCAATCTAGGGCAGAGGGTATGAATCCCACACAGTACAAGCATTAAGCTTGCAATAGTCTACACAGAACCTCAGTGACCCATCCTTCTTCCACACCAGCACAATGGGAGCGGCCCACGGACTCTGGCTCTCCCTAATAACACCTGCCTGCAGCATCTGACCAAGCATTTCTCTCACTTCCTGATATAACGGGGGCATCTGCCAGTAGCGCTCTCGAATGGTTGCTGTATCTCCTGTTGTTATCACATGAGTGATCGCCGTGGTGCAGCCGAAGTCATCTTCATGATTCGCAAAAACGGACTGATATTGCCCAAGTAATGCTTCTACTTGGTGCACTTGGGTGGGTATAAACTCAGACAGATCAGCGTGCATCTGTTCCAGAATGCACCGACACTCTTGGATGTATTGAGGTTCGGCTGTTGGAGAAGTAGTGACTTTCACTAACCACAGGTCCTCTGGATTCACCACCAGCTGTCTGACCTGTGGCAATATGACTTCTTCAGACATGCCCACTACCCATGCGACTTCAACCCTGCGTGGGACAACAATCTTCTGGTCTGTCAAATTCACGCAGCGTGCAAGTACCGTCCTTTCTCGTACCACGGCCAGCGTTCAGGCCACCAAGAGTCTTGCAGGCATTTGTTCCACTACCGAATGTTCCAATTAGAATTCCACCCCCTCCAGTGGGGCATATGCCCGGACAGGCATGATTAGTATGGTCTGTCCTGGTGGTAGGATGAGTTGGGTGTATGCCAGCACAACCACTTTTCCTAACGTTTCCCCTTGCCTAGAGACTTCCTGCACCTGAGCTGTACAGATTAACTGTTGGAACACCCGCCGCTGGGGGGTGTGCGGACTCCACTGGTTTTAAGACAAGTGAGATGGCTCATCACTCAGCAGTTTTCTGAATTCCTTCAGTATATTCATCCCCAGCGTAAAGATATGACCGTGGCCAGCCTCTCCCTGGGTCAGCACGATACTCCTCTGTCCAAGATCCTTCCCGCACAAGGAGACCTGCATCCACACCACCCCTGCGACCGGGATGGGCAGGTGATTTGCCGCTGTCAGTTTTACTACCTGGCCCCACTTAGGCCTGAGAGTCTCTGGGAAGTGCCGACGGAAATACGCTTCCGGCATCAAGGTCACTTGAAACCCGGTATCCACTGTCAGGATCCTGTCAGCGCCGGCGTGCAGCCTCCGCTGAGCAGGGACTCACCCGCACTGTAGGGGGGCTTGGGGTCAGGTACAGCCGGAGAGTACAGATACACAGGACCTGTGGACACTGAAGTTTAGCAAGCAGTCACAGGACCTACGGTCATGTGACTGCAAGGGGGCGGGGCTTAGCGTCCTGCTTTCAGAGATGGCAGGACGCTATACAGAAATACTCAGAGTCAGGCAAAACAGAGGTCTTACACAGAGATATCATTAAAGTACCAGGGATGAGACAGAATGGATAGTCAGGGCCAAGCAGAAGTCAAAACCAAACAGACATAGAAGGTACCAAGCAGAATCCAAAGCAATATCCAGAGAACAGACCGAGTTGTACACAGAGAATCAAGCAACCAGAACACAGCACAAACACACTCAGGGGTCACCACACAATTCCAAGGGCGAAAGTATAACTGACGGGGGATGGGAGCTTCCTGAGGCTATAAGAAGCTTTCCCAGAACCAATGAGAGGCCACCATAATAGGTCCCAGGTGTGCAGGTAAGAGTCTGCACTGAGATCAAAACATTAACCCCAGAAGTGCCGGTCACCCAGGACTGGTATCATGACAGTACCCCCCTCTCAACGGGGGGCCTCTGGACCCCCAGGCTTGCCCAGGTACCTAGCATGGAAAGCCCGAACCAGGCAATCCCATGCATCAACTGGGCCGGCACCAATGACCTGTCCTCCGGCCCATACCCCTTCCAATGAACTAGGTACTGTACTGACCGCCGTACCAACCTAGAATATACGATGTGACCAATCTCATATTCCACATGTCCCTCAACCGAAACCGGAGGAGCAGCGGACTCAGATTCTCCCCGGACTGCTTGAAAACGCTTCAGTAGAGATCTATGGAAGACGTTAGGGATCTTGAAAGAGGGTGGAAGGCACAGCCTGTACGCTACTGGGTTGATTTTTTCCACAATCTTGTACGGGCCAATGAATTTGGGACCCAACTTGACTGACGGAATCTTTAACTTAATGTTTCGCATGGAGAGCCAAACTTTCTCTCCAACCTGAAACATGGGACCAGGTGTTCGTTTCCTGTCCGCGAAAAACTTATACCTGCCTTGAGACCTAGATATACGCCGCTGGACTTCTGCCCATGTATCTTTTAACCGCTGAACAGAGTCCTCAGCCCCGGGACACCCCGAATCCAGACGAGAAAACTCACCAAAATAAGGACTGAACCCATAGTTGATCAAGAAAGGGGACATACCAGTGGATTGACTCACTCGACTATTGAAGGCAAATTCAGCCAACGGCAGTATATCACACCAGTCATTCTGTCTAGCAGAAGTCAGACATCTGAGGATCTGTTCCAGAGACTGATTAGTGTGTTCCGTCTGACCATTACTCTCAGGATGGTATGCGGATGAAAAGGACAGAGATATCCCTAATTTTTTGCAGAAAGCATGCCAAAACTTAGCCACAAACTGCACACCACGATCA
Source organism: Dendrobates tinctorius (assembly GCF_039654945.1). Lineage (NCBI taxonomy): Eukaryota > Metazoa > Chordata > Amphibia > Anura > Dendrobatidae > Dendrobates > Dendrobates tinctorius. The sequence goes on along the minus strand of NW_027361671.1, from coordinate 15,757,022 downwards.
GACACCACATTCAGGGGTACCCCATGCAAGCGGACCACATGCTGCAGAAACAATCTGGATAAGGTTTCAGCTGAAGGTAATGCGGACAGGGGAACAAAATGAGACTGCTTTGAAAATCTGTCCACCACTACCCATACCACCGTATTACCCCTGGAGGAGGGAAGATTGGTAATAAAATCCATGGACAGGTGGGTCCATGGTCTTTCGGGAACTTCCAAGGGCATCAGCTCCCCCGCTGGCCGGCTATGTGAGCTTTTAGAACGAGCGCAGACCCCACAACCAGAAATGAATTTCTTTATATCAGAACCAAGGGTAGGCCACCAGAAGATCCTAGCCACCGCCAGTCGCGTGGCTGATATACCAGGGTGAGCACACAACTTGGATTCGTGGAACACTTGCAAGGGTTTAAGGCGAAGTTGCTTTGGGACAAATAACTTGCCCCCTGGCTTGGCCGCAGGAGCCAGCAACTCAATTTCCCTTTCCAATTCAGATGAGATCCCTGCAAACACCATCCCAGGGTGCAGAATGGAGGACGGTGGCTCAGGGGCAGCCACAGGGTGAAAACTACGAGATAAGGCGTCAGCCTTGACATTCTTTGACCCTGGATGGAATGTAATAGTAAACTGGAAACGAGAAAAAAAAAAGTGACCAACTAGCCTGTCTGGGCGTTAATCTTTTAGTAGACTCAAATTATGACAAATTTTTGTGATCAGTGATCACAGTAATCGGGTGACTGGCCCCCTCTAAAAAGTGCCTCCACTCCTCAAACGCTAACTTAACCGCAAGAAGCTCTCTATTGCCTACATCATAATTTCTTTCAGCAGCAGAGAACTTCCTGGAAAAGAAAGCACATAGCCTGAGGTTGGTTAGAGTGGCAGGCCCTTGGGACAACACTGCCCCCACCCCCACCTCGGAGGCATCCACCTCCACCACAAATGGTTTGGGTGGATCAGGCTGTACCAACACAGGAGCAGACATAAAACATTTTTTCAGCGTCACAAAGGCCTCTTTTGCGAGTGAGGACCAATTTCTCACATCCGCACCTTTGCATGTTAGATCCGTGAGAGGTTTGACCACCTGCGAAAACCCCTGGATAAATTTGCGGTAATAATTGGCGAACCCCAAGAAGTGATGAAGACCCTTAAGATCTCGGGGTTGCACCCAATCCGCAATGGCCTGCACCTTCTTGGGGTCCATGCGAAAACCCTCACAGGATACAATTAATCCCAAAAAGACAATTCTTGCACACAAAATACACATTTCTCCAATTTGGCATAGAGATGATTTTCTCTCAGTCTTTGGAGAACAGTTCGTATATGTTCCAGATGAGAATGCCTGTTGGAGGAGTATATCAAAATATCATCTAAGTAGATAACGACAAAACGACCAATGAGATCCGAGAATACCACGTTGATGAAATTCTGAAATATGGCGGGGGCATTGGTAGGACCAAACGGCATGACTACATTTTCAATCAGTCCCTCGGACATGAGGAATGCAGTTTTCCATTCATCCCCCTTTCGGACCCTTATCAAATTATATGCCCCCTGAAGATCCAGTTTAGAAAACCACTTTGCCCCTGATAGTTGGTTACACAAGTCGGGAATCAATGGAAATGGGTATGTATTCCGTACAGTAATCTGATTAAGCTCCCGAAAATCGAGACAGGGATGTAACCCGCCATCTTTTTTCTTTACAAAAAAGAAACCTGCCGCCACAGGTGAGACTGAAGGACGTATGTGTCCCTTGCGCAGACTTTCAGCAATGTACTCCTTCATAGCCAAGCGATCAGGGCCGGATAAATTAAACAGATGGGCTTTAGATAATTTAGCCCCCGGGACCAGCTTGATAGTGCAGTCAAAGGGTCTATGTGGCGGTAAAGTCTCGGCCTCGCTTTCAGAGAATACATCTTCGAAGTCCTTCAGGCATTCCGGAATACCTTCCAGCTTGACACATGATACAGACACAGATTTAACTGGTTCAACCAGCAGTGCGGATTTATCACATAACTTAAAATCATTAAACCCCATAGAACAATCTCCCCCGTTTTCCAGTTAATAACTGGGTTATGACGCTGTAATGAGGGCATGCCCAACACTAACCCTGCAGGTAGATAATCCAGAACAAAACAACTTAGGTTTTCTACATAAGTAGCGCCCACTCTGAGCGAAAATAAGCCAGACATAAAGAGAATTCCCTCCTTAGTGAGGGGAGAGGAGTTAATGGCCACCACATTGATCGAAACCTTGAGCCTAATTGTCCCTATCTTGCAGTGTGTGACCAATTTGGAGTCAATGAGATTAATCGATGATCAGCAGTCCACGAAGGCTGTAGAGGGAAAAGAACTACCATCCACAAACAGTTCCACATGAAGTAACACTTTAGAAAATGAGGAAAAAGGTACCTGAAGGTCTGAGTAGTCTCCCTGTTGACTACCCAGACCTAGTCGTTTCCAGCCGACCGAGTCGAAGACGGGCAATCAGGACAATCCCTTTTCCAATGTCCCCTTTTACCGCAGTAAAAGCATAACTGCTTGTCCTTCCAGCGTTTCCTCTCCGTATCCTTCAGGGAGAGGGTGCCTACATCCCTGAGCTCAGGGGCAGTCTCTTTTCCACTGGGGAACAATGGAGTCTCCACCTGCATCACCCCTCTGGCCCGCAGCCTACAGTCCATCGGGACGGCCTGGGTCATGGCGTCCTCGAGAGACTTAGATGGAGGATGTAGCGCCAAGGCATCCTGCAGCCGCTCGGACAAGCCTCTGCGAAAGAGTCCTCGGAGTGCGGCATCGTCCCAAGAGACCTCTGCGGCCCAGCGGTGGAATTCAGTACAAAACCACTCAGCCGAGTCTTTCCCCTGACAGACGCTCATCACCATGTCCTCTGCCAATCGCACTCGGTCAGGCTCATCATAAATGTGCCTGAGGGCCTCAAAGAATGCATTCACAGACAGTCTCTCAGGGGCAGTGGGAGGAAGGGAGAAAGCCCAAGCTTGTGGGGACCCTCTTAATAATGACATAATGACCCCTACCTTCTGGTTTTCGTCCCCAGAGGAACGTGGTCTCAAACTAAAAAAAAGTTTGCACCCCTCCATGAAGACCCTGAACTCCTTTTTGTTCCCAGAAAAAAAATCAGGCAGTTTAACAGGTGGTTCCGGTGACACCAGAACAACATCCCTCGCCCCAGCCCCCGGAGACCCAGCAAATAAAGCCCCTCGCACTGTCTCAGAAACCTGCTGCTGAGAACGAGCCAGAGCTTGCTGTTCCAGAGATAAACCCTGAAACATCTGAGTCAGACTTTTCATCTGGTCAGCCAGAGACTGTATGGGATCCATAACTCTCTGCACAAAAAAACCCCAAAAACTTAATGGTCAGTTATAATGTCAGGATCCTGTCAGCGCCGGCGCGCAGCCTCCGCTGAGCAGGGACTTACCTGCACTGTAGGGGGGCCCGGGGTCAGGTACAGCCGGAAAGTACAGATACACAGGACCTGTGGACGCTGAAGTTTAGCAAGCAGTCACAGGACCTACGGTCATGTGACTGCAAGGGGGCGGGGCTTAGTGTCCTGCTTTCAGAGATGGCAGGACACTATACAGAAATACTCAGAGTGAGGTAAAACGGAGGTCTTACACAGAGATATCAGTAAAGTACCAGGGATGAGACAGAATGGATAGTCAGGGTCAAGCAGAAGTCAAAACCAAACTGACATAGAAGGTACCAAGCAGAATCCAAAGCAATATCCAGAGAACAGACCGAGTCGTACACAGAGAATCAAGCAACCAGAACACAGCACAAACACACTCAGGGGTCACCACACAATGCCAAGAGCAAAAGTATAACTGACGGGGATGGGAGCTTCCTGAGGCTATAAGAAACTTTCCCAGAACCAAAGAGAGGCCACCATAATAGGTCCCAGGTGTGCAGGTAAGAGTCTGCACTGAGATCAAAACATTAACCCCAGAAGTGCCGGTCACACAGCACTGGTATCATGACATCCACCAGGCAATGCATGGCCCGGCCATCAAACTCAGCCCACACCAGCCGGCATGTAGACCCCAGATTCATTGGACTTTCACTACTCCTTCCTTTCCATTCTGGTTCCTGGTGACATCCTCCAGGCTCGGAGTCCTCTAGTTTAATCGGTGGCTTGGTCGTGGGCTGGCCCATCCTGAACATTCCCTAGCCATATGTCCTATCTCTCCACAGTTATAACAAGTGAAGGACCTCTGTCGACAGATCCTTCAGGCCTCATTACAGACATTTGCTTCACCTTGGATTCTGGTGGTGCACTGGCTGGCCTCAACTTTCTCTTTCACCTGAGCCAGTTCCCCTTGAATATTTAACAATTCTTTTCTCATCTCTTCAACCCATTGGTGTTCAGCTACCGACTGCACTGCTGCTTCACCACTCTGGACCTTCCATACCGGGACTGTCACCCCCTGCTCCTGTTCATGTGAGCGGACCTCTCTCCCTATGTCAGCAAAAGTTATGCGAGGGTCTGCCCGCATCTGCTCTCTCAGGGTTTGCTTGGTCAGGGTGTCCTGCAGGCCAGTCACGAACAAGTCACGCAACACAACATCTATCTGCCCTATCCCGATCCCGTCTTTTCTGACAATGGCGGTGTGTAATTCTTGTATATAAGCCCCCAACCTGACCTGCAAGAGAAAAAAATAGCTTTTATTATACTCACCTGCAGGGCGGTCTAGTCCTATGGGCATCACTCTTCTTGGTCCGATGCCTCCCATATTCTTGCGATGCCGCCCTCCTGCTTGCTTCATGTGGATGACGCTCCCCTGCATCATCCACACAGTCTCCTCGGCAATGCGGTCCTGCACAGGCGTATTTCTCTACCCTGTAGAGGTCAGAGCAAAGTACTGCATTGTGCAGGTGCCGGAGCTCTTTGACATTTTCCAGCACCTACACACTGCAGTACTTTATACAGGGTAGGAAAATGTGGTCAGACAATCCGCACTGTGAATCACTATAATCAAGGATTATTAATACAGTGGTCTTTATTTGACGCGTTTCAGAGTTTCACAGGATTCCTTCCTCAGGAAAAAAACACCTGTGGGCAGGGTCCTCTCTCCTTCTGTACTTGTGTGTCTTGTATTGTTCATGTTTATTGTACTTGTCTATATTTGCCCCTTTTCACATGTAAAGCGCAATGGAATAAATGACGCCAACAAAATGTATAATATTAATTATAGAATGCTGCATATACAGTTGTGCTCAAAAGTTTACAGACCCTGGCATACCCTTTTTTTCAGAGAATATGAATGATAATACCAAAACTTTTTCTCCACTCATGGTTAGTGGTTGGGTGAAGCCATTTATTCTCAAACTACTGTGTTTTCTCTTTATAAATCATAATAACAACCCAAAACATCCATATGACCCTGATCAAAAGTTTACATACCCTGGTGATTTTGGCCTTATAACATGTGCAGAAGTTACTAAAGGTAACATCCTCACCTGTGACCTGTGACAAATGCCAGGAAAATTGTTCAGGATGCAAATAAAACCCCACAAATAACATCAGCTGAAATACTGGACTCTTTTAAAACTAGCGGTGTGGCTGTTTCAAGATGCACAATAAGGAGGCACTAGAAGAAAAATGGGCTGCATGGTCAAGTCACCAGAAGAAAGCCAAAAGACCCTGATCCAAAGTTCACATACCCCTTTATTTAATACTATGTATTGCCCCCTCTAACATCAATGACAGCTTGAAGTCTTTTGTGGTAGTTGTGGATGAGGTTCTTTATTATCTCAGATGGTAAACCTGCCCACTCTTCTTGGCAAAAAGCCTCCAGTTCCTGAAAATTCCTGGGCTGTCTAGCATAAACTGCACGCTTGAGATCTCCCCAGAGTGGCTCAGTGATATTGAGGTCAGGAGACTGAGATGGCCACTCCAGAAGCTTCAATTTGTTCTGCTGTAGCCAATGGCAGGTCTACTTGACCTTGTGTTTTGGATCGTTGTCATGTCAGAACGTCTAAGTACGTTCCATGCACAGCTTCAGGACTGATTGCAAATTTGCCTCCATTATTTGCTGATAATGTGCTGAATTCATCTTTCCTTCAACTGTGACCTAGCTTCCTGTGTCTTTGTAGCTCACACATCCCCAAAACACCAGTGATCCATCTCCGTGCTTTACAGTAGGAATAGTGTTCCTTTCATCATAGGCCTTGTTGACATCTCCAAATGTAACGTTTATGGTTGTGGCCAAAAAGTTCAGTTTTGGTCCCATCACTCCAAATGACCTTGTTCCAGAAGTTTTGAGGCTTGTCTCTGCTGTTTTGCGTCTTGCAGGTTAGATACAATAGGTAGTGGATATTGCTAAAGGAAAATTTGCATACTGCCATTGTAGTGCCCAGGATGTTGCAGTACCCAGTACGTTTTGGAGCTCAGCTTATACTTTAGGAGAAATGTCAAACATGTGGATGCTAAATGTGGTTTAGGCACAATGTGGGACTCAGAAGGGACGGGGCATTTTGATTTGGAAGCACAGAATTTGTTGGAGTTCTTTTGGGGGGCGAGGAGCCTTAGTCTTTGTACTACCAGTAATGTGGAAGCCCCTATATTTCCATTAACAGATGATGAACCTGGGTGGGGACATTTTTTGTGGATTGAGTTGATTCTTTTGTTTGGAACATTTTACACAATATTTGGGGTCATATTTATCAGACACTTGTATTGGGGTTTTCATTTAAATCTCCAAGTAACATGGTTCAGATGAAACCCCCGAAGGAGCCATTCACTAGAATTAGGGAGCAAAGTTACAGAGTCTGACCTAAGTTCAGCATTGTCCTTTTTTACAGAGGTGCACAAAACTGTGGCTGGTGGCACTTTTATTCAGGCCTAAGAAGACGGACATAGCTGGATCACATGTCAGGCAATATCCACAGTGTCTCCATCTGCCTCATTACTGGGAATCTTCCATCAGGGGTTCCATCTGAATCTTGTACTTTAGAGACTTCCACGGAAACCCCTGTGTAAGCGCTCAGCACAGTGCGTGGGATAAATGTGAGCTGAGCCTTAATGGGATCTTTGGGAGACAGAATGAAAAAATCAATAGCAGCTGAAGAATTGGTTTTATCAATTTTATGCCATTCATCTTGTGGTATAAGCGATTACATGACTTTATTTTTTAGGTCAGTGTGATTACAACGATACCAGATTTATTTATTTTTTTCTGTTTGGCTGCTGTCAAACACTAAACGACGATTTTTGAGGGCAAAACCTAGTTTGTGTGTCACCATATTTAGAGAGCTATAATTTTTACATATTTCTGCAAACAGAGTCATGTGAGGACTTGTTTTTTGCAGGACACGTTGATGATTTTATTAGTACCGTCTGAAAACGTTTTCAGACGCATGACATGTTTTGATCACTTTCTTTTCTGGTTTTTGGAAGGAAGAATGAACAAAAAAAACTGCAATTCAGGAATTGTTTTTTTGGGGGAGGTTTATGCCATTCCACGTGTAGTAAAAGTGATACAACATCTTTATTCTTCAAGTCAGTATGATTACAGTGATACCGCATTTATACAATTTTTTTCATGTTTTAGCGCTTTTACACAGTAAAAACTATTTTTAGAAAAAATGATAACTTTTTGCATCGCTTTTAGAGCTATTCCTTTTTTTATTTTTCCTCTAATGGAGCTATAATTGTGCTTGTTTTTTGCCAGACAATATGACATTTTCAGCAATATTGTTTTCACTTACAGTTGTCTTTTTGATCATGTTTCATTCCTTTTTTTAATAGGCAGCATGGTGAAAAAGTATAGTTTTTTGCCGTGTTTTTTAACTTTTGTTATGGTGTTCATTTAAGGGGTTATCTAGTGGGACAGTTTTATGTGTCATGTCCTTTTGGATGTGGTCATGCCAAAAAAGTGTACTCTTTTGGGTTTTTTTACATAAAAATACACATTTATTAGTGAAATATATTTTTATTTTTTATTTTCTGTTTAAAAAAGTATATAGTTTTGCCATTTAAAAGTGCATAGTTTTGCAATTTTAAAAGTATATAGTGTTGTAATTTTTTTAACTTTTTTTTATTTTTTTGGTTCCTTAAAGGTAGCAACAAATTTGATATGAATTTGCCAAGATTTATCAGTGCAGATAGTAAGAAAATACTATTTACTTAACATAAAATTAAATCAACTTTTTTCTGTACATTAAAAAACTGTGCAATGTAGAAATTAGTTTATAGTATTTGGAGAAAAATATCAGTGTCCTTTATTCTCTTAAACATTTTTAAGTCTGCTTATGATATATTGCATATTCAACTGTATCGCAAGTAGAGCCCGTCCATCTTTGAGAGATAACTCCCCAGACATTAAATGAGCATGGCATTCAAGGGCATAATATATGAATGTCCAAAACACAGAAGCAATTTTCCGGGAATATTTTGACAGATTTGTGTTCAGTATATTATACATGTAACCTTCATATAGAATGTCATCATGCATTTAGCTTTCTAACATTTTCTGGGTAAAGATAGCCAAAATCTCACATAATACATACATAGTATTATCTATACATGGGATATTATTCAGATAAAATGTAATATATTTTCTGCAAAAAAAGATATGTCATAGCATAGAAAGATGTATATAATGTAACGGAGTACGGTGATTTCTTCTATCAAATTTTCATTAAAAACTACTCTTCAACTTTGTTTTGTTTTAAAAAACTAAAACTATGCAATTGATATTTAATTGCTAACCATAATCTATCGTGAAAATCCACATAAAAAACAGCTTCAAATAATCTTTGACTAAGCTTCCTATTCATATTAGCAGGAATACACACCTATCGTCTACATGGTGCTGATTTTCCCAAGTCTTTTTTCTATACGGAAAATAAAGCAAGGTGTTTCTCATTGAAATTATGTAATTGTCTGCTGAATCAGTTAGAGAAAAAAAGCACCAAAAATGTGTGAAAAAATGTTTTATAATTAAAGGGGTTGTCCGGGCTTTTCACATAATGTCAGTGCATATCTGGGCTGCAGAATGCTGACAATAAGTAATTTACCTTCTGTGGCCTCCTACTATACTAAAAACCTGCACTCTATATCAACAACCCCACCCTCCATAGCAACAGGCCCTCCCCGACTACATGAACAAGCCTATCCCTACTCACAAAGTAACAAATCCTCCCCCTCTTGCAGCCTCAGTGAAGAGAGCAGCTGCTCCTCCCCCAGACACACACTGAACAGTGATCTATGGAAAGTAACATAGTAACATAGCAACATAGTTTTGAAGGCTGAAGGAAGACCTTATGTCCATCTAGTTCAGCCTATTTTTAGTGCAGCTGTTCTGCATTGTTGATCCTGGAGAAGGCAAAAAACCCACAGCGTAGAAGCCAATTTCCTCCATAGGGAAAAAAATTCCTTCCCCTAAGCTGGGTCAACCATCTACTTATAATATTATGTTATTCGTAACCTTCTATACTGTTACTCACAAGAAAAGCATCCATTCCTTTCTTAAATTCATTCAGTGAGTTGGCCATCACCACTTCCTCAGGAAGAGAATTCCAGAGTCTCACTGCTCTTACTGTGAAGAACCCTCTTCTATGCTGGTGCAGAAATTGTCTTTCCTCCAAAAGAAGAGACTGCCCCCTTGTTCTTGTCACAGTCCTTGGTACAAACAGTTCATTGGAGAGATCTTTGTATTGCCCTCTGATATACTTGTACATATATATTAGGTCTCCCCTAAGTCTTCTCTTTTCTAGAGTAAATAGACCTAATTTTGATAGCTTTTCTGGATATTGTAGTGAACCAACTCCATTTATCATTTTAGTAGCCCGCCTTTGAACCCTTTCAAGTTCAGTAATGTCTTTCTTGCGCACTGGCGTCCAAAATTGCACACAATACTCCAAGTGTGGTCTGACGAGTGATTTGTACAGAGGGAGAATTATGTTTTCATCTCTTGTCCCCAGACCTCTTCTAATGCATCCCATGACCCTATTTGCTTTGGTGGCAGATGCCTGACACTGGGCACTCCAATTTAGCTTCTTATTGACTAAGATGCCTAAGTCTTTTTCCATGTCTGATTTCCCCAGCAGTTTCCCATTTAGTATGTAATTGTAGCATCTGTTTCTCCTTCCCATGTGCATAACCTTACACTTATCTGTGTTAAACCTCATTTGCCATTTTTCAGCCCAATTCTCCAATTTAGTCAAATCTGTCTGTAGTTGCAAACTGTCCTCCTTTGTGTTAACTACCTTACATAGTTTTGTATCATCTGCAAATACTGATATTTTACTGTGTAAGCCATCCACTAGATCATTAATAAATATATTAAATAGTAGGGGTCCCAATACAGAACCCTGTGGTACCCCACTAGTAACCCTGGCCCAATCTGAGTATGCCCCATTAATAACCACTCTTTGTTTTCTATCACTAAGCCAGCTACCTACCCATCTACATACATTTTCCCCTAGCCCAAGCTTTCTCATCTTACTTACAAATCTTTTATGTAGGACAGTGTCAAATGCTTTAGAGAAGTCAAGATAAATGATTCTCCTTGGTCCATTTGAGAGCTTACATCCTCATAGAAGCTGATCAGGTTAGTTTGACAGGAGCGATCCTTCATAAATCCATGTTGATTTGGAGTTAAACATTTATTAACATTGAGATATTCCATAATGGTATCCCTTAGAAACCCTTCAAAAATTTTACCCACAACAGATGTTAAGCTTACCGGCCTATAGTTTCCAGGTTCCCTTTTACACCCCTTTTTGAATATTGGTACCACATTTGCTTGCCGCCAATCAAAAGGAACAGACCCTGTTTCTGTAGAGTCTTTAGATATAAGGAATAGAGGCCTGTCTATCACATTACTTAACTCCCTTAGTACCCTAGGGTGAATGCCATCAGGGCCTGATGATTTGTCAATTTTAATCTTACTAAAGTGGTTCTGCACTTCTTCCTGGGTTAGGCAGGTAATACTTAATGGGGAGTTTACATTATCACCCTGCATTTCCCCTGGCAAATCCTTTTCCTGTGCGAACATTGTTGAGAAAAAAGTATTTAAAACATTTGCTTTTCCCACATCGCTCTCTATGATTTCACCCTCATTGTTCTTCAAAGGGCCGACACCATCAATTTTAATCATTTTACTGTTTATATAATTAAAGAATAGTTTGTGGTTTGTTTTACTTTCCTTAGCAATGAGTCTCTCAGTTTCCACTTTTGCTAAATGTATTTGTTTTTTACACATTTTATTTTTTTCTCTGTAACTTTTTAATGCTTCTTCATTGCCTTCTTGTTTTAGCTTCCTAAATGCTTTGTTCTAGTTATTTAGCGCCCTTTTTACATCCTTATTTAGCCACATTGGTGTTCTCCTGTTCCTAGCCCTTTTATTTCTGTACGGTATGGCTAGCTCGCAGTGGGTGTGTAAAACTGATTTAAATATTTCCCATTTATTTTCTGTGCTCCTAGTTTTGAGGACATTGTCCCAATCAATTCGGCGAAGGTCCTCTCTAAGCTGATCAAACTTTGCTTTCCTGAAATTCAGCGTTTTTGTAACCCCCCTCCTGGGCACCTTACTGAAGGACAAGTGGAATTGTATTATATTGTGGTCACTGTTCCCTAGGTGCCCATCGACTCGTACTTCTGTTATTCTATCTGGCCTGTTGCTTAAAATTAAGTCCAGAAGGGCTGTCCCTCTAGCTGGGCCCTGCACAAGTTGTGACAGATAATTATCCTTGGTCTGTCAGAAATTGGTTTCCTTTCTGAGATACGCAGGTTTCACTTTCCCAGTCTATGTTGGGTAGTTGAAGTCCCCCATAATAATCACCTCATTGTGATTTGCTGTTTTGTCTATTTGTGTCAATAATACATTTTCAGTGGCTTCTGTTATATTTGGTGGCTTATAACAAACCCCTATGAGGATTTTATTACTTTTCCCTCCTTGTATCTCCACCCATAGTGACACTACCTCTTCATTTCCCTCTTGTATATCTTCTCTTAGTGTGGGCTTTAAAGTGGACTTTATATATAGACAGACTCCACCCCCTTTCCTTTTTTTACGATCCCTCCTAAACAAATCATATCCTTGCAAGTTAGCCGCCCAGTCATAGCTGTCGTCTAACCATGTCTCAGTTATTACTACTATGTCATATTTTTCCTCATACATTATCAGCTCCAGATCTTCAATCTTATTGGTCAGGCTTCTTGTGTTGGTCAGCATGCAGGAAAGAAGTTTTGCTTCCTTTTTCTTAGCTTCCTTCTGAGTACCCTGCCTTGGGTGCTCTTTACCACATCTAGTATCCTTGATTAGTTTGTCCTTCTGCTGCATGTTCTTGTCTGCTGTTTTTCCTCCCATCCCCTCTTCTTCTAGTTTAAAGCCCTCCTGATGAGTGTGGCAAGTCTTCTGGTGAATGTGTGTTTCCCAGGTTTTGTGAGGTGTATCCCATCTCTTGTGAGAAGTCCATCGTAGAGGTAATTCACGCCATGGTCCAAGAATCCAAATCCTTGCTGCCTGCACCACCGTCATAGCCAGTTGTTCACCTCTAGTATCCTATTCCATCTTCTGATTCCATGACCATCGACTGGGAGGATTGATGAGAAAACAACCTGTACGTTCCTTTATTTTCTTCCCCAGAATTTCAAAGTCTTCGTAGATTGTTGGTAGGTCATTTCTTGCCGTGTCGTTTGCGCCTACATGTATCAGTAGGAAAGGGTAGTCGTCCTTGTATTTGAAGATAGTTGGTATCCTGTTGGCCACATCCTTGATTTTTGCTCCTGGGAGGCAGCATACTTTTCATGCGGTTATGTCCGTCCTGCAGATAGTTGCCTCCGTGCCTCTTAGTAGTGAGTCGCCCATAACTACCACTCTTCTTTTCTTTCCAGACGCACTGCTTGTTGCTCGTGAGTGTTTTTGAGTGTCATTTGTTTCTGCTTTTGTTGACAGAGTAACTTCTTTTGCTGATAGTGTGTCTTCTCTTGTAGATACGGTATCATCCTGAGCTGTGACATTTTCGTTCTCCAGCATGAGGGCTTCATATTGGTTGCTAAGCTGTGTGGGTGGTGATGACCACTTGATCCGTTTGCTTCTTTTCATAACATGGCTCCACTTTTCAGCCTCTGTATGTGCTCTGAAGCTTTTCTCCCTTTTCGTATCCTGAATGGTTGCTTCTGCTTCATCCAAGAAGTCCTCATGTTCTTTAATTACCTTCAATGTTGCTATTCTCTCTTCCAGTCCCTGCACCTTTTCCTCTAAGAGGGCAACAAGTTTGCACTTCTGACAGGTAAAGTTGAGTTTTTGGGCTAGAAGATCCGTAAACATGTAGCATGTGTTACACGTGACCATGTGGATTTTCTTCTCTTCCATATTGCTATTGCTGAGGGACTCTATGATGGGTGGTTTTACGATGTCCACAAACAGCGAGACCCGGCTAATCCCAGCGATCGATCAGCTTAAGGCGACTCTTCTCCTCTTCCCAGATGCACCGGAAATATGCAGATGAGCTTCCTACTTCTCCAAAGTGAAACTATTGAGGAGGAAACGACCAGTTCTCATTTCAATGCCAGAACACACCCCCCTGGACGTTTTTCTTACAAGCAAGAGATGATATCTAGCAAACGCTGCAAACTGGCCACAGAAGGTAAATTACTTATTGTCAGCATTCTGCAGCCCAGATATGTACTGAGATTATGTGAAAAGCCCGGACAACCCCTTTAAGCTTGAAAAGTCCACATTGACAAAATCCACATGAAAGTCTGAGACTCCTTTTCAAAACCGAATTTAAAATGATTGTTTTCTGTCTATGTAAATTTGAAATACTTTAGCTTGAGCTTTTTGATCATGATTCTACTTTAAAGTATACAAATTAAAAAGCAGGAAATGACTGTCATTTTAATGCCACTTTTAGGTACTATACCTATCCTGTAAGTCACTACCAAACCTATTTTAGAACTTTTTCACATAACAAGGAATATCAGACAAACCCGGGACACCCATTTGTAGACAGCGCTGCATCAGAGCACCTTCCTGGTTTTACAGTACTTGTTACTGATGCCAAAATATGCGTTTGGAAACCACCATGTTACTGACATATTTTCTGCTAAAATGAAGGGTCCTAGGGAGAAGAGCAGACTAAAGAGGAGAAAATTAATTTCAGGCAAATTCAATTAATCTCAAATTTTCTACAAAATCTTGGATTTGCCCATGGTCAATTTTTTTTTTATATATTCTTTGGACATTTTTCTGAGTTATAAAGAGTTGGGAAGGGGTTAAACATGATTCTGACCCAGTACCCATCTGTACTGTCGCAAAGTCCCACTCTGAACCAGTTGTCTTCTTCAGTGCAGTCTTCACTGGACCCTCGTCGGTGTCTTCTCTCACCCTGACATCTTTGGCGCCTGCTGCACCCGACATAATGATATGTGTTGCCTGCAATGTCAATATTGCATGTGAGGTCTCACACGACATTATAATGTTGATGGACCAAGTCAGTGCAGGAGCCGCCAAAAATGGCAAACATCAGAAGACGTGGAAGATGTCTCTGTCCTGGAGGACACTAAAGATGTCCTACTTAAGACTGGACATAGGAACACAGAGCTATACGTTGACAGGTGAGGGCCCAGTAAGTGATTTATTTTTTCATTTTTTTACCTATTTTTATTATTTTATAAGTTCTAAAGAGAACACAGATCATAATAATGCACATAAATTCATTGCAAATCAAATTTCCTGGAGACATTTGAGCAAATCTGTAAATTAAAGTGTTTGCAGATCTGCTCATCTCTAGAGAATATATTCGTAATATTGGATGGAGCAAGTCATATTTTTTGTGACAGGTTCTGTAAAAAAAATCAGTAGATACCTTTATATGATATCAGAAGTATGTGTAAGTACAGTATGGACATATAAACTTCTATAGAAACCATATTACAGCTACTAGCGCTCAAAGCTTTATACAAAGTCATCATACAGCTCTATGCAGGAGTCGTAAACAAGTATTAAGTTAAACCTCTTAGAGACCAAGCCCATTTTCACCTTAATGACCAAGCCAAATTTCCCAATTCTGGGCAGTGTCACTTTATGTGGTAATAACTTTGGACTGCTTCAAAGAATCCCACTGATTCTGAGAATTTTTTTGTGACATATTGTACCTCATGATAGTGGTAAAATTTGTTCAAAACGATTTGCATTTATTTGAAGAAAAAATGGAAATTTGGCAACAATTTGGAAAATTTTGCAATTTTCAAACTTTTAATTTTTATGCCTTTAAACCAGAGAGTTATGTCACAGAAAATAGTTAATAAATAACATTTACTACATGTCTACTTTATACCAGCACAATTTTTTAAACAATAATTGTTTTTGTTAGGAAGTTAGAAGGCTTAAAATATATGACCAGTGATTTCTCATTCCTCCAACAAAATTTGCAAAACCACTTTTTTAGGGTCCACATCACATTTGAAGTGACTTTGATAGGCTTGTATTACAGAAAATATCCCAAAGTAATACCATTCTAAAAACTGCACCCCTCAAGGTGTTCAAAACCACATTCAAGAAGTGTATTAAACTTCAGTTGCTTCACACAAACTGAAGCCTCATGGAAGGAAAAAATAAACATTTAACTTTTTTCACAAAGTTTACTTTAGATCCAAACGTTTTTATTTTCACAATTTGCTTTTGAAAAAAACAAAAATCTAACGTCAAACCTTGCTCAACTCTAACCTCAATCCTAACACAATCCTAACCCCAACCCTACCACAATCCTAACACAACCCTAATCCCAACCCTAAACCTAATATAACCCTAACCCCAACCCTATCCCCGATTTCAACCCTAACCCCAAGTGCAGAGAATGGAAACAATAATATTATAAGATTACAATTTTTATTTAACTGAGAGGATTACAAAGACAAAAAACGAAGGCAGCACACCAGTTCAAGGTGAAGAAATATGGTTATTTAATTGCCAAAAATGACGACATTTCAGTTCAGGGTTGGGAGCCTTGAGAAATGCGCTAATACGCTGCCTATAAAACGACTCTGTAATTTTTTTCCTCTAAAACAAAATTGGTTGTTACTAACAGTGTGAAACCAACCACTCTAAGGCCTGTTTCACACTTCCGTTGTTGGCGGACAGCTGACATCCACCAAAACCGAAAATTAACGGATCCACCTCCATTGTGACATACGGATGTCAGCGGACGCTAAATTGGTCGGATCCGCCGAAGATGAAAAGTGCAGCAAATTTAAAGCAGCCGTGGTCTGGAGAAAGAGAGAGAGATTTTTTTCTCCGCTCCCGGAACAGCATTTCATGGTTAAAATGCTTTCCGGAGTAATGCTTCCGGGCATGTGTGGCGCCCCTGAGGCTTCAGTCGCCACAGAGGTACTGCACCTTCTCCTAAGGTGTAGTGCCCCACCATCCAGTTAGGCTGGGAATTCCTTTCCACATTCCAACACCTGCACCCCACACACAGGATAGTTCAGCAGGGACCCATCCATGCTTTATGCTGGAAAGATCATAGGGTGCCTTTTGTGGTCCCTGGCTTCGTAACATGAGAGGTGCTGGGGAGGCGGGTGGAGTTAGATATAAAAGAGTGGGAAGAGTGAGAGTTAGTGGTTAGTTGGTTAGAGGAGAGAGAAGAGAGAAGATGGGTGTCTGAGGGACGTGCTGCAGCAGGTCCCAGTGATCTGGGCTGCTCGCACGAGAAAGACCAGAGAAAGAGACTGATAAGATTGATAACCTAACCTTCCATAAGAAAGATAGAACAGATCGGAATGAAGGAGAGCAGAAGGATGGTGGGAAGCTGGTTGAAGAAAGATAGAGAACCCTTCCAGTCCAGAGAGTGCAAAGGCTGGGGCCCCGAGGTTGATTGGATCTTTATGTCCGGCAACAGACACCGGAGGAGTAGTGAGCCGCTAACACCTTGCTCCCATCATAGACTTGGGACACAACAGCAACTGAATAGAGAGCCAGGACGCAGTGAGGAGTCCCCGAAGCAGGCTACAGCTGTCTGTCATACAAGTAAAGACTAGGAACACCTAGAGAGAGGCATTCCAGGGTAACTAAGTACTGGAGTGCTTCACACCTAAAGGCACATTGGAGGAGTCGTTCAGTAAGGTACATGTTGGCGAAGTGTGGAAGGGAGAATCCTATCCTGCCTGGAGGTTGGCTGGAGCCCTGACCTGGAGAACACAGTACCGAGGCAGGCAGTTGAGTGAACTGCAAACAGTGAGTAAAGCTTTGGAACTGCATACTCTGGTGTCCTCCAGTTATTCCTGCACCACTACACCTGGGTACCAGCTTCCATACCATTCTGCGCCTCTCCTCATCCATTGCACCTACACTGCCCTGGGACTACAGCTCCACCTGTGGGGAGCTATACCATCTCTGCTGCACCACACCATCAGTCCCAGCGGATCTGAATGCAGTGTTGGCTTACCATCTTACTTGCCAAACACCACGGGTGGCGTCACGAACTTTTCTAATAAACTTTAACACCATTAACATCACCGCCATTGATATTGGGTTCCCAGGGCCACAGACTGGGTCACCGCTGCTGTGACACATTCCTTGACACCGGCCCGGTACCGAGTACCCCCCGCTGCCCTGGGTGTGCGAGGGCGACCCACATGCGCACTTAAAAATGACGGACCATCAAGGAAAAATAACGTTGCAGGGTCCATCTCATCCACCCGGGATTTTCTAAAATCTGGGTGGATCCGTCAAAAAACGGGTGGAACGGACGACCGTCAGTCAAGATCTGCCACTAATGTAAGTCTATGGGGGAAAAAAATGGATCCACCATTTTTTGGCGGATCCATTTTTTTCTAAAATTGGCGGATTTTGACTGACGTCAAAAAACGGAAGTGTGAAACAGGCCTAATACGCTACCTCCCTACCTATAAAACTACCCTTTACTAGCCATTTTGTTTCTTAAAAAAATTAGACAAATCTTACACTTCGACATCTGCTACTCTAACTAAAAAAAAGAAAAGGTCCCTTGGTGCAGACTCTGATCAGCAACAATACTGATTAGAGCGCTGTGGCCACGGGAAGAGCATGAATATTCGGTGCAAGACGCCATGCACACAAAAAACTGCGAAAAAAATTCAATGGAGACAAAGGGATGGGGGGAACTGGGACAGGGATTGGGGAACTTTTGCTGCTGCTGCAATCACAGATTAGTCACACAGCAGCCAGCACACAGCACAAAACATAGATCGCAGGAGGATCTCAACACAACAGGATATCACAAGAGGAGGCACAGATCATAGAGGAGATTGCACTGGCCATCAATGAATCTCTATCTCAGGTACACAGGGGGTGTCCTCACAACCATTCTGCAAGACAACACTGAGGTAAAGCTGGTGTGCAGAGTGGGAATCGCTATTTTAGATGAACCCCTTTGGTGTTGATTGATCAGAAACCATTGTTCGGCCAATCAGCACCAAAGGATTTAATCAGGCAAGGTGACGTGGCAATCATACCACCCATTTTGACAGCTGTGATTGTGTCAGACAGCACCGATCACAGCATGTTACATGATTTTTTTTATAACTTTATTGTCATATTGCTTTTCAGAATTAACAAGTCAATCACAGCGATCGTCAACCCAGAGGGGGTGGTACAGACCCCAGGGGTGATATGCAGGGATGGTCTGCTGTCACAGACAGCAGCCATCTAAAAATATCAGCGCCGTATATACACTTCTCTTTGCAGGAACACAGCTCCCGTAGAACAATATATATACGGTGCATGTTGGGAGGGGGTTATGCGTGCTTTAAAAACACATCTCTTTAAACAAGCCTATCACCTCAGCTCACTAACCTAACCCTCCTGTTTCCTCCTTCTAAATATTATTCAGAAGCAACTCCCTCATATTCATCTATCTCCACACCCTCCATGCACACGATGACTGTACTTGATAATTGCACTTAAACATACGGGCTGATGACTGAATCATATAGCTTTACATGAAAACCCGTATTTATTATAACAGCTGGACCAGAAATAACAAGCACTTTTCACATAGTGTGTTCCCCTGTTTCCTTGTAGATTGTAAGCAGGACCCTTGCTCCTAATGGAACAGTTTAAACTGTCTTACCTTGTATTGAATTTATTATCTGTATGTGTTACCACTAAATTGTAAAGTGTTGCAGATTATGTTGGTGCTATATAAAAAACAATTATCATTATTATTTATTGTAAGAGAAAAGCTGCATCTCATCAATCTGTCAGACCCAGCCTCAAGAGCGCTAACAATGCATGGCCGTTATTTATTTATAGTTTCTCCAAAAATAAGCAGTAGTACAAGAAAGTGTTGTGAACTCATTTTCTGGTCTGCCTCTGGTTTCTGACCCCACACGGCCCAGCACGGCCCACCACCGTCCCACATAGCCCAGCACAGTCCCGCACAGTACCTGCAAAGCCCTGCAAAGTCCCGCACAGCAAGGCACAGACTTCGCACAGGCCAGCAGAGTCCCGCACAGCCCGGCACAGTCCCCGCACAGGCCAGCACAGTCCTGCATAGCCTGGCACAGTCCCCGCACAGGCCAGCACAGTCCCGCATAGCCTGGCAGTCTTCGCACAGTCCCCGCTCAGTCCATCACAGTCCCCGCCCATTAATTGCATTTTTGCAGGTTTTTTTTGGCGTGATTGCAGACAGTATCTTTCCATTCATGTCCTTTCTAGTTAGTGTGGGCCCCATCGTTTGCTCAGCCTATTTTCCTACCTGTGCTTGTGCTTTCATCTTGTTTCACCGTCAATGCATGTGTGGGGGCTGTCTATTCCTTTGAGGTCTGCTCTGGGGCAGTTTAGATTTCCCCTTTTTCTTGCTTTAGGCTTATTTAGTCCCCCGGCTGTGACGAGGCATCTAGAATCATCGTAGGTACGCTCCATGGCTGCTGTTAGTTGTGTGGTTAGGATCAGGGGTCTGCAATCCGAGTAGTTACCAACCTCTCTGGTTTTCTGTGACTTAGCTTGGGTTTGTTTTCCTCTTCAGTGACCCCATCATGACAAGAAAGTTTGTGGATACAGCTCACCTAATCCAACAAATATATGTTGTTCAATCTGGTTCAACTCCACACCACTGTGCATGGATAAAGCTTGTGAGGTGTCAAGCAGCTTTGTTCCAAGTGATAATAAAGATTTTTTATTGTGACTTGATTAAAATAGCAGCATGGATAGGGATGAGCGAGCATACTCGTGAGGATTCGGTACTCAGCGAGTAATGCACTACTCGCGATACTCAAATCCTCATGAGTATTTCACAACTCGCCTCGCAATATTCGCAACAGCCAGCACAGTCCCCACACAGTCCCCGCACAGCCCTGCACAGTCCTGCACAGCACGGCACAGTCCCCGCACAGACCCCACATGGCCCAGCACGGCCCACCACCGTCCCACATAGCCCAGCACAGTCCCGCACAGTACCTGCAAAGCCCTGCAAAGTCCCGCACAGCATGGCACAGTCTTCGCACAGGCCAGCAGAGTCCCGCACAGCCCGGCACAGTCCCCGCACAGGCCAGCACAGTCCCGCATAGCCTGGCACAGTCCCCGCACAGGCCAGCACAGTCCCGCATAGCCTGGCAGTCTTCGCACAGTCCCCGCCCAGTCCATCACAGTACCCGCCCATTAATTGCATTTCCCATAGACTTGCATTGGACTCGGTACTCGTTACGAGTAGAGTTGAGCGAAACGGGTCGGTCAAATTCATAATTCGCCGACTTTCGCTGAAGTCGGGTTTCATGAAACAAAACCCGACCATAGCGTGAGGTCAACCACGAGATCGGCGACCAGAGCGCCAAAGTCGCATTTCAAATGATGCTTCCAGCGCCCTTTTTCAGCCAATGATGGAGGACGCACACTGTGGGCAACGCGATGACATGGGCAGCTGTCTCCACCATCTTTGAGAAGGGCATGCAAGTGATTGGCTTGCTTTGTGTGGCGTCACAGGGACTCTAAAAGGGCGTGCACACCGACCGCCATCTTACTTCTGCCGATCTTAGCATTAGGGAGAGGTTGCTGCTGCTGATTCTGAATAAGGGAGAGCATTAGGCAGGGAAGAAGAACAAAAAAACTGCTTCTGCTGTTCGTGATTTCCACTGTACAACACAACAGTTTGTGTGCAGTGACAGGAGAGGCTATATTTTTGTGCATCAGCTCTGTTGGTTATTAGGCTGCCTTATAAGGCTCCCTGATAGCTGCAGTGCTGTTCGCACACTGCTGTGCAAACTGCTTTTTTAAAAGCAAAAATACTTTTCTTCCTCTTTTCTGCACAGTTACCAAGCGTTCATTTTTCCACACTTTTGTGTGCAGCAGTCCTGCTTATTAGGCTGCCTGCTGCCATACTTGGACTGAGAGCATCATTGTCAGCCTCCAAAAATCTCTAGGGAGATTAAAATTCTCCCCAATACTATATACACCTTGTACCTTGTCATACACCTGCCTATTTCAGCCTGTTAAATTGACGTGTAATCTATAGTGGGCCTGAGATAATAATTCAGCCTCCTAAAATCTCTAGGGATATTCAAATTCTCTCCAATACTATATACACCTTGTACCTTGTCAAACACCTGCCTATTTCAGCCTGTTAAATTGAGGTGTAATCTATAGTGGGCCTGAGATAATAGATCAGCCTCCTAAAATCTCTATGGAGATACAAATTCTCCCCAATACTATATACACCTTGTACCCTGTCATACACCTGCTTATTTCAGCCTGTTAAATTGAGGTGTAATCTATAGTGGGCCTGAGATAATAGTTCAGCTTCCTAAAATCTCTAGGGAGATTCAAATTCTCCCCAATACTATATACACCTTGTACCTTGTCATATACCTGCCTATTTCAGCCTGTTAAATTGAGGTGTAATCTATAGTGGGCCTGAGATAATAGTTCAGCCTCCTAAAATCTCTAGGGAGATTCAAATTCTCCCCAATACTATATACACCTTGTACCTTGTCATACACCTGCCTATTTTAGCCTGTTAAATTGAGGTGTAATCTATAGTGGGCCTGAGATAATTGTTCAGCCTCCTAAAATCTCTAGGGAGATTCAAATTCTCCCCAATACTATATACACCTTGTACCTTGTTTTACAGTACCATATAGCTGGTGGTATTTTGGGTACATTTTCCCAAAAATGAGGAAGTATGGTGGAAGAGGCCGTGGAAGTGGGCGGGGGTTGCCAGCTGGTACTGATGGTGGTGGTGGTGGTGCATCTGCTGGTAGTGGCAAAAGCACAATAGCACCTAAGGCAGGAGGTGTTGAGCCTGCATCATCATCTGGCTCCACAAGGCCTTGAAGGCTCCCTTTTCAGGGAGTAGGTAAACTGCTTTTAAAGCCGGAGCTTCAGGAACAAGTTTTGGCTTACATTGCTGACACAGCCTCCAGCTCTATCACCTCCTCTTCTGAAGTTTCAAAAAATAAAAGCACTGAGTCGTCAGTGGAGGCTCCTGGTCAGTAACAACAGCTTTCCTTGTGTCCTTCACCCTTACCAAAAGTGAAGGATGCGGCAGGCCACACTACAGATTACTCCATGGAGCTCTTTTCACATACCATGCCTGGGTTATCAAGTCAAATCGTGAATTCCCCAGTCCAAGATGAATCTGACATAGAGTGTGGGTTGCCAGCCAGGGCAGTGGGGTTAATCGGTACTGGGCCGGTGTCTCAGAGGGATGTGTCACGGTGGTGGTGACCCAGTCCATAACCCTGGGCGTCCATGCAAAGGGGTGAATAACGTTTATAGGTGAATGATACGTGATGCCACCTGTGGTTTCTGATCAGATTGACCAGCGCTGCAGTGTCGCTTCTCTGGGACAGATGTTGTGGTGCAGCTAAGATGTAGAAGCCCTGCACAGGTAGGGCCGTAGTCGCAGGGCAGATGAAAGAGTTGGTAGATGGTGTGTAGTGCAGGATGTAACAGAGCCATACGCCAGGTGCAGGAGAAAGATGACAGACACAGTGATGCAGTTCCTTTACCTGTACTTGGTAAGTGCCGTCCAGGACCCAGAGAATATATGGAAAAGTAGTTGGTCAGCCTGGAAGCAAATTAGGAATTCTTTCTCTGTGGCCTCCATTCTAGCGCTTATCTGAGGTACTCGCAGTACTGAGTTCAATGAAGTTCCCCCTGTTGACTCTCTTTTGGAACTTTGTCGTGTGGCAGGCAGCCGTAGCCTTTTCCTTCAGGCTCACACACGTCGCTGCTGGGGCCTCCGCGCCTTAGTTGGGAACAGAGCATTTACAGCTGCTGCTTCCTCCGGTTTCTGCTGCAGGACCGTCAGTGTCTCTACAAACTCGGAGACTGGGATCATGCGCTCCAGCTAGGAGTGAGCCTTAACTCTGCTCATCCTCCAGCTCCCCTTCTCATGTCCACACATTTCCCCTTCCCTTCACAGACTGCCCTAACTTCCCTCCTCCCGACCACAGAGAGCAGCTCCTCAGCAGTCAGGTTCAGAGGTCTCCCTGCTGGCCTGGAGTGGGAACTGTGTTGTGGGTTGGTTTAACTGCTAGAGAGATCTTTCGTTGCTCCCAAGCATGACATCATACTCCTAGGAGGAAGGTAATGCCACTGTGGCGACCATACTCCAGGGGGCACTACAAGTGCACTGATGCCCAGCCACTGCTAGATGATTCTGCTGGTACATTGACCCAGACCACTACTTTCCCCTCACACTCTACACAACCAGAATCTGACCCTAATGAAACTTAGGTTCCCCTTCCAGCATACTATACCACCTTACACGGTGACAAAGAGGAAGGTGCAGATGAAAGTGCAGGTTCCTTGAGCAGGTGGGGGGACATACTCATGGGCGACGGCACTGGCACAGGGCCCCTCATAGTACGCAAAAGTGTCTCTGCTGGTGGGAGGGTGTCTCTGCCGGTTGGAGGGCCCACGAGGGCCCACCCGCCGTCAGACACACCGCCGTACTATGAAGGGTCCTGTGCCAGTGCCATCACCAATGAGTAGGCCCCCCCGCTTGCTCAGGATCACAGCACTTGCAAAGTTGAAATACTTACCTCTCCCTCCTCCACCGCCATGATGTCTTCCGCATTTCCTCACAGTGACATTATGGTCAGAGCGCGATGACATCACGTCTGTACGCCCTCTGCCTAAACAGTCCAAGTGCAGAGAGGGGGAAGATGGGGATGCCGAGTAGTCCAGAGTACAGGGATTCCCTAGCGAGGAGACTTATTTAATTGTTTTAAAGGTTGGGAGCAATTTTTGGGGAGCACTGTACACTGGAGAATGATATATGGGGCCCACCATACACTGGAGCATTCAGACATCAGACACTGGAGCAGCATTTACAGGGCCCATTATACACTGTAGCATTAGAAATGGGGCCCATTATATATGGAGCATTATTTGGGCCCATAAGACAGTGGAGCTTCATCCATGGGACCAACATATACTGTAGCATTATGTGGAGCTCATCATATACTGTATCGAACATTATATGGGACCAATGATTCTGTATGGAGAAATATATGGGCCTCATTACTCTGTATGGCGCACTATGCGGTGGCCATAATACTGTATGGAGTAATATACTGTCCGTTTTTGGAGCTATTGGAGAATTTAAAATGGATATCAGTCATGTGATGTAAGAAGTGAAGTATTTTTCATTGTTCTATACCGCTATTTCTCTGCCATATCAGAGGAACATGAATTGTGCATGTGTTAAAGGAGCCCAGTGACACTCTTTGGCCCTGGGCCCACGAAAATCTGGAGCCAGCCCTACCCCCCTCAACTTTAGCCAAATAACCCCCAGTTTTCAATGCATAACTTTTCTTCCCCATTGACTTGCACTGGGTTTCGTGTTTCAGTCGGCCTTGACTTTTTCACGATAATCGGTCGATTGCCTTCGACCCAACTTCTGCGAAAGTCGGGTTTCATGAAACCCGACTCGACCCGAAAAAATGCAAAGTCACTCATCTCTATTTACGAGTACCCGAGTATTAGGAGGTACTCGTAACGAGTACAGCGAGTCCGAATACTACAGTTCTCTCTCATCCCTAAGTATAGGCATACAAAAATAATCAATGCATTTTGAGTTTGGCTGACTATTAATCATTGATCTACGTTTAAAGGCCCCCGTCTCACATAGTGAGATCGCTAGCGAGATCGCTAATGCGTCACCGATTTTGTGACGCAACAGCGATCTCGCTGCATGTGACATGCAGCAGCGACCAGACCCCCTGCTGGATATCTCTGATCGTGCAGGAATGACCTGGTCCATTTTTTTGTTGTCAGCGTCCAGCTGGCCAGCGCGCATCGCTGTGTTTGATCGCTGGATCGTTGCTGCGTCGCTGAAGAGATCAGCCTGTTTGGCAGCTTACTAGCGATCATTTAGCGATGCACCAGCGATCCCTACCAGGTCGTATCATTGTCGGGATTGCTGGTGCGTCGCTAAGTGAAATGGGACCAGAAGAGTCAGCCAGAGTCGAAACATGCCAAATATTTTTTTTATGAATTTTTTCCATGTACTTTTCTGTGTTAGAATTTAAAACTTTTATCATCACCTTTTCAAAACTACACAACATTAAACCCAAAGTGTTGAAATTGCTGCAATCAGCATTGGTCAATACTTAATGACACCCCAGAGAGTGTATATATTGACTGGAGAGTTTTCTTTAAATTCTCAGTTTGCAAACCTTCTATGCAATCTGAAGTAAAATTAATCATTGTATAGGAAATGAGAGATAGGGAATTATAATCTGTAATATTGTACAGAAATGAGCCTCTTGAGTCAGTGTCTTTTCCCTATGTGACTAAGCTTACATCTACAATGATCTGTCTAGATTAGCTATTAGAAAGCCTTGATGCTTGACATTCTTCTGGGGGCTTTGCCTAAAGTACGATGTTAATCTAAGCTTGCATTTAATACTTTTTCTAATAGAGAAAAGGGTCAAACAGTAGTAGAATATCAGTCTGTGCCAATTTTGTTACACTATGTGAGCACTCTAAAGGAAAAAAAAAAAGGTAACGATGGACCTATTCCATTCTACATGATTGTTCACCTTATAAATGTTTTACTTTTAGATTAAAAATTATACAATATAGTATAAGTATAGTATAGTATGGTACAATAAGGTCAATTTCTAACTACGGTATATTTGTTTTGCATATGAGCGTTATCTACATATTTTTGGAAAGTTGTCACATTTTACATCAATATCATCGTCTTCATGGCATTTACTGGAAAATGGGGAAACCAAACTAAACAAAATGTTGTGTTAGAAACAAAGATGACTGAATTTATAAAGTGAAATTGGATTGAATTGTCCTATAATTTAACAAAAATTCATAGGCTCCATAATATGAAAGTTTTGTTATTCACTCCTCATGATTTTAGCAAAATGGCAGCCATCTACAGTCACTCTTTTGCAGAACCATAGAGTGCCATGCAAACATTTTAAAAAAATCATAAGAATTTGCTCACCTGTCCTGCCATCCCTGCAGATCACAGCCTGTCCTCAGGACCTCTTCTTTTCCCATTGTGTGTATTTTTATGGCATTTTCAATTGAGGCCAGGACTTCCAGCATAACTAGGCCTATGACATCCCTGCATGCCATGCAGTCATGGCGCACATCATGAGGTCACCATCTGATGATGCGCATGCTATTAATCAAGCACACAGGGTACGAGTGCATCTTTGTCTAAGTGTCATATTTGTTAAAGTGCATAGCAGTTAAACAGGACCAGGGGCAGGTAATCTATGCAATTAAAACTTTTTCCTAGTTCAGTGATGCTGCAAAGTTTATTTTCCACATCTATTTGCCTCATCAGTGCTCAAGCTGCTGATTTTTTGCAAACTTAAGACACTTTTGCACATGCTGTGCACTCTATCCACATCAGTCCCTTTCTCCTCCTTTCTTCCATGTGCAGCTCACATGCTCTTCTCACATTCTTGAAATGCTCAAATTGATCACTTCCCAACATACAACATAGGATAAGCTCTCACAAATCATTGATCCGTTTGCTCACTCTCTGTATTCTCCTTCTACTTGTCATAGAAGATATTTCCCCTAATTCCCTTTCTGCTGAACACAGATGCCCTGCTAATCTCATTAACATTTTGTTAGGAATGGCGGAAAGCACTAAATAAAAATATAAATAAAGTGTGCTCGCCGCTCGGGGTCCACCGTGCGGTAGATGGTATAACCGCTGCTAGACTGTGGCAGAGCAATATGGCGGAGGTGCGCACGGGGTTAGCCTTCACCCTGGTGCGCAAAGCAATCGCTGTTTAGTCTCAGAGATGGCAGAAACATAAAGTACTGAGCCTGTTAGGGTCACAGGAGCTCAGAGCAATAACACACACGGTAAGCGGTCACAGGAATAGCCCAAGATGGCGGCACTAAGTCCTTCTAGACCTACCGTGTGTGTCCGAGTATATAGCGTTGCAGCCGCGAACGCTCAAGTGGGCTGCTACTGCAGCGCGGCGTGAATACTGCCGCTCAACGACACTGCTATGGCGCAGGCACAATGTCGGACGCTAGCAGCTGAGTATGGAGCAATAGCGCGCTGGCACTGGTAGTAACTCAATCCCTCACGCAAGCGTAATATCAAAGGGAAGGGATTTCAAATGAGTCATTCACCAGATCATGCATCCATCAAACATTCACTCAGCAGCAAGTATGTCTATACTAGCGCATGGCAGAACAGCCATGCGCACCTTTTATAGCAGCCGGGACCTTCCGCACGCCTCCAGATCTCTGAGATGGACAAATGAGATTTGGAAGAGGACCTGAGCACATGACTCCCGATCTCCAATGGGAGATCGTCCCATGAGCATGCTCAGTAAGTGGAGAGAAGGACTTAGCCTCAGGAGAGATTTGCTGCAAGGCAATCTCCTCTGCAATCTCTTCTGCAGTGGATAAAGAGCAGGAGACTGCAGAATGTGAGGATCTGGATTCCTGCATAGTGACCGCAGAAACCTGACTCCTAACACTTTTAATTTATGCCTTCTTCTGTTTCCTTTAACTGTGGCCTTTGGAACTCCTGAGCAGTGAGCAGCAAAATCCCATACATCCAAATTCTCTTCTAGTTCTCACTGAAACCTGGATTAAATAGTCAGGCACCACCTCTGCTGCTGGTCTTTTGTATAGTGGGCCACATTTTAATTATACCTCCAGACCTGAAAACAGATAAGATGGTGGTGTTGTGTTATGAGCTCATTTTCTGCTCCACCAGTTGAGAGTTCTCCTTCTGTTCTCCCTCTGGTGGTGACAGGAGGTAGTGAGGTTGGCTTAATTGGTAGTGATCTGCTACCTGGTGAGGAGGATAACGATTGGATCTCTGGAGTATCAGACTGGATATAAGACAGCCGACGCCCTATCCTGGTGCTGGTGATTCAGCCTGCTTCTCAGGTCTTGGACTCAGTTCTGTTCCAGTCTTCTCAAGTTAAGTTTGTTTTTGCTAATGTTCACACTTGCTCTTATTGGTCAATTCAGTTTTTTGTGTGGTCAGCCAGCCCGGCTGGGCTGTGCTGAATTTCCACTCTTATTTATCTGTATTTGCCAATTTGCTTTTTTTTGTCCCTTATTAGATTGGCCTCTTTTTGCTCTGTCTCAGAATATTTCAGAGTGCTGATATAGTGGGAGAAGTCTAGTGACTTCAGGGTTAATTTTGCTATCAGATGTGTTGGACATTATTTTTGGTAGGGTGTTTGGCAGACTGCAGACAGTGTCTTTCCTTTCCTGTCCTTTCTAGTTAGTTTGGCCCCATCATTTGCTCAGCCTATGTTCGTGTTTTCATCTTGTTTCACGGTCAATACATGTGGGGGGCTGTCTTTCCTTTGGGGTCTGCTCTGGGGCAGTTAGTTTTCCTCTTTTCCTGCTTTAGGCTTATTTAGCCCTCCGTTTGTGACGAGGAACTTAGGACCAACGTAGGAACGCTCCACGACTGCTGCTAGTTGCGTGGTTAGAATCAGGGATCTGCAGTCTGCATAGTTACCAACCTCTCTGGTTTTCTGAGACTTAACTTGTTTTGTTTTTTTTTTCCTCAGCGACCCATTCTTAACAGTGTTGTATATCAAAAATGTTACACATGATTAACAAAACAATTTATTTTTTTATCAATCACAAAAATAAATCCACACAATGCAGACCACAAAAAGCCCAGCATAAAAACACAAGAAAGGTGAGGAAAAAATGGAAGAACTGTAGTAAAAGTCAAAGGTAAATAATGTATATGGTGGTATCACATACAGTCCTGCTCACCATTATTGGCACTCATAAAGCTTAAGTAAATACTGTGGAATATCTCCTAAAAATATTAATCAAGTGAAACAGTTTTTTTGTATAGAGCACGCCTGTTAAATGCAAAAGAGCAAATGATAAACAATAATTTAAAACAAAGAGGTAAAATAGTATGGTATAGTATTGGCACCCTTTAAATTAAATTAGTATGGAAACACATTTTGATTCGCCTGTGGTAAATTACAAATGAGTATCACCTGTGTTGATGCCCTTGTGATATGAATTAGCCAATGAATGATGGTAGGCTCTGTTCCTTTGTCACAATGGTGAAGATAAAAGAGCTGTCTGAGGAAATCAGAACTGCTATTATTCGCAAACACAAGACTTTGAAATGGTATAGGGCCATCTCCAAAGCCCTTGCTATCCCAGTTTCAACACTGCTGCAATGTTATTGAGAATTTTGCCAAGCATGGAACTGTCAAGAACCTCCCTGGATGAGTGTGAAAGAGGAAAATTGATAAGAGATGTCTTTAAGTTTGGGGCGAATGGTGGAAAGAACACCAAGTCAAACATCCAAAGACCTGAAGGCCAACCTGGAACAGCCTGGAGTCATTGTTTCAACAAGTACCATATGCCATATACTAAACCGAGCAGAGCTTTATGGGCAAGTAAGAAACCATTGCTGATGAACAGACATAAAAAGGAATGACTGATCTTTGGCAAACAGTACCTTGACAAACCACAATTTTTCTAAGAAAATGTTATGTGGACAGATGAAACAAGATTAGAGCTTTTTGGCAATGCAAAGCAACTGTTTGTTTATAGACGGCACAATGAAGCTTATAATAAAAAGGACACCCTACCAACAGTTAAACATGGTGGATGATCGATAATACTGTGGAGTTTCTTTGCTGCATCTGGTACTGGAGGCCTTGACTGTACCACAGGAATAATGAAATCAGAAAATTATTAAGAGATTTTGGAACAAAATGTCCTAGCCAGAGTAAGAAAACTCGGTTTGAGTCAAAGCTCATGGGTCCTCCAGCAAAACAATGACCGAAAAAACACACATCCCAAAAAGTGCACAGTAATGGTTAAAAGAGAATAGATATCCTGTTTTATAATGGCAAGCAATGAGTCGTGATCTCAACACAACTGAAAATCTTTGTTATGAGCTGAAATCTGCCAATGGGAAAATAACCCTGTAAACATTTATGATTGGGTTCAGCCTACTTCTTTGAAGGCTCTTCAGAAGTTTTTGGGTTTTGCTAATTTCTATCGTAAATTTATAGGTAATTTTTCTAGTATTGTCAAACCACTGACTGATCTGACCAAGAAGGGAGCTGATGTGCTGAATTGGTCTCCTGAGGCTGTCTCAGCATTTCAGGAGCTTAAGCGGAGATTTACTTCAGCTCCAGTTTTACAGCAACCTGATGTCTCACTTCCATTTCAAGTGGAGGTAGACGCTTCTGAGATTGGTGCAGGAGCTGTTTTGTCCCAAAAAGACCCTGTGACGTCTAAGATGAATCCCTGTGCCTTCTTTTCTCGAAAGTTCTCCCCATCTGAACACAACTATGACGCGGGGAATCGGGAATTGTTGGCCATGAAATGGGCATTTGAGGAGTGGAGACATTGGTTGGAGGGAGCTAGACATCAATTTGTGGTCCTCACTAGAGTTGAGCGAAACGGGTCGAACAATTTCAAAAGTCGCCGACTTTTTTCAAAGTCGGGTTTCATGAAACGAAACCCGACCCTAGGATGAGGTCGGCCACGAGGTCGGCGACTTACGCGCCAAAGTCGCGTTTCAAAAGTTTGTTTAGCGCTCTTTTTCAGCCAATCAGGATCCACGGACACTGTGGGCAACGTGATGACATAGACAGGGGTCGCCACCATCTTTCAGAAGGGCATGCAAGTGATTGGCTTGCTTTGGTGGGCGTCACAGGGGTTATAAAAGGGCGTGCACGCCGACCGCCATCTTACTTCTGCCGATCTTAGCATAGGGAGAGGTTGCTGATTCTGTAGGGAGAGCGTTAGGCAGGGAAGAAGAGAAAAAAACTGCTTCTGCTGCTAGCGATTTTGCCTGTGCAACACACCAGTCACTGTGCGTGCAGTGCAAGGGGAGGCTATATTGTGGTGGATCAGCGGTGTTGGTTGTTAGGCTGCCTTCTAAGGCTTCCTGACAGCTGCATTGCTGTTTCCCCACTGCTCTGTAAACTGCTTTTTTAAAAGCAATCCCAATTTTTTTTTTGTCCTGCTAAGGTACTGAGCGTGCATTTATTCACACCATACAGCGGTGTACGCTCCTCACACAGCACCGTGTAACGGCTGTTATCACAGCCACAGTGAAGCTATCCGTGTGTCACTGTGGAAGGATAAGTGGAGGACTTGTTCCGTTCTTACAGAGCTACACTCTAGGGAGATTCCTATTCTGCCCAATTCTACAATTCACTTTTTTCACACCTGTGCCATCGAGCCTGTTACATAGCGCTCTGATATTCAGTGGGCCTCACACAATCCAAAAGTGTCCAGTGTCCACAAGTGTCTGCAGAAATTCAAAATCTCCCTTATCCTGTAGTCACTTTTTTCACACCTGCTGCATCGAACCTGTGACATAGCGCTCTGATATTCATTGGGCCTCACACAATCCAAAAGTGTCCAGTGTCTGCAGAAATTCAAAATCTCCCTTATCCTGTAGTCACTTTTTTCACACCTGCTGCATTGAGCCTGTGACATAGCGCTCTGATATTCATTAGGCCTCACACAATCCAAAAGTGTCCAGTGTCCACAAGTGTCTGCAGAAATTCAAAATCTCCCTTATCCTGTAGTCACTTTTTTCACACCTGTGCCATCGAGCCTGTGACATAGCGCTGTGATATTCAGTGGGCCTCACACAATCCAAGTGTCCAGTGTCCACAAGTGTCTGCAGAAATTTAAAATCTCCCTTATCCTGTAGTCACTTTTTTCACACCTGTGCCATCGAGCCTGTGACATAGCGCTGTGATATTCAGTGGGCCTCACACAATCCAAGTGTCCAGTGTCCACAAGTGTCTGCAGAAATTCAAAATCTCCCTTATCCTGTAGTCACTTTTTTCACACCTGTGCCATCGAGCCTGTGACATAGCACTGTGATATTCAGTGGGCCTCACACAATCCAAGTGTCCAGTGTCCACAAGTGTCTGCAGAAATTCAAAATCTCCCAGAAATTCAAAATCTCCCTTATCCTGTAGTCACTTTTTTCACACCTGTGCCATCGAGCCTGTGACATAGCACTGTGATATTCAGTGGGCCTCACACAATCCAAAAGTGTCCAGTGTCCTCAAGTGTCTGCAGAAATTCAAAATCTCCCTTATCCTGTAGTCACTTTTTTCACACCTGTGCCATCGAGCCTGTGACATAGCACTGTGATATTCAGTGGGCCTCACACAATCCAAGTGTCCAGTGTCCACAAGTGTCTGCAGAAATTCAAAATCTCCCAGAAATTCAAAATCTCCATTATCCTGTAGTCACTTTTTTCACACCTGTGCCATCGAGCCTGTGACATAGCGCTGTGATATTCAGTGGGCCTCACACAATCCAAGTGTCCAGTGTCCACAAGTGTCTGCAGAAATTCAAAATCTCCCAGAAATTCAAAATCTCCCTTATCCTGTAGTCACTTTTTTCACACCTGTGCCATCGAGCCTGTGACATAGCGCTGTGATATTCAGTGGGCCTCACACAATCCAAGTGTCCAGTGTCCACAAGTGTCTGCAGAAATTCAAAATCTCCCAGAAATTCAAAATCTCCCTTATCCTGTAGTCACTTTTTTCACACCTGTGCCATCGAGCCTGTGACATAGCACTGTGATATTCAGTGGGCCTCACACAATCCAAGTGTCCAGTGTCCACAAGTGTCTGCAGAAATTCAAAATCTCCCTTATCATGTAGTCACTTTTTTCACACCTGTGCCATCGAGCCTGTGACATAGCACTGTGATATTCAGTGGGCCTCACACAATCCAAGTGTCCAGTGTCCACAAGTGTCTGCAGAAATTCAAAATCTCCCAGAAATTCAAAATCTCCCTTATCCTGTAGTCACTTTTTTCACACCTGTGCCATCGAGCCTGTGACATAGCACTGTGATATTCAGTGGGCCTCACACAATCCAAGTGTCCAGTGTCCACAAGTGTCTGCAGAAAATCTAAATTTCCCCTGTCCTATAGACACCTTGTACCTTGTTTTACATTACTATATAGTTTGTAGGATTTTGTCTACATTTCTACCAAAAATGAGGAAGGCTGGTGGAAGAGGCCGTGGAATTGGGCGGGGGTTGGCAGCTGGTAATGATGGTGTTGGTGGTGGATCTGATGGTAGTGGCAAAAGCAAAATAGGACCGAATGCAGGAGGTGTTGAGCCTGCGTCATCGTCTGGCTCCATAAGGCTTCGAAGGCTTAATTTTCTAGGAGTTGGCAAACCGCTTTTAACGCCAGAGCATCAGGAAAAAGTTTTGTCTTACATTGCTGACTCAGCCTCCAGCTCTATCGCCTCCTCTTCTGAAGTTGTAAAAAGTAAAAGCACTGAGTCGTCATTGGAGGCTCATGTTCATGAACCACACCTTTCCTTGTGTCCTTCACCACAACCAAGATTGAAGGATGACGCAGGCCATACTACTGATTACTTCATGGAGCTGTTTTCACATACCATGCCTGGATTATCAAGTGAAATGGTGAATTACCCAGGCCAAGATGAATCTGACATGGAGTGCACTGATGCACAGCCGCTGATGGATGATTCTGCTGGTACATTCACTCAGAGCACTACATTGTCCTCGCAGTGTACAGAGCCAGATTCTGACCCTGATGAGACTCAGGTGCCCCTTCCCGCACACTATACCACCATACACGGTGACACAGAGGAAGGTGCACATGACATTGAAGAGGAGGTGATGGATGACCCAGTTGTTGACCCAGATTGGCATCCATTGGGGGAAGAGGGTGCTGCTTCCAATAGCTCAGATGAGGAGCATCCACAGCAGACATCAACATCGCAACAGCTGTTATCTTGCAGGCCTGGAGCACTCCAAAGACAGGTTCCAAAAATCAAAAGAGTTGCCGGACAGCTTGTCCAGAGGGTCAAAACATCACAGCGTGCTAGGCCGCAAAATGTCTGCCAAAGTAGGAAGAGTGCAGTGTGGCACTTTTTTGAACAAAATCCTCATGATCAGGCCAAGGTTATCTGTAAGAAGTGCGCAAAGACTAGAGTTGAGCGACTTTTGTTTTTTTAGGGTCGAGTTTCGTTTCGTGAAACCCGACTTTTCCAAAAGTCGGGTCGAGCAAGATCGTCCGATTATAGGGAAAAGTCGGGGTCGTCCCGAAACACGAAACCCAATGTAAGTCAATGGGGAATAAAAGTCGGCAGTGAGAGGAGGACAGGAAACACACCTACAGTGCCCATTTGAATGCCAAAAGCATCAATTCTTCTTTCTTAAGCTTGTCAACCTTAATTAACTTCATAATAAAAGTTACACACTGAAAAATGGGGGTTATTTGGCTAAAGTTGTGGGGGGGAGGGCTGGCTCCAGGTTTTCATGTGCCCTGGGCGAAAGAGCGCCCCTTTAACACATACCACAACTCATCATCCTCCGATACGGCAGAGAAATAGCGGTATAGTACAATGAAAAATACTTCACTTTTTACATCTCATGACAAGGCCCATCTATTTCTCCATACAGAATCATTGGTCCCATATAATGTTTGAAACAGTATATGATGAGCTCCACATAATGCTACAGTATATGTTGGTCCCCATGGATGAAGCTCCACTGTCTTATGGGCCCAAATAATGCTCCAAACATAATGGGCCCCATTTCTAATGCTCTAGTGTATAATGGGCCCTGTAAATGCTGCTCCAGTGTCTGATGTCCACCTTTGGAATGTTCCAGTGTATGGTGGACCCCATCTATCATTCTCCAGAGTATAGTGCTCCCCAAAAATTGCTGTCCCAACATTGAAAATAATCAAATAAGTTCTCCTCGCTAGGGAATCCCTGTACTAGTCTGGACTCCTCGTCGTCCCCATCTTCCATCTCACTGCACAGTATTTCAACCTTGCAAGTGCAGTGATCCTGAGCAAGCAGGGGGGGCCCACTCGTTGGCGACGGCACTGGCACAGGGCCCCTGATAGTACGGTGGTGTGTCTGATGGCGGTTGGGCCGAACCTGCACTTTCATCTGCAGCTTCCTCTTTGTCACCGTGTAAGATGGAACTGTATATGGGAAGGGTAACCTGAGTTTCATCAGGGTCAGATTCAGGCCGGGTAGCGTGCGAGGGGAATGTAGTGGTCTGGGTCAATGTACCAGCAGATTCATTGAGCAGTGGCTGGGCATCAGTGCACTTGTGTCGCCCCCAGGAGTACGGTCGCCACAGTGGCATTACCTTCCTCCTAGGGAGTGTGATGTCATGCTTGGGAGCAACGAAGGATCTCTCTAGCAGGTTAACTGATTGGGCGGCATTATTCCCACGAGTCATGACCCTCCAAACAGCGTTCATGAAGGCAAAGTGTTTGTTTTACGTGGGCAGTATGGTTGCAAAGCTGATCCTTAAAGAAATGTCCAGAAGGGCACCACCAGGAGTGGAGCCTACGGTTAAATTCGACTCCACCTGGGAAACCTCAACCAAGCCAGCTACAGAACAGATGCACACATTGCAAGCTTAATTCCATTAACGAACGAGACTCCGTCATGCCCCGCGGTCCGAGTCTGGCTTACTAGAGGGACACGTGAGGCTCTGGCACATGAGATTGGCCAATAACTGGTGTGTCATGCCCTTACATGTCCGTGGCTGCATGTGCGCTACACTGAAAAGGCCAGCGTTTGTCGCTTACAGGTGCAGATAACCCGCTGAACAACGTTAGTGATGGGGATCACTGATTACAATTATTACCCGCGAACGATGATTTCCCAGTAAGTGCAGGTCAACCGCAGTTCCGGAATTAGGCCTAACCGTCATTCCTGAAAAAATTAAAAACTTACGTGTGCAAACCACAGGTGCTGTAGCTTGCTAAACAGCTCGCCAGCCGTTCTCATGCCCAGTATGGGTTACACGTGATTGCACAAAGGTGAGAAACGGTACCGTATCCCCAGATAACATGTATGGATAGCGTACACATTCAAAATATATGTCTATACATCAGGAGGCAGGCTCAGACGGTGTTAGGCCCAGTATGGATTGCACGTGATTGCACAAAGGTTAGAAAGGGTACCGTATCCCCGGATAACATGTATGGATAGCGTACACATTCAAAATATATGTCTATACATCAGGAGGCAGGCTCAGACGGTATCAGGCACAGTATGGATTGCATGTGATTGCACAAAGGTTAGAAAGGGTACCGTATCCCCGGATAACATGTATGGATAGCATAGTGTACACATTCAAAATTTATGTCTATACATCAGGAGGCAGGCTCAGACGGTGTTAGGCCCAGTATGGATTGCACGTGATTGCACAAAGGTTAGAAAGGGTACCGTATCCCCAGATAACATGTATGGATAGCGTACACAGTCAAAATATATGTCTATACATCAGGAGGCAGGCTCAGACGGTGTCAGGCACAGTATGGATTGCACGTGATTGCACAAAGGTTAGAAAGGGTACCATATCCCCG
Source organism: Dendrobates tinctorius (assembly GCF_039654945.1). Classification (NCBI taxonomy): domain Eukaryota; kingdom Metazoa; phylum Chordata; class Amphibia; order Anura; family Dendrobatidae; genus Dendrobates; species Dendrobates tinctorius. The sequence continues at coordinate 15,720,218 of NW_027361671.1, read as the reverse complement.
GATAACATGTATGGATAGCATAGTGTACACATTCAAAATATATGTCTATACATCAGGAGGCAGGCTCAGACGGTGTTAGGCCCAGTATGGATTGCACGTGATTGCACAAAGGTTAGAAAGGGTACCGTATCCCCAGATAACATGTATGGATAGCGTACACATTCAAAATATATGTCTATACATCAGGAGGCAGGCTCAGACGGTGTTAGGCCCAGTATGGATTGCACGTGATTGCACAAAGGTTAGAAAGGGTACCGTATCCCCGGATAACATGTATGGATAGCATAGTGTACACATTCAAAATATATGTCTATACATCAGGAGGCAGGCTCAGACGGTGTTAGGCCCAGTATGGATTGCACGTGATTGCACAAAGGTTAGAAAGGGTACCGTATCCCCAGATAACATGTATGGATAGCGTACACATTCAAAATATATGTCTATACATCAGGAGGCAGGCTCAGACGTTGTAAGGCACAGTATGGATTGCACGTGATTGCACAAAGGTTAGAAAGGGTACCGTATCCCCGGATAACATGTATGGATAGCATAGTGTACACATTCAAAATATGTCTATACATCAGGAGGCAAGCTCAGACAGTGTTAGGCCCAGTATGGATTGCACGTGATTGCACAAAGGTTAGAAAGGGTACCGTATCCCCAGATAACATGTATGGATAGCGTACACATTCAAAATATATGTCTATACATCAGGAGGCAGGCTCAGACGGCGTTAGGCCCAGTATGGATTGCACGTGATTGCACAAAGGTTAGAAAGGGTACCGTATCCCCAGATAACATGTATGGATAGCGTACACATTCAAAATATATGTCTATACATCAGGAGGCAGGCTCAGACGGTGTCAGGCACAGTATGGATTGCACGTGATTGCACAAAGGTTAGAAAGGGTACCGTATTCCCGGATAACATGTATGGATAGCATAGTGTACACATTCAAAATATATGTCTATACATCAGGAGGCAGGCTCAGACGGTGTTAGGCCCAGTATGGATTGCACGTGATTGCACAAAGGTTAGAAAGGGTACCATATCCCCGGATAACATGTATGGATAGCATAGTGTACACATTCAAAATATATGTCTATACATCAGGAGGCAGGCTCAGACGGTGTTAGGCCCAGTATGGATTGCACGTGATTGCACAAAGGTTAGAAAGGGTACCGTATCCCCAGATAACATGTATGGATAGCGTACACATTCAAAATATATGTCTATACATCAGGAGGCAGGCTCAGACGGTGTCAGGCACAGTATGGATTTGACGGCCCAGATTACACAGCGGAGGAGCAGGGAGAGGTAAAGATTGCAAATGCTGGGGCCCTGCCCAAGCAAGGGGTACCCACTCGTGGGCGTCGGTACTGGCACTGGGCCCCTCATAGTACAGCGGTGTGTCTGACGGCGGGTGTGCACCACCACCGTCAGAGACACTTGATTGCACTATGAGGGACCCTGTGCCAGTGCCCGCGCCCAAGAGTCGGCCTATCCACCTGTCCAGGGCAACGGCACTCGCACGGTGTCGTGCGCTAGGTGGTGACCCCGGCCATGGGGGGGAGGCAGCACAGTTAGGGTGTTTTAGAAAGTGGCATATGTTGATGTTGGACATTCAGCTGATGCAAAAGGCGAAATAGGTGAAGTCCCAGGAAGAGGTGGACCAAAGCAAGCCATTTTTCTGTCACCCTATGTGTCATCAGGGGAAGGTGGGACAAAATCCTTGGAAACCCATGCATGGTTCATTTTAATGAAGGTTAGATCATCCACATTTTGGGATGACAGACGGGTCCTTTTTTCTGTCAGGATTGATCCAGCTGCACTGAAGACTCTTTCCGATAGCACACTTGCAGCTGGGCAAGCGAGCTCCTGTAAGGCATATTGGGCCAATTCAGGCCAGGTGTCCAGTTTAGCGGCCCAATAGTCAAAGGGGAATGACCTGTGTGGGAGAACATTGATATGGGAGGAAAAGTAGTTTGTAACCATAGTTGACAACTGCTGTCTCCTGTCACTTTCCATCGATGCAGTATTACCAGTTGTGTGAGCGGTATTTGAAAAATCAGTCCACAACATTGTCATGAAACCCCTGTCTCCAATGCCACTTCTGCTGTGTGCACCACGAACACCTCTGCCAAGCTGCCCCCGGCCCGTACGGCTCGTGTGAGAACCATCACCGCTGCTGTGTGCTGGGAATGCCTCAAGCAAACGATTTACCAGAGTTGCTTGTTTATTAGCCAATATTAGGTCAAGGTTCTCCTGTGGCATGATGTTTTGTAATTTGCCTTTATAGCGTGGATCCAGGATGCTGGCCAACCAGTAGTCATCATCGTTCATCATTTTGGCAATGCGGGGGTCAATTTTTAGGATCTGCAAGGCATAATCTGACATGTGGGCCAATGTTCCCGGTGTCAATGATGCACTGCGAGTGCTGGTTGGAGGAGCACTTTCTGGCAAATCCACATCCCTCCAGTCATGCACAAACCCTGTACCAGACCTTGCCACGCCAACATTTTCACTTGCCCCACGAGATGCATCCTCCTCCCCTAAGTAATCATCCCCATCATCATCCTCCTCCTCCTCTTCTTCCTCCACCTCGTCCAGGAGAGGTCCCTGAGCAGACAATGGCTGAATGTCATCAAGGATTCCCTCCTCCTCTTCCTCCTCATCAACATTGGCTGCAGACGCCTGCTCCTTAAGGTGCGTCAAAGTTTGCATGAGCAGACGCATAAGTGGGATGCTCATGCTTAGGATGACGTCGTCTGCGCTTACCAGCCGTGTGCATTCCTCAAAACACTGAAGGACTTTACAGAGGTCTTTCAGCTTCGACCACTGCACACCTGTCAACTCCATGTCTGCTCTCAAAGTGCCTGGCCGTGTATCCTCCCACAAATGCATTATGGCCTGCCTCTGCTCGCACAGCCGCTCCACCATGTGCAGGGTGGAGTTCCACCTTGTTGCAATGTCGATAATGAGGCGGTGGTTGGGAAGGTGGAGCAATCGCTGCAGCTTCTGCATACGAACGGAGTGTACAGGCGACCGGCGGATGTGCGCGCACAGTCTTCGCACCTTCTGGAGCAGGGCTGTTAACTCCGGATAATTTTTGAGGAAGCACTGCACCATCAGGTTCAAGGTGTGAGCCAAGCAAGGTATGTGGCTGAGTTTTGAAAGGGCTATGGCTGCCACAAAATTACGGCCGTTATCACTAACTACCTTGCCAGTACCTCGGCGGTGTGTCTGTTGCCAAAACACATCATCTGCAACACAGCCTGCTGACGCTTTCCACTAGCTGCTCGATAGGGGGACACATCGTGTGCAACAGTGGCAGCTGCAGATGGAGTGCTCGTACGACTGCGCTCTGTGGACGAGCTTTCGCTTCTGGAGGAGGAGGAGGAGGGTCGAATGCCTACAGCCAACTGTTTCCTATACCGTGGGCTAGGCAGCACTGTCCCACCACCGCTGTCCCCTGTGGACCCTGCATCCACCACATTAACCCAGTGCGCAGTGATGGACACGTAACGGCCCTGGCCATGCCGACTGGACCATGCATCAGTTGTGAGGTGCACTTTTCCGCTCACTGACTGCTTGAGTGCATGGACAATGCGGTCGTTCACATGATGGTGGAGGGCTGGGATGGCTTTGCGAGAGAAGAAGTGGCGACTGGGTAGGTCATAGCGTGGTACTGCATAGGCCATGAGTTCGCGGAAAGCTACGCTTTCCACCAACCGAAAGGGCATCATCTCAAACGAGATTAGTTTGGCAATGTGGGCGTTCAAACCCAGTGTACGCGGATGAGAGACTGAGTACTTTCTTGACCTACTCATAGTGTCTGGGAGGGTGAGCTGGACTTGAGAGCTGCATATGGTGGAAGTAGCAGTGGACAGGGCGGACTGAGAGAGGGTTGATGATGGTGATGGAGTTGTTGTTCTTTCTGATGGCCTAGAATCAGTCTTTCGTTGATATAACAGTGGGATTCCCTGACTGCTGTGGCATTGCAACGACACCTCAACATTTGCTGCTGTGCTAACCGGTGGGCTTACAGTGGGGGAAACAATGTAGAGTTGCTGACTACCTTCGTTGTGATCAGTTGCACATGTGGCACTTGAGGTTTGGTGTTGTGTCCACGCTTGCAAGTGCATGCTGGTTAAATGTCTAAGCATGCAACTGGTATTCAAATTTTTCAGATTTTTCCCTCGGCTAAAGGTCTTTGCGCACTTCTTACAGATAACCTTGGCCTGATCATGAGGATTTTGTTCAAAAAAGTGCCACACTGCACTCTTCCTACTTTGGCAGACATTTTGCGGCCTAGCACGCTGTGATGTTTTGACCCTCTGGACAAGCTGTCCAGCAACTCTTTTGATGTTTGGAACCTGTCTTTGGAGTGCTCCGGGCCTGCCAGATGACAGCTGTTGCGATGTCGATGTCTGCTGTGGATGCTCCTCATCTGAGCTATTGGAAGCAGCACCCTCTTCCCCCAATGGATGCCAATCTGGGTCAACAACTGGGTCATCCATAACCTCCTCTTCTATGTCATGTGCACCTTCCTCTGTGTCACCGTGTATGGTGGTATAGTGTGCGGGAAGGGGCACCTGAGTCTCATCAGGGTCAGAATCTGGCTCTGTATACTGCGAGGACAATGTAGTGCTCTGAGTGAATGTACCAGCAGAATCATCCATCAGCGGCTGTGCATCAGTGCACTCCATGTCAGATTCATCTTGGCCTGGGTAATTCACCATTTGACTTGATAATCCAGGCATGGTATGTGAAAACAGCTCCATGGAGTAATCAGTAGTATGGCCTGCGTCATCCTTCAATCTTGGTTGGGGTGAAGGACACAAGGAAAGGTGTGGTTCATGAACATGAGCCTCCAATGACGACTCAGTGCTTTTACTTTTTACAACTTTGGAGGCTGAGTCAGCAATGTAAGACAAAACTTTTTCCTGATGCTCTGGCTTTAAAAGCGGTTTGCCAACTCCTAGAAAACTAAGCGTTCGAGGCCTTATGTAGCCAGACGATGACGCAGGCTCAACACCTCCTGCATTCGGTCCTATTTTGCTCTTGCCACTACCATCAGATCCACCACCAACACCATCATTACCAGCTGCCAACCCCCGCCCAATTCCACGGCCTCTTCCACCAGCCTTCCTCATTTTTGGTAGAAATGTAGACAAAATCCAACAAACTATATAGTAATGTAAAACAAGGTACAAGGTGTCTATAGGACAGGGGAGATTTTGAATTTCTGCACACACTTGTGGACACTGGACACTTGTGGAATGTGTGAGGCCCACTGAGTATCTGAGTGCTCTGTCACAGGCTCGATGGCAGAGCTGTGACCAAAGTGACTAGAGGATAATGGAGATTTTGAATTTCTGCACACACTTGTGGACACTGGACACTTATGGATTGTGTGAGGCCCACTGAGTATCTGAGCGCTCTGTCACAGGCTCGATGGCAGAGCTGTGACCAAAGTGACTAGAGGATAAGGGAGATTTTGAATTTCTGCACACACTTGTGGTCACTGGACACTTATGGATTGTGTGAGGCCCACTGAGTATCTGAGCGCTCTGTCACAGGCTCGATGGCAGAGCTGTGACCAAAGTGACTAGAGGATAAGGGAGATTTTGAATTTCTGCACACACTTGTGGACACTGGACACTTATGGATTGTGTGAGGCCCACTGAGTATCTGAGCGCTCTGTCACAGGCTCGATGGCAGAGCTGTGACCAAAGTGAATAGAGGATAAGGGAGATTTTGAATTTCTGCAGACACTTGTGGACACTGGACACTTATGGATTGTGTGAGGCCCACTGAGTATCTGAGCGCTCTGTCACAGGCTCGATGGCAGAGCTGTGACCAAAGTGACTAGAGGATAAGGGAGATTTTGAATTTCTGCACACACTTGTGGACACTGGACACTTATGGATTGTGTGAGGCCCACTGAGTATCTGAGCGCTCTGTCACAGGCTCGATGGCAGAGCTGTGACCAAAGTGACTAGAGGATAAGGGAGATTTTGAATTTCTGCACACACTTGTGGACACTGGACACTTATGGATTGTGTGAGGCCCACTGAGTATCTGAGCGCTCTGTCACAGGCTCGATGGCAGAGCTGTGACCAAAGTGACTAGAGGATAAGGGAGATTTTGAATTTCTGCACACACTTGTGGACACTGGACACTTATGGATTGTGTGAGGCCCACTGAGTATCTGAGCGCTCTGTCACAGGCTCGATGGCAGAGCTGTGACCAAAGTGACTAGAGGATAAGGGAGATTTTGAATTTCTGCACACACTTGTGGACACTGGACACTTATGGATTGTGTGAGGCCCACTGAGTATCTGAGCGCTCTGTCACAGGCAGAAATTGGCTCGTGTATCACAAACTACAAGGTGTATGTAGAATTGGGCAGAATTGGAATCTCCCTAGAGTGCAGGTCTGTAAGAACGGAACATGTCCTCGACTTATTCTCACAGAGTGACTCACTGATAGCTTCACTGTGGCTGTGATAACAGCCGTTACACGGTACTGTGTGAGGAGCGTACACCGCTGTATGGTGTGAAAAAATGCACGCTCAGTACCACAGCAGGACAAAAAAAAAAAATTAGGATTGCTTTTAAAAAAGCAGTTTGCGGAGCAGTGGGTAAACAGCAATGCAGGAATGTCAGGAAGCCTTAGAAGGCAGCCCAACAACCAACACCACTGATACACCACTATATAGCCTCCCCTAGCACTGCACAGTGACTGGTGTGTTGTACAGGCAAAATTGCTAGCAGCAGAAGCAGTTTTTGGTGTCTTCTTCCCTGCCTAACGCTCTCCCTACAAAATCATCAGCAGCAGCAGCTCTCCCTATTCTGAGATCAGCATGATTAACATGGCGGTCGGCGTGCACGCCCTTTTATACCCCCTGTGAAGCCCCCCAAAGCAAGCCAATCACTTGCATGCCCTTCTGAAAGATGGTGGTGACCCGTGCCTATGTCATCACGTTGCCCACAGTGTCCGTGGATCCTGATTGGCTGAAAAAGAGCGCAAAAGAAACTTTTGAAACGCGACTTTGCCGCGTAAGTCACCGACCTCGTGGCCGACCTCATCCTAGGGTCGGGTTTCGTTTCATGAAACCCGACTTTGCCAAAAGTCGGCGACTTTTGAATTTTTTCGACCCGTTTCGCTCAACTCTAGCAAAGACCTTTAGCCAAGGGAAAAATCTGAAAAATTTGAATACCAGTTGCATGCTAACACATTTAACCAGCATGCACTTGCAAGCGTGGACACAACACCAAACCTCAAGTGCCACATGTGCAACTGATCACAAAGAAGGTAGTCAGCAACGCTACATTGTTTCCCCCACTGTAAGCCCACCGGTTAGCACAGCAGCAAATGTTGAGGTGTCGTTGCAAGGCCACAGCAGTCAGGGAATCCCACTGTTATATCAACGAAATACTGAATCTAGGCCATCAGAAAGAACACCAACTCCATCACCATCATCAACCCTCTCTCAGTCCGCCCAGTCCAACGCTACTTCCACCATATGCAGCTCTCAAGTCCAGCTCACCCTCCTAGACACTATGAGTAGGTCAAGAAAGTACTCAGTCTCTCATCCACGTACACTGGGTTTGAACGCCCACATTGCCAAACTAATCTTGTTTGAGATGATGCCCTATCGGTTGGTGGAAAGCGCAGCTTTCCGCGAACTCATGGCCTATGCAGTACCACGCTATGACCTACCCAGTCGCCACTTCTTCTTTCGCAAAGCCATCCCAGCCCTCCACCATCATGTGAAAGACCGCATTGTCCATGCACTCAAGCAGTCAGTGAGTGGAAAGGTGCACCTCACAACTGATGCATGGTCCAGTCGGCATGGCCAGGGCCGTTATGTGTCCATCACTGCGCACTGGGTTAATGTGGTGGATGCAGGGTCCACAGGGGACAGCGGTGGTGGGACAGTGCTGCCTAGCCCACGGTATAGGAAACAGTTGGCTGTTGGCGTTCCACCCTCCTCCTCCTCCTCCTCCTCCTCCAGAAGCGAAAGCTCGTCCACAGAGCGCAGTCGTACGAGCACTCCATCTGCAGCTGCCACTGTTGCACACGAGGTGTCCCCCTATCGAGCAGCTAGTGGAAAGCATCAGCAGGCTGTGTTGCAGATGATGTGTTTGGGCGACAGACACACCGCCGATTTGCTGGCCGAGTACTTGAAGCGACAAACTGAGTCATGGCTGGGCAGTGTACATCTTGAGGCAGGCAAGGTAGTTAGTGATAACGGCCGTAATTTTGTGGCAGCCATAGCCCTTTCAAAACTCAGCCACATACCTTGCTTGGCTCACACCTTGAACCTGGTGGTGCAGTGCTTCCTCAAAAATTATCCGGAGTTAACAGCCCTGCTCCATAAGGTGCGAAGACTGTGCGCGCACATCCCCCGGTCGCCTGTACACTCCGTTCGTATGCAGAAGCTGCAGCGATTGCTCCACCTTCCCAACCACCGCCTCATTATCGACATTGCAACATGGTGGAACTCCACCCTGCACATGGTGTTGTGGCTGTGCGAGCAGAGGCAGGCCATAATGCATTTGTGGGAGGATACACGGCCAGGCACTTTGAGAGCAGACATGGAGTTGACAGGTGTGCAGTGGTCGAAGCTGAAAGACCTCTGTAAAGTCCTTCAGTGTTTTGAGGAATGCACACGGCTGGTAAGCGCAGACGACGCCATCCTAAGCATGAGCATCCCACTTATGCGTCTGCTCATGCAAACTTTGACGCACCTTAAGGAGCAGGCGTCTGCAGCCAATGTTGACGAGGAGGAAGAGGTGGAGGGAATCCTTGATGACATTCAGCCATTGTCTACTCAGGGACCTCTCCTGGACGAGGTGGAGGAAGAAGAGGAGGAGGAGGATGATGATGGGGATAATTACTTAGGGGAGGAGGATGCATCTCGTGGGGCAAGTGAAAATGTTGGCGTGGCAAGGTCTGGTACAGGGTTTGTGCGTGACTGGAGGGATGTGGATTTGCCAGAAAGTGCTCCTCCAACCAGCACTCGCAGTGCATCATTGACACCGGGAACATTGGCCCACATGTCAGATTATGCCTTGCGGATCCTAAAAAGGGACCCCCGCATTGCCAAAATGATGAACGATGACGACTACTGGTTGGCCAGCATCCTGGATCCACGCTATAAAGGCAAATTACAAAACATCATGCCACAGGAGAACCTTGACCTAATATTGGCTAATAAACAAGCAACTCTGGTAAATCGGTTGCTTGAGGCATTCCCAGCACACAGCAGCGGTGATGGTTCTCACACGAGCCGTACGGGCCGGGGGCAGCTTGGCAGAGGTGTTCATGGTGCACACAGCAGAAGTGGCATTGGAGACAGGGTTTTCATGACAATGTTGTGGACTGATTTTTCAAGTACCGCTCACACAACTGGTAATACAGCATCGATGGAAAGTGACAGGAGACAGCAGTTGTCAACTATGGTTACAAACTACTTTTCCTCCCATATCGATGTTCTCCCACACAGGTCATTCCCCTTTGACTATTGGGCTGCTAAACTGGACACCTGGCCTGAATTGGCACAATATGCCTTACAGGAGCTCGCTTGCACAGCTGCAAGTGTGCTATCGGAAAGAGTCTTCAGTGCAGCTGGATCAATCCTGACAGAAAAAAGGACCCGTCTGTCAACCCAAAATGTGGATGATCTAACCTTCATTAAAATGAACCATGCATGGGTTTCCAAGGATTTTGTCCCACCTTCCCCTGATGACACATAGGGTGACAGAAAAATGGCTTGCTTTGGTCCACCTCTTCCTGGGACTTGACCTATTTCGCCTTTTGCATCAGCTGAATGTCCAACATCAACATATGCCACTTTCTAAAACTCCCTTACTGTGCTGCCTCCCCCCCAATAGCTGGGGTCACCACCTAGCGCACGACACCGTGCGAGTGCCGTTGCCCTGGACAGGTGGGTAGGTCGACTCTTGGGCGCGGGCACTGGCACATTGTCCCTCATAGTGCAATCAAGTGTCTCTGATGGTGGTGGTGCACACCCGCCGTCAGACACACCGCCGTACTATGAGGGGCCCAGTGCCAGTACCGACGCCCACGAGTGGGCCCCCCCTTGCTTGGGCAGGGCCCCAGCATTTGCAATCTTTACCTCTCCCTGCTCCTCCGCTGTGTAGTCTTTGCCGTCAAATCCATACTGTGCCTGACACCATCTGAGCCTGCCACTGATGTATAGACATATCTTTTGAATGTGTACGCTATCCATACATGTTATCTGGGGATACGGTTCCCTTTCTCACCTTTGTGCAATCACTTGCAAGCCATACTGGGCCTAACACCGTCTGAGCCTGCCTCCTGATGTATAGACATATCTTTTGAATGTGTACGCTATCCATACATGTTATCCGGGGATATGGTACCTTTTCTCACCTTTGTGCAATCACTTGCAAGCCATACTGGGCCTTACTCCATCTGAGCCTGCCTCCTGATGTATAGACATATCTTTTGAATGTGTACGCTATCCATACATGTTATCTGGGGATACGGTACCCTTTCTCACCTTTGTGCAATCACTTGCAAGCCATACTGGGCCTTACACCGTCTGAGCCTGCCTCCTGATGTATAGACATATCTTTTGAATGTGTACGCTATCCATACATGTTATCCGGGGATACGGTACCCTTTCTCACCTTTGTGCAATCACTTGCAAGCCATACTGGGCCTTACACCGTCTGAGCCTGCCTCCTGATGTATAGACATATCTTTTGAATGTGTACGCTATCCAAACATGTTATCCGGGGATACGGTACCCTTTCTCACCTTTGTGCAATCACGTGCAAGCCATACTGGGCCTAACACCGTCTGAGCCTGCCTCCTGATGTATAGACATATCTTTTGAATGTGTACGCTATCCATACATGTTATCCGGGGATACGGTACCCTTTCTCACCTTTGTGCAATCGCTTGCAAGCCATACTGGGCCTTACACCATCTGAGCCTGCCTCCTGATGTATAGACATATTTTTTGAATGTGTACGCTATCCATACATGTTATCCGGGGATACGGTACCCTTTCTCACCTTTGTGCAATCACTTGCAAGCCATACTGGGCCTAACACCGTCTGAGCCTGCCTCCTGATGTATAGACATATCTTTTGATTGTGTACGCTATCCATACATGTTATCCGGGGATGCGGTACCCTTTCTCACCTTTTTGCAATCACGTGTAACCCATACTGGGCGTGAGAACGGCTGGCGAGCTGTTAAGCAAGCTACAGCACCTGTGGTTTGCACACGTAAGTTTTTCATTTTTTTCAGGAATGACGGTTAGGCCTAATTCCGGAACTGTGGTTGACCTGCACTTACTGGGAAATCATCATTCGCGAGTAATAATTGTAATCAGTGATCCCCATCACTAACGTTGTTCAGCGGGTTATCTGCACCTGTAAACGACAAACGCTGGCCTTTTCAGTGTAGCGCACATGCAGCCACGGACATGTAAGGGCATGACACACCAGTTATTGGCCAATCTCATGTGCCAGAGCCTCACGTGTCCCTCTAGTAAGCCGGACTCGGACCGTGGGGCATGACGGAGTCTCGTTCGTTAACGGAATTAAGCTTGCAATGTGTGCATCTGTTCTGTAGCTGGCATGGTTGAGGTTTCCCAGGTGGAGTCGAATTTAACCGTAGGCTCCACTCCTGGTGGTGCCCTTCTGGACATTCCTTTAAGGTTCAGCTTTGCAACCATACTGCCCACGTAAAACAAACACTTTGCCTTCATGAACGCTGTTTGGAGGGTCATGACTCGTGGGAATAACGCCGCCCAATCAGTTAACCTGCTAGAGAGATCCTTCGTTGCTCCCAAGCATGACATCACACTCCCTAGGAGGAAGGTAATGCCACTGTTCCGACCGTACTCCTGGGGGCGACACAAGTGCACTGATGCCCAGCCACTGCTCAATGAATCTGCTGGTACATTGACCCAGACCACTACATTCCCCTCGCACGCTACCCAGCCTGAATCTGACCCTGATGAAACTCAGGTTACCCTTCCCATATACAGTTCCATCTTACACGGTGACAAAGAGGAAGCTGCAGATGAAAGTGCAGGTTCGGCCCACCCGCCATCAGACAAACCACCGTACTATCAGGGGCCCTGTGCCAGTGCCGTCGCCAATGAGTGGGCCCCCCCTGCTTGCTCAGGATCACTGCACTTGCAAGGTTGAAATACTGTGCAGTGAGATGGAAGATGGGGACGACGAGGAGTCCAGACTAGTACAGGGATTCCCTAGCGAGGAGACTTATTTCATTGTTTTCAATGTTGGGACAGCAATTTTTGGGGAGCACTATACTCTGGAGAATGATAGATGGGGCCCACCATACACTGGAACATTCCAAAGGTGGACATCAGACACTGGAGCAGCATTTACAGGGCCCATTATACACTAGAGCATTAGAAATGGGGCCCATTATGTTTGGAGCATTATTTGGGCCCATAAAACAGTGTAGCTTCATCCATGGGGACCAACATATACTGTAGCATTATGTGGAGCTCATCATATACTGTTTCAAACATTATATGGGACCAATGATTCTGTATGGAGAAATAGATGGGCCTCGTCATGAGATGTAAAAAGTGAAGTATTTTTCATTGTACTATACCGCTATTTCTCTGCCGTATCGGAGCATGATGAGTTGTGGTATTATGTGTTAAAGGGGCGCTCTTTCGCCCAAGGCACATGAAAACCTGGAGCCAGCCCTACCCCCCCACAACTTTAGCCAAATAACCCCCATTTTTCAGTGCGTAACTTGTATTATGAAGTTAATTAAGGTTGACCAGCTTAAGTAAGAAGAATTGATGCTTTTGGCATTCAAATGAGCACTGTAGGTGTGTTTCCTGTCCTCCTCTCACTGCCGACTTTTATTCCCCATTGACTTACATTGGGTTTCGTGTTTCGGGACGACCCCGACTTTTCCCTATAATCGGCCGATCTTGCTCGATCCGACTTTTGGAAAAGTCGGGTTTCACGAAACGAAACTCGACCATAAAAAAACAAAAGTCGCTCAACTCTAGTCCTCACCGATCACAAGACTCTGACTTATCTGGAGTCGGCCAAATGCTTGAATCCTAGACAGGCTAGATGGGCCGTGTATTTCGCGCGTTTTAATTTTGTGGTCTTTTTTCTTCCGGGCACTAAGAATGTTAAGGCAGACGCCCTTTCTAGGAGTTTCTTTGCTGATTCTCTTAATGTGACCGAGCCTACTACTATCCTAGGTGAGGGGGTAGTTCTTTCTGCCTTTTTGCCCGATTTGAGACGCGCCCTGCGGGAATTTCAGGAGGATAAACCTCAGCATTGCCCTATGGGAAAATTGTATGTTCCTGACGAGTGGAGAAAGAGAGTGATGTCTGAAGTCCATTGCTCCGCATTGGCTGGTCATCCAGGTATTTTTGGTACCAGAGATTTGGTGAGTCGGTCGTTTTGGTGGCCTGCCTTATCTCGTGATGTCAGGAAATTTGTGCAGTCCTGTGGGACTTGTTCTCGCTCTAAACCCTATTCTCATTCTAGTGGTTTGCTGATGCCCCTGCCGGTGCCCAAGAGGCAATGGACCCATATCTCAATGGATTTTATATCTGATCTTCCTGTCTCTCAGAGGATGACTGTTATCTGGGTAATTTGTGGTAGATTTTCGAAGATGGTCCATCTTGTACCACTCCCAAAGTTGCCATCTTCCACTGAGTTGGTACCCTTGTTTTTACAACAGGTGGTTCGGTTACACGGGATTCCTGAGAATATTGTGTCCGATAGAGGGGTCCAGTTTGTTTCCAGATTTTGGAAAGCCTTTTGTTCCAATCTGGGAATTCAGTTATCCTTCTCCTCCGCGTTTCATCCCCAGACCAAAGGGCAGACTGAGAGAACAAACCAGACCCTGGAGTCTTATTTAAGATGTTTTATATCTGCTGATCAAGATGATTGGGTCTCATTTTTGCCCTTGGCTGAATTTGCGCTGAACAATAGAGCTAGTTCTACCACCTTGATGTCACCCTTTTTCTGAAATTTTGGGTTTCATCCTCGATTCTCTTCAGGGCAAGTGGAATCTTCGTCCTGCCCAGGTGTGGACACTGTGATTGTGAGAATGCAGCAGATATGGGACCAAGTGGTGGATAAATTGTCACTCTCTCAGGAAAAGGCCCAGCGTTTTTCCAACCGGCATAGGACCATTGGTCCCCGGTTTAAAGTGGGTGATATGGTTTGGTTGTCGTCTAAGAATGTTCCTATGAAGGTTGCATCTCCAAAATTTTAAGCCAAGATTTATTGGACCTTATAGGATTTTGGAGATTTTTAATCCTGTTTCTATTCGATTGGCTCTTCCAGTTAGGTTCAAAATCCATAACGTATTTCACAAATCATTGTTGAAGAGGTTTGTTGAGCCAGTAGTTCCTGTGGTGGCACCTCCTGACCCTGTATTGGTTAAAGACAATGTGTAATATGAGGTAGAGAAAATATTGAATTCTCGTTTGGTTAGACGGAGACTCCAGTGTTTGGTCAAATGGAAGGGTTATGGCCAGGAGGATAATTCTTGGGTCTCTGCTTCATATTCATGCCAATAAATTGGTTCGTGCTTTTCACCGGGCCCATCCTGATCTCCTGATCGGCCTGGTGGCATGGATGAGTGTTCGGTGACCCCTCCTCAAGGGGTGGTACTATTATGAGCTCATTTTCTGCTCCACCAGTTGAGAGTTCTCCTTCCGTTCTCCCTCTGGTGGTGACAGGAGGTAGTGAGGTTGGTTTAATTGGTAGTGATCTGCCACCTGGTGAGGAGGATAACGATTGGATCTCTGGAGTATCAAACTGGATATAAGACAGCCGACGCCCTATCCTGGTGCTGGTGATTCAGTCTGCTTCTCAGGTCTTGGACTCAGCTCTGTTCCAGTCTTCTCAAGTTAAGTTTGTTTTTGCTAATGTTCACACTTGCTCTTGTTGGTCAATTCAGTTTTTTGTGTGGTCAGCCAGCCCGGCTGGGCTGTGCTGAATTTCCACTCTTATTTATCTGTATTTGCCAATTTGCTTTTTTTTGTCCCTTATTAGATTGGCCTCTTTTTGCTGTGTCTCAGAATATTTCAGAGTGCTGATATAGTGGGAGAAGTCTAGTGACTTCAGGGTTAATTTTGCTATCAGATGTGTTGGACATTATTTTTGGTAGGGTGTTTGCAGATTGCAGACAGTGTCTTTCCTTTCCTGTCCTTTCTAGTTAGTTTGGACCCATCGTTTGCTCAGCCTATTTTCCTGCCTTTGTATGTGTTTTCATCTTGTTTCACGGTCAATACATGTGGGGGGCTGTCTTTCCTTTTGGGTCTGCTCTGGGGCAGTTAGTTTTCCTCTTTTCCTGCTTTAGGCTTATTTAGCCCTCCGGTTGTGACGAGGCGTCTAGGACCAACGTTGGAACGCTCCACGACTGCTGCTAGTTGCGTGGTTAGAATCAGGGATCTGCAGTCTGCATAGTTACCAACCTCTTTGGTTTTCTGAGACTTAACCTGTGTTGTTTTTTGTTCCTCGGTGACCAATTCATAAGAGAATCACCAGCCATACCGCAGATTTTAGGGTACTCAAAAGCAGGAAAAAAAAAAAGTGTCAGAATTTTTTTTTTATGCATTTTTTCCTCTTTTCCTCTGGGGCCGTAGGAGGATTTTTTCCTTAATGGAGATTAAGCAATTGTCTGATCGTGTGGAGCAGCTTGCTGCTGAAGTGCGGGGCATTTCCTCCTATCTCGCTCAATCACATGCTGTGGAACCCAAAATCCCTACTCTTGATGTGTTTTCTAGGGATCGGTCTAAATTTTTGAATTTTAAGAATAATTGTAAATTATTTCTTGCCTTGAAGCCTAACTCATTGGGGAGTTCTGCGCAGCAGGTTAAAATTGTCATCTCCTTGCTGCGTGGCGATCCCCAGGATTGGGCGTTTTCTCTGATACCTGAAAATCCTATTCTGACAAATGTGGATGCATTTTTTCCGGCCTTGGGGTTGTTGTATGATTAACCTAATGCCGTTGATCAAGCTGAGAGAACCCTGTTGGCATTAAACCAGGGTCAGGATCCTGCAGAGTTATATTGTCAAAAGTTCCAAAAGTGGGCGGTCCTTACTACATGGAATTGGCAGCCCTCTTTCGGAAAGGTATATCAGAGACCGTAAAAGATGTTATGGTGGGATTTCCTGATCCCTCTGGTCTGGATGGCTCTATGTCATTAGCCATTCAAGTTGATCGGCGTTTCCGTGAACGTAAAACTACACGGGAGGCGCCGCCACCTTTTGAACAAATGTCCGAACCTATGCAATGTGATGGGGTTTTGTCTAGGGCGCAACGTCAGGAGTTTAGAAGGCGTAAAAAGCTGTGTTTTTTCTGTGGAGACGCCTCTCATACTATTTCTGTCTGCCCTAAATGAGAGAAACGTTTTGCACACACATTTGCTGTGGGCAGTGTACAACCTAAGTTCCTTTTGGCAATTACTCTGATCTGCTCCTTGTCCACGTTTTCCACAAAGGCTTTTGTGGATTCAGGAGCAGCTCTGAATCTGATGGATTTGGACTTTGCTAAAAGTTGTGGTTTGTCCATGACACCTCTGCAGACGCCTATTCCTTTGAGGGGTATTGATGCCACTCATTTGATGGAGAATAAACCTCAGTTTTGGACCCAGGTGATAATGCGAGTTGCCCCAGACCACCAAGAAAATTGTAAATTTTTAGTGCTGCATCATTTGCATGATATTATTGTTCTGGGTTTCCCCTGGTTGCAAACTCATAACCCAGTTTTGGATTGGAGATCTGTGTCTGTGGTGAGTTGGGGTTGTCAGTGTGTTCTTAGGGACGCTCCTGTGTTCTCCACCTCGCCTCAGTCTCATGATATTCCTGATTATCTGGCTGATTTCTCTGATGTATTTAGTGAGAGTAAGTCTGCGTCTTTACCCCCTCATAGGAGTTATGACTGTGCAATTGAGTAGATGCCTGGGTGTAAATTTCCCAAGGGTCGGCTTTTCAACTTATCTGTACCCGAACATGATGCTATGCGATCCTATATTAAGGAGTCGTTGGAGAAGTGTAAGATTAGACCATCCTCGTCACCTTTAGGCGCTGTTTTTTTGTGGCCAAGAATGATGGTTCATTAAGACCGTGTATTGATTATCGTTCCCTTAACAAGATGACGGTTAAATATCAGTACCCGTTACCTCTGATGTCTGATTTATTCTCCAGAGTTAAGAGTGCCTGCTGGTTTACTAAGCTTTACCTCAGGGGGGCGTATAATCTTATTTGCATCAAGCATGGGGATGAATGGAAGACGGCGTTTAATATTCCGGAGGGACATTTTGAGTACCTGGTGATGCCTTTTGGGCTCTCTAATGCCCCTTCTGTCTTCCAGTCCTTTATGAATGATATTTTCCAAGACTTCGTGGATAAGTTTTTGATCATCTATCTGGATGATATTTTGATCTTTTCTAGTGATTGGGATTCCCATGTGGAACATGTACGGACTGTGTTCCAGATTTTCTTGAGAATTCCCTGTTTGTTAAGGGATCGAAATGTCTCTTTGGTGTACAGAGGATTTCATTTTTGGGATTTATCTTATCTCCATCGACTATTGAAATGGATCCGGCCAAGGTACAGGCCATTTATGATTGGGCTCAGCCTACTTCTTTCAAGGCTCTTCAGAAGTTTTTGGGTTTTGCTAATTTCTATCGTAAATTTATAGGTAATTTTTCTAGTATTGTCAAACCACTGACTGATCTGACCAAGAAGAGAGCTGATGTGCTGAATTGGTCTCCTGAGGCTGTCTCAGCATTTCAGGAGCTTAAGCGGAGATTTACTTCAGCTCCAGTTTTACAGCAACCTGATGTCTCACTTCCATTTCAAGTGGAGGTAGACGCTTATGAGATTGGTGCAGGAGCTGTTTTGTCCCAAAAAGACCCTGTGACTTCAAAGATGAATCCCTGTGCCTTCTTTTCTCGAAAGTTCTCCCCATCTGAGCGCAACTATGACGCGGGGAATCGGGAATTGTTGGCCATGAAATGGGCATTTGAGGAGTGGAGACATTGGTTGGAGGGAGCTAGACATCAATTTGTGGTCCTCACCGATCACAAGAATCTGACTTATCTGGAGTCGGCCAAACGCTTGAATCCTAGACAGGCTAGATGGGCCTTGTATTTCATGCGTTTTAATTTTGTGGTCTTTTTTCTTCCGGGCACTAAGAATGTTAAGGCAGACACCCTTTCTAGGAGTTTCTTTGCTGATTCTGTTAATGTGACCGAGCCTACTACTATCCTAGGTGAGGGGGTAGTTCTTTCTGCCATTTCGCCTGATTTGAGACGCGCCCTGCGGGAATTTCAGGAGGATAAACCTCAGCGTTGCCCTATGGGAAGATTCTATGTTCCTGACCAGTGGAGAAAGAGAGTGATGTCTGAAGTCCATTGCTCCGCATTGGCTGGTCATCCAGGTATTTTTGGCACCAGAGATTTGGTGAGTCGGTCGTTTTGGTGGCCTGCCTTATCTCGTGATGTCAGGAATTTTGTACAGTCCTTTGTACGGTCCTGTACTTGTCTAAACCCTGTTCTCGCTCTAGTGGGTTGCTGATGCCCCTGCTGGTGCCCAAGAGGTCATGGACCCATATCTCAATGGATTTTATTTCCGATCTTCCTTCCTCTCAGAGGATGACTGTTATCTGGGTAATTTGTGATAGATTTTCGAAGATGGTCCATCTTGTACCACTCCCAAAGTTGCCATCTTCCGCTGTGTTGGTACCCTTGTTTTTACAACAGGTGGTTCGGTTACAGGGGATTCCTGAGAACATTGTGTCCGATAGAGGGGTCCAGTTTGTTTCCAGATTTTGGAAAGCCTTTTGTTCCAATCTGGAAATTCAGTTATCCTTCTCCTCTGCGCTTCATCCCCAGACCAAAGGGCAGACTAAGAGAACAAACCAGACCCTGGAGTCTTAAGGTACTGTCACACTTAGCGATGTACCAGCGATCCCGACCAGCGATATGACGCGGTCAGGATCGCTGGTACATCGCTAAGTAGTCGCTAGTGAGCTGCGACACAGGCAGATCTCACCAGCGACATCGCTGGGGACGGGGGTCGCTACTTACCTGTCACACTAGGCGATCCTGCGTCCTCCCGCCCGCGTTCACGCTCGTCGCTCGTCTCTCCACAGGAAGCGCCGCAGGAAGCTGACGACGAGAAACGGTCCTGAACGTTCTCACGTGATCAGCGATAACCAGCGTGGGAGCGGTCGTTGGTAAGTATCAGACACAGCGATATCGCTAGCAATATCGCTATAACGTCACAAGTTATAGCGATATTGCTAGCGATATCGCTTAGTGTGACAGTATCTTTATTTAAGATGTTTTATATCTGCTGATCAAGATGATTGGGTCTCATTTTTGCCCTTGGCTGAATTTGCGCTGAACAATAGAGCTAGTTCTACGACCTTGATGTCACCCTTTTTCTGAAATTTTGGGTTTCATCCTCGATTCTCTTCAGGGCAAGTGGAATCTTCGTCCTGCCCAGGTGTGGACACTGTGATTATGAGAATGCAGCAGATATGGGACCAAGTGGTGGATAAATTGTCACTCTCTCAGGAAAAGGCCCAGTGTTTTTCCAACCGGCCTAGGACCATTGGTCCCCGGTTTAAAGTGGGTGATATGGTTTGGTTGTCGTCTAAGAATATTCCTATGAAGGTTGCATCTCCAAAATTTTAAGCCAAGATTTATTGGACCTTATAGGATTTTGGAGATTTTTAATCCTGTTTCTTTTCGATTGGCTCTTCCAGTTAGGTTCAAAATCCATAACGTATTTCACAAAACTCTGTTGAAGAGGTTTGTTGAGCCAGTAGTTCCTGTGGTGGCACCTCCTGACCCTGTATTGGTTAAAGACAATGTGGAATATGAGGTAGAGAAAATATTGGATTCTCGTTTGGTTAGACGGAGACTCCAGTATTTGGTCAAATGGAAGGGTTATGGCCAGGAGGATAATTCTTGGGTCTCTGCCTCTGATATTCATGCCAATAAATTGGTTCATGCTTTTCACCGGGCCCATCCTGTTCGGCCTGGTGGCATGGATGAGGGTTTGATGACCCCTCCTCAAGGGGGGGTACTGTTATGAGCTCATTTTCTGCTCCACCAGTTGAGAGTTCTCCTTCCGTTCTCCCTCTGGTGGTGACAGGATCTCTGGAGTATCAGACTGGATATAAGACAGCCGATGCCCTATCCTGGTGCTGGTGATTCAGTCTGCTTCTCAGGTCTTGGACTCAGCTCTGTTCCAGTCTTCTTAAGTTAAGTTTGTTTTTGCTAATGTTCACACTTGCTCTTGTTGGTCAATTCAGTTTTTTGTGTGGTCAGCCAGCCCGGCTGGGCTGTGCTGAATTTCCACTCTTATTTATCTGTATTTGCCAATTTGCTTTTTTTTGTCCCTTATTAGATTGGCCTCTTTTTGCTGTGTCTCAGAATATTTCAGAGTGCTGATATAGTGGGAGAAGTCTAGTGACTTCAGGGTTAATTTTGCTATCAGATGTATTGGACATTATTTTTGGTAGGGTGTTTGGCAGATTGCAGACAGTGTCTTTCCTTTCCTGTCCTTTCTAGTTAGTTTTGCCCCATCGTTTGCTCAGCCTATTTTCCTGCCTTTGTATGTGTTTTCATCTTGTTTCACCGTCAAAACATGTGGGGGGTTGTCTTTCCTTTGGGGTCTGCTCTGGGGCAGTTAGTTTTCCTCTTTTCCTGCTTTAGGCTTATTTAGCCCTCCGGTTGTGACGAGGCATTTAGGACCAACGTAGGAGCGCTCCACGACTGCTGCTAGTTGCGTGGTTAGAGTCAGGGGTCTGCAGTCTGCATAGTTACCAACCTCTCTGGTTTTCTGAGACTTAACTTGTGTTGTTTTTTTTTCCTCGGCGACCCATTCATAACAGTGTTGTATATCAAAAATGTTACACATGATTAACAAAACAATTTATTTTTTTATCAATCATAAAAATAAATCCACACAATGCAGACCACAAAAAGCCCAACATAAAAACACAAGAAAGGTGAGGAAAAAATGGAAGAACTGTAGTAAAAGTCAAAGGTAAATAATGTATATGGTGGTATCACATACAGTCCTGCTCACCATTATTGGCACTCATAAAGCTTAAGTAAATACTGTGGAATATCTCCTAAAAATATTAATCAAGTGAAACAGTTTTTTTTGTATAGAGCACGCCTGTTAAATGCAAAAGAGCAAATGATAAACAATAATTTAAAACAAAGAGGTAAAATAGTATGGTATAGTACTGGCATCCTTTAAATTAAATTAGTATGGAAACACATTTTGATTCGCCTGTGGTAAACTACAAATGAGAATCACCTGTGTTGATGCCCTTGTGATATGAATTAGCCAATGAATGATGGTAGGCTCTGTTCCTTTGTCACAATGGTGAAGATAAAAGAGCTGTCTGAGGACATCAGAACTGCTATTATTCACAAACACAAGACTTTGAAATGGTATAGGGCCATCTCCAAAGCCCTTGCTATGCCAGTTTCAACACTGCTGCAATATTATTGAGAATTTTGCCAAGCATGGAACTGTCAAGAACCTCCCTGGATGAGTGTGAAAGATGAAAATTGATAAAAGATGTCTTTAAGTTTGGGGCGAATGGCGGAAAGAACACCAAGTCAAACATCCAAAGACCTGAAGGCCAACCTGGAACAGCCTGGAGTCATTGTTTCAACAAGTACCATATGCCATATAATAAACCGAGCAGAGCTTTATGGTCAAGTAAGAAACCATTGCTGATAGAATCATAGAATCATAGAATCGTAGAGTTGGAAGGGACCTCCTGGGCCATCTGTTCCAACCGCCTGCTCAAAGCAGGATTCGCTAAATCATCCCAGTCAGATGTCTGTCCAGCCTCTGTTTGAAGACTTCCATTGAAGGAGAACTCACCACTTCTCGTGGCAGCTTGTTCCACTCATTGATCACTCTAACTGTCAAAAAGTTTTTTCTAATATCTAATCTGTGCCTCCTCCCATTCAGTTTCATCCCATTGCTCCTAGTCTTTCCTTGATGAACAGAAATAAAAAGGAATGACTGATCTTTGGCAAACAGTACCTTGACAAACCACAATTCTTCTAAGAAAATGTTCTGTGGACAGATGAAACAAGATTAGAGCTTTTTGGCAATGCAAAGCAACTGTTTGTTTATAGACGGCACAATGAAGCTTATAATAAAAAGGACACCCTACCAACAGTTAAACATGGTGGATGATCGATAATGCTGTGGAGTTTCTTTGCTGCATCTGGTACTGGAGGCCTTGACTGTACCACTGGAATAATGAAATCAGAAAATTATTAAGAGATTTTGGAACAAAATGTCCTAGCCAGAGTAAGAAAACTCGGTTTGAGTCAAAGCTCATGGGTCCTCCAGCAAAACAATGACCAGCAATGAGTCGTGATCTCAACACAACTGAAAATCTTTGTTATGAGCTGAAATCTGCCAATGGGAAAATAACCCTGCAAACATTCAGGAGCTTGAACAAACTGCAAAGGAAGAGTGGGAGAAAATACCAACTGAAAAGTGCAAGAAGATTATAGATGGCTACAAGAAATGTTTGGAGGCTGTCATCAATGCCAAAGGATGAGCAACCAAGTATTAATTATAGGTGCTTTTATTGCTGCAAATCCTGTTTATTCTGTTACCCCTTTGAAATTGCAACATATAAGTTGAAAAACAATGTATTATTGTTGCATTACTTTGGACCACTAATTAAAAAATTCTGAGGATATAACATTGGTAAATTTCCATTTCTTTCTGAAGATATTATACAGACAAAGAAAAAATTGCCAATAATTTTGAGCAGCACAGTACTAGCAACAAACTAATAACTGTATTCAAAATAATAGTTTAATATAAGATCAGAAAATACAGTATAACTAATTACTAGCAAAAAATAAACATTCTCATTATAACATAAATCTGAAAGATGAACATCAAGTCATCATGATTCTAGAAATTATGTTTTACTGATAAGTGTAACCCCTCTAGTGCAAACAACTCTGGCATATGTAGTTGTATCAAGTGCTAGTAAGAGACTGATGATGTCTATACTTAAATAAATTAATATGAGCTAGTGTTGAGCATTCCGATACTGCAATATCGGTTATCGGCGGATATTCGCGGTATCGGAATTCCGATACTGAGTTCCGATACTTTTAGTATTTCGAATGCCGGAATCGGAAGTTCCCATAATGCAATGAGCCAGTTTGATTTTATTCAGCCAATGAGGATCCTAAGGAGTGTGGGCACATCCTGTTAGAGCATGTTAGGCATGTACAGTTGTGGCCAAAAGTATTGACACCCCTGCAATTTTGTCAGATAATACTCAGTTTCTTCCTGAAAATTAATGCAAACACAAATTCTTTGTTAATATTATCTTCATTTAATTTGTCTTAAATGAAAAAACACAAAAGAATTGTCCTAAAGCCAAATTGGATATAATTCCACACCAAATATAAAAAGAGGGTGGACAAAAGTATTGACACTGTTCGAAAAATCATGTGATGCTTCACTAATTTGTGTAATTAACAGCATCTGTAACTTACCTGTGGCACCTAACAGGTGTTGGCAATAACTAAATCACACTTGCAGCCAGTTGACATGGATTAAAGTTGACTCAACCTCTGTCCTGTGTCCTTGTGTGTACCACATTGAGCATGGAGAAAAGAAAGAAAACCAAAAAACTGTCTGAGGACTTGAGAAACCAGATTGTGAGGAAGCATGAGCAATCTCAAGGCTACAAGTCCATCTCCAAAGACCTGAATGTTCCTGTGTCTACCGTGCGCAGTGTCATCAAGAATTTAAAGCCCATGGCACTGTGGCTAACCTCCCTAGATTTGGACGGAAAAGAAAAATTGACAAGAGATTTCAAAGCAAGATTGTGTGGATGTTGGATAAAGAACCTCGACTAACATCCAAACAAGTTCAAGCTGCCCTGCAGTCCGAGGGTACAACAGTGTCAAGCCGTACTATCCGTCGGCATCTGAAGGAAAAGGGACTGTATGGTAGGAGACCCAGGAAGACCCCACTTCTTACCCTGAGACATAAAAAAGCCAGGCTGGAGTTTGCCAAAACGTACCTGAAAAAGCCTAAAATGTTTTGGAAGAATGTTCTCTGGTTAGATGAGACAAAAGTAGAGCTTATTTGGCAAAGGCATGAACATAGAGTTTACAGGAGAAAAAAGAGGCATTCAAAGAAAAGAACACGGTCCCTACAGTCAAACATGGCGGAGGTTCCCTGAAGTTTTGGGGTTGCTTTGCTGCCTCTGGCACTGGACTGCTTGACCGTGTGCATGGCATTATGAAGTCTGAAGACTACCAACAAATTTTGCAGCATAATGTAGGGCCCAGTGTGAGAAAGCTGGGTCTCCCTCAGAGGTCATGGGTCTTCCAGCAGGACAATGACCCAAAACACACTTCAAAAAGCACTAGAAAATGGTTTTAGAGAAAACACTGGAGACTTCTAAGGTGGCCAGCAATGAGTCCAGACCTGAATCCCATAGAACACCTGTGGAGAGATCTAAAAATGGCAGTTTGGAGAAGGCACCCTTCTAGTATCAGGGACCTGGAGCAGTTTGCCAAAGAAGAATGCTCTAAAATTCCAGCAGAGCATTGTAAGAAACTCATTGATGGTTACCGGAAGCAGTTGGTCGCAGTTATTTTGGCTAAAGGTTGTGCAACCAAGTATT
This sequence comes from Dendrobates tinctorius, assembly GCF_039654945.1. Lineage (NCBI taxonomy): Eukaryota > Metazoa > Chordata > Amphibia > Anura > Dendrobatidae > Dendrobates > Dendrobates tinctorius. The sequence continues at coordinate 15,695,461 of NW_027361671.1, read as the reverse complement.
AGGCTGAGGGTGCCAATACTTTTGTCTGGCCCATTTTTGGAGTTTTGTATGAAATGATCAATGTGTTGCTTTTTGCTTCATTCTCTTTTGTGTTTTTTCATTTAAGACAAATTAAATGAAGATAATAATACCAAAGAATTTGTGATTGCAATCATTTTCAGGAAGAAACTGAGTATTATCTGACAAAATTGCAGGGGTGTCAATATTTTTGGCCACAACTGTAACTACTGTGATTGGCTTCTGAAATGATGTCATGATGCACTATAAAAGCTGCTGCCGCCATTTTGGGTTCACTCTGCTGTGAATTCAGTTAGGGATAGGACGCTGCTGTTTTGAGGGACAATGTGACCTAGCGATTTGCTATATTGTGCTTTACCCAGGCAACTTTATCAACCGCTGTAGCTTTCTTTTGCCTTGCAGCGCTGTTCACGGCTCTCTGCGAGGTCTCTGTGTGTGAGTGCAGCTCACGCTGTAGTGTGTTCTGCAGACACCTTCGGTTGTTGTCCGCTCAGAGTGCGTCACTGCCTCATACATTGTCCTTTTTTGCATTAGTGCTGCTCATTTTTCCAGATTTCTCCTTTTAGTGTGGTTCCATCCGTATCCAGTTAGAATATTTGCAAACACTATATAGGAGTAGATAGAGGAGCCTTTCTGCTGGCTTGTGCAGGGCAGGCAGATTAGTATTAGCCTATTTTTTGGAGCCTCATCTATTGCATTGTAGGTTACCTTCCTGCATTGTAATAGCTTCATAAGTTTGTGATACTATCGGTTTTACATCTTTGGGCACATCCAGTGTCTTTTTGTGAAAAAAAAGTTAATAAAGTTCACCAAACACTCCACTTTACAGTTGTTTAGGCCACATTAGCTCATATTAAAGTATAGTCCACACTTTATAAAATTAGTGTATCTTATACCTGTTAGCAGCTGTTCAGGAATAAGCACACTAAGCCCTTAGTACTTTTCTGCCTATCTTTAACAGTCTACCAAGATGAAGAAGGCAGGGAGTAAGGCACGTGGTAGTGGGTGTGGAGTTTCTGCAGGGAGAGTACGTGTAGATTCTGTGCCTGCTGCGGGCACCAGTGACTCAGCATCCCCCAGTTTTCCCAGGGAACAGTCCTTTATGTGCAGCTTTGTAGGAGCTCACCGTACCCCACCGCTGCGGAACGAACAAATTGAAGCCGTTGTCGGATGGATGGCAGCTAACGCATCAACTTCAATTAGTTCCAGATCCTCTCAGGTCCAGAGCACTGAAGAGCACCCATCTGTCTCTTCACCACCTGCCAAATTGCCCAGGCAGTCAGAGAGCCCTGGACAGGAGCCATCTCTACTTCTGTTCTCTGAATCTGTTGGCTTGGAAAGAGGGGGGCCAGCCAAGCAGCATTAGAGAATTTGAAGAAGAGGTAATATGCAGTGATGCGCAACAGCTTTGTCTCTCTGAATCTGAAGAGGCGGGTGGGCCAGTGCCTGTGGTCAGCACACCTCAGTACGCATCTGATGATGAGACTCAGGTACCACTTTCTGGTGTGTACTGTGCTGTCGAGACTACCCAGGAGAAGTAGTCGTTTGAAGAGGGTAGTGTAGATGATGAGGTCCTTCACCCATCATGGCGTGAGGTACAGGAAGGTGGTGGGAGCATCTCTGAGGAAGAGATTCCCCGAACGGCCAAAACAGGATGGAGAGGGAGGGGGTAGACTCGGTTGCTGTAGCCTCCACTTCGGCACCCATTAGGAGCATGCCTCTTCCAAAACCCAAAATGGGCGCTCCCAAGACTTGGAGTGCCTGGTCCTTTTTTGACACAGTTGCAGATGACATTTGCTTTGTCAAATGCAAGCAGTGTAATCAGAAAGTGAAAAGAGGGAAAAGTGTCAGCAACCTCAATACCACAAATATGTGGAAACATGTGCGGACCAAGCACGTGGTGGAGTTACAAAGACACACTGACGACCTAGGCCAACCTACAGCGCCACCTACCACCTCTTTAGCTCGTGTTGTAGCATCTTCCTCCAGCTAAACACATCGCTGGTTCGGCTTCCTCACAGGATCGCCATGGAAGAACCTCTGGCATTGTTGTACAGAGACACAGTGTCATTCCACCCACAGCACCACGTTCCCTGTCATCCTCACACTCCCAGGCCAGTCTACAGCCATCGGTAGCGCAGGCATGGGATAAAAGGCATCCATACTCAGCAAACCACCCCCGAGCACAGGCTCTGAATGCTGGCATTGCAAAACTACTGTCCCTTGAAATGCTCTCATTCAGGCTGGTGGAGACTGACACCTTCTGTAACTTCATGGCATTGGCAGTCCCACAATACAACGTGCCCAGCCGCTTTTATTTCAGCAGGCAAGCCGTCCCTACCCTGCAAAAGCATGTGGAGGGAAAAATTAAACATGCGCTACTAAACGCCGTCAGTAGCAAGGCACACCTGACCACCGATGTGTGGACCGGTAACCATGGACAGGGTCAATATCTTTCCCTCACTGCCCATTGGGTAAATGTTATGGAGCTGGGTACAGATCTTGAGAGTGGCGCTGTACATGTTCTGCCACCTCCAAGGATTGCAGGAATCCAGTCTGTACACATTAACTCCTCCTCATACTCCAATTACTCTGAATCAGCGCTGCAGGAGCCTTCACAGTCTACCTCCACATGGACCCATGAACGCTTACCTGTTACGACCGATATGAACACAGCCGTGGCCAAACGTCAACAGGCCATATTGAAATTAATTTCTTTTGGGAATCGAAGCCACACAGCGCAGGAGCTCTGGAATGCCATCAAGCAGGAGAGCGACGTGTGGTTTGTGCCAGCGAATCTCCAGCCTGGCATGGTAGTGTGTGACAATGGCCGAAATCTGGTGGCAGCTCTGGGCCTAGGCAACCTCACTCACATCCCATGTCTGGCACATGTGCTCAACTTGGTTTTGCAGAGTTTTTTGAGGGGCTATCTGGATCTTGATGCACTGCTGCACAAGGTCCGCATAGAGTGCGCTCACTTGCGGCGTTCCAGCATGGTAAGATCGCGCATTGCAGCTCTGCAGGCCTGATTCCGCCTTCCGGAACATTGCATCATATGTGACCTACCCACCAGGTGGAATTCAACGTTACATTTGTTGGAGCGGTTGTGTGAGCAGCAGGCAGCAGTAATGGAGTACCAGCTGCATCAGGCGCAAACAAGTCGCACTGCGTGCAGTTCACACTTCACCACCACTGAGTGGGCCTCTATGAAGGACATCTGCCACGTTTCGCGTGCCTTCGATGATTCCACGCGGATGGCGAGTGCAGATGATGCACTAGACAGCATGACTATCCCCCTTATCTGCCTGCTTGAAAAAACACTGCAAGCACTAAGGGAGGAGGTTGTGGAAGAGGTGGATGATGAGGAGTCACAAATGCCATCTGCTTCTGGACAGTCTGCGCAACATGGTTCCTCACAAAGGCCTAGGCAGGGGACACTTTGTGAGGAGGATGAGGAGGAGTCAATGGAGGAGGAAGACATCTGTCCAGAGGAGGGAGGTACACAATGCTCTAGTAGTCAGTATATAGAGCGAGGTGTTGTGAGTTCATTTTTCCCTTCACCGTTGAGGTCTGATGAACTCCCTCCTCTGGTGAAAGAAGGTAGTGAGGCTGATTACCAAATACCTGGGCAGCTAGATGATGACTGGGTGGCTGGAATTGAGGACTGGATATAAGGCAGCAGACGCCCTTCTGCCTTGCTGGTGATCCTGCTGGATTCTTGGAGACCAGTCTGATTCCTGCGTCTCAAAGCTAAGTTTTTCTGCTCTGCTTTGTACACTTCAGTTTTGTTTTTGTTTTGCCTTGTTTTTTGGGAGTTCTGCCATCCCCGGCCAGGGGTGAGCTGAATTCCATTTTTGTCTCTGATCTGTTGATCTTTTGCTCTGTCTTCAGAATATACCTGAGTGCTGATATAGTCTTTTGAAGCCTAGCGACTTCAGGGCCTGTTTTTCCTATCAGTCGGTTGGCACATTTTGGATTGGTTCAGGGGTCTGCAATCCGATAGCTGCCAACGGTTTTTCTGGACTTAGCTAGTATTTTGTTTTTTCCTCCTTCGGTGACTCATCATAACAGAATCACCAGCAAGGCAGAAGGGCGTCGGCTGCCTTATATCCAGTCCTCAATTCCAGCCACCCAGTCATCATCTAGCTGCCCAGGTGTTTGGTAATCAGCTTCACTACCTTCCTTCACCAGAGGAGGGAGTTCATCAGACCTCAACGGTGAAGGGAAAAATGAACTCACAACAGTAGTTTTGTCTAGGGCGCAACGTCAGGAATTCAGTTGTCCTTCTCCTCTGCGTTTCACCCTCAGATCAATGGGCAGACGGAGAGAACAAACCAGACTTTGGAGTCGTATTTGAGATGTTTTATTTCTGCCGATCAGGATGATTGGGTTTCATTTTTGCCATTGGCCGAATTTGCTTTAAATAATAGAGCTAGTTCTGCCACTTTGATGTCACCTTTTTTTTGTAACTTTGGGTTTCACCCTCGATTTTCTTCAGGGCAGGTGGAGCCTTCTGCCTGCCCAGGTGTTGACACTGTGGTGGAGAGAATGCACCAGATCTGGGACCAAGTAGTGGATAAGTTGTCTCTCTCCCAGGAAAAGGCCCAGCGGTTTTCCAACCGGCGTAGGACCGTTGGTCCCCAGTTTAAGGTGGGTGATATGGTTTGGTTGTCATCAAAAAATATTGCTATGAAGGTGGCTTCTCCTAAGTTTAAGCCTAGATTAATTGGACCTTACAAGATTTTGGAGATTATTAATCCGGTCTCTTTTCGGTTGGCTCTTCCTGTCACATTTAAAATTCATAATGTGTTTCATAAGTCCTTGTTGAAGAGGTTTGTTGAACCAGTAGTTCCTGTGGTGGCACCTCCTGACCCTGTATTGGTTGAAGGTAACATGGAATATGAGGTAGAGAAGATACTGGATTCCCGTCTGGCTAGACGGAGACTCCAGTATTTGGTTAAGTGGAAGGGTTATGGTCAGGAGGATAATTCGGGGTCTCTGCCTCTGATATTCATGCCGAAAGATTGGTGCGTGCCTTTCATCGGGCTCACCCGGATCGCCATGGTGGCATGGATGAGGGTTCGGTGACCTCTCCTCAAGGGGGAGGTACTGTTGTGAGTTCATTTTTCCCTTCACCGTTGAGGTCTGATGAACTCCCTCCTCTGGTGAAGGAAGGTAGTGAGGCTGATTACCAAACACCTGGGCAGCTAAATGATGACTGGGTGACTGGAATTGAGGACTGGATATAAGGCAGCGGACGCCCTTCTGCCTTGCTGGTGATCCTGCTGGATTCTTGGAGACCAGTCTGATTCCTGCGTCTCAAAGCTAAGTTTTTCTGCTCTGCTTTGTACACTTCAGTTTTGTTTTTGTTTTGCCTTGTTTTTTGGGAGTTCTGCCATTCCCAGCCGGGGGTGAGCTGAATTCCATTTTTGTCTCTGATCTGTTGATCTTTTGCTCTGTCTTCAGAATATACCTGAGTGCTGATATAGTCTTTTGAAGCCTAGCGACTTCAGGGCCTGTTTTTCCTATCAGTCGGTTGGCACATTTTGGATAGGTTCAGGGGTCTGCAATCCGATAGCTGTCAACCTCTCTGGTTTTTCTGGACTTAGCTAGTATTTTGTTTTTTCCTCCTTCGGTGACTCATCATAACAGCGAGGGTGGGGTGATGCAGAGCAGGCAGAGATGACGCCTCAAGCAGGGGACAGCGTTTCTTGGCCAGTTGGGAGTCTGCAGCACATGGTTGATTTCATGCTGCAGTGCCTGAGAAACGACCGCCGCATCACCCACATTCTCAACACGGCTGATTATTGGGTGTACACCCTCCTAGATACTCGCTACTGGGACAACTTACACAGCCTCATAACACCGTTTTCCCTGGGAGCGCAAAATGCGGGAGTACCAAGACACACTGGTGCATTTCATCATGTTCTCCATTCCACCGGAGCCCAGTGCTGCTAGTGCTTTACAAAGCAGATCAGTGCGTCGAGGCAGTGGAGGAAGCTCTGCACAAAGAGGGAGCAGAAGCAGCGCCTCAGCACAAGGCAAGACCAGTATGGCCCAAATGTGGCAAAGTTTTGTGTCCCCGCCACAAATGTCTACACCATCACAGACGGCTCCAGTCAGCAGGAGGCAATGTTTCCGTCAGATGGTGACAGACTACATGTGTTGCCCTCTCAGTGTTCTCCCACACGGCTCTTCCCCCTTCAAGTTTTGGGTCTCTAAGCTGGATACATGCCCAGAGCTTAGCCAGTATTCATTGGAGGTGCTGGCTTGCCCTGCTGCTAGTGTATTATCGGAACACGTCTTTAGTGCCGCAGGTGATGTACTAACAGACCGTCGCATGCGACTATCCTCCGATAACGTTGACCGGCTTACTTTTCTGAAAATGAACAAGGCCTGAATCTTGCAGGAATTTGCCAGTCCTCTTCCAGATTAAATAATTGGTTGGCAACAGTATCCAGGTCTCCTGTTGTGTTCATGTTTCTACCACCTGAACTGTAATTCCTGGGCTCCAACACTGCCAGTTGCTGCTCATAAGTGCCATCTGCACAGTCAACACATGCTCCAGTGTTATTGGGGTTCAGTAACGTCAGCTGATCCCCTGCTGAGTGTCCGGCAATTTCTCCTGCTCTGTCCATATTCACACTACTACAGATAGTAAACTTGCACCAATTAGGCCTCTGCCTCCACTCTGCTTCTATTATTTACCCTGGGCTCCGACACCGCCAGTTGCTGCTCATAAGTGCCCTCTGCACAGTCAACACATGCTCCAGTGTTATTGGGGTTCAGTAACGTCAGCTGATCCCCTACTGTGTGTCCGGCAATTTCTCCTGCTCTGTCCACATTCACACTACTACAGATATTAAACTTGCTCCAATTAGGCCTCTGGCTACACTCTGTTCCTACTGTAATCCCTGGGCTCCAACACCGCCAGTTGCTGCTCAGAAGTGTCTTTGGCACGGGTACTCCGTCCTGCCCAGCCTGGTTCCAGTACGCCAGCTGTTTCCGGGTAGTGTCAACGTCACTTTGCCTCCAATACGTTGTACTGTCATGTTGCGGTCGGGTTAGCCGACTCTATGGTGCCTGCAGTTTAGGTGCGTCCTATGTGGGCTGCGGGATCTGGCAATGAAGCCTGGTTCCGTAGTGCCAATAGGGCAAGCTCCCCCTGTAGCACTGTGGGTTTCTGTAACTCCGGCCAGCTCGCGGCCTTGCAATTTTTTTTTTCATGTGTACCTTCTGCTGCCTATCTGAGTTCCAGTACCATTAGCTGGTTCTTTGGAAGTCAATCTTGAATATGTCCCTCAAGGTTCCAGTAACGTCAGCTTGTTTCAGGCAGAGCCTTTGGCTTAGGTGCCTCCTTCTCGGTATCCGAGTTCCACCAACGTCTGCTGGTCCTTGGTAGTGCTTTCTGGCACAGGTACCTCCTGCTTATTAACCTGGTTCCAGTACCATCAGCTGGTCCTCGATAGTTCCATTGGCTCTTGTACCTTCGGCTACCCATCCAGGTTCCAGTACCGTCAGCTGGTTCTCAGCATTTCCTCAACATTCTTGTACCTTCTGCTACATTTCCAAGTTCAAGCTTTTTGAAATGGTTTTTGGTAATCACTCTGGATCTCCCTGACGACGACCCTAAAGACGACGACCCTGAAGACCACCCCGAAGAAGACGACGACCCCGAAAACGACGACCCTGAAGACGACGACTCTGAAGACCACCCTGAAGAAGACCAAGAAGATGACCCTGAAGAGGATGATGAAGGAGAAAGTGTGGGAGAAGTAAAAAAGAAGGTGAAGAGCATGGAAGTAGTGAAACATAAATATCTGACAAAATATAAAAAAGCTTAACATAGTTAATATCTTTGTAGCTCCGAACGTCTTAAAAAAAAATTAATTCCTGCTATTCCATTTGATTGGGCTAAACCTCTATGCCTTTAATGTCTCCTCCACCTCCCCCAATACATTCTACATTATTCCTTGTTGTTTTCCTTCATGTAGAATTAACCTACAAGGAAAGTAAGGGTTTATTTTCATTCCGATATTTGTGTCCCATTGACTTGCATTGGTTTCCGGTATTGGAATCGGCGATATCCGATATTTTTGGGGTATCGGTCCGATCCAATCTGATCCGATATTTCCCGATATTGGACGGTATCGATCAACACTAATATTAGCTCATTGTGATGTAAGACACAGCATAATAAATTAGTAACCAAAATCAATCAACTTTCTGATCACAACATAATGTACATCTGATAACATCATGTTTTTTCAAATAGAATTACCTTATTACATGATGCTAGTACGTATAACCCCTCTAGTGCAGACCAGACATTTTTCCCTCTTTTAAGCTCCACACCATCAGACTTTTCCACCCTTTCACCTTGCAAGTGGCAGATGTATACCCTCCTTCGGGCTACCCCACCAGTTCCTGGATCACTTTGACCTTGGCTTCTGTATTATTTATCCTGTGACATTACCACTCTAATCATGGTGACATTTTATATTCCGATTGATAATCCCCACTCACCATCTACCACTCATCTGTCTCAAACTTCCTCTCTTGTACTTTCACACCTTACTAACTCTCCTACATATGAAGATGGAAATACCTTGGACCAGGCCTTCTGACTTTGCCCAGTGCATGATTTTACTATCTCCCCTCAGCCACTTTTTGATCATAACCTTCTTTCTTTACCGATCAAAACTAGTCCTGCCACTTTGTACCATTCCTAAATTACACACATAAAGAAATCTATGTGCCATGAATACTCAGCAACTTATGAAGAATTTGCAGTCATTATGCTCCCCCATCCGTCCCAACTTAGCTTTGATACATTATTAGCAGTGATGTGCGAGTGTGCTCAGCAGTGCTCAATACTCGATCGAGCATCAGGAAAATACTCGAGTCGAGTACGTTTAAATGTTCGACCTACTCAATTCTAGTACTGTGAACTTAAACATTTCAGTGCTCGATCAACGCTAATTATTAGATGACACTGGAAAGTGCCCTTGATTAAGTTGCATCACACATAATATCCCAGCACAGACACAGATAACAGCAGCCCTGCCACATGCTGCAAACTCATTTTCTTCAGTTATGCTCTATGTCAGCAGGTTGGCAGATGCAGTGACAGTCAGGAGACAGATCAAGGGTTACCAATTTTTTTACTTAACAGGGTATTACTCCATGCAGGGAGATAGGGAAAACATGAGGTAAAATGCAGGCAGAATAGGGAGCACAAGGGTGTTATAGGGAAAAAAAATCAACGCAGGAATAACAAATTAAGTCATTCTCAAAGAAGTCACTTATCGAACGGACGTCTTCCTGACAGAAAAGATCCTGGAATAGATGATGGCGCCAACAGCCATCGGCACAACGCATATTGGAGCTCTCTCTCTCCACAGCCACGCGCTGCTCCTTTCCGCCAGTTCCCCCTGTGTCCACACGCTGCCCTCTGTTCGTGCCAAACTGCTCTGCTGTGCGCGCTTATCTCTTTTATCCCCCCAGCTTGCTCAAATTTTCCCCAGGCAGAAAGGGAAAGTCCGCCTCACTAAAGCCTACCATCAGGAACAGAGGATGCAGCCTTTGCAGTTCCAGACCCGGCACGCAGGTACCCGCAGTCTCGTCATCCCCCTTACACTCTAGGTGTGCCAGCATCTGTGGAAAAAATTACTTTTGGTTAAAAAATGTATCCATCAAAAGTTTATGCTCAAAACATATACCTCTGTCCTTCATGTTGCCATACAAACTTGCTTCCTTACCCTTATCACCTCACTATCCAACAATCCAAGACAACTGTGACACTTTTCACTCCATCCTCAGATCACAAGTGAAGCCCCTATCATCAACCTCAATGTTGACAATCTAGACAGTTAAAAAAATTGACCATATATGACAGGAATTTTCTTCTAATCCCCTAATAGTCTAGATTCTCTTCCCTCTAAGGCTGGGTTCACACGTAGCGGAACTCTCGCGGAAATTACCGCGAGAGTTCCGGAATTCCATTCCGCGGGAAAATCGCATTTTAAATTCCCGTGATTTTCCCATGGAAAACTAGCATTTTGCAAGCGTAATTAGCTTGCAAAATGCAGCATTTTCCAAGTGATCTGTAGCATCGCTTGGAGAACTGATTGACAGGTTGGTCACACTCGTCAAACATAGTGTTTGACAAGTGTGACAGACTTTTTACTGTTGAGGCTGCCTATGCAGCATCAGTAGTAAAAGATATAATGTAAAAAATAATAAAAAAAAATAAAAAATGGTGTTATTCTTACCTTTCGACGTCCCACACAGCCTTCCCGCCTCTCTCCATGCTCCCGTTCCCAGTAATCCTTTGCGAAAATGCCCGCGATGACGTACGTTCTCGCAGGATTGCGACGTCTCACGGTAAATCGCGATGACGTTGCGTGAATGACCGCGAGACTCCGCGATCCCGCGAGAATGGACGTCATCGCTCGCAAAGGCTTACTGGCACCGGGAGCGTGGAGAGAGGCGGGAAGGCTGTGCGGGACGTCGGAAGGTGAGAATAACAATATTTTTTATTTTAAATTCTATTTTTTTACAGGGATATGCTACCCAAAGCCAGGAGGACAGTCTCCTCTCCTCCGGACCGTGGGTACCATCCGCAATTGTTCTGCCTACTTTTCGCATGGTGTGCACAGCCATATGCGGAAAGTAAGCAGAACAATGCATTCCTATGGGTGCGGGATCACCGCGATTCCGCTAAATTAATGAGCATGCTGCATTTTTTACCGCAAAGCGATTCCGCCGCTGTAAAAACTGCAGCATTAGCACAGCATTGTGGAATCCCATAGGAATGCATGGGATGCTTATTACTTGCGTTTTTGTGGCAAAATCGCGAGGTTAAAACCGCCGCGGAAACGCGAAAAAAACGCCACATGTGAACCCCTTCATGACATGTGCAGTATGCTGTGGGAAGTGTGCTTCATCAAAGCACAGTATATGCATGGCTCTCCTATTTCGGCTCATCGCGCTGAATTACGCGGTGACCGAGTAAAGATGGTTGCTATTTTTGACAGCAGGCTATCTCTGCACATTGCCCCATGGGCCTGTACTGTCCCTCCCCCCACGCCGGCGATTGCTGTGATTGACTGAGACAGCACGAATCACATAAGTCACAAATGGATGGGTGATCGTGATGTCACCTCGGCTAGTTAAATCATTTGGTGCAAATTAGATGAACAATAGTTACTGACCAATCAGCACCAAAAGTGTTGATCTACAATAGTGATCACCGCTCTACACGCCATCTTTACTTCAGAGTTGACATGCAGAGTGGTTGTATACCCCTTCTGCTTTGCCTGAGAGGGAGAGAAATTCATTAGTGACCAGTGTGATCCTCCTGCGATCTGTGTCCTGCGTCCTACAATCCCCTGTGCTGTCGGGGTGCTGTGTGACTGATCTCTGATCACACCAGCAGCAGTTCCCTAAAATAATAGTTTATGTTGAGTAAATTTTAGTTAGTACATTAGAGGAGCGTATGTCGCAGTGTTATTGACATTCGTTTTTCTTTTGCAAAAAAAAGAATAGTTAGCGCTGAGTAAATTTATAGCTCATTCATTAGGGCAGCATACGTTGCAATGTTAGTGACGGTCATTTTTTACTCAATACACGTGTAAAAACACCACACACTTCCCCAGTTTTTTGAAGAATAAAATTAAAATGGCCAATTCTGACACGGATTCAGGCATTTTCCTCATACATTTCATTCTCCTCCTCATTTTCCTCATCTAGTGAAAGAGGAACCCCAGCAAGGTGCTCTAGGACCCAGGTAACCCCTACAGCAAACAATCCCATATATTCACAGTTTGCACACACTATCATTGCTATCCCCGATGGGACTTACAATCTAAATTCCCTATCAGTATGTCTTTGGAATGTGGGAGGAAACCAGAGTACCCATAGGAAAACCACACAAACATGGGGAGAACATATAAACTCCTTGCAAATGTTGTCCTTCGTGGGATTTGAACCCAGGACTCCAGTGCTGCAAGGCTGCTGTGCAAAACACTGAGCCACCTTGCTGCCCCATATGAACTCCACCCCCTGAAAATTATTATTCTGGATTACATGGGCAGCTCAGGAATACAATTTGATGCTCCAGACCTCACTGAAATTGACTTTTTCAAATTCTTTTTCAGCTAGGAAATTATAAATCTTATGGTGGCCCAGACAAATTTACAGTGGGTCAGAAAGTATTCAGACACCTTTAAATTTTTCACTCTTTGTTTCATTGTAGCCATTTGGTAAATTCAAAAAAGTTCATTTTTTGTCTCATTAGTGTACACTCTGCACCCCATCTTGACTTAAAAATTCAGAAATGTAGACATTTTTGCAAATTTATTAAAAAAGAAAAACTGAAATATCACATGGTCATAAGTATTCAGACTCTGCTCTGTATTGAGTAGAAGCAACGTTTTGAGCTAGTACAGCCATGAGTCTTCTTGGGAATGATGCAACAAGTTTTTCACACCTTGATTTGGGGATCCTCTGCCATTCTTCCTTGCAGATCCTCTCCAGTTCTGTCAGGTTGGATGGTGAATGTTGGTGGACAGCCATTTTCAGGTCTCTCCAGAGATGCTCAATTGGGTTTAGGTCAGGGCTCTGGCTGGGCCAGTCAAGAATGGTCACAGAATTGTTCTGAAGCCACACTTTTGTTATTTTAGCTGTGTTTAAGGTCATTGTCTTGTTGGAAGGTGAAACCAGCCAAATCTGAGGTCCAGAGCACTCTGGAAGAGGTTTTCATCCAGGATATCTCTGTACTTGGCCGCATTCATGTTTCCTTCAATTGCAACCAGTCGTCCTGTCCCTGTAGCTGAACAACAGCCCCATAGCATGATGCTGTCACCACCATGTTTCACTGTTGGGATTGTATTGGGCAGGTGGTGAGCAGTGCCTGATTTTCTCCACACATACTGCTTAGAATTATCACCAAAATGTTCTATCTTCCTCTCATCAGACCAGAGAATCTTATTTCTCATAGTTTGGGAGTCCTTCATTTGTTTTTTAGCAAACTTTATGCCGGCTTTCATATGTCTTGCACTGAGGAGAGGCTTCGGTCGAGCCACTCTGCCATAAGGACCCACTTTCTACCATCTCCTTACTGAATCTGTGGAACTCAACCACAGTGATCTTGGGCTTCTTCTTTACCTCTCTCACTAAGGCTCTTCTCCCACAATTGATTAGTTTGGCTGGATGGCCAGGTCTAGGAAGACTTCTGGTGGTCCCAAACTTCTTGAGGCTACTGTGCTCTTAGGAACCTTAAGTACTGCAGAAATTCTTCTGTAACCTTGGCCAGATGTGTGCCATGCCACAATTCTGTCTCTAAGCTCCTTGGGCAGTTCCTTTGACCTCATGATTCTCATTTGGTCTGACATGCACTGTGAGCTGTGAGGTCTTATATAGACAGATGTGTGCCTTTACAAATCAAGTACTATCAGTTTAATTAAACACAGCTGGACTCCAATGAAGGAGTAGAACCATCTTAAAGAGGATCACAAAGAAATGGACAGCATGTGACTTAAATATGAGTGTCTGAGCAAAGGGTCTGAATACTTATGACCATGTGAAATTTCAGTTTTTCTTTTTTAATAAATTTGCAAAAAATTCTATATTTCTGTTTTTTTCAGTCAAGATGGGGTGCAGAGTGTATATTAATGAGAAAAATGAACTTTTTTGAATTTACCAAATGGCTGCAATGAAACAAAGAGTGAAAAATTTAAAGGGGTCTCACTGTATATGCCTATCAATTTTAAATATAAAATCCCATGTCAACATCCCAGATGAACCCCTGTAAATGCAGCAGAAATGATGATATTTTGGGGAATTATGCTGCATATGGTCATAGTAAAAAAAAAAAAAAAAAAGATTCGGCAATACTGGAGTACTGATATACTCTACAGCACACCGGCAGTTCGTAGACCATGACAACAACACAATTTGAAGAGATCCATTGGATTGTAGTGATAATGTGCAGTGTCCTCCCCAAGATGATCCTACTTTGAACATCTACAGCCCTGGCAAGAATTAAGAGACCACCACATCAAAACCCTGTCATGGGCAGCCCATTCTCCAAACCTGAACCCCATTGAAAACCTCTGGACTGTAATAAAGAAGATGATGTATAGTCACAAGCCATCAAACAAAGAACTGCTTACATTTTTGTACCAGAAGCAGTGAGAAAGACTGATGGCAAGCATGCCAAGACGCATAAAAGTTGTTTTTAAAAATCATGGTTATTCCACAAAATATTGATTCCAGAACTCTTCCTGAGTTAAAACATTAGTATTGTTTCTAAATGATTATGAACTTGTTTTCTTTGCATTATTTGAGGTGTGATAGCACTGAGGTTTTTTTAATTTTGCCCATTTTTCTTTGTCAGAAAAAAATACAAAATGTATTGCTTGGAAATTCGGAGACATGTTGTCAGGAGTTTATAGACAAAAAGAATAATTTACATTTTACTCAAAAATATACCTATAAAGAGAAAAATCAGTCAAGCTGAACATTTGAAAGTGGTCTGTTAATTTTTGCCAGAGCTGTACATAAAATTCAGCCAGTAGTTGACTACATGAGCAGAAAATTTGCTTAGATGAGCAACCCCCATGTTACATACATGATTTTCGAACCACTGTGCCACGGTCCGGGGAGAGCTTGGAGGGGCATAGCTAGGTTAACACCTGACTCTTCACTAGAGCTTTTTATGGAGAGGTTAGACTTGGCTCCAGATGGATGTCAGGTGTTACTCCAGGACAGACCCCGGAGAAGTGGAAGCTGACCTCCCAAACTGGCAGTGATGCAGGACTGGCCAGGAATGAGTTAAACAGGAGAGGTATGACTTGTAGTCAGATGAGAACTCAGACACAGGCAGGACAGGTACAGGAACATAGACGGCCTCAGCTACTGGATCACAGGTTCAGGTATGCAGGTGCAGGTACACAACTAGGTAGCAGGATAAACACTGATTGACCAAAGTTGCAAAGGCACCTCCCAAAAGGGTAGGTGCCTTATATATCAGACATCTCCCAGCTATTGGCTAGGGACATATTTAACAGCGTGCATGCACTGGCCCTATAAGAGTCAGGGAGCACATACATAAGCATGCTCCCAGGAGACCTGCATGCCAAAACTTATCTCAAATCAAGGCGTGAAAGACTGGTGTCAGTATCAGACAAAAGGCGAGTTGCAATGGGGCATTCATCCAATGTGGTCAGACATACCTGGCGAAAAAAGACTTTGCAGCTCATATCTCATTACAGTTGGTTGCCTACCATCTGGAAGGAAATGATGGAGTTTGTTTCCACTTGCCCTTCAAGGCACACAAGAACCAGGCTTATCTTCAGTCAGCACAAAGACTGAACACACATCAAACTAGCTGGTCACTATTTTTTGCCCGTTTTGATTTTGCTCTGCATTTTCAGCCTCCTGATAAGAACATCAAAGATTTTACACTTTCCTGCCTTTTCCTGCCTGCCAACCACGAGGAAGAACCTCAACTCATCATTGAGCCATCCAAGGTGGTTACTGTGGCTCTGGAAAACTTAGAAGAGGATTGAATGAAATCCCTAGCCAAACTCTCCTTAATATACTCTGATATGGCTAGGATCTCAGCCTGGGACAGAGAGTAAATACGACCTCGTGGAGATGAGATGACACTCAGATCTACCTCTCTGGCCCAGATGTTACCTCTCTGCTCTCCAGAATCTCAGAGTGTCTATCAGTCATATCCTCCTCCTTCTCCTCTTGCTTCTTCAAACTCAATGTGGACAAATCTGAACTAATTATCTTTCCTCCATCTCGCATACCTTCCCTACCTGATCTATCTATCACAATAAATGAATTCACACTTTCCCCTGTCACGGTAATCTGCTGCCTCTGAGTAATCCTTGACTCTGCCCTGTCCTTCAAACCACTCATTCAAGATCTTGCCACCTCCTGCCGCTTCCAGCTCAAAAATATTTTCAGAATCCATCCTTTCCTCAACCCTCACTCTACCAAAATGCTTGTGCATGCACTAATCATCTACCGCCTCGACTACTGCAACATCCTCCTCTGTGGCCTACCTTCTAACACTCTCGCACCCCTTCAGTCCGTCTTTAAATCTGCTGCCCGACTAATAAATCTATCTCCTCGTTACACTCCTGCTTCCCCTCATTGCAAATCCCTTCACTGGCTTCCAATTTTCCAGCATATCCAGTTTAAACTACTAACACTGACCTACAAAGCCATCCATGACCTTTTTCCTCTGTATATTTCCGAACTAATCTCTCTATATCTTCCCTCATGTAAACTCTGGTCCTCCCAAGACCTCCTTCTCTCCTTCACGCTTATTCGCTCCTCACCCAATGGCCTCCAAGATTTCTCCAGAATATCCCACTCCTCTGGAATTCTGTGCCCCAACATGTCCGGTTATCCACCACATTTGGTTCCTTCAAGCGTAACCTGAAAACCCATCTCTTCAAAGAAGACTACAACCTGTAATGACCACACGGCCACCTCAACATCATTGGAGATACTGCAACCCCCAACCTACCATCTTCTTCCCCATAATCCTGTAGCATGTAAGCCCGCAAGGGAAGGGTCCTCTTCCCTCTATACCAGTCTGCCATTGTTAGTTTGTTTACTGTAAGTGATATTTGCATTTTGATGTAACCCCGTCTCATGTACAGCACCAAGCAATTAATGGTGCTATGTAAATAAATAATAATAATAGGTGAGGATCCTAGAAGCAGGTCAAAAGGCAGACATATAGCTTATGTGGAGGTAATGTCTCTGCTTCTTTTTTGTCGAAGATGGCCACATATGACCAGTACTAAAATTCACTGCACACTCTACAAGATGGTTTGCAAAAATATATAGTAAGTTTATTCAACAGAAAAATAAATATTTAAAAATATATGCTACAAAAAATTGGATTCATGATAAGACAATTTGACTGAAATACCCAACGTTTCGACCCTCCTGGGTCTTAGTCATGGGGTTACTAAAAAGACAAGAGAAGGATATGTAAGAAATAATGAAAGATGAGCAATATACAATGGAAAACAATAGTATAGCAAAAAAACTCAATAATGGATACCAATAGATGCACCATGAAATATGGTAATTAATCAATAGTCATATAACAAGGTCATATAACAAAATGCACAAAATTGGATGGCAATATAAACAAACATAACACTAAAAACAATAGAGGGATTGATAATATTACAATGTTGCCAGGACCAGGAATGAGATAGGACAATTACAAGTATAGCTTAGTAGATTACCTTAGTTTCAGACATAAACATAATGGGAGGCAGAGAGAGGGGATGAGAAGCCCCTTTATATATTCCCCAGATGCTGTAATGAACAATGAAGATGTTAAAATTGAAGAATAGATGTACAAGTTAATGGGATGGTATGTCAATATGAAGTACATTTGGCATATAGTAGATTCCTATTGGTGGCCGTCTGATTAGTGGAAGACCTAAAAATATATCAGGGTTTACTATAGGTGAAGGAGCAGCCAAAAAGCAGACCTGTTGTAGTGGGATGCAGTTACCTGTGATAAGCGGTGAAATGTAAGTAATAGAGCGGCAATCCCGCGCCTTGCTGTGCGTGCTGGCATGGAGGGATGTCAGAAATGAAAGGCATAAATACTGCCGTGCTTAACGCCAGGTAATAGGAATGTGTTGACCTGCTAGTTCATCCTTGATCCTTCCAGACAATCCCTCGCAGAAGGCAGCTACCAGAGCCTTGTTGTTCCATCTGAGTTCAGAAGCCACAGTGCAGAACTGGACAGCATATCAAGCCTGGCAAAGCCTGAGGAGTGATGAGGCAGCAGAAGTAACTTGGACCTGACTCGTCAAATACCTTGCAGAATGCCTCCAGGAAGGATTGGCTGTCTGTTATTATTGCATCTACTCTTTCATAAGAGTTGAGTCAGCACACATCTAGATAAATTCCTTAGGGGGGTATAGATTCCAAAATAGAGTCACTTGTGGGGGTTTCCGCTGTTTAGGCACATCGGGGGCTTTCCAAACGTGGCATGGCATGTGCAGACCATTTCATCAAAGTCTGCTCTCTAAAACGTCACTTCTTCCCTTCTGAGTCCCGCTGTGTACCCAAACAGTTGTTTTCCACCACATATGGGGTATTGGCCTCATGAGAAAATTAATAACAATTATTGGGGTCCATTTTCTACTGTTACCCTTGTAAAAATTGTAATGAAAAGAACTATTTTGAGGAAAAAATGTTGTTATTTTTTTTTCATAGCTCAACGTTATAAATTTCTGTGAAACCCCTGGGTGTTCATGTCCTCAACACACATCTAGATA
Organism: Dendrobates tinctorius; assembly: GCF_039654945.1. NCBI lineage: Eukaryota > Metazoa > Chordata > Amphibia > Anura > Dendrobatidae > Dendrobates > Dendrobates tinctorius. The sequence continues at coordinate 15,677,105 of NW_027361671.1, read as the reverse complement.
AATGCCTTGGGGGTCTAGTTTCTAAAATAGGGTCACTTGTGGGGGATTTCCACTGTTTAGGCACATCAGGGGCTTTCCAATCTCCACATGGTATGCGCAGACCATTCCATCAAAATCTGCTCTCCAAAATATCACTCCTTCCCTTAACCACATATTGGCTATCACTGTACTCAGGAGAAATTGCACAACAATTATTTGGGTATATGTTACCCTTGTGTAAATTTGGGGCTAAAAACAATTTTTTGTTTAAAAAAAAAAGTGATTTTTTTATTTTTCCAGGGCAGCGTTATAACTTTCTGTGAAGCGCCTGGGGGTTCAAGTTCAAGTTGCTCACCACACATCTACATAAATTCCTTGAGGGGTCTAGTTTCCAAAATGTGGTCATTTACATTGGAGTTTCTACTGTTTAGGCACATCAGGGACTCTCCAAACATGACATGGCATTCACTCTCGATTTCAGCTAATTTTGCATTCAAAAAGACAAACGGTTCTCCATTCCAAGCACTACCATGCCCCCAAACAGTATATTTGCCTCACATGTGCACTGTTTATATACTCAGGAGAAATTGCACAAGAAAGTTTGTGGTTCATTTTCTCCTGTTATCCTTCTGAAAATAAAGCATTTGGGGCTGAAAGAACATTTTTGTGGTGCTCACAAAACATCTATATAAATATTTTGTTGAGGAGTCTAGTTTCCAAAATGGGGGTCACGTGTGTTTTTTTCACAGTTTAGGCATATCATGTACTCTCTAAACGCGACATGGTGTCCGCTCTCGATTCCAGCTAATTTTGCATTCAAAAAGCCAAACAGTGCTCCATCCCTTTCGAGCCCTGCCATGCGCCTAAGCAGTAGCTTTCCCCCACATATGAGGTATCGGCATTCTCCGGAGAAATTGGAGAACAAATTTTGTGATCCAATTTCCCTTATTACTCTTGTAGAAATAAAATACTGGGGGCTAAAGTACATTTTTTGTGAAAAAAAGAAAAATATTTTTGTTTTTTCTTCCACATTGCAGTCATTCCTGAGAAATACCTAAAGGGTTAATACATTTTCTGAACATGGTTTTGAAGACTGAGGTGTACAGATTTTAGAATTGAGTCATTTTTATGCATTTTCTGTCATATAAGCACTTTAAAGTAACTTGAAATGTAATGTGGTCTAGGGAAGAGGGAACATGTTTGGTGATACTTGGATATCACTCCAATATCTGTGTGCTCGGATGTGTTCAGCTCTTGACGAGCATTGCTGGTGTTTGGATTTGAAGCTTGAATCCCCACCCTGCATGTTTGGCACCTGTTACACAGTTGTGGAGACATGGGGGTCAGTAGTCAGTAGGTGCTCTTGCATGCTGGCTTGAGACCGCGTAGACCATGGCTCATCTCACTGAATGCCCACTCTCCTTTTTTGTGGGCAGAATGCTACTCAGACAACAGAGGGTGAGAGTGAGACAGTGTGGCAATACTTTATTGAACCACAAAACAGACAGTAACATATAGAAGAGTACCAGAAAAATACCAAAGATGGTGCAAAACTGCAGAGTCTCACCCTTCTGCTGACTCACCAGGATTATAGCAGATGTGACTCCGGAGCTACCATGGCTGACTACCCCCACCAGTGGCACCCCACTTTTGGTGAGCACCCACAGAGAGGAGACAACAACAAGCTTAGGAAGCTGACTGAGAGCAGTGAGGCATATGGCCAGGTGACCTGATTGTCCCAACCTGGATTCTTCAAGATGCCTCTGATGGTTCAGAGAGAAGTAATTACAGTTTAACTAATCAGAGTCCTCTAGTGTTGATACTGGTGCTGATACTGAACCATCATACTAACAGTTCTTCAAAGAGCTAATCCTGTGCTTTGTTGTTTGTATCAGATACATTCTCCATTTAGCCTATGGACAGCTGGAGCAGGAAAGGGGCAGAATACAGCCTCTAGGCAGGGCTTAAGGCTTTGCAGTCTGTTGCTAAATATATAGCTACTGCACATTACAACTTTCTTTTTTGGGGGGATGGGTTAAAAAATATACATACAGTTTAATGTGCTTATTGTTACATTGCGGTTGTAATAAAACTAAAAAAAGTTCATTTTTTCTGTATTGAATTAGTAATCCATAGAGTTTAACATGGTTAGTATGACATTACAGTGGTATATAGAACTACTAACAAAGTTCACATTTTTTTCTGGATTCAATTAGTCATCCATAGAGTTTAACATTGTTAGTGTTATAGTACATTACAGTTGTATATAAAACTTAAAAAGAAATGTTCAACATTTTTTGTGGATTCAATTAGCAATCATTAGAATTTAACAAGGTTAGTGTCACATTATGGTGGTATATAAAATTCCCCCAAAAAAACCTGTCAAATATTTTTTTCTGGATTTAATTAGTCATCCATACAGTTTAACGTGGTTAGTGTTACATTACAGTGGTATGTAAAACAAAGAAAAGTTAATTTTTTTCTGGATTTAATTAGTCATTCATACAGTGTTATATGCTTTGTGTTACATTGCAGTGGAATAAAACTAAAAAACCGCTTAGCCTGCTGCAGACCATTTTATTTATTTTTTATTAAAAAATAAACTTGTTTTCCAGAGATCTAGCAAGTAGAAAATGAATAAGGCATGCAATAAGGGACAGGGAAATGTAAGTACAAGCAAGCACAGAAGACGTGGGGCAGGTCCGACTACGCCTGTTGCTGGAGCACAAGAAACATGTCCATTTCACTTTGCAGGGAGGCCCGGCACACCACTTCTCAAGCCACACCAGCATGAACAGGTGGTAAGTCGGATAGCAGAAAATGCTTTCATCATGCTTGCTAGCACTACCCAGTCTTCTACACAGTCCAGTATCACCAGCCAACAGTCTGGATCACTTAATCCTCACCCTGATCCTCTTTCCTCCCACCATGTTGAGTCCCAGGAGACCAGTGATCTCACACAAAGACACTTCAATGAGCTCTTTACAAGATCATTTCTTGAATGTGGCCTCTCACCCTACATGTTCCAAGAGGGACAGGAGGAGATGCTGTTTAGTGATACACAAAACTTCACATTCAGTCACATAGTTGCATAATTAAATAGGTTGAAAAAAGATCTAGGACCATCAAGTTCAACCTTTCTCCACCAATTGTACATTTCGTCACTAATTTAACTATAACCTGCAAAGTTACGTGTATCAAGGAAATCGTCCAGCCTTTTTTTAAAAGCTGTTATAGTATCTGCCATTACACAGTCTGACTGCCCTAACTGTTAAGAACTCTTTCCTAATTAGCTGCCGGAATCACCTTTCTTCCACACAGTGCCCTCCAGTCCTTAGTATGATTTTTTGGAAGGAATAAGTCATATGCCAGTCCTCTGTACTGACCACACATGTATTTATCCCTGTAAATGGGATACCCTCTGAGGTGTCTTTTTTCTAAGCTAAACAAGCCCAAACTTTCCAACATTTCATCATATGAAAAACCTTCCATCCCTCGTAATAATCTAGTTGCCCGTCTTTCAACTGATTCTAACTTCTGAATATCATTTTTAAAATGTAGAGTCCAAAACTGGATCCCATATTCTAGATGTGGCCTCACTAGTGATTTTTAAAGGGGTAATAATAAGCTGGGATTTTATCTCTTTTTATGCATCCTAAAATCTTTTTTGCTTTTGCAGCTGCTGCTTGACATTGAGCACTGCTGCTCAGCTTACTTGTAGCTAGAATACCCAAGTCCTTTTCATCTTCTGTAGTCCCGAGTATACACCCATTTAATATATATGCAGCAATAGGATTACTCTTTCCTAGGTGCATTACTTTACATTTATCTACATTAAACCACATTTGCCAAGTGTTTACCCATTCAGTCATATTATTCAGATCGTTTTGCAATATTGTAATGTCAAGGTCATATTTTAATAATATCCTACATAATCTGATGTGGTGAATAGAAATATCACAACAAAAATTATTATCACGCCACGGTGACTATAGGCCGCACGTCCTATAGTAAAATTGTCAAGGACAACAGGTTTACTCCAAAACATGGATGCAAACAAGGAGAAAAAGGAGTACAATTAAATCCGTTTTTTTTAAAAATCAAAAATCTTTAAATAAATAATAATAGTTTCATTTCATAGCATCATGGCAAAAACATACATGGACAAAAGGAAATTAACATGAAGAACTGGATCAATGAATGATCTGAGGCAAGCACAGATTGTATATGGATCGGGAAGCCTCATTCCTAAAACCACTGTGTCATAACAGTACATATCATAGTAATCCCACATAGGAAAGAAAAAAGAAGTTCCAGCGCCAGGAATGGAAAATTAAAAATCCATTTTATTGTGCCATTGCATATTAAAATTCCAGCAGGTACAGCATATCTGTCGGATGACTACAGAACTGGTTGACTGGTTGTTCTGTAGTCATCCGACAGATATGCTGTACCTGCTGGAATTTTAATATGCAATGGCACAATAAAATGGATTTTTAATTTTCCATTCCTGGCGCTGGAACTTCTTTTTTCTTTCCTATTATTGATTGACTGCCTAGTCAAATCCGTGCGCAGGATTTGGATCCTACCAGCAAGGCAGTGCGGTGAGCTGGATTAATTTCTCTTTTTTTAGTAATCCCACATAAGTATAAATAGTGCAGTATATAAACTACTATATAGTAAGCATGATTCAGCATTAAGGCGAACTGCCACTATTTCATAACCGCATTTGTAAGGGGACACATTAGATCTAATGAAAAAGTGACATAGTGCAATAGGAGAGGTCCTTACCCATGTGAGTCCGTGGGCCGTCAGACCACTCATTCCAGTCCGAAGGGATGAAGCTTTGCATGTGGACCAGGTAGAGAAGGAGAAAGACACAAAACAGGGAGATTATACCCAGCCCTGCCCCATCTCATCTACTCAGTGTGGATTGGGTAGCAATAAGGAGGTGGAGTCTGAGGAGGAGAAGCATGAGCTGGTTGCTAGTACCAACACAAGTCCAGAAATACCTGCCCAAAAAAAACAGCATACCCCTTAATTCCTCATCGTACAGGTACTGGATCTCAAAGCTGGACATCTGTCATGATCTGTCCCTCTATGCATTGGAAGTGTTGTGCTGCTCTGCCACTAGTGCTTTGTATGAGTGAATTTTTAGTGCTGCCGGCGGGTGATCATAACATAAAGGCGCTTTCACCTGTCAACAGAAAATGCAGACAGGCTCACTCTGATAAAAATGACCAAAGCCTTGATTAGCCTCTACTTTTCCATACCACCAGATGATAGCAGCACATAAAGTGTTTTTAATCTTTAAGATTTTACTGAAACCCGCAGATTTTACTATTATTTATTTTATTAATGTAGTAGTACATCAACTACACTTTCAACACTTTCAAAATATTTGAATGAGTACCTCCAGTTGTTGGCTTCAAGGGTCTATGGATGACTGTATTACCCTCCTTATAATTTTTTTCCTGACTTTTCACTTTGTGCAAAGTCTTTATAAGTGTATGAGAACATCAACTACACTTTCAAAATATTTTAATGAAGCCTACCTGGTGTTGCCTTCAAGGATCTATGAATAACTGGATGACCCTCCTCATAATTTTTTGCACTGTGTGAAAGCCTTTATGAGAGTAGAAGTGCCACAATTACTCTTTCTTAAATTTGTATGAAGCACTCCATTTTGTGCTTTAAGGGTGTATGGATGACTCTCTTTATATTTTTTCTTCTGGCTTGCACTGTGTTGAAAGTCTTTTTGAGTACAAAAGTGCTACAACTGCTCCTTAATTTTTTTATGAAGCAATTCAGTTGGTGCCTTTAAGGGTGTTATAGTTATAATATTTTCAGGCTTTAAACTGCGTGCAGAGCCATTATGGGTGTAGGACTGCCACATCTACACTATCTTAACCTTTGAACGAGGCATTACACAGTTGGTGCCTTCAGGGGTGTATGGGTGACCCTGCTTGTAATTTTTGGCAGGCTTTGCACTTAATGATAGCCTATATAAGACTAGGAGTAGCACTGCATGACAATTTCAAGTGAATGTGTATGAGGCCCTCCTTTACAATAAAGGGTAAATATGAATCCCTCTTCCATCCAATTTTTGTTGGAAAAATAATACATTGCTGATCATCTTTTAACCACTTTAACTTACTAACAAAAAAAATTATGCTTCAAAAATTTTACAGATGTAAAATAGACATGTGGGAAATGTTATTTATTAACTATTTTGTATAGGATAACTATGGTTGGGCGGCATAAAATGTAAAAGTTTGTAAAATGGGATGGGAAAAATTCAAAATTTGCACCAAATTTCCGATATTTTCATGGATAAAGGCAAGTCGCATTGAACAAATTTACCACTATCATGAAGTAAAATATGTCATAAGAAAACAGTCTCAGAATCACTAGGATGAATTGAAGAGTTCCAGAGCTATGAGCTACCTCATAAAGTGACACTGTTCAGTGTTGAAAAAAATCACACTTTTTAACATGTAAATAACCTTTCAAGATTCCTATATATAAAGGGATTAAATTATAAGGGGTCCCATTTGATTCATGCGCTGCACAACACTCTGTCGGCACCTTGCCACATGAAGGGACTCTTACACTAATGAAGGACCCATTGACTGTCATTTTTGAAATTTAAGGGGTTCCTATAATCTGCCTTATAATAATAATTATAATTTATTCCTTTTTATACACCCATCTCCTCTGATGAGTCCCCCACTACAGGGGCATGAAACATGTAGGGAGGGTCTGTGTAGGGACATTCTGCTAGGGACGGCGGAATGCACTAAGTAATAAATAATAGAAAGTGTGTTCACCGCCCGGGGTCCACCATGCAGAGGTGTGACACTGCTGCTATGTAATGGCAGATGCACAATATGGCGGTATTGCGCACGCGGGTTGAACGTCACCCGGAGTGTGCTGGGCGGACTCTGTCAATTCACAGAGACGCCAAGGCGTTAAACACAAATGGTGAGCCTGTTGAACTCACATGTCTCAGCAGAATGCACGCACGGTATGTGGTCACAGGACTCAGGCCCAAGACACAGGGTCAGCATCCTTCTAGACCTACCGTGCGTACGTCATCGCAACCACGGACGCCAATAAGTACTGCTGACTGCAGCGCGGCGACAGACACTGCCGCAAGATGACAATGCCCGGTAGCAGGCATATTGTCGGATGCTAGTACCGTGGATGATATGCACTGTGTCCTGTAGCTTGCCACTGATTGACGCTGACTCTATCACTAGTTCCCTATCCACACATGTAATATCAGGGGGGGAATCTTAATGAGTGATTTGCAAGTCCATGCATCTGTCATCATTCACACAGGTATAACTAGAGTCTATACTAGAGCATGGCCGAGCGGCCATGCAAACCTTTTATAGCCGGGCCCTTCCGGTAGCTTCCAGATCCCTCAGATGGACCAATCAGATCTGGAGAAGGACCTGTGCATGTGACTCCCGATCTCCAATGGGAGATCGTCTCGTGAGCATGCTCAGTGGAGCGACGGAAGGACTTAGCCTCTGGAGCGGCTTGCTGCTGAGCAGCCTGCGTTGCTATTGCTGGCCCAGGGGTGGCAGCAACAACCAGACCTACAGAACTGGTCTGAGCAGAGCATCGGGAACGACGGAACTGCTGAGCAAGCTCCTCTGCGGTCGATGGAGAATGGGAGACCGCTGAATGTGAGGCTCTGGATCCCTGCTGTGCAGTTGCAGGAACCCGACGCCTAACACATTCTTAGAAGGATAGACCACACTCGGTCATTGTCCTTGTCAGAACCGGAGACATTGCCATGACAGTGAGCACATGGTTACCTGTCTGATTTGTTTTCCACCTGTATGATGATTTGGCGTCTTGAAAATTTCAAACGGTAAGATCTAACCATTTTTTAAATTGAACACTAACTCCCAAACAGCAAACTGTCTTGGAGTTATATTTTACTCAAATATTTTCTTCACTCCCTATATCCAATCACTCACACCTCCATGTCTACTGCACCTCTAAAACATTTAAAGATTTTGACCTCTCCTTTCTTTTGACACTGCAAAAACTCTTACTGTTGCTCTGAAGTCCAGCTGCTATACTGATGCTTCCACCCTCTGCCAGTCATTGCACTGGTTACCCTTCTGCTTTACAGTACAATATAAATGTATCACTCTCACCCCTCAAAGATCTTCATTTTGCTGTACTGCTCTATATCTTCTACTTCATCGCTGACCTTCATCATACCCATGCTCTAGTTCTGATATTGATCTTAACAAGAGAATAAATTCAAAACAAACAACAATATAATATTTTGGACTGTTATTGGTCACTTATCTAAAAATCAAAAGGGAGGTATATATGCACCCTTCCATTAGTCTAATAAGAACCATGCCTTGCCACTGAGGTTGACACCCCTCATCTGCACAATGGCATCCCTGATCGGACGTCGACTCCCCCTGTCGGAGCTTATAAGGCACTACCAAGGGAAGCAAGGTAGAAAATCACAACAGAGATATTTTGTAATAATATCCTATAGTGGAATACTGGTACCACCACATAATTTGATAAACCCTATGTAGGAGTTGCATCACATATGTAAAGTTCATAACCATGTCAGCCAGTATTACATAAAAATGGCTCATCTAAAGGAAACAGAATAAATTCCTTATATTGGACTGATGTAGCCCTACCTGTGCAATAGTGCACCTCTTGGACGTCGACTCTCCCTGTCTGGCCCTATGTGACCCTGCAAAAAGATAGATAGAGTATGCTAATATCTAATAATTTGGCAGGGGCAGATCATTATTAATTGAACCTGTGTGGACCGCTTTCTATTCCACCAAAAAAAATCACAAATATATGAGATAAAATAATATGAAGTGATGTGAATATATGCAGTGACGATCGACATAGGCCTAGATTATTATGATTTTGACACATCCATTAGTTTGAAAAATATCATTAAATTCAGGCTTATACATAGAACAACGCCACAAAATATTGAACTAGGTTCCAACAATAATATAGTTATTACAGAATCCTTCAATATATGGCTGTACCTAGTCCTAATGTATCATTATACCAAAAACAAACCCCCTTTATTTTAAAGACAAAAACTCAAATACAACTTAAAAAAGTATGCATATAGCTCTTATATTGCTATCACACCAATAGTCCACTGTTATCATAACCCAGGCACATTAGTGCTAGTTCATAACACAAAGTGTGCATATAGCACATATCAATAGTCCATTGATATAGGTTCTATGTCATAAAGCAAAGTATGCATATAGCTCTATGCATTTTTCCTCCAATGGGTTCAGCAGTAGAGCATACTTACCGTATTTTTTTCGCTTTGTAAGACGCACTTTTTCCCCCCAAATTTGGGGGGAAAATTGGGGTGCGTCTTACAAAGCAGACATGCCTTACCATAGGCCGTGATCAGGGGGTGTCCGGTGGTTGCTGGCCGGTGCTGCGGGTGTCTCCGGTGCCCAGCGGTGCTGCGCGTGTGCCAGGCGCTGCCCGGGACTCTGCCGACATTGTGCGACAGGCCAGAGCCCTGCCATTTCCATAGTTCCCCTGTGTGTGCGGTGGTTATGGTAAAAAATGGCCACCGGCGCTTGCGCAGATGGGATCTCGGGACCCAGCTCTCGAGAGATGAGATCTGAGATCAAGACCCTGCAGTAGCACAAGACCCCCACAGCAATGGCACACATCGGAGCCCCCCCTCATCCCTGAATGCGGCCTGCAGCATCATTCCACTCCTGCCTCCTCCATCAGCGAGCCTGGGCCCCTGCTACACCGCAACCACCAACCCCAGTAAGCAATAAGATACAAGGATTATAAGAAGCACCACCATTTTATAAAAAAAATTTTTTTCTTATTTTTCTCCTCAAAATTTGTGGTGCGTCTTATAATCCGGAGCGTCTTATAAAGCGAAAAATACGGTAATATATAGCAATATGTGCAGAAAACATATAATGGATTTAGCTTAAATGTTCAGTTATTAATCAGATCCAGTCATAGCAGGGGCAAAATGTCCTTCCATATATCTACAAAGAGTTCTCATTGTTTTGCACGCACCCGTAGACTTGTATAGGTGCACTTCGTCCGATATATGCAGCCAATGACAGCATACAGCATTTTTTTTCATGCCGACACAGCATGAGAAAAAAAATCGCTAGTTGCCACTGTTCCATAGTCTAACATAGATGAAACATCAGATAGCACTCATCTGAGTTATACGCTCGCTACTTGCCAGTGTGCACGAACCCTAAAATTTCAGAGCAGGGCCCTCACTCATTGATAATTGTTGACTGATGTGTTACACCATAATGTCTTACACTGTCTATACATGAACCCTCTGATTTAAAAGAGCTGTACAATTGTTTGGCACTAGAGAATAAAACTTATCATTGTTATTATATTATAATCTTTGCAGGATGCATACCTTTAGGAATAGCCCCTAGATGTATTTTCCTTAGTAGAATGAATTAAAGTTAACAATTACAGAAAACACCAGTAAATCACACAACAATAGTATATCACTACAATACAAATATAATCATATATTGAAAACCACAGGTGCTCTGTAAGGGAGAGTGGAGACCACTCGAATAGTAAAGCAAAAATTACACAGATCAGTGGACAACAAGAAATACCAGACAAATAGTTATGCCAATAAAAATGCCTTTATTTAATCAAAGAAAACACAAACGGTAGTACTATGCCAAAATGTGGCGTATTAGAAATCTACCCCATACGAAGGAATTTACTTCCGAAACGCGCATCCGGGTGTGCGCTATATTAGCATTGGTGGACCTTAAAGGTATAGGCCCCTTTTTTCTTCACTGATTTTTCATTTAATTTTTTTACACTTTATTTGCTGCATTGTACTTCATGTGCTGCATTACATTTAATCTCTGTTTGTTTTTATTTTGTCATTTTCTTTTGCACTTCATGCATCGTATGTGGTGCATTTTACTTATTTATACCTTGTACTTGTGCACTTTTATTGTTTCACATTTGTGTGTATTCACTTTTTGATGTTTTATGCTAAGGTTTTAGTATGTAACACTTCCCCTTCACCCTCTTTTTCCTATATACATCACATTCACATATGCATGAGCATATTCTTCTGGTCTGGTCTCAGAATATATATTATTTTTTGTATATGTATATATATATATGTATATACATACAGTGGGGCAAAAAAGTATTTAGTCAGTCAGCAATAGTGCAAGTTCCACCACTTAAAAAGATGAGAGGCGTCTGTAATTTACATCATAGGTAGACCTCAACTATGGGAGACAAACTGAGAAAAAAAAATCCAGAAAATCACATTGTCTGTTTTTTTTTCATTTTATTTGCATATTATGGTGGAAAATAAGTATTTGGTCAGAAACAAAATTTCATTTCAATACTTTGTGATATATCCTTTGCTGGCAATGACAGAGGTCAAACGTTTTCTGTAAGTCTTCACAAGGTTGCCACACACTGTTGTTGGTATGTTGGCCCATTCCTCCATGCAGATCTCCTCTAGAGCAGTGATGTTTTTGGCTTTTCGCTTGGCAACACGGACTTTCAACTCCCTCCAAAGGTTTTCTATAGGGTTGAGATCTGGAGACTGGCTAGGCCACTCCAGGACCTTGAAATGCTTCTTACGAAGCCACTCCTTCGTTGCCCTGGCGGTGTGCTTTGGATCATTGTCATGTTGAAAGACCCAGCCACGTTTCATCATCAATGCCCTTGCTGATGAAAGGAGGTTTGCACTCAAAATCTCACGATACATGGCCCCATTCATTCTTTCATGTACCCGGATCAGTCGTCCTGGCCCCTTTGCAGAGAAACAGCCCCAAAGCATGATGTTTCCACCACCATGCTTTACAGTAGGTATGGTGTTTGATGTATGCAACTCAGTATTCTTTTTCCTCCAAACACGACAAGTTGTGTTTCTACCAAACAGTTCCAGTTTGGTTTCATCAGACCATAGGACATTCTCCCAAAACTCCTCTGGATCATCCAAATGCTCTCTAGCAAACTTCAGACGAGCCCGGACATGTACAGGCTTAAGCAGTGGGACACGTCTGGCACTGCAGGATCTGAGTCCATGGTGGCGTAGTGTGTTACTTATGGTAGGCCTTGTTACATTGGTCCCAGCTCTCTGCAGTTCATTCACTAGGTCCCCCCCGCGTGGTTCTGGGATTTTTGCTCACCGTTCTTGTGATCATTCTGACCCCACGGGGTGGGATTTTGCGTGGAGCACCAGATCGAGGGAGATTATCAGTGGTCTTGTATGTCTTCCATTTTCTAATTATTGCTCCCACAGTTGATTTCTTCACTCCAAGCTGGTTGGCTATTGCAGATTCAGTCTTCCCAGCCTGGTGCAGGGCTACAATTTTGTTTCTGGTGTCCTTTGACAGCTCTTTGGTCTTCACCATAGTGGAGTTTGGAGTCAGACTGTTTGAGGGTGTGCACAGGTGTCTTTTTATACTGATAACAAGTTTAAACAGGTGCCATTACTACAGGTAATGAGTGGAGGAAAGAGGAAACTCTTAAAGAAGAAGTTACAGGTCCGTGAGAGCCAGAAATCTTGATTGCTTGTTTCTGACCAAATACTTATTTTCCACCATAATATGCAAATAAAATGAAAAAAAAACAGACAATGTGATTTTCTGGATTTTTTTTTCTCAGTTTGTCTCCCATAGTTGAGGTCTACCTATGATGTAAATTACAGACGCCTCTCATCTTTTTAAGTGGTGGAACTTGCACTATTGCTGACTGACTAAATACTTTTTTGCCCCACTGTATATATATATATATATATATTATTTTTTTTAAACTTTTTATAAGAAATTTTCTTTGAACGATTTATTTTTGATGGAGGGCCTTTTATATCATAATAATAATAATAATAATAATAATAATAATAATAATAATTCTACTTGATCTTTTGTATGTGATTATTACCAGCCTTATCTACCTTCCTCCTATTTTGGTCTGCCGTTTGTAATATTAAATATAAATATATATACACTGCTCAAAAAAATAAAGGGGACACTTAAACAACAGAATATAACTCCAGGTAAATCAAACTTCTGTGAATTCAAACCGTCCACTTAGGAAGCAACACTGATTGACAATCAATTTCACATGCTGTTGTACAAATGGAATAGACAACAGATGGAAATTATTGGCAATTATCAAGACACCCTCAATAAAGGAGTGGTTCTGCAGGTGGGGATCACAGACCTCGTCTCAGTACCAATACTTTCTCCCTGATGTTTTGGTCACTTTTGAATGTTGGTTGTGCTTTCACACTCGTGGTAGAATGAGACGGACTCTACAACCCACACAAGTGGCTCAGGTAGTGCAGCTCATCCAGGATGGCACATCAATGCAAGCTGTGGACAAAAGGTTTGCTATGTCTGTCAGTATAGTGTCCAGAGGCTGGAGGTGCTACCAGAAGACATGCCAGTACACTAGGAGACGTGGAGGGGGCCGTAGGAGGTCAACAACCCAGCAGCAGGACCGCTACCTCCGCCTTTGTGCAAGGAGGAACAGGAGGAGCACTGTCAGAGCCCTGCAAAATGACCTCCAGCAGGCCACAAATGTGCATGTGTCTGCACAAACAGTTAGAAACCAACTCCATGAGGTTGGTCTGAGGGCCAAACGTCTACAGATGGGGGTTGTGGAATGAAGGACATTCAGACTATGAGAAATAAGATTCTCTGGTCTGATGAGAGGAATATAGAACTTTTTGGTGATAATTTTAAACGGTATGTTTGGAGAAAACCAGGCACTACTCATCACCTGCCCAATACAATCCAAACCGTAAAACATGGTGGTGGCAACATCTTGCTATGGGGATGTTTTTCAGCTGCAGGGACCAGACAGACTGGTTGCAATTGAAGGAAACATGAATGCGGCCAAGTACAGAGATATCCTGGATGAAAACCTCTTCCAGAGTGCTCTGGACCTCAGATTTGGCCAAAGATTCACCTTCCAACAAGACAATGACCCTAAGCACACAGCTAAAATAACAAAGGAGTGGCTTCAGAACAATTCTGTGACCATTCTTGACTAGAGTCCTGACCGAAACTCAATTTAGCATCTCTGGAGAGACCTGAAAATGGCTGTCCACTAACGTTCACCATCCAACCTAACGGAACTGCAGAGGATCTGCAAGGAAGAATGGCAGAGGATACTCAAATCAAGGTGTGAAAAATTTGTGGCATCATTCCTAAGAAGAGTCATGGCTGTACTAGCTCAAAAGGGTGCTTCTACTCAATATTGAGCAATGAGTCTGAATACTTATGACCATGTGATATTTCACTTTTTCTTTTTGACTAAATTTGCAAAAATGTCTACATTTCTGATTTTTTTCAGTCAAGATGGGGTGCAGAGTGTACATTAATGAGCAAAAAACAATAACTTTTTTGAATTTGCCAAATGGCTGCAATGAAACAAAGCAAAGAGTGAAAACTTTAAAGTGGTCTGAATACTTTCCGAACCTACTATAGATCTTTAGGGCATGTACTATATATGGTCTGCTGACTTGCCTGTCAGAATAATGTTAGTGAGCGGGACCTTTCTAATTGGTCAAAGTCTTTTTGAACAAACTTCTTAGGAAAGTGGGAGTCATCATTTCATTGAGTACTCATAAAAGAATAAATAATCCAATATTAAATTTAATTACATATAAACTTTATAGAATGTAAGTATTATCCATACTCTATACTAACCATTGCTTTTTTTTTTGCACTTAATTTTTCTCCATACCTGTTTTCTTTATATTCCTTGCTTACTAATATTCTCATTCAGGGTTTGTTTACTACTTATTTTATCCTGACAACATCCAATGGCACAATCTAGGACTTTCTGAGACATTCCAGTTTTTCTAAAATGTTTGTTCACCTCCTCTGCTTATTTTATGACTCATTTTATGGCTCTTTGAACTTTTTAAAAGTGTAATAAAGATATGCCCCATCCTATGACATTTAAGGATACTCTATACTGGTATAAGCCCTTCTTTCTAGAAACTCTTTGATGCTACAACTACTACTGTAGTATCACATTTTACATTTATTACATTATTCTAGGAAAGGAGGGATGATTCGTAAAGGTCTCCTACCTTTCAATATGTTGAGATGTAGCTGCCAATGACTTGATTGGGAATCATGGCTAGAACCATCTTGTTACAAGGTAATGGACTTTGAGAGTCAGTCCTTTTGGCACTCATCATGCCTTATTTTTCATCAGCTTACTTTCCTAACCACTATAGACTGGAGTGTTCTCATTCCCTTTTGCCCTTTATCTGATCCTTTCCATTGTCAAAAAAGAAGAAAGAATCATGCAATAAATCCCATTAAGTTATTGTGCTAGCACCAAATAATAGGTTCAGTGAAAGTCTTTCAGGAAAAGATGCTTCTACCTTACAACATATGACAACTGGAATGGCAAGGTAAAGACCAACGCTGTGACATTCATCATGTACAGTTTATTTAACCTATAGGTAAATTTCCTAATGTATAAGCACTAGCAGCAATGACAGTTAGTACAGTACATGAATAATTAAAAATGATGTTGATTAGCTGCGTTAATTTATATTTTCTCTATATTAAATTGGGTTCAAAATTGATATCCAAGATACATAAAACTTCTAGGATGAAGGCAGAAAACGAAAAGCTAATTGAATGTCATTTGTCAATTTCTTAATATTTTGCATTTTATTCACATTAGCATCATGTCTTCCTTTCAAAATGAAGACAAGATAGCTATATACTAGCTGACAAATTTACACAAATTCTAGTATTTTTGATAAAAAAAATACCACTACCCATTAAAAAATAAAAACTTTATAGGCTTTCATACACATTAGATGAAAGTCAGCCAAATTTAGTGATTTTCAGCAGGACTAGCTGATCATCATATGTATATATATGGGACTCCCAAGACTCCGTGGACAGATGATATTGGTGATGAAAAGGATTAGGCCTTTGGACTTTCAGTAGCCATCTTTCGATTTTCAGGGAAGATAACTGCTAAGAAGAGTTTGGCAGCAGATTTCTCCTTTATTCCCATTTTCAACACATGGACATTCAGTTAGTAGTTACCTTAAGTCCAGCATTAGTGGAAAACTTCAATGTAGGCAGAGCCTTTGTTCAAATGATCAAATTGCATGCAGTATACATTCCCATTATTTTCTATAGGACTCAGTGAGGTGTCAAACAACTCAAATATACAACTATAATCCCCAAAAAGTTGAGACCTTGTTCAAAAAGGAAAACAAAAATGAAGTGATTTAGAAATCTCTTATTGTCATATGTTATTTACTATAGAACATAGAACACATCTAAGGAGTTAAAACTTATAAAATTTCCATTTCTTTTGCAAAATGAACTCATTTAGAAATTGATGGCTGAAACATACAGTGGGGCAAAAAAGTATTTAGTCAGTCAGCAACAGTGCAAGTTCCACCACTTAAAAAGATGAGAGGCGTCTGTAATTTACATCATAGGTAGACCTCAACTATGGGAGACAAACTGAGAAAAAAAAATCCAGAAAATCACATTGTCTGTTTTTTTTTCATTTTATTTGCATATTATGGTGGAAAATAAGTATTTGGTCAGAAACAAAATTTCATTTCAATACTTTGTGATATATCCTTTGTTGGCAATGACAGAGGTCAAACGTTTTCTGTAAGTCTTCACAAGGTTGCCACACACTGTTGTTGGTATGTTGGCCCATTCCTCCATGCAGATCTCCTCTAGAGCAGTGATGTTTTTGGCTTTTCGCTTGGCAACACGGACTTTCAACTCCCTCCAAAGGTTTTCTATAGGGTTGAGATCTGGAGACTGGCTAGGCCACTCCAGGACCTTGAAATGCTTCTTACGAAGCCACTCCTTCGTTGCCCTGGCGGTGTGCTTTGGATCATTGTCATGTTGAAAGACCCAGCCACGTTTCATCATCAATGCCCTTGCTGATGGAAGGAGGTTTGCACTCAAAATCTCACGATACATGGCCCCATTCATTCTTTCATGTACCCGGATCAGTCGTCCTGGCCCCTTTGCAGAGAAACAGCCCCAAAGCATGATGTTTCCACCACCATGCTTTACAGTAGGTATGGTGTTTGATGTATGCAACTCAGTATTCTTTTTCCTCCAAACACGGCAAGTTGTGTTTCTACCAAACAGTTCCAGTTTGGTTTCATCAGACCATAGGACATTCTCCCAAAACTCCTCTGGCTCATCCAAATGCTCTCTAGCAAACTTCAGACGAGCCCGGACATGTACAGGCTTAAGCAGTGGGACACGTCTGGCACTGCAGGATCTGAGTCCATGGTGGCGTAGTGTGTTACTTATGGTAGGCCTTGTTACATTGGTCCCAGCTCTCTGCAGTTCATTCACTAGGTCCCCCCGCGTGGTTCTGGGATTTTTGCTCACCGTTCTTGTGATCATTCTGACCCCACGGGGTGGGATTTTGCGTGGAGCACCAGATCGAGGGAGATTATCAGTGGTCTTGTATGTCTTCCATTTTCTAATTATTGCTCCCACAGTTGATTTCTTCACTCCAAGCTGGTTGGCTATTGCAGATTCAATCTTCCCAGCCTGGTGCAGGGCTACAATTTTGTTTCTGGTGTCCTTTGACAGCTCTTTGGTCTTCACCATAGTGGAGTTTGGAGTCAGACTGTTTGAGGGTGTGCACAGGTGTCTTTTTATACTGATAACAAGTTTAAACAGGTGCCATTACTACAGGTAATGAGTGGAGGAAAGAGGAGACTCTTAAAGAAGAAGTTACAGGTCCGTGAGAGCCAGAAATCTTGATTGCTTGTTTCTGACCAAATACTTATTTTCCACCATAATATGCAAATAAAATGAAAAAAAAACAGACAATGTGATTTTCTGGATTTTTTTTTCTCAGTTTGTCTCCCATAGTTGAGGTCTACCTATGATGTAAATTACAGACGCCTCTCATCTTTTTAAGTGGTGGAACTTGCACTATTGCTGACTGACTAAATACTTTTTTGCCCCACTGTATGTCAAAAATTTTGTGACAGGGTTAACAAAAGGCTGGAAAAAAAATATATAAAATTGCAATTGAATATCCCACCATCTACAGTATGGAAAATAAGTATTTGATATACTGTCGATTTTGCAATTTTCCCACCTACAAAGAATGGAGAGGTCTATAATTTTTATCATAGGAACACTACAACTGTGAAACGCAGACACTTAAAAAAATCCAGAAAATCACTGTCATGACTCCCGGGTATTACTGAGGCGGGGAGAGCTGCGTGCCGCAGCAAGGGAGCTGAGAGCAGTGCAGCGGGTAACTAACCAGGTAACAACCAGGACCTGAACCATGTGACAGAGTAAGAGGTGGTCGGGGGCAGAGCCAGACGCCGGGGTGCAGAGGAGACGATAAACACAGGAGAGTAGTCAAAGCTAAGATCAGAACCAGGAGATCACAAGGTATCAAAGGGGTGAGGCAGGGGATTGTCAGAAGGGAAGCCAGAAGTCAGAAATCCAAAAGAACAAACAAACAGAGTGCCGCACGGAAAGCATTCAAAACAATTGCAATCCGAGCACACACTCCAGGGGTCAGACACACAGACTAGACGAAAGTATAGCTAACAGGGAATCCTAGTCCGGAGTGAGTATAAATACCCCTCCCAGATCCAAAGGGAGGCCAGCAAAATTAACCCTGAGAGAGCAGGACATTAAACATGTCCTAACCATGACAATCACATTGCATGATTTTTACATAATTAATGTGCATTTTATTACATGAAATAAGTATTTGATGCAATAGAAAAACAGAACTTAATACTTGTTACAGAAACCTTTGTTTGCAATTACAGAGGTCAGATGTTTACTGTAGTTCTTGACCAAGTTTGCACACACTACAGCAGAGATCTTAGCCAACTCCTACATACAGATCTTCTCCAGATCTTTCAGGTTTTGGGGCTGTCACTGGGCAACATTGAGTTTCACCTCCCTCCAAAGATTTTCTGTTGGGTTCAGGTCTGGAGACTGACTAGACCACACCAGGACCTTCAAATGCTTCTTACGGAGCCCCTCCTTAGTTGCCCTGGCTGTGTGTTTTGGGTCATTGTCATGCTGGAAGACCAAACCACCACCCATCTTGATCAATGATCTTACTGAGGGAAGAAGGTTGTTGGGCAAAATTTCATGGTACATGACCCCATCCATCCTCCCTTCAATACTGTGCAGCCGTCCTGTCCCCTGCAGAAAAACACCTGAAAGTATGATGTTTCACATGACATGCTTCATAGTTGGGAGGTGTTCTTGTGGTTGTACTCGTCTTTCTCTTTTCTCCAAATATAGTGAGAGAAGTTGATACCAAGAAGTTATATTTTGGTGTCATCTGACCACATGACCTTCTCCCATGCCTCCTCTGGATCATCCACATGGTCATTGGTGAACTTCAAACGGGCCTGAACATGTGCTGGTGTGAGAAGGGGGACCTTGTATGCCCTGCAGGATTTTAATCAGTGACGGCGTAGTGTGCTACTAATGATAATGTTTGAGACTTTGGTCCCAGCTCTCTTCAGATCATTGACAAGGTCCTCCCTTGTAGTTCTGGGCTAATTCCTGACTTTTCTCAGAATCATTCTTATCCCATTAGGTGAGATCTTGCATAGAGCCCCAGATCTAGGAAGATTGACAGTCATCTTGCGTTTCTTCCATTTTCTAATAATTGTGCCGACAATTGTTGCCTTCTCACCAAGCTGCTTGCCTATTGTTCTGTAGCCCATCCCAGCCTTGTGCATGTCTACAATTTTGTCCCTAGTATCCTTAGAAAGGACTTTGGTCTTGTCCACGGTGGAGAGGTTGGAGTGTGATTGATTAAATGTGTGGACAGTAGCGATGCGCGAGTATACTCGTTGCTTGGGTGTCCTCTGAGTATTTTGGCGTGCTCGGAGATTTAGTTTTTTTCGACGCAGCTGCATAATTTGCGGTTGCTAGACAGCATGAATACATGTGAGGATTCCTTAACACACAGGCAATCCCCACATGTATTCAGGCTGTCTAGCAGCTGCAAATCATGCAGCTGCATCGACAAAAACTAAATCTAAATACAGGGTGTTTGAACCTTAGATTGTTTGATCACTTGTACTACATATTGTGTATCATTGCACAACAACAGACCTGTGCAACTATGGCCCGCAAGCCACATCTGTCCCCTATGGCTGTTCCTATCTGGCCCATGGATTGGACACCAAAAGGTCCTAAAGTAATGTCTTGCTGCCTGTGATTCCCCTCCACACTTCCATCCAATATTTCGATTTAAAAGGCATCTGCATCCTCCTGTCGACTCCATCCTTCATCATTCAATGAGTGCAGATGAGTGTCTCTCCTCAGGAGGCGTATTGATTAGTGATGAGCGAATTTGTTCAGAAATCGATCACTAATAGTATTGAGCATTCCGATACTGCAATATCGGGTATCGGTCGATATTCGCGGTATCGGAATTCCAATACTGAGTTCCGATAGTATATCGAATACCGGAATCGGAAGTTCCCATAATGCAATGAACCAGTTTGATTTTATTTAGCCAATGAGGATCCTAAGAAGTGTGGCACATCCTGTTAGAGCATGTTAGGCATGTAACTACTGGCATGGCTGTGATTGGCTGCTGAAATTATCTCATGATGCACTATAAAAGCCGCCGCCGCCATTTTGGGTTCACTCTGCTGTGAATTCAGTTAGGGATAGGAAACTGCTGTTCAGAGGGACAGTGTGACATAGCAATTTGCTATACTGTATTGTGCTTTACCCAGGCTACTTTATGAACCACTGTAGCTTTCTTTTGCCTTGCAGCGCTGTTCACAGCTGTCTGCGAGGTCTCTGTGTGTGAGTGCAGCTCACGCTGTAGTGTGTTCTGCAGCCAGCCACCTCCGGTTGTAGTCCACTCAGCGTGCGTCACTGCCTCATACATTGTCCTTTTTTGCATTAGGGATGCTCATTTTTCCAGATTTCTCCTATTAGTGTGGTTCCATCCGTATCCAGCTAGAATATTTGCAAGCACCATATAGGAGTAGATAGAGGAGCCTTTCTGCTGGCTTGTGCCCTGCAGCCCCAGCCAGATTAGTATTAGCCTATTTTTTGGAGCCTCATCTATTGCATTGTAGGTTACTTCCTGCATTGTATTAACTACAAAAAGTTTGTGATACTATCGGTTTTACATCTTTGGGCACATCCAGTGTCTTTTTGTGAAAAAAAAAGGTAATAAAGTTCACCAAACACTCAACTTTATAGTTGTGTAGGCCACATTAGCTCATATTAAAGTCTAGTCCACACTTTATAAAATTAGCGTTTCTTATACCTGTTAGCAGCTGTTCAGGAATAAGCACACTAAGCCCTTAGTACTTTTCTGCCTATCTTTATCAGTCTACCAAGATGAAGAAGGCAGGGAGTAAGGCACGTGGTCGTGGGCGTGGAGTTTCTGCAGGGAGAGGACGTGGGGATTCTGTGCCTCTTGCGGGCACCAGTGACTCAGCATCCCCCAGTTTTCCCAGGGAACAGTCCTTTATGCGCAGCTTTGCAGGAGCTCACCGTACCCCACTGCTGCGGGACGAACAAATTGAAGCCGTTGTCGGATGGATGGCAGCTAACGCATCAACTTCAATTAGTTCCAGATCCTCTCAGGTCCAGAGCACTGAAGAGCACCCATCTGTCTCTTCACCACCTGCCAAATTGCCCAGGCAGTCAGAGAGCCCTGGACAGGAGCCATCTCTACTTCTGTTCTCTGAATCTGTTGGCTTGGAAAGAGGGGGCCAGCCAAGCAGCATTCAAGAATTTGAAGAAGAGGTAGTATGCAGTGATGCGCAACAGCTTTGTCTCTCTGAAACTGTAGAGGCGGGTGGGCCAGTGCCTATGGTCAGCACACCTCAGTACGCATTTGATGATGAGACTCAGGTGCCACTTTCTGGTGCGTACTGTGCTGTCGAGACTACCCAGGAGAAGCAGTCATTTGAAGAGGGTAGTGTAGATGATGAGGTCCTTGACCCATCATGGCATGAGGTACAGGAAGGTGGTGGGAGCAGCTCTGAGGAAGAGATTCCTCGTATGGACAAAAAAGGAGGGATAGGGAGGGGGCAGACTCGGTTGCCTGTAGCCTCCACTTCGGCACCCATTAGGAGCATGCCTCTTCCAAAACCCAAAACGGGCTCTCCCAAGACTTGCAATGCCTGGTCCTTTATTGACACAGCTGCAGATTACATTTGCTTTGTCAAATGCAAGCTGTGTAATCAGAAAGTGAGAAGAGGGAAAAGTGTCAGCAACCTCAATACCACAAATATGTGGAAACATGTGCGGACCAAGCATGTGGTGGAGTTACAAAGACACACTGAAGACCAAGGCCAACCTACAGCGCCACGTACCACCTCTTCAGCTCGTGTTGTAGCCTCTTCCTCCAGCTCACACAAAGCTGGTTCGGCTTCCTCACAGGATCGCCATGGAAGAACCTCTGGCACTGTTGTACAGAGACACAGTGTCATTCCACCCACAGCACTACATTCCCTGTCATCCTCACACTCCCAGGCCAGTCAACAGCCATCGGTAGCACAGGCATGGGAGAAAAGGCGCCCATACTCGGCAAACCACCCCCGAGCACAGGCTCTGAATGCTGGCATTGCAAAACTACTGTCCCTTGAAATGCTCTCATTCAGGCTGGTGGAGACTGACACCTTCCTTAACTTCATGGCATTGGCAGTCCCACAATACAACGTGCCCAGCCGCTTTTATTTCAGCAGGCAAGCCGTTCCTGCCCTGCAAAAGCATGTGGAGGGAAAAATTAAACATGCACTACTAAACGCCGTCAGTTGCAAGGCACACCTGACCACCAATGCGTGGACCAGTAATCATGGACAGGGACGATATCTTTTCCTCACTGCCAATGGGCAAATGTTGTGGAGCTGGGTACAGATCTTGAGAGTGGCGCTGTACGTGTTCTGCCAACTCCAAGGCTTGCAGGAATCCAGTCTGTACACATTGACTCCTCCTCATACTCCAGTTCCTCTGAATCAGCGCTGCAGGAGCCGTCACAGTCTACCTCCACATGTACCCGTGAACGCTTACCTGTTACGACCGATATGAGCACAGCCATTGCCAAACGTCAACAGGCCATATTGAAATTAATTTCTTTGGGGAATCGAAGCCACACAGTGCAGGAGCTCTGGAATGCCATCAAGCAGGAGAGCGACGTGTGGTTTGTGCCAGTGAATCTCCAGCCAGGCATGGCAGTATGTGACGACTGGCCGAAATCTGGTGGCAGCTCTGGGCCTAAGCAACCTCACTCACATCCCATGTCTGGCACATGTGCACAACTTGTTCGTGCAGAGTTTTTTGAGGGACTATCCGGATCTTGATGCACTGCTGCACAAGGTCCGCATAGAGTGCGCTCACTTGCGGCGGTACAGCATGGCAAGATTGCGCATTGCAGCTGTGCAGCGCCAATTCCACCTTCCGGAACAACCCACCAGGTGGAATTCAACGTTACATATGTTGGAGAGGTTGTGTGAGCAGCAGGCAGCAGTAATGGAGTGCCAGCTGCATCAGGCGCAAACAAGTCGCACTGCGCGCCGTTCACACTTCACCACCACTCAGTGGGCCTCTATGAAGGACATCTGCCACGTTTTGCGTGCCTTCGATGATTCCACACGGATGGCGAGTGCAGATGATGCACTAGTCAGTATGACTATCCCCCTTATCTGCCTGCTTGAAAAAACACTGCAAGCACTAAGGGAGGAGGTTGTGGAAGAGGTGGAGGATGAGGAGTCACAAATGCCATCTGCTTCTGAACAGTCTGCGCAACGTGGTTCCTCGCAAAGGCCTAGGCAGGGGACACTTTACTGATGGGATAATTAAATTTGCATCAAATTTTTAGGAATTTGCTGAACCTGGTGAATTAGAACAATTAGTAATTAGATTCGTTTGAATTACCTAAAATTGCTCTTACCATTTTAGTCATTGCAGAAAATTACACCTGCCATTGAAAGCACATGTGACCTTGTAGATGGTTGGGCGGTGTTCCCCAAAATGTTTTGCAGCTATCACGTCTCATGATACAGCAGAGCCAGTCAGGAAGCATTAGCATAGCCTGTATAAAAGTAAAGGCAGGAAATTAAGCAGGCATTTTGAGATGACTCTAGTCAGTGATAGTACATAACAGCTCACAGCTTAGCAATAGAGAGAAGGTGATAACCATAGCAATATATATTACGGTCACTGTGATATTGCTAAAGCTGTGTTTGTGTTAAAAAGCTTGAAGGAGACCTCAGAGTGATATTCATTAGGGATGAGTGAACATGCTCGGATGTGCTCTGCACTCGATAAGCATTGGTTTGTGCTTGAATTTGAAGCTCGAATCCCCGCAGGTTTTGCACCTGTTACACAGTCAATAAGCATGGAAGGACTACCTGCCAGTAACTGTAATGCTGCAGCCATCTTGGTAGTGGCATTACTGTGACTGGCTGGCGGCATTACCTCGTCAGAGGTTATGAAAGGACCGGCGCCACGTTCGGCTCACTGATGTCATTGCACAGCTCATTAAAAGTTCTGATTGGAGGAAGAGAGCAGTTATCCAGGCCTGTGTGTGCATAGTTTTGCTAGTCGGAGTCCTCTAGTGTTGATACTTATGCTGATGCTGAACTATCATACTAAGGCCTCTTTCACACATCAGTTTTTTGCCTTCAGGCGCGATCCGGCTTTTTTTTGTAAAACCGGATCCGGCAAAATGCAATGCCGGATCCGGTTTTTCCCCATTGACTTGCATTAGCGCCGGATCGTGCCGGATGGCATTGCGTTTCATCCGTTTTTTGCCGGATCCGGCAACTTGTCTCATTCCGGCGTCTGGAAAAAACGGCTACTGTAACGTTTTTTGTCTCCGGCGAAAAAGCCGGAAGCGCCGGATCCGGCGCTTCCAGCTTTTTGCTACAATGAAAGTCTATGGGCGCCGGAATGCGCCGGATCCAGAAAAAGACGGATTCAGCCACCGGATCCGGTTTTTTTAAGTCTGCGCATGCTCAGATCCAATTGGCCAGCCGCCAGGAACAGAGACGGATCCAGCAAAAAACCGGATCCGTTTCTACAGTTCTCCAAAATTTATGCCGGATCCGTTTTTTCTAAAAAAAGCCGGATCCTGCCTGACGGCAAAAAACTGATGTGTGAAAGTAGCCTAACAGTTCTTCTAAGGGCTAAGCTTGTGCTTTGCTATTTGTATCTTAGGCTACTTTCACACATCAGTTTTTTGCCGTCAGGCAGGATCCGGCTTTTTTTAGAAAAAACGGATCCGGCATAAATTTTGGAGAACTGTAGAAACGGATCCGTTTTTTTGCTGGATCCGTCTCTGTTCCTGGAGGCTGGCCAATTGGATCTGAGCATGCGCAGACTTAAAAAAAACGGATCCGGTGGCTGGATCCGTCTTTTTCTGGATCCGGCGCATTCCGGCGCCCATAGACTTTCATTGTAGCAAAAAGCTGGAAGCGCCGGATCCGGCGCTTCCGGCTTTTTCGCCGGAGACAAAAAACGTTACAGTAGACGTTTTTTCCAGACGCCGGAATGAGACAAGTTGCCGGATCCGGCAAAAAACGGATGAAATGCAATGCCATCCGGCACGATCCGGCGCTAATGCAAGTCAATGGGGAAAAACCGGATCCGGCATTGCATTTTGCCGTATCCGGTTTTACAAAAAAAAGCCGGATCGCGCCTGAAGGCAAAAAACTGATGTGTGAAAGAGGCCTTATACATACCATATTCAGCTTTTAGCCAAGAGACAGTTGCAGGAGCAGCGACAGTGGCAGAATACAGCTTCTAGGCAGGGCTTTGCAGTCCATTGGTAAATATATAGCTACTGTGTGTGACCACATTCTTGGTTTTTGGGTGAAAAAAATGACTATATTTTCATCCATAGAGTATTGCGTGCTTTGTGTTACAATATGTTTGTATATAGCACTTTTTTTTTCTAGATTCAATTAGTCATCCATAGAGTATTACGTGCTTTGTGTTACATTATCGTGGTAACACTCCAAAAAAGTTCACATTTTTTTCTGGATTCAGTTAGTCATCCATAGAGTATTACGAGGTTTCTGCTAAACTTTGGTAGTATATAGCACTCTAAAAAAGCGTTAAATAATTTTCTGGGTTCATTTAGTCATACATAGAGAATTACGCGCTATGTTTTACATTTCTATGGTCTGTAACACAAAAAAAATTTGACTTTTTTTTTCTGGATTCAAGTAGTCACCCATAGAGTATTATATGCT
The DNA here is from genome assembly GCF_039654945.1 of Dendrobates tinctorius. Lineage (NCBI taxonomy): Eukaryota > Metazoa > Chordata > Amphibia > Anura > Dendrobatidae > Dendrobates > Dendrobates tinctorius. The sequence goes on along the minus strand of NW_027361671.1, from coordinate 15,650,836 downwards.
TTGTTTTACATTTCTATGGTATATAACACTCCAAAAAAGAATTACAAAATTTTATTCTTGATAAATTGGTCACCCATAGTGTATTACGTTTATGTTAAATTTTAGTGGTATGTAGCACTCAAAAAAGTGTTCAAACATTTTCTGGATTCAATTAGTCATTCATTGAGTATTACGTGCTTTCTTTTAAATTTTGGTGGTATTGAACACTTCAAAAAAAAGTGTTGAACAATTTTTTCTGGATTCAAATAGTCATTCATAGAATATGACAGTGGGTATGGAAAGTATTCAGACCCCTTTCAATTTTTTACTTTTTGTTCCATTGCAGCAATTTGCCAAATTCAAAAAAGTTCATTTTTTTCTCATTAATATACACTCTGCACCCCATCTTGACTGAAAAAAAACAGAAATGTAGAAATTTTTGCAAATTTATTAAAAAAGAAAATCTGAGATATCACATGGTCATAAGTATACAGACCCTTTGCTCAGACACTCATAATTAAGTCACTTGCTGTCCATTTCTTTGTGAAGGCACACTGGGTGAACATTGTGGATGCTGGGGCTGTGTCCCACATGTGCTCCTAATGCCAAGGATTGCTGTCCCTACTTTTATCAGTGTTTCCTCCACTTCCTACATCAGTTCCTGCACCCCCTTCTGCTAATCCTCATCCATCTCCGATGTGTTATCTCAGAGCACATCTTTCACATCGGCTGTAACCTTGATGCTCTGCAGCACTGCCTCAGCAAAGGGGCAACAAGCTCTGATGAAGCTAATTTGTATGGGAGACAAACTGCACACCGCGGCAGAGTTAATTAACGTAATAACAGACCAGACAGAACTTTTGCCACTGAACCTACAACCATGCCTGGTCATGTGTAATAATGGGCATAACATGGAGGTGGCTGTGAAGCTTGGCAACCTCACACACGTACCATACTTGGCACACATGCTCAGCATTGTAGCGGTTTCTGAAATCCTTCCCAGATTTGCTATAGCTTATGGTCAATGTACACCACATCAGCGCCTATTTCCGCAAGTCGGATACAACTACCACTGCTTTGGCAGTGCTGCCACAGTGCATGTAAGTGTCAGGTTATTGACTGGTGTGTGACATTACCAGGTGGTGGAACTCCACAATGCTCATGCTGTTAAAAATTTGTGAGCTGCAGAGGCCAGAGCTAAAACACGCCTGTCAATATTCTGGTCAGCGTTCGCACATAATATCTGAAAAGTGGGCATGGAAGTCTGACATTTGTGTGGTTCTTCAAGACTTTGAGGACTCCACAAAGATGGTGATCTGGGATGGCGCAATAGTCAGCACAACAAAACTGCTTCTGTTCCTAATTAAACTGTAGCTGTTTACAATTAAACATGAAGCTATACTGTACATGCGGACCAGGTGCAGATGAAGAAAGACATGAGACAGGGAGATACTACCCAGCCTCATATCATCTACTCAGTTCTATTAAGTAGCAATGAGGAGGTGAAGGCTGAGAATGGGAAGGAGCAAAAAGAGGCTAGTACCCCCACGAGCTTTGTCCTGTCTTTCCTACATTGATGGGCTGAGCAGGAGGAGGATTGAGAGGTAGGCGGTGGAGGACCTGGAAAGTAGTCATCATAGTGGAGACAGGGAAGTGTTGGCTGTTGGGAGCTTGGCACATATAACCAACTTTATATACAGCTGAAGAGAAGAGAAAAGATTGATCCAGTTTCTGGGAAATTTGCAAATATTTATTGGAGAGCGTATTAAAAATATGATCATGCTATTTGGAAAGACAGCATAACATCAACATATTTCAAATGCACGTGGAATTCTTTGTCAGAGCTGCAACTCAAATAATCACACAACATTTAAATGAACCCTCACCAATGAAGACATACAACACATCACATAATCGCCATTAAAATCAACACAACCATTGAGTGCTAATTAAAGTACAGAGATAACAAGTCATGTAAAAACCCATAATGAATGGAATAGTAAATAAATACTATAATATGGAAAGTACAAAAATATTTTAGTAATGAAACATCAGCTCTTTGTGTGTATTCAGTCCATTCGGGCTGCAGGTATCAAGATGGTACATCCAATAGGCTTCCCAATCACGGAGCTGCTTTCAAATATCACCGCATATAGGAGTAAAAAAAAAAGTTTTTCTATCGCAAAGACCTGTAACGCAGATGTTTCTAGATGGTGTAGATGAATAAAGTGCCTGGAAGAATGAGACATAGTACATAGTATGGTTAATATCAGAAGTGCTACAAATATCTGTTAAATTATCATAAATATGCTTTTTGAGATTCCTTGTTTTGCTGTCAAAATACATTTTGTCACATAATGTGCACCTAATGCTATATACTACATTGACGCTACTACAATGTATTCTTTGACAGCATGACTTTGGGAATGGTCACTATTAAAAAATTGTTTAGTGACCATGGCATATCAACAGATTTTGCAATGATTCAACCCACATTTATAAAAGCCTTTACAATTAAGGCCTGTTTCACACTTAAGTCTTTTTGCATCAGCCACAATCAGCTTCAACAGATCCGTCGAAAAAACGGATCCGATGCATCAGTTTTTTGCAATCTTCACTGGATACGTTTTTTCACACTTTAACTGATTGTGACTGATGCAAAAAGACTGAAGTGTGAAACAGGCCTAAGCCACATATGGTGTTGAAAAGTGGGTTTGGAGATGTTAGAAGATAGAATGTTCCCTAAGGTATTTGCTTTTTTGGCTGCCACTGTACAACCTGAATCTAAGATTTTTGACAATACAGCATCTTCCTGTAGTAAAGGAAGATACAGTATATCAGTACAATATTTTTATTCTCAATAAATTGAGAGCTGTAACAAAGAGATGAAGCCGGTTTGGAATTAACTGGCATATTTTTTCTATAGGCAAGCTGGAAATCAAATCAGAGTGTTTCTTAGTCTTAACGGTGCTCATAGCTCTGTCAAGAGTCCATGTAGGGTATCCTCTCTTTTTAAATTTAGTACTACAAATCTGCAATTCTCCCTTCAAATTGTTGGTGTCACTAAAATTTTGTCTGATGTGTGTGAACTCACCAACTGAGATAGCCTAAGGCTGTGTGCACACGCTGCGGATTAGGTGCGGATTCATCCGCGCGGATTTTGTAAAATCCGCAGGTGAAACCGCAGGTCAAAATACCTGCGGTTTTACCTGCGGATTGCTCTGCGGTTTTGCCCTGCGGTTTTTCATCTCCTCAATGGAGGAGATGGCAAACCGCAGGGGAATCCGCAGAAAGAATTGACATGTCAATTCTTTCTGCGGATTGAAAACCGCAGATAATCCGCGCGGAAAATTCCGCACCATCTGCATTGCGGTTTTTGATTCCCATAGGGAATCATGGTACTGTACACCGCAGCAAAAACTGCTGCGGGTCCGCAGCAGCCAAAACCACTGCGGAACCGCAGCAAAATCCGCAGCGTGTGCACACAGCCTTAATAGTGTGCCTGAGATGGCTGCTAGAAGCATGTAGAACTGTATTTCCCAAAAGGGGTTTAGAAAAAGTAGAGGTTACAATACCATATTCAGATTATTCATATCCTTCCAGTTTAAGGGACAGTGTTCACACCACCAAGAGACTGAAACACAGAGAAACACAGTACAACAAACGTGAAAAAATACTCTGCTGTAAAAAAAATTATCTAACAATAAACAGCAAGTGCTAGTAAAAAGATGATAATAAAACAGGGGATTTAGTTGATATGCTGCTCTATCAAATGCCAAGGTATACCCATCAGAGCAGTCCTAACCAATGTATTTTTACTCATATAGGTACTGTTCACATGGTCAGGTTTTGAATAAACTGGTTAGGACTGCTCTGATGGGTATACCTTGGCGTTTGGTAGAGCAGCTTACTATACATTCTTTACAAAAAACGTATCAACCAAATACCCTGTTTTGTTATCATCTTTTTACTAGGACTTACTGTTTATTGTTAGATTTTTTTTTTACAGCAAAGTATTTTTTCACATTTGCTGTACTGTGTTTCTCTGTGTTTCAGTATCTTGGTGGTGTGAACACTGTCCTACCGATTTGTTCTCTGAGTACATGGCCCATGCGTTTGAATTCAATTGGTTTCTTGCTTTTGCAAGTTATTGGGAGGTCTCCACCCCTCTCTTGTGGGCCATGCACATGTAAAGCCATCTTACAAAGCATGTCTACATCAGACATTACCCTTCTGAATCCTGCGCATATACAGTAGGTACTGTTCATATGGTCAAGTTTTAAATTCATTGGTTAGAACTGCTCTGATATGGGTATACCTTCATGTTTGGTAGAGCGGCTTAGTATACATTTTTTGCAAAAAACGTATCAACTGAATACCCTGTTTTATTATCATCTTTTTACTAGCACTTGCTGTTTATTGTTAGATATTTTTTTACATCAGAGTATTTTTTCACGTTTGTTGTACTGTGTTTCTCTGTGTTTCGGGATTATCATTAATGTAGGATACAAATTCTGGTATGGCAGACATATTGCCCCTCCAAATGAAGAGGTCGTCTTCCATACAAGAAGAGATCCGACAGAAATGGATTTGAGGAGCTATATAGCCACTTTGTCTCCCAAAATGAAATGACCAAGTCGGTGAAGGAGGGGGATTACTTGGCCTCCAATGATACGCCGCCTTTGTGTTGGAGGGAAAAAATCCTTGTCATACAAGCAAAAGCTGTTACTCAATAAAAAATGTATAACATGTATGATAAATAAACTTAAATAAACTCAGGTCAGATGTACAGTCAGAAATGAACCACATGGAATTCTAGTGCTTCAAATACAACCTCATATGGGATACATGTACAAATATATAAGGATACAGCATCACAACTTAGACATGCATGGTTAGAACACCATTCAACATGAGATAGTTGATCAAATATGTCCCTTTAATCTTTTAGAAACCTCAAAGTTCTCTGTACCAAGTTTTTTAAAAGGGAATCAAGACACTACCCCAGATGTTCTGTGACTGCTCCAATGCTGAAGCCAATGAGTCTCATGGTGAAATGGTTCATAGCTTTGAGCACCTTAGGGAGACCATGCAATAAAGGATGTTCTACAATTAAGTTGCTCTTCTGCTTGGCTGTAATTATCCCCAAAACGAAGCCCTCCTTAATGAGTTGATTTGGTCAAGGAAGGTAGAGGATTACAAGAAAATTTCTGGTGAGTGAATTCATCTGCTAGCATTTTAATCATTTGGGACTGGAAAATGTTGAAGTCCATCATGACCACTAAACCAACTTTATTGGACATCTTGTCCTTGCAAATAGCATGATTATATTTTTATATGTTCTCCAATAAATTTTTGCAAATTTCTTAGAAGCTGGATCAATCTTTCCTTTTCTCTTCACTGAATTTCTATCTGGTCCCGTGTATCCTGTGCTTCCAACCGCCTAGAGCCTGGGTGAGCTAGTTTTCTCTTTGCGTTTTTTTATGTACTGCTGCCTTTTCCATGACCCTCATATTATATTCAATTTGACTAAAAAGGAGTACTATTTGTCCATCCTGCTAGACTCATGCTACAAGGAAAAGTTTGCAATTCTTCTTCCTGAGGCGGAAAGGTCTACTAAAATAGTCAAAATCACAGAAGAAAATCTAGCTCACCACCTGCGATTCCGCACTTCTGGAGCACGGATAGCAACTGGGCAGGGTGCAACATCCAATGGAGAAAGCAGAAAAATCCAGCTCACCGATGAAATACAAAAAAGTGCATTTTATTTTCCAAGGTGCATGAAGCAAAGATTAAAATTGTGTGTTCACAAAAAGAGAATACAGATAGATTTCTGCATTCTCTTTTTTGCAAACACACAATTTTAATCTTTGCTTCATGCACCTTGGAAAATAAAATGCACTTTTTTGGATTTCATCTGTGAGCTGGATTTTTCTGCTTTTCTATTAAAATAGTGCTTTATCACAAGGCCATTGTGGAAAATGTATTGAAAAAATTACATCAACTACACTTTCTTAACCCCTTTCTGTTGTGGTCCTTAATAATTTATCCCTGCACCCTGGTACTTATTGACACAAGACTGATTGTTACATCCACACAATCGTGTGTGCACACAAGCTGGGCGCGCCTGACCACCGCCAGGTGTCAGCTGATTCTGACAGCTGACACTGGGAATAAAGTGCCAGGAATTGTCCTGCACTACTCCTGGCACTTTAACCCTGTAAATACTATGATCAAACTCGATCGCAGCATTCAGGGAGCAGGCAGAGAGATGACAGCCCCTTAGCCCTTCGTTGCCATGGTGACTCAATTTCTTCATGATGACATCCGGGTCACCAGAGCTAGTAAAGTTGATAGATCAGGGAAAAATGCAAAGTACTACATCTGGGCAATAAAAATGAAAAAAGCATATACAGAATGGGAGGAATAGGACTAAGCAACAGCACATGTGAAAAAGACTTGGGTAAACTAATAGATCACATACTGAATATGAGTCAACAGTGTGATGCAGCAGCAAAAAAGGCAAATGCAATTCTAGGATGTATTAACAGAAGCATACAGTCTAGATCACATGAAGTCATTATTTCCCTCTACTCCTCTTTGGTCAGACCTCATCTGGAATATTGTGTCCAGTTTTGGGCACCACATTTTAAAAAAGACATCAGCAAACTGGAGCAAGTTCAGAAAAGAGCCACCAGAATGGTGACCGGTCTGCAAACCCTGTCTTATGAGGAAAGGTTGCAGGATTTGGGAATGTTTAGCTTGCAAAAGAGAAGACTGAGAGGAGACTTAATAGCTGTCTACAAATATCTAAAGGGCTGTCACATTGTAGAAGGATCATCTTTATTCTCATTTGCACAAGGAAAGACTAGAAGCAATGGGATGAAACTGAATGGGAGGATACACAGATTAGATATTAGAAAAAACTTTTTGACAGAGTGATCAATGAGTGGAACAGGCTGCCACGAGAAGTGGTGAGTTCTCCTTCAATGGAAGTCTTCAAACAGAGGCTGTTTGCACCAGTCATTTCCCTTATATCTACATGTCTACTGACACGTTTGCCTACAATTTGGCAACTAGTTCTAATATTCTGGCCCAATTGACCAGCTCCAATGAATTTCTCAGAACTCCGGTCCAAGAATTAAGGCCTAGGGATTATGAAAAAGCAAAACGCAGATTGATTTCATATGATCTGCATTGTACCACATTGGCAGAATACCACAGACAAAATAAGATTCCGAGGGGTCTTAGGAGCAATCTCCGCCCAACTCTCTTCTCTGATAATCAGAGTATTGTGAGAAATACAAAAAGATACTTAATAAATGTTCTCTAGACATTATCATACTAACTGTACAATATCTTCAGAAAGCTATAGTGGAAACTAAACAGAATATACAAGCTATTGAAGCACAACTTTTTACTTCCATCTCCTCTACGGAGTGGGCTTCTCTGAAGGCTAAGACCGAAAAGATCCTTTCTGAACACCAGAAGTCCTTACAGGAATGGAAAAGACAAAAATTTCAACGCGATTCAGATGACTACTCTATGAATAGAGTATACTAATGGAACGATTCATCCGCTACTATGGGCCCTTGGCGTCGATCACAATATCAACGAAGAAATGGGTCCTTCAGTTCAGGAAGCGACTCCTCTACACACTCTGGCAGATACCGTTTTTTGGGGAAAGGACGCAGGAGAGAGCAACGAAACACAGACCCACCAGGCGAGGCAGGGGAAAGAATGGCACCCCGCTCTCAGGTGAGACAATAGATACAACATCGGACTTGGTTATTAACATTTCGGACTACCTCCTCTCTCCATCCAAACTCTCTGTCCTACAAAAGGGACTATCTTTTTGCCCCACTCCGAAGTGGGATGACTTCCAACTCGAAAAGGACCTCAAACGGTTCTATCGGACTATTAGGTTGAAAACGCATTTTGGCCTGTCCCCTAATCCAGCTGGTGAGGGGACTTCTGTACCTGATGATATTTCTATGCCTGAATTATCTGTCTCTCTTCTTGGTCTCCGTAATCCGAGTAAGTTTTGTCCCCCTAACACCTATCATGCTACGGAAACATTCATTTCACTAGTGGACCGTGAGGTAAAAATGCTCTCCCACCAAGCGCAACTTGGTCTTTTTCCTACTCATTCCAACTTATCAGTAGCTGAAAAACAGGCCCTTATTTCTATCCAAAACAACAAGAATATTGTAATTAAGCAGGCTGATAAAGGCGGTTCTTTAGTAGTCATGAACCACACTGATTACAATAGGGAAGTCTATAGACAGTTATCTGATAGCAATACCTATGGGATTATCCCCATGGATCCAGTTTCTACAATCACTTGTAAGATCAATGACATAATTAAAAAGTATCTGGACCGCCGGGTGATTGATCAAAAAACAGCCAACTTTCTTGTCAATCCCCATCCAATTATACCTGTTTTCTATATTTTACCTAAAATACATAAGTCACTACAAAATCCACCAGGCAGACCAATTGTCGCTTCCACTGATTCAGTTTTATCTCCACTATCTATTTATCTTGAGAAAGTCTTTACATCATTGGTTAAAAAGACAAGATCTTTCCTCCTAGATACAGGACAATTTTTGAGTATCATCCAACAATTAGGCAAAGTTCCTCCGGGCAGCATCCTCACCACCATGGATGTTAACAGTCTATACACTTCAATCACCAATGACAAAGGGATTGAAGCCACGAGATTCCTACTAGATTCTTCTGACCTATCCCCGACTCTATCCAACTCTGTCTGGATCTTCTCAATCTGGTGCTACATGAGAACTATTTCCTATATGAAGACACATACTATATACAGAGGTGTGGTACTGCAATGGGCGCAAATATAGTGCCAGCTTACGCAAATGCCTATATGAATCATTTTGAAATTACCTATATATTCACTAATGATCTATTTACACAGTACGCCATAGAGTACCACCGGTATATTGATGATATTTTCTTTATTTGGACAAGAACGCCAGCATCATTACATAATTTCATGTATACCTTAAGGCCTCTTTCACAAATCAGGTTTTCGCCGTCAGGCGCGATCCGGCGCTTTTGACAGAAACCGGATCAGGCGAAATGCAATGCCGGATCCGGTTTCCCCCCCATTGACTTGCATTTGCGCCGGATTGCGCCGGATGGCCATGCGTTTCATCCGGTTTTCGCCGGATCTGGCAATGTGTCGCAATGTGTCGCGATCCGGCGTCTGGAAAAAACGTCTACTGTAACGTTTTTTGTCTCCGGCGAAAAAGCCGTACCCGCCGGATCCGGCGCGTCCGGCTTTTTCACACAATGAAAGCCTATGAGCGCCGCAATGCGCCGCATCCGGCGAAAGCCGGATCCGGCGGCCGGATCCGGTTTTTTGGTCTGAGCATGCTCAGTAGCTCTGCCCACAAGACATATATAAAAGCAAGACAGTGGGACCCACAGCCACACCCAACATGCCACCCAAGAAAGCAACCAAGCGAAGCAGGAGAAGGCAGGAGACCACTGCAGCACCATCAGCACCACCACCACCCCAAATGGAGCAGCAAATAGAACATGCTGAGGAGGGGAGGCCAGCAGCAGATGAGAGACGGTAATTATCAAATCCCCCATTCCTCCAAACTAGGGCCATGGAATATCAAGATATTCATTGGCCCTTTGTTTCTCTTTATTCAACAGCCGCCAAAGAGATGCAGCAGCAGCAGCAGAAATGGCATCACTGGCAGCAGCAATACCCACAGCCATGGAGTCTGGCCATCAACAGGACAGCACATCTTCTTCTGGGAGCCCTCCCTCGCATCGTCAGCGTTTGACGGTAAGTTTTTATTTCCAAAATCCATCATCTCTGTAATATGTCTATTCATTGCCTTTTATTTCAAAACAGGAATCACAAGATGAAGAGGAGCTCCCAGAAGAAGAAGGAAGGGGTGGACAGACACCTGGAGTGGGCTCACAATTGGTAAGTTTTTTGCATCAAACGCAGAAACACAACATCACACTACACACTACACATAGAAAACAATGTTCTGCAGACCACACACAGCAAACAAATGCCTACATCCAAAGACATAACATTTTTTGTTTTCTTCTCTAGTCTTCCCAATCTGGTGCTCGGCCAAGAGGTCCTCGCAGTGCCTCCCAGGGTCGTCGGCGACAGCAACGCGGCGGTCACCAGCGTGTAAGTATAAATATTTTTGCTTTTTTTTGCACTTTTTATTTCATTTCTTTTGTGGAGGCTAATTATGTTATTTTTGTCTTTTTCTTTAACAGCCTTCACAGCGTGCTCCCGACTCTGACGGTGAGGATGGAGGACTCGATGTGGACCACCTCATCGATCTCGTCAGAGAAAGGGAGCCGCTCTGGAATATGGCTGACCGCCGCCACGCTGACCTTATCATTACCCGACGACTCTGGGAGGAAATCTGTTCTCTCCTTGTGGGCCGCTGGGAGGACCTCGAAGCTCGGGCCCAGATTAAAGAGCGTAAGTATATACAGTACCGGTTGCTTGATGTAAAACAGTGTTTCCCGAACTCCAGTCCTCGTGGTCCCCACGGATCATGTGTTCAGGATTTCTATTTACTTTGGAAATCCTGAAAACATGACCCCTGGGGACCATGAGGACTGGAGTTTGTGAAACACTGATGTTGTATACTAACCACTCCTTTCTCGTTTCAGGGAACAGAATTGTGAATCGGTGGCGGTCTGTGAGGGATCGTTTCAAGAAGGAGTTCAATAAAGAGATGCGGGCCCCGAGTGGATCTGGAGGACGCAGGAGCAAGTACAAGTACGCAGAAGCCCTGTCGTTCCTCCAGGAAACAATGCTCACCAGAAGGTAAATATTACACACCACATGTGAAAAAAATGTTAGATGTAACTTTTTTTTTTCAGCCAGGGCCATACCATGTCAGTATTTTAATTGTTTTTTTTTCTCTTTATTCCACAGCACGGTGAGCAGCACTCGGGAGCCTGCACGATTGGACCCTTCTGAGGCGATCCCTGAGGAGACCGGCACCGAGGGACACTTCGACCGCCCCGGTACATCTGCACCTTCCCAGCCTTCCCACACATTCGACCCATCTGTCCCATCCACCAGCACAGGAGCATCGTGGCCGCCTACATTACATGAAGCTGCTGGTGAGGAGATCGATTTCCCTTTACCCCACCCTTCTGCCCCTGCCACCTCTAGTACACCTGCGGGTACTGGGCGGCTGCGGCAGAGGGGTCAGGAAAAGAGTTATGCGCAAGAGTTCTTGCATCTGAATGCATCTTTCCAGAACTGTCTCAAAGTCTTGTCAGAGCAAATCTCCGCAGGCTTTCAGCAGATCAACTCCAGCATTCTGGAGGTGAAGACACTTCTGCAAACCATGCATTCAGAAGCAAGATCTTCGCCAAACCACACCTTTTTCAGGTCTGTTGTGGAGCGCATGGCAACACTATCTCCTACCCAGCAGATGCATGTAATGCATTCGTGCCACGGTGCTCTACAGCAGGTTACCTCCCAACCTCCACCTCCCACCACTGTAGTTCCTCCACCTGCACCCCCTCCAGCCACTTTCCATCCTCCCCCTCCTATTACATCTGCACCCCCTCCAGCCACTTTCCATCCTCCCCCTCCTATTACATCTGCACCCCCTCCAGCCACTTTCCATCCTCCCCCTCCTATTACATACCAGCAACCTCACCAGTACCAGACATCTCCCCACTTCCAGCAACCTGCCCCGTACCAAACTCCTTCCCCGTACCAAACTCCTTCCCCGTACCAAACTCCTTCCCCATACAACTTTCCATCAACATCATCTGCTCCTACAGTCCCTGCCCAACCCTCCACTCCACCGCCCACCACCTCTTCTGCCTCCCACATGTCCACCCATTCTGTAGCTTTTTCCACACCTTCACCTCTAACTGTTCCTTCCCCACCACGATCCCAGTCCTCTCTCCACACACCCAGTGTCGAAGTGTCCCGCAGCCCCTCCAGCAGTATTTCCACCCCACAGTACACAGAGTTGTAATGTTTTTTTTTGTAATAAAAATGCCCATTGGGTTTAAAACCTTTATTAAAAAAGTTTTTTGTACTTTAAAAACATAAAAAAAAAAAAATTTAAATAAAAGTTAAATTATCGTTTCACAATGGTTGTCTGTCATTTCTTTCTGCGGCGAACTATGTTTTAAAAAAAGGTTAAATACAGGGTATTTCAAAGGTAAAAAGGTATTCAAAACCAGGTATATAACTGTGGGTAAATTTTAGCTTTTTGCCACAGTTGTGTTCCTGGTTGTGTTTGAAGCAAAGTATTTCACCTAAAAAGTTGTGTTTATTGTTGGTGATTTCCTACCAATGTACACAACTTTTGTTAAAAGGTGAAATACTTTGCATAAAACACAACCAGGTACACACCTGTGGCCTAAAGGTAAAAATAGTAAGACCATGACAAGATAGCCAACTTTGGTTGGCAAAGGTATATACTGTTGGTCCAGAAGGTACACAAGTTTAGGGCACAAATCTTTCACACTCTGTCATCCCAGTGTACTCTGCCTTGAGGTGACATAAAGTATAGTGGAAAATTGTCCCTGAAACCGTCACAGAACTTCTAGTGGTAATATTTCCAATGACAACATCCATCTTCGCCAGTAACTTGCTCTTCTCTCCAACCTGCACTTTCTTCTCTACAACCTGTCAAAGAAGGGCTGTAGGAACATGCTATATCTAGTTTTCCAGTAGCCAATCCCGTTCGGAAGGCCACAAGGGTCAATTTTAAAAACCGGATCCGGCGTAATCCGTCGAAAAACGGATAGAAAAACGGATAGAAAAACGGATGAACCGGATGAGACGGATCCGGTTTTGTCTGTCAAGAACAAGACGGATCCGGCAGAAAACCGGATCCGGCACTTCAGGTTTTACAAAACATTTGCCGGATCCGGCATTCCGGCACGACGCCGGATCGCGCCTGACCCCGAAAACCTGATGTGTGAAAGTAGCCTAACTCGGTTTTTCCGGAACTACAGTTTACATTACATTCAAGTACTGAATCGGTTCCCTTTCTGGACACACAAATACTACAAGATAATGAGGGTAATCTCTCCATGGATCTATACTGCAAACCTACAGACAGCAATAGTCTATTGCACTATTCAAGTTGTCACCTGAAGACCACCAAAAATAGTTTACCACGCTCATAATTCAATAGGGTAGCACGCATTGTATCAGATCAGGACACCCGTAACGAGAGACTGGACACAATGGCCAAAAAATTTAGGGATAGACATTATCCATCAAGATTACTAGAGGTCGAAAAGGAACGAATATTAGCTCCTCCATCTCCACCACCTTAAACATACCCCAAAGAAAGGGTTCCGTTTGTCCACACATTTCATCCACTGATGCCCAAAGTATATTCCATCATCAAAAAACACTGGCCTCTTCTTTCCAAAGCCTACCCGGACATTAATTCCTTTGAAGCCCCAATATTGATCTGCACAAAACGACCCACTAATATTCGTGATAAAATAGTAAGGGCAGATATAGGTAGCAAACTACCAAATATGACCCAGAGATTATTGGCTTCGCGATGTCATGTGACATTTCCATGTTTAAATTGTGCAGCCTGCTCAAATGTAATCAGATCGGACAATATTACCCACCCGAGGACAGGTAAATCATTCCCAATACGCGGCTTTTACACATGTGACTCTAATTTTGTGGTGTACTTAGTGAAGTGCCCGTGCGGTCTCCTCTATGTAGGAGAAACAACTCAGCATGTAAAAGACCGCATTGCTAGCCATAAGTCTACGATTAGGTGTCAGAAGAATTGGCTACCACTACCTGAACACTTCTCTAGGCTCCGACACTCGGTTGCACAGTTAAAATATCAAGTCATTGAACAGGTAGCTCGCCCAAGAAGGGATGGTGATCATATAAAACTCCTGGGAGAAAGGGAAACTTTTTGGATTCACAAACTTGATACTTTAGCCCCTAGAGGACTCAACAGAGAGATAGCTTGGCTCATATGAACACCATTAACCTGTTTTCTGTTTTTTTACAGATTCGCTAGTATACCATTATCCTAGGTGAGTCCCCTTGACTTTGCTATTTTTCTATTTTTATTTTTGTTTTAATTTTATTATCTACTACTTTGTGCATGGGCCACTAGCAACCAGTTCATTCTTAATTCTGTTCTAGTTTCACAATTTTTTTATTTTTATATTTATTATTTTTCTATTATTTCATTATTCTTTTCTTTTTTCATGTTTTTCAGTTGTTTCAGTTTTGTATACTCTATTCTTTTGAATTTATTTTTTTGAATTTATTTTATTTTTTTTCTATTCACCTTCTATATATATATATATATATATATATATAATCTCACAGGTCTGTCTTTACAGTACCTGTGCCAACAGGCTATCTGCCACATCTACCTAAATTTGATACATGCCCTATTTTTCTTGAAACGGGGTTAACTCCAATACAACTCTGCTCCTAGAGACAAGGCCCCCTGTTACCCTGGTAACCGTCTGGCTTATCCTTTCTCCAAACAAAGTCCCTGAGCCTGCGCAGTACACACACAGGGTAATGCCACGTCACTTCGGACCCTGGAATCTCATTTCCGGTTTGACGTCATCACAGGGCTCACATATAAAGCACTGCAGGCTGTTAGTGTGCCACAGGACGCCACCTCTGACAGGTGCGGGAGCTCTTCCTTCTCTCAGCACACATCAGGTAACAATATGAGATAAGACACCTACTAACATGCAAGGCACAGTGCTGACCCCTATGTGCACACTCTGCTCTGTAATGACTCATTCACCAGACTAGACACTGAAGGCACACAGTGCAAACAAGCACTTAACCCCTTATGTGTATTTTTTACTCTATCATATGATGACAGCATTATTACTCAAAAATAGTTCTATGTGTATATATACGCATATATTTATATATATATTTTTTATATAACATTCTTAAGGTACTGTCACACTAAGAGATATCACTAGCAATATCGCTATAACTTGTGACGTTATAGCGATATTACTAGCGATATCGCTGTGTCTGATACTTACCTACGACCGGCTCCCCCGCTGGTTATCGCTGATCGCGCGAGAACAGGCTGGACCGTTTCTCGTCGTCAGCTTCCTGCTGGGGCTTCCTGCTGTGATGACGAGCGACACGTGGAGCCGGGCGGGAGGACGCAGGATCGCCGCGTCTGACAGGTAAGTAGCGACCCCCGTTCCCAGCGATGTCGCTGGTGAGATCTGCCTGTGTGGCAGCTCATTAGAGACCACTTAGCGATGCACCAGCGATCCTGACCGCGTCATATCGCTGGTCGGGATCGCTGGTGCATCGCTAAGTGTGACAGTACCTTTACCCTTTAAAGGAACATCTTTACACTGACATAATATGTGGCCATTGCATATGTGAAATGACTAACCGCATATCTGATAATTCCTTTCAGCCATTTATCTTGGTATTTCTTCTTGAGAGATTCTCCTCTCCTTCTGCACCCTTTACAAACCTCCAATATTGGAATAAGGTAATACGCTCCTTGATATCTTAGTTCTAGTTGGTGCTAGTTTACTAGACATTTGATTGATGCATCCTTAACTATGGATTATCGTACTATATATACTGTATATATGTATATGTTCTTACCTTGTGTTCCACTGGGATAACCTTTATATTTTATTGATTTTTGTGATTTATTTATCTGTTTTGGTCAATTTCTGATTTATCTCTCTTTATATTTCAGCGATAATATGATAAAGGCTCGGGCTGAGCTGAAACATCTTTTATTTATATCGCTTCCACTGTGTGCTATATTCCTGTTTGGCCCCCACATGTAATAAAATGAACACCTATTTGCATAAAGTCTGTTTGAGTGTGCAGTGAATTTATTTAACTTCAAACAGAGGCTGGACAGACATCTGACTGGGATGATTTAGCGAATCCTGCTTTAAGCAGGGGGTTGGACCAGATGGCCCAGGAGGTCCCATCCAATGCTATGATTCTATGATTCTATCAGCAAGTTTATCTGTCAGTGCAGAGCTGACAGTTTGTATAGGATAGGGATGCTACTGAATCCCTATGTTATACAAGCGATCAGCCTGCAAAAAAAGATAGTCCCTTAGTGGGACAAAGTAAAATAGTTAAAAAGAGAAAAAAAATTGCAAAACAATAAAAATGAGGTATCGTTGTAATAGTATTGACCCGAAGTATAAAATTGCCTTATGTTTTACCACACACAGAATTACATAAATCCCCCCCGCCACAAATAAATTCCTGAATTGCTGTTTTTTTTTCAATTAGAGTAGAAAGCAATCAAAATATGTCATGAGAATGGTATCAATAAAACATAAACTCTTCCCGCAAAAAATAAGCCCTCACATGTCTCTGCTGGCCAAAATATGGAAAAATTTTAGCTCTCAAAATATGGTGGTGCAAAAAATTAGTTTTTGAAATAAAGAGTCTTTTAGTATATGACAGCATCCAAACGTAAAAACTCGATATAAATCTGGTATCGCTGTAATCGCACCAACCCGAAGAATAAAGTCACCTAATCACTTATACCGCATAAGGAACAGCGTAAAAAATAAATGAAACTAATTTTTCACCTGCTGATGATTTTTTCATTCTGTCTCCCAAAGATCACGGTAAAGCTCGGCGCACATTTATCCTGCACTTAGCACTTACACCGGGGTTTCTGTGTAAATCTCTGAAATATGTGATTCAGACGGAACCATCAACAGAAGATTCCCTATAATGAGGCAGATGGAGACGTGTGGATGTTGCCTGACCTGTGATCCAGTGATGTCCGTCTTCTTAGGCCTTTGAGCAGGGGGTTGGACCAGATGGCAAAGGAGGTCCCTTCCAACTCTAGGATTCTATGAAAAAAAGTGCCATCAACCACAGTTTTGTGTACTTCTGAAAAGAATGGCACCACTGAACAGAGGCCAGACAGAGTCCAGAGAAACTCTGATGCCCCATTATAGTGAATAAATCTCTCTGGGTTTTCATCTGAATTACGTAACTCAGAGATTTAGATGGAAACCCCAAAGTAAGTATTAAGCATAGAGTGCCAGATAAATGTGATCCTAAACATTATGTAAAATGTTCCCAATAAAAGCTTCAACTTAATACACAATAAAAGCAAGTCCCCACTCAGGTCTGTCATCTGACAGAAACAAATCCAAATGCCCTCTCCCTTCTGAGCCCCACAGTGTACCTAAACCACATATAGCGTTCACATGTTTGGCATTTCTGAAGCGATGAGAGCCCACCTAACTTACGGGTGTATGTCTCCAGAAGCATGTGCTGGGCATAAAATACTGGTGACAGCAACATACTGGTCATAACAGGGTACTGCGATGTAGAAATATTTGACACTCATATAGGTGTATTCAAGAACATATTTATTGAATGAAGAAATTTCAGAAAATTAAGAGACATTTCAGTCAATGTCTGACCTTCATCAGTCTTCTTGATAGAGGAGATCTGTTTTGAAGTGCACTGTGTGAGAGTCTACAGTGTCCACTGCTAAGATATAACAAGTGTCCACTGCTAAGACAGGAAGCGTTCACTGTGTGAACAGAGGACACTGTAGACCAGGGGTCCGCAAACTTTTTAAACAGGGGGCCAGACTACGGTTCCTCGGACCGTTGGAGGGACGGAATATAGTTTAAAAAAATTATGAATAAATTCTCCAATAGGCAGGTAAATGTCCCCAATAGGCAGCACAGGTCCCCAATAGGCAGGTAAATGTCCCCATTAGGCAGGTAAATGACCCCATTAGGCAGCACATGTCTGTGTAAACTGTGCTCTGCTGCATACGGAGGGCTGCGTAACGCCTTTCCTCGGCGCCTCGTCCTGCCCGCGATTACAGGGCCCGCCGGCATTGAACTGCAGTGCAGTTCATGAGTTCATTGTCGGCCTAGCGGGGGGCCGGATAAAAGTCCTTGGCGGGCCGCATGTGGCCCACGGGCCGCAGTTTGAGGACCCATGCTTCCACACAGATCTCCTCAATCCAGATGACTGATAAAGCTCAGGTATTGACCGAAATGTCTCTTAATTTTCTGGATTTCTTCATTCAAAAAATAAGTTCTTGAATACACCTATATACCTATATGAGTGCCAAGTATTTCTACATCGCAGCTGATGGATTTGGTTTACCTACTTGTGCATCACTAAAAACCCAGAAGTGCTGTGTTTTCCTAATTACTACAGTGTACTGGTCACTACAATGGCAGGTTGCAATTTTCAATTGGCAACATTCATTGCTGCTTGTTTCTGGAACATACCCATGGGATCAAAATCATCTCTACACCAGTAGATGAATTTTCAAAGGGGTATTATTTCCAAAATGAGGTCACTTGAGAGGTATTCTGCTCTTCTATCAATTAGGTGCTCTGTATATGGAGTCCCACAAACTGTTCTAGGAAAATCTGCACTCCTGGATCCAAATAGCACTGCGTTCCTCCTTAGTATCTCCATATGGTTAAGTAGTACTGTACAGCTGTAACAAGGTTGACGGGGGGGGGGGTAGCTGAGGCAAATTATTTAAAGGCGCAGTACATAGACAGAGTCCACTGAGCATATGGTCAGTGAGCTCACCCGGTCCCTTATACATAGGTAGATGGGACCGACACAGCCTTTCCCCACAGGTTTCCTTCGCTTCCTCTGGTCACAGAAGTCCAGGCAATTATGGGTCCGGGAATGCATGCAGCTGTACTGCAACGGGGAAAAATAACTTTTAATGAACAATGATGAAGGATGGACAAAAAGGCAATTTCAATACTAGCTTCCTGCTCTCTCCCTGACACTTGTTGTGGCCGTACCCACAACATCCACAGTGGCCGAGATTCGCAGTAGTCCAATCGCTGGAATCTGGGCGCCTGAGACCCCTTTAGCGCAGGGCCTTCCAAAGTCCTGAGGACCTGTGTTGTAGTCCTGTGTTCGGTCCGGCGCAACAGATCTCCCATCCGGAAGTCTGGCAGTGCCCCTTTAGTAGCACACATCTGCCCTGGCCAACGTACCCTGGCTTTCTGACTGGTAAGCAGCAGCTTCCTCTTCCCTGGAGACTGCAAGTCCAAACCCCTTAGTTAACTAGTTCTGTCCCTAACTTTGTACAGGCATTAAAGGGGAACATCACATTACCATGTATAGCTCATACTACAGGATTACACAAGTAGTTCAGTTATTACAAAAAACACATACATTACATCACGGTACATAAAGTGCACAGGGGGTCACACGGAAGGATGAGAGGGAGCAACTGAGGGGACCTGCCACCTCCTTACACAGCCACAAATGAGGTATTGTCACTTTCAGTAGAAATTGTGACAAATTATGGTGTCATTTTTACCCACTTCTTGTGTGAAAATCTGAGGCTAAAAAAATTTGGGTGGTAAAAATGTAGTTACTTTTTCTTCACTGCCCAATGGTATAAAATTCTGTGACATACCCGTGGTGTCAATATGATCACTGTACCCCTAGACGAATTAATTGAGAGGTGTAGTTTGTAAAATGGGGCCACTTATGTGGGTTCTGCTCTTTTGTCCCCTCATGAACTCTCCCAGTGGGTCATGGCACATGCAAACCATAAGGCCAGGGTCACACTAACTGACGCAAAATACGGTCCGTAGTTTACTGGCGTAATACGGATGAATGTCCCCTAAATAGTGCTCCGTAGGTCATCCGTAAGCAAGGTCCGGTCGCGTATTTTGCACATGTAAGCATCCGTATGGCATCTGTATGCAATCCGTATGCTGAGATTTTCTCGCAGCCTTGCAAAATGGACATTTAACGGTTTTGAGGCCTGCTAACAATTTAAATCATTAGCCTGCACCCTATTTATACACTCAGGAACAGATGGCTGCCTCAATTCTGTCCATTTGTGACCTTGCTTTCACGAGGTGTGTTGGTGTTCTTTGTGCAACATGGCAGAGGGTCTGAGTTTCACAACAACTGAGCAGGTTCTTTTCAACTGGCTTTTGTCATGCTCCTTTGGCCCACCATACCCAGTGATAGTGGATCCGCGGAGGAGGAGACGCATGTGGGTACATCCACTTTTGAGGCAACGACTCACAAGAGGTCATTTTCACCGCCTCTATTCTTCTATGCGGGAGCATCCAGTCAAATTTTACCAATACTGTCGCATGAGCATTGCGACATTTGATCAACTCTTGGAGACAGTGCGCCCTGGGATAACCTTTCAGGACACAAGGATGCGCAAAGCTATATCTGCAGAGGAGCGACTTCTACTCACAATACGGTATGTACTACAAAACCACATTCTCTAACTTCATAATGTGTGTGCCAAAGTATGTATTTTTTGCTTCTTGGTCTAAGTTTAAAGCCCTCATCTTAGTCCACATATGTTTAAACTTACAGACCAGAATGTTAGGTCAAATATGTACTCAATATCACTTAGTCATTGTGCAACCAAATATGTGTGTGTTAGTCTATCTCAATTCCTACCAAGTTTGGTCGGTATGTAACTGATTTTTTTGGCATTTCTGCACTCTAAAATTATACATTTCTGTTGTTCTTCAGCTTCCTGTCCACTGGCCTGTCTTATGCCGCCCTCCACCATGAATTTCTCATTGGAAGATCTACCATTTCGGGCATAGTCAGGTCAACATGTATAGAAATCTGGACAAGACTCCATCAAGTCATCATGCCCGAGCCCAGGATGGAAGACTGGTTGAGGTTATCAAGGGACTTTGAGGAAGAATGCCAGTTTCCAAATTGTATTGGGGCCATTGATGGCAAACATATCCGGGTGCGTAAGCCGCCGAACTCTGGCTCCCAATTCTTCAATTATAAACAATACTTTTCTGTTGTATTGTTGGCTCTGGTAGACCCTCAATACAAGTTTATAATTGTTGACATTGGGGCCTATGGAAGGACGGGAGACTCTTGAGTCTTTAATACTTCCATAATGGCTCGGCGGCTACGCACCAACCAGTTGGATATACCACCACCATGCCAGCTACCAGGCTCCACTGAAGAATCAGTCCCTTATGTCCTTGTGGCAGATGAGGCGTTTCAGTTAACGCGCAATGTCATGAGGCCATATCCCCGGCGCAACCTTGACCACAGGCGCAGAATTTTTTACTTGCGCCTATCACGTGCTAGGCGACTGGTGGAGTGTTCCTTTGGAATTCTTTGTGCCAAATGATGGGTACTCCAGTCTGCCATTCAGCTGAGTGAACAAAATGTAAATGAAGTAGTTAAAGCCTGTGTGGTTCTTCATAACTTCATCAGGATACATGATTGTTCCTCCTCTGCTGGTGTTGTGCGTAGGCTGGACAATGTGCGTAGGGTGAGACCACCTATCAACCCTCAACGTAGACCACTCTCTGGCATCAGAGTGCATGATATTTACACTAATTACTTTATATCACCTGAGGGGGCAACTTCTTGGCAAGAGCATGCTGTGTCTATGTTCTAAATTTTGTTTTGATGTGTGTCTAAATATATATATTTATACCCCTTCTGATTCTATGACTGTTTCCTTGCATTGGTAAGCGTATGTTATTATGCTGACACTGTTTTTGAGAAATCACACAGATACTTAAAGTGTAGTAGACAAATTTTTACTTTTGCCTTTTTTTCTTTTTTTTTAAGGCAAACATATTCTTGCCATATTAAAACTGTGGCAATGGGCCAAATTGCCCTTTTGGCATAAGCAAACTTTTTTGAAAAGTAACATTTTCAAACACAATACAAATTTACATTATGCAATAACAACATTGCTACATTCGAATTTTACAATCCAAAGGCAAAAAGAGGTGGTCTCCAGCACCAAAATTCTTGCTAAAAGATAACACTCACATTTCTTCACAATGTTTGCCAATCGTATTAATAATCCTCCATGACAGGCAAGGCTACCTTACGCCTTTCAGACAGATATTACATGTCTGTACAAAAGAGAATATTGAATCACGCTATACTGTAAAGTCAAAGGATGAAAATACACTACTCACTTGTTAAGACATAGAGAGAGCGTGATGTTCTTTAGGCTGGTCGCCTTGATTTGTGACTATAGTTAGCTTGCAAAAAGTGACTACTTCACTAAGGCCAGCACGCCTTTTCTAGGCATTAGCAAGTGAGTACTGTATTTTCATCCTTTGACTTTACAGTATAGCATGGTTCAATATTGTTTTGTACAGACATGTAATATCTGTCTGAAAGGCGTAAGGTAGCCCTGTCATGGTGGATGTTTATTATGATTGGCAAACGTTCTGCAAAAATGTGAGTTGTCACTTTTGTCACAAAGTTTGGTGATCGAGACCACCTGTTTTTTCCTTTGACTTGCCATTGTGAGCACCAGGGAAAAAGCAGTGGACATCTCCTTGCATCAGACTGATTGTGGACACACAATTATAAATTCTCATATGTTGGTGAAGGAGAAGGCGGAACAGCAGCCTGTGTTTGCTGCTGGCTACTGTGGCCAACATCGCCCTGTGTGGGGCCACACTGTTGCCCATGATGTTGGTAGTGTCCTGCCTCCTGTGAATGTTGGGGGTACTGGCCAGAGTAATAATGAGGAGGGGCATCTTGTTGGCTGTGGTAGGCACGTGTGTCATACCCACCAAGATAGCCATATCGTACCCAACCAGGTTGGGACCAGCCTCCAACACTGGGTGGGAACAAGTGGCCATATTGGTGTGTTTGGCTAGAGGCAGACATTTGTGGCTGCTGTATTGAAGGTTGGGGAGTGGGAGGAAGGGGGTAAGGTGTAGGCCCACGTATTTGTGGATCCTCAGATCCTGCTTGAGCATGCATTTGTGGGGGGTGCCTAAGGCGCATGAGATTTCTTGGTGAAAGCTGCCACTTCTCAATATATTCAAATAATTTGTAGGGCGTATTGGGGTATGTGCACGCATCAAGCAGGATCTGAAAACATCCTCTAATACGGAGCCTGACCTCACGGGAAAGGGCACGGAGATAATTGGCCAGGCTGCGAGAGTATGCCTCCTCCCCATCATCACTATTTACTCTAGCTAAATAATTTAGGACCCCAGTGTCCACATTAGTGCGGGTATCAGTGGCAGGTATTTGCCGCCTTCGGCTTCTTCCTCGCCGGGATGTGGCAGCAGGCTGTGTGGACCCCCAGATGTGGCCAGTTGGGCTGCTGCTGATATTGCCCTGCTCCTCTGCTCTTTCTGATGCTGCAGCAGCACCAGATGGTCCTGGTGGTGGGCTTTCGGGCGCAGGCAATGGCACTTCCTGACTGGAATCTTCTGCCATGCTCCTAGTAGGGGGCGAAGATGGGCCAGCCACCTCTTCCCCTGCAGACACAGGGTCGATGATGGGGTCGGTTTCGGAGCCAGTTCCTCTGTCCATCAGGTTGGACTGAGTTCTGTTATGAAATCAAACAGAGCCAAAAATCACTAAATATTTTTGGCCCTGTAAAGTATCTGTGTAATGTAGTGTGAGGTATCTACTTACGGTCTGAGATCCAGAATTGGGGCGAGGAAGGAGAGGCGGTCATAGTAGATGTATTTTCGCTTCACATAGCCCGCATCCCCACTCCTGGACCGCTGCTGACATTCCCGGCGGTATTGGTCCCGGATGCTTCGCCAGCGTCTCATCACATCTTCCACTGCAATGTGACAGGAAATATTGTGAAATACACATATTTGAGAGGTCACATTTGCTACCAGTAGTCTAGGCATGGGGCCTTCTGTGGTGTGCTTTCTACCCATGGTGGCATATCTAATTGGGGCATACAGGCCAGATACACAGGGTCACATTAGTTGATGTATCAAGTAACTACACTTAATAACTTGTTTGTCTAGGAGGATGAGGAGCTTGTAGCCTGACCAAAATTATGGCAGTGTCAAACCACATTTTAAATCTAAATCTAATGGCCTCATGATGAAAAAAGTAGAAGCACAGGAAGGGGGCTGCTGATTCTATATTCATTTTTTGGTGTGCGGTAATTTAACTTATTTTTTGGGTTGTACTTACTCATTTTCTGCTGCTCCTCACGTGGCCGATCACCAAAGTCATGGAACATCTGCCTACATATGCGCCTCCATGACGCCTCCTTTCTTGCCCGGTTGGCATAATGGGCATCACGTTGGTCCCATATTTCGGGCCGCTCCTGCACCAGGACAATTAGCATTTCAACATTAATATAAGTGGACACCATGACGATGCTGTACTCCATGGAGGCGTACTTCCTGGATGTCTGGAGCGCTTTTTGAGCTCATTTGCATGTATCAGCTTCCTGATGATGGATTGGGCCATTTCCTGGCAGCAGCCAAAAGACCTGTGTATATCTCGCAGGTCACACGTGTGGTCTGTGTGTCATCCATATTTTTTGCGCACCCATAGACTTGCATTGGCGTATTACGGGCGTAGTATGCTGACTATCGCAGCATGCTGCGATTGGCACGGTCCGTAGAATACGCCCGAGAAATATACGGCTGTTGGGAGCAAACCCATAGAGAATCATTGGTCCGTGAGTAATGCGTGCTTTTAGCACCTCTCACTCGGCCGTATTCCTCACCAGTGTGACCCCGGCCTAACAGTAAAATCTGGCGCTCCTTGCTTTCTGAGCTTTGCAATGTGCCTGAAAAAATATTTCCCGATTACATGTAAGGTATTGGCACACTCAGGAAAGAATGAACCTCAGTCTGTTGTTAAAAAATTTCCTATTAGCCCTTAGGAAAATTAAGAATTTGGGGCTAAAACAACATTTCAGTGGTAAAAATGTAAGTTATTCTTTCTTCACCGCTCAATGGTATAAAATTCTGTGAGGCACATGTGGTGTCTATATGATCACTGCACCCCTAGAATTCATTGTGGAATGTAAATTGTAAAATGAGTTCACATATAGGGGGTTTCTGTTGTTCTGGCACCTCAGGGGCTCTGCCAATGTGACATGGCACCCTCAAACCATTCCAGCAAAATCTGAACTCCTCCCTTCTAAGTTTTGCATTATGCCTCAAAAGTAGCATTCCCCACATATGGGATATTGGCGTACTCAGGAGAAATTGCACAACAAATTGTATGGCATGATTTCTCCTATTACGTTTATAAAAATGCCAAATTTGGGCCCAAAATAACATTTTTGTGTGGAAAATGTGATATTTTTTATTTTCATGGCACAACATTATAAACTTATGTGAAGCAGCTTGGGGGTTCAAAGTGCTCACCACAGATCCAAATACAATTCTTAAGGGGTCTGCTTTCCAAAATGGTGTCACTTGTGGGGGGGTTTACACTGGTTAAGCACATCAGGGGCTCTCCAAATGGGACATGACTTCCGCCAATGAGTCCAGGAAATTTTATATTCAAAAAGTCAAATGACACTGCTTCCCTTCCGAGCTCTGTCGTGCGGCCAAATAGCAGTTTTCTCCCTCATATTGGGTATCGGCGTACTCAGGAGAAATTGCACAACAAATTGTATGGGGCAGTTTCTCCTGTTACCCTTATGAAAATGCAATATTTGGAACTAAAAACATATTTATTGGGACAATGTGATTAATTTTATTTTCATGACTGAATGTTACAAACTTTTGTGAAGCACCTGAGGGTTCAATGTGCTCACCACACATCTAGATCAGTTCCATGAGGGGTCCAGTTTCCAAAATGGTGTCAATTGCGGGGGATTTTTACTGTTTAGGTACATCAGAGGCTCTCCAAACACGTCATGGCATCCTCCAATTGTTCCATCAAATTTTGCATTCAAAAAGTCAAATGACGCTCCTTCCCTTCCAAGCTTTGCTGTGCACCCAAGCAATAGCTTTCTCCCTCATATGGAGTATCTGCATGCTCAGGAGAAATTACACAACAAATTTTGGCATCCATTTTTCCTGTTACCCTTGTCAAAATAAAGATAATTGGATCTGATACAAATTGTTTGTGAAAAAAAGTTATAAATGTTCCCTTTTTTTTCCACATTCCAAAAATTCCTGTGAAGCACCTGAAGGGTTGATAAACTTCCTGAATGTGGTTTTCAGCATCTTAATTGAGGGGTGCAGTTTTTAGAATGGTGTCAATTTTGGGTATTTTCTATCGATATACTGTAGACCCCTCAAAGTGACTTCAAATATGATGTGGTCCCTAAAAAAAAAAAAAGGTTTTGTAAATGTTGTTGGAAAAATGAAAAACTAAACATATAATCATCATCAATGCATATCATTATTCTGATTACACATTATAAAAATATACTTATTTCTTCAAGGGTGAATGTGAATGTGGACAATATATCTATCTCCTTACAGTATATTAATGTCAAAGACTAGAATATCCCTGTTGAAACAGAAGAAACAAGTGATTTTTATGTCGCTATGTTACACAAATTCAGCAACCAAATACTTGGTGCAATGATAACCGTTAATGATATAGGTTTTTCACAAAAAAATACAAGTACACATCTTCATCTAATTTCAAGTGCTTAGAATATTGTCAGAATAAGTCAAATGTCTGCCATGCAAACTTTCCATTTTTTAACTACTTCTAATAATTTCATTACACTTTTAAATATATTTTTTGTCATATTTCTTCTTATAATGTAAGGTTTTGTTGGTTCAAGGTCACGTAATCTTTTGGTCTCTGCTGTGTGAAGTTTGCTGATGATATCCATTTTTTCTGCTATTTCCTCAAATTTACCAATTAAACTATTGAAAGATATGGGAAATGCTAGACAGCAGATCCACAGCGAATGTCTACTAAACATCAAACACCCAATTTTGATAAAACAGAGTTTACATATTTTCTGTTGAATAGCCATTATCTCTCAGAATTGAGATTGCATACTATCACAGGTTTAATATGGACTAAATGTTGCATTGCGGTAGCTGATATTGATTTAGTTACAGTTTTGGCTGCAGAAATTTGCATCAATTATCACTTCATAACTGACATATCAGAAGATCACGCCTATTTGTGACATTTTTCTCGCTGCCAGAAAATGGGTTTTACATAGGCCAAAGTATTTTACATTGCAAAAATTAGATGAGTAAGATAAGAAATAATGCAGACACAAATTTGGAGAAAATGTAAATTTACATTTTTCTTGCCCTACCAAGCACCTATTTTTTTTCATTTCTATATTCAATTAATAAGCACAGGATGTTGCTTATACTTCTCTTTTTCAGAATTGAAGAATTGAATGGGTATATGAGGTTTATACTAGTACAAAAATTAGAAGAAAAAACTGCTCACTCACAGCGGCGTTTGGTGTGCTGAAGATCGGAACTCGTGTGGCCTGGGTAAAGAACACTTGTAAGCATTGGAGACACATTGCTATATGGATTGCCACATGAGACTTGTAGTTTAATATGTTCTAATAAACTTCTTATGAAGCTGGCACAACCTCATCCTTTTCATATTATATAGTATTACACTGGACTCTACACGCTTATGGTTAAACGATATGTATGTGCATATATATATATATATATGTATTTATTTTATTTGTATTTTTGCTTTTTTCAGATGATGCGGCAGCAGAATGATATTGGAATGCATGACTCCCCTTTTGAATGAAAACAAAATGTATGTATTTCTCAATAAAAACATGTTATATGCGCAAAATCTGGTTTAAAATTTTCTTTTGTTATTTTTTATGCATTTTTTATTTATTCTTTATTTTTTCTTTTGTGGTGAATGTGCCTATATTGGGATTTGAACTAACAGTTTTTTGGAACAAAACATCCATTTCTTTGGGAGAGGTGGAGTGTGGCGCATTTAGCAAGATTCTCCACTTTTCTTCCCCAATTTAGGTGTCGGTTACCTATCCCAACTAATGGGAGGTGTTGCTATTACCTACATGGATGAATCTACTTACCGTGAGTCCCTTTTGCTATAAGCTACAAAAATGGCATTGCATTCATCTTTTTATTTTCTTTATTGAATTTATTTTGATTTGTTGCGCTATCTATTATTGGTGCGCCTATATATCTGAATTATGTCAGATGATGTTATTTTTTATCAAACAAAAGATGCACAGAGACTTGCACTGTATTTCTTTCCCCCACTAAAGATGGCGCCGACACTGATAGTGTGCCTGTGCCCATGAGAGGGATTAATGTGATGTTTACATGTTGGACTTCCGGTCCTGCGCAATGCGCAGTGTGAGACGCCGATACATGGCGCGATTACAATGGTCACTATAGGGTGAGTCATGCTCATTCATATGTTAATACAGCTGCCGCTGATTTGAAATTATAGGACATTACTAGATATTAATGGTTTTTAAGCAGAGATTAATATGTTTTCATCAATTGAGGCACTTTTTGCACATTGCACTATAAATGCACTTTTTTATTGTTATTCATGTTTTGTAAAACAATGTATTGCACAATGTACATTATCTAATTGTTTGTAAATACCTGTATGATTGGTGAGCTTTAAATAGCACAAATGTCAAGTGGACCCGTCCTGTGTGACACGGCTCACAGGCCAGTAACTAAAACAACAGAACGCGGCACGTGATGCAGTCCTGTGTGACAAAAGCTCGAAGGCCAGTACCTAAAACAACAAGACAAGGGGTAGGGAAACAGTTACAACGGTGGGCCCTGCGATAGGGAAAGGGGACGTGGAGACCTCCTGCACTCCCCTGAGTAAGTGTCCCTACTGCTCCTAACGTTCCCTATGCGGCTTCCGCACCGGGCACCGATCACGAACCTGTCGCCCTAGCACACCCTACACCTATCCCTTGCTAGGGAGCTGGGTGGCGCAGGCACTGGCCCCACCGCTGCACTAATACACACTAAGGAAAAAACACAAACAGGGAAACACCACTTAGCTTTACTCTGTTGCACTTGCTCCTGGCAACAGAGTCCACCAACAGCATGCAGCTCTCCTCCTGAATCGCTGCTATCAAGCTCTGTCAGAGCTAAGGAAATCCCCTATGACTCCTTTCACACCAGGGCCCTGACTGAGCTGCCAGGACCTCTCTCTAGATCCTTCCACCACCAAGGATGGTTGAAATGAACACTATCACCAACACTGATTGCAACACCTGTGACTCTTTTATGGCAGAGCCAGCAATCACACCTGCATTATAATCATGTGCACTAAACAAAAGAAACTAGAGTGCAATGATGCTCACCACCACCAGGGGGAAAACTTAGAACAAACGACACACAGTGCAATAATCCTAATGGCCACCGGGGGTAAAAACACCTTAAGCACAGCTTAGGGAAAAAAAAGGTTACCTGTGCTTTATATCAGTCATGATCCAGCATGGATAATGACAACTCACTTTGTATTGTTACACTGCTTGAGAAAGGTCCACAACTCCCTGGACCAAAACATCGCTTAATGGGCAACTAGCCAGATGGGCTAATAAATAGTACTTTGACTGGAATTCTTTTGGTGTGCTGCTTTCATCTTGAGGACTAATTTTGAGGTTTGGTATATGCCTGGAAGTCTTGCACCCACATTGTCTGTTCAATTTTTGTGCTGCTTTTTCCCTTTTTTCACATGTTAATTACCAGAATTAGCGTGCACAGTTTTTTATTTTTATTTTTTTCATTTTTGTTTTTTTATTTTTTTCACCACTATTATGGCTAGTGGTGAATTAGACATGCCTGTTGTATTTAGTTACACTCCAGAGGATGAGGAGAGAATTCTAGGAGCAATAGAGGGAGATGCTGCATTTTTGGATGTTCCCTCCTTAATAGATCTTAAGCGCAAATATGCATACGAAAGGAAACGTATTATTACTTCCCAACTACATTTAACTACTTTGAGGGAATATTACAAACATAAGCGAATACCTAGAGGATTACGCTCAAATATTCGCCCTAATCTATTTTTTTGGCAATGAACGTTTTTGTGAGAAATTCACTTTTTTGTCTAATAAATACGCTATGGATATACTCCTGTTAAACATGGAATTTTTACAAGAAGAAATTGTGTCTCTTAATGCTAGTGTTGCTGATATTGAAAATAAAATGAGACATTTTGGGCATTGAGGTGTTTGACAAATTTAAGGAGACTGTTACTACACGTTTAAATAAGATAAAAGAGGATCAAGAGGAGGTGAAGAGGTGCAAGTGGACTAGAGACACTGAAGATTATTGTGTGGGTAAAATTTACTACTGGCAAATGGAACCAAAGAGAAATTATAAAGATAAGAAAGTGCCTAATATATCAGGTTATTATCAAGTCACAAAATCTGCTAAAAATTACTTTTTTGATTTTTTAAATACTGGCGATTTTTCTAGAAACAAAGAAACTCAATCTGGAGGAATGTATCGGAGGACCAGAAGAGGAGGGTGGAAACATCACCGCGAACAAAAAAGAAAGACGCAAGAGAGTACGAACCAATCCTACAAGACCAGTAGGGAACAAGAAAAAGGATCAGACTTTGTGGTAAATTTCTCAAGTAGATCATTATCTAATGATGAAATTACCGTTTTATGAAAGGGACTGTCTTTTAGTCCAAGTAGTCACATTGACTGGTTTAACATAGAAAAGGAATTGTTTAGATTTTTTAGACAGATTAAGCTAAAACACTGGTTTTCTGATCCTAAGAATTCAAAAGAAGGCGTGGTCAAGGATGTGAATATGGGTAGCATTGAGACTGTGAATAATGATGCGGGCATATTTGAATTACATAAATATATATTGTCTAACAAAAGTGATTTTATTCTAGCAAATAATGTACCTGCTATTGAAGCATTTATTACAGCAGTAAAAAAAGATATGGAGCTATTTAAAGAAAGTCATACAATGGACAGATTTATGCATCCCAATATGAGTGGTGCCAAATTTAATGCTCTGATTCAATTGTCACAGGACAACAGCATCACCTTTAAGTCAGCAGGCAAGGGTGGTGCTGTCGTCATTATGAATAGTAATGACTATGCAATGGAAGTTAGGAGACAGTTGCCGGATGTTGGAGTCTATAGGAAATTGGACAGTGACCTCAAATTTCAGATTATGGGGAAGATTAAAATTATCCTAAATAAAGCTTTTTGTGACAAATTAATCAATGAGGATTTATATAAATATATATTGGTGGATAATCCGATCACACCAATTATATATATATTACCCAAAATCCACAAGTCTTTGATAAATCTGCCCGGACGCCCTATAGTGTCGGGTAGGGGCTCAATTTTTAATCATATTGGGATTTTTTGGAAAAAATATTAAGCCCTTTGAGCCGACATACAAAATCGTTCGTACTGGACACAACAGATATTTTGTGTAAATTAGGTGGGATACGATTGCAGAAAGATGTAATCCTTGTATCATTTGATGTAGTTTTGTTGCATACATCAATCAGCCATGAATTAGGCCTTAAGTCAGTAGACAGGGCCTTGAATAACACTGAGTTTACATTTGAACAAAAAAATTTTTTACTAAGTTTATTGTAATTGTTATTGTGCAATAATTATTTTTTATTTGAAGATGACTATTTTATCCAATTGAGAGGGACCGCCATGGGTGCCAACATGGCGCCTGCTTATGCAAATTTGGTCATGGCGGCCATGGAGGAGGACTTTATCTATGTTTCCCACCACTTTGATCATGTCCTCGGGTGGTGGAGATACATAGATGATGTCCTCCTACTTTGGACTGGTGCAATGGTGGAGTTGGAGACCTTTCATGGGTTTTTGAACTCCATTAATGATGACATAAAATTTACTATGGTTTATTTAGAGACGGAGATCCAGTTTTTGGATATTTTAATCAAGAGGAAGGATGACAGACTGGAAACAGAGATTTATGTGAAATCTATTGATAAAAATAACTTACTTTGTTATGACTAGAGTTGAGCGAAATGGGTCAGCCAAATTCAGAATCCGTCGACTTTGGCTAAAGTCAGGTGTCGCCGATCGAAACCCGACCACAACGTGAGGTCGGCCATGAGGTCGCAGACTTGAGCGCCAAAGTCGAATTACCTACAATGCTTCCAGCGCCTTTTCTCAGCCAATCATCAAGGACGCACACTATGGGCAACGCGATTACAAAGGCAGCAACTGCCACCATGTTAGAGAAGGGCATTCAAGTGATTGGCTGGCTTTGTGTGGCGTCACAGTGCCTATAAAAGGCCGCGACCGCCGACCGCCATCTTACTTCTGCCGATCTTAGCATTGGGAGAGGTTGCTGCTGCTCGTTCTCAATAGGGAGAGTGTTTAAGCAGGCAAAAAAAAACAATTGCTTCTGCTGATAGCGAATGTCACTGTACAACACAACAGTATAGTGTGCTGTGACAGGGGAGGATATATTTGTG
Source organism: Dendrobates tinctorius (assembly GCF_039654945.1). NCBI lineage: Eukaryota > Metazoa > Chordata > Amphibia > Anura > Dendrobatidae > Dendrobates > Dendrobates tinctorius. The sequence goes on along the minus strand of NW_027361671.1, from coordinate 15,618,647 downwards.
TGCAGCTGCTCTGTTGGTTATTAGGCTGCCTTATAAGGCTCCCTGATAGCTGCATTGCTGTTTGCACACTGCTGTGCAGAGTGCTTTTTTAAAAGCAAAAATCCTTTTATTCCTTTTTTTCTGCACAGTAGATACTGAGCGTAAATGTTTTCACACACCGTATAGAGGAGTACACGCCGCACACACTACCATGTACTGGCTGGTATCACAAACAAATATATGCTATATGTGTGTGACTCAGTAAAAAAATACACGGAGATTAATATTTTTCCATACATACACCGTATAGAGGTGTCCGATTCTCAAACAGTATCGGATATCTGGTGTTCTAATTACAGTCACATCTACACAGAGTCAGCGTGTGTCTGTGAGACTCTGTAAATTCATATACGGACATTTCCATTTCTCCATACACCGTATTGAGCAGTCCGATTCTCAAACAGTATCAGATATCTGGTGTTCTTATTACGGTCACATCTACATAGAGTCAGCGTGTGTATGAGACTCTGTAAATACATATACGGACATTTCCATTTCTCCATACACCGTATTGAGCTGCTATCCGATTACAGTATCGGATATCTGGTGTTCTTATTACGGTCACATCTACACAGAGTCAGCATGTGTGTGACATTCCGTAAATACATAAATGGAGATTGACAGTTTCACCAACAACGTATACAGCTGTACACTTCTGATACAGTACCGTATATCTGCTTGCTGGATTACGGTGAAATACATACTGGGTGAGCGTCTGTGACTCACAAAATATATATGGAGATTTCACTTCTTACATACATCTTACACAGCTGTACGCTACTCATACAGTACCATTTCTCTGCAGGTATTTTTGGTACATTTTCCCAAACATGAGGAAGTCTGGTGGAAGAGGCCGAGGACGTGAGCAGGGGGGCACAGCTGGTACTGATGGTGGTGGTGCATCAGCTGGTTCTGGCAAAAGCACAATAGCAGCTAAGGCAGGAGGTGTTGAGCCTGTGTCATCGTCTGCCACAAGAAGGTCTTTAAGGTTCCCATTTCTGGGAGTAGGTAAACCGCTTTTAAAGCCAGAGCATCAGGAACAGGTTTTGGCTTACATTGCCAAACAGCCTCCAGCTCTATCGCCTCCTCTTCTGAAGTTACAAAAACTGCAAGCACAGAGTCATCAGTGCAGGCCTCTGGTCAGGGACAACAGCTTTGCTTGTGTCCTTCACCCACACCAAAAGTGAAGGATGCTGCAGCACACACTTCAGATTACTCCATGGAGCTCTTTTCACATACCATTCCTGGGTTATCAAGTCAAATCCTGAATTCCCCAGTCCAACATGAATATGAGATGGAGTGCACTGATGCACAGCCACTGCTAGATAATTCTGCTGGTACATTGACCCACAGCACTACATTCCCCTTGCACTCTACAGAGCCAGAATGTGACACTGATGAAACTCAGGTGCCCCTTCCCGCATACTATACCACCTTACACGGTGACACAGAGAAAGGTGCAGGAAAGTGCTGGTTCCCTGAGCAGGTGGGGGGGTCCTACTCGTGGGCGACGGCAGTGGCACAGGGCCCCTCATAGTATGCAAAAGTGTCTCTACTGGTGGGAGGGCCCACTCGCCATCAGACATGCTGTCGTACTATGAGGGGCCCTGTGCCAGTGCCGATGCCCACGAGTGGGCCCCCCCATGCTTGCTCAGGGCCACAGCACTTGCAATACTTACCTCTCCCTGCTCCACTGCCGTGACATCTTCCGCCTTTCCTGACAGTGACATTCAGGTTACAGAGCGCGATGACATCACGTCTGTATGCCCTCTACCGAAACAGTACAAGTGCAGAGAGCTTGAAGATGGCAATGCTGAGGAGTCCAAAGTAGAGCAGTGCCCAGCGTGGAGAGGTATTTAATTTTTTAAAATGTTGGGAGCATTTTTTGGGGAGCAATATACACTGGAGAATGATATATGGGGCCCATCATACACTGGAGCATCATCCATTTGGCCCATCATATACTGGAGCATTCCAAATGGGGGACATCAGACACTGGAGCAGCATTTATGGGGCCCATTATACACTGGAGCATTAGAAATGGGGCCCATTATATATGGACTCTATGGAGCATTATTTGGGCCCATAAGACAGTGGAGCATCATCCATGGGGACCAACATAGACTGTAGCATTATGTGGAGCTCATCATATACTGTATGGAACATTATATGGGACCAATTATTCTGTATGGAGAAATATATGGGGCTCATTATTCTGTATGGCGCACTAGGTGGTGGCCATAATACTGTATGGAGTAATGTACTGTCTGTTTTTTGAGCTATTGTAGAATTTAAAATAGATATCAGTCATGTCATGTAAGCAGTGAAGTATTTTTCATTGTACTATACCGCTATTTCTGTGCCGTATCGGAGCATTATGAATTGTGGCTTGTGTTAAAAGGGTGCTGTAGTGAAACCTCCACCAGGGGGAGCTTTTGAGGGAAAGAGGTTATACACTAAGAGCAGCAACCCTGAGCAACAGCACAGGTGCCACAGGTAACGAGAGAGAATAGTCAGACGAACCGAGTCAGAAACTAACAGGAGCAGACGTACCAGAAGGAGCAGCAATACACGTAGTCAAAATACCAAAGCCGAGAGTCAGAAAGCCAGAACAGGAGCACAGGGTCCAAAACGTGAGATGAAATACGTGGTCGGGGTACAAGCCAGGGAGTCAGATGCCAGAGAGGGAACGTAACAGCAGAAAGGAATACCAAGAGACGGGGTCAGAAATCAGTCCGGGTCATACACGTGAATATCAGTCCAAGGCAGAAGGATCACCAGGGTACAAGGGTCAGCGGCTCTAAACTGCAAGCTTGAGCTATCACTAACACTGGTCAGCAGGCTGTGAGGGATTGAAATAGCCCAGCTAGCTCCAGAACGAGGCTGAGGAGATTAACCACCGCATGACCAGTCCGGAGTGAAGACAGCAGAAGATAAACTCCGGACTGGACCTTGACAGGTGCACTGACACTCTTTGGCCCAGGGCACACGAAAACCTGGCGCCAGCCCTACCCCCACATAACTTTAGCCAAACAACCCCCAGTTTTCAATGCGCAACTATTATTATAAAGTAAATTAAGGTTGACAAGCTTAAGTAATAAGAATTGATGTTGTTGGCATTGAAATGGGCACTGTAGGTGTGTTTACTGTCTTCCACTCCCTGCCGACTTTGCTACCCCATTGACTTGCATTGGGTTTCGTGTTTCAGTCAGACGCCGACTTTTCCCTATAGTCGGCCAATTTCAATCGACTCGACTCTTAAGAAAGTCGGGTTTCATGAAACCCGACTCGACCCGAAAAAAGGCAAAGTCGCTCATCTCTAGTTATGACAATCACCACCCAAGAAAAATGGTGGAATCCCTTCCATTTAGTCAATTACTCTGGGTAAGCAGAATTGTGAGTGAGTCTGATGTTATGGATCAGTCTTTAGACAATATGATCATTAAATTTAGACAGAGAAAGTATCCTGTGAAAATAATGGATGATGTTAAAATGAGAGTTAAAGAGATAGCACGTAATGATCTTCTGTCTCAGAATAAGCGAACTAGGGATGTAAAACATAGGATTCCATTTGTTACCACGTATTGTGAAAAGAGTGACCATATTGTCTCTATCATATGGAAACATTGGTCTACATTGGGTAAATGTCATCCAGAAGTGAGGGAGTTTGGGTCTCCACCGCTAATTTCTTATAAACGGGCAAGAAATATAAAGGATATAGTAGTACATTCAGATATTGGTTCAAAAAAGAAAAATTTCCAGACCACATTGACTGGTAGGGTTAGGGTTGGTTAATTCCCTTGTCTCAATTGTGTGAATTGCACATATATGGAAAAAGGCAGTTGCTTCCAACATCCGCATATTAATAAGGAAATTAAAATAAATTATTTTTTGACGTGTTCTTCGGAATTTGTCATTTAGTGGGTGAGGGCAGGTATATCTCGCCCAGATACCTTTCCTATGTGGCCTAGTCTGGTCAGTATATCACCTGGTTACTAATGAATAATGGGAGGCGGATATAAAAGGATGCCAGGTGGTTGTGTGAGTGTCTCAGCCTGGGAACACAGAGAGCCTGTCTGTGTGAGAGACACACGTGAGTGAAAGCAGTGCCCACTGCAACTGTGGTTTGGCTGGACGGGAGAAGCCCGCCAGTTGGTAGTTAGGTTGTACCTTGTTTAGTTAGCGCCGGACAGGCAAGGATTTGTTTTATGTTTTATTTCCTTTATGCATTGGTTTCACCGTTAATAAACCTGACCCAGTGTCAGTTATACCCGAATCCCAGCTCTGAACGCACGTGACCTTTGACCCCAGCAAAGGCGATCCCGGAGTATTTTATCACATTGTGGTGGAGAACGCGGGCATCACGTTGGAAGCATGAGCATGGAGGACGTGGTGAAAGCGCTGGTACAGTCCTCCGCCGTCCAGCAAGAAGCTAATTGGGTGATGATGGCCCAGCTGAAGGAGTTTGTGGACATGACAGTTACCGATCGTTCGCTTCTCCAGCAGGTGGCGCAGCGCCTGGCAAGCTTACCTGTGATTAACCTGGAAGCAGAGTCAAGAGTGAGTCACGTGAGTCGGTACTGGCAGAAGATGACCGAAGATGACGTCGAGGCATACCTGACCACGTTTGAACGGACGGCGGTGCGAGAAAAATGGCTGAAGGCACGATGGGCCGGCCTGATTGCCCCGTTTCTTTCCGGTGAGGCCCAAAAGGCTTATTATGACTTAGAGCCTGAAGCTGCGCAGGACTTTGACAAACTGAAAGCCGAGATCTTGGCCTGGCTGGGAGTGACGACCGCTGTCCGTGCACAGAGAGTGCATCAATGGACTTATCAGCCGGATAAACCACCGCGGTCACAGATGTTCGACCTGGTCCACGTGACGAAGAAGTGGCTACAACCCAAGGTGTTGACAGCGCCAGAGATAATCCAGAGAGTCGTCATGGACAAGTACCTGAGAGCTCTACCGCCAGCCCTGAGGAAGTGGGTAAGCCATGGAAATCCTACGACGGCAGATCAACTGGTGGATCTGGTTGAACGTTACTCCGTGGCGGAAGGACTCCGAGACGACGCTACCCCACCTCGTTCTTCATCGTCTCCACGTGGAACCGGTAAGACTGTTCCAGGGAGTAGGGGAGAAGGAAAAATCCCTAAGACAGTGGGGGAGGAAAACGGGACTGCCCGCACTGCGAGGCCGAGAATAACGAACTATGGTCTAAGCAAGGGGACCGTTAGGTGTTTCCGCTGCCAAGAGATGGGACACATTGTTGCGAACTGTCCGCTCACTACTGAACCCATGCAGTGCGACGTCACAGACTCTAAAATCCGCATGTCTATGGTTGCACGGGTAGTGAGTGTAAATGCTGGTCAAAAGGATGTGGAAAAACACTTGTGTGATTTAACTGTTGATGGAAAAAATGTGGTGGCATTGTTAGACTTGGGAAGTGTGGTGACTCTGGTGAAGGCCAGTCTGGTGTCAGCCCCGACTGGACCATCAGACAAATTTTCTGTAACATGTGTGCATGGAGACACTTGTTCATACCTCACCACGGTCATATGCATTACTACTTCCTATGGGTCTGTGCAACATAAAGTGGGACTCGTCCCGGCGTTATTGCATGATGTTATCCTGGGCCGGGATTTTCCCCACTTCTGGCAATTGTGGGAGAATCAGTTGATACCCCAGGGTAATAGTGTACATGATTCTTCTCCCAGGGCGCGTGTGGGTCCCGAACCCCTGGAAGAGGTCTCCCCGGAAGACTCGGGGGAAGAGTCTGCTGGAAATGACCTGCAGTTCCCGTTTTCAGTCATGGCGGGTGATACGGAGGAGACCGGGGAAGAGGAGGAGGCCGACAGCCATCCACCTCCCCGTTTGTCGGATTTAAAAGTTCAGAAAGATGACTTACTAAGCGAGCAAATAAAGGATCCTACCCTTTCTCAGGCTAGGACAAATGTAAAAGTGATAAATGGGGTATCCGTAGAACCTGTCTCTAGGCTGGCATATCCTTACATGGTTCTGGAGAATGATTTACTCTATCAGATAGAGAAAAAGGGGGAAGACACGGTGCAACTATTAGTCATGCCAAAACCCTACTGGCGGCAGGTGCTGGACCTGGCCCACGGACATGTGATGGGAGGTCACCTGGGAGTCCAGAAAACCACGGAAAGAATATTGCACTGTTTTGTTTGGCCAGGCATGCATCACAATATTCGTGTATATTGTGAGTCTTGTCCTGACTGCCAAGCCTCTGCGCCTAAGCCCCGGTTCTGTAGCCCTTTGGTACCCCTACCTATTATTGACGTCCCATTTGAGAGGATTGGGATGGATTTAGTTGGGCCCCTTCCACGGTCTGCACGTGGACACCAACATATCCTGGTCATCTTGGATTATGCCACTCGTTACCCGGAGGCCATCCCTTTGCGTAACACGGCCACCAAGACGATTGCCAAAGAACTGGTGCATGTGTTTAGTCGTGTCGGTATACCAAAACAGATACTCACCGACCAGGGGACCCCCTTTATGTCCAGGGTAATGAAGGAGCTCTGCCGATTGTTACAAATCGAACCGTTACGCACATCCGTGTATCACCCTCAAACAGACGGGTTGGTCGAACGGTTCAATAAAACTCTGAAGCAGATGCTGAGAAAGGTGATAGACAAGGATGGGAATAACTGGGACTATTTACTTCCGTATTTGCTTTTTGCCATCAGGGAAGTACCCCAGTCTTCCACGGGATTCTCGCCTTTTGAGTTATTGTATGCCCGATGTCCTCGCGGACTGTTATACGTCGCAAAAGAAACCTGGGAGGGTCAGGTCACTCCGTTTAAAACGGTGATAGATCACATCACACAAATGCAGGACCGTATTGCGGCTGTTATGCCTATCGTCAAAGAACACATGATGCAGGCTCAAGGAGCCCAAAAAAGAATCTATGATAGGGGCGCCAAGATCCGTACGTTTGCACCCGGAGATAGGGTGTTGATCCTGGTCCCCACGGTGGACAGTAAGTTCCTGGCAAAGTGGCAGGGCCCCTTTGAGATTAAGGAAAGAGTTGGTGAAGTAAACTACAAAGTATACCAGTCAGGTAAACAGAAACCTGAACAGATTTATCATGAAAATCTGATAAAACCCTGGAAAGATCGGTCTGCCTTGTCAGCGGAGCTGGCCCGTCCCGTCTGCTCGCATACCGTACCGGAGGTACGGGTTGCAGAGACTCTCTCGGAGCGTCAAAAGACTGAGGTCAGGCAGTTTCTACTTCACAACCAAAAGTTTCTCTCAGAAAAACCCGGGCAGACTACGCTAATGAAACATGACATCGTAACGGAACCTGGTGTCACTGTTCACGTAAAACCCTACCGAATCCCGGAAGTGCGCCGTGAAGCCATTTCTCGAGAAGTGAAGGCAATGTTAGAGTTAGGAGTCATCGAGGAATCGCACAGTGCTTGGTCCAGCCTGATTGTGCTAATTCCTAAACCGGACGGCACCATCCGGTTCTGCAATGACTTCAGGAAACTGAATGCGGTCTCAAAATTTGATGCCTACCCTATGCCCCGGGTCGACGAGTTAATAGATCAGTTAGGAAAAGCCCGGAATATTACGACCCTAGACCTAACAAAGGGGTATTGGCAGATCCCTCTGGCGGAGGCTGCCAGAGAAAAGACGGCATTTGCTATGCCGGAAGGTTTATTTCAGTATGTGTATATGCCGTTTGGACTGCACGGGGCACTGGCGACCTTCCAGAGACTGATGGATCGAGTCCTGAGGCCACATAGGCAGTATGCTTCGGCCTATTTGGATGACATTGTCATTTACAGCTTGGACTGGGAGACTCATCTCCAGAAAGTACAAGCTGTGATTGACGACCTGTGGGAGGCAGGTCTAACCGCGAACCCTAAGAAATGTCACATTGGGCTAGAAGAAGCCCGGTATTTGGGGTATGTAATTGGGAGGGGTATTGTTAAACCCCAGCTCGATAAGATTCAGGCGGTTCAGGACTGGCCGCAACCTGTCAACAAGAAGCAGGTACAAGCCTTTCTGGGGATCGCCGGCTATTATCGCCGGTTCATACCCAATTTTGCAGCCATCGCTACCCCCATGACGGATCTTACAAAAGGGAAAGACTCCGTCATGATTAAATGGAGTTTAGCGGCTGAAGAAGTCTTCCATAGCCTAAAACGGGCACTTTGCTCTCAACCAGTACTGGTGACTCCGGACTTCTGCAGCGAGTTTGTGGTACAAACGGATGCCTCTGATACCGGTATCGGGGCCGTACTGTCACAAGTGAGGGACGGAGTGGAACACCCAGTTCTCTATCTCAGCAGGAAGCTGAACAAACATGAGCAAAAGTATGCAGTCATAGAAAAAGAGTGCCTAGCCATTAAGTGGGCTCTAGAGGCCCTCAAATATTACCTGGTGGGCCGAAAGTTCAGGCTGATCACTGACTCTGCCCCTCTCAAGTGAATGCACTTGAACAAGGAACGGAATAGCCGGGTGACCCGGTGCTTCCTTGCCCTGCAGGCCTACACTTTTACGGTGGAGCACCGCCCAGGGGTACAGATGGGGAATGCAGATGCCCTGTCCCGAGTGCACTGTTTGGCGGGTGTCATTGCTCGACCGGAGTGGTCTGAGCAGAGGGGGGGATATGTGAGAATCATGTGGGAATAGTGGATGAGGGCAGGTATAACTCGCCCAGATACCTTTCCTATGTGGCCTAGTCTGGTCAGTATATCACCTAGTTACTAATGAATAATGGGAGGCGGATATAAAAGGATGCCAGGTGGTTGTGTGAGTGTCTCAGCCTGGGAACACAGAGAGCCTGTCTGTGTGAGAGACACACGTGAGTGAAAGCAGTGCCCACTGCAACTGTGGTTTGGCTGGACGGGAGACGCCCGCCAGTTGGTAGTTAGGTTGTACCTTGTTTAGTTAGTGCCGGACAGGCAAGGATTTGTTTTATGTTTTATTTCCTTTATGCATTGCTTTCACCGTTAATAAACCTGACCCAGTGTCAGTTATACCCGAATCCCAGCTCTGCGCCTGAGTTTCATGCTGAACGCACATGACCTTTGACCCCAGCAAAGGCGATCCCGGAGTGTTTTATCACACCATGTAATTTGTACTATGTGGGTGAAACCACTTGTGAGCTGAAAGTGAGATTAAATCAACATAGACATAGCATTAGAAAAGAGAGACAAGATCTACCGGTATCCAAACATTTTTCAGATTTTAAACATGTGGAAAAGGATCTGACGTTTAGAGTGATACACTATCTTCCACCTTTGAGAAGAGGGGGAGATAGAGCTAAATTATTGAAGATTAGGGAGCTACAATGGATTAAAAAATTAAACACACTAAAACCTTTTGGTTTAAATGTCTATTACAAGCTAGAGATTACGCTATAAGTCAGTTGTAATAGATTCCTCTATGAGCTACTGTTTCTCTTCTTTATGATTCTGGGTTGTATTTTTAAGGTATTTATTTTATTTGTATTTTTGTTTTTTTCAGATGATGCGGCAGCAGACTGATATTGGAATGCATGACTCCCCTTTTGAATGAAAACAAAATTTATGTATAAATAAAAACATGTTATATGCGCAAAATCTTGTTTAAAATTTTCTTTTGTCATTTTTATGATATTTTGTATTTTTTCTTTTGTGGTGAATGTGCCTATATTGGGATTTGAACTAATGGTTTTTAGGAACAAAAAATCCATTTCTTTGGGAGAGGTGGAGTGTGGAACCTTTAGCGAGGTTCACCACTTCTCTTCCCCAATTTAGGCGTAGGTTACCTATCCCAGCTAATGGGAGGCGTTCCTATTACCTACATGGATGAATCCACTTACTGTGAGTCCCTTTTGCTATAAGCTACAAAAATGGCATTGCATTCATCTTTTTATTATTTTCTTTATTGAATTTATTTTGATTTGTTGCACTATCTATTATTGGTGCGCCTATATATCTGAATTATGTCAGATGATGTTATTTTTTATCAAACAAAAGATGCACACAGACTTGCACTGTATTTTTTTCCCCCATTAAAGAATGCGCCGACACGGATGGTGTGCTAGTGAGCATGAGTGGGATTAATGTGATGTTTACATGTTGGACTTCCGGTCCTGCGCAATGCGCAGTGTGAGACGCCGATACATGGCGCGATTACAATGGTCACTATGGGGTGAGTCATGCTTATTCATATGTTAATACAGCTACCACTGATTTGAAATTATAGGACATTACTAGATATTAATGGTTTTTAAGCAGAGATTAATATCTTTTCATCAATTGAGGCACTTTTGCACATTGCACTATAAATGCACTTTTTTATTGATGTTTTGTAAAACTATGTATTGCACAATGTACATTATCTAATTGTTTGTAAATACCTGTATGATTGGTGAGCTTTAAATAGCACTCATTTTGCAATGTTACGGCCCCGTCACACATAGCGACTCACCAGCGATCCCGACAACGATATCAACGTGTCAGGATCGCTGGTGAGTCGCTACATGATCGCTGGTGAGCTGTCAAACAGACAGCTTCACCAGCGATCAGGACCAGCGACACAGAGCGCGCAGCATCGCTGTGTACATTAGTTACCAGCGCGCTGATGCAGGGAGCTTGTAACTAACGTACACATCGGGTTTCTAAGGGGCGTGCGTCACTTAGAAACCCGATGTGTACCTTAGTTACCAGCTCCCTGCATCAGCGCGCTGGTAACTAATGCACACAGAGGGTTTCTAAGCACAGCGCAGCGATGCGTGCTGACCAGCGGAAGACCAGCGACCAAAAAAAGTCCAGGGTTTTCCTACAGCGATCAGTGATAACGGCATGGGGGCCGGTCGCTGATCGCTGCTACACACAGTGATCTCGCTGGTGAGATCGCTGTTACATCACAAAACTTGTGACTCAGCAGCGATCTCGCTAGCGAGATCGCTATGTGTGGACGGGGCCCTTACACTGCTTGAGAAAGGCCCACAACTCCCAGGACCGAAGCGTCGCTGTGTGGGCAACTAGCCAAATGGGCTAATAAATAGCACTTTGATTGGATTTCTTTTGGTGTGCTGCTTTCATATTGAGGACTATTTTTGAGGTTTAGTATATGCCTGGAAGTCTTGCACCCGCATTGTCTGTTCAATTTTTGTGCTGCTTTTTCCTTTTTTCACACATACTGTGTGTATGTGTGTGTGTATATATATATATATATATATATATATATATATATATAGTACTGTGCAAAAGTTTAAGCAGGTGTGGATAAACTGCTGCACAGTAAGAATACTTTCAAAAATAGAAGTTTTCATAATTCATCTTTAGAAATAAACCAAATGCAAAGTGAGGTATACAAAGGAGAAATGTAACTCAAAGCAATATTACTGTTGTACAACTGTCGCTTTCACAACAGCGACAATTATTCTAGAAAGTACACTTGCAAACAGATCTTGAACTTGGAAGGGAGGTTGTTCCATACATTTTAGAGAACTAACCACAGATTTTCTGTAGAGGTATACATGTGCAAATCCTCCTGTTTCTTCATGATAAACCACACAGACTCAAGGTTGAGATCAGGGTTCTGTGGGGGCCATATTATCACTTTCAGGTCTCTTTGTTCTACTTCACCTCGAAGATAATTTTTAATGACATTGGTTGCATATCTGGTGTTGCTGTCTTGCTGCAGAACAAATTTGGAGCCAGATACCACTATAATGGTATTGCATGATGGACTAGTATTTGCCTGTGCTATCTGGATTTACCAAAATCTGTCTTTATACCGTCGTCACTTTACAGTTAACATTTTGTAACTAATAGTTAAACTGTGAGTTTTGGTATCAAACATACAGTGGGTAGGGAAAGTATTCAGATCACTTTAAATTGTTCACTCTTTGTTTTATTGCAGCCATTTGGTAAATTTAAAAAAGGTCATTTTTTCTCATTAATGTACACTCTGTGCCCGGTCTTGACTGAAAAAAACAGAAATGTAGACATTTTTGCAAATTTAATAAAAAAGAAAAACTGAAATATTGCATGGTCATAAGTATTCAGACCCTTTGCTCAGACACTCATATTTAAGCCACATGCTGTTCATTTCCTTGTGATCCTCCTTGAGATGGTTCTACTCCTCCACTGGAGTCCAGCTGTGTTTAATTAAACTGATAGGACTTGATTTGTAAAGGCACACACCTGTCTATATAAGACCTCAGAGCTCATAGTGCATGTCAGACTAAATGAGGTTCATGAGGTCAAAGGAACTGGCCAAGGAGCTCCGAAGCAGAATTGTGGCAAGGCACAGATCTGGCCAAGGTTACAAAAGAATCTCTGCAGTACTCAAGGTTCCTAAGAGCACAGTGGCCTCCATAATCCTTAAATGGAAGACGTTTTGAACCACCAGAAGTCTTCCTAAACCTGGCTGTCCAGACAAACTAATCAATCATGGGAGAAGAGCATTGGTGAGAGAGGTTATTAAGAACCCCAAGATACACATAGTATAGTATCGTGATAATAGGAAATATCCGGAGATTTTTTCCAATAAGAGGATGAATAGACGAATTGCTGATAAAACAAAGGTGATTAATTTGTCTACACATGTTGTGAGTGAGATTCAAATAAATTTGTTAGAAAAGGGTTTGACTTTTTCCCCTTCCTCACATTTAGACAAATTTCAAGTAGTGAAAGATTTTCACTTATTTGCACGTAAAATTATATTGCAAAAGCTGCATTATAGGAAGGATATGGATGTAAGGTTTCCAACTGAGATGGAAAGAGAAGCCTTGAGAAATTTGGAGGAACTTATGGAGGAGAATGAAGTTAGTGAGGATGGTAAGTTTCCAACCCACTTGATTGGAAAAAGTAATAAGTTCCCAAATTTAAGTACTTGTTCGGCAGTTGAGATTTTTACTAAAATTGTTACAAAAGAGGTTGAGTCGTTGCCACCGGTTCCCAATTGGGTGTCTAATTTAAATAGTGATGAGAATAGGGCTTTGAAGGAATTACAATCGTGGGATGATGTGGTCATAAAACAGGCCGATAAAGGCGGTAACACCGTTATATGGCCGAATTCCATGTATGAGAGGCAGGCAGCTAAAATATTGAACAATGGTGGTTGTTATAAAAAAATTGCAATATAACCCTTTAACACAATTTCAGCAAAAATTAGTTGATATTTTAGAGACAGCGTATCAAGATGGGATTATTCCAAAAAAATTGGTGGATGTTATAAGTAAAATGCAGCCGAGGTTGGCAACTTTTTATCTGTTGCCGAAATTACATAAAGATCCGTTAGATCCACCTGGTAGGCCAATAGTATCTGGTCTAGGTAGTCTGTGTGAGATTGTATGTACGGTAATTGACTATTATCTTCAACCATTAGTTCAAACATTACCCTCATACATAAAAGATACGACGATGATGTTGCAAAGGTTGGATTCTTTGCAGATAGAAGAGGGAGCTATCTTAGTAACAGCTGATGTTGAAGCATTATATTCTTCCATAAGACATATTGATGGTTTGAATGCTGTTTCCCATTACCTGTATGAAAGTAATCTTGAACCTACATTGAATGAGCTGATCCTGTTGCTGCTTAAATTTGTATTAGAACATAATGTTTTCACATTCAATGGTGAAATTTTTCTGCAGCAACAGGGTCCAGCGATGGGGGCCACTTGTTCCCCCAGTTATGCTAATCTATTCATGGGCTACTGGGAAAGAACAATATTTCAAGAAGAGGGCATTCTGGGATGTGAGGCTATACATGGATGGAGTCGATTTATCGACAACATCCTATTTATTTGGGAAGACTCTGTGGATAATCTGTCATTATTGATGAAAAGGTTAAATCAAAACAATTGCAATATTAAATTGACCTATAATTATGGTAGAACTGTTGAGTTTCTGGACTTAAAAATAGAAGCCCTCTTAGATGGTAGTATAATTACCAATGTGTTTAGAAAAAAGACAGCAACGAATAGTTTGCTGCATGCTACCTCTTCTCACCATAGATCGACAATTAATGGCATTCCTACAGCGCAATTTTTAAGAGTTAAAAGAATCTGTACTAGGGAAGAGGATTATGAGCAACAGGCGTCAGATTTAGTAAGAAGGTTTAGTGATAGGGGATACAGCAATAGACAAATAAAGAAAGGATATAAGAAAGCAAAAAAATTCTCTAGAGAGCAGTTGCTGTATAAAAAGAAGCCTGATAAGTCAGAAAACACTAATCATGTGAGATTCATCACAGGGTATAATAAGCAATGGGCAGAATTAGGCATTATTATGCGTAAACATTGGGGCATTTTGCAAACTGACCCAATACTTAGAAAAATCTTGCCCAATTACCCTCTGATGGTACCTAGACGTTCTAAAAATCTTAAAGATCTTCTAGTACATAGCCATTACTCTAGCTCTCCCTTAGTGATAAATCCTCAGCTTAATGGTTTTTTCCCCTGCAATTCGTGTAAAGCTTGTGCTAACCACATTAAAAGTAAAATCTTTCATAATCATGACAATTCAAGAACATATGATATACGTAAATCACTTACGTGTGCCTCTAGGGGAGTGATGCACGGTGTCCCTGTAATAAAATCTACGTAGGACTCACAACTAGGGAATTGAGAATACGTACGAGGGAACACGTTAGGGATATCCAGAAAGCAGCTGAGATTGAAGATGTTGGTACCCTGAAAACATTACAGAGGCATTTCAAATTGTTTCATGACTGTAATCCCAGTGGTTTGAAGATTCAAGCCATTGATCAGGTTAGTTTAGGCTGCAGAGGGGGTGATTTGGGAAAAATCTTAGCACAAAAAGAAAGTAGATGGATTTACCTGCTGGGAACAATGGCACCACAGGGTCTTAATGAGACCCTGGGTTTCAAAGCGTTTTTGTAATTTTGGGTCCAATTTTAATTTTAATTTTATTTTTTGGTTGGTATATGTTTTTATATTTGTTTTTAACACTTGTCTTTTTGTTCATTTATATAGCATGGAATAGTTTACAGTACATGTGAATTTATCAAGTGATGGTGTCGGAACATCTTTACATATATCCTGTGAAGTGGTTTTTCATCATGTGGATAAGAAAGAAGATTTTACAGTGAATTTTCATGATCATGAAGGGGAAAGAAAAAAGAAAAGAGAAAGAAAGAAAGAAAAGAAAGGGAGAAAAAAAAAAAAGAAAAAAAGAAAAAAAAAGGAAAAAGGAGAAATGTTTGTAATAGATTTTTATAATCACAATTGTAAGTGTATAATTCTCTATGAATTTATTATAGCACATTATTTTTGTAATATAAATATATATGGTGTTTGTTTGATATATTGAGGGATAAGGTGCAATACACTTTGTGCAATACAAAAAAGTTTGAAAGGAAGTTTTTTTTTTTTTTTGCACCGCACTTTTTTATTTATAAATTTCCTTGCCCTATATAGTTAGGTTGCAGCACCTGGGTAGCGCATGCACAGTTCAGGACGATCCAGGGCTTCCAAGTCTGCTCAATGAAGGGACTTATAGTGAACCACGCTTGGGTCCCATGAGCAGTAACTTAGGAGACCCCCTTTTTTTCATATGGTAAGTCCTTGGTAATTATGCATGCGCAATTACAAGCCAGGTGGACTGACATGGGCTGTTGCTGCAACTAGTGCTATTTATAGATGGACATGTGTTCAGTACACATATACGCCCCCTATTGAGGAAGCCAGTATGGCGAAACGGCGCTGTCGGGGTAACCAGACACGTGTATGAGAGAGCCGCAGAAGTTTTATACATGTAAGTTGTTGTATAATTGCAAACAGGATTGCATTGTTACATCATGCAGGAATAGCTTATTTCAAACTGAATCAGTATAGCTGGCATATTAAGCAGGACACATGATTAACCTTTAGTTCTCTGCACTAGGCATTGGATATATTCATATTAAGGAGAAATTTTCTTTGCCGCACACACAGTTAGGTTGTTCCTTTGTTACAACAATTAGATACATATTTACACAATCAAGTAAGCTTATGCAATTTTGTTTATAAGTATTTGTAATTAATCAGAGAAACATTGAGAACAAAAGTCGCTACTATCTGAGCATTTATGCATTGTGATTACTCCATTAAGGATTAGTTAGCCTTGTCTTTGATTATCATGGTATACACATAGTATAGGGAGTTAAACCCAATTGTTATTTACCTTCAGCAGTGTGTATTTCACACTATTTAGTCAAAGATGTGTTTCTTCTGTTTTTAGAACTACTGGGTCTTTCCCTAAAAAATATTTAGACAGAAGTTTATATAAATATAGCTTATGAATTTATGCTTAAGAAATAAACACTATTTGGAGATTATTTGTATGTAAAAAATTAAAAAAGAAAAGAAAAAAACATTCTGTGATTATGTTGCATAAAGCTTAATTCTGTGAGCATCTATCATTACATTTGTACTCCCCTTTTTTAGAAATTTCCTTGTAAAAAAGAATTTTATGAAATTTATTAATAAATGATTGGTTTTATTGATTCATTTATTTTTTGCCTATTTGCCTTTGTTATGTCTGCACAAATTTGTGGCAGAAATTGAGATATAATAAACTGCTGCACAGTAAGAATACTTTCAAAAATAGAAGTTTTCATAATTCATCTTTAGAAATAAACCAAATGCAAAGTGAGGTATACAAAGGAGAAATGTAACTCAAAGCAATATTACTGTTGTACAACTGTTGCTTTCAGAACAGTGACAATTATTCTAGAAAGTACACTTGCAAACAGATCTTGAACTTGGAAGGGAGGTTGTTCCATACATTTTAGAGAACTAACCACAGATGTTCTATAGAGGTATACATGTGCAAATCCTCCTGTTTCTTCATGATAAACCACACAGACTCAAGGTTGAGATCAGGGTTCTGTGGGGGCCATATTATCACTTTCAGGTCTCTTTGTTCTACTTCACCTCGAAGATAATTTTTAATGACATTGGTTGCATATCTGGTGTTGCTGTCTTGCTGCAGAACAAATTTGGAGCCAGATACCACTATAATGGTATTGCATGATGGACTAGTATTTGCCTGTGCTATCTGGATTTACCAAAATCTGTCTTTATACCGTCGTCACTTTACAGTTAACATTTTGTAACTAATAGTTAAACTGTGAGTTTTGGTATCAAACATACAGTGGGTAGGGAAAGTATTCAGATCACTTTAAATTGTTCACTCTTTGTTTCATTGCAGCCATTTGGTAAATTTAAAAAAGGTCATTTTTTCTCATTAATGTGCACTCTGCACCCAGTCTTGACTGAAAAAAACAGAAATGTAGACATTTTTGCAAATTCAATAAAAAAGAAAAACTGAAATATTGCATGGTCATAAGTATTCAGACCCTTTGCTCAGACACTCATATTTAAGCCACATGCTGTTCATTTCCTTGTGATCCTCCATGAGATGGTTCTACTCCTCCACTGGAGTCCAGCTGTGTTTAATTAAACTGATAGGACTTGATTTGTAAAGGCACACACCTGTCTATATAAGAACTCAGAGCTCACAGTGCATGTCAGACTAAATGAGGTTCATGAGGTCAAAGGAACTGGCCAAGGAGCTCAGAGACAGAATTGTGGCAAGGCACAGATCTGGCCAAGGTTACAAAAGAATCTCTGCAGTACTCAAGGTTCCTAAGAGCACAGTGGCCTCCATAATCCTTAAATGGAAGACGTTTTGGACCACCAGAAGTCTTCCTAGACCTGGCTGTCCAGACAAACTAATCAATCATGGGAGAAGAGCATTGGTGAGAGAGGTTATTAAGAACCCCAAGATCACTGTGGTTGAGCTCCACAGATGCAGTACGGAGATGGGAGAAAGTTCCACAAAATCAACTATCACTGCAGCCCTCCACCAGTCGGGCTTTTATGGCAGAGTGGCCCCATGGAAGCCTCTCCTCAGTGCAAGACATATAAAAGCCCGCATAGAGTTTGCTAAAAAAAACACATAAAGGACACCCAGACTATAAGAAATAAATTCTCTAGTCTAATGAGACGAAGATTGATCTTTTTGGGGATAATTCTAAGTGGTAAGTGTGGAGAAAACCAGGCACTGCTCATCACCTGCCCAATATAATCCCAACAGTGAAATATGGTGCTGGCAGCATCATGCTATGGAGGTGTTTTTTCAGCTGCAGGGACATGACGGATTGGTTGCAATTGAAAGAAACATGAATGCGGCCAAGTACAGAGATATCCTGGATGAAAACCTCTTCCAGAGTGCTCTGGACCTCAGACTTGGCCGAAGCTTCTCCTTCCAACAAGACAATAACCCTAAGCACACAGCTAAAATAACAAAGGAGTGGCTTCAGAACAACTCTATGACCACTCTTTACTGGCCCAGCCAGAGCCCTGACCTAAACCCAATTGAATATCTCTATAGAGACCTAAAAATGACTGTCCACCAAAGTTCACCATCCAACCTGACGGAACTGGATAGTATCGGCAAGGAAGAATGGTAGAGGATCTCCAAATCTAGGTGTGAAAAACTAGTTGCATCATTCCCAAAAAGACTCATGGCTGTTCAAGCTCAAAAGGGTGCTTCTACTCAATACCGAGCAAAGGGTCTGAAAACTTATGACCATGTGATATTTCAGTTTTTCCTTTTCAATAAATTTGCAAAAAATTCTACATTTCTGTTTTTTTTTCAGTCAAGATGGGGTGCAGAGTGTACATTACTGAGAAAAATATGAACTTTTTTGAATTTACCAAACGGCTACAATGAAACAAAGAGTGAAAAATGTAAAGGGGTCTGAATACTTTCTGTACCCACTGTATTGACAAAATGTCTGGTGATATCCAAAGAGAACATTACCAAAAAATGGTTACCATTCTAAATAATAATTTATTAGTTTGTGACCATTTCATAAATTTTAGATTTGTTTTTATCATTTAATGTTTACTAAATATTAGTCCCTCTATATCACTATCATAATCATTCAAAGTAAAAGATGGTACCATTACAATATACATTATGTTCATTTATTATAGCAAGAGCTGAGCAAATCAGTAAAAATGTGCTTCGCTGGCATTTTTCTGACAGGCAAAATTTCTATTACAGAATTTTATTTCAAGTAAATAGCATGAAATTATGGAATGGTGACGTAAGTATCCATATTTTAGCCTCTACTGCTTTATATAAAAACTATGCTCCATTTTAGAGTATCCCTTTAATAGAGCAGCTCTCCATCAATGCTCTGGCTTTGACATTGGCAATTAAGGGCCATTTACATGCAGAAATTATCATGTACTGTACTATCAAGTAATTATTGGCAATCATTGACCAGTGTAAATATGTGTAGCAAATTCATGATCAAAAAGAATTTGCTCTTTTTTCATCAATCAAATTGATTGTGAAAGTCTAGGATGCACAGCTCCAAGTGTAAATAGGAATCTGCTAGTCATTAGCAGATGAGCCAGGAGGAAGGGAGGAAAGACAAGTGATCTCAAAAGTGATTGAAATTACAAAAAACTTTTTTTCCATTGCAAGGGGTGAAATAAGCAGCATAAATGGACATGAAATTCGCAGAGCTGCTTAATTAATGTTGCAGATTTCCTCTACAACATGAGAATGAAATTTTCAGCCTGGAAAATTTAGAAGTAAAATATGTTACATACAGTGATGAGCGAGGATTCTCATTACTCGAGATTTCCCGAGCATGCTCAGGTGATCTCTGAGTGTTTGCCTCCTTTCCCTTCCTGTATGATTCTTCTATAATTTTGCTAGTGTCCTACTGGTACCATGAGTAAATGCAACTCATTCAAGTGGTACAAGTGTTCTAGCTTCTCCGTGCTGTCCACATTCATAGCTGTCATCGCAAAAAGGTTTGCTGTGTCTCCAAGCACAATATCAAGACCATGAATCTAATACCAGGACAAGACTTGTGACACAAGGAGAGCTGAACAGAACCCCAGAAGGACATTAGTAGGTAGGACCAGTATCCACTCTTATTTGAGGAGGAACAGGAAGAGCATTATCAAAGCGCTCGAAAATCATATCTAGTAGGCTTCTTGTATGCATGTTTCTGACAAAACTGTCAGAATCAGACCCGAGGGTGGCATAATGACCAGGCATTGTATCCTGAGACCTGTGCTCAAATTCCATCACCTTGTAGCTTGATTAGCATTCACCAGAGAATATTAGAACTGACTGCTCTGCATTTGCACCAAATTATTTTCACATATTGGAGCAGTTTTACATTAAGCACATGTGGCAAACATGAAAGAACCTGAAAATGCCTTGGTAAATATTATGCCTCCAACATCATCCAGCATGACCAGCTTGGCACTGGTTCAGTGGTGGCATATCCTTAGAGGGTCACAGAAACCTTCACATGATAATCAAAATACCCTGACTGCTGTTAGGTGTGATGATAAAATAGTCAGATTTGTTATACCTTGTGCTGGTGTAGCAGGCTCTGGGTTCTTTTTACTGCCCAGTCTCATGTAGCTATAGTGTGTGTGACGAGTGTCAGCTTATGCTGAGTCATTTTCCTTTTTAGAGAGGACCCTCTGGGCCGTGGCACCCACCCACCTAGGGCGAGCTGACCTAGTGAGAACCCACCCCCTGTACAGGGAGTGTCAGGGGCAAGACCAATGGGGTGAGCCACCATGGCAGCTGGACCAGACGGCCGGCTCAAGGAGACACTATTGAGTGTCTGACAACAGGATGGACAGGATGCCAAACATAAAGCGAAGTCACAGAGTTTCTTCATCAAACGTGGTTTCACACTTTATTCAGGTGCAAGGCATAAACAGGGAATCAGGTGCAGGGCACAAACAGTGAAACACAGCAAGATGCGTGCAAGGGCACGCCAAATGTTCCAGGGAAAACACGTGCACGAATGCATACCAGGGTCCAGGGCAGGGTATGTGTTAGGGATCACACAAGAGTTCCTAGAAGGGATGCGTGCTAGGACACTTCAGAGTCCAAGACAAGGTGCGTACAAGGACATGCCAGGATCCAAGATGGGGTGCGATGGCATCGGACTCCGGACTACTGGCAACAACCGACAGGGTGCAGGCATCAGGCTGCGGACATCAGCTCCGGACATCAGGCCTCAGTCATCTGGTTCCGGACCTCTGGCAGCGGTCGGCAGGTTTCGGGGATCAGGCAGGCAAGCCAGGGTTCAAGGCAGGGTGCGTGCTTGGAGCCACGCCAGGATCAGGTTCACAGGACGGAGGCCTGCGCATGCCGAGGGGCATGCCAGGGACAGGTACAAGGACGGAGTCCTGCGCGTGCAGAGAGGCATGCCAGGAACAGGTACAAGGACGGAGGCCTGCACGTGCAGAGGGCATGCCAGGGACAGGTACAAGGACGGAGGCCGGCGCATGCAGCGGGCACACCAGGGAGAGGCACAAGGACGGTGACCTGTGCGTGCAGAGGGCATGCCAGGGACAGATACAAGGACGGTGGCCTGCGTGTGTGAGGACACGCCAGGGACAGAGTACGAGAACAGGGTTAGGACCTGTGCGTGCAAGAGGGCACGACAGGATACATGGCAAAACCTGTGCGTACTTTTATAGAAGCACGGGGAGGTATGCCAAGGGCAGGCGAGGACCTGCGCGTGCTATTGAGAGCACGCAGAGCACAGTGCAGAAACAGCGTGAAGTGCAAGGAAGCACAGAGAGCATGGCTGGGGCACTGGTTAGCTGATCGGGCTGCGGCACTGACAGACGGGCAAGACTCCAGCAAACCCGACTGAGGCATGGCAGGCGACACAGCTGTCACTGACCAACGAGCACGGCTGAGGCGTAAGCAGGCGGGCACAGGTAAGGGCGGGCACGACTGAAGCACAAACAAGAGGCTAGGAAGGCCAGGCGCATGCAAAGGGCACACGAAGCAACAGAGCAAGGCAAGACAAGAAACCCGGCAGAGCATAGGCAAAGTACAGAACCAGGAATGGAAGCATAGACAGAAACATGGAGTCAGATCAGAGCGAGAATGGAGCTAGCAGCAAAGCGTAGGCCAAAGTCTAGAGCCGGGCCAAGGGATAGCCTTGGAACTAGCCTAGAAACGTGCAAGAGAGCACAATAGGAAAGAGGAGGAATGGAGCGTGTGCCAGAGGGCACTACAGAGCACCATAGGAGAGAGTGAGGCAGAGTAAGCAAAGACTGAGATCATAGGGAGGAACAAGGCAGAGCAAGGCAAGGTATGGAACAAGGCATAGCGAAAACAGGCAAGGCAGGGAACATAGAAAGTACTACAAGGCAAAGCAAGGCATGGACAAACATGGCACAAAGGACATACACTAGAAAAGACACGAGACAAGAGACGGAGTATGAGCACGGAGCGTGTGCAGAGACGCACGACAGAGCAAATGCAAGGGCACAGAATAGAGGGAGCGACCCAGCAGACCCAGCAGCCATGCAGGGAAGCAACACAATACTCAGGCCCTAAGCATAGGAAGGGGCGGTCTGATATAGGGCATAGCACCGCCAATTCAGGACCAGGGAAGAACTTCCAGTTCAGATCCTCCAGGATCACAGGGAGCAGTCAAGTCACATGATCAGGATTCCAGACATGCAGGGATGATTGCAGAACCAGTGCTGAAACCTAGACAGGTCACATGATCAGAATTCCAGACATGCAGAGATGATAGCAGAACCAGTGCTGAAACCTAGGCAGGTCACCTGATCAGAGTTCCAGACATGCAGACATGAATGCAGAACCAGCCTCTGCTGGAACATAGGAAGGACACATGATCAGGGGTTCTAGACATGTTGAGACGATCACAGAAGGCAGAGCAGAAACGCCGGCATCCCGCAGCTCAACAGTCACGAGGTGAGTGTGCACACTGCTCTAGGGAACATGCAGGATAGCAGACATGGGATGCGTGTGCACACCGCTCCAGGGGTTATGAGGCAAAACAGACATGGCGGACATGACAGATATGGCGAGCATGACAGTGTGCAGGCAATTCCAGGGGAATGAAAGCATTTATGTTCATGACTGGCACTCAAATTCCCCAGATCTGAATCCTAATGAGAACCTCTCGGAAATCAGACCTTAAACTGGCCAGGAGCTCACGGAGCTCATGGAGATGATCCCCTAAGACACCATATTCCATCCTATCAAAACTGTGATCAGACTTATCAGAAGTGTGTAAAGTAATTTGGAGGCCAGGACCCATGACCTCCTGCACAGGATTTCCTTTTATCCTAACCACGCAGTCCGAGTATTGAGCACATTCGCCTTTCCAGCCTGCGGGTCTTACTGCTTGTCAAATATTTATCCGACCATAGACCAAGTGACCGACTTCCGATCATGTGTATAGACACGTGATCGGTAGTTCACTTGCGTCATCTGCTCCGGTCCATCAGATGATGGGGCGAGTGGTGTGATCTGCAGACCCAGAAATTCGTACATGCACCGCACACAATCTTGGTCCACATTATACGTGACACACTGTTACTAGTCAGAGATAATGCCATTCCAACAAGAGGACATGAATACAGGTATCCATATGGATTTGCAAAAAAAAATATAGGGAACATTAAAATACCACATTCTAGATATCACTGAATTAATTACTCCAGTTGCAAATCTTTATTCATTACATATTGTAGTGTAATGCGCTGAGAACAATAAAAAATAAAAAGATCAATGTAAATCAAAATTAATATCCCATGGAGGCCTGGATTTGGAATGATACTCACAATCAAAGTGGAAAACCAAATTACAGACTGATCCAACTTCAGTGGAAATGCCCCAAGACAAGGAAATGATGCCTCATCATACTGAATGGATCCCTCGGGTTTCATCTGAATCGCGCTATTCATAGATTTAGATAGAAACCCCGTTCAAGTGCTCAGCATAGAGTGCAGGATAAATATAATACAAAATTTTATGTAAAATGTCCATAATAAAAGCTTCAGCTCAATCCACAAAAAAAGCAAGTCCCCATTCAGCTCCATCATCTATCAATGGAAATACAGGGTGCTTCCATGTTAGTGGTATCACAAAGACTCTGGAACAGCGCAATGGCTTCTAGCCCCCAAAAGAAATCCATCAAATTCTGCACCCCAAAGCCAAGTGGCCCCCTCTTCTGAGCCTCACAGTGTACCTAAACCACATTTAGCGTCCACATGTTTGGCATTTCTGTAGCTTTGAGAGCCCCCATAATTTACATGTACTCGTCACCAGAAGCAAGAGATGGGCATAATGAATGTGAACTTCATTGAATGAGCACTAAAATGGCAGATTTGCAATTTTCACTCAGCAACATCCACTGCTGCTTGTTTCTGGAAAACACCCATGGAGTCAAAAATCATCACTAACCTGTAGGTAAATTTTCAGAGGAATGTAATTTCCAAAATGGGATCATTTTAGGGGGGAATTCTGCTCAACTGGCACTTAAGGGTTCTGCATAGGAATTATACAAACTATGACGATTTGTTCTGTAGTGCTGACACATGCTGGGGAGTGCTGCCTCCCAAAAAAACATTCACAACTTTTTAAAAAATGTAAACTTTTGTCGAAGAAAATTGCAGTACAGAATTTCAAGAATTCCTGCTTGATAATTTATGACAATTTTAACCCTTAAGCCCCTGCCCTGTGCAAGAGCCAGACACGCCAGAAAATGTTGATTCTGCAAGGAATATAGATGGTTCTAAAGGACAGACCTGAGGTCAGCAGCTGTCTGCTCTTCAATAACGTCACCGAGCAGGAAATGCAGTTTATCCTGCCCAGAAAAAATCATTAGCAATTTTGACAATAGTTTTGAAAAATTTAATTTACGGAATTAGTTTGAACAATTTTGGCCTTTGTGCCCTGCTCTCTACAGGGTGCTACTGGCTAAACGCACTCCAGATGAAGGGACAATAAAATTTAATGTAGCCAAAAATTACAAAGATAGTGAGAATTGTGAGAAGGATTGAAAATTTTGTGCCTGAATAAATTTTGTTTAGGGAAAGATGTTGCATTTTGTGCAGAAACCTGGCAGGTGCAGCTTTTTTTTAGCAAAATAATAGCAGTTGGGTATCTACCATTGAGTCTGATCACATATGATTATTTTGCAAAAGGCAGTACAATTAAGGTGGGTAACTTGGAAATGTGGGAGTTCAGTTTCCATGCAAACAGATAACTGAATGCATGTTTCTTGGGCACTTAAAAGGTTAACAACTGATGAGATAATGGCTGAAGAGGAGGAAGAGTAGGGAGAGCAGAAGATAAGGATGAATATTGTGCTGATGACAAAGACATGGGTACTGCTTGTGGGTGCAGACTGGTTATCATAAGGATGATCACTAGTAGAAGGATAGCTTTAGTCTTCCTCAACTTGCTGGTCAGTTTGGTTTCCCCATATTAGCCGATGATGCTGTCTCATGTGCTGACAGAGTGATAAATTTACAAGTTGAGAAGCAACAGGATATACATGGCTTATTTTACAACAGCACAGGTTGCACACAGCAATAGATTGGTCCTCTGGCAATGTGGAAAAGAATTCCCTCACCTGAGATGCCCTCACATAAGAATCATCACCAGCTCAGCATTCAGACACTGTTCAGTCTTCTCCGTTAACAGCACATGCAGCATCACCTGGTCTAGAACTGGCCGCAAGCAGATTTTTCCCCAAGGAGTTTTTTAGCCATATGTTGTCTATGTTCAGGGCTGGTTTTGACAAAGTGGGGCCCTGGGCAAAAGTTTAAAGTGGGGCCTCAAATGCTCAGATATTGCAACATCACACAGAAACATTTCTGTTGTATTTACACACAGTATAATTCCACCCCCCTCACAAACACACACATAGTATAGCTCAACACCGCCCCACACACAGCATAATTAAGCCCTCTCACACACAGACATGCAGCCCCCACACACAGTACAGTGAAGCCCCCACACACATTATCATGCAGCAGACACACACACGCTCACACTATAATGCATACACACACACACTATAATGCATACACACACACACACTATAATACTTACACACTACTTACCTCTCCTCCTTATTCCCCCACTGCTCTGGATTCTGCAGAGCAACTCATCAGCTCCATTGCCGGCACACGCTGCTGAGACAGAGGCTGAGGTGGAGTTGGGAGAGGGATCGTCACATAACGCTCTCTCCTCCATCACTGCTTTAAATTGTATCAGCATCTATGATGCCGATAAGTTGAATGCATGATGCGGGGGAAGGGATGGCTCCTCTTACTCAGGGGTCCCAGAGTGGCTGGCTGGTCTGCCTGCCCCTAACGCTGGCACTGCCTATGTTATTTATTGTATTCCAGAAGTAAAAACCCTCCTCTTCTGATGAATTCACCTCTTCAGCATCCCTGTCTGGTTCCCAGGTCTTGTTGACCACAGAGTCATCATCATCATTGTCATTCTTGATTCGACAGTTGCCCATTTGAGAAATGGTCTGAGCTCCTTGAACTAACATTGCCATTGTCCCTACCACCACAGCCTGTAGAGCCAGCAACATAACTCGATGTTAAAAATGTGTACTCCATATCTTTCTGCCCCATGTCATCCAACTTCAAAGACAGACTGTTCATCTCTTCTATCTCTTCCAAAAAATCAACTGAATGATGTTGCTATGGTTCTGCAGAACATAAACATGTATCACTGATGGAATCAAAATCCTGCTATGTACAACATTAAGCATTAAGGTGGTGGATGAGGAGGTGGACTGAACAGAGACTCAAGCGGATGATGTCACTGTCAGAGGATACATCATCCTGCAGTAACTCAAACGAGCTATGAAACACATTTTTTGTCACGTGCTTCACTGGTGACCATTATTTTCACTACTATCACCAGGATGATTGCTGCCAGAAGTGCTGTGGTATTTTTTTTCTATTCTGGCATCATGTTCATTGCCAATGCCATGTTTTGGTTTAACATAAATTTTGGGCACAAGTTTATGTCCTTTACATTTTGTATTAAACTGTCCTTTTTGGTTTGCAATTGTAGTATGTGAAGATTAAAAAAATGCTGTAATTACAGTGCTTGGCGCACCCACACCATTTATACTGTGTATGAGAATTCCACCATACTCAAAGCAGGATTCACAAAATCATCCCAGACAGATGTCTTTCCAGCCTCTGTTTGAAGACTTCCATGGAAGGAAAACTCACCACCTATCGTGGCAGCCTGTTCCACTCATTAATCACCCTAACTGTCAAAAAAATGTTTCTAATATCTAATCTGTGTCTCCTCCCATTCAGTTTCATCCCATTGTTTCTAGTCTTTCCTTGTGCAAATGAAAATAAAGACGATCCTTCTACAATGTGATAGCCCTTGAGATATTTGTAGACAGCTGTTAAGTCTCCTTCATTCTTCTGTTTTGCAAGCTAAACTTTCCCAAATCCTGTAACCGCTCCTCATAGGACATGGTTTGCAGATCGGTCACCATTCTAGTCGCTCTTCTCTGAACTTGCTCCAGTTTTTTATGTCTTTTTTAAAATGTGGTGCCCAAAAAGGGACACAGCATTCCAGATGAGGTGTGACCAAAGAGGAGTAGAGGGCAGTAATGAGTTCACGTGATCTAGACTGTATGCTTCTGTTAATACATCCCAAAATTGCATTTGCCTTTTTTGCTGCTGCATCACACTGTTGACTCATGTTCAGTTTATGATCTATTAGTATACTCAAGTCTTTTTCACATGTGCTGTTGCTTAGCCCTATTCCTCCCATTCTGTATATGCTTTTTCATTTTTATTGCCCAGATCTAGCACTGTGCATTTTTCCCTGTTAAAAACCATTCTGTTAGTTGCTGTCCACTATTCCAGTTTATCTATATCTTTTTGAATCTTCTCTCTCTCTTCTCTAGTATTAGCTATCCCTCCTAGCTTTGTATCATGAGCAAATGTAATCAGGGTATCCTCAATTCCTTCATCTAAATCATTTATAAAGATGTTGAACAATATAGGGCCCAGGACAGAACCCTGTGGTACCCCACTTGAGACATTCTTCCAACTGGATGTGCAGCCATTTATGACCACTCTTAGGGTCTGATCACTAAGCCAGTTATGAATCCACCTAACAGTTGCCTTGTCCATTCCATACTTAGTCATTTTTTTAATAATGATGGTGTGAGATACTTTGTCGTCAAATGCTTTGCTGAAGTCAAGATATACTATGTCTACAGCATTTCCCTGAACCACCCAGTCAGTGATTCTTTATGTCTTTAGCCCACTCTGACTCTTCAGCAGTATGTGAAATGGTGATGAGCATTTTTTTAAATGGTCCTAGCAAATAAAATTCCAAACTGTTCAAATAGATGGTGACCTGCAAATACCATGAAATTCTCCACAGATTGTTCCACTCATCTCTAGTCTATTTAGCTTCAGAGACTTTTCTCACTCTCAGCAGTTCAGCAATTTTGCAATAAAAGTGTTACGCACCTGTCTCAACTCCAGGGTTGGGTGTAGCCACCTTCCTCTATGACTGATACATTTTGCTATGCTCCACGTCAGGTTTCACAAGTTTCTTGGTGTACCTAACTGAGATTATCATACAAGGACTTTTAATGTTAACTTAAACACACATGTTGTGTTAAGTAATTGCTTTTGTTTGCCACAAGATGTTCCTTGAGCTGAAATCATGTCTGCAAACTCCTATGGCATCTACAACTTAAGACCCCAACACACACAGCGAAATCACTAGCGAGATCACTGATTTTTTGATGCATCAGCGATCTCTCCAGGGATCTCGCTGTGTGTGACACGCATCAGCGACCGGCCCCCCGGGTATCGCTGATTGTGCACAAATGTCCTGGGTCGTTTTTTGATTGTTAGTCTCAAACCTGCTGATTAATCCATTGTTTTCTGTACATATTACAAACTGTTGTTTTGAGACTTTTAACATTATGCAGCAATTACCTCTGTTATCTCTTGGTTTAACTAACTGGTTTCTTCAACCTACATTTACATCCTGATTAAGGCTCTCTGTTTAAACCTTTATCTGCTCTTCTGAGTTAAGGCCCCGTCTCACATAATGAGATCATTAGCGAGATCGCTGAAATGTCACAGATTTTGTGATGCAACTGGAGCGCCCCCAGGGAATCGCCAGGGAAGGCGGGGTACTCAGTACCAGGCCGGTGGATCTCTATGGGAGTTGTCAGGGTAGCTGTGACCTGGTCCGTGGCTCTGGGCGTCCATTGTAAAAAGGGGAATAATGTTGAGTGTGCAGATGATGATTAAAGTTTATTAGTGAATGATTCATGACGCCACCTGTGGTGTTCGGCAATGAAGATGTTAAGCCGATGCTGCAGACAGATCCTCTGGGACAGATGGTGTGGTGTAGCAATGATGGTGTAGCCCTCCACAGGCAGGGCTGTAGTCCCAGGGCAGTGTAGATGGAGAGATAGTGAGGAGAGGAGAGCGTTGTGGTGTTAAACACAGAGATGTAGCAGTGCTGAGTGGGTTGGCGCAGGAATAAGCGGAGGACACCAGGGCATGTAGTTCCAAAGCTTTACTCACAGTCTGTTGTGCATACAGATGCCCGCCTCGGTGCCGCGTCCTCCAGGTCAGGGGCTCAGCCAACCTCCAGGCAAGATGAAGTACTCCGTTCCAACACTCCGCCAACATAAGTGCCTTTTCTGAACGTCTCCCTTTTGCGCCTATAGTGAAGTACTCTCAGTACTGAGTTACACTGGAGTTTCTCCTGTCAGATATTCTTAAGAACTCTACTTGTACGGCAGACAGCTCTAGCCTGCTTCGGGCACTCCTTGCTACTAAGTCCCGGCTCACTCTCATCGCTGTTGTGCCCCCAAGTCTTGTGTGGGAATAAAGTGGTGACAACTTCTATTCCTCCGGGGTCTGCTGCAGGACCATTAGTATCCATACAACCTCGGGGACCGGACCCCGGCCATGCGCTGTGAACTTGGGAAGGGTTCTGCTCTAACCCTAATCCTTAGTCATCCTCTCCTTACATTCTGTACTAATTCTTCTTTCTTATGGAGAGAGTCGGGCTTTCCTTCAATGTCTCTTGTGCCAGCGGACCCAGGTCACTGAGGTCGGCTGCAGCACTTCCTTAATCTATCCCACTCAGGGGATCTTCACTCTTCCTCTGACTCTGTCAGACAGACTAAATCCTAAACTCTTCCCGCTCTTTTGGTGCCAACTAACTCCACCCGCCTCCCAGTGTGCTTCGTGTTCCAAGCAGGGAGCCTCCAAAGGGTGCTTTGCTACACTACTATGCTGTGTGGGATGCAGGTGTTGGAGTGTGGTCAGGTGTCTCCATCTTACCTGAATGGTGGGGCATCACACCTCAGGAGGAGGTGCATTACCTCTGTGGCGACTGATCCCCCAGGGGCACCACATACCCCCCATTAAACACAGCATTTCTGCGGGCTGCAAGTGAAACAAAGTTGAAACAAATAAGGAACATACAAAATTTTTAAATGCTGATAAACAATTCTTATCTAAACTTCCCAATGTGGGAGGCACTCACTCTTGAACATTGCAAACAATTTAACATACTATCTATGCTTAATATATTACCTAATTTAAAGTGCTATGGAAGTAAACTCACTACCAGTTCAAGTACTGTCATCTACACATTTTTCTTCACATTTTCTTTTACTGTCTCTACTAGACTTGAGTGACAACCGCTGTTGCCTAGTTCGTCACCTGCATTCAAATCTTTAATTTTTCATCTTTATTAAAGTAAAATATCCATTCCTAATCAAATGCCTAAATACTACTATCAAGTAAGCTCTCTATAAAATCTGTCAACATTTTTATAAGACACATCATACAATACTTCACATTAAGACATCATTAATTCTTGCACGTGCTAGACACCGCTCCCAGCCAGGATTTCTTGCAGTGTCCTTGGATTGGAGCTATGCTCCATGATGAGGTAGTTCTTATTCATAAAAGACCTATGTAAAACCAAGAGAGGGCACCTTAAGAGGTGCAACTATTTACAAACACAGTTTATGGATAATTCATTGTCCATGATCTCTGCAGTTCAGTAAAAGATATGCTGCCAACGCAACTAGGCAAAAACTTGTAAAACCAAAGAAAACATTGATAACAAAAAGAAGGCACAACGGTGCAAATACCCTCCTGCGTAACAACTAGTCAGCTAATGTTTCTTTATTGTGGGTCCCCTCCTGGGGTAGTGGAAGCTGGTCTCTTTGGCTGCTTCCAGGGGAGAAGATCTGGATGTCCACCTCCTGGTGGATTAATGAATTGTCGGTAGTCAGCTGGAATTTTGGGGATTACTACCTGTGGTACCGCAGGGGCAGCTACTTGTACCTTGGGGTGTTGCACTTTTGCAGGAACAACTACCATGGTGGGAGGTAATCCTGCCGGGGGAACGTACGCTTTCTCCTTTTTGTAGGCCGCAATAAAGTCTTCTGGGATGTGGCGCACATTCATGGCGTACCAGCCACGCAGCCCCTCATGCCGGGTGAAGGTAACATATTCTCCCAGGTGCAAGTCACGGGCAGGGTGTCCCCTCCGGAGGTGAGACTCAACATCCCTCCTGCTAAAGAAGAGGTCAGAGATCCTCTGGGGGTCTGAGATAAAACCAAACCCCCGTTCTTGGTTAACGTTCAGGACCTGACCCCATCCCGCTGAGTCCCGGGGGCCGTAGTGATGGGCACGGACCCTTTCTTTCCGGTCCATGTCAGGGCCCAGCACTGCCAGTCTCCGCTGCTCCCGCTCCCTCTGCTCAGCTGCCAGCTGGTGGAGGGTCTGCTGGCAATAGGACTCTTCTTCCTCCACCTCTTGGGGCCGACCCCTATCCGCTGTGGACAGGGGCACTAGCGCCAGGGGTTCAGATGTTTCCCCCCAGGGTTTAGAATCCCGGTCCCAGACCAGGTCCAGCACGACCTGTCCGGACGCTGTAGCAGCAGTGTACCCTGAGGCCTTCCCAGCTACAGGGGCGGCGGTCATACCTGGGGCTTCCCCTTGGTGTTGGGTGGTGGAACTGATGGCATCTCCGAGTCTGCAGGGGCCTCTGGTGGGACCTGCGCAGCCACGCTAGGTCCAGGCAGGAGTCCAGCTTCTTCTTGCTCAGCTCCCTGGCCATCCGGTACCTCCTCTCTTTCTTGTGCCAGCGGACCCAGGTCACTGAAGTCGGCTGCTGCACTTCCTTCATCTATCCCACTCAGGGGATCTTCACTCTTCCTCTGACTCTGTCAGACTGACTAAATCCTAAACTCTTCCCGCTCTTTTGGTGCCAACTAACTCCACTCGCCTCCAAGCACGCTTCAAGTTCCAAGCAGGGAGCCACCAAAGGGTGCTTTGCTACACTACTATGCTGTGTGGGATGCAGGTGTTGGAGTGTGGTCAGGTGTCTCCATCTTACCTGAATGGTGGGGCATCACACCTCAGGAGGAGGTGCAGTACCTCTGTGGCGACTGAACCCCCAGGGGCACCACACAACAGCGACCTCGCCAGCGATCTCGCTACGTGTGACACATAGCGGTGACTGGCCCCCCGCTGGATATCGCTGATTGTGCTCGAATGTCCTAGGCCATTTTTTGATCACTGCCATCTTGCTGGCCAGCATGCATCGCTGTGTTTGACGCTGACGAGCGACCTTGTTGGTGATGCAGAACTCAGGTATGCAGGCGTGAGTCATCAGAATAGCTGCTGTGTGACAAGGTCCCAACGACTGCCGAGGTCGTTATACGGATCGCCGAATCGTTGCTGCGTCGTTGAGTAGATCTGTCTGTTTGACAGCTTACTAGCGACCATGTAGCAGTGTACCAGCGATCCTTACCAGATCGTATCATTGTCGGGATCGCTGGAGCGTCGCTTTGTGTAACGGGACCCTTAGTCTACACTCCTGGCTTGCTTGCAGGCCAGCATTGCTTCTTGTCCACGTACACATCGCTGTGTTATTGCCCTATGTCTATCTGTTCACCCTCACTTGCTTTGTGGATCTATTTCACCAGATGAGCCCTTAGTAAAAGTACATAGAGGATCACCAGGTGTTGTAGCTCAGGAGGAGATCTTATGTGCCTGCTCAACATAGAAGAGAGGAAGAAAACGTCAGTTCCATAGTTAACCTTCAGGAAAGCTTTCAAGAACACACATAAATCTTTGCCTTCAGTGTAAAGATGAAATCTGTGCAGATGGTTTTCAAGGTCCTGCATCATATTATTTTGAACACTAAAAGCAGGTTCAAAAACAGGATCTTTGGCCTTGTGTGGTATGACTAGATCCTAGAAATCCACTCTCCAAGCCTGTCATCCTTTCTCTTAGGTTCTGAACATCTATGAGCATCAAACTAAAATACACTTGCAGAGAATCAATCTTTTCAGAGAGCACCAAGCTAATAGCATTCAGTCATGGCATTGAGGCCATTCTGTATGGTAGAGTTTCCATCAGGGATAATTGCTGCAGCAACAGAATCAGAGATACAAAAGGGTCAGGGTCATCTGAGGTATGAAACTTGGTCTTAAAGACCCATATTGTGGAATTTGCTCCAACTTGCTGTTTTTTAAATTTGCATCATGAACAACATAATGTCCAAGAAGAAAGAAGAAAATTCGGCACCACTGCCGCCACCTTGATATGCACTATAGTGCAGTACAAACTCACACACCTGGGCTGCATGCCAGCTACCCACAGAACGGGTGCTCAATCCAAAGAAAAACATGCATGGCTACGTTGTATGGAAAAGAACAAAAAGGATGGCACTCACCATTCTGAAGAAGTGAATTTATTTTCAGATAAAAAGCATAGGCTCAGCGCAGTTGGCGTGAAACGGCCGTTGTCCTCAGTTCACACATCTCTCCTGAGCCTATGCTTTTTATCTTCTTCAGAATGGTGAGTGCCATCCCTTTTGTTCTTTTCCATACAACATGAACAACATAAGGATAGCACAAGACTACTCCAGGTACAATGTTTCAATGTGGAGAGAAGAAAAGATGGGTGGGCTGGAATACTGGTATGGTCACAGAGAGGTAGGGTAGGATATCATCAATGGATCCAAAGATACATTCTTAGGTACCTCAACATGGTCAACTGGTAAAATATCCACTTCATAGAAGAAGAAACCTGACAGCTGATCCATTGGCAGCATGTATCTGGCTGCATGTTGATGTGGCATTTCAGAGATAAACATAGTTTAATAACCACCAGGAACTCAGCCACATGGAAGACTAGCTGGACAGGTGGGTAACCGGCGTTTTCTCATGAATGACAGATTTCTCCTTGTATACGAACTGTTGCTTCAGGGCAATGGGTGGGGAGATAGGGCAGAATATATCTGTAGTCAGGTACCCTTTAAATCTCAAGTATTATATGTGTAGAGAGTTTGCACTTTATGGTATTCAACATAGTACACAGTATAACATGACATGATGTTTGAAGTAAAAGACAGAAAGGATTTTTAATATTGGCAGGTAGTCAGTTATAATTAGTGTCCTAGAAAAAATTAGAGCAGAGCTTCCCAGTTGAAGTTTAAGGCAAGCAGTCAGCTGGTAATATGTAATGGACACTCCGCCGCTAGTGTAGGATAGAATAAATTAAGACTTATTTATTTTGGCTGATTGTGTATCATGAAGGAAATGCGTGGGGTAATAGCAATTCTCTATGTTCCTGTATGCTGTGTATCAGGGCTCCAAAATGACCCCATGGTAGCTTTTACATACCACAATTGAGGCTTCTTGTGAGCTCTGGGTGCACAATAAATCACCTAACTTGTCCAGTATTTTAATCTTGAGACAGTGGAGAACAAAACTGCTCCTATTTTGAGCCTCTGTGCACTTACATAAAGAGGTACTGCTCCTCCCATCAAAGTTTTTATCCTCTTAATACATTGCAATCATCAAATTATATAGCACTGTTTACTTATATTTGCTCATTTCACGTTTTTACACAGCTAATTCTTCTCTTTTCCATTAGGTCTATTACATCAAGTGATTACAAACGGACTCATAATCTTTCTAGGCTCTATGTAGAATAAAAAAGTCAATTTTCTCTGTGTGATTCATAAATGACTGCAAAAGTCCTTGGCAGGAGGAGGAGAGAGCAGTTGGGTCTGAAGTTGAAAAGGGGAGTGATAAATTAAGGACAAGATACTTCTTGTTTCTATATAGAGCAGAGAAAAGAGAAGAATTAACTGAGTAGAAAAGTAAAATAAGCAATTGTAAGTACATAGTAGCAGGCAAATAATATGAAGACTGCAATATATTAAGAGAATAAAAACTTTGATGGGAGTGCTTTTTTAAGTGAGAAATATCCATCGATGTACCCCATCCTCTCCAGTTGAGCTGCAAATTAAGGCTGTGGCTCTTTTTAACACAGTGAGCTACATTTTTAGAGCGGATTTCATTTGCATAATGTAATGGCATAATTTGATTATGGGGGCCCACTGGGTGTTATTTTGTGCATGGAGTTCACATGGAGGGATAATATCTGTGGACAATCCGAAACCAGCCATTCAGAACATTTCAATTTTGTTTTACTTTTTCAAGCGATTTGGAATCCAGCCCTCATTTGATTCATGATTTTGATTTCCAACGCGTGTTGATACATTGTTTCCAATTAATTACACAATTCATATTAGTAAAGATTTTCAACTTGAACCTTTTGTTCATCAAAATCTGATGTGTGATTTAAAAAGAATCTGTCACAAGTCTTTGTTACCTTCATGTGAAAACAGCATTATGTAGGAGCAGAGATCCAGATTCCAGCATTTGGTCACTTAATAGGCTGCTTGTTGTAGTTTTGATAAAAAACTAATTGATATGCAGGAGAAGGCTAGTAAACCTGCAGCAGTGGATCCACGATATTTATAATCTCTGATTATCCCCCACCACCACTGATTGGCAGTTTTCTGTCTATACATGGACTACACATAAAGCTGTCAATCAGTGGTGTGGGCGGGATTATACAGAGCTTGTCCTTCAGAGAACTATTAGATCTACAGCTGATAAAACTGTGTTTACCAAAATGTAGTAACGCAGACTAGTTGTTAGGTGCCATGATTCTTCCTCTGCACAGGATGGATCCCAAGCCTCCTCTTTTCCTGCGGTCTCCCATTCAGCCT
Organism: Dendrobates tinctorius; assembly: GCF_039654945.1. Lineage (NCBI taxonomy): Eukaryota > Metazoa > Chordata > Amphibia > Anura > Dendrobatidae > Dendrobates > Dendrobates tinctorius. Next base: position 15,582,651 of record NW_027361671.1, on the reverse strand, counting down.
CGACCACAGTGATTGCTGCTCAGCAGAGACGTCGGTCTCAGCCTCGGGCTGTGCACTTGGTTACTGCTGCCTCTCCATGTTCAGCTATAGTAACTGGCAATACTCAGCATTGAGCAGTCACTGCTGAGACTAAGTCCAGGATTCGCCTTACTGAGCATGCTCGTGAGGTGGCGACCTCCCATTGGTGGTCGGTCGTCAGCTGCTCAGGTCCTGTGGCGAGTCTGGATTGGCCAGCGAGTAAGGTCCTTTCTGACTGTCCTAGTCTATAAAAGGATCTCTGAGATGCCCGTCGGCGCGCTATGATCACAATCATATTTGCATCATGTGTGCTTCGATCTTCGGCTCTGCCTTAATAGCATGTGTCTGTGAGTGTGTGCTGTGAGTGTATGCGTTAGTTGTTCCTGGTGAGGCAGGTTATCCTCTACACATGGCACAGTCTGGTCACACATCGTGGCATGCATCAGTTTTTACACAGGACACAGTCAGGCCATGTGCTGGTACACGCTCCAGTTAGTTTTCCTCGGTGCTCTGGCGTCCTGCGGCATTCCGGTCCTGGGGTCAAGTGGCTGGTGGCGTGACGTAGCGGCTGGGGCAGACCGGGCCTGGTGGTGGCATCATTGTGGAGTCCTCTCGTGTGTCCCTGTTGCCTCACAGGGAGTCGTGGAAGTGACGCGGCAGGAGGGCGGGGCTTGGAGCGCTGTGCCAGAAGCCGAGTGCTAGTCGGCTTTTTCTTCATGTATACCACCAGGTCACGACCGCACGGGCGCCTGATGTGGTGGCTGGGGCCGGGGGGGCATGGGGTGGAGGAGGCGTGGTGGGTCATGGACAGGGGGGTGGACCCCTGGCCACAGACCTGCTGACCAGGATATCCAGGGGAGGAGGCATAAAAGAGTCCTGGGATGCTGCAGGGGTGCTTCTGATCCATTGCCAGAATGGATGTGTCAGAAGCTCCCGTGGAGCAGCAGGAGGACCAGCAGGAGCCCCATTTTCTGAAAGCGGTCCAGCGCTTCATGGGATTCATTAATTACTATCGCCAGTTCATCCCGCACTTCTCTACTCTAGTAGCTCCTCTGGTAGCCCTCACCAAAAATTGAGCTAACCCCAAGTTGTTGTCAGAGGACGTCTCCAAGGCCTTTATCTCTGTAAAGTCTCATTTTGCTAGGATTCCCGTGTTACACCATCCTGAATTGGATGGTGGATGCCTCTTCTGTTGATCCTGGAGGAGCCCTGTACCAGAAGGATGCTCAAGGTCATAAACATCCATGTTTTTTCTTTTCCAAGACATTGACACCGGTAGAGAGAAACTATTGCATCGGGGACAGGGAGTTACAGGCCATGAAACTGGCTTTCTCAGAGTGGAGACACCTCCTAGAAGGGGCACGCTTTTTGTGAAGCATGCCTTCCATCTTCACAGCATGCCTGACAAGATAGTCAGTGACTGATGGGGTCCCAAGTTCACATCTCTGTTCTGGAGAGAGCTCTGTCGTCTGCTCAGTATTGAGCTTAATCTCTCTTCAGTGTACCATCCCGAGACGAATGGATTGGTGGAGAGGGCCAAGCAGACTCTGGTCACATACCTACGGCACTTCGTCTATGCCATGCATGATGATTGGGCATCTTTGTTGCCTTCGGCAGAGTTTACTCTTAACAATGCGGTCGCTGATTCTACAGAGCAGACTCTGATCCTCCTTAATTACGGTCGTGTTCCCGTCCCCATGCCTGTCTCATCTTCCAACTCTAGGGTGGTAGACTGGGCTGTGGAGGCTCGTGACATCTGGGACCACACAAAAGGATGCCATCAAGGCCTCTAAGGAGAGAATGAGGGTTTCTACAGATGCACATCGCCGTCCCGCTCCAGTCTTCGCTCCCGGCGACTTGGTGTGGCTCTCAGCTCATAATACCAAGCTGCTCGTAGAGTCCACTAAGTTTGCTGCCCATTATCTAGGTCCTTTTAAAGTCCTGGAGCAGGTTAATCCTGTGGTGTATCGCCTGTCCCTTCTGCCGCGCCTGAATATCACTGACACCTTTCACGTGTCCCTCTTGAAACCCATTCATATGTCCTGATTTTCTGAGTCATCTGCCGAGATGTCAGGTACGTCCTCGGATGACTGAGGTGAACGCAATTGTCAGTTGCAAGGTGGTATGCAGCAAAAAATTTTATTTAGTGGACTGGAAGGGTCATGGACCAGAGGATAGGACCTGGGAGCAAGTTGAGCACATTCGTGCCCCCCAGCTCATTGCGTCCTTTGAATGTGGCAAGGCTCGCAGAGGGAGAGGCGGAAGGGTTAGGTGCCTGTATTCTTCCTCTGCACAGGATGGATCCCAAGCCTTCTCTTTTCCTGCGGTCTCCCATCCAGTCTCGACCGCAGTGAATTTTGCTCAGCAGAGACATTGGTCTCAGCGTCTTGCTCAGACTCGGGCTGTGCACTTGGTTACTGCTGCCACTCCAGGTTCAGCTATAGTAACTGGCAATACTCAGTGGCGAACAGTCACTCCTGAGGTTAAGTCCAGGATTCGCCTTACTGAGCATGCTCGTGAGGTGGTGACCTCCCATTGGTAGTAGGTCGTCAGCTGCTCAGGTCCTGTGGCGAGTCTGGATTGGCCAGCGAGTAAGGTCCTTTCTGACTGGCCTAGTCTATAAAAGAATCTCTGAGGCGCCCGTCAGCATGCTATGATCACATTCATATTTATGTCGTGTGTGTTTGGTGCTTTGGCTCTGCCTCTAATGGCCTGTGTCTGTGAGTATGTGCTGAGAGTATATGCGTTAGTGGTTCCTGGTGAGGCAGGTTATCCTCTACACAGTGCACAATTTGGCCACATGTCGTGGCATGCATCAGTTTTTACACAGGACACAGTCAGGCCATGTTCTGCTGCACTCTCCAGTTAGTTTACAGGGCACAGCCAGGCCACCCGCTGTGGCACGCACCTGTTAGTTAGCATTAGCAGTAAAGGGCACAGTCTAGCCACACGCTGTGGCACACACCTGTTAGCACGTGCTGTACATAGAGCACAGTTTATCCACGTGTTCTGACACATTGCTTCTTTACTGCTCTGTGGAGTAACAGGGCAGGTTCTCTATGCTCAGTTCAGACCGTGTGACGTTTAACGCAGTGTGCTTAACCTTAGGTGCTCTGCAGCATTGTACCGCTCTGTGGAGCAACAGAGGGCAGTACCTTAGCATTCCGTTCATACTGTATGCGTTTAACCCAGTGTGCTTTTTGTGAGCACTTGCAGTGCAGCACCGCCATTGTCCACATTAGCTGTAGTTTTACACCTCTGCACAGTGGACCCTGGTTTGCAAATGCACTTCATTATAATATTTTATTTAGTGAGTTCCGCCAACCCTAACATTAGTAAGTGACATATAACTGGTGTCAGGTTCAGTGCCCACACATTACACTGCATATAGAGGGGGCAGAAAAATCTGGTGACACATTTCATTCAAATATTCCCTTAATTTTTTGATCAGTGTATATTACTATTTGTGAATTTAAAAAACAATACATATAGTTTTTCAGATTCCTGGCTACTGGCAATCCATTTGCATATATTTGCATATATTTTGAATCCTTTGTGGGGGGATGTCAACCATCACAGGAATCATCAGGAAAAGCTGAGATGATATATGTACCAGAAGAGATCTTTAATGCCTCACAATAATGGCTGGACATCACCCGTAAGGTGATGTTGGGCACAGCACAGTTCCTAGTTGCTTAATGACCCTGGAAGGAAGTACTGTACATCCTTGTGATTAATCCACCTCTGTTAATGCAGGGAAATAATACCTTCAGTTTTTTGCTGCCTTTGGAATGCCTAATGTTTTCTCCATCTCGCTTTGCTCTTTGTTCCAGTCAGTTAGTTTGGTCTCTTGAATGTTAGTTAAGAACTCACAACACGATGAAGTTCATTAATGCAAGTTGAAAGCTTATGTATTTTGACCAAAATATCAATTGTTCCATTGGCTTATAGTAAGGGCTGTAGACCCGACATGGGACGCTAGTGTGTCAGGCACTTTATAGAAACATTTAAGAAAACATGGAAACCTTTGAGCTTGGGTGTATTGGTCAAAAAATTACTAATGCTTGGTAAATGTGCTGAAAAAGAGATGACTGGTAGCTGGAAACAGTCTTCAAGGTGGTCTGGGCCAGATGAATTTTGATTTCTTCATGGTGGTATGTTCCAGATGAATTTTGATTTTTATTATAAAGTATGTTTCAAATGCTATTTTTGCTTTTTTTAGAGGGGTAAAGGGCAACAACAGTCTTGAGGATAAACCGTGGAAACATACCTGGCATAGAGAACTTATTTTTCAAAATTTATTTTAGAAATGTTGATTTACACACTGAGTTGCATATCCGTAGACATTATTAAGGGGACCTCTTGAGAGTACACTTCTAGTGCAACACTCCTTACTTCTGCCACCAGGTAACTTTAAAGCATAATGCATGAATGTTGATTTATTATATTCTGTAGGCACAAGTGAGAACATGTCATTGACAAAGCTGGAATGCAACATTTTAACACCTTCACAACATGTAATGACACATGTTGGGCGGCAGTAAGCTCAAGAAGGAAACTTGGTCCATATACTGTGAGTGCCATTGCAAATTCCAAGATTAGCAATAACCCTGATTGTAGTAGTTTAACAAGTTAGATGATAAAAAAACCCAATCATAATTGGAAAAAAAAGTCTGAACTTTTATTATGTATTATATTACATATCCTGCATGGTGAACAAGGTAACAAAATGCCAAAATTGGTATTGTTTGGAAACCTAACCTCAGCTCCCCAAAAAATGTAATAGAAAGTAATCAGAAAGTCATTTGTACCTCAAACTGTTACTAATAAAACTGTTGATCACATTGCAAAATGATCACTCATACAGCTAAATTGATTGAATAATAGATTGAAAATTACAGTGATCATGTCATACCTATGCTATTTGTTTGTTAAGCAGCTCTTTATTCTGCCTAAAGCTAGGGTCACACAACTGTATTTTCTCTTATCCGAGAGAATCAGGCCGATTATTCTAATCACACTCTGATCACAGTCTCATCAGAATTTGTTTAGAATGTGATCCCATTTAATCAGATGTGGAGAAGATGGAAAAAGTTCTCCATCTTCAACAATGGGTCAGTCCGTGAAAATTGGACCTCACTTGGATGTCAACATCTTTTTGAGTGATCCATTGACTTGTATGGCTGAGTTGTGATCCAATAATCAGATGCATCTCGGGCATGCTTTGATTTTTTCATCTGATTTACTCGGTCCAAGGAAGAAATTGGACATGTCCATGGCCCCCATAGAATAACACTGGTTGGATTGCGATCTGATGTTTTGTTGAGTTACACTCAGACCAAAAATATGGTCATGTGCTCGAGCAGTAACAGAAAAGAGTCTGGAATGGAAATTTCCCCTTTATCAAGTACATATGACCTAATAGAGCATATGGACAGAGGCTACAAATTATTCAATGTTTGCATCCCAAAGCATTTCCAAAATGACTAAATCAGTTTACTTACCTACTCTAACGTTTCCACATCTATGTGATATTAGTTCTGCTTATGAGGAGGCATCACAATCACCAAACCAAGAAACCTTCCCTGCTTCCAATATTCCATATTTTCTAAAAGTTATTAGTATTTATGATCACTTACTTATAACCTATCGCTTGTAGAATAGCAGACAAACACTTCCAGTTTTGTGCAATTCTATGGCACTGCGTTGGCTGTGGGGCCCTATGTTTGGCATATAGGTTGGGAAAATTTAGTGACACATGTGCTAATGCTTAGGCATTAAATGTGATGTGAGAAAATCCTATGCCCGGAAAAAAGAATATCCTAAAAGAGTAAAATGGCATACACAGGGAACCTTTAGCATAACACAGGCCTCTAAAGCAGAGACAGGTCAGTTGTCAAAGACATAGCATTAAATTGGTTCTTCAATTGAGATAAAGAGAGGGGTTTATATAATACAATTATGAGGACAACTGAGCAATATTTGAGATATTGCATATTCTGCTTTTATTGTTTTTGCTGTTAATGCCTATCTATTTATCTATCTGACCATCCATCTATCTCATTTCCATTTAATATCTATTTGAAAAAAAAAAATCTTATATTCAAATTACCTTGCCCTTGGGCAAATAATTGGGCTGGAGTTGAGCCAGATCTATTAACCACGTACAGAATGCCTAGAAACATGGCCTATGCTGTGTCGTTTAGAGTTAATAAATGATAACATCACGTGAAGCTTTTGCTATTTTTCACCGTCCGTTATATATTCTGAAATAGCCCTATGAAAAGAATAAAAAGGTTAAATTTGTACCTTGGAAAAAAAAAACATGTAAAAATTTAATCTGCTATATTTTTTATATTTCTATAAAGCAAAAACTGCATTCAGAATGTCATATGAAATTCTACAATACGTTCAAATGGTAAAGAAAAATGAAATACACTGAGATTGAGATTTTTTTCTTGTTTTGTAAGGCGAGGATTCTAGATTGCATTTTCTACTGTAGCCTGGATGTATTAACCATCTACATTTCTACAAGGGTCCTAATCATTAGTGATTGCTAAAGATCCTGCTTTCCTATCTAAGAAATGCAAGCAAGGCCACGAAGAAAGTATTTCAATCGCAATAGGATAGCTTTATGTAAAAAGCACAGGAGAACGCTTGCTGCATTTAGCTTTTGCTTTGTCACCATACTGTGTTCCATTTCAGGAGAACAAAGAGCGTATGCATACTGAACGTATGCAAATCAAGTGAAATCAGCCATGGCATTGTACGTGAGGGCGTTCTGAAACCTAGCAGAACCAGAAAGATGAGGGAATTCTGAATTTAAATATTTCATGGCCGTGTATTTTTCATCTCTTAGATGGCTTCATACGGAGGTTCAATGAAGGCCAAAATGAAAACATTTCCTTTTTTTTCATTTTTCATTTCCTTTTCTTTTTTATTTCCTTTTTTTTAATATTCTCGCCAATGAGCTTGTATTATCATTAGCAGAGGTAGTTTTGCCTGTATGTGCCCGCTGCCTCTTCTTCTTCCATGGGCTGAGTATGTTTTGTTCTATTTCACTGCCAAATACAACGCTTCTAATAAGAGGCAGTGTTTTTGCTGATCATCTCCTTTTGCCCGACTGCACTATGTGCCATCCTCCCCATCTCTCTCCACAATGAAAAGGATTCACAATACAATGAAAGCTGCTACAATATGAATTGCAAATAGATTGTACAGAAAAAAAAAGAAGAAGCTTTTATTGACTCTCGATAAAACAAACATCTCCTAAAAATAGCTGTGCCTATAAATTGCTTTAATATTGATGATGCCCTTTCTTCCATTCTCTGCCATTTTGTTTGTGTACTATTGCTGTTACATGCGCTGCTATAGCAAAATATTAATTTTGACATCATCAAAGTTCGACCTACGTACGTAACAGCAGCAATGAACAGTACAATTTAGTGATAATGATAAGTAGCAAATCACTGTCAACAAATCAAAGAAAGTCAATGAACCCCCTAAACACATCATACCATTACCTAAGCACTAGAAAACATTGTACCTGGGGTTTGTTGGACTTTACATAGACATAAAAATGCAGAAAAGAAAGCAAAATGTAGTATATTATCTGTAAAATGTAAAATACACTTTCTAATTTTGGACTTTTTAATGAAAAATAATTTTTCCATTATTTTCCATATTTCCACATGAATGTGTCCCACATATAATAACGCTCATAGGTCAATCGCATATGCGACAGAACAATGGCGAGAGGCATAATTAGCTCAGAGCCGACTCGTTTTATACTTTCCGGACCATAAATTTTTCATACCTTTATAATGCATAATAAAAAATTTTTTAAAAAAAGGCTTCTTTGTATTTGCATAGTGAATTTATGCCTCTGTATGCTTGTAAACCAAAGGACCGGGCATTGGTTTGATGCTGCAGTGCTAGTTCTGCACAGACTGCCAGAGAAAGGGGGAGAAGAAGGGAGGAGGCAGAGGGACACGGCAGTCACAATAACGCTTAATAATGCAATGTTAACATTCCTGCATGTCTAATAGCCCAAATACACGTGGTGTCTCACCTTGGATGACTATAGCTTCTGGTATGGAGTAATTACATCTTCCATAGCTTGCCTTCAAAGCCTTATGGTGGCCTAATGCATTTGCGTTTTCTATAGAGAAAACATACCGTATATAGCACATGGAAGACTACAGATTTTGTGGCGTGTAGTGGAAATACAGTAATGGGGATGGACGCCATGCATTCTTCCATATTGTCTGTAACAATCAGCAATGTAGCCTTTCGTTATGTGGAAGCATGTGCACTATGGAGCGGCCCTACGGCTCGTTACATGGACCGGCACAGAATATGGTCAACGTTTATTAACTGATGGCTTTAACGGCGAATGAATGAATGAATTATCCTAACAAAGAAGCTGATGCCTGTATCTACCGGCTATGGCTAAAAGAATATCACCAGAGCGGATAGCTCTTAAATCCGCAATATATGTACTGTTGGTGCTGAGTGGCTTTTGTTTTCAATGTCTTTTGTAAGCTTTTAGGTTTTTTTTTTTTCTGCATCAAATGTCAAGTTAATTTACAGGGCGCTACCACTGATATGTTTCCTTGGTTTGTGGTTTTCTGTGAAGGGCAGGCAGCTGAGACCAAGTCTTGAGATAGAGGGGGAGGGGTGATCAGAGAACCCATAGCGCATACAGTATGCCAGTGTGTGTAAATTGGCTGCCTATGTGACAGGGGGTTGAGGGAAACCTCGAGCCTTCATTTGCATGCTGAAGAATATCCAGGATTAAATTAAACTGATTTTCTTACAGGATTTAGAGCGTCCATTTAAGATGCGTTTTACGGATCTCTTACAGGGAAATTTTGCTTGCTGCTTCTCACATTTGAATGATATGAATATGAAACAGAAAAGCTTTCGATTGTCTTGTGTTCTCTCATTCATTTATTTTTGCATTCATTTATCTACAAAAGTTTACACGCAATTATACTTGGGCGCCGTAGAGACAGACGACTCCCAATGACAGTCTGCTTGGGAAAAGACAATTAGCAGAAAAGCTTGATGGGAATAATACACGTAATATTAGGCGAAGTTTGGGGTTTGGAAAAGGAATAAATCAGATGAATAAAAATGACTGAAGCGCAACATCGCTTCTTTTATGTAGAAAAAAATATATATTTGTTATTTTTGGGGAAGGGGCCTAATTGCAGTCCATCACTTAGGATGAAACCAGAAAACACCCAGTCACACGGCAGGTCTTGGAAATCTATGAGGGTTTTTTTTCTATAAAAAAAACTGGCACAATATAATTAATTATGATAATGTAAGGTTGACTACAATCAGGGAAAAAAGATCCGGTATTGAGAGCAAATTTGGACATTAAATACCTTTAAATTGTGCCCTATTTTGGTGAATTTTGTTTCAATTTTTTTATCAAATTTCGCCCAAAAAAGCCACTTGAAAAAAAATATATATTTGTAAAATAATTTTGAGCCTTTACTGTCAGGCATTAATTTAAAATATTTATACTCATTTCAAGTATTTTGCACTGACATGAGCGAGCCTAAAAGTTCATCAGCATGCACATAAGTGCTCTAGGCCTACAAATGAGACAAATAAATTACATTTGAGAGCACAGCCAGTACCAAGACACCGGCAGTTCCAATATCATGTGCGGAAGGATGAAGGGGTTAAAATAATTTCCATTTTTAATGTGTCTTCTTTATTTAAATGCATACGTAAGACTCGGCAGCCCATTGTACAGGCTTAGCATGTGTTTGAATCAGCCGCAGCGAGATCATGTAAATGAAGCGCAATGTTTATTTTTTGATTATTCTAAAAGTCATATGCCAGTCTCTTTTCAGTATACCCGCTCATAGTGCTCATTTTCTATGCAGCCAGGCTTTTTAAATATCGCATAGATATGCACGGTGTCATTATTCATTATTTCCCTTGCTACTATCTTCCACAGCAGGCACTACTAATTATTTGGAGAGTGTTCAAGCCTGGGTGACGGGCTCTTAAATAAGGAGCAATAGTAAATGGAACTGTTCTGATAAATAAGGACACATATGAGACATGTGCAATGCAGTTTACCACTGTACATAGATAAATACAGAATATTCTGAGCTGCTATATATGTGCAACATTATATTATATATAAATAAATATATATCTCACTGATAGACCATGGGTATGTATATATGTGTGCATACACACACACATGTGAATATATACACATACATAAACACACCTCTATATATATACTGTATATATATATACACACACATACATATACACACTTATACATACACACACATATATATACACACATACATGCACATACACATATATATATATATACACACTCACATATATATACACACATATATATGTGTGTGTGCAGTATGTACATGTAAACATAGAAACAGCAAATATGTATATAAATATATACACTCAAAGTATACATGCATATATACTGTATGTTTGTGTATATTTGTGTGCATATCTAATATAGACAAATAGATAGAGACAATGCCTATGTAATGAATATAGATATATGTATATAAACAGTATATATATATTTCTATATATATATACACATGAATGTGTTTATATCTATATATACATATATATATACACATTTATATCTATATATACATATATGTTTATGTACACTATGCATATCTGTATATATACATACACATATTTGTATATATAGACATACACATATATGTATAAATACGTGTATCTGCCTATGTAATGTCTAGATATATGAATATAGATTTATTACATAGGCAATGCCTCTGTCTATCTCTCTATCAATCTATCTGTCTACATTAGATATGTACATACATATACACAAACATACAGTATACACACACATATATATATATATATATATATATATATACACACACACACTTATATGCTATATGTATACCTCCATAAATGCGTATATGTGTTTTTATATATATATATATATATATATATATACATATAAACATACATATATATGCATATGTTTATAACAGTAGGATGCATGTGCACACACACACATATATAGATGTAATACATCCATATGTATACCTTACATGTGGATTATCCTTTTTCTGGAGTGCAATTGTGCATTTGATTTTTAATGGTATATATTAAAATTCTGCCAGTTCCTGGTGCTCCCATGAGAAACCAGAAGGATATTGAAAACACTATAACAAAAAAAAAAATCTACAGTATTTGTCACTCCCATTTAAATTGATATATGCTGCTGTCCTATAAACGTCACATTGGATAACCCTGAAAAATTACCATGAATCTCCATAATTACGCATATTCATGATGCTGTTTTGCATAGAGCTGCAAGCAAACTGCATGGGGGGAGGGGACTATTGCCAGAGATTTGACAGACTGAAATTATTACCCAAATCATAGGAGAAAAAAAAGAAAAGGGAAAAAAAAACTAAATGATTTGTGCTTAGAAAAAAAAAAATGCTCTGCATGGCCTACCAAGGCATACAAAGGATCATTTGACCATATTTTTTTTTTTTTTTGCACAAATATCTCCAACTGCGTGATCCGTCAGGTATGGAGGTATATGTTATTACATTATATAAGAGGCGCTGTGTACCTGGAGAAGGGCTCGGCTTGGAAAATGAATGGATTTAGCGTTTACTTGGGATCTTTCAATGTGCCATGTAGAAATAAGGGTGGTAGGTTGTTGTTTCTGCCATAAGTCCTCAGATATAGCCCTGTAAACTGTGAAAAGACCATGAGGTAGGGAAGGGTCTGTCCTGTGTCTACTTCAATGGGCTTTTGTGCTGAAGCGGAGAGCAGAGTTAATCAGGGCTCTAGAAGTAATTATCAGCAGAGTTTGGGTAGCACAAATGCTTGGGTAAACAGCGATTGTTCTTTCCACAAGATTTCCAAAAGAAACAACAATACTGGCATTGTTCTCCACTTCTCATTAAGGGGATTCAGGGACAGAGCTGAGCACTCAGAGGCGCATGGGAAACTGACAGGCAAACTGTGTTCTGAACGAGTCTCTCATGATCCCACTACAACGGGCTCTGGCTTTGGGCATCAGTAATGCCAGCTGCATCAGGAGAAGCCAAGCCTGTCATACCATCTTCACGTCAAATCCCTCTATGTCCGCAGACATGAGGCATAGTTAGGGCTTAATGAAGAAACAAATACAAAAGGGGACGTTTAGGCCTTGTTAACACTTGCATTCATTTTCCAATAGAAAGCCTGCGCTATTTAGTCCCTTGTCTGACTTTTATCGATATATTTTTTTTTTTACTTAGTCAAAATGGCTGGAAAGGAAGAATGTAGGACCCCCCAAGCAAACAGATATTACTTATACATGCATCCAAAAACAGATCGGGCTACCGTGAGGTAAACTGGGACAAATGACACCAATTACAGCCCAGACGATCGCTAGTATGAAAATCTTGGTCATATTCGGAATTTGAAGGAATTTTACCTCAGGTTGCGTCATGTCTCCCGTTTTACACATTAATCTTATTTGTAATCAGTTGTCAATGGCTGCACAGAACAATGGAAGGTACTGAGCGGGCGCACAGCACGGCCCATTTATGTGGTGCGTCACGCAGCAATATGCAAATACCACTTATTATGTCGAAACACTATCATTCCAGTGGTGCACCAGAGCTAAAATATTCTACTCTGCATATAAATCTATTGCATTTTACATGACAAATCGCTGTGTGAAGGCGCCGTTAAGATTTTTTTTTTCCCCTAAATAATGAAGACAAATACATAGTACAGTATAGATTAGCACTATGCTGTATAATGCAGGCTTTTTGTTTTACCATTATATGCCTTCTTGTGGATGGTTGTAATGGCTTAGTCTAGGCTGGTATTATTTCTGTAAAGAGACACTTCAAATTCATTCAGTAAGTAAAAAACCTCTTACCATAGTAGACAGAACTAACCAGCAAAATGAATGCATACCTCTAAAATACATACCTTCCTGGCTCCGGGAAATAGCATTTCCTTGCATTCATTATCCCGCACTGCCACATTGCTGACTCCTAATGACACAAATAAGACATGCTTTATGCAAATGGCATATGCAGGTTATGCAAATAGCGAGTTCATTTTGATGCAGCCGGGCCTCACACCATTTCATTCCTTTCCAATATTTTCAAAGAATGCTCCTTTTTTTATTTTTTTTTTCAGACCTCAGCATAAATGAATTATAGCCAGAAAAAAAATTAAAAATAATGTAAAAAAAAGCTCCTTACACTGCACACGTGAAGAAAAAATATAAAATAATTGCGATCGTAGATTTTAATTGTTTCTCCCGCTTTATTTATTGACACGATGATGCCGCAGCGGGCGAGATTGGTTACAGATGAAATCTGCAATTCAGATTTTCTTTTGTGCTGATCGTATGTTAATTTTAGTGGGTGGCGCCGCTTCAGCTTTCATACGGGAAATACATTTCTATATTTACATTTATGTAGATTTCACGTCGCCCCCACATCACTTTCTGCCACATATCCCAGTGAATCAGACACAGCAATAAAATAATGAATTTAATAAATGTTTACGTTGACTCGATATTGGAAATGACAATGAGCGTTTAAAGAACTGGTCATGGAAAAAATTGAATTTGAATTTTCTTTATTGCCAGAAAAAAAAACATATATTAACATAGTAAATCTTCATTTGTAATTATTAAAACACCCCGTATGTATATACATATATGTTTTTCTAGCTTACAATCTAAATAAGGAGTCATAATATTCCAGATAGGGACACACCGGTAGTATCAAATAATATAGGCGAGTACTAATCCCATACTTCAATATTGTGTACTCTTTTCCCCAAACAAGACATAAAAAGAGGGAATAAAGGGATTCAGGGAACACAGATAGAGATAATGTATACAGACCATTAGAGATGACTGCTTCCTGCCTCATCGCAGAGGATGGCTCCCTAATATGCGATATGACACCCCGACTCAACGATGGTTGTCCCTAAAGTATCCCTAATATTACCCTGAAACAAAACAAGTAAAACAATTCATGATCAAAGAGGGTATTCTTAGATTATGTACAACAGATGTTTCCTTAGTAGTGATCAGAAATTAATATCCGGAAAGCCCCGGTTTACCATGTCCAAGGTCTCAACGCTTTTCCCCCTCTAGATAACATGATTCATCATCTCCATCAAAAGTCATGAATCCTTCAATGGGTCAATCGACTATAATAGGAACAAAGGGATACCATGGCTAATTTCCTTTTTTTTTATATTATTTTTTAATTTAATTATTCTTTTTACTATGATTTCATCTGTTTTCCTATAACATGCTGCTTTCCAATTAGGAAGTATTGTTTTATTAAATGCAAACACAATATTTTATCAGATGTTTATTTCCCTTTTTTCATTTAAGTACTTTTTTTTATTTTTCCTTATTTATAACACTAAATAATTCTACCGTTCTACAGATGAACATTTTTTGGTCCTTTTCTCTAGTACTTTGTCCACTGCTGGTAAGAGTTTAAATTGTGAATTACTTTCTGGAGAATTTACAGTTTAATAATTGTTGCCTGGGGCTGTTATAGGAGGTACAACTCCATTTCCATGGTAGCAAAAAGAGCTGGTGCTGAGTTTGCCATGACACTGTGCATCCATTTGCCCTACCTTTGCGATCTGTTCTAAAGCAGCATTGACATCTGAAGTTATAGGAAAATGGGGCCTATTAGTGGCCCCCACAATCATTCAGGCTTAAAGCAATTCTTAAAGGGGAATATTCAATAGAACATGGTGTGCAGCTGTTATTGTGGCAGAATATATTTTTCTCACAGCATGCACTTTAAAACTCTGGCATGTACTAAATATAGGAAATGTGTACTTGAAATTCTTTTATACTTCATGTAGGCTTCATTTAGCTTGCTAGCTCTGACCCAAATAGTATGCTATATTCATTACATAGGAATATGAAAATTAACTAGAGTGCTCTAAATAATTACAGCCAAAGTGCAAGCAGAAAGATTTAATTTCCTGTATTTAGTGAGTTTTCGGAACAGTTTTATTAGAAGCTATTATCTATGGGAACATATACTGTGTATTTTTCTATAGAGCAACATTACATTTCAATTTAACACTATTGCCAAAGACACACCTTCTAAGTTAATATCCATGTGCTTCTAAGGCTTGTACATGGCAATTTCTCCTTTGAATAAACTTTGCAAATAAAGTTCATCATGGAAGACAATTGAATTCTTAAAAGTTGTTTTGAATCAGTCAGATTTGAACCTGGCCAATCTAGTACCCCTTTAAAACCCATAGCAGTCAAATACACCCAAAAAGACAACCAAGCTAAGTAACAAAAAATAAGCAATAAAAAGTACACTAAAGACAAACAGGCTTTAGCATAGAAGCATACACAGGTCACGGGATTCCACATCCAAAATCAGACTTAGGTTCTGCTTGACCATCGGTGAAATGAGGTTTAAATTGACCCTGATGGTAAGTGATTTTCTCCAAAATCAGCTGTAAGTACTGTTGGGTTGGCTACTACTCGACCATTAGGGTCAAACTGCTGTGTTCAATTACAGGTCCACTGGAGAATTCTTTAGTATTGGTGTCAGTTTGAGTCTGACCATTTTCTCCACCTTTCAATCTGTTCACCTACTAACAATTTTCAATGTTTTCAGATTCTGTGTCACACCATGCTAGACTATATTGTACAAGATTTGCATCACCCAATAATTAACCAGCAAAATATAGTTTGTCTAATTCATTTGTGCAAACCATGGCTTGGTTATCTTGGTTGTGAGTCACAAATTGGACTATAGCAATTGATATTACTGGTCTATAACTGATATAAATTTGGCATGTACAAGATTTCTAGTAGAGACACCATACCACTGGGTGCCACAGTTTCTCTACTATCTTATAGATTGATTCTTACCACTATGCACCACCTTTAAAAAGCCATGAGTGCAGACCAGAACTTATTCTGTGCGAAGCTGGCCTAAGAGTTCTGTGTGATCTGAAACCTAACTGGTGATGGAGGAAGTGACAGTCTACTGTTTGTTTGTATATTTAACTCTGCGTTTCTGTCTGAACTTTGGAAAGGATCACCTCGATTGCAAACGAGAGTGGGTGAGAGCTTAATCTAAGGGAAAGCTGTAGTTGGAGTTTGTAGATGGTGGAAAGAATTGTTTTGGAACAATATGGACTCAAATGGGAGTCTAGTTGCTCTGTATCCATGGAACGTGGCCTTAAAAAGGTTATCTCAACTTCTAAAATAGGTAAAATTGTAAAATCCTTTTTTACAAAAAGCAATTTGGTTAAAATATTTTTTGTATTCAAGTACATAGGGATTTTTTATCTACAGTGTTCGGCTCATTGCTTACGAAATTGTCACCATCAAGTAGCACTAGCTTGCAGCCTCTTTGCAACACAGTTTGCAAAACTCTGAAACTGATAGTAGGATCCTGAAAGCTTCAATGCCTCTGTGTGTCTCCAACTCTGGAAAGATAAAGCTACCTCTGCTAGCAACATTAAAAGCATGCAGTTCAGATCAGTAGCTTAACCATGCCGCTGGTCAGAACTGTCATTAGGAGCACACCTCTCCCAGACAAGCAGGAATCCAGAAGGCAGAGCATCATTGCACTCCTGAAGAATGAAGATGAGAGCATTTTTTTTTTGGAAGAGTCATGGCACATATAGAGCTGATGTGGAAAGTGATAGGGATGGCCTAGTAAGAGTCTTTGTGAAAGACAAGATTTGTAAATGGATGCCTACATGTCGGAGAAAGTGTATGAACCGGAGAAGTCTAAATCATGATTGAGACAAATTGTGTCAAGAATACCGGAAAGTATGACTTGCAGAGAAATTTTAAATTGACAGTATCATTAAGTATTGTGTACCGCAGTATTTACAGCTGAGTCTATGAAAATTGAAATTAAATTATTTGGCTTGCGAGTCCTTTCTGAAATGTAAATCATACCTACTGGCCCATCTTACATATATGGATATAGCTTTATTTGGAAATGCATGGTGTTTGTAGACACTGGCATCTGAACATAGGAAACCACCATAGCTAATAAAATGAAAGGGGTTTTCTGGACCAGGAAAAATTTTCTGCAACCTCTGTAACATGGTGAAAAATATGGTGTAATGTACACACTGTATGGATTAGTCTCTATTGCCAGTTCATTTAATTGTCATGTAACAGCTCTTTTACAATTAGCATACTTTTGTTCATATGTCATTATTTTCTTTTCCTGCTTCCCTCATGTGTATTGGGAGAAACAGGAAAAGATGCTAGTGGCATGAGACAGCAAGTATGCAAATTGCATATGAGTGGTCATTTGAATGTTGCTCAAACCAGCAAGCTGAACAGAATCCTAGCAGTGCTCATATTGCTCAATGTTATGGTTCAACATGCTAGAGAGACTGTCCAAAAATTGCCTTATCCTGGGAAAACCCTTTTGAAGCAATTAATCTACTTACATTGTCAGACTGACCACAAAAAGACGATGATACATTTTAAAATATAGCACCACAAATAATAAAAAAACACTAAAACACTTAAGGGGGCTTTACACATAGCGATAACGCTAAAGTGTCACCGATTTTGTGACGCAGCAGCGATATCGCTACATGTGATACTTACCTCCGCCCGGCTCCCCCGCTGGCTATTGCTGATCGCGCGAGATCGTCCACGTCCATTTCTCGTCGTCGGTTTCCTGCTGGCACCGACGAGCGAGCTATGAACGCGGGCAGAAGACGGCGGTCATCGCTTCGTCTGAAAGGTAAGTATGACCGCCGAGCATCGCTACATTGCTAGTGAGATCTGCCTGTATGGCAGCTCACTAGCGACCATTTAGCGATGCACCAGCAATACTGACCGGGTCGTATCGTTGTCGGGATCGCTGGTGCAGCGCTAAATGTAAAGGGGCCTTTAGTGTGAGTTTTGTTGAGTCACAAACATGGTGCTAGGGTCATTTGTGCAAAAATGTTATGTTTTTTTGCCCTGGTATGTTCCTAAAAAGCATGTGGGATTGGAAAAGGAGGTGGAGCAACCACAGTGTTCCAAACTAAGTGCACATGCACAAATTTAATGTCCTTTATTCCAGTAGGCATTTGGTTTAAGCCCAACTTTCGGTTCTAGAGTGATACTTTTGAACATGGCTGTTCTTGTTTTTAGAAAAAAAAAAACAACTGGATGTGAGATAAAATACTGTATGATATTAGTAATTTTGATGACCCTGCTAAACTGTACATTTTGCTGGCACATAATTTGAGTGTATGAGTATATAATAATGATACATGCTCATGCTGACTAGATTGAATATGATGGACTACAGAAGTGATTATCTAATTTTTAAGGGGACCAACCAACTGTCCATGAATGCCATTTGTCAGGGCAAACAAGAATCAGGAATTAAACATGCCAAATACTATTCACTGACAGCAGATACACTATTGCTGAGATAGTTTGGAAGCAAATTATCTCTTGTCCTCTGCCCAAATCTGATTGTGGGTAGGTGTGAATTAATAAAGTTTTCTTCCAACATCATCAATATATGTAAGGTCTCCAATTTGCCAATTGCAATGTGCAATAGATGATAAAAACACAAAACTTTTAGTAAAAATTATTTTTTACAGTGCTTGATGGCTGTATGTAGATTTTTCCAAATAGAAGAACAAGATATGCAAACATAACAGAACTAGCAGCAGAAAAGAAGAAACACAGATGATAAAGTAATCAATCAGTAATCAGTAATCAACTGATAGCCTTCTCTGTTCATGGACAAGTATGAACATCTTCCTCAGGCATCAAACAACAAAATTGTTTGCTTAGCTTTCAAGTAGCCTTGGAGTGAAGAAATAGTGCAGGACACTACTTCATATATCGTAGAATCATAGAATGTTAGAGTTGGAAGGGACTTCAAGGGTCATCACGTCCAACCCCCTGCTTAATGTAGGATTCACTAAACCATCTCAGACAGATGTCTGGCTAGCCTCTGTTTGAAGACTTCCATTGAAGGAGATCTCATCACCGCTAGTGGAAGCCTATCCCACTCATTGATTACCTTCACTGTCAAAAAGTTTTTTCTAATATCTAATCTTTATCTTCTCCCTTTTAGTTTTATTTCAGTTGCTTCTGGTGTTTCCATGTGCAAATGAGAATAAGGATGATCCCTCTACACTGTGACATCCATTCAGATATTTGTAGACAGCTATTACAGTAATTCTCCTCTTAGTCTTTTTTTAAAGCAAGCTAAACATTCCCAAATCCTTTAATCGTTTCTCGTAGGACATACTTTGCAGTCCGCTCACCATCCTGGTAGCGCTTTTCTGAACTTTCTCCAGTGTTTCAATGCCTTTTTTAAAATGTTGTGCCCAGAACTGGAGACAGTATTCCAGATGAGGCCTAACCAAGGAGGAGTAGAGGGGGATAATTACTTCACATGATCTAGACTCTATACGTCTCTTAATACATCATAGAACTCTGTTTGCCTTTTTTGCTGCTGCATCACTGTTAGGGTTGGCGGATCGCACTAAATAAAAATAACTAATAAAGTGCGATCGCAACCCAGGGTTCACCGTGCAGAGATGCTATTCTGCTAATCTGTATGGTGACCGGTCTGCAAACCATGTCTTATGAGGAAAGGTTGCAGGATTTGGGAATGTTTAGTTTGCAAAAGAGAAGACTGAGAGGAGACTTAATAGCTGTCTGCAAATATCTAAAGGGCTGTCACATTGTAGAAGGATCAACTTTATTCTCATTTGCACAAGGAAAGACTAGAAGCAATGGGATGAAACTGAATGGGAGGAGACACAGATTAGATATTAGAAAAAACTTTTTGACAGTTAGAGTGATCAATGAGTGGAACAAGCTGCCACGAGAAGTGGTGAGTTCTCCTTCAATGGAAGTCTTCAAACAAAGGCTGGACAGACATCTGACTGGGATGATTTAGCGAATCCTGCTTTGAGCAGGGGGTTGGACCAGATGGCCCAGGAGGTCCCTTCCAACTCTACGATTCTATGATTCTATGCTGCTAGTGAACAATGGTGGAGCCTTGCAGCGCGCGTTCACCAAGAAACACGCTGTGTTAACTCCACACAGTGTGAACTGAACACCTCTAGAGCCTTTTATACGTTAGACTCAAGTCCAGTTGGACAGGACCTTGCCCGTGGACCAATCCAAAGCTGCTACATCAACAGAGCAGCTGACGTCCGACCACCAATAGGAAGACACCACATCACAGACATGCTCAGTAGGGTGATTTCTGGACTTAGCCTCCAGAGCGTCTGTTTGATGCTGCCTATTGCTGGTTACCATAGACTTGGCTGAAATATCAGCATTAACCAAGCAAACAGCACAAGCCTGAGCAAGATGCTGGGACTGACGTCCTCGCTCAGCAGCACCCACTGTGGCTGAAGTAGAATGGGAGACTGCAGAAGCATACAAGGCTTGGGATCTACCACATGCAGCGGTAAAATCCCAGTGTCTAACAATCGCACTGTTGACTCATGTGCAGTCTGTGATCTATTAGTGTACCCAAGTCTTTTTCACATATGCTGTTGCTTCGTTCTATTCCTCCCAATTAGATGTATTTTTTGTTTTTCTTGACCAGATGTAGAAGCTTAACTTTTCTCTCTGTTAAGTACCATTCTATTAGTTGCTGGCTATTGTTCAAGCTTATCTAGATCCTTCTGAACCTTTCTCTGTTTTCTCTAATGTTAGCTTTCCCTTGTAGCTTTGCAGCGTCTGCAAATTTGATCAGTTTACCAACATAGTTATTGGGATTATACACTTATCCTTCAAAACATGGCAGGGATGCTACATTTCCCTAACGGCACACTGGGGTAACATTGAGGAGGTCAGGTCTGAGTTCCACCTTGGCATAGCACATGTGCTGCTGATGCCAAGGAATGCTTGCATACTTCTATTCAGGGTTCAGGGACACCTCTTACACCAGTTCCTGCACCCCATCCTGCTCCTCCTCATCCTCCATCTCTGATGTTCTATCTCATAGTATGTAAGTCACATCAGCAAGAAGCTGGAAGCTCTGCATCATTGCCTTAGCAAAGCAGCAACAAGCTCTGCTGAAGATAATTTGCTTAGGAGACAAACCACACACCACATCAGAGTTATTGAAAGGAATAACAGACCAGACATATCTGGGGCTCTGGATGCTAAACCTACAACCAGGCATGGTTGTGTGTGGTAATGGCTGCAACCTGGTGATGGAAGTAAAGGTTGGCAAGCTACATGTAGAATTTGACCTTTTCTTACTCTTGAGTCCGCAAAAACTCTAACTGTTTCTCTTACTCATTCTCGTCTCGACTATTGTAATTCTCTTCTAATCGGTCTCCCTCTTACCAAACTCTCCCCTCTCCAATCTGTCTTGAATGCTGCAGCCAGGATCATATTCCTCACCAATCGTTACACCGATGCCTCTACCTTGTGCCAGTCATTACACTGGCTACCCATCCACTCCAGAATCCAGTACAAACTTATTACCCTCACCCACAAAGCCCTCCATTGCTCAGCACCACCCTACATCTCCTCCCTTGTTTCAGTATACCACCCTACCCACGCCCTCTGTTCTGCTGATGACCTGAGGTTAGCATCCTCAATAATCAGAACCTCTCACTCCCATCTCCAAGACTTTACACGTGCTGCGCCAATTCTTTGGAATGCACTTCCCAGGTCAATATGATTAGTCCCCAATCCCCAGAATTTCAAGTGTGCCCTGAAAACGCATTTATTCAGACTGGCCTACCGCCTCAACACATTAACCCAATCTATCCCTGGGTGGCACAGCCAAAAGTTTTACCATAACCAGGTTCCCCGCATCATGTTCCCACATGTCTTATGCATCCATTAGCCCTCTGTGTCTGTACTGTTACACACTTAACATTATGGCTGGTCCAAACAATCAGGGCAATTGTTACCACCCACCTTTCGTGTCTACCTCTTTCCTCATAGACTGTAAGCTTGCGAGCAGGGCCCTCATTCCTCTTGGTATTTGTTATAATCTATGTGATTATTGTTATGCTGTAATGTCTATTGTCTGTACAAATCCCCTCTGAAATGTAAAGTGCTGCGGAATATGTCGGCGCTATAGAAATAATATTTATTATTATTACATGTACCACAGTTGGCCCATTTAATCAACTTGGTAGTCCAACAGATTCTGAAAATCCCCTCAGATTTGCCAGAGCTTCTGGTCAAGGTATGCCACATCAGTGTCCTTTTCCCCAAGTCAGCTACAGCTGCACCTGCTCTGGAAGTGCTGCAGCACGCTGGAACTACACATGCACGTACTGGCAAGACTTTGTGAGCAGCAGAGGCCAGTTGTGGAATACCAGCTCCACCATATAACTTAGATGACTTCATGTATGTGTATACCATGATTAAGGCTTAATTGCTGAAACGCGTTGGTCATATTTCTGCCTCTTGTGTTACCCACATTGTTTTTTCATGTTTTCAAAAAGCAAAGAAAAAAAAACTGTTTTTAATACATCAGAGGATTGTTTCATCGCTGGAGCACATCTCTTCTTTTTTTTCTGCTGACCAGCTCCAACACACCCGTCGGGATTCTGGTCAGCCTCCACACATAACAGCTGAGAAGTGGGCATGGATGTCTGACATTTGTGTGGTTCTCCAAGACTTTGGGGACACCACAAAGGTGGTGAGTAGTGATGATGCCATCATCAGAGCAACGATACTGCTTCTGTGTCTACATAAACAGTCAATGTTAACAATTAAACATGAAGCTTTGCCTGCAAGCCAGGTGGAGATGGAGGAAGACGTGGGACTGGGAGATACTGCCCAGCCTCATCTTATCTGGTGAGTGAGGATTGGGTAACAATGAGGAGGTGGAGGCTGAGGAAGAGGAGAAGTAATAAGAGCTGGCTGATAGCACAACAGAAGCTAGTGCCTACACAAGCTTTGTCTCATATCTCCTACATGGATGTGCTGAGCAGGTGAATGAGGAGGAAGAGATGGAGGAGGAGAAGATGGAGAGTAGTCATCATGGTGTTGGCTGTAGGGATCTTGGAACATATGGCCGACTTTATGTACCACTGCCTTTCCTGTGACTCTCGAATTACTTTCATCCTGACCAAAAAAGGTTCTGATTGTTCACCCTGATCGACCCATGCTACAAGGAGAACCTTGAATCTCTCCTTGCTGAGGCAGAGAGGGCTATACCAGAAGACTATCATGGAAAATATGTTGAAAAAATTCACATCAGGCAATGCTAGCAGCAAGGGGCAAGCTTCCTTGCCCAGCTAAAGAGGAGAAGTGGAGACACACCAGGTACACCATCCCAGTGTCCAGGCCCTGATAACCAGTTATTTATGACAAATAGGGAAACATTTTTAAAGATGGTCAAGCAATATCTGGCCAGCAAAACCAACATACACTCTAATTCTTCTGCGACCTTCAGCTATTGGGTCTCAAAGCTGGACACTTTGCATGAGTTATCCCTCTATGCCTTGAAACTATTGTGCTGACCTGCCTCTAGTGTCTTGTCTGAGTGGGTTTTTAATGCCTCCGGGGGTTTCATAACAGACAAGACACTTTTTCTTGTCAACAGAAAGTGTTGACAGGCTCACTCTCATAAAAAATAAACAAAGCTTGGATTAGCCTCTATTTTTCCACAACACTAGATGGCAACAGAACATAAAGTGTTTTTAATTTTCAATATTTGAATGAGGCCCACCAGTTGTTGCCATCAAGGGTCTATGAATGAGTAGATGACCTGCCTTATTGCAAAGCCTTTATGAGTGCATAAGTGTCACAACTACACTTACTTAATTTTTCATGAGTCACTACACCTGGTGCTTTGAAAGCTGTATAGTTGACCCTGCTTTTAATTTTTGGCAAACCTTGCACTGTGTGCAGAGCCTTTATAAGTGCAGAAGCACCACAATGACACTTTCTTAACGTTTGAATGAAGTACTATAGTTGGTGCCTTCAAGGGTATATGCAGGGCCGGTGTCAGCACCCGGCGCACCTGGGCAATTGCCGGAGCCCTGGCGAGATGGGGGGGCCCACTCATGCTGTCTGGGATACCCGCCGCCCCTCCCCCCCATACACCGACCCCATCCTCTCCCTCCCAGAAACCCACCAGCCACCGCAGCCCTGACAAATCCCAGAAATGACATTGCTCCTGGGCTTGTCTGCACGCACAGGACCTGCAATGAGGTCACAGGAGGGGAGGAGACAGGCTTCACAAGATCAGGGCCCTCAGTGTATGCAGGACTCTGCTGTGCTAGTTGTCATAGTGCTGGATGAGGTGAAGTTTATGTGTGGGGTCAGGAGGGGTTTACAGGGGGATGTAGCAGAGCTGTGTGTGTACAGAGCAGAGATGTTTGTGTACGGAGCAGAGCTGTGTGTGTACTAGGTGTGGGGAGCGGAAGTGTGGGGAGCAGAGCAGCATGTGTACGAGGTGTACGGAGCAGAGCCGCGTGTGTATGGAGCAGAGCGCTATAACAAGAAAGGCACTACTGTAAATGATGCACACCACAAATATGATTTGGTTAAAACAATATAATGGTACAAGCTTTATTGGCACAACAAGAAATATTAAAACACAATTAAAACCAAAAGAACATACAGTATCTATTCAGAAAAGTAGCCATAAGGCCCAATATGTACAAAATGCATAGCATATACCTTAAGGAACGTCAATTCTAAACCTAATGGCTCATGAGGCATATAATACATCCAGAAACCAGGTAAATAAAGACCTGGTTTAACCCACATAAGGCCTCATACCCATTGGCGATTAAAAAAACGGTCCGATTTCTGGACTGGAAAAAAGGGTGGAGTGTTATGCCAGTGTCATGCGATTTCTATGCGATTTTTTTATTTTTCCATCCGTTTTCCATCCGTTTTTTTCCCAGCAACTCTTTTTCTACAGTCATTTACAGGACCATTTACAGTGTTCTATACCACATAATGGTGATGTATCAGTTAAAAACGGATGGAAAACGGATGGTCCGTTTTTTGGTCCGTTTTTTTAATCGCACCCATTGACTTCTATTGTCAAAAATCGCTGCAAATTGCAGCATGCTGCGATTTTTTTCTCAGACCGATTTTGGCTGAGAAAAAAATCGCAAGTGAGATGTCACCTATTCACTAACATGGATCAGATTGCAATGCGATTAAAAATCGGATCTCAATCGTCCAATTTTATCGCCAGTGAGTATGAGGCCTAAGTGAGAGGGACAGCCCTCATGATAAGGAGCCCCCCCTTCAAAAAAACATATACCAGTACAATGACTGGAAATGCTAAAAGGATAGTGGAAACAATAGCCCCATGGAAGCCTGAAAGAGATAGAAGGTTTAGTTTACCAGATATGCAGTGTATATAGCAGGACCAAAACTCCCCAATTCAGAGCTCCGAGTAGAAGAGAACCGTGGCCCCAAGAGTATCGCCCTGGCAAGCAGGGCTTCCCTAGGGCAAGTAGTGACACCGCTGCCAGCCTGTACCATAAATAGACCTTAATAGATTACCTAATAGTCTACCGCTGTGTAATGGAAACACCGCCAGAAGTGGGGAGCTGCAAGCCGTAACCGGAAATAGAACCTAGAAACTGTATTCGCTGAGGGAGACTAGAACAGCGCCTGCGTGACATGGAGAGCAAGCCAAATCACAGCGCATGTGCAAGATGGAATGCAGCTGAGCATCCAATGAAGGAAAAGGGGGAGGCACTACAACCACACCCACATGACCAGGAACACAGCGCCTATGCAAACACAGGACAAGCAAAGTCCCTATTGGGCGCTGTGAAAGGGCTGACAGAGCAGAGCCACGTGTGTATGAAGTGTGGGGAGTGGAACAGCGTGTGTACGAGGTGTGGGGAGCGGAGCAGCACGTATACAAGGTCTATGGAGCGGAGCCGCGTGTGAGCGAGGTGTGGGGAGCGAAGCCATAAGTGTACGAGGTGTGGGGACCGGAGCCACGTGTGTACGGGGTGTGGGGAGCGGAGCAGCTTGTGTACGAGGTGTACGGAGCGGAGTCTTGTGTATATGGAGTGTAGCCGCATGTGTACGAGGTGTGGGGAGCGGAGGTGTGTGGAGCGGAGCAGCGTGTGTGCGAGGTGTACAGAGCGAAGCTGTGTGTACGAAGCTGAGCTGCGCGTGTACGAGGTGTGGGGAGCGGAGCAGCATGTGTATGAGGTTTACGGAGCAGAGCCATGTGTGTATGGAGCGGAGCCGCGTGTGTACGAGGTGTGGGGAGCGGAGCCGCGTGTGTACCAGGAGTGGGGAGCAGAGCCGCATGTGTACGGGGTGTGGGGAGCAGAGCCGGATGGGTATGGAGATGAGCTGTGTGCGTAGGAGGTGTACAGAATGGAGCCCTGTGTATACAAAGTGTACGGAGCGGAGCAGAGCCGGGTGTGTATGGGGTGTACAGAGTGAAGCCGCATGTGTATGGAGCGGAGCCGTGTGTGTACGGAGAAGAGCTGTGTGTGTACAAGTGTATGGAGCGGAGCCGTGTGTGTACGGAGAAGAGCTGTGTGTGTACAAGTGTATGGAGTGGAGCCGTGTGTGTACGAGGCATACAAACTGGAACCGTGTGTGTATGAGGTATGCGGAGCCGTGCGTGTACGAGGTGTATGGTGGGGAGCATTCACACCTCCCAACCATCCCGGATCCAGCAGGACAGTCCCGATTTTGAGAGAGACTGCCCCAGTTGGGAGTTTACTTTTCCTGCGGACACAGGAGTACATGGAGGAGCCCCGAGGAGCACTTTAAAACTCGCACGTGACGTTCTACCAGAAGTGACGTGCTGTAAGCTGACCAGAAATTAGGTAATTTTGGGAGGAGATTGTGATGGAACCATGGAGGCACTTCAGGGAATGCTTCAGATCCATCACCATGCCCTCGTCTGACAATGTGAACAGCAGGATCGGCTTGGACTCAGGGATGTTAGCCATGTGAGCGGATCATGATATATCCTGCATTGGGAGGCTCAGGTGGGCACTACAATGGGAGCCAGGCTGCTATGGTATCTTTATAGAATCTGTCTTTCTCTCTCTTTTTCTCTCTCTCTCTCTTTGTTCTTTCTTTCTCTCTCTCTCTGTTCTTTCTCTATAATCTTTTTTTTTCAATCTCTGTCTCTGTTCTCTCTCTGTTTTCTTTCTTTCACCTCTTTCTTTATTTCTTTCTCTCTCTCTGTTCTTCTTTCTCTCTCTGTTCTCTTTCTTTCCCCTCTTTCGTTCTTTTTCTCTCTTTCTTTCTCTCTTCGTTCTTACTTTCCTCTGTTTCTCTCTCTGTTCTTTCTTTTTCTCTCTCTCTCTGTTCTTCCTTTCTTTGCCATCTTTCTTTCCCATCTTTCTTTCACCTCTTTCTTTCTTTCTCTCTCTGTACCTTCCCTTCTTTCTTTCTCTCTCCCTCTTTGTTCTTTTTCCCCTCTTTCTTTCTTTTTCTCTGTTCTTTTTTTTCTGTACACTGTTTATTTCTCTCTGTTCTTTTTCTTTCTTTCTCTCTGGTCTTTCTTTCTTTCCCTTCTTTCTTTCTCTCTCTCTGTTCTTTCTTTCTTTCCCTCTTTCTTTCTCTCTCTCTGTTCTTTCTTTCCCCTCTTTCTCTTTCTCTCTGTTCTTTCTTTCACTCTATTATTTCTTTCTTTTTCTTTCCCCTCTTTCTTTCTCTCTGTTCTTTTTCTCTCTCTCTCTGTTCTTTCTCTCTTTCTTTCTCTCTCTCTGTTCTTTCTTTCCCCTCTTTCTTTCTTTCTTTCTTTCTCTTTCTTTCTCTCTCTATTCTTTCTCTCATTCCTAGCTTGCTTTCTTTCTTGCTCTCTATCCCTCTGTTCTTTATTTCTTGCTCTCTATCTCTCTGTTCTTTCTTACTTCCCCTATTTATTTCTTTCTCTCTCTCTGTTCTTTCTTTCTTTCCCCTCTTTCTTTCTCTTTCTCTCTGTTCTTTCTTTCGCTCTGTTCTTTCTCTCTCTCTCTCTGTTCTTTCTTTCCTCTCTTTCTCTCTGTTCTTTCTTTCATCTGTTCTTTCTTTCCTTTTCTTTCCCCTCTTTCTTTTTTTCTTTCTTTCTCTGTTCTTTTTCTCTCTCTCTGTTCTTTCTCTCTTTCTTTCTCTCTCTCTGTTCTTTCTTTCTTTCCCCTCTTTCTTTCTTTATTTCTTTCTCTTTCTTTCTCTCTCTGTTCTTTCTTTCATTCCCAGCTTTCTTTCTTTCTTTCATTCTTGCTCTCTATCTCTCTGTTCTCTTTCTTTCTTTCCCCTCATTCTTTTTTTCTCTCTTTCTGTCCTTTTTTTCTGTCCACTCTTTCTTTCTCTCTCTAATCTTTCTTTATTTCTCTCTCTGTTCTTTCTCTCTCTCTGGTATGTGTTAAAGGGGGGCCCACTGAGACTCTTTCGCCCGGGACCCTCAAAAACCTGGAGCCGGCCCTGGGTGTATGGATGACCCTGCTTGTAATTTTTGGCAGGCTTTTCACTGTTTGCAGAGCTTTTATGAGTGTGGAAATACCACAACTACACTTTGTTGCCAATATGTGAATGAGGCACTACAGTTGGTGTCTTCAAAGGTGCTGTATATGAATAATCCTACTTGTAATTTTTTTCAGGCTTTGCACTTCGTGCATAGTCTCTATGAGTCTACTAGTACCACGACATGACACTTTGAACAGAATGCTTATGAGGCCCTCCTTTTAAAATAAAAAAGTTATTTCTAAAGCGCCAATATATTCTGCAGCACTTTACATTTTAGAGGGGACTTGTACAGACAATGAAAGATATTACAGAATAACAATAATCACATAAATAAACAGATGCCCAGGGGAGTGAGGGCTCTCCTCTCAAGCTTACTATCTATGAGAAAATACAGGAGGCAGGAAAGATGGATGTAACAATTGATTGTATTGTACGGTCCAGCCATCAATATAATAAATAGGATGTTTACATTATGCTTCATGAACTGGTCACCATCCAGTATGTGTACAGATTCAAAAGGCTATTAAGTGTATGTAGTGTGTATTAACAGATGATACAAGGGTCCTGTTTTTGAAGAAAATGTTGTATGGGCAGGGATTGTTAGCTATGTATGTTGAGGTGATAAGCAAGCCTTTATGACTAATATTGGGTGTATCTGAGTCTCTGAGTCCCTAATTTTTGGCACTTCTTGCTTCCTTCTTAAATTGAGCTGAAACTTCAATTTTTTAAATAAAAAATTAATTTTTTTAAAAAATCCTTTTAAAATTTTGCCTTACAGTTGAAACCAGAAGTTTACATACACTATATAAAAAGACACATATGTATTTTTTCTCAATATCTGACATATTATCATAATAAACCTTTCCCATTTTAGGTCAATTATTGTCATTCCATGTGCACCTATTGCGGGCACATGTCAGCTGTTCAAAACAGCTAACATGTCCTGGCTTTGATGTTAATTCACCGGAAGTCATACAGTCATATGTTAAAGTTTGGGCACCCCTATTAATGTTAACCTTTTTTCTTTATAACAATTTTGTTTTTTGAAACAGCTATTTCAGTTTCATATATCTAATAACTGATGGACTCAGTTATATTTCTGGATTCAAATGAGGTTTATTGTACTAACAGAAAATGTGCAATCTGCATTTAAACAAAATTTGACTGGTGCAAAAGTATGGGCACCCTTATCATTTTCATGATTTGACCACTCCTAACTACTTTTTACTGACTTCCTGAAGCACTAAATTGGTTTTGTAACCTCATTGAGATTTGAACTTCATAGCCAGGTGTATCAAATCATGAGAAAAGGTATTTAAGGTGGTCACTTGCAAGTAGTTCTCCTATTTGATTCTCCTATGAAGAGTGGCATCATGGGCTCCTCAAAACATCTCTCAAATGATCTGAAAACAAAGATTATTCAACATAGCTTTTCAGGGGAAGGATACAAAGAGTTGTCTCAGAGATTTAACCTGTCAGTTTCCACTGTGAGGAACATAGTAAGGAAATGGAAGGACACAGGTACAGTTCTTGTTAAGCCCAGAAGTGGCAGGCCAAGAAAAATATCAGAAAGGCAGAGAAGAAGAATGGTGAGAACAGTCAAGGACAATCCACAGACCACCTCCAAAGACCTGCAGCATCATCTTGCTGCAGATGGTGTCAGTGTGCATCGGTCAACAATACAGCGCACTTTGCACAAGGAGAAGTGGTATGGGAGAGTAATGCGAAAGAAGCCGTTTCTGCAAGCACGCCACAAACAGAGTCACCTGAGGTATGCAAAAGCACATTTGGACAAGCCAGTTACATTGTGGAAGAAGGTCCTGTGGACTGATGAAACAAAGATTGAGTTGTTTGGTCATACAAAAAGGCGTTATGCATGGAGGCTAAAAAACACAGCATTCCAAGAAAAACACTTGCTACCCACAGTAAAATTTGTTGGAGGTTCCATCATGCTTTGGGGCTGTGTGGCCAATGCCGGCACCGGGAATCTTGTTAAAGTTGAGGGTCGCATGGATTCAACTCAGTATCAGCAGATTCTTGACAATAATGTGCAAGAATCAGTGACGAAGTTGAAGTTACGCACGGGATGGATATTTCAGCAAGACAATGATCCAAAACACCGCTCCAAATCTACTCAGGCATTCATGCAGAGGAACAATTACAATGTTCTGGAATGGCCATCCCAGTCCCCAGACCTGAATATCATTGAACATCTCTGGGATGATTTGAAGCAGGCTGTCCATGCTCGGCGACCATCAAACTTAACTGAACTGGAATTGTTTTGTAAACAGGAATGGTCACAAATACCTTCATCCAGGATCCAGTAACTCATTAATAGCTACAGGAAGCGACTAGAGGCTGTTATTTTTGCAAAAGGAGGATCTACGAAATATTAATGTCACTTTTATGTTGAGGTGCCCATACTTTTGCACCGGTCAAATTTTGTTTAAATGCAGATTGCACATTTTCTGTTAGTACAATAAACCTCATTTGAATCCAGAAATATAACTGAGTCCATCAGTTATTAGATATATGAAACTGAAATAGCTGTTGCAAAAACCAAAATTGTTATAAAGAAAAAAGGTAACATTAATAGGGGTGCCCAAACTTTAACATATGACTGTATAAACAGCCAGGCAGCGGTCACATGGAAACACAACCCCACTGGACACCACTACCTGATTGCTTCTATGACTTCTGGTGGATACGGGGTTGATCCTGAACCCAAACAGCAGCAAGCCTCACCTTTTAGACCTAGGACCTACAATTTTCTTTGGCTGTCATCATTGATATGTGTCATTAGGTGCCATACGGCAGCAAGCATTACCCAGAGGTCTTTTCCTATTCATACCAGTGTCCTCACATTAGCAGTCAGTACAGTGAAGAAAGTCAGGTCATGACCGAAATATTTGTGAAACTGATGTACTTAACTGTGGAAAACATTAAATCTTTTGAACATTTAAGTTGAGTGCCAAGTTTATTACATTATTGTGCTACAGTCATATGTAAAAGTTTGGGCACCCCTATTAATGTTAACCTTTTTTTCTTTATAACAATTTTGGTTTTTGCAACAGCTATATCAGTTTCATATATCTAATAACTGATGTTCTCAGTTATATTTCTGGATTCAAATGAGGTTTATTGTACTAACAGAAAATGTGCAATCTGCATTTTAACAAAATTTGACCGGTGCAAAAGTATGGGCACCTCAACATAAAAGTGACATTAATATTTCGTAGATCCTCCTTTTGCAATAATAACAGCCTCTAGTCGCTTCCTGTAGCTATTAATGAGTTCCTGGATCCTGGATGAAGGTATTTGTGACCATTCCTGTTTACAAAACAATTCCAGTTCAGTTAAGTTTGATGGTCGCCGAGGATGGACAGCCCGCTTCAAATCATCCTACAGATGTTCAATGATATTCAGGTCAGGAGACTGGGATGGCCATTCCAGAACATTGTAACTGTTCCTCTGTATGAATGCCTGAGTAGATTTGGAGCGGTGTTTTGGATCATTGTCTTGCTGAAATATCCATCCCCTGCGTAACTTCAACTTCGTCACTGATTCTTGCATATTATTGTCAAGAATCTGCTGATACTGAGTTGAATCCATGCGACCCTCAACTTTATCAAGATTCCCAGTGCCGGCATTGGCCACACAGCCCCAAAGCATGATGGAACCTCCACCAAATTTTACTGTGGGTAGCAAGTGTTTTTCCTGGAATGCTGTGTTTTTTAGCCTCCATGCATAACGCCTTTTTGTATGACCAAACAACTCAATCTTTGTTTCATCAGTCCACAGGACCTTCTTCCAAAATGTAACTGGCTTGTCCAAATGTGCTTTTGCATACCTCAGGCGACTCTGTTTGTGGCGTGCTTGCAGAAACAGCTTCTTTCACATCACTCTCCCATACAGCTTCTCCTTGTGCAAAATGCGCTGTATTGTTGACCGATGCACAGTGACACCATTTGCAGCAAGATGATGCTGCAGGTCTTTGGAGGTGGTCTGTGGATTGTCCTTGACTGTTCTCACCATTCTTCTTCTCTGCCTTTCTGATATTTTTCTTGGCCTGCCACTTCTGGGCTAAACAAAAACTGTACCTGTGTTCTTCCATTTCCTTACTATGTTCCTCACAGTGGAAACTGACAGGTTAACTCTCTGCGACAACTTTTTGTATCCTTCCCCTGAAAAGCTATGTTGAATAATCTTTGTTTTCAGATCATTTGAGAGTTGTTTTGAGGAGCCCATGATGCCACTCTTCATAGGAGAATCAAATAGGAGAACTACTTGCAAGTGGCCACCTTAAATACCTTTTCTCATGATTTGATACACCTGGCTATGAAGTTCAAAGCTCAATGAGGTTACAAAACCAATTTACTGCTTCAGGAAGTCAGTAAAAAGTAGTTAGGAGTGTTCAAATCAAGAAAATGATAAGGGTGCCCATACTTTTGCACCGGTTAAATTTTGTTTAAATGCAGATTGCACATTTTCTGTTAGTACAATAAACCTCATTTGAATCCAGAAATATAACTGAGTCCATCAGTTACTAGATATATGAAACTGAAATAGCTGTTGCAAAAACCAAAATTGTTATAAAGAAAAAAGGTTAACATTAATAAGGGTGCCCAAACTTTAGCATATGACTGTAATAGTGTGGACTTGACATGAGGTCACATTAAAGAATCTAAATTGTTTGTGCTAATACTGTGGGCAAGATATCAGGCCACATTTCGGAGTCTAAATAGTTTGTGCTTATACTGTGGGCCAGATATCAGGCCATGTTTCAGAATCTGAATCCTTTCTGATAATAGTGTGGTTCAGACACACTTTCTCAGCAAATAAATACTAAGCGTTAATTTAGTGACAAGTGGCTGACTGGTCTGGGCCTAGGGTTGTGAAATACCTGGTTAAAAGAAGGTAAGGTATTACTCAAAGCTCTACTGAACAAACAACAAAGACCACTGACAACATCTGTTAATGGACTGCCTACTTGACTTCCTTTCTTTGGTAGCCACATAGGGGTATGCCTTGTAGATTAGGGCAATTAAGAGCATGTACTCCAGTAGATGTCAAATGCTGCATCAAGTGGCCTCTCCTCTTCTTCCTCCACATTAACAGTACACAAACAGTACATTCCTCAGAGTTGGCACCTCAATTATTCTTTTTTCCCTTTGCAACACAACACTCCAACTGCACAATTGACTGTGGGGAACCTCAGATGGACAAGTTTGCACATTTTATTCCATGGGCATCAGAGGTCTGCTGCAAAGATTCACAGATTCAAGAGGAGGAAAGCATTTGCACTGTTGCCCCAATTTTTTTTCAGTTAAATCCAGGGCAGCACGTAGCAGGGTCTGAGCAGAATCCAGATCTTCATCACCAGATGTTAACCTCTGGGGTGGAAGTGATCCTGATGACACTCAGATGCCTAAGGCTCATGCAGACTGTAAAGAGCTGTCAGAGGAGGAAGAGGAGGAGGGTGACTCTCAAGGCAAGGAGTGGGAGAACAGAGAGGATGATGATGAGCTTCTAGATCCCACTTGGTGTGACCCCCTGAGGTACATAACTGAGTAGCTCGGCAAAGGAGGTGGGGAGAAGGAAGTTGAGAAGGTTACATTGTGGCTTGCCACATAGACATGAAGTGATGCAACCATGACAAGCACTGCAACCTCAGCCACAACTTTAGCTGTGGCCAGCATCTGTCATGAATGTGCATTTTGCATGGGCAGCAAGGGTTGCCTAGCCTGTGCCTTTTTTGAGACTGCAAAAAATGACTCAACTCACGTTATATGCCAACTTTGCCAAAAACGACTCAGTGGTGGCAAAAATTGCATTAATTTGACTACAACATGCATGAATCAGCACATGCGTGATCAACAGGTATTAGTCTGTGAATCTCACTGTGCTAAAATGTGAACTTGCAGGCTTCGCCAACCCTAGGCGGTCCAATCAACCAAATCTACTGCTTTTTCATCCTCTCTCACCATGGCAAGTGTTCTCACACAGGTTTCCGATCACAGAACCTCCACTTGTTTATCCCCTATGGTCAGAAGGTGAGTGAGAGCCCATCAGCTTTTACAAAAGTGGAGATACCTGCTGTTTTTGTTTCTCCAATCACACCACATGTTTCTCAATCCATCATAATATCTCCGCCTGCAATTCCCTCACAGTCCAGCAGTTTGTCATGTTCACCCGACTCCACCCTCTCTCAACACAGTTGCCAGGCATCGGTCCCACAGTTGTGGTCACATAAAAGAATGTTTGGTCCTTTGCCAAAGCAAAGAGCTTGAACTCCACCATTTCCAATCTGTTGGCCACCTAAATGCTGCCTTTCCACCTGGTGAATACAGACTGTTGCCAAAAGCTGATGGCCATCGCAGTACCCCAGTACCAGTTGTCCAGTTGCTATTACTTCTCCAAGAAAGCTGTGCCTGTGCTACACCAGCATGTCATAAACAATTTCACCCTTTCCTTGGAAAAATCTATGTCTGCATTACATCCCCCTGACTAGGCACTGGGTGAATCTGGTGGTTGTGGGAGAATGTGGGCAAGAGGCTACTCCACACATTTTGGAATCCCTAAGGATTGCGGGACATGCTCTGCATCTAACACTTCCTCCATTGCCTCTGCCTCCTCCACCTCCTCTAGGGCATCCACCTGCGCCATCAACCCCTCCCTTAATGAGACACGTGTTCCAACAATGCAGAGTGAATCCCCCTCACCTGTGTACTATGTGGTAAAGGCTCACCACAACCCGGCAGTGTTTATATTAATATGCCATGGAGATTGCAGTCACACCACTCAAGGGTTGTGGACAGATATCCAGGCCGAGTTAGAGCAATGGCTGTCTCCACTGAAGCTGGAGCCAGGGAAGGCTGTGTGCAATAATGGTGCAAACCTGGTGGACGCCCTACACTTCACACATGTGACTTGCATGGCACACAACCTCAACCTGGTGGTACTGCAATTTCTCTGTCATTCTCCCGACCTGGATGCACTGCAAAAAGCACACTCGCTGCCTACCGGTTAACTGTTTGATGACGTTTTGAGTGGCTGAAGAGGATGGTGCAAGAGTATCTCTAGCTCAATATCAATGCCATTAGGGGGGTTTGGACTCTTTTGCATTTTGGTCTTAAAAAATGGAAGAGTGGCCTGAACTCGCTTGTCATGCCTTCTAAGTTTTGTCATGCCAACAGCCATCGTTCTCTCAGAACATGTATTTAGTGCTAAGACACCTATCCATTACTAATTCTATAGTTATATTGTAAATAAACACACATCGAGAATAAAGTCCTTGAATTGAAAGAATGACACAGACTTCTTTAATGTTGTGGGACAAATGTATTATTATCTTCTCGGTGGATTGGTAAGGACTGGTAAGGAGGAATATTGTTGTTTATTATTTTAATTCTGTTACAAGAGACATTGTGTAATAGTTATATTAGAGGACTCAGGAGTCTTTTTGCATGGAGCAAGACACTACAGAGCACAGTTTGTAGGTGAAAAAGTCTATATTGTAAACACATGGTGCTTCAAACAAGTGGACTTAGAATAACTACTGAATAAACTTAACAAGTCTGTTGGAAACCTCAGTGAGAAATGCAATCAGTGAAACAGTCGGTGAAGCGCAGTTTATACTTGAGAATGCTGGAAGCAAGTAAGTCCATGTCTAGCCCATGCACAGATAAGCAAGTAGGGTAGGAAGTCTCAGTTAAGCAGAGCAGTCCTGAGCTTTGCAGCTAATTAAACGAAGGCAGAACCAAAGCAGCAACCAGCTTATGTGTTTAGCAATTGCAGGTGAATATTCAACGGCATCGAGGAAGCAGCACGTGCAGTCATAGAATCATAGAGAATCATAGAATCATAGAATCGTAGAGTTGGAAGGGACCTCCTGGGCCATCTGGTCCAACCCCCTGCTCAAAGCAGGATTCGCTAAATCATCCCAGTCAGATGTCTGTCCAGCCTCTGTTTGAAGACTTCCATTGAAGGAGAACTCACCACTTCTCGTGGCAGCCTGTTCCACTCATTGATCACTCTAACTGTCAAAAAGTTTTTTCTAATATCTAATCTGTGTCTCCTCCCATTCAGTTTCATCCCATTGCTTCTAGTCTTTCCTTGTGCAAATGAGAATAAAGTTGATCCTTCTACAATGTGACAGCCCTTTATATATTTGTAGACAGCTATTAAGTCTCCTCTCAGCCTTCTCTTTTGCAAACTAAACATTCCCAAATCCTGCAACCTTTCCTCATAAGACAGGGTATCCAGACCGGTCACCATTCTGGTCGCTCTTTTCTGAACTTGCTCCAGTTTGTTGATGTCTTTTTTAAAATGTGGTGCCCAAAACTGGACACAATATTCCAGATGAGGTCTGACCAAAGAGGAGTAGAGGGAAATAATGACTTCACGTGATCTAGACTGTATGCTTCTGTTAATACATCCTAGAATTGCATTTGCCTTTTTTGCTGCTGCATCACACTGTTGACTCATATTCAGTCTGTGATCTATTAGTATACCCAAGTCTTTTTCACATGTGCTGTCACTTAGCCCTATTCCTCCCATTCTATATTTGCTTTTTTCATTTTTATTGCCCAGATGTAGTACTTTGCATTTCTCCCTGTTAAAAACCATTCTGTTAGTTGCTGCCCACTTCTCCAGTTTATTTAAATCTTTTTGAATCCTCTCTCTCTCTTCTCTAGTATTAGCTATCCCTCCTAGCTTTGTGTCATCAGCAAATTTAATCAGTTTACCCTCAATTCCTTCATCTAAATCATTGATAAAGATATTGAACAATACAGGGCCCAGGACAGAGCCCTGTGGTACCCCACTTGAGACATTCTTCCAACTGGATGTGCAGCCATTTACGACCACTCTTTGGGTCCGATCACTAAGCCAGTTATGAATCCACCTAACAGTTGCCTTGTCCATTCCATACTTAGTCATTTTTTCAATAAGGATTGTATGAGAGACTTTGTCAAATGCTGTGCTGAAGTCAAGATATACTATATCTACAGCATTTCCTTGATCCACCCAATCAGTGATACCATCATAGAAGGAAATTAAGTTAGTCTGACATGACTTATTAGTTACAAACCCATGCTGACTCTGTTTAATCACTTCATTCTTATCCAGGTATTGACATACATGTTGTTTAATAATTTGTTCAAAGATCTTTCCTGGTATAGAAGTCAGACTCACCGGCCTATAGTTGCCTGGGTCCACCTTCTTCCCCTTTTTGAAGATAGGAACAACATTTGCTCTTCTTCAGTCTTCTGGCACTTCTCCTGTTCTCCAAGAATTTTCAAAGATTATGGAGAGGGGTTCAAAAATTTCTTCTGCTATCTCCTTCAGTACTCTGGGGTGTAATTCATCTGGACCTGGAGACTTGAATTCATTTAGGTTAGCTAAGTGTTTCCTCACTATCTTTCTGTTTATAGATATCCTGGATTCTTCTATTCCCTTAATAGGACAGTGAATAACAGTTGATGTTACATTTCCTTTCTGAGAGAAAACAGATGCAAAATAGGAATTTAAAAGTTCAGTCTTCTCAACATCC
The DNA here is from genome assembly GCF_039654945.1 of Dendrobates tinctorius. Lineage (NCBI taxonomy): Eukaryota > Metazoa > Chordata > Amphibia > Anura > Dendrobatidae > Dendrobates > Dendrobates tinctorius. The sequence goes on along the minus strand of NW_027361671.1, from coordinate 15,544,618 downwards.
TGTCTTACCATTTCATTATTTTCATCCTGTAAAAATCCTATAGCATCTTTGACTTTTCTTTTACTTTTGACATATCCCCAAAATCCTTTATTATTTTTTTTTTACATCTCTTGCAAGCCTCAATTCATTTTCAGCTTTAGATAATCTGATTTGTGCCCTGCCTTGCAGACAGCATTATATTCTTCTTTAGATATGCCTCCCTCTTTCCATTTTATAAACATTTTTTTCTTCCTTTTTAGCATGTGCTTAAGTTCTGTGTTCATCCATCCTGGTTTCCTTAAATGCTTCCTATTCTTCCCTCTTTTTGGAATTGTTAACAACTGTGCTTTGAGAATTTCATTTTTCAAGATTTCCCATCCTTCCTGGACATTTTTGTCTTTAAGCATATCCAGCCATTGGATCCCTCCAATTCTCTTTCTGAATCCCTTAAAATCTGCATTTCTGAAATCTAACCTTGACGTCTGAGTCTTCACAGGTCTTCCGCCTCTAGTTATCCAAAATTCTAAAATAGCATGGTCGCTACCTTCTAGGGTCCCAGCCACTTTTACCTCCTCAACCATTTACTCCCTGTTTATAAGGATTAGATCCAAGGTAGCAGTTCCCCTTGTTTTCTCCCTTACCTTTTGGAAGATAAAGTTGTCAGCAAGAGAGGATAAGAATTTCCTTGACCTGTTAGTTTTGCCTGAGAGAGATTCCCAGCAAATGTCTGAATAGTTGAAATCTCCCATGACAACTATGTCATATTTTTTGGAGAACTTGGCCATTTGATGCATAAAGAGTTCATCCATATCTTCAGCTTGCACAGGCGGCCTGTAGTAAATGCCTACAATGGTGTCCTTTCCATTGTTCTGTCCTTGTATTCTTACCCAAACAGTTTCCACAGAACTCCCAGTCTCTGAAGCTTCAATCTCTGTGCAGATATACGCGTTTCTAACATACAATGCGACACCCCCTCCTCGTTTATCAAGTCTGTTTCTTGCAAATAAGTTGTATCCTTCTAGTCTTGTATTCCAATCATGTGTGTTGTCCCACCAAGTTTCAGTGATTCCAATGACATCATATTTCTTTTCCTGTGTTAGTAGTTCCAATTCTCCTTGTTTGTTGCCCATGCTTTGTGCATTAGTATAGAAACATTTTAGTTTGTGATTGGTTTCTCTTTCTCCAATATTTTTATTAATTAGATTCTTTCGTCTTTTTTCTTCCTTTCCAATTCTAATAGCAGAGTTCTCAATAGCATTTGTCAGGTGTATGGCTTTTTCTGGTCTTTTGCTTCCCTTCCCATGTTGCTCTAGTTTAAAGCTCTTCTTACAAGTGTAGCAAGGCGACTTCCAAATACATGCTTTCCAGTCTTCGTAAGGTGCACCCCATCTCTAGCAAGTAGTCCATCGTATAAGTAGTTCACTCCGTGATCCAGAAATCCAAATCGTTGCTGATGGCACCATCAACGTAGCCAGTTGTTCACTTGCAGAATCTTATTCCACCTCCTTGTTCCATGGCCATCCACTGGGAGGATGGAAGAGAAGACCACCTGTGCTCCCAGTTCTTTCACTTTCTTGCCTAAGTCTTCAAAGTCTCTGCAGATGGTTTCCAGGTCGTTTCTTGCGGTGTCATTTATCCCCACATGTAGTAGCAGGAATGGGTAGTCATCTGTAGGTCTGAAGAGTCCTGATATCCTGTCAGACACATCTTTAATTTTTGCACCTGGAAGACAGCACATTTCTCTTGAAGTTATATCTGGTCTGCAGAGAGCGGCCTCTGTTCCTCTCAACAGGGAATCCCCCATGACCACCACTCTCCGTTTCTTCTTCACAACATTTTTCTTTCTCCATCCAGGAGGACTCTGAGGGCGTACAAGGTTGCTGTTTGTGGGCAAAGTCTTATCCTGATGTATTTCTTCATCGTTTTCCTGCGTGAGAGCCTGGTACTGGTTCCTGAGAAGTATGGGTGCTGACTGCCTCCTGATCCTCCTGCTTCTCTGGGTCACATGTCTCCATTCCTCTGTTTCTTCAGGTGCACTTCGAATTTCTTCTCTTTCTGTAACATGAAGAGATAATTCTGCTCTGTCCAAGAACTCTTCACCTTCCTTAATGATCTTCAATGTAGCTAACCTCTCTTCGAGATTTTGCAACTTTTCCTCCAACAGGGACACAAGCTTGCATTTGTGGCATGTGAAGTTTGGCTTTTCCACTGGTAAATCTGTAAACATGTAGCAAGAAATGCAGCTCACCAAATGGCTCCTGGCCTCTTCCATCTTGAGATTTCTTAAAAACGATGAAAGATGAGCCAAAATTCGCGCGCGCGGCTTTTCCGATTTCCTCTTTTCAGCTGCAACGGCCAAAACCCAGTGATCGTTGAGCTCGCTGAGACTCTTCACTTATCCCAGAAGGCACTGGGAATATGCAAATGATCTCCTCAAGACTCTTCCCCTGGTTTTTCCGATTTCCTCTTTTCAGCTGCAACGGCCAAAACCCAGTGATCGTTGAGCTCGCTGAGACTCTTCACTTATCCCAGAAGGCACTGGGAATATGCAAATGATCTCCTCAAGACTCTTCCCCTGGTTTTCCGATTTCCTCTTTTCAGCTGCAATGGCCAAAACCCAGTGATCGTTGAGCTCGCGGAGATTCTTCACTTATCCCAGAAGGCACTGGGAATATGCAAATGATCTCCTCAAGACTCTTCCCCTGGTTTTCCGATTTCCTCTTTTCAGCTGCAACGGCCAAAACCCAGTGATCGTTGAGCTCGCGGAGATTCTTCACTTATCCCAGAAGGCACTTGGAATATGCAAATGATCTCCTCAAGACTCTTCCCCCAGTCAGGAGCAGGAGATACACTGGCACAGATGAATACAGCAGGATCTGAGAGAGCGAGGAGCAGGATATTCACACAGGTTTGCAGAAGCAGCTAGAAAGCCAGGGAACCACCAGGAGCAGGACACAGGCAGAATACTCTAGCACATACTAGAGTATGGTGTGAAGCTATAAGGCAGGAAGACAAGAGGCACATGAAACAATAGATGCCATCTTAAAAAAGGGTAGGCATGCCCAAAAGGTATCCAAAAATATTCAGAGTCCTGACATTACTCGCTCCTTAGATGCAGCCTCAGGATGATCCTGGAGCTGATTTCTTAGGGAATCTCTGACACATTGGTTTCTAGGGACTGGAGGATGATGTGAGTACAGTTTAATTTAGATTCATGAAAGGAGTGTGTGTCATTCTTTCAATGAAAGGACATTATTCTGGGTGTGTTTTTATATACAATATAACTATAGAGATTAGTAATGGAGAGGCATTTTATAAATACCTCTTCATGACTAACCTGTGCACTTGATGTCATCAGAAAATACAAAGGTGACAACAACCCCATAATTATGAACCCCACTTGCCACCACCACTGGGCAAGTGTGAAGAGCTTGGAAAAGCGACAGAATTATCACATCTAATAGATGCGCCATTTCTGGGTGGCTGCTAGCTGCTTTTTTAGGCTGTTTTGGGGGCAAATATCCATGGTCCCTTACCAGCCTGAGAATATCAGCCCCCAGCTGTCAACTTTAGCTTGGCTGGTTGTCAAAAATGAAGGGGGTCCCATGCCACTTTTTAAAATTATTTATTTCAATAATTAAAAACAGCATAGGAACTCCTTTATTCTTAATAAGCAGCCTAGTAAATGCTAACAACTGAGGGTTGCAGCCCACAGCTGTCAATTTTGTCTTGCTGGTTATGAAAAGATACTGGGGCACCAAAGTCAATTTAAAAAAAAAAAATATTTATTTATAAAACAATTGATGGCACTTTTCCTGACCCTAATTTGAGCTGTTTTGGTAGCTATTAGGTCCCCCTGAAGGTGTAGTCAATACATTTGGTTTTGCCTCCCATTGAATTGATTGATGTTCAGCTATGTTCGGCAAACTATTCAGCAAACATTGGGAATTTCAGGGAGCATAGCCGAACTGACCCTTAAAAGGTTTGCTCATCTCTAGTGAAGAACACTCTCCAGAAACTATTTATTTTGGTAGCTGTGACTGCCATAAAGAGAAGACTTCATAAGAGCAAATACAGAGAGTTCAACAACTCAAACAAAGAGAAACGTGTAAATAACTCATGAAAGAATAAAGTTACGTTAAAACCAAAGCACACCATTGCTTTTCTTGTGAAATTCTCAATAAGTTTGATGTGTCACATCTTGAAACGTTTTCCCCCTTCCATATACTAATGAGCCACAAACAGGAAGTTGATATCATCTACCATTCCCATTTTATTTAGGTGCATCCATATACATGGCCCACCTTATATATATATATATATATATATATATATATATATACGCTGCATGCAGAATTATTAGGCAAGTTGTATTTGAGAGGTTTCTTTTTATTATTGAACAACATCTATGTTCTAAATCAACCCAAAAGACTCATAAATATCAAAGGTTAATATTTTTGGAAGTTGGAATGGGTTGTTTTTAGATTTGGCTATCTTAGGAGGATATCTGTTTTTTCAGGTAACTATTACTGTGCAGAATTATTAGGCAACTTAATAATAGCCAAATATATACTCATCTCACTTGGCTATTTTCACCAGGTAAACCAATAGAACAACACAAAATTTAGAAATAAACATTTCTGACATTCAAAAAAAAAAAAAAATCTGTGACCAATATAGCCACCTTTCTTTACGATGACACTCAAAAGCCTTCCATCGGTAGATTCTGTCAGTTGTTTGATCTGTTTACGATCAACATTGCGTGCAGCAGCCTCCCAGACACTGTTCCGAGAGATGTACTGTTTTTCCTCCTTGTAGATCTCACATTTTATGAGGGACCACAGGTTCTCTATGGGGTTCAGATCAGGTGAACAAGGGGGCCATGTCATTATTTTTTCTTCTTTTAGACCTTTACTGGCCAGCCACACTGTGGAGTATTTGGATGCATGTGATAGAGCATTGTCCTGCATGAAAATCATGTTTTCCTTGAACGATACTGACTTCTTCCTGTACCACTGCTTGAAGAAGGTGTCTTCCAGAAACTGGCAGTAGGTCTGGGAGTTGAGCTTCACTCCATCCTCAACCCGAAAATGTTCCACAAATTCATCTTTGATGATACCAGCCCATACCAGTACCCCACCTCCACCTTGCTGGCATCTGAGTCGGAGTGGAGCTCTCTGCCCTTTACTGATCCAGCCTCGGGCCCATCAAGAGTCACTCTCATTTCATCAGACCATAAAACCTTAGAAAAATCACTCTTAAGATATTTCTTGGCCCAGTCTTGACATTTTATCTTATGTTTCTTGTTCAAAGGTGGTCATTTTTCAGCCTTCCTTACCTTGGCCATGTCCCTGAGTATGGCACACCTTGTGCTTTTTGATACTCCAGTAACGTTGCACCTCTGAAATATGGCATAACTGATGGCAAATGGCATCTTGGCAGCTTGACGCTTGATTTTCCTCAATTCATGGGCAGTTATTTTGCGCCTTTTTTTATTAGCACGCTTCTTGCGACCCTGTTGGCTATTTGCCATGAAACGCTTGATTGTTCGGTGATCATGCTTCAAAAGTTTGGCAATTGCAAGACTGCTGCATCCCTGTGCAAGACATCTCACAATTTTTGACTTTTCAGAGTCCGTCAAATCTTTCTTCCGACCCATTTTGCCAAAGGAAATGAAGTTGCCTAATAATTAAGCACACCTTATATAGGGTGTTGATGTCATTAGACCACACCCCTCCTCATTACAGAGATGCAAATCACCTGATTTACATAATTGGTAGTTTGCTTTAAAGCCTATACAGCTTGCAGTAGGACAACATGTATAAAAAGGATGATGCGATCAAAATACTCATTTGCCTAATAATTCAGCACACAGTGTATATATATATGTATATATATATATATATATATATATATATATATATACAGTGCAGACCAAACGTTTGGACACACCTTCTCATTCAAATTCTTTATTTTCATGACTATGAAAATTGTAGATTCACTCTGAAGGCATCAAAACTATGAATTAAGACATGTGGAATTATATAATTAACAAAAAAGTGTGAACCAACTGAAAATATGTCTTATATCCTAGGTTCTTCAAAGTAGCCACCTTTTGCTTTGATTACTGCTTTGCACACTCTTGGTATTCTCTTGATGAACTTCAAGAGGTAGTCACCCGAAATGGTTTTCACTTCACAGGTGTGCCCTCTCAGGTTTAATAAGTGGGATTTCTTGCCTTATAAATGGGGTTGGGACCATTAGTTGTGTTGTGCAGAAGTCTGGTGGATACCCAGCTGATAGTCCTACTGAATAGACTGTTAGAATTTGTATTATGGCAAGAAAAAATCAGCTAAGTAAAGAAAAACGAGTGACCATCATTACTTTAACCCCTTTCTGCCATCAGACGTACTATGCCGTCCATGTGCCCTGGGACTTAATTCCCTGGGACGGGATAGTACGTCATAGCGATCAGCGGCGCCCACGTCGTGAGCGCCGCTGATCGCGGCCGAGTGTCAGCTGATTATCACAGCTGACACCCGGCACAATGTGTCAGGGGCGGTCACGGACTGTCCCCGACACGTTAACCCCTTGTACACTGCGATCAAACACGATCGCAGTGTACCGGGGGTTAAAGGGAAGCATCGGCAGGGAGGGGGCTCCCTCCATGCTTCCCTGAGCCCCCCACGGCAGCGCAATGTGCAGCGCTGCTGCGGGGGGGTCTTTCCCTACAGGCCCCCGGATCCAAAATGGCGACGGGGACCTTCGAGGGCCTGTAGGGAGCTGGCTTCCTCATGCCTGCAAAGCGCAGGCACGAGGAAGCCTGCACTTCCTGTGACAGATCGCTGATCTGTCACAGTGATCTGTGATGTGACAGATCAGCGATCTGTCACAGCACAGTGATGTCCCACCTGGGACATTGCAATAAAGTAAAAAAAAAAAGTGTAAAAATAATTTTCAAAAATCGCTAAATAAATTGGTAAAAAAAAAAAATATTCCCCAATAAATTCATTTTTTGAAAATATTAAAAAAAACAATAAAAGTACACATATTTGGTATCGCTGTGTCCGTAACGACCTGCCCTATTAAACTGTCCCATTAGTTAACCCCTTTAACGAACCCCTTAAAAAATAAAAATAAAAAACGAAGCAAAAAATAATGATTTATTATCATACCACCGAACAAAAAGTGCAATAACGCACGATCAAAAAGACGCATATAAATATCCATGGTACCGCTGAAAATGTCAGCTTGTCCCGCAAAAAACGAGCTGCCATACAGTGGCATCCGCAAAAAAATAAAAAAGTTATAGCTCGCAGAATAAAGCATTGCAAAAATAATTATTTTTTATATAAAATAGTTTTCATTGCATAAAACCGACAAAACATAAAAAAAGACCTAAATGAGGTATCGCTGTAACCGTACTGACCCGAAGAATAAAAGCGCTTTATCAATTTTACCGCACGCAGAATGGTGTAAACGCACCCCTCAAAAGAAATTCATGAAACGCTGGTTTTTGTTCATTCTGCGTCCCAAAAATCGGAATAAAAAGCGATCAAAAAATGTCACGTACCCGAAAATGGTACCAATAAAAACGTCAACTCGTACCGCAAAAAGTAAGACCTCACATGACTCGGTGGGTCAAAATACGGAAAAATTAATGCTCTCAATATGTGATGAAGCAAAAAACTATTTTTACAATAAAAAGCGTCTTTTAGCGTGTGACAGCTGCCAAACATAAAAACCGCCATAAATAGTAAATCAAACCCCCGTTATCACCCCCTTAGTTAGGGAAAAGTAATAAAATTAAAAAAATGTATTTATTTCCATTTTCCCTTTAGGGTTAGGTTTAGGGCTAGGGTTAGGGCTAGGGCTAGGGTTAGGGCTAGGGTTAGGGTTAGAGCTGAGATTAGGGTTAGGGGTGTGTTGGGGTTAGGGTTGGAGTTATAATTGGGGAGTTTCCACTGTTTGGGCACATCAGGTGCTCTCCAAATGCAACATGGCGTCTGATCTCAATTCCAGCCAATTCTGCGTTGAAAAAGTCAAATGGTGCTCCTTCCCTCCCAAGCTCAGCCATGCGCCCAAACAGTGTTTTACCCCCACATATGGGGTATCTGCATACTCAGGACAAATTGCAAAACAACTTTTGGGGTCCAATTTCTCCTGTTACCCTTAGGAAAATAAAAAATTGGGGGCAAAAACATCATTTTTGTGGAAAAAAAATGATTTTTTTATTTTCACGCCCAGGCATTATAAACTTCTGTGAAGCACTTGGGGGTTCAAAGTGCTCACCACACATCTAGATAAGTTCCGTGGGGGGTCTAGTTTCCAAAATGGGGTCACTTGTGGGGAGTTTCAATAGTTTAGGTACATCAGGGGCTCTCCAAACGCACATGACACCCGCAGACCAATCCATCAAAGTCTGCATTCCAAAACGTCACTACATCCCTTCCGAGCCCCGACGTGTGCCCATACAGTAGTTTTCTCCCACATATGAGGTATCAGCGTACTCAGGACAAATTAGACAACAACTTTTGGGGTCTAATTTCTCCTGTTACCCTTGGTAAAATAAAAAAATTGGGGACTAATTGATCATGTTTGTGGAAAAAAAACGATTTTTTTATTTTCATGCCCGAGCATTATAAACTTCTGTGAAGCCCTTGAGGGTTCAAAGTGCTCACCACACATCTAGATAAGTTCCTTAGGGGGGTCTAGTTTCCAAAATGGGGTCACTTGTGGGGGGTTTCCACTGTTTAGGTACATCAGGGGCTCTCCAAAAGCAACATGACACCCGCAGACCATTCCATCAAAGTCTGCATTCCAAAAAGTCACTGCTTCCCTTCCGAGCCCTGACGTGTGCCCATACAGTAGTTTTCTCCCACATATGGGGTATCAGTGTACTCAGGACAAATTGGACAACAACTTTTGGGGTCCAATTTCTCCTTGTACCCTTGGGAAAATAAAAAAATTGGTGACTAAAAGATCATGTTTGTGGAAAAAATACAATTTTTTTATTCTCACGCCCAGGCGTTATAAACTTCTGTGAAGCACTTGGGGGTTCAAAGTGCTCACCACACATCTAGATAAGTTCCTTGGGGGGGTCTAGTTTCCAAAATGGTGTCATTTGTGGGCGGTTTCTACTGTTTTGGTACATCAGGGGCTTTCCAAACGCGACATGGTGTCCGATCTCAATTCCAACCAAAAACGTCAAATGGCGCTGCTTCCCTTCCAAGCTCTGCCATGCACCCAAATAGTCATTTACACCCTTATATGGTGTATCAGCATACTCAGGACAAATTGCACAATAACTTTTAGGGTCCTGTTACCCTTGGAAAAATAAAAATTGGGGGTGAAAAGATCATTTTTGTGGAAAAAATATGATTTTTTAATTGTACCGCTGTACGTTATAAACTTCTGTGAAGCCCTTGTGCGTTCAAAGTTCTCACCACATATCTAGATAAGTTCCTTGGGGTCTAGTTTCCAAAATGGGGTCACTTGTGGGGGGTTTCCACTGTTTAGGTACATCAGGGGCTCTCCAAATGCGACATGGCGTCCAATCTGAATTCCAGCCAATTTTGCATTGAAAAAGTCAAACGGCGCTCCTTCCCTTCTGAGGTCTGCCATGCGCCGAAACTGTGGTGTCTCCCCACATATCAGGTATCAGCGTACTCAGGACAAATTGAACAATAACTTTTGCTGTCCAATTTCTCCTGTTACCCTTGGTAAAATAAAAAAAATTGAACCTGAAGTATTTTTTTTGTGAAAAAAAGTTAAATGTTCATTTTTTTTTAAATATTCAAAAAATTCGTGTGACGCACCTAAAGGGTTAATAAACTTCTTGAATGTGGTTTTGAGCACGTTAAGGGGTGCAGTTTTTAGAATGGTGTCACTTTTGGGTATTTTCTATCATATAGACCCCTCAAAGTGGCTTCAAATGTGATGTGGTCCGTAAAAATAAAATGACGTTGCAAAAATGAGAAATCGCTGGTCAATTTTTAACCCTTATAACTTCCTAACAAAAAAAAATTTGGTTCCAAAATTGTGTTGATGTAAAGAAAACATGTGGAAAATGTTATTTATTAAGTTTTTGCGTGCCGTATCTCTGTGATTTAAGGGCACAAAAATTCAAATTTGGAAAATTGCGAAATTTTCAAAATTTTTGCCAAATTTCCGCTTTTTTTCACAAATAAACGCAAGTTTTATGAATGAAATTTTACCACTAACTTGAAGTACAATATGTCATGAGAAAACATTGTCAGAATCACCGGGATCCATGGAAGCGTTTCAGAGTTATAACCTCATAAAGGGACAGTGGTCAGAATTGTAAAAATTGGCCCTGTCATGAACGTGCAAACCACCCTTGGGGCTTAAGGGGTTAAGAAATGAAGGTCAGTCAGTCTGAAAAATTGGGAAAACTTTGAAAGTGTCCCCAAGTGCAGTGGCAAAAACCATCAAGCGCTACAAAGAAACTGTCTTACATGAGGACCGCCCCAGGAAAGGAAGACCAAGAGTCACCTCTGCTGCGGAGGATAAGTTCATCCAAGTCACCAGCCTCAGAAATTGAAGGTTAACAGCAGCTCAGATTAGAGACCAGGTCAATGCCACACAGAGTTCTAGCAGCAAACACATCTCTACAACAACTGTTAAGAGGAGACTTTATGCAGCAGGCCATCATGGTAAAATAGCTGCTAGGAAACCACTGCTGAGAACAGGCAACAAGCAGATGAGACTTACAAACTCCAAACAATGAATACCTAGGAGACAGCGTCAAACAATAACCATCACAAGAAAAAAGGGAAGCTTGTCTAAAATAAAAAAAAGTTTTATTGAAATAGTTTTAAAAGATTTCAAATAGAATTATTGGCATATAAAATTGTGGACACAATGACAAAATAGTACAAGCCGCCCCCTGACAGCAATATGCATGGATGACAATGTGAAATTGCCCATATGGCAAACAAACCATGAATGAATACAAAAGAGTGAATACAAAAAAGTGTGCCTCCTATCAAATACCATAGATGCAAAGGGTTAAAATGGACCCCATATAATGTTAAAATGCCAGTGCATTACCATATAAAATGGGCAATAAAGAAGTGTTTAAGCAAAGCACTATTCATGAAATACAAAGGGTTAAAATAAACCCCATATAATGGTGAAATGCTAGTGCATTAGCATATGAAATGGTTAATGAAGGAGTGTGTAAACAAAGTGCTATTCATAAGGCACTGAAGTAGTGCAAATGGAATGAGCATTCATGAGATGCAGACACAAGACTGAAAGAGAGTGTAATCAGGCAAATAGCTCTGAATTGGAAGATGTGCAAATTAGTGAATGCACATTACCTTGGGGGAGTCGGCTGAAAACCCCGACGCGCGTTTCACGTTAGCTTTTTCCAGGGGCAGAAGAGACTTGTTTGGGCTAAAGAACACAAGGAATGGACATTAGACTAGTAGAAATCTGTGCTTTGGTCTGATGAGTCCAAATTTGAGATCTTTGGTTCCAACCACCGTGTCTTTGTGCGATGCAGAAAAGGTGAATGTATGGACTCTACATGCCTGGTTCCCACAGTGAAGCAAGGAGGAGGAGGCAAAATGGTGTGGGGGTGCTTTTCTGGTGATACTGTTGGGGATTTATTCAAAATTGAAGGCATACTGAACCAGCATGGCTACCACAGCATCTTGCTGTGGCATGCTATTCCATCCGGTTTGTGTTTAGCTGGACAATCATTTATTTTTCAACAGGACAATGACCCCAAACACACCTCCAGGCCGTGTAAGGGTTATTTGACCAAGAAGGAGAGTGATGGGGTGCTGCGCCAATGACCTGGCCTCCACAGTCACCAGACGTGAACCCATTTGAGATGGTTTGGGGTGAGCTGGACCACAGAGTGAAGGCAAAAGGGCCAACCAGTGCTAAGCATCTCTGGGAACTCCTTCAAGACTGGTGGAAGACCATTTCCGGTGACTACCTCTTGAAGCTCATCAAGAGAATGCCAAGAGTGTGCAAAGCAGTAATCAAAGAAAAAGGTGGCTAATTCGAAGAACCTAGGATATAAGACATATTTTCAGTTGTTTCACAATTTTTTTTGTTAATTATATAATTCCACATGTGTTAATTCATAGGTTTGATGCCTTCAGAGTGAATCTACAATTTTCATAGTCATGAAAATAAAGAAAACTCTTTGAATGAGAAGGTGTGTCCAAACTTTTGGTCTGTTCTGTATTTATATATATATATATATATAAAACTAGCTGAAAAGCCCGGCGCTGCCCGGGCATAGTAACTAACTACAGTTAATTACAACAAATTATAATGATTATATCTATATATATAAAGCTGAGGGTAGGGCACTGCCCACACCGCATTGCCACTTTCACTATAATATCCCACATCATCCCGTCAGCCAGAGCCACCAGGCTACTACCCCTAATATCCTACATCATCCCATCAGAGCCACCAGACAATTAGCACTAATATCCCACATCATCCCGTCAGCCAGAGCCACCGGACTACTACCCCTAATATCCCACATCATCCCATCAGCCAGAGCCACCAGACTACTACCACTAATATCCCACATCCTCCCATCAGCCAGAGCCACCGGACTACTACTCCTAATTGCCCTAACTTCCATACCGGGGATCCCTTTAAGAGACCCTGGGGTCAGAACTGGAGCGCTTAGTGGAATTGCCCTAACTTCCATTCCAATGATCCCTTTAAGAGACCTTGGGGTCAGAACCATAGCGCTGAGTGGAACAGTCCTAATTCCATACCGTGGATCCTTTTAAGAAAGGCCTGGGGTCAAAACCAAACCCTAACTTCCATACCGGAGATCTCTTTAAGAGGGAAGATGTGCCTATGGGATGGAGGATGTGTGATGGGTATATGGGCACAGGAGGGGGTGATTTATTTTTGTCATGTGCGCTGCTCCTTTCTGGGGGGCAGACAAAGGCTGGGAGCTTAAGTTCCCGGGGATGCTAGATTTCTCCCACCACGTCAGTGTCTGCTGAGGTGTTGTCGAGTGGGAAAACTGTTGCTCATAGCAACCAATCACAGCTCAGCTTCTTTTAAACAGCTCTGGTGAAATGAAAGATGCTTAGTGATTGGTTGCAAGGAAAACTGTTATGCATAGAAACCAATCGCAGCTCAGGTTCTTTTAAATAGCTCTGGAGAAATTAAAGATGCTTCGTGATTGGTTGGTGATACACACACACATACGTTCAATTTTATATATATAGATGTGTGTGTATATATATGTATATATATATTTATATATATATCTTCCTGCATATAAATGGCATCTTGCCAGTATATCATCATGTATGGAGGTAATATCTGTTATGTTGGTCCTTGAATAATGCTTGTGTAAACTTGTCCTAGGCAGCATGCTTGTCCTTGACCATGGGAGTAGGAGTATCTATAATCTACTTTTAGCTTCCTTGCTTTGTTGATATTCTTGTTCACATTTTTAAAGGAGACATAAAACTATAAATCAAATTTCCCACAATGTGCACATTTTTGCAAAGTATGGGATGCAAGGGGGCAATATTTTATGTGGGCTTGAGGGGTTTTGTATCAGGGCTGTTTTGAAAACCCAACTCAGCTCTGAATCATACACAACAGAACATGCATTTAGTTAGATGAAAGGTGTCTGGCAAGTTGCAATAAGCCCAGCTAGTAATGTTCTAAATTGCATTTGTATTAATTCTTCCATTTTGTTTATTTCCCCTTCATATTTTACACAGATTTTATAACTCTGGTGAAGAGTCCCTTGCAATAAATATATTCTTTCAGGTTGGACTCCCTTATTACATAAGAACAGATACCGTAAATGTAATCAATCAATATTATTCTTTTTCTGTGCATATCATAATACAAACTATAACGTCATGTCTTTTTAAAAACTACTACCTTGATTTTATCATAGATGCACTAGCACATGAAAAATTTGTCCTAAATATTAACATTTTATGAAGCCTGATACATTCTGAGATATGACCACATGCATTTGTAGTCTGATGTCTGTATGTAGGCCAGCGAAGTAAGAGTTGCTGCTCAAGGATTTGAGGTGACCTGTTAACCTAAATTTCACATCAAAGTCCTTTGGTGCTTTCAACAAAAGCCAAACAAGGATATATCTCCGTGAAATGTTATTTTACAGTTGTCTGTATCATACATGCTGAATAGAAGTAACAATTGGTTACTTTTATTTCTCATGGTGATCATGTTACTTGAGTAAAATATCAGAATAGGATCAGTAAGATGAGGGAACCTGCCAAAATTCCTATTAGACAGGTTCATTCAAATTCAGCTGGAAAATTCGATTTGCATCATATTTATTCAATACAAATGTACATTATTATGCTCTGAGATCTCTTCGCACTCCAGGGCAAAATAAACACAGGCAAAAAAATGTTTAAAAAATTATGCCTTGGCCAGCCCTTACTTGTCTCGCTGCATAGCCCCATTCCAGTATGGTCATCTTCATCAGTCTGGAATGGTCTTGAGTAGCATCTTTGGCACCTCAGGCAAAGCAAGAATTTTTGTAAAATTCTAGGTGAATTTGTCTTGAATTGATCTAATTTGAAATACATACATATATTATTAGTAGAATATGCTTGAGAAACATGTAAAAGGAGACGAATTTGAAACTAATGGCAACTGGAATAAACAGATAATTAGCTTATGCAAAGACAAACAGAAAGGATCTACAATCTTAAGAGAATCCATTGTGGGAATATACTTACAGATGCATCTCTTAGCTGAATTATTTGTTTTCACGTTTGTTCTGATGCATTGCAAATAAACTATAGGAACAGAAAGCGCAATAGGGTCTTATCCGGGTTATCCGCCAGAACTTCAGATTTTTATGGAATAAATTCATGGACTTCAGTGCAAAAAATTGGCGCCAATGATCACGTCATACGGTACAAAAGTCAAAGTTCACCAAGTAAAATGTCATATTAATTAATCTTTGTTCATTAAAAAGTATTATTTTTATTAATTCCTTGAGTTTTATATCTGTGAATTAATAAAAATAATACTTTTTAATGAACAAAGATTAATTAATATGACATTTTACTTGGTGTACTTTGAACTTTGACTTTTGTACCATGTGACATTTAATCATTGGCGCCAATTTTTTGAATCATGAATGTATATAATCTGTGACAGCTCTATCTGTGTCATCCCCTGAGGAAGAAGTGGTATACACTTCAAAACGCATTGGGAAATAAACATTTAATCTTTCTCATAACCTGGATTCGTGAATTTGTCAAGCAGCGGACTGAAGTCCATGAATTTATTCCATAAAAATCTGATGTTCTGATGCATTGTTATTCTCTGACATCACTTTGTGGGTGGAAGCATCACCCACTTTTGCACCAATCTCCTGGCAGAAGCTTTATTGCAATGCAGGTGACAGCATTACCAGCACTAACAGCATGGCCTGTGTTGTGAGTTAATTTTCCCCTTCATTACTGAGGCCCGAGGAACTCCCTCTTCTGGTAAAGAAAGGTAGTGAGCCTGATTATCAAACACCTGAGGCTGATGATGATGACTGGCTGAGTGGAGTTACTGACTGGATATAAGGCTGCCGACGCCCTTCTGCCCTGCGGGTGATTTCTCTGTGGGATCCTTGGAGACCAGTCTGAATTCCTGCTCCTCTAAAGCTAAGTTTGCTGCTCGGCCTTTTGCTTTGGTGCTTTGACTTTGTTTTGCTTTGTTTTTCTGGATTTCTGCCATTCCCTGCTGGGGTGTGCTGAATTCATTTAGCTCTGTCTTCTGAAAATACCTGAGTGCTGATTTAGTTTTTGAAGCCTAGCTGCTTTAGGGCCTTTTTCATATCAGCTTGTTGGCTTATGTCTTTGATAGGGTTTTGGCAGATTGCAGAGAGCAGCCTTCCTGTCCTTTCCTATCTAGGTAGTTTTGGGCCCCGTCTTTGCTCAGTCTATCTTTCTGTCTGTGTTAGTATTTTCATTTTGCTTCACCGTCATTATATGTTGGGGGCTGCCTATTGCTTTGGGGTCTGCTCTGGGGCAGTTTAGATTTCCCCTTTCTTTCTTTAGGCCTATGTAATTCTCTGGCTGTGATCGAGGGGTCTAGGACATCGTAGGAACCCCCCACGGCTACTGCTAGTTGTGTTGATAGGTTCAGGGGTCTGCAATCTGATAGTTGCCAACTTCTCTGGTTTTCTGGACTTAGCTTGTATTTCTGCTTTTGCCTCCTACGGTGACTCATTCATAACAGAATCACCCGCCATACCGCAGATCCTAGGGTACTCAATAGCAGGAAAGAATTGTAAAAAAAAAAAGTGTGTATATTTTTTCCTCTATATCTCTGAGGCCGTAGGGGGAATTTTTTTTTCTCTCAATGGAGATAAAGCAATTGTCTGGTCGTGTGGAGCAGCTCGCTGCGGAAGTGCGGGGAATTTCCGCCTACCTTGCTCATTCACATGCTGCTGAACCAAAGATTCCTACACCTGATGTATTTTTTGGGGATCGGTCTACATTTTTGAATTTCAAAAATAATTGTAAATTATTTTTTGCCTTGAAGCCTAACTCGTCAGGGAGCTCCGCGCAGCAGGTTAAAATTGTCATCTCTTTGCTGCGTGGCGATCCCCAGGATTGGGCGTTTTCTTTGAAACCAGATGATCCTATTCTGACTAATGTGAATGCATTCTTTCAAGCTTTGGGGTTGTTGTATGACGAACCTAATGCCATTGATCAGGCTGAAAAGACCCTGCTGGCATTGAGCCAGGGTTGTGATTCTGCAGAATTGTACTGTCAAAAATTCCGAAAGTGGGCAGTACTTACTACCTGGAATGATAATGCTTTGGCTGCTCTCTTTCGGAAGGGGTTGTCAGAAGCCGTAAAAGATACTATGGTGGGATTTCCTGTTCCCTCTGGTCTTGACGATTCTATGTCATTAGCCATTCAGGTTGATCGGCGTTTGCGCGAACGCAAAGCTGCACGAGAGGTGTTGCCACCTGTTGAACAAATGTCTGAGCCTATGCAATGTGATAGAGTTTTTTCCAGAGAGCAGCGTCAGGAGTTCAGAAGGCGTAATAAGTTGTGTTTTTTCTGTGGAGATGCCTCGCATATTATTTCTGTCTGTCCTAAACGAGAGAAACGCTTTGCACCCACGTTTTCTGTTGGGGGTGTTCAACCTAAGTTTCTTCTGGCTATTACTCTGATCTGCTCCCTGTCCACATTTTCCGCCAAGGCTTTTGTGGATTCGGGAGCAGCCCTAAACCTAATGGACTTGGATTTTGCTAAATGTTGTGGATTTCCGATGACACCTCTGCAGACGCCTATCCCTTTGAGGGGGATTGATGCTACTCCTTTGGCTAAAAATAAACCCCAGTTTTGGACCCAGGTGGTAATGCGGGTCGCCCCAGACCATCAAGAAAATTGCAGATTTTTGGTGTTGCATAATCTGCATGATACTATTGTTCTGGGGTTTCCCTGGTTACAGATTCATAAT
The DNA here is from genome assembly GCF_039654945.1 of Dendrobates tinctorius. Lineage (NCBI taxonomy): Eukaryota > Metazoa > Chordata > Amphibia > Anura > Dendrobatidae > Dendrobates > Dendrobates tinctorius. Next base: position 15,527,152 of record NW_027361671.1, on the reverse strand, counting down.
CCAGTTTTGGATTGGAAATCTGTGTCTGTGGTGAGTTGGGGTTGTCGGTGTGCCTTTAGTGAGGCTCCGGTGTTTTCCACCACTCCTCAGTCGCATGATGTTCCTGATTATTTGGCGGACTTTTATGATGTATTTAGTGAGAATGAGTCTGCGTCTCTGCCTCCTCATAGGAGTTATGACTGTGCAATTGAACTGAGCCCGAGGTGTAAATTTCCCAAGGGTCGGCACTTCAATTTATCTGTACCCGAGCACGAGGCTATGCGATCCTATATTAAGGAGGCGTTGGAGAAGGGTCATATTAGACCATCCTCGTCACCCTTAGGTGCCGGTTTTTTTTTTGTAGCCAAAAAGGATGGATCATTAAGACCTTGTATTGATTATCGTGCCCTCAACAAAATAACTGTTAAATATCAGTATCCGTTACCCCTTATTTCTGATCTATTCTCCAGAATTAAAGGTGCTTGCTGGTTTACCAAGCTTGACCTCAGGGGGGCGTATAATCTTATTCGCATTAAGCATTGGGATGAATGGAAGACGGCGTTTAATACTCCGGAGGGACATTTTGAGTACCTGGTGATGCCTTTTGGGCTCACTAATGCCCCTTCTGTCTTCCAGTGCTTCATGAACGATATTTTCCGAGATTTTGTTGATAAATTTTTGATTATCTATCTGGATGATATTTTGATCTTCTCCAAGGATTGGGATTCTCATGTGGAACATATTCGGACTGTGTTCCGGATCTTGAGGGAGAATTCCCTGTATGTCAAAGGATCTAAATGCCTTTTTGGAGTACAGAGGATTTCTTTTTTGGGATTTATTTTGTCCCCGTCAACTATTGAAATGGACCCGGCCAAGGTACAGGCCATTCACGATTGGGTTCAGCCCACTTCTTTGAAGGCCCTCCAGAAGTTTTTGGGTTTTGCTAATTTTTATCGGAAATTTATAGCAAAATTTTCTAGTATTGCCAAGCCATTGACTGATTTGACTAAAAAGGGTGCTGATGTGTTAAATTGATCTCCGGAGGCTGTTTCTTCCTTTCAGGAGCTGAAGCGAAGATTCACCTCCGCCCCGGTTTTGCGGCAACCTGATGTCTCACTTCCATTCCAGGTAGAGGTGGATGATTCTGAGATTGGTGCAGGAGCTGTTTTGTCCCAAAAGGATCCTGTAACATCTAAAATGAATCCCTGTGCTTTCTTTTCCCGAAAGTTCTCTCCATCTGAACGTAACTATGATGTGGGGAATAGGGAACTGTTGGCCATGAAATGGGCATTTGAGGAGTGGAGACATTGGTTGGAGGGAGCTAAGCATCAAGTCGTGGTCCTCACTGACCACAAGAATTTGATTTACCTAGAGTCGGCTAAGCGCTTGAACCCTAGACAGGCTAGGTGGGCCTTGTTTTTTACACGTTTTGATTTTGTGGTTTCTTTTCTTCCTGGAACAAAGAATGTCAAGGCAGACGCCCTCTCTAGGAGCTTCTTTGCTGATTCTCCTGTGGTGACCAAGCCTGCTACCATCATAGGCGAAGGGGTAGTTCTTTCTGCCATCTCGCCCGATTTGAGACGTGCTCTGGAAGAGTTCCAGGAGGACAAACCTGAGCGTTGTCCCAGTGGAAAGTTGTATGTTCCTGACCAGTGGAAGAAGAGAGTGATGTCTGAAGTTCATTGCTCTGCTTTGGCTGGTCATCCAGGTATTTTTGGTACTAGAGATCTGGTGAGACGGTTTTTTTGGTGGCCCTCCTTGTCTCGTGATGTCAGGAATTTTGTGCAGTCCTGTGGGACGTGCTCCCGGTCTAAATTGTGTTCTCGCTCTAGTGGGTTGTTGATGCCTTTGCCTGTCCCCAAGAGGCCATGGACCATATTTCAATGGATTTCATCTCTGATATGCCTGTCTCTCAGAGGATGACTGTTATTTGGGTGATTTGTGATAGGTTCTCTAAGATGGTTCATCTTGTACCACTCCCTAAGTTGCCATCTTCCTCTGAGTTGGCGCCCCTGTTTTTACAACAGGTGGTTCGTTTGCACGGGATTCCGGAGAACATTGTATCTGACAGAGGAGTCCAGTTTGTGTCTAGATTTTGGAGAATTTTCTGTTCCAGGCTGGGAATTCAGTTGTCCTTCTCCTCTGCTTTTCACCCTCAGACCAATGGGCAGACAGAGAGAACAAACCAGACCTTGGAGTCATATTTGAGATGTTTTATTTCTGCTGATCAGGATGATTGGGTTTCATTTTTGCCCTTGGCCGAATTTGCTTTAAATAATAGAGCTAGTTCTGCCACTTTGATGTCACCTTTTTTTTGTAACTTTGGGTTTCATCCTCGATTTTCTTCAGGGCAGGTGGCGCCCTCTGCCTGCCCAGGTGTTGATACTGTGGTGGAGAGAATGCACCAGGTCTGGGACCAAGTGGTGGATAAGTTATCTCTCTCCCAGGAAAAGGCCCAGTGGTTTTCCAACCGACATAGGACCATTGGTCCCCAGTTTAAGGTTGGTGATATGGTGTGGTTATCATCAAAAAATATTGCTATGAAGGTGGCTTCTCCTAAGTTTAAGCCTAGATTTATTGGACCTTACAAGATTGTGGAGATTATTAATCCGGTCTCTTTTCGTTTGGCTTTTCCTGTCACATTTAAAATCCATAATGTGCTCCATAAATCTTTGTTGAAGAGGTTTGTTGAACCAGTTGTTCCTGGGGTGGCACCTCCAGACCCTGTATTGGTTGAAGGTAACATGGAATATGAGGTAGAGAAAATACTGGATTCCCGTTTGGCTAGACGGAGACTCCAGTATTTGGTTAAGTGTAAGGGTTATGGTCAGGAGGATAATTCCTGGGTCTCTGCCTCTGATATTCATGCCAAAAGATTGGTGCGTGCCTTTCATCGGGCTCACCCTGATCACCCTGGTGGCGTAGTTGAGGGTTCAGTGACCCCTCCTCAAGGGGGAGGTACTGTTGTGAGTTCATTTTCCCCTTCATTACTGAGGCCCGAGGAACTCCCTCTTCTGGTAAAGAAAGGTAGTGAGCCTGATTATCAAACACCTGAGGCTGATGATGATGACTGGCTGAGTGGAGTTACTGACTGGATATAAGGCTGCCAACGCCCTTCTGCCCTGCGGGTGATTTCTCTGTGGGATCCTTGGAGACCAGTCTGAATTCCTGCTCCTCTAAAGCTAAGTTTGCTGCTCGGCCTTTTGCTTTGGTGCTTTGACTTTGTTTTGCTTTGTTTTTCTGGATTTCTGCCATTCCCTGCTGGGGTGTGCTGAATTCATTTAGCTCTGTCTTCTGAAAATACCTGAGTGCTGATTTAGTTTTTGAAGCCTAGCTGCTTCAGGGCCTTTTTCATATCAGCTTGTTGGCTTATGTCTTTGATAGGGTTTTGGCAGATTGCAGAGAGCAGCCTTCCTGTCCTTTCCTATCTAGGTAGTTTTGGGCCCCGTCTTTGCTCAGTCTATCTTTCTGTCTGTGTTAGTATTTTCATCTTGCTTCACCGTCATTATATGTTGGGGGCTGCCTATTGCTTTGGGGTCTGCTCTGGGGCAGTTTAGATTTCCCCTTTCTTTCTTTAGGCCTATGTAATTCTCCAGCTGTGATCGAGGGGTCTAGGGCATCGTAGGAACCCCCACGGCTACTGCTAGTTGTGTTGATAGGTTCAGGGGTCTGCAATCTGATAGTTGCCAACTTCTCTGGTTTTCTGGACTTAGCTTGTATTTGTGCTTTTGCCTCCTACGGTGACTCATTCATAACAGGCCTGTTTTTGGAGGAAAATGTTTCAGCAGGTGTGATCAGAGACTTAGCACAATTCTAACTGGGTTGGATGCAACAATTTTTGCAGGTATAATCATAAATTGCTAATTGCTCAGCTGATCATTGGCTATACCATAGATATATTTCAATTATCCATTAAATAGGCTACTGTCCACCAATTGGTTTCTTGATGTCCCATCATACTTCATAGCCTTTCCTATTTATGACCACAATCAATAGAGTCACGAGTCTTATATATTTCAAACAACTTCTGATTATTTTTATAAAATTAATGGTTTTGCTTTATTATTTGTCACATGTACAATACCAGTGTTTATGCAGTGGTTTCCTATATTTCTATTAGAATTTGCATATTGTAGATTAGGAATGAAAGCAGCAAATCCACAAAGAGACACATATGGAATCAAGTAGTAAAGTAACACATGTAAAACAAACCAGGATATACAGGTGCTTCTCACAAGTCACAACATTAGAATATCATCCAAAAGTTAATTTATTTCAGTTCTTCAATGCAAAAAGTGAATCTCGTATATTATAAAGTCATTACAGAGTATTCAATTTCAAGTGTTTATTTCTGTTAATGTTGATGATTATGGCTTACAGCTAATGAAAACCCAAAAGTCATTATCTCAGTAAAATAGAATAATTAACAAAAAAACCTGCAAAGGTTTCCTAAGCATTTAACCCCTTTACCCCCAAGGGTGGTTTGCATGTTAATGACAGGGCCAATTCTGACCACTGTCCCTTTATGAGGTCATAACTCTGGAACGCTTCCATGGATCCCGGTGATTTTGACTAAGTTTTCTCATGACATATTGTACTTCATGTTAGTGGTAAAATTTCATTCATATAACTTGCGTTTATTTGTGAAAAAAACAGAAATTTGGTGAAAATTTTGAAAATTTCGCAATTTCCCAAATTTGAATTTTCATGCCCTAAAATCATAGAGATATGGCACACAAAATACTTAATAAGTAACATTTCCCACATGTTTAGTTTACATCAGCACAATTTTTTTTAGGGACCACATCACATTTGAAGTCACCTTGAGAGGTCTATATGATAGAAAATACCCAAAAGTGACATCATTCTAAAAACTGCACCCCTCAAGGTGCTCAAAACCACATAATCAACTAACACCCAGCCGTGGTCACCTGTGCTCCCCCCGTGAGTGCAGCTAATCGCAATGACTTACTATCCCGTCCATGGGAATTAAGGCCCAGGGCACGTGGACGGGATAGTACGTCATATGTCGGGAAGGGGTTAAAAAGGTCCCTATTAACAAAATGTTAGCCACAATTTGCTAAAAGTACTGTAGTGTTTTTTTTTTTTATACAAGTCTATTACAACTGTGGATAGACACTGCATATCTTTTGGGGGATAACATAAACCGTCATTTTTTGAGTTTGGATATTATTCTGTATGATTTATGATTGTGATGTGTCTTAATTAGAGATGAGTGGATATTTCAATATTCGGTTCAGCTCAAGATCAACGAATTTGCAATATTCGCATATTTAATCGACAATTTAATCGCCGAAAATAGCCGAAGGTAAACAGCACAAAAGCCGGTGTTTCCCATGCTGTGTGGCAGCATGAGAAGCATCAGCGTAGCACTTCTGATCGGCAGTGAAATCCACGTCAGTCAGAGAGATGCGGTTCCCACGCTGTCAAAAGACAGCGTGAGCGCTCGGCTGTGATTGGAGATATAAAGTTTACATCCAGTCACTGGTGTCAGGCTGTCAGCTGATGAGAGTGCAGCTCCCATCAGCTGACACCTGCTGCTGATAATAAAAGTGAGAGCAGTAGCGGCGGATGGGAGCATTCATCAGCCTCTCCTGCGCTGTAAATAAATAATTAAAAGAAAATCTGTGTGTGTTCCTCTGTATTTTTTATAACAAGCCAGGCAAAACTCACAGCTGGGGCTGCAACTCTCAGCTGTCAGCTTCAGCAAGGCTGGTTATAAAGAATAGAGGGGTCCTCACGCTGTATTTTTTAATTATTTAAATAAATAATTTAAAAAAATGGCATGAGGTTTCTTCCATTTTTGACAACCAGCCTTGCTAAAGCAGACAGCTGGGGGCAAGTATTCTCAAGCTGGTGAGGGGCCATGAATATTGACCCCCCAGCCTAAAAATAGCAGCCCACAGCTACCCAGAAAAGGCACATCTATTAGATGCGCCAATTCTGGCACTTTGCTCAGCTCTTCCCATTTGCCCTGTAGTGATGGCAAGAGGGTTTCCTATTTGTGGGGTTGTTTTCACCTTTGTATTGTCAGGTGACATCAAGTCCATGGATTAGTATTGGAGAAGTGTCTATAGGACACCTATCCATTACTTAACTTATAGTTGTATGGTAAATAAAGACACAGCCAAAATAAAGTCCTTTATTAAAAATAAGACTAAGCACAGTTTTCCATTTTATTTAAAAATAACAAACACAGATATACTCACCTAACGCCTAATTCCACCGAAGCCCTCGTTTTCCTGTAATAAAACAAAAATAAAAAACAACCATACCTGCGAAAATTTCCATGGCGCTCACACTGACTTCAGAAAGGTGAAGTGAGTTCATTGGCCGTGAACTCGCAGGACCGAGACGGCACCATGAGCTGCAGAACTCTCACATTTGCCGTGCCCTCAGACAGGGAATAACATCATGCATCCATGCAACCTGCCATCTAGATGTAGCAGAGCTAGACACGTCATGGGACAAATGGATTAAAAGCAACTTTGCGAAAAGGTGAGGAATATTGTTGTTTGTTTTTTTACTTGTTTTGCAGATGACGAGGGCATTTGGGGAATAGGCGAGATTGTAAGTAAGGTTTAATTAAGATCATTAAATGAGTCTGTGTCTTTCTTTCAATTAAAGGACTTTTTTTCTGGCTGTCTGTGTTTTCATACAATGTGACCATGGGGTAAGTAATGGGGGCGTCTTATTGATGCCTCTCCATTACTAACCTCAGGGCTTGATGTCACCTGACAATACAAAGGTGACATCGACCCCCCAGCTACCAGCTGTGGGGTGAAGCAAGAGTGGACCCTCTGGGTCACGGTACCAAAATCCCTTGAGCGAGCTGGCCAGGTGGTGCCGACCCCTATACAGGGACCGTTAGGAGCAGACCCGAAGGAGTTGAATACCGCGACAGCTGATATCAAGAGGGGCGGCTGAAGAGAGGAAGAGACAACAAGGCAGAGGCCTAGGAACGATCGGAGACAGAGGTGACTGGAGTCAGGAGTGACTGGAGTCAGGAATTACCAGAGTCAGGAGTGATGGGAATTACTAGAGACAGGAGTGACTGGAGTCAGGGGTGACCAGAATCAGGAATGACCAGAGCCGGGAGTGACCGGAGTCAGGAGTGACCGGAGTCAGGAGTAACCGGAGTCAGGAGTAACCGGAGTCAGGAGACCGGAGTCAGGAACGACAAGAAGAGGCCAGAGTACGTATAGGAAGGCACACGATAATCAGGCGCCTCCATGAGGGAGGAGCTGCCTGATATACCCTGTGCTGGAGCTTGATTGGGGATCGCTCCACAGGGGTGGTGCAGAAGGGGTTAAGTGAGGGGAAGAGCACGCGCCCGTGGCCTAAGGCGCATGCATGGAACAGGAGCAAGACAGGAAGAGGAACCCTCGTGCTAGATCCCCCAGGCTGCAGGACGAGAGGCCGGGGGTGCCGTGTGGCAGTGGGAGCAGTGAGTGGGGAGCCGAGGGGGGACCCTGGGAGCAGCAGCAGGGGAAGCAGGACCAGCGCCGACGCCGGCACCGACCTGACAGGCGGCACTGGTACGATCTGACAGGCAGCGCCGGCATGACAGTACCCCCCCTTTACGTCTCCTCCTTCTGAGAATGGCTAAGAATCTGTCCATGATGTGTAGAGCATCAACATTCTCTCACGGTTCCCAAGACCTCTCTTCAGGACCGAACCCTCTCCAATCGATGAGGAAAAAAGTATTTCCCTTAACCTTTTTCATGGCCAAAATATCCCTCACTTCAAAGACATCATCGGCCCCTACAGGCTGAGGAACAACAGGAGTCACAGGGCAGAACTGATTGAGGATGACTGGTTTCATGAGCGAGACATGGAAGGCGTTATGGACCCAGAGTGAAGCAGGCAGCCTCAATTTATAGGCCACATTGTTGATGCATCCAAGAATCTCGAAGGGGCCGATATACCGGGGACCCAGCTTATAGGAGGGGATTTTCAAGCGGATGTGCTTAGTCGACAGCCAGATTTTGTCTCCTGGATGGTATGGTGGGAGATCCCTCTGCCTTTTGTCGGCATGTTTTTTCATCCGGGCTGCAGCCTGCATGAGAGCCTCCTTGGTGTTCCTCCAGACTTGGGAAAACTCTTGGGAGAGGGCATCGGCAGCGGGTACGCCAGAGGATGACGATACTGGAAGAGGTACACCTGGGTTCTGACCGGAAACCACAAAAAATGGGGACTTGGTGGTAGATTCATTGGAATGATTGTTATGGGCGAACTCTGCCCAAGGAAGAAGGTTGACCCAATTGTCTTGATGGGCGTTAGAGAAATTCCATAGGTAGGAGGTCAAAACTTGGTAAACTCGTTCGACTTGCCTGTTGGTTTGTGGGTGATAAGCAGAAGAGAAATCTAGAGATGTGCCCAAGAGTTTACAGAGCGCCCTCCAGAAGCGGGAGGTGAATTGTACCCTGCGGTCGGACACAATCCGATGAGGAAGTCCATGCAATCTGAAAATCTGATGAATGAAAATTTTAGCCAATTCAGGGGTCGAGGGCAAGCCAGGTAACGGAACAAAATGGGCCATCTTGGAAAACCGACTGACTACCACCAGGATAGTCGTGCATCGGGAAGATTGGGGTAAATCAGTAACAAAATCCATGGCGATATGTTGCCAAGGAGCTTCGGGGACAGGCAACGGATGAAGGAGACCGGAGGGCAACCTTCTAGGCACCTTGTTTCAGGCGCAAATTGAGCAGGAGGCCACAAAGTCCAAAACATCTTGGCGGAGAGAAGGCCACCAGTAATAACGGGAAACTAGAGCGAGAGTCTTTTTGGCGCCAACATGTCCAGCGATCTTGGAGGAGTGACCTCAAAGTAGTACTTCTACCTTTTTGCCCTGCGGAACGAGGGTCTTGCCAGGAGGCACGGAACGAAGACTCACGGGGGCTACCGTCATAAACCGGGCAGGATCGATAACATGCGATGGAGCCTCCTCCACTTCAGGTGACTGCAGGGGCCGGGAGAGTGCATCTGCTCTGGTATTTTTGTCACTGGGTTGGAAGTGGAGGTCAAAGTTGAAGCGAGAAAAAAACAATGACCACCTGGCTTGTCTGGAGTTGAGTCTCTGCACCGACTAGAGGTAGGCCAGGTTTTTGTGATCAGGGAATATTGTGAAGGGATGGACTGCCCCTTCCAGAAGATAACGCCACTCCTCCAGCGCCATCTTCATGGCCAGCAATTCTCGGTCCCCAATCATGTAGTTACACTCTGCGGGTGAAAATGACTTAGAGAAGAACCCGCACGGAGCACAGCGCCAAGTGGACGTCTTTTGGGAGAGAATCACCCCAGCCCCTGTAGAAGAGGTGTCCACGTCCAAGATGAAGGGCTTGCTGACCTCAGGCCGATGCAAAACTGGAGCAGTGGCAAAGGCCCACTTCAGAGCGATAAATGCGTCCTCAGCTTCTGAAGGCCAGATGTTGGGTCTTGCTCCCTTCCGGGTAAGGGCCATAATAGGCTTGGTTAAAGAGGAGAAGTGAGGACGAATTGCCTATAATAATTTGCGAAGCCCAAGAATCGCTGGATGGCTTTCACTCCAACAGGTTGCGGCCATTTGAGCACCGCAGACAATTTCTCTGGGTCCATTCGCAACCCTTAGTCCGTGATAATATACCCCAAGAAGGGTAGGGAGTTCTGTTCAAACAGGCATTTCTCTATTTTGGCATAGAGTTGATTCTCCCACAGGCGTTGCAAGACTAGGCGAACACTCCTCCTGTGAGAGGACACGTCAGGTGAAAAGATGAGGATATCATCTAGATATACCACTAGGCAAGAATACAGAAGGTCCCTGAAGACTTCGTTAACAAATTCTTGGAAGACCGCTGGGGCGTTACAAAGTCCAAAGGGCATGACCAAATACAGTCATATGTTAAAGTTTGGGCACCCCTATTAATGTTAACCTTTTTTCTTTATAACAATTTTGTTTTTTGAAACAGCTATTTCAGTTTCATATATCTAATAACTGATGGACTCACTTATATTTCTGGATTCAAATGAGGTTTATTGTACTAACAGAAAATGTGCAATCTGCATTTAAACAGAATTTGACTGGTGCAAAAGTATGGGCACCCTTATCATTTTCATGATTTGACCACTCCTAACTACTTTTTACTGACTTCCTGAAGCACTAAATTGGTTTTGTAACCTCATTGAGATTTGAACTTCATAGCCAGGTGTATCAAATCATGAGAAAAGGTATTTAAGGTGGTCACTTGCAAGTAGTTCTCCTATTTGATTCTCCTATGAAGAGTGGCATCATGGGCTCCTCAAAACATCTCTCAAATGATCTGAAAACAAAGATTATTCAACATAGCTTTTCAGGGGAAGGATACAAAGAGTTGTCTCAGAGATTTAACCTGTCAGTTTCCACTGTGAGGAACATAGTAAGGAAATGGAAGGACACAGGTACAGTTCTTGTTAAGCCCAGAAGTGGCAGGCCAAGAAAAATATCAGAAAGGCAGAGAAGAAGAATGGTGAGAACAGTCAAGGACAATCCACAGACCACCTCCAAAGACCTGCAGCATCATCTTGCTGCAGATGGTGTCAGTGTGCATCGGTCAACAATACAGCGCACTTTGCACAAGGAGAAGTGGTATGGGAGAGTAATGCGAAAGAAGCCGTTTCTGCAAGCACGCCACAAACAGAGTCACCTGAGGTATGCAAAAGCACATTTGGACAAGCCAGTTACATTGTGGAAGAAGGTCCTGTGGACTGATGAAACAAAGATTGAGTTGTTTGGTCATACAAAAAGGCATTATGCATGGAGGCTAAAAAACACAGCATTCCAAGAAAAACACTTGCTACCCACAGTAAAATTTGTTGGAGGTTCCATCATGCTTTGGGGCTGTGTGGCCAATGCCGGCACCAGGAATCTTGTTAAAGTTGAGGGTTGCATGGATTCAACTCAGTATCAGCAGATTCTTGACAATAATGTGCAAGAATCAGTGACGAAGTTGAAGTTACGCAGGGATGGATATTTCAGCAAGACAATGATCCAAAACACCGCTCCAAATCTACTCAGGCATTCATGCAGAGGAACAATTACAATGTTCTGGAATGGCCATCCCAGTCCCCAGACCTGAATATCATTGAACATCTCTGGGATGATTTGAAGCGGGCTGTCCATGTTCGGCGACCATCAAACTTAACTGAACTGGAATTGTTTTGTAAACAGGAATGGTCACAAATACCTTCATCCAGGATCCAGTAACTCATTAATAGCTACAGGAAGCGACTAGAGGCTGTTGTTTTTGCAAAAGGAGGATCTACGAAATATTAATGTCACTTTTATGTTGAGGTGCCCATACTTTTGCACCGGTCAAATTTTGTTTAAATGCAGATTTCACATTTTCTGTTAGTAGAATAAACCTCATTTGAATCCAGAAATATAACTGAGTCCTTCAGTTATTAGATATATGAAACTGAAATAGCTGTTGCAAAAACCAAAATTGTTATAAAGAAAAAAGGTAACATTAATAGGGGTGCCCAAACTTTAACATATGACTGTATTCATAATGGCTGTCCCACGTGTTGAAGGCGGTCTCCCACTCATCTCCGGCACATATCCGGACCAAATTGTAGGCCCCCCGTAGATCCAGTTTAGTAAAGATTCGGGCCCCATGCAGTCGGTCAAAAAGTTCGGGGATAAGAGGTAGAGGATACCTATTCTTGACCGTGATATTATTTAAGCGTTGGTAGTTGATGCAAGGTCGAAGGGATCCATCCTTCTTCCGAACAAAGAAAAACCCGGCCCCTGCTGGGGAAGACGATTTTCGAATAAAGCCCTTGGCTAAGTTCTTCCGTATGTATTCTGTCATGGCTGAGGTTTCTGCGGGTGACAACGGGTAGGTTCTCCCCCTGGGAGGAGTAGCTCCAGGAACTAGCTCGATAGGGCAGTCGTAGGCCTGATGCGGGGGAAGGATCTCAGCTTCCTTCTTGTCAAAGACATCTGCAAACGAATGATAGGCCACGGGAAGCCCAGGGAGGTCCGTGGGTACTTGGTGTCGAGTGGTACGGGTAACAGGCAGCAGACAACGTTCTTGGCAAGAGTGCCCCCAGCGAAGGACTTCCCCAGAGCGCCACACCAGGACTGGCTCATGTGACCTGAGTCAGGGCAGACCAAGGAGGGGTTAAGTGAGGGGAAGAGCTTGCGCCCGTGGCCTAAGGCGCATGCCTGGAACAGGAGCCGGACAGGAAGAGGAACCCTCATGCTGGATCCCCTGGGCTGCAGGACGGGAGGCCGGGGGTGCCGCGCGGCGGCCGGAGCGGTGAGCGGGGAGCCAAGGGGGGACCCTGGGAGCAGCAGCAGGGGAAGCGGGAGCCGGCATGACAGGTGAAGCCAGCCCCAACCTAACAGGTGGCGATAGTACTGACCTGACAGGCGGCGCTGGCATGACACCATCCCACTTGCCAGGTCAAGTGGGAAGAGTGAGGCTAAGTACCAGAAATGGTGCATCTTAGATATGTGCCTTTTCTGTGGTGGCTGAGAGCTGATGCTTTTTGCCTGGGGGGGCAGTATTCATGGCCCCTTTCTAGGCTATTAATATCAGCCCACAGCTGTCTGCATAGCCTTTGCTGGTTAATATTTATAGGGGGACCCTACGTCATTTTTTTAGGGTCCCCCATTTTAATATCCATTAAAGGCTAAGTATACAGTTGTGAGCTGATATTAATAGCCTGGGAAGCTCCATGGGTATTATGCCCTTCCCAGGGTATAAACATAGGCCCCCAGACATCGACTTTCCCTCTGCTAGTTATGAAAATAACGAGGGAGACCATGCCACTTTTTTCAGAAAAATAATATTTTATTAATTAAATATATGTACAGTAACCTGCACACACACTGTACTAATTGTGTTTGTCACAGACATCTGTATATTTACCTATTCTATATGTGTTTGCTGTATGTAATCCATCTCTTAAATCCTGTTGGCTCCTGCAGTGATTTTACAGTACATGGCTGATGAATTGCTGGCTTTTCTTCTATCTATCTATGTAATATATATACCTACACATATGGTTAAAATTGTTGGCACCCCTCATTTAATGACAGAAAAACCCACAAAGGTTGACAGAAATAACCTGAATGTGACAAAAGTAATAATAAATAAAAAATCTATTAAAATGAACAAATGAAAGTCAGACAATGCTTTTCACCAATGCTTCCATAGAATTTTTATAAAAATAAAAGTCATGAAATAGGCCTGGACCTAAATTATGGTACCTTTAACTTAATATTTTGTTGCACAACCTTTTGAGGCAATCTCTGCAATCAAACGATTCCTGTAACTGTCAATGAGACTTCTGCACCTCTGGACAGGTATTTTGACCCACTCCTCAAGAGCAAACTGCTCCAGTTGTCTCGTGTTTGAAGGTCCCCTTTTCCAGACAGCATGTTTCAGTTCTTTCCAAAGATGCTCAATAGGATTTAAGTCAGGACTCATAGAAGGCCACTTCAGAATAGTTCAATGTTTTCCTCTTAGCCATTCTTGGGTGTTTTTAGCTGTGTGCTTTTGGTCATTATCCTGTTGCAAGACTCATGACCTGAGATTGAGACTAAGCTTTCTGACACTGGGCAGCAAATTTCTCTCTAGAATCACTTAAAAGCCTTAAGATTTCATTGTACTCCGCACAGATTCAAGGCATCCTGTGCCAGAAGCAGCAAAGCAGCCCCAGAACATAACCGAGCCTCCTCCACGTTTCACAGTAGGGACAATGTTCTTTTCTTGATAGGCTTCATTTTTCCATCTGTGAACATAGAGCTGATGTGCCGTGCCAAAAAGTTCCATTTTCATCTCATCTGTCTATAGGACATTCTCCCAGAAGCTTTGTGGCTTGTCAACATGTAATTTGGCAAATTCCAGTCTTTTTTATGATTTTTCATCAACAATGATGTCCTCCTTGGTCGTCTCCCATGAATTACACTTTGGCTCATACAACGACGGATGGTGTGATCTGAAAATGATGGTCCTTGAGTTTGAAGATCGCCTTTAATCTGTTTAGAAGTCTTTCTGGGTTCTTTTGTTACCATTGTATAATCCGTCTCTTTGATATGTCTTCAATTTTCCTCCTGTGGCCACGTCCAGGGAGGTTGGCTACAGTCCCATGGAGCTTAAATTTCTGAATAATATGTGCAACTGTAGTCACAGGAAAGTGAAGCAGCATGGAGATGGTCTTATAACTTTTACCTTTAACATGTTTGTCTATAATTTTCTTTCTAATCTTCTGAGACATCTTTTTCCTTCTCTGGAAGAATGGTTGAAAAGCAATGTCTGACTTTCATTTGTTCATTTTCATAGATTTTTGATTTATTTTTACTCTTGTCAGATTCAAGTTATTTCTGTCACCAGTGTGGGTTTTTTTGTCATTAAACGAGGGGTACCAACAATTTGACCACGTGTGTATATATAAGTGTCACTGACATCTATATAGCTATGTATTCGATGTTTATATATCTTTTCTATCTATTCTATTCTAAGCTGTCATGCTGTAACATAGTAACATATACATAGTAACATAGTTTTGAAGGCTGAAGGAAGACCTTATGTCCATCTAGTTCAGCCTATTTTTATTGCAGTTGTTCTGCATTGTTGATCCTGGGGAAGGCAAAAAACCCACAGAGTAGAAGCCAATTTTCACCATAGGGAAAAAAATTCCTTCCCCTAAGCTGAGTCAATCATCTACCTATAATATTACGTTATTCGTAACCTTCTATACTGTTACTTACTAGAAAAGCATCCATTCCTTTCTTAAATTCATTCAGTGAGTTGGCCATCACCACTTCCTCAGGAAGAGAATTCCAGAGCCTCACTGCTCTTACCGTGAAGAACCCTCTTCTATGCTGGTGCAGAAATTGTCTTTCCTCCAAACGAAGAGAATGCCCCCTTGTTCTTGTCACAGTCCTTGGTACAAACAGTTCATTGGAGAGATCTTTGTATTGCCCTCTGATATACTTGTACATATATATTAAGTCTCCCCTAAGTCTTCTCTTTTCTAGAGTAAATAGACCTAATTTTGATAACCTTTCTGGGTATTGTAGTAAACCAACTCCATTTATCATTTTAGCAGCCCGCCTTTGAACCTTTTCAAGTTCAGTAATGTCTTTCTTGAGCACCGGCGTCCAAAATTGCACACAATACTCCAAGTGTGGTCTGACGAGTGATTTGTACAGAGGGAGAATTATGTTTTCATCTCGTGTCCCCAGACCTCTTCTAATGCATCCCATGACCCTATTTGCTTTGGTGGCAGCTGCCTGACACTGGGCACTCCAATTTAGCTTCTTATTGACTAAGATGCCTAAAGGCCCCGTCACACTAAGCGACTTACCAGCGATCCCGACACCGATATCAAGGTGTCAGGATCGCTGGTGATATCAGTGTTTTTGGTCTGAATGTCATCTTAGTGTGATATGATACTCTTGCATGCAAGAATTGTATTACAGGTGCAAAGAAGATGGAAAACTTAATTTCTACATCTTCTTCTTTCTCCGTGCCGCGGTAATGGACTGCCCTCTGATGACATCCGCGTGCAGTCCGATGTTTAACATGCATCCATAGACTTGTATGGGTGAGCGTGATCTAAGCATTGGATGCACTTGCAGCATACTGTGATTGTTTTCTCATGCTGAATCGGAATGAGAAAAAAAATTGCAGCACTTAAACATAGTATAACATTGGTTTGAGTGCTATTTGAGAAAACAATGAAAAGCGCTCAGCTGTGTTGTACGCTCGTGTGAAAAAGCTGTCAGAGTTATAGTTATCTGGATCAAGTTACCTAGAATTCTTTTCTAAATTGACTACACCATAAGCTAAACGCATTTCTACAAAGATCCCTCTTGTTCGGAACTCTGAGGAGATCTTGTGCAGAAAATTTATAGTGACAACGGCAATAACATAAAATTTACCTTGAAACTTTGCAAAGACTTCTGGAAACTAAAAAAAGCAATGAGTGCTGGGTTTTTATGCACAACTTTACAAGGTCTGCTGAAATCTATTCCATAGAACATTTATGACGCACTATCACTTTATCAAAGAACAGGACTAGATCTAGCTGTAGATTGGCTCTCGGGGATAGAATGAAGGTAGCCAAAGCACAGCTTATCAGAGGGAATGTGCTTAGTTAGTCAGCTATTGTTAGGCTCACCTGATGAGGTGGATCCACAAAGCCACAGGTCAGAGTAGAGAAACAGACCCAGGGCATTGGCATAGCAGGCTTGAAATCATGTGGAACACTAGGACCCGAACAACTGGTTATGTTGGAGAAGAAAGGCATATGGGAAACCACAGAGCTAGGAGGACAGATGTAAAGATAATGGCAGATTTGAAGCAGCACAAGCTGGGGCAAACAGGTTAAGCAGGACATTCGGAAAGCCACAGAACCAGGAGGGCAGATGGAGGGCTGGAGCAGCACACAGATTTAGGAGGCAGAATTGCTTAGTGTGAACAATCTCTAATATTAGTTCACGATGTTCACAGCAAACAGTGGGTTAACTCACAGAAAGCTAGGAGAGGGTTAATCAGAAGGTTTGAGGGTTCCTAGAATTCATAGAAGTTTGCTGTGCAGCGTAGTGCTTAGCCACTAAATATCAGTTTATAGTGCTTACTGGAAATGATGGGTTAAGAAGCAGGTCTTATGGAGCAGAATTACAGAGGTCTCAACAAAAAAAGCTGGATATTGACCAAGTCTAAAGAATCAGCAGATGAACACAGTACTGTTTTGGCATTCAGACACATGGGGTGTCCAACAAGGACTTAAAAGGACTAGCAAGATGATGTCACCCATACACGCCAGACAACATGTAACACCCTGTGTGGAGCACAACAAAGGGTGGAGGCCGAAGGGGAAGGGAGCAGAGCTCAGCCAAGACACATGTGTAACAGCTGTGAGTGCCAGGAACCGACAAAGTTTGCAATACTAATGATGGCTCTGTCCCAAGACACTCTTTGAAATACTCTCAGGTGTATATAAGAAGCATCATCATGTTTTCTACATTTTTGTGAGATTTGTGCAGGTTTAGTACACAGTGTCATAAGGCAAAAAGGAGATGTCAAATGGACCAGAATTCAAATAAATATTTTTTCAATTTTACTTTTTGCTAATATTTTGCTTTCAACTTTTTACTGCTATACGTAGTAAGTCTTGTTAAATTACAGATGTTTAAGTTCATCGCAAACAGAAGTTTCCAAGGTCATCATAAAATAGGAAAACAAATGTACATGGAGAAGCATATACTGAGGTGGTGACATAGCTCCCAATTGTCATTGCTTTTTTTCTTCTTCCAAGATTTCTCTATTATGTTTCTTAATTTTATCGGAAGCTTTTACATTATTTGCCTCTATGTTTTTATAAACATTTTTATATTATTTTAGTAAATGATGCATTACGAAATGGATGATCAGTTTCTAATGAAAAATACGTGGTCACCAATTTCTGCATTAGCTCACACATTGTAATATGTATAGAACAAGATTCATTAAGCATCTACTCAAATTGATTAATTTAAATAAAAATGGAATAACAATATTTGTTCACGAATGTGTTGTTCCAAATGGCTGCCCTTTCATTCAGTTTTGAGTGGTTTGTGCTGTTAAAAGTTTTCTTTATTAGCACAAAAAAGCTTTTATGAATGTTTAAAATTGGAGATTGATGAAAAACAATTTCATGAGATATATACTTATACTGGTAATATATACGCAAGGTTGCACAATACATTTAAACATTGTGTATGCTGAAATGTGCATATGCTGCATTGTAATGCCGAGAGGCAAAACGTAACATTTAAATGAAAAAAAAAAAAATTGAGATTTTCAAAAGTTTCAAATGAACACAATTAAAATATTCAATTTTCTGAATGGAAATATGGTCCTACAGAACTGTTGTGAGTGCCACTAACTTCATTCAGTGCTGCATTTTAGGTCCATGCAACAAATTTTCACATAACTATGATACAATCCTAAAATATAAGACATTATGCATTTCTTGTGAATTTTTTACTTGGAGTGTTGCTTTAATATATGTTTTTTTAATTAAGCCGACAAAATGGGTGACAAAAATCTTCAAATTCCACCAACGGAAAGGGCAACTACCTACATAATCAAAACTTACACAATTATCGAACCTCCAGCCCAGCATAAACCAATATGCACAAATATATAATATAAAAAATATATCTTTTATTAGAAGTCGTATAAAAACACAATGAACAGATAAAGTTACAGATTAAGTAATTTTTAAGGAAACAAAAATGACACCTGAAACCCACCCAAAAAATGGACACTTGTCAAAGCTCCAACCAATCATAAAGGAGCTATCAGAAAAGGAAAATGATAAGCTCAGTAGATAGACTGCAAAAAATAACCTAATTAAATTGATACTCCACTATCCCCTAAGCAATCCATGCGATAATAAATATTTTTATTATTTTCAAGTGAAAACCATGAACACTAATGAGAGCTAGAAATAGCAGAGTTATGATGGAAATTTGTAATGGTATGGCCCTAGCAGTGCAATAATACCCAGGGAAAATAGTCTAAAAGGTGTAAACCGACGCCATACAAATCTGGCCACGTTGGTCAAACAATATAGTCACAAAGCAAGAGCAGTACAAGTTAAAGTGCCACTAGTGCTTATCCATGTATGGCCCCAGCAGAGTAATGAGTTATATAGGAGGTGTGACACCATATAGTGCTGATCATTGGACAGACAATGCGATAAAGTAACAGAACTAGTGCAGGTTAAAGTGCTACTTGTGCTTACCCATCTGGGCGAGTATAGGGGTTCCAGGATAATATATATATATATATATATATATATATATATATTTTCCCTGACAGAAGTTATGTCGCTTTTCCATGTTATATAAATAAAAGCTTATAACCTGATGATAAATTCATCCATTGGTTGTATAAATTATTCTTCTGAGAGCTGAAACCCTCCGAAATGTGGTTAAGGTTAAGAAAATAATGTGGCATCAATGCAGAAATATTGATCATTTAATGGATACAGAATGGTCAGGTTTTGGCAAGACAAAAGTTTTGTTGCCTGGTCATATAATGCACCCAATCCTAGTTTACATCCTCACTTCTGCTCAGTAAATGATCAGTTAATTAGTGGGTGTGTATAAAAAGAAACCCCAGACCTTCACTTGAGCTGCAACTTGAGCTCTGACAACATGCCAAAAATCCAACCTGCGACCAAAGCCTGGATTATCAAGAGGCTGAAGACCAGATCCACTGCAGAGGTGGCTGGCACCTTTACTGTGTCTCAGCGTCAAGTTCAAAGAATTAAAAAAGATTCGAAGAGACTGGAGATGTGTTTGACAAGCCCAGGTCCAGCAGACCCCGCAAGACAACTGCTCAGGAGGAACGTTTGTTGGATAGAAAATCAAAAGCAAGCCCCTCTTCCATTGCAGCAGAGCTCCAACAGGCCTGGTCACCTCAAGTCCCTGTGTCAACTAGAACAGTTTGTAGGATTCTGTCTCAAAATGGCCTCTATGGTCAAATCAGTGCCCAGAAGACAACACTAAACAAAAGGCAAATACAAAACCATGTGGCATTTGCAAAGTCCCACAGCCTGCTAAACAGATGGATGCTGGAAAAGTGGCAGAAGGTGGATTTCTCTGATGAATCTTCAGTAGAATTACACCACAGCCGCCGCAAATACTGCAGGAGACCTACTGGCGCCCATATGGATCCAAAATACACCCAGAAAACAGTTAAATTTGGTGGTGGAAAGATCATGATATGGGGTTACATTCAATATGGAAGTGTGCAAAACATTTGCAAGGTGGAAGGCAATATCAATAGCCTAAAATATCAAGAAGCATTAGCTACCTCTTATATTCCAAATCATAAAAGGGTCAAATTCTGCAGCAGGGTGGTGCTCCATCTCATACATCCATCTCTACAACATAGTTCCTCCAGGCAAAAAAGGTAAAGGTGCTCAAGGACTGGCCAGCCCAGTCACCAAAAATGAACATCATTGAGCATGTTTGGGGTAGGATGAAAGAGGAAGCTTGGAAGACAAAACCAAAGAATCTAGATGAACTCTGGGAGGCTTGTAAGACTGCTTTCTTTGCTATTCCTGATGACTTCATTAATAAATTGTATGAGTCATTGTTGAACCGCATGGATGCAGTCCTTCAAGCTCATAGAAGTCACACAAAATGTTAAATATGACTCTAATAGCACCACAACTTCATTCGCCAATGTTATGCAACATATATTTGTATTTTAAGTTAATTATTTGTTTCAATATCACATTACTTTCTGTGGCCGACAAAACTTTTGTCTTGCCAAAATCTGACCATTCTGTGTCCATTAAATTGTTAATATTTCTGCATTGATGCCAATTTATTTTCTTAATCTAAACCACATTTTGGAGGGTTTCAGCTTTCAAAAGAATAATTTAAACAACCAATGGATGAATTTAACGTCAGGTTATAAGCTTTTATTTACATAACATGGATAAGCGACATAACTTCTGTCAGGGAGTATATTTATATTTACAGCTCTGGCAAAAATGAAAAGACCACTTCCAAATGTTCAGTTTGTCTGATTTTTCTCTTTATAGGTTTATTTTTGAGTAAAATGTAAATTGCTCTTTTATTCTATAAACTTCTAACAACATGTCTCTGAATTTCCAAGCAAAAAATTTTGCTGGTTTTTTTTCCTGAAAAAGAGAAATGGTCAAAATTAAAAAAAAAAAAACAGTGCTTTCAGATCTCATATAATGCAAAGAAATCAAGTTCATAATCATTTAGAAACAACAATACTAATGTTTCAACTTAGGAAGAAATCAGAAATCAATATTTTGTGGAATAACCATGATTTCTGAAAACAGCTTTCATGCGTCTTGGGGGGAAAATGGGGGTGTGCCCTATAATATATACCTTACCAGTACCGTTGCTGCAGGCCACAGGCTGGGATGAGGGAGTGTTCGGCGGTGCTGCAGGTGCCCGGTGGTGCTACGGGGGTGTCCAGTGCTGTGGGGGTGTCCGGTACTGCTGTGGGTGACTTCCGTGCTGCGGGGGCTCTGCCAATATTTTGTGAAAAGCCAGAGCACCCGCAGTTCCATGGTTTCCTATCTCAGTGCTGAGATTTCATCATCGCCTGAGATCTTGATGCCGAGATCTCCATCGGTACATGCACCGCCCCCGGCGGCCATTTTCCTGGAGTCCACAGCATAGGAAAATATGGAACTCTGACCTTTCACAGTATGCCGGAAGAGCCTCTGCATCACCGGAGACACCCACAGCAGCATCGAACACCCCCGCAGTGTGGGACACCCCTGCAGCACCAGACACTCACAGCAGCACCAGACACCCCCAGCGGTGCGCTGCACATTGGAACACCCCCTCATCACAGCCTGTCACCTTCAGCATCACCTCACTCCTGTCTCCTCCAGCAGAGACCCTGGGACCCTGCTTCACCGCACCCACCAATCCCGGTAAGCAATAAGACGCATAAATTATAAGAAGCACCACCATTTTATTAAATAAAAAAATTTTTGCTATTTTTCTCCTCAAAATTTGGGGTGTATCTTATTATTGGGAGCGTCTTATAATCCAAAAAATATGGTATATATAGTTCTCGGACTATAAAACACACTTTGTTTTTCAGTGATAAGCCGAGATCTAAATCTGCACATGCACCACCTTCGTTGGCCTTTTTCCTGAAGCCGACCACAAGGAAATCAATGGGCTGAGCAATGATTCCATTCCTGCCTCACCACGGACATCTCGTTGAAGTCAAGGGCCCACAGCCTCACACTGACAGCACAACCCCTCCTACAAGCCCGGGTCATGCAGCATCGCTTGACTCCTGCCGTCGATGGCTTTCTACAGCAGTGACTCTTCCTCCTGTGCTCCCACTCCAGCTCTCATTGACATTTTGCTTGTTCTTCCAGATCTTATATTGACTTATTTCTTAGCACAAGCACTTTACTCTCCTTTATGATATGAGGTTAGATTTAATAATTTGCACACAAAGAGTTATTGTTTGCACAAAGTTTTTGGCATAATTTACTGAGGTTTTGTGGAATTCTTCCTTACTCGAACTTCCATTCCTGGGGTGCCAGTTGTGAATCCTAGCTTTATCTACCTTTGCATTTTTGTTCGATATTTTTTGGTTACATATTATGTATTAAAGTAATAATAAAATCATGTTTATTTTTTGAAGTCAGTACTCCAATTTTCTTTTGTTAATCATGTTTGGCATTTCTGTAGCGATGACAGCCCGCCTATTTTATAGGTGCGTGTCTCCAGAAGCAAGAGCTGGCACCAGAATGTACTGGTCAATACAGCATACTGGTCACTACAACTTACTGATCATTACAGTGGCAGTTTTCAATTTACTCAGTAGCATCCACTGCTGTTGGTTTCTGGAAAACACCCATGGAATCAAAATCATCACTACACCTGTGGATAAATTCCCAAAGGGCTAAACTTTTCAAAACGGTGTCACTTAAGGGGGATTCTGCTCTTCTAGGAATTAGGAGTTCTGTATATGGAGTCAGTAAACTATGCTAGGCAGATCTGTGCTCCAGGAGGCAAATAGTGCTTCATCCATTTTGGTGCCATTTTTTACCAATTTCTCTTTGTGAAAATGTAAAATTTGGGACTAAAACAAATTTTTTTCTGCTTAAAATGGAAATATATTTTTCCCCAACCCAATGGTATAATATTCTGTGACACACCTGTGCTGTCTATATGATCGCAGCACCCCTAGATTAATTCATGAATAGGTGTGTTTTGGAAAATGAGGTCACTTATGAGGAGTTCTGCTGTTCTAGCACCTCAGGGGCTCTGCCAGTGGCTCATGGAACCCGCAAACCATATCTGTAAAATCTGCACTATAACATGGCAATTCTTCCCTTCTGAGCTTTGCACTGTGCCTTAACAGTATTTACCATTTACATTAAGGGTATTGATGCATTTTTACAACAAACTGAGGTCCATTTTTTCCTAATAACCCTTATAAAAATTAAATACTTGGGTCTAAAACATAATTTTCGTGGTAAAAATGTAATTATTTTTTCTTCACCGACCAATAGTATAAAAATCTGTGAGGCACATGTGATGTCAATATGATCACTGCACCCCTAGATGAATTAATTGAGAAGATGTAGTAAGTAAAATGGGGTCTCTATTAGGGGGGTTATGCTGTTCTGGTACCTCAGGGGCTCTGCCAATGTGACATGGTACCCTCAAACAATTTCAGCAAAATCTTCTTCCCTTCTGAACTTTGCACTGCTTCAAAAGTAGTTTTTGACCACATAAGGAGTATAATTTTACTAATGAGAAATTGCAAAACAAACTTTGGGGTCCACTTTCTCCTGATATCCTGGGGCTACAATTTGGGGCTAAAACAACAAAAAAGTGTTTTTTTTATTTTCACAGAGCAGTGTAAAATTCTGTGAAGCACCTGGGGATTCAAGGTCCTCACCACACATCTAGATAAATTCCTTGAGGGGTCTAGTTTCCATAATGGGGTCAATTATGTGGGTTTTCCACTGGCTCTCCAAACATGACATGACACCCGCACACAATTCCATCAAAATCTGCTTTGCAAAACATCACTCCTTCCTGTCTTAGCTGTGCGACCCAACAGTAGTTTTCCCCCACATATTGGGTATCAGCATACAAGGGAGAAATTGCAAAACAAATTGTATGGTGCAGTTTCTCCTGTTACCCATATGAAAATGCAAAATTTGAGGCTAAAAAGCATTTTTGTGCAAAAATGTAATTTTCTTATTTTCATGGCTCAATGTTATAAACTTTATTGAAACACCTGGATTTTCAAGGTGCTCACCACACATATAGATAAGTTCCCTGAGGGGTTTAGTTTCCCAAATAGTGTCACTTGTGGGGAGTTGCTACTGTTCAGGTACATTAGGGGCTCTCCAAACACGACATGGAGTCTGCTATTCCAGCAAATTTTGCATTCAAAAAGTCAAATGGTGCTCCTTCCCTTCCAAGACATGGTGTGTGCTTAAACAGTTGTTTTGCTCCATGCATTTGGTATCAATGCACTCAGCAGAAACTGAACAATAATTTGTATGGTGCAATTTCTCTTATTACCCTTATCAAAATGGAAAATTTGGGCCTAAAAAACATTTTTGTGGGAAAAATGGGATTTTCTTTTATCAAGGTCAATGATATAAACTTCTGAGAAGCACCTGGAGGTTAAAGGTGCTCACCTCACATCTAGATAAGTTTATGAGGGGTTTACTTTCGAAAATGGTGTCACTTGTGGGTGTTTTCCACTGTGTAGAACATCAGGAGATCTCCAAATGCGAAATGACATCATTAAATTATTCCAGCAAATTTTACATTCAAAAAGTCATAAGGTGCATTTTCCCTAACAAGCTCTGCTGTACGCCCAAACAGTGGTTTTTCTCCACATATGGGGTATCATCATGCTCAGGACAAATTTCACAATAAATTTTGGGTCTACGTTTTACTGTTACCCTTGTGAAAATAAAAAATGTGGTTCTAAAGTAATTTTTTTGTGAAAAAAATTGAATGCTCATTTTTTCCTCAAAATTGTCTCTTCAGAAAGGAAGAGGTCTAGAACTCTAGAAGTAGCAATCCTTAACATTCGAAAAATTCCTGTGAAGCACCTGAAGGGTTAATAAACTTCTTGAATGTTGTTTTGAGCATCCTGAGGGGTGCAGTTTTTAGAATGGTGTAACTTTAGGGTATTTTCTGTCTTATAGACCTCTCATAGTCACTTCAAATGTAATGTGGTCCCTAAAAAAATGGTTTTGCAAATTTTGTTGAAAAAATGAGAAATCGCAAGTCAAATTTTAACCCTTCTAACTTCCTAACAAAAAAATTATGTTTCAAAAATTTTGCTGGTGTAAGGTAGACATGCGGAAAATGTTATTTGTTAACTATTTTGTGTGACATACCTCTCTGATTTAAGGGCATAACTTTTTTTCACAAATAAATGCAAGTTATATCGAATACTTTTTTTCCCACTATCATGAAGTACAGTATTTCACAAAATACAGTCTCAGAGTCAGTTGGATGTGATGAAGCATTCTAGAGTTATTACCACACTGGTCAGAATTGTAAAATTTGGCCTGGTCATGAAGTTGTAAACAGCGTTGAGGGGTAAAAGGGTTAATACTAATTTTGCACTTTGGTCTGGACTTTCAACTTTATATAAAAATGATTGAATGTTTTTAAAACCAATTTTACTTTTTCTTTCATGAATATTTTCTTATCAATAACACATTTATTTTAATATATATGGTTTCATAATCTCAATAGGGAACTTTTGCTATTTTTCTTCTTTTGTATGCTGTATACTACAGTACATTACTTATGTGAATAATAATATATAGAGCAAGAATCACCTGTTAAAATAAACTTAAAGCGTCATGGTTAGTTTTGTAAGCAAAGAACAATAAACAAAGTATGGCTCCTATTGTGTGTCCATATATAAAACACTGAAATGCGTATGCATTTATTGGGGTTGTCCAACCTTGAGGTACAAGTCTGTAATTACTTTATGTGACTGCAGACTTGTAAATTCTCACCTCACACTCTCGGCGCACTGTGAGGATTCTAAGATGCTGGCGCTGGGAATGACGGGCATGTTACCCCAAGTGAGATATGGATACATCCTGCCACATTCCTGTAATGACACCTAAGGTGTCACTGGCGCTGCGACTAGTGTAGTGAGCACAGGACATGGCACTAAGCAATCACATGACCAGGGGGCAGAGCTATGGCACATGAGTACAGGGAAGGACACTGAGCATGCAGAGCACAGGGCAAAGACAGTAAACCTGGTCAAGGAGAGCAGAAGCCAGATGAACGTGCAGTACCTAGGGACAAGACAAAGAGTAAACGGGGACAAGCCAAGGGGGTCAGATAACCAGGAGAGACAGAGCAGTACAAAAGCAGCATACAGAGGCAGAAGTCAGGGGACAAATTGAATAATACACAGCAAGGCACACAAGCAGAGAGGCACATGTTTAAGGATGAGTCCCCTAGGTCAGCAACAGCTAACCGAGTATGCGGAAGTATCACCGACACTAAATGCAGGTACTGCTAACATTAAATTGCCACCCCAAAACCAAAGAGCCAGACTGAATTAACCCTGACCTGACCAGGATGGAGGCGGAACCATCCTGTCCAGAGTCATGACATTTCCGACTAGACTGTTTTTGGCCTCACTCAATACATTTGCATTGAGCAAGGCTGTGCCAATCTAATCAGAATGTGGCCTGGAGTATTAATACTTGCATTCACATTCCTGGCGCCGGCACCGTAATCCTCACAGCATTCAGTGTGTGCGATGTGAAGATTCACAAGTCTGCAGTCAGATAGAGTGACTGTAAACTTGTAGTGAAAGACTGGACAACCCCTTTTAATCAATTGCCATTTATGTTCCAAATAAATTAGTCATGCAATGCCTAGCTTTTTTGGTATCTAGTGGGTATCTGCACCACATCAGTTTACAAGATGAATGTTTGTATACCGAACATAGTCTTAGACCACATTCACACATTCAGTATTTGGTCAGTATGTGTAAGCCAAAACCAAGAAGTGGGTGAAAAATGCAGAATTGGTGCACGTTCTTCTATTATACTTTTTCTCTGATTGTCCCACTCCCGATTTTGATATCTAAATTCAGACTTTAAGGAACAGGTCCTCTTTTTTTCATTCAAATAATTAGCCTGGTTTCTTATTTTAATTTTTATCAAATGTCATCAAGCAATAAAAGACAAACAAATTTAAACCCATTAAAAGTAACCCAATTTAAAGTAGTATTGAATTTTAAAATGCTACAAGGAAAATTGAAAACAGAAGAACCTCTTGTACTTATTCGGTGAACCAAAGCTCACAAAACAACTCATTTTTTTCCTAAGGAAAGGCTTTTAGCCTAAGGGTACTGTTACACTTAGCGATGCACCAGCGATCCTGACAACGATATGGATCACTGGTGCATCGCTAAGTGGTCGCTAGTGAGCTGCCACACAGACAGATCTCACCAGCGACATCGCTGGGGTCAGGGGTCGCTACTTACCTGTCAGACGCGGCGATCCTGACGTCCTCCCGCCCGCGTCCACGCGTCGCTCGTCGGCGCCACAGGAAGCCCAGCAGGAAGCGCCCGACGAGAAATGATCCAGGACCTTCTCGCGCGACCAGCGATAATCAGTGGGGGAGCCAGTCGGAGGCAAGTATCACATGTAGCGATATCGCTAGCAATATCGCTACTACGTCACAAAATCGGTGACTTTACAGTGATATTGCTAGCGATATCGCAGTGTGTAATGGGGGCTTTAGTATTAAGAAGTGGAGGCTGTATCATTAAGCTGTGTCCCCAAATAAGCTATGAGATAAGCCTCTTTTACATATATCCTTGTGTTAATTGGATTTCTTTAAAATCCTTTTATAATATATTGGTTTAGAAGTAATGAAAAAGCAGTAGTACATAGGAATAAGTTTTACTTGGCCTTTCTGTTTAGACCCTCCATTCTAATAAGCTGGTCCAAGGTTCAGTGCATATTTCTACTATTCACACAATCATGGGAAACGCGAAACGAGTTGCATTTCAGGGCAACAGCTGACATTCAGCTGTCATGTCTTCTTTGTCTCTAGAACTTCTTTCCTTTTAAACATTCAAGAGTACTTTATGATAATGACAAAGAAATAGTCAATTGATACCATTACACTTCATGAACACAGAGACTGCAGTCCTGTTCACAACTGTTGAAACAGTCTAACATCATTCTTTGAAAGATCTATTGAGGAAGCAAGACACCCAATTTCTTTCTAAATAACATGGACTAACTTCCTTAGTCCAAACATTTAGCTACGTCCCCTAATAGGTTTCCATAGAAAGCTTTAATTGAGATAACAGCATCTGCATTTTAATGGCTAGCCATTTGTGTGAAATGGAAGATTACCTGAAAAGACATGCCTCTTCTGCACTAGCCTCAATACAAGTGGCAGCTGGGCATAAAAGAGAAAGAAACTGCACAAAAGATGAATTTGAAATACACGGATTGACATTTTTGCATAAAAAAAAATCAGCTCCAGAATAAAAGTTCAGCAGACATAAGATTCTTTGCTGAGAAACAGTTCAAGATTTTATTAGCAATAGTTCAGACCCAGAGTACCCCGCACACATTCAGAACTACTAATAGATGAATCTGTTTGTGACCCCGCTGCTTTTATTGTGTGTAGTGAAATAATGGAGGTTCACACATGCATGTAAAAATAACCATTTGCTTTGATCTGACTCAAGAAATAGAGAACCTTCAAAGCTACATAACTTGAGTGTTAAAAGCAAAAAATAGATTTCCTGGAACGTCAAGATCACACCACTGGAGAAAAAAGTAATAACAAAGCTATGGTCAATATGAAATAAAAAAGTAAACAGCAAGAAGAGATAGGGAGGCCGCCTGGGTAAGAGGTTTCCAATATTATCACTCAGGTGAAGCATGTATCCGATAAAGGTTGTTAGTTTGATAATCTAATACAAGAGCACAAAGTAACTTCTGGATGACATGTTTGCTTGAAAAATCATTTCACTTCTACAAAATATGTAGAAAGTGTACTTAAGACTAATGTCAGCATTTTACATGTTTTTAGAAAATGGATTTTTAGATTCTGATTCAATTTAAAGTGTAACTCATGGAAAAATATGAATATTTTGTTGCTGTCACACCTATGTACCAATATTTGCTTAAATAATTTTGGAAAGATTTTGTGAGAGTTATAGCTCCATGGGATAACCAAATGCTGCATTTTTTCAATAGTTAAACTGAAAGGGGTTGTCTACTAGAGATGAGTGAATTTGTTCGGATTTGGTTCTGAATACAATCGGAATCAGATATTGTTTTTGCAATATTCGTCAAACACAGCCGAACGTCATTAGAGTCAATGGGAGTATAAATTACCGAATATGTTCAAAACTGAACATAAGACATACATTCGGCATGAATACTGTTCGAATATGGCTCGAATATGTCAAAATCAGATTCGGGGACAAAATCAGAACAAATTCGCTCATGTCTATTGTCTACTACTTGGAAAATACCTTCTCAATTTGTTCCTGCAAAATATCAACACTTATACTCACCTCTGGTGCTGGCGCCATTCCAGAGGTGTCATCACTGGCTTCCCCGGGTCTCATGCAACATTGTCATGTCACATAAGCCTTGCATCCAATGAGTACTGTCTTCACTCTCCTCTGTTTCAGATGAATCAGACATCAAGAGGAAATCAGAGCTGCATCTGCTCTCTCACTACCTCTTTATGTTTGATATGTCCAAAAAGGGGAGAGTGAAGCCAGTGATCATTGGGCACAGGGCTCACATGGCATATCAAAGACACCTCTGGAATGGTCCTGACAATGGCAATGTGTATAAGTGTTGTTCTGTTGTTCTTTTATGAGGGCATGCGTGCTGATTGAGAAGAGGTTGACAGAGTAATGGACAACCCCTTTAGAGCAAAAACAAAATGATGGGCCAGCCTACCTGTTAGTATAAGGGTTTATGTTTATTTTTTATAATGCATTATGGCCAAAGTGAACATGCGATTACGTGCTGCATTTATACCAACTTAAGCCAAGCTCAATTTTTGTGTTTTTATTTTGTATTTTTGCATTCTGTGCAAGCTGGGGTGTGGCCTCCCTCCCTTGAGCTGAAAATTACATTTAAAGGCTTCCCCTGGCTGGTGTCCACAGGTTAGGACCCAGTCCTTCTGTATGCCCTTATTCACACACTGATGTCAACTCTGATAGATGGTAAGGTTTTTAATATTAGGCAGCGTAGGACTGTCCCGACTGGGGTCACCTTATCGATGGTGGGATGGCTTTTGTGCTATTTTTGATCAAAAACGGTATTACTAAGAACCCTGTCTTATTTAAATGCACTCTTGCTTTTTATTTATTTAGTTACATCAGGGTTTATATTTATTTTGCTTTTTATAGGTTTGTATGTTTTATGGGCAAAGTGAACATGCGTTTATGTGATGCATGTATACCAACTTAAACCAAGCTCAATTTTTATGTTTTTTCTTTTAGTATAAAGGCAATTTGTAAGTTCACATTCCTTCTGTGGCCATTAACAAACTAAAAAAACTAGAATAGAAACAACAAATAAATACTATGAAGAAAGAAAATAAGAAGTAGTAATAAATATAAGAAACATAGGGTATGTAAGAATTTCAGGAAATTTAACTAGAGCTCGGTCGTTCCCAAATCGATCCTCCCATCTCTAAATGTCATGCTGTACATTCTAATGGAGTTTTATAATCAGCTCAGACAGGAATTGTATAACCTATGTGAAAACACTAACTTTTTAGTTCTTAGTCAGCTTTTCTATGCATATATTCTGTATCTCTTGGACATTTATTTCTTCCAGGTTCAACAAATATCAAAGTCATGGCTATGCTGAGACGTGTTGTGTGACAGTAATTCTCCGAAGACTCACCCAACAAAAACATTTGTGCAATGTGTCCGTGATTCCTGCTGTGTGACTATTTTAGAGCTCTGATCTTGCTGTAAATAAAACGGCCAAATTGCAACCAAGTCATATGAAAGTTGCATGTACCATGCCACATGCATTGAAGTCTACGGCAAGTTTGTCACATGTGACTATGAACCAGCCACAGTATCCATACTGCAGTCGCAGTATGTTTCAGGTTGGAAAGCAGCACCATAGGACATCATTACATCTACTGTTGCATTTTCAGTGTCATGCAACATATTTTGCCATATATCCTTAGGCTAAAGGAAATGTGCCAGGTTATTCATCTAGTTTGCACCACAGGCAACAGGAACCAGGAAAAGCCTTCCTCATTTCAAATATATATGTTTCACTCTGAAAAATGTAATATATATATATATATATATATATATATAGATGTATATATATATATATAGGGAATTTTTCAGGTAATTCATGCTGACCTAACCGCGAGCAGCATGAAATGTAGCCTGGCTGCACATTGGTATCAAGTTATATTATTCTCTGAAATGCTCCTTTGAAGATCTGGATGTGGATTATAGCTAGAAACTAAACTAATCTGTCTCCTCCCAGAGTTTTTCTAAGTGAATTACAGGTCTCTCACTATGTACACAAAAATGAGAGACCTGTCAGTCACCTGCAGCAGTGTTGAAAAGCGCAGCAGAGGGCAGAGTCAGACTAGTGTTGTCTCTGGCTATGGTCGCAGATCATTAAAGTACATTTTCTCTGAAATGCTCTAGTGTATAGACCAGCTGTGATTAATGCTGCCATCAGTTTGGGCAGTATGAATCTCTTCACAGGTTCCCAGAAACAAAGGAACTGGGAAGACTAATCACTATTTGTAGGTCTCCTCTGGCTTGTCCCCATTCTGCTCTGCTTGATTTACAGAACTCTCCTTGTTTGTGTATACCTGGCAGGTTCTGTTGAAGTCACTAAAATTATTATTTTTATTTTTATAATGTAGCAAAAGACTATGGACAACATATACCATCCTTGATTGCATACAGTGATCTGCATAAATGAGTACACCCACTTTGAAAAGTAAGATTTTAGTCAGCATCTCACTTAGCATCGGACTGGAGCACCTTGGGCCCACCAGAGAAAATCATTCTTTGGGCCCACTATGTAGCTACATAGAGATTAATATGAGACCACCAATTGTGCGGTAAAATGTGCTAATATCTGGGTATTATGTAAGGTAGTACATGTCTTAATTATGTAGCAGGAGTAGAATATAAAGTAGCCCCCTCGTAGAATATAATGTAGCCCCCTCATCAAATATTAAGTAGCCCCCTAATAGAATATAAGGTAGCCTCCCTCATAGAATATAATACGGCAGCCCATTCATAGAATATAATGCAGCCCCTCATAGGGTATAATGCAGCACCCCACAAAATATAATGCAACCCCCTCATAAGGTATAATGCAGCCCCCCATAGAATATAATGTAGCAACCTCATAGGGTATAATGCAGCCCCCTCATATAGTATAATGCAGTTCCTCCACAGAATATAATGTAGCCCCCTCAGAGTATAATGCAGCCCCCTCATAAGGTATAATGCAGCTCCCCCATAGAATATACTGCAGCCCCCTCATAGGGTATAATGCATCCTCCCTCACATGGTATGATATACAGTAGTAACATAGTAACATAGTTATTAAGGTTGAAGGAAGACTTTAAGTCCATCTAGTTCAACCCATATCCTATCCTAACTTGCCCTAGCATGTTGATCCAGAGGAAGGAAAAAAAAACCCATGTGGCAAACAGTAAGCTTCACATTGGGGAAAAAAAATCCTTCCCGACTCTACATATGGCAATCAGACTAGCTCCCTTGATCAAAGCAATATTAAGGAAGCTAGTGTATATACCATGCAATATTATATTTTTCAAGAAAGGCATCCGGCCCTTCTTAAATTTTAGTAGGGAAACACTCATTACAACATCATATGGCAGAGAGTTCCATAGTCTCACTGCTCTTACAGTAAAGAATCCACGTCTGTGAGTATGCTTAAACCTTCTTTCCTTCAGACGTAGAGGATGCCCCATTGTCCCCGTCACAGGTCTAAGAGTAAAAAGATCATTAGAAAGGTCTTTGTATTGTCCCCGCATATATTTATACATTGTAATAAGATCACCCCTAAGCCTTCGATTCTCCAAACTAAATAACCCCAAGTGTAATTAACTGTCTTCATATTGCAGACCCCCTAGTTTCCTAATAACCTTGGTCGCTCTTCTCTGCACCCGCTCCAGTTCAGCTATGTCTTTCTTATACACCGGAGACCAGAACTGTACACAGTATTCTAAGTGTGGTCGCACTAGTGACTTATATAGAGGTAAAATTATGTTCTCCTCATGAGCATCTATGCCTCTTTTAATGAATCCCATTATTTTATTTGCCTTTGCAGCAGCTGCCTGACACTGGCCACTAAATTTGAGTTTGTCGTCCACCCATACACCCAGGTCTTTTTCAGTGACAGTTTTGCCCAGTGTTTTACAATTAAGCACATAATTAAACATCTTGTTCATTCTACCCAAGTGCATGACCTTACATTTATCCCCATTAAAGATCATTTGCCATTTATCAGCCCAAGCTTCTGGTTTACATAAATCCTCCTGAAATATAAAATTGTCCTCCTCTGGATTGATTACCCTGCAGAGTTTAGTGTCATCTGCAAATATTGAAATTCTACTCTCTATGCCCCCTACAAGGTCATTAATAAATATGTTAAAAAGAAGCGGGCCCAAAACTGACCCCTGTGGTACCCCACTGCTAACCGTGACCCAGTCCAAGTGTGCTCCATTAATAACCACCCTTTGTTTCCTATCCCTGAGCCAGCTCTTAACCCACCTACACATATTTTCTCCTATCCCCATTGTTCTCATTTTATGTATCAACCTTTTGTGCGGCACCATATCAAAAGCTTTTGAAAAGTCCATGTACACCACATCCACTGCATTCCTTTGGTCCAGTCCTGAACTTAACTCTTCATAAAAGCTCATCAGATTAGTCTGACAGGAACGGTCCATTGTAAACCTATGTTGATATTGGGTCATGAGGTTATTCTTCTTCAGATACTCCAGTATAGTATCTCTTAGAAAACCCTCCAGGATTTTACCCACAGTTGAGGTTAAACTTACTGGCCTATAATTTCCAAGTCCCCTTTTTGAATATTGGCACCACATTTGCTATACACCAGTCCTGTAATACAGACCCTGTTATTATGGAATTTTTAAAGATTAAAAATAATGGTCTATCTATAACTGTGCTTAATTCCTGCAGTACTCGGGGGTGTATCCCATTCGGGCCCGGGGATTTGTCAATTTTAGTGATTTTTAGACACCACCGTACTTCCTGCTGGGTTAAGCAGGTGACATTTAATGGAGAATTTTTATCCCTGATCATGTTATCTGTCATGGGATTTTCTTGTGTAAATACTGTTGAAAAAAAGTCATTTAGCATATTGGCTTTTTCCTCATCCTCATCAACCATTTCAACCAGACTATTTTTAAGGGGGGCAACACTATCATTTTTTAGCTTCTTACTATTTATGTAGTTAAAGAATATTTTGGGATTATTTTTACTTTCTCTGGCAAGGAGTCTCTCTGTCTCAATCTTTGCTGTCTTGATTTGCTTTTTACAGAATTTATTTAATCTTCTGTATTTATTTAATGCCTCATCACTACCTACTTGCTATAATTCTCTAAATGCTTTCTTTTTGTCACTTATTACGCCCCTTAGGCTGGTTTCACACTTGCGTTTTTTTTCCGCGGTATTTTAGCGCTAAAAAACGCGTGCGATTTTTTTTCCTATACTTTGCATGGGATGCGCTTATGTGCGCATACACATGCGTTTGTATGCGTTTTTCCGCGCATGCGTTTTTTTGCGGTATGCGCTCGGGCGCACAAAATGCATCCTGTTGCATTTTTTGGGCGTCCGACTTGCCTCAAAAAAACGCATGCGCACGCAATGCGTTTTTTTACAGCAAGACACCCATTATAAGTCTATGGGTGTGCATATGTGCGCATTGGCATGCTTATGTATGCGGTTTTTTGCGCATGCGTTTTTTTTTTTACCATTAGTTGGACAATGGAATTTAGGGGTTTGGGTTAGAGTTAGGGTTAGTTAAGGGGGTTTAGGGCTAGGGTTAGGGTTAGCTAGGGTTTAGGGTTAGGGTTAGGGTTAGTATGGTTTGGTTAAGGGTTAGGGTTAGGGTCAGGGTTAGGGTTAGGGTTAGGGTTAGGGTCAGGGTTAGGGTCAGGGTTAGGGTTAGGGTTAGGGTTAGGGTCAGGGTTAGGGTTAGGGTCAGGGTTAGGGTTAGGGTTAGTAAAGTCATGGTTTGGGTTAGCGTGAGGGGCCACCTAATGTTGGAAAAAAACGCAAACGCGGTAAAAACGCACTAAAAACGCATACAAACGCATAAAAACACTGCGTTTTTTCATGCATGCTCATAAAAATGCTTGAAAAAAACGCAGCATTTGTATGCGTTTGTATGCGTTTTTTCAATGCGTTTTTTTGCGGGAAAAACGTGCTGCAAAAAAAAGCAAGTGTGAAATTAGCCTTACAGCCCTATTTAGCCATAGTGGTTTCCTCCTATTTCTCGCATGTTTATTCCCATATGGTATATATTGTGCACAGGTCCTTTTCAGGATGCTAATAAATGTCTCCCATTTTTTTTGTGTATTTTTATGTCTCAGGATATCGTCCCAGTTAATTGCACCAAGATCATCTCTCATCGGTTGGAAATTTGCCTTCCTGAAGTTTAGTGTCCTTGTAACCCCTCTACTACACATCTTATTAAAGGATACATGAAAACTTATTAATTTGTGATCACTATTACCCAAGTGACCCCCAACCCTTACATTTGATATGCGGTCTGGCCTGTTGGTTAATATTAGGTCTAGCAGTGCCGCCCCTCTTGTTGGGTCCTGAACCAGTTGTGAAAGGTAATTGTCTCTCATAGTTGTCAAAAACCTATTACCTTTGCTGGACCTGCAGCTTTCGGCTCCCCAATGTATTTCAGGGTAGTTGAAGTCCCCCATAATAATGACTTCTCCTTGAGTCGCAGCTTCATCTATTTGCTTTATGAGGATATTCTCTGTTGCTTCCATTATTTTTGGAGACTTATAACAAACCCCTATCAGTAATTTATTATTTTTCCCCCCTCCCCTTATCTCTACCCACATGGAATCTACATTTTCATTAGATTCATATATATTATCACGAAGGATGCGTTTTAAGGATGATTTTACATATAAACACACGCCTCCCCCCCTGCTTATTTGTACGGTCATTTCTGAACAGACTATAGCCCTGTAAATTAACTCCCCAGTCATGGCTCTCGTCCAGCCATGTCTCAGATATCCCCACCATGTCATAATTATGTTCCAACAACATTAACTCCAATTCCTCCATTTTGTTGGCAATGCTTCTGGCCTTAGTATACATGCACTTTATGTACCTCTCTGTACCTCTATTCTTTCTTAAATTATTAACTGTTCTAACCCCACCCCCATGCCACCCCCACCCCCAATTTCATATAGCCCCCCAGAATATAATGTAGCCCCCTGAGAGAATAATGCAGCCCCCACACAGAATATAATGATGCCTCCCCACAGAATATAATGTAACCCCCCTCAGAACATAATGTAGCCAGCCACCTCATAAAGTATAACACAGCCCCCCATAGGGTATAATGTAGCCCCCCTCATAGGGTAAAATGCAGCCTCTCCTCCACCTCCATTGTTCTCCCCCTCCACCCCCATCATTGTCCTCATCACCACCTCCATCATTGCCTTCTCACTCACCACCCTTATCATTGCCCTTTCCACCACCTCCATCATTGCTTTTTCCCCCACCATCCCATCTTTGCCCATTCCACCACCTCCATCATTGCCTCCTCCTTCGCCACCATCATTGTTCTTTCCACCACAATCATCATTTCTTTCTCCCCCACATCATTGCCCATTCCAACACCTCCATCATTGCCTCCCCCACCTCCACCATCATTGTCCTTTCCACCACAATCATCATTGCCTTCTCCCCATCACCCCATCATTGCCCATTCCATCACCTCAGTTATTACCTCCTCCCCACCACCCCATCATCCTTTCCATCACCACCAACATTGCCATCTCCCTGACCACCCCATCACTGCTCTCCCTCACCCACATCATTGCCAATCTCCTATACACACACAGTACCACTCTCTCACTCACACTCACACACACAAAGCACCACACCACATACACACACACATGAATGCAGGTAGGCAGGCAGACACACAGAGCACCATTCACCTCTCTGCACGTTCCACACACTGCTGAAGCAAATCCCGGCAACATCTTCATCACTGGCAAATTTCTCTCTGAAATAGCCGTGCGCTGAATGATGACGTCATCCAGTTGCACTGTGTCAGAAAGGAAGCACTGGGCAGGAAGCAGGATGGCATCGGATCCCTGCAGCTCTGCTCCGCTGCCAAGCTGCAGGGATCGCTCCCTACCCACCAATTGCCCTCAGGGTTAGGCAATTTGTTAATTCAGAATTCCCCATAGGTGTATGATTGGGCTCAGATCAGGAGACATACATGGCCACTGAATCACTTTCACCCTGTTCTTCAGAAATGCAACAGATAAGGATCATAGTCTTGTTGGAAAGGTGCACACCTACCAAGGGCATGGCGTGATGTCAGCATATTCTGTTTCAATATAGCACAATACATCTGTGAATTCATGATACCATCAAAGACATGTAGCTCCCTAACACCAACAGTACACATGTAGCCTCTCATACGGACACTGCAACCAACATGTTTCACTGTGGGCATCATGCATTTAGAAAAATCAATTTAGAAAAATGAATTGTGCCTACAGAGACACATGGTGGTGGCAATTAGCGATGAGCGAATATGTTTGGAAAACGATTGCCAAGCATAAATTCGGCAAGGATCGGATTTGGATTTGTGATAGGTAACACAAGCATTTTTCTTAAAATTGGAAAAAGTCGGTAACATTCGGAAAAGAAAAGAATAAAATAGAGAAGATAAGAATAAAAGCTGGAATTCATGTGCCACGTTCAGTAAATCACACTGACAGGTTAGAACAGAGTACAGTACATATATATATATATATATGTCAGTGACAAACACACACACGCATATATACTGTATATATTTATATACTGTATATCACATAGAGAGATAGAAGAGAAGCCGGCAATTCAGCAGCCGGGGTAGTGTAAAATCACAGCAGAAGCCGACAGGATAGAAGAGATGGATTACATACAGTAAATACATATAGAATAGGTAGATGTATAGATGTCTGTGACAAATACAACTAGTACAGTGTTTGTGCAGCTTACTGTACATGTATTTAATTAATAAAAGATTATTTTTCTGAAAAAAATAGCATGGGCTCCCTCGTAATTTTCGTAACCAGCAGAGGGAAAGCTGACTGCTGGTGGCCGATGTTTATAGCCTGAGAAGGGATTAATACCCGTGGAGCTTCCCAGGCTATTAATATCAGCTCACAACTGTATACTTAACCTTTACTGGCTATTAAAATGGGTGACCCTAAAAAAAAATTGATGTTACCCTGTATTCCTCCACTACCGTGTGACTGTTAGCCCATAGGTCCTGGATGGCTGGACTCCTTGCTTAAATGTTACAGGACTCAACTGTACTGTCCGGGCTCCCAGCCCCTACTAAGCAAATGCAGGAAGCTCTCTAACTTACACCCAGTTGGCCCCTCCTAGCATAACTAAAATCCTATTAGTCTATATTTTGCTATTATGCCCCCTCTAATGGGCTAATCTAAATACTACATTTTCCCTACAGTTATACCACCCAAGGAATATATATGTACTTACAATACACTACTCAACAATATTATAATACATATCAGACATATTAAATAAACCAGCTTCTCAAGGATGTAAAAACATGAGCAAGGGGAGTAGGGCATGAACTAGTTCCTGTACACCCATTGCATAGTCACCAGATAATCGTCCGTATATTGCAGTGACCTATTATATACTTAGCAATCTTACTTATACTTACCTACCAATACTTATTTGGCTATTTATTTGCATATTTTTTATTTTAGTTCGTCTCTGTCACATATCTACCCCTTAACAGCAGGTCCAAGGTATTTTCATGGCGTAATTAATATTTCACATGCTTTCCTTTATTCATATTACCTATTATAGCATGATGTATATATATGCTACTGTTACTTGATATGTAATCCTCATTTATAATACATCTTTTCAAATGAGTTATCTATTATGCGTTAATACGTTTGTCTGTGTCTGGCATATCTCCTGTGTGTATATACAGTATATAGTTGTAGCAACGCCCCTATCTTTCCTGCTTTCTTTTGTTTTACAGATACAATAGAACTGGTATCAAGGAGCATTCTGGTTGCCATGGAAACCCAACACCTATCTGTTCTGACTAGTGTTAAGCATTCCGATACTGCAAATATCGGGTATCGGCCGATATTCGCGGTTTCGGAGTTCCGATACCGAGTTCCGATATTTTTACAATATCGAATACCGGAATCGGAAGTTCCCATAATGCAATGAGCCAGTTGAGGATCCTAAGAAGTGTGGGCACATCCTGTAAGGCATGATGAAATGATGTCATCATGATGCGTTATAATGGAGTGTGGGCGGTGCATGGGCGGAGACTGCGTGTCTGTGTGTGCGAGCGGGGTCTGTTTGTGACCGTGGGGGGTCTGTGTGGGCCTGCAGGGGGTCTGTACGGGCCTGCCGGGGTCTGTGCGGGATGCCTGGGAACTGTGCGGGCCTGCCGGGGGTCTGTGCGGGCCTTCCGGGGGTCTGTCGGGTTTTGTGTGTGTCTGCAGGCATCGTCCGATGGGACTACAAGTCCCATTGGGCTATGCCTGCTACAATTACAGTGATTGACACATTAGCCAATGATGGGACAGTAGTAGTCCCATCATCCGGCTAATGTGTTGAATGTAAAAAAAAAAACCACAAACATACATACTTCATACTACATACATACAACATACATACAACATACTACATACAACATACATACTACATACAATACATTCATACATTCATACAATACATACATATAGACATACAGTACATATAACATAGAGTACATACTCACCATCACTTGTCACTTTGATCCCCGAAGCCAGTGTCATCTGTAAAAAATATTAAAATAACCAACAACCAATATACTCCCTGATCCGCAGAAATCCACGAGTGTCCCACGACGATCTCCTCTATAGAACAGTGACATCTATAGGACCTTCAGTGACACATTGACAGGAGACAATGGCTCCTGCAGTGCATCACTGAGAGGTTGCTATAGTTCACAGGTCTCACTTTATGGCAAAAGCTGCATGGGAACTTTCTCACACAGCAATGCCAAAAGTGAGACTAGGGACTATTTTTTATTGTGGCGGAGGAATACAGTGCGGAAGGATACCTTCCTCCCGTCATTGTATTCCTGGAGTCCCAAGAGAGCAGTCGCATCAGCTGATGCTGCAGTTCTCCACGGGAGATCGTTGTGGGACACTCGTGGATTTCTGTGGATCAGGGAGCATATTGGTTGTTTGTTATTTTAATATTTTTTACAGATGACACTGGCTTCGGGAATCAAAGTGACAAGTGATGGTGAGTATGTACTCTATGTTATATGTACTGCATGTCTATATGTATGTATTGTATCAATGTATTGTATGTAGTATGTATGTTGTATGTAGTATGTATGTAGTATGTATGCATGTAGTTTGTATGTTTTATGTATGTATGTAGTATGCATGCAGTATGTTGTATGTAGTATGTATGTAGTATGTATGTATGTATGTATGTAGTATGTATGTTTGTGGCTTTTTTTTTACATTAAACACATTAGCCAGATGATGGGACTACTACTGTCCCATCATTGTCTAATGTGTCAATCACAGTCATTGTAGCAGGCATAGCCCGATGGGACTTGTCCGATCGGAAGATACCTGCACACAGACACAAAGACCCCCGGCAGCCCGCACAGACCCCCGGCAGGCCCGCACAGACCCCCGGCAGGCCCGCACAGACCCCCGGCAGCCCGCACAGACCCCCGGCTGGCCCGCACAGACCCCCAAGAGGCCCGTACAGACCCCGCCCGCACACACAGACACGCACAGTGTCCGCCCACGCACCGCCCACACTCTTCCCCCTCCCGAACTGGATGTGCAAGGAAAGAAAGGGTTTATTTTCATTCCAATATTTGTGTCCCATTGACTTGCATTGGTTTCCAGTATCAGATTCGGCGATACCCGATATTTTTGGGGTATCGGTCCGATCCAATCAGATCCGATATTTCCCGATATCGGAAGGTATCACTCAACACTAGTTCTGACTGATTGAGTGGTTTCTTTCCATATGCGTGATTACGTCACCTGACCAACTGTGATAGGAGAACTGGCCATGGTCACTAATATGATTGCTTAAGTCGGGTTGGTTTCACACTTGGGTTTTTTTGCGCTGCATTTTTGCGCATAAATGTGCATGCGGTTTTTTCCTATACTTAACATGGGTGCGCATTGTCATGCGTTTGTACGCGTTTGTATGCACATGCGTTTTTTTGTAGTGTGCGCCCGGGCGCACAAAATGCATCCTGTTGCATTTTTTGTGCATCCGACCTGCCTCAAAAAAATGCATGCGCACGCAATGCGCACAAAATTCACCCGAAAACCCATTAAAGTCTATGGGAGGGCTGACGTGCGCATAGTCATGTGCACGTCAGCGCAAAAAAAAGCATGCTTTTTTTGCAAACACCATGTGCAAAAACAAGAAAACGCATAAAAACGCATCATGCACTCCCCCTAAAAAGTTTCAGCTCTTGTGGTCAACAGAGTACTCTCTCCTGTAGAGTGTAAGTGTGGCGCTCTGTATCTTTATCATTACAAAAGGGTTAAATATGTACTGTTTTGTATGTGTTTTGTGAGCAATGGGAGTTATGCTTTCTCTGCTAGAGACCACAACACACACACAATTTACCTCACTCCCTTACTTGTCTGAAGTTTAGAGCTTTGCAGATATACCCTAACTGGGAGTGGGAGGAGTGGAGTTGTTGTTTTCAATGAAGAAGAAAGTGGAGGAAGATGGAGAACGCTCCTGGAATCCATGACATGTGCTCCCTCCAGAAGTAAAGCTAAGAAGAATCAGGGAGTCAGACCCTAGGCCATCCATGCTTTCAGAGCAGGGTGGTAAGATTTAGGTTTATACAACCAACAGCAGAGTGTTTTCCCCGGGAAGACTGGAGCAAACTAGGATCAGTGAAGGATGGTGCAAGAAGAAACTTGAGTTTCACCAAGGATCTAAGCTGCAAGTTGCCAGAGGAGTAAAACACAGTGAATCATGGCTGTACTGGAAGTTCCAAACTCCAGGAAGCCTTGGTCCCTGAAGGGATTAGAATAGCAGGAAGCTTACACCGAGTCAGAGCAGAGAGAATAATAATAAATAATCTTTATTTTTATACAGCGCTAACATATTCCGCAGCGCTTTACAGTTTGCACACATTATCATCACTTTCCCCAATAGGGCTCACAATCTAAAAGAAGAAGGATAACTCCCATTCTGCAGAGCAAACTGTAAACCTGGTGGGAGTTGTAATATCTCCTCTGAACTGCACCTGAACTACAGTAAATGATAAAGTGACTTTCCTTGTCTCCTGCCTTATTACTCCGTGCCTTCTACTTCCATCACAATCTCTGGGGGTCAGCTCTGGTTGGAGAGGGTTAAACATCTGCACTGCCATTACCATCTACTCTCCCAGAAATCATCTGCAGTGCCGGCTATACTACAGTCAAACACTCCAACTGGCGTCACGTACTCTTTTTCCAATTTCTTTTATTTTTACTTTATTTTTCAATCCCCATTTCACTGTCCGTGGAGCACGGTCACTGGGCACGGCCGCCACCCCCGTGACCACCTGAATCTAATGCTGCCCGGCGACCTGAGTACCCCGCTCTGGGCGAGACATAAGCACTTATGGCCAGTGGCGTCCTCTCAGTCTCGCGCCTGTAATGTGTAATCTCTAAAGATCAGCTACCTGTGCACTTGACCCGATCCCATCCCACTTCATCCCAAACCTCACCACAGTCTTCATCCCAACCCTAACCCATCTCTTCAACCTATCGCTAGCAACTGGTGTTTTCCCCTCAAGCTTTAAACATGCCTCAATCACACCTATCCTCAAAAAGCCCTCTCTTGACCCATCCTCTGTATCTAGCTATCACCCTATATCACTTCTCCCCTATGCCTCAAAACTACTGGAACAACACGTCCATCTTGAACTATCCTCCCACCTCTCTTCTTGCTCCCTCCTTGACCACTTACAATCCGGCTTCCGGCCACACCACTCCACTGAAACTGCCCAGCTAAGGTCACCAATGACCTACTAGCCGCCAAGGCCAAGCGACACTACTCTGTCCTCCTCCTCCTGGACCTGTCCTCTGCCTTTGACACAGTGGTCCATTCCCTATTACTACAGACCCTCTCATTTCTTGGTATCACAGACTTGGCCCTATCTTGGATTGCGTCATACCTAGCAGACCAGACATTCAGCGTCTCCCATTCGCACACCACCTCCTCACCGCGCCCCCTATCCTTCGGAGTCCCACAAGGTTCAGTCCTAGGGCCCCTGCTCTTCTCCGTTTTCACCTTCGGCCTCGGACAGCTCTTAGAATCTCATGGCTTTCCGTATCATCTCTATGCTGATGACAGACAGATCTATATCTCTGGACCAGACATCACCTCCCTACTAAACAGAATCCCTCAATGTCTGTCTGCTATTTCATCCTTCTTCTCCGCTAGATTTCTAAAACGTAATATGGACAAAACAGAATTAATCATCTTTCGCCCATCTCACGTGACCCCCCCAACAGACCTATCCATTAAAGTAAACGGCTGCCTACTCTCTCCTCTCCCACAAGCTCGCTGCCTCGGGGTTATCCTTGACACTGATCTCGCTTTTAAACCACATAACCAAGCCCTTTCCGCTTCCTGCCGACTTCAACTGAAAAATATTTCACGGATCCGTACATCCCTCAACCAAGAATCTGCAAAAACCCTAGTTCATGCCCTCATCATCTCCCGCCTTGACTACTGCAATCTCCTGCTCTGTGGCCTCCCCTCTAACACTCTCACACCCCTCCAATCTATTCTTAACTCTGCTGCCCGACTAATCCACCTGTCCCCCCGCTATTCCCCGGCCTCTCCCCTCTGTCAATCCCTACACTGGCTCCCCATTACCCAAAGACTCCAGTTCAAAACCCTAACCATGACATACAAAGTCATCCACAACCTGAGTCCTCCGTACATCTGTGACCTAGTCTCCCGGTACTTACCCGCACGAAACCTCCGATCCTCACAAGATCTCCTTCTGTACTCCCCTCTTATCTCCTCTTCCCACAATCGCATACAAGATTTCTCCCGCGCATCCCCTCTACTCTGGAACTCTCTACCACAACATATCAGACTCTCGCCTACCATGGAAACCTTCAAAAAGAACTTGAAGACCTACCTCTTCCGACAAGCCTACAACTTGCAGTAACCACCGATCCACCAAACCGCTGCACGACCAGCTCTACCCTCGCCTTCTGTATCCTCACCCATCCCATTGTAAATTGTGAGCCCTCGCGGGCAGGGTCTTCTCTCTTCCTGTACCAGTCGTGAATTGTATTGTTTACGATTACTGTACTTGTATGTATTATGTATACCTCTCCTCACATGTAAAGCGCCATGGAATAAATGACGCTATAATAATAAATAATAATAATAATCAGCCAGGTCCTCTCTCCTGAAGAGTATAAGGTCTTATGGTCAGTGGGGTCCTCTCTCTCCTGTGAAGTGTACACTCTTATAGTGGTCAGTGGGATCCTCTCTATCTCTCTCACCTGTGAAGTATAAGATCTTATGGTCAGCGATGTTCTCTATCTCCTCTCCCCATATGTAATTTCTGAGCAAGTACAATCTTTCCAGTATAGAAATTTGGCAAATGTATTCACCGAGAATCACATTTTTGGGGAAAATTCAGCAAAGTTGGCAAATTAGAATTTCAAAAGATTCCCTCATCTTTTTAATGAGCCTCAGAAAATGATACCACAAATCTAATTTTTTTAAAAAATTTCTGATTTTTTTCTCAGCAATAAATAAAAAAAATCAATACAAGTTTGGTATCGCCA
The DNA here is from genome assembly GCF_039654945.1 of Dendrobates tinctorius. Classification (NCBI taxonomy): domain Eukaryota; kingdom Metazoa; phylum Chordata; class Amphibia; order Anura; family Dendrobatidae; genus Dendrobates; species Dendrobates tinctorius. The sequence continues at coordinate 15,482,439 of NW_027361671.1, read as the reverse complement.
AAGTCATACTCACCTGGAGAATCAATATGACAGGTCATTTTTATCATACAATGAATGCCACGAATAACCCCTCCCCAAAGGAGGAACTGTCTTTATTCACTGCATCTTTTTATTGAAATTTTGGGAAAAGATAGCCATTTCAATTCCCTTATGTCAATGAATTTAACAAAGTTTATTTTTGTATTTAAAAAAGTAGGCCAGGCCTCATCAGCACACCGAGCAAAAAAGGAATTTATCAATATTTTTGACAATTTTCTACTTCGAAATGTGGAAAACAAAGTCAGATCCAAACTTCAATGTTTAGTTTATGGCCAGTGGGTGTCTTGTGGATGAATCTGTTACATGTGACCGGGAGCAGACATGCAGCATGCGCAGCCGGTTAAGCTGCACAGGGATCAATAGGGGATGAGGCCATAGTAGCACTGCATGTGTCTCAGTCTTGACCCTTCTCTAATCATTCTATTTACTATGGGGTAGATCTACTGCTCCAACTCAGGACGTTGTCTTTGAGGCTCCTCAGGATCTGTCTGTGCTCAGTTCAAGCTTTTATACATACCTAATTAACCCCTTATGTAACACCAGACATTAAAATCACAGAGTGAATCAATATAGTTGCTAGTTTGCATGTTTGTATTGGGCATCTTTGCTTATAATGTACGGATGTGTGTATCGTGTCAACCCCTACATGTGCCACTGGAAGTTAAACCATACTTTCCAACAATCCTGATTTTGCTGAGAGAGCCCACACAGGCTAGATAACAAAAGGGACAGACTTGACAAAAATCAGAATTTTGGGGGCGATGCTTGGGCTTAAATGCTCATCTTAACTTAATAAGTGTGGGATAATCCAGTTCATCATTCACATGATGTACCAGTATTGATAAATCATATTTATTACTGTATAGAAAGCCATGGGATGCCTATAGTTAGCACAGAGTAATGGATTAGAAATACGTATTGTAGAATTTTGCACCTTCTTAGTCATTACAAGTATGATAAATTGAATAAGCATTATTTACTTCATGAAACGCCCAGCAAAGTCGATATGAAATAGACGCCCTGTTTCTTCCATTATTTTACCCTACGCATAGTGTTTGAAGAGGCTGATAATACAAATCGGAGAACCATTTTATTGCAACATGTGAGTTTTCCCACTGTGATTTTTTTTATTAATTTTACAATACTATTATATTTGCATGCCCTTTGGCTAACCTAGACAAAGGCTTTGCTAAATTCATTGCATGAGGATTTTTCATTCCAAAGGGAAATGTATTCTTGCCTGGCACATTGCCTGGCCAAGTAAAGGCTAAACCCAGCTTTATGGTCAACCTTGTATATGTGACTGATGACTGTGGGTGTTAAAGCTAAGCCTCAATGGCTTCAAAGGGAAACACACAAGAGATGCTGACGTTGCCAAGCAACAAGATGCCGAGTGCCACAAAGCACATCCACAATGCATGTCACTGACAGGTAACCCTTTGTATGCTCCTTGCTCACCATCAAGCAGGTGCAGCAGTATATACACATGACTCTATGTACTAAACCTGCACAATATTAAAGAGGTAAAAGTCCTAAGAAATGAACGTGCATTGCTCTAATCCATACCATTCCTGTACAGATGGGAAATAGCAATGAATATGACATTTTCTGAATTCTACATAGCATAGGTTAAATGTAAATAAAATAACCATAGAGGTATAGGTAACTACAGGTGGGCACTGGACATCAGGTTCATACCACCGTTATGATAACCAATATCTGAGTACGAAAAAACTTTTTTGCAGATTTGGCCAGTATACATTGTAATATATTTTTTTACATTTTTTTACTTTTTTATTCCAGGATATTTGTTTTGTGTTTTGTTTTTGTTTTTCTCTGTGTAATGGTCATGTGTTCATATGCAATTACACTTTGCATGCACATTAATTTACTTTTTCTGCTCAGACCCAGTTTCTCGTTTGTTTCATTGTGCATTCTGTGCATATAAGGGTGTGACCGCCCTGTCTGAGTTGGAAAATCCATCCTGTCTGGCCTATAGTATTACTGGTGGTTCAGTCCCTCTGTCCTTGTTCACATTTTACGTCACTTGACAAGTGGAAAGGTTTTAAATACAAGAGTTAGGACTGTCCCACAAGGGTTGCCGTGACGTGGCGGGATGGCTTCTACATTATTTTGATCAAAATTATGTTAACTAAATACCCTTATTACTATTATTACTACTTTCATGCAATTTTTGCAATATAATTTTTTTACATTTTTTTACTTTTTTATTCCAGGATATTTGTTTTGTGTTTTGTTTTTGTTTTTCTCTGTGTAATGGTCATGTGTTCATATGCAATTACATTTTGCATGCACATTAATTTACTTTTTCTGCTCAGACCCAGTTTCTCGTTTGTTTCATTGTGCATTCTGTGCATATAAGGGTGTGACCGCCCTGTCTGAGTTGGAAAATCCATCCTGTCTGGCCTATAGTATTACTGGTGGTTCAGTCCCTCTGTCCTTGTTCACATTTTACGTCACTTGACAAGTGGAAAGGTTTTAAATACAAGAGTTAGGACTGTCCCACAAGGGTTGCCGTGACGTGGCGGGATGGCTTCTACATTATTTTGATCAAAATTATGTTAACTAAATACCCTTATTACTATTATTACTACTTTCATGCAATTTTTGCAATACATTTTTTTACATTTTTTTACTTTTTTATTCCAGGATATTTGTTTTGTGTTTTGTTTTTGTTTTTCTCATTGTAATACCTTTGCCTCACCTGTATTAAAACGTGGGGTCACCTCCATTTTTCAATGCAATTATTTGCAAAAAAAATCATATTATTCATTAGAGTCAATAGAAAACCTATGAAGTTGCATGGGTATACAGTTGCATACGTCTTGGGCACATATTCAGGTGTAAATCTACAACCTACTTTTGGTTAAACAATGCACAGTAAATGTAATGATTGATTAGATTATTGTGGTGAAAAGTTTTCCCAAATATCTTTTAGCTATATGTATTACACAGAAGGGCATTGAAAATATGTAAGAGAAAAATATGGCCTGGGTCAAGAGTTTGGAGATGAAGATAGATATGTGATGGAGCCATGATGTCTTGGCTGCTGTCTCATAAAAAGTCTCTGGTTCTTTGAATCTCTGGATATCTTGGATGTATGGATGTATTTTGTTACAGAGGCATATCCCTTTTTTTTAGTTCACAACTGTTCTTCAAGTGATGATTTAAATGTCAAGGAGAAGGGGTGATGAGTAGAGATGGGAGAACCCAAACAGTAAAGTTTGATGTCCGTACTGAACACCTACTGTTCGGGCATGAACAACGAACATGGACTTCACCAGGAAGTCCATGTTACTGTTTGGGTTCAGCCCCATTAACACTGGGTGTTTGTCATGCTGTCATGTTCATGACAGCATGACAAACACTGTTTCTGATCGGCGGTAAAATCGTTACCTCTGGTCACACAGCCGCAGTTCCCACGCTCCCTGTCAAATGACAGTATGAGTTCGCAGTTGTGATCGGAGGTATAAAGTTTACCTCTGGTCACTGGTGTTGGCTGATGGGACTACTGCTTTCATCAGCCTACTCCTGCTGCCACTAATAACAACAAATTTTCACAATTTTAAACTTTAAATTTGTATGCCCTTAAATCAGATAGATACCACACAAATTAGTTCTTAAATAACATTCACCACATGTCTAATTTATATCAATATCATTTTTAAACATAATTTTTTGTGGTTAAGAAGTTAGAAGAGTTAAAATTTTATCAGCAATTACTCATTTTTTCCAACCAAATGTACAAAACCAATTTGGTAAAATGCAAAAATGGTTGCATGCAATCGTATTAAAGCATGTCAATGTGAAATACATGAAATGTGAATAGCAAAATGGCTTTTGAAATTTAGAAAAAATATACATGAGACACTTAGCACAAAATTTGGCAACATAGTGTGAGCCCATACACTATTTGGCCAAATTTTGTGCTAAGCGTCTCATGTATATTTTTCCTAAATTTCAAAAGCCATTTTGCTATTCACATTTCATGTATTTCACATTGACATGCTTTAACACGATTTCATGCAACCATTTTTGCATTTTGATATGTAAATTGCTTTTTTTTGCTATGCACCTGTTCAGACTAGTTCTTGATGTTTCAGTCAGTTTTTCTGTTATTTATATGCTAAGCTTTCTGACTGAGCACTCCACCCTTCACCATGTGGTCATTTTAATTACATCTAATCACATCAGGTTCCGACCAACCCATAAATGTAGGCTTTACCAAAAGAGGTGTTTATATTCACCCATACGTTCAGATATTAGCCATAGCTAAGTGCTCACACTGGGCAGGTAGGTCAGGGACCCATTTGATTCATGAGATCACCTTGACGATGGTTGATGGGCTCACACTATTTGGCCAAATGTTGTGCTAAGTGTCTCATGAATATTTTTCCTAAACTTCAAAAGCCATTTTGCTATTCACACTTCATGTATTTCACATTGACATGCCTTAACACGATTGAGTGCAAACATTTTCGCATTTTGATATGTAAGTTGCTTTTTTTTGCATGCACCTGTTCAGAATAGTTCTTGATGTTTCAGTCAGTTTTTCTGCTATTCAAAACCAATTTGTTTATGGAACTTTTTGAAGTGACTTTGAGGGACCTATTTGAGAGAAAATACCGCAAAGTGACAGTATCTAAAAAGCAACACCTCCAATATACTCAAAACTTCATACAAGAAGTTTATTAATCCTTTACGTGCTGTGCACCACAAGAATTAAAATAATGTGGAAGGAAAAAATGAAAATTTTAATTTTTCCCACAAAAACTTTGCTTCAGCTGCAATTTTCTTCATTTTAACAATGGTAACCAGAGAAAATGAACCATATAATTTGTTGTGCAATTTCTCTTGAGTACACTGATTATCAATATGTGGTAGAAAACTACTGTCTGGGTATGCCGATACCCCATATGTGGGGGAAAACTACTATTTAGGTGCAGGCAAGGGCTATGAAGGGAAGGAGTGCCCAATGAATTCTAGAGTGCAATTTTGGCTGGAATAGATTGTGGATGCCAAGTCACATCTGATGAGCCCTAGACATGACAAAATAGCAAAAAAAAACCCACAAGTGACCCCATTTTTAAATCTATACCTCTCAAGGAATTCATCTAGGGGTGTAATGAGCATTTTTAACCTTCAAGTGATTCATAGAGTTGTATAACACTGGGCTGAGAAAATGAAAAATTACCATTGTTTCCACTACAATGTTGCTTTGGCCCTAAGTTATTAATTTTCAAAAGGGATTATAGGAGAAAATTAACTATACAATTTGTTCCGCAATTTCCTCTCAGTACTACAATTTTCGTAAGCCGAGCTCCTGGCGGTGATCGCATGTACACAGCACCTGTACCACGCACGATCACCATGATGTACCTATCCTCATTGGTCAGTAACCCTGCCCGACCATCAAATGTTGTGAAGGGGTTAAAGTGCTTGAAAGGGGTTGCAAATTTATCTAGGAATTCTCAGAGTGTTATTAACATCTTTTCTGGATATACCATCTCTAGTAGATAGATAGATAGATAGATAGAATATTGGAGATATAATTGCATGTCAATAATCGGTATACTATTAGGCAAGGAATTATAAAAAATCCTTCAGCACATGCTGTGTTCACATGACACTTGGCCAGCTTCAAACAAAAGATTTACACCCCTGTCAGCTAGCTTGTATGCAACCTTCCACAGTAAGAACCCCTGTGGATCCAAGCCATGGAGCCTGAGTTCTTTGTTCAGCCAGCTAGGATTTCATAAAGGAGTTATGGAAATACTATACATCCTAGCTGTACATCGTATATATTTCCGAGATCCCAAAATAGGGCAAGCGCCTGCCCGGATCTTGAGTCATTCTAACACACAAGGGAAGGGAGATATAAAGAACAGCCACTAGCAGCATTGTATTTAGTTTCTATGAGTTGCAGGGGTCCGGTCGGATCTGATGGCATCAGAACAGCTGCTCTAGGATTGTCCAGAAAAGATTTGTGATCTTTAATTGGTTTATCTCCAAACCTCTAAGGGAGGGGATTTAAGTTCAGCTCAGAGGGCAGGATGGGAGTGATCCAGTGGGTTAAATGCTTGTGTGCACATTTCCTATAGCTTTTTCTCTGGGAGGTCGCTAGTACATATCATGTGAGGAGAAGTCATACACAATGGGGACCTCAAGCCTCCCATGTGGCAGCCCCTCCCGCGCAAGCCAGGCCTTTCATGTAAATGGTAACTAGCCATATGTTCTACTTATACCTTTTGTCCTACCACTATTGTATTTGAATATCTGACCATTACATATGTATAACCTTTGTGTATTGTCTAGTGTGCCCTTAAGACGATTAAATATCTTGGGCTGCTCTCTTCTCTCCATCCACGAATCCATACTTCCATTTCTCAGCCTAACCTCACATGCTACTGAGGGGCTGGTTTCTTGCCCCATATAACCTTGTTAACAGACTAGGTGTCTATAGAACGAGGAACTGGTGTCAGTCCTACCGGGCTGATAAGGTTCTGTTTCACTGGTGCTAGTAAAAGGGCCCTTTCAGCCGGTCAGGGTTGTGGGAGAGTGTGGTGCCACATCAGTGACTTTGTGGCCACTTTTTCTCACTTCCTTTGCCTCCCTGGGCTTGTGTGGACAGGGGGAGTGTCTGTGTAAAACTGTGCCAAGCTGACCTTATATGTCCCTAGGGGGTGCAGTATGCCACATTGGTACAAGTGGGGAGACCTTACCACGTGATCCCGCTAACATAATATTGACATCAGGCCGGATAGGGAGGTGTGGATCCTTCTCGTTTCATCATATTCTCACTTTTGAACCGAAAAGTCACCAATATGGGCTATTAAACAGCACTTATTTTTCATTATTATATGGTGTGCTGCCTCCATTTTTCTGAGATGTATTGAAAGGTTGGTATATACCTGAGAGGCTTGATACCCTATTATGTTATTGCAAGTGTCAATTTTTTTTCTTTTTCAATAGATAAATAAATTATAGATAGATACTGTAGATAGATTACATATACATTCTGATTCACTGCTTCCCGTTCTAGATACTCATAGATATCAGTATTCCTACAATGAGAATTTTGTTTTTTTTCATTTAAATAAATTGCTTTGGATAGTGCTCAGAAGATAATCACATTGCAGATCTTTTATATTATAAATTATTTTGCCATTTTTCAGTTGAATGCACAGGAATGGCCATCCCTGCCGCAAAGCCTGAATGCCATATTTAATTGTTATTACATGAAAAGTCTGGTTATCATTTGCTTAATATATGAGCTTTTTGTATGTTTGAAACAATAATCATCATTACAAGGAATTCCTATAATAATATTACACCTGTGAAAATATTTATTGGCTGCTCCTTTCTAGAAATCATTACTCCGCACAAAGGATATTATTATTTCCACATTTCTTAAAGCCTCTATTTGGCTGACTTGGTATAATGTTTTTTCTTAAAGGAATATATAAAAGCTTTGTTTCATTTTTGATTTGTGTAGAATATCACACAGTGAGGTTCTATGAACTACACATTATATTAAAAAATAGTCTTTATAGAGCATTATGGCTGACACATTATTCTAAGGGAAAGACAGCTTTAGTTCTTTGTGAACTGAGTGAAAGCTTTGTTTAATCTCTATGGCCCAGCTCTGTGATACAATATTTAATTTAATGATTCAAACTGTGCAGTTCACAATGTAACATACAAAAAAGAATGATCATTATCTTTGGACTGTAGGTCATATTTACTAACAGTCTTGATGCACATTACTGCTCAGTAGACAGTGCTTACCCATTTTGATCTGGGCACTACATAGATGAGTTGAAACATTAATGACAAGGTCTTTCTTTGCTGGTGCTCATATAGTCTAAAATCTTAATTTTCTTTTGTGGTTATACTTGATTTAGTCAATTAACCCTTTATTGTGCAAAGCACTGTGCTATTATACATATGCAGGCAAGCAACATTGTATGTATATCAGTGGTTAGTGCCTTGCAGAACTAGGTGAGCCTAAATGGGTGGTCCAAAGCTAAAATGTATTTTAATCCTAAATCTCTATCAATGCCATAATTGAGTCTTTAATTAAAAACTCCCCATAATTCATTCACTACTCTATTTAACTGCTTTATATTTTTTTTTACTACTTCATGTGAGTTGACGCTTTATTTGAGAATCCCAGCACATGCTGGGATACTCAAACATGTCGTCATCAAGGGGACAGAGGCTGTGGTTACTTCTGCAGACTCTGCCTCCACCCTGAAACGAAGTGTCACCAGTGACATCCATTTCACGTTTCAGGATCTGGGCTAGTCCTTGCTCTACTGATCAAGTGTCAGTTGTAAATTCTGATGGATGTTCAGTGGGCTATTGTCACTGTGCACTACTCTTCTCAGTTCAGTGACAGTGCACTCCCTCGCTGGATCTGATGAGAAGGGACAAGCCAGCAAGAGAACGCACTGTCAGTATGCAATGTAAGGAGAGCTTGAGAGAGCAGAGACTAGCGTCGTCCCTCCAAGTGATGCATACTCAGTAGAGCAGGGACAAGCCCAGCCCCTGAAACAGATGTCACTGATAACGCTTTGTTTCAGTGCAGTGACCACAGCCTCTGCTCCCTGATGATGGCTCGTTTGAGTATCCCAGCATGCACTAGAATTTTCAAGCAAAGCATCATCACACAGAAAGGGATAAAAAAGTGTAGTGAAGGAAAGAAAGGGACTTTTTATTTAAAGGATATTAGAAAAAAAGATTAGATAATGACATTAAATAAAGATATAGGATTAAAATAAATTTTAGTTTCTGACCACATCTTCAATTTTCTGGCATCAGTTTTTGAGGACTGAATTCACATACACATTACTGTACTAAACCTGCAGTAATATGAAGTGCAAAATTGGGACATATATACCAAGAAGAGGCCCAGGATGAGGGCATATATACTAAGAAGAGGACCAGAATTGGGACATGTACACTAGCAATAGAACCAGGATGGAGGACATATATACCAGAATGGGGGACATGCATATCAAGAAGGGGCCCAGGATGGGGGACATTGTACCAGAATGTTGAACATATATACGATGAAGGGGCCAAGGATGAGGGACATATATACCAGATAAGAACTCAGGATGAGTAACATATATACCGGGATGGGGCACAAAATTGGGGACATATATGCCAGGATGGGGATCCTATATACCAGGATGGGGGACATATATACAAGGAAGAAAACCAGGATGAAGGGCATGTATACCAGGAAGGAACCCAGGAACATGGACGTACGAGGGGGTTCCACAAAAAAATAATTACTTATTTATTTTTAATTCAAGATAACATCTTGAAGACATGAATTCCCTTCAAAATACTGTCCATTAGAGAATGTGCACTTGTCTCAGCATATTTTCTGATGTTTGAAACATTTTTTATATTCTTCTAAACTAATGCTGCTAAGTGCATCCAGCTATTTTTAATTAGCCTCTTCTATGTCGTAAAAACTAGGGAGGAGCAACCCCATGGAAGTTTGGGTTAGACAGGTTTGCTGAACTTGAGAAAAAAGTTTGGTTTGGGCACCAGAACTTGACCCGAACTTGACCCTGGACACAAACCTCATATAAATCAACATGGACCCAAAGTTTGGTGCAAGTAAAATGGTCATAGTAAGCGCTAGGGGGCTGCAAAAAAAGCTAAATGGCGGTAAGAGGAGGACAATTGCCCTGCACACAAATGTGGATAGGATAATTAGCGTAGAATAAAAAAAGAAAAATAATCTTGAACCAGAAGGCAGAGGTCCAAGTGGAGGAGTGGAGCAGTGCCTTGCATGTGCATTTCATTGTGCTTGCTAATAAATAAATAAATGAAAAACAAAAAGCTGTGAGGTATAACTAGCCAAGGAAAAGCAGACAGCTGTGAGCTGGTCTTATTATAATGGGATGGAGCCAATTTCCATGGTCATGCCCAGCTTCTTAACATCAGCTCCCAGCTGTCAGTTTTACCTTTGCTGGTTATTAAATTTGGGGGGATTGTGTACCGGTCCGAACCCCAAACTTTACAGTTGAAGTTCACTCATCCCTACTGAAAATGCTTTCCCTTTAGGTTTTTCTTCATTCTTGGATATAAGAAGAAAATGAAGCAGGCTAAGTTGGGCAAGTATGGTTGATGACCCTGATTTTTTGTCAAAAGTCATCACAGGGGATGAAGCTTGGTGTTACACCTATGATTCTGAAGCAAAACAGCAGTTCAGCCAGTAGAAAATGGCTTAATCGCCCAGACCAAAAAAAGCACGGCAAGTGAAATCAATTTTGATGTACATGACTGTTTGTTTTTTGACATCGTTCACGCTGAATTTGTTCTTCGGGGCACCATAGTGAACCAACATCTGCAAGTGGTGAAGCAATTGTGTGAGGGAGTGAGATAAAAACAACCTGAATAGTGGCGATCAGGGGACTAGCTGCTTTATCGTGACAATGCACCTGCCCACACCGTGTTGATAATGAACCAGTTTTTCATGAACAACGGCATTGTTAGGGACGGCGGAACGCACTAAATATAAATAATAGAAAGTGCGTTCGCTGCTCAGGGTCCACCGTGCAGTAGGTGTAACAACCGCTGCTGAGTAATGGCATACTAGCTATATGGCGGTATACTGCGCTCGGGTTAAACGTCACCCGAGGTGCGCAGAGCGGACTCTGTTAAACTCACAAAGGCACGTTAGTACAAATAAAGCATTAATGCCGAGCCTGTTAGCTTCACAGGTCTCAGCTAGCTTGCACACACGGTATACGGTCACAGGACACGGCCCAAGGCCGAGGTCGGTGTCCGTCCTGACCTAACATGCGTGCGGCGTCGCTACCGCAGATGCCAGTAAGTGCTGCTAACTGCAGCACGGTGGTAACTACTGCCGCTGTACAACAGTGCCGTGAGGCATCACACTATCGGACGCTAGTGTAGCAGTGTGGTATGCACTGTGGCGTATGGCTATAACTCTAATTCCCTATCCACATGCGTAATATCAGAGGGAAGGGGTTTCAAATGAGTCAGTCACCAGAGTCATACATCCATCACCATTCACACATCTAGTAAGTATAGCCTATACTAGCTCATGGCAGAGCGGCCATGCGGGCCTTTTATAGCCATGCGCTTCCGGGACCTTCCAGACCTCTGAGATGGGCCAATCAGATCAGGACAAGGACCTGAGCATGTGACCCCCGATCTCCACTGGGAGATCATCAGGTGGGCATGTCCAGTAGCACGGCGAGAGGACTTAGCCTCTGGAGTGGTTTCCTGCAAAGCAGGCTGCGCTACCATTGCTGATCCAGAGGTGGCAGCAACATCCAGACCCAGAGAGCTGGTCTGAGCAGAGTGCCTGGATCGCCGAGTTTGGTGTGCAGGTCCCTGAGTGGTCAGAGAGGAATGGGAGACCGCTGGATGTATGGCTCTGGATTTCTGCTGTGCAGCTGCAGGAATCTGACATCTAACATTACCCCCCCTCCTAGGGCCCCCCTCTGAGCCTCGCTACGCTCAAAGGCCGCGATCAGGAGCGGAGCGTGATGTTCTCCATTGGCTTCTGGGCCTCTGGACCATGACCCTTCCAGTCCACCAAACATTTTGCCACGCACAATTCTGCATCCCACAATGGCGTTAACCTCAAACTCGTTCGAAGACAAGTCTGATCACCCAGCAGATGACTCAGAGAACAGGGCCATGTGAACAGGTTTGAGAAGGGACACATGGAAAACGTCAGAAATGGCTAAATGTGGAGGAAGGGCCAGGCGGTAGACCACCGAGTTGATTCGCTCGAGAACCTTAAAAGGTTAAAAGGTCCGATGTATCGCGGCGCGAACTTGGTGGACTCGGCCCACAGCTTGATGTTTCGAGCAGAGAGCCACACCAAGTCGCCGGGGGAAAAGGTTGGAGCGGGTCACCAATGTGTGTCGGTGGATGCCCTCATTCTTTCTTTAGAGGCACTGCCCAGTCTGCCACCCTGGAGTCAGCGGAGGACACTGGCATCGGGACAGGGACACGCGGATGTTGGCCGTAATTTAGAAGGAACGACGTCTGACCAGTGGAATCAGCCACTGCATTATTCAGGGCAAATTCAGCCCATGGTAGCAAGGATGCCCAGTCATCCTGCCTGGTAGAGATGAAATGCCGAAGGTACGTGACCAAGGTTTGGATGGCTCTCTCAACCAAGCCTGTTGTGAGCTCATTTTTGGGTTTGCCTCTGGCTTCGGGTGAGGGTTATGGAGCTGGCTGTGCTGACAGAGGAGTAGTGAGTTCTCTATCTGGACTCCCTCTGTTGGTGAAGGGAGGTAAAAAAGCTGATCTAAATGGCAGAGACCGGCCACCTGAGGAAGAGGACTGTGATTGGACATCAGGAATTTCGGATTGGATTTAAGGCAGCCGACTCCCTAGTTTCTGGCTGGTGATTTCTCCTGACTGTGGCTTCTGGTTTCCAGTTTGGTTCCTGCCTTCTTAAAGCTAAGTTTTCTCTGCTATTGTTCATATGAGATGATATATCTGGTTTACTTAGTTTTTGTGTTCAGCCAGCCCTGGCTGGGACTGGGCTGAATCCCCATTTTGCCTCTGATCAGTTGATCTCTTTTGCTCTGTCTTCAGAGTAGACCTGAGTGCTGATATAGGGAATTGAAGTCTAGAGACTTCAGGGCCTTTTTCTATCAGATGTGTTGGACATTTTTTGGCAGGGTTTTTTGCGTGATTGCAGACAGCAGCTTTTCTTTCCTGTCCTTTCTAGTTAGTGAGGGCCCCATCGTTTGCTCAGCCTATCTTTCTATCTGTGTTTGTGTTTTCATCTTGTTTCACCGACAATACATGTTGGGGGCTGTCTATTGCTTTGGGGTCTGCTCTGGGGCAGTTTAGATTTTCCCTTTCTTTCTTTAGGCTTATTTAGTCCTCCGGCCATGACGAGGCGTCTAGGACCACCGTAGGCACGCTCCACGGCTACTGCTAGTTGTGTGTATAGGATCAGGGGTCTGCAATCCGCTAGTTACCAACCTCTCTGGTTTTTTGGGCTTAGATTGCTTTTTGGTTTTTCCTCCTCGGTGACTCATTCATAACACAAGCCGTTCGTCTCAGGATGGTAAGCGGAGGACAGGTTTAGCTCAATGCTGAGTAGGCTGCAGAGCTCCCTCCAAAACCGGGACGCGAACTGGGGACCTCCATCACTAACAATTTTGTCCAGCATGCCATGCAGACGGAATACATGTTTTATGAACAGTGTGACAAGACCACGAGCGAAAGGCAACCGTGCGAGTGGCACCAGATGCACCATTTTAGAAAAAGGTCGGTGACCACCCAGATGACCGTACTGCCACCAGTCTTGGGCAGGCCAACCACAAAATCCATGCCAACCATCTCCCAAGGTCTATCCGCCACCGGCAGAGGATACAATAACCCAGCCGGCCTCTGTCTAGAGGACCTGTTCCGTGCACACGAGGCGCATGCTTGTATGTATTCCTTAGTGTCTCGAGCCATGTGCAGCCACCAATACAACCTTGCCAGGAGTTCTGTGGTCCACTTATTGCCAAAGTGACCACCCACCCTGGACGTGTGTGCCCAGGCGAGAACCTCCGGCCATAGCTGAGGAGGGACAAAGGTCTTGCCCGGTGGCACTGACTCGAGAGCAACTGGAGCCACGGTCGTAAAGCTCTCTGAAGGGAGAATTAGCCGTGGCTCAGCCTCCCCTTCCTCCGCTGAGACCACCGAGTGCGAGAAAGCATCCGTACGGACGTTCTTCTCTCCAGAGAGATAGTGCAAGGTGAAGCGGAGGCGGGAGAAGAATACCGACCACCTAGCTTGACGAGAGTTCAAGCGCTGGGCCGTTTGTAAATAGACAAGATATTTATGGTCCATATACACCTGGAAGGGAAACCGGGCTCCCTCCAGGAGATGTCTCCACTCAAAAAAGGCCAACTTTATTGCTAGCAGCTCCCTGTCCCTGATGGAGTAATTCTTCTCCACCGGTGAGAAGGTCTTAGAGAAGAAGAAGCAGGGATGCTCCCGACCTTGAGCATCCTTCTGGAAAAGGACTGCTCCTGCACCGACGGAAGAGACATCCACCTCCAGGATAAATGGTTTATCCACATCGGGACGGTATAAGATGGGAGCGCCAGCAAAATGGGATTTTAGAGACGAGAATGCCTTGGAGACCTGTTCAGACCAAGCATTAGGATTAGCTCCTTTCTTTGTGAGAGCAACCAAAGTAGCTACCAGTGTGAAGAAGTGAGGTATGAACTGGCGGTAATAGTTGACGAACCCTATGAAGCGCTGAACCGCTTTGAGTGAGTGTGGTTCCGGCCAGTCAATTACCGCTTGCAGTTTGGCCGGATCCATAGCCAACCCCTGGGCCGAGATGATGTAGCCCAGGAACGGCAAGGACTCCTGCTCAAACTGGCACTTCTCCAGCTTGGCGAAAGGAGAGTTCGCCCCCAGACGGTCGAAGACCCTGCAGACGTCTCTCCGGTGGGAGGTCAAATCTGGCGAGAAGATGAGGATGTCATCCAGATAGACCACCACCGAGGTTGAGCGCATACGCGGAAGACGTCGCTGACAAAAACCTGGAAGACAGCAGGCGCATTACAAAGGCCGAAGGGCATGACCAGATATTCGTAGTGGCCATCCCTGGTATTAAAGGCTGTCTTCCACTCGTCTCCTTCGCGAATGCGGATCAGGTAGTACCCCCCCCGTAGATCTTATTTCGTAAAGATTCGGGTCCCTCGCAACCTGTCAAATAGCTCAGAGATCAATGGGAGGGGGTATTTGTTTTTAACTGTTATAGCGTTGAGACCTCTGTAGTCAATGCAGGGACGTAACTCTCCCCTCTTCTTCTGCACAAAGAAGAATCCTGCACCAGACGGCGACACCGACTTTCTGATAAAACCTCTAGCCAGGTTCTCCCGGAAATATTGAGACATAGCCTTTGTCTCAGGGAGTGACAGCGGATACACACAGCCTCTAGGAGGTTCCGTGCCTGGCAGAAGATCTATCGGGCAATCGTAAGGACGGTGCAGCGGGAGTGTCTCCGCAGATTTTTTAGAGAAGACATCCGCGTACTGGTGGTAAGGTTTAGGAAGCGCGGAGAGATCCGCGGGCACTTCAGTGGAAGCTACCTGAACACTGCCCCTCAGGCACCTTCCCTCACAGTCCTTGCTCCAACCCAGTATATTCCCCGAAGCCCAATCAATATGAGGGGAGTCTCCAACAAAGTGTTAATCCGCACAGCTGAGAAGCTCATTCATTGCACAAATAGCTATATAAGCTGGTGCTGCAGATATGCATATTATGGGAAGTGCTCCATAGACCGGGGTGCCATTCCAAAGCAATTAGTCACAGCGGCTACACCAAAAAAGAAAACGGACGGCACTCACCCATTAAAATCTTCTTTATTCCAGAACCTTTAAAACAACGGTATAGGGAGGATGGGAGCGGGAGTGGAAATCAATCCCGCTCCCATCCTCCCTATGCCGATGTTTTAAAGGTTCTGGAATAAAGAAGAAGATTTTAAACGGTGAGTGCCGTCCGTTTCCTTTTTGGTGTAGCCAATATGAGGGGAGTGACAACTGAGCCAGGGAACTCCGAGAAGCAGCTGGTCGATGCCATCTGGCAAAATGAACAAGGACAGAATCTCACGATGAGAGGGTGAGATTGAGAGCCTGAGTGGGCTGTCTGGTGGGTCACCTGAGATGGTAAAGGTGCACCATTAACCACCCTGATGGTCAGAGGTTGGGGCAGTAACACCAGTGGAATAGCGTGTTTCTGGGCGAAGGTCGAAACAAAGTGATAGAAAACAAAGAGTGGTTATTAATGGTTCATACTCAGATTGGGACAGGGTTACTAGTGGGGTACCACAGGGTTCTGTATTGGGCCCCCTACTATTTAATATATTTATTAATGATCTAGTGGATGGCTTACACAATAAAATATCAGTATTTGCAGATGATACATAACTATGTAAGGCAGTTAACACAAAGGAGGACAGTTTGTAACTATAGACAGATTTGAGTAAATTGGAGAAATGGGCTGAAAAATGGCAAATGAGGATTAACACAGATAAGTGTAAGGTTATGCACATGGGAAGGAGAAACAGATGCTACAATTACTTACTAAATGGGAAACTGCTGGGGAAATCAGACATAGAAAAAGACTTAGGCATCTTAGTCAATAAGAAGCTAAATTGGAGTGCCCAGTGTCATGCAGCTGCCACCAAAGCGAATAGGATCATGGGATGCATTAGAAGAGGTCTGGGGACACGAGATGAAAGCATAATTCTCCCTCTGTACAAATCACTCGTCAGACCACACTTGGAGTATTGTGAGCAATTTTGGACGCCGGTGCTCAAGAAAGACATTACTGAACTTGAAAGGGTTCAAAGGCGGGCTACTAAAATGATAAATGGAGTTGGTACACTACAATACCCAGAAAGGTTATCAAAATTAGGTCTATTTACTCTAGAAAAAAGAAGACTTAGGGGAGACTTAATATAAATGTACAAGTATATCAGAGGGCAATACAGAGATCTCTCCAATGAACTGTTTGTACCAAGGACTGTGACAAGAACAAGGGGGCATTCTCTTCGTTTGGAGGAAAGACAATTTCTGCACCAGCATAGAAGAGGGTTCTTCACGGTAAGAGCAGTGAGGCCCTGGAATCCTCTTCCTGAGGAAGTGGTGATGGCCAACTCACTGAATGAATTTAAGAAAGGAATGGATGCTTTTTTTGTGAGTAACAGTATAGAAGGTTCCGAATAACATGATATTATAGGTAGATGGTTGACCCAGCTAAGGGGAAGGAATTTTTTTCCCTATGGAGAAAATTGGCTTCTACTCTGTGGGTTTTTTGCCTTCCCCAGGATCAACAATGCAGAACAGCTGCACTAAAAATAGGCTGAACTAGATGGACATAAGGTCTTCCTTCAGCCTTCAAAACTGTGTTATGTTATGTTAAGTTCCCCTCAGCCCCGGAATCCATGGTAACCTCTACCTCCCAGGTGGAGGCCCCGCTATCTAAGGTCCCTCGGAATACCGGTTTGGGAGAAAGGGGTTTTATATGTGTCTGACCACCACTTACGACCACTGGACGTGATCGTTTTTCCGACCGCAGAGGACACGTGCTAGCCGAGTGACCAAACTGCCGGCACTGGTAACAACGTGCGGAGCTTCGCACCGGACGTGGCTTGGGGCCGGCGCGAGACACCTCCATAGGTTAGGAGGATGTAAGCTCCTGAGCAGGAGATCTTAGCGGCTCGGTGAAGGTGGGAGCCAAGTTAACCCTTCGTCTGGATTGCGCACGCTCCAGCCCGCGCTCCATAAACCGGAGATCAATGCGGGTGGAGATGGCAATCACTTCCTCCAGACTTGTGGGGACCTCTCTGGTTGCTAAAGCATCTTTGATATGCTCTGCTAATCCTCTCCAAAACACAGGGATGAGTGCTTTATCGAGCCACTCTAGTTCGGAAGCCAATGTCCGGAATCGGACGGCATAATGGCTGACTGAGAGAGACCCCTGTGTTAGGGTCAATAATTGGAGAGAGGTGTCGTGCGTGATCCATGGTCCCAAAAATACCTGCTTCAGAGCCATGAGGAACTGAGCAGCCCCTGAACCACGGGATCATCACGCTCCCACAATGGCGTAGCCCACGCTAATGCCCTGCCAGACGAAATAGAAACAATAAACCCCACCTTAGCCCACTCTGTAGGGAACCGTGCAGCCAGTAACTCAAGCTGGATAGAGCACTGACTCACGAATCCCCTACAGGTGGCGCTGTCACCCGAAAACTTGTCGGGGAGCGGGAGGCGAGATATTGTTGGCATAGGCGTGAGTGTGGGCACGCGTGAGACAGCCTCTACGACTTCCTGAGCAGCAGCTGCCGTAGCATTCGCAGCTGAGGAGCTGCCAACCTGCTCTCCAGCTGCCGAATGTACCGCTGCAGCTGCTGCAGGTCCGCCATTACTAGCCAGACCCTGGCGCTAGTATAATGTTAGGGAAGGCAGAATGCACTAAATATAAATAATAGGAAGTGCGTTCGCCGCCCGGGATCCACCGTGCAGTAGGTGTAACAACCGCTGCTGAGTAATGGCAGACTAGCTATATGGCGGTATACTGCGCTCGGGTTAAACGTCACTCGAGGTGCGCAGAGCGGACTCTGTTAAACTCACAGAGGCGCTTTAGTACAAGTAAAGCATAAACACCGAGCCTGTTAGCTTCACAGGTCTCAGCTGGCATGCACACACGGTATACGGTCACAGGACACGACCCAAGGCCGAGGTCGGTGTCCGTCCTGACCTACTGTGCGTGCGGCATCGCTACCACAGATGCCAGTAAGTGCTGCTAACTGCAGCGTGGCGGTAACTACTGCCGCTGTACAACAGTGCCGTGAGGCATCACACTATCAGACACTAGTGTAGCGGTGCGGTATGCACTGTGGCGTATAGCTTGCCACTGACTGGCGCTGACTATAACTCTAATTCCCTATCCACATGCGTAATATTAGAGGGAAGGGGTTTCAAATGAGTCAGTCACCAGAATCATACATCCGTCACCATTCACACATCTAGCAAGTATAGCCTGTACTAGCGCATGGCCGAGCGGCCATGCGGGCCTTTTATAGCCATGCGCTTTCGGGACCTTCCAGACCTCTGAGATGGGCCAATCAGATCAGGACAAGGGCCTGAGCACGTGACCCCCGATCTCCATTGGGAGATCGTCTCGTGGGCATGCCCAGTAGCACGGTGAGAGGACTTAGCCTCTGGAGTGGTTCCTGCAAAGCAGGCTGCGCTACCATTGCTGGTCCAGAGGTGGCAGCAACATCCAGAGCGCTGGTCTGAGCAGGGTGCCTGGATCGCTGAGATTGCTG
Organism: Dendrobates tinctorius; assembly: GCF_039654945.1. Classification (NCBI taxonomy): domain Eukaryota; kingdom Metazoa; phylum Chordata; class Amphibia; order Anura; family Dendrobatidae; genus Dendrobates; species Dendrobates tinctorius. The sequence goes on along the minus strand of NW_027361671.1, from coordinate 15,463,517 downwards.
TGCAGGTCCCTGAGCGGTCGTAGAGGAATGGGAAATCGCTGGATGTATGGCTCTGGATTCCTGCTGTACAGCTGCAGGAATCCGACACCTAACAGGCATGATAACGGTTTCACAACCCCCTTACTCACCTGACCTAGCCCACTGTGACTGATTCTTGTTTCCAAGTATGAGCAAACACACAGGCTAAGCAAAAATAGCTGGAGGCACTTAACAGTATTACTTCAGAATAATATAAAAAATGTTTTGAACAGTGTAAAAACCTTTTGAACAAGTGCATATCATCTTATGGACAGTTTTTGAAGAGAATTAATATTCTCAAGATGCTATCTTGAATAATAAAAAATTAAATTAGTAATTCTCAGTTTTTGGGTACCTCCTCATATGTACTTGAAAGGGGCCTAGGATGGGGGACATATACAGTGGAGAAAATAATCATTTGATGCATTGCCAATTTTGCATGCTTTAATAATAATAAATAATAATAATCTTTATTTTTATATAGCGCTAACATATTCCGCAGCGCTTTACAGTTTGCACACATCATCATCACTGTCCCTGGTGGGGCTCACAATCTAAATTCCCTATTAGTATGTCTCTAGAATGCGGTAGGAAACCGGAGTGCCCGGAGGAAACCCACGCAAACACGGGGATTCGAAGGCTGCAGTGCTAACCACTGCGCCACCGTGCCGCCCACTTTCTCACTTACAAAGAATGGAGAGGTCTGCAATTTTTATCCTAGGTACACCTCAACTGTGAGATACAAAATTTAAAAAAATACATAAAATCGCATTATGTGATTTTTAAATAATGAAATTGCATTTTATTGCTTGAAATAAGTATTTGATTACCAACCAACCAGCAAGGATTCTCACTCTAACAGACCTGTTAGTTTTTCTTTAAGAACCCCTCCTACTCTGTGCTCATTACCTGTTTTAATTGCACCTGTTTGAACTTGTTATCTGTATAAAAGACACCTGTCCATACACTCAATCAATAATGCTCCAACCTCTCCACCGTGGCCAAGACCGAAGAGCTGTCTAAGGACACCAAGGACTAAATTGTAGACCTGCACACGGCTGGGATGGGCTACAGGACAAAAAGAAAACATCTTGGTGAGAAAGCAACAACTGATGGCTCAATTATTAGAAAATGGAAGAAAAACAAGATGACTGTCAATCTTCCTCCATCTGGGGCTCCATGTAAGATCTTGCCTCGTGGGATAAGAATGATTCTAATAAAGATCAAGAATGAGCTCAGGTCATTGACCAGAAAGACATGGTCAATGACTTGATGCGAGCTGGGACCACAGTCTCAAACATTACCGTTGGTAACACACTACACCATTATGGATTAAAATCCTGCAGTGCACACAAGGTCCGCCTGTTCACACCAGCACATGTACAGGCCCGTTAGAATAATAATAATAATCTTTATTTCTATAGGGCCAACATATTCCGCAGTGCTTTACAGTTTAACAGTTTCAAAATACAAGTCATAAGTAGCAACTTTAACAATACAATAATTAAAGCAAAATAAGACGACCCTGCTCGTGAGAGCTTACAATTTACAATGAGGTGGGGGAGATACAGGTGTGTATTTACAATGGTGTATTTACAATAATGGTCCAGCCATCTTGTGGGAGTGAGGGATGGATGGAGATAGTGAATGGGCTACTCATACACACTTACACATAGAATGATTTTGATTAGTGAACGTGATAGACCGCTCTGAACAAATGTGTTTTGAGGGAGCACCTAAAACTATGCAAATTGTGGATAGTCCTAATTTCTTGGGGTAGAGCATTCCAGAGGATTGGCGCAGTGTGGGAGAAGTCTTGGAGTCAGGAGTGGGAGGTACGGATTAGTGCAGAGGTTAGTCGAAAGTCGCTTGCAGAGCGCAGCGGTCGGTTAGGCCAATAGACAGAAATGAGGGAGGAGATGTACAGAATGTAGAAGTACACCAATGGCCATCTGAACGATCCCGGTGAGGCATGGAAGAGAGTTATGTGGTCAGATGTCACCAAAATAGAACTACTTGTTATTAACTTTACTTGCCGTATTTGGAGGAAGAAGGATGAGTACAATGCCAAGAACACCATCCCAAACATGAAGCATGGTGGGGGAAACACCATACTTTGGGGATCTTTTCTGCAAAGGAGACAGGAGGACTGCACCAAATTTAAGGGAACATGAATGGAGTCATGTATCGCAATATTTTGTCCAACAATCTCTTTCCCTCAGTTATAGCATTGAAAATGGGTCGTAGCTGGGTTTTCCAGCATGATAATGACCCCAAACACACAACCAGGGCAACTAAGGAGTGGCTCTATAAGAAGCATTTCAATGTCCTGGAATGGCCTAGCCAATCTCCAGACCTGAAACTAATAGAAAACCTTTGGAGGGAGCAGCAACTTAATGTTTCCCAGGAACAGCCCCAAAGCCTGAAAGATCTGGAGAACATCTGTATGGAGGAGTGAGCCAAAATCCCTGCTGTAGTGTGTGCAAACTTGTTCAAGAACTACAGGAAATGTATGACCTCTGTAATTGCAAACAAAGTTTTCTGAACCAAATATTAAGTTCTCTTTTTCTATTGTATCAAATACTTATTTCATGCAATAAAATTCAAATTAATGATGTAAAAATCATGCAATGCAGTTTTCTGGATTTTTTCCTAGATTCTGTCTCTCACAGTTGAAATGTATGTCCGATAACAATTACAGACCTCTCCATTCTTTGTAGGTGGGAAAACTTGCAAAATTGGTAGTGTATCAAATACTTATTTTCCCCACTGTGTTCCGGAAAGAGCCCAGGATGGAGGACATATCTAACTGGAAGAGGCCCAGGATATGAGACATATATTCCTGGAAGGGGTGCAGAGGCTCAGGATACTATTATAATGGGGGTGACATGGTTTAGAATGCTACAAGAGTCCATACATCTGACCAAACATACAGGAGTTGGCAGGTCAACATTTTGCACCTGGGCCCATCAGACTCTAGTTACTCCACTGCCTGTGTAGATCAAACACTGCACTGTACTTTCCAATCAGTGGACATTATTTGCATGCATAGGGTATTTTAATCAAGGAGAGGTTTGAGAGTTTTCTTTATTTCCAAGATACAGTAAAAGAAAAACAGACACTACCCAACACCAAATGAAATATTTTAGAGACAGTGGTAAAAATTTAAAATTCAAAGTTTTAAAAAGGTTGCACTTACTGTGCAGAGTTACATGTCCAGTCTGGCACATAGGAACCTGTTATGAATGGGTCACCGAGGAGGAAAAAACCTAAACATGCTAAGCCCAGAAAAAACAGAGAGGTTGGTAACTATGCAGATTGCAGATCCCTGACCCTAACCACTCAACTAGCAGCAGCCGTGGAGCGTACCTACGATGAACCTAGACGCCTCGTCACAGCCGGAGGACTAAATAAGCCTAAAGCAAGAAAAAGGAAAACTAACTGCCCCAGAGCAGACCCCAAAGGAATAGACAGCCCCTGCACATATATTGACGGTGAAACAAGATGAAAACACAAACACAGGCAGGAAAATAGGCTGAGCAAACGATGGGGCCCAAACTAACTAGAAAGGAGAGGAAAGGAAAGACACTGTCTGCAATCTGCCCAAAACCCTACAAAATAATGTCCAACACTTCTGATAACAAAATTAACCCTGAAGTCACTAGACTTCTCCCACTATATCAGCACTCTGAAATATTCTGAGACAGAGCAAAAAGAGGCCAATCTAATAAGGGACAAAAACAAATTGGCAAATACAGATAAATAAGAGTGGAAATACAGCACAGCCCCAGCCGGGGCTGGCTGACCACACAAAAAGCTGAACAGAACAACAAAATCAAGTGTGAACATTAGCAGAGAAACTTAGCTTGAGCTGACTGGAACAGAGCTGAGAACCAAGACCTGACAAGCAGAAGGAATCACCAGCACCAGAGTAGGACGTCGGCTGTCTTAAATCCAATCTGAGATTCCTGAGGTCCAATCGTCATCCTCATTATCAGGTGGCAGATCTCTACTGATTAAATCAGCCTCACTACCTCCTGTTACCACCAGAGGGAGCCTGGAAGGAGAACTCACAACTGGTTGACCAGAAAATGAACTCACAACAGGAACCATTGAGCTATCCACAAAACAACAGACATGATGGCAAAGTGAGGCAACCTCTTTTTTCATCCTACTACTCTTACATTAAGGGTGGGGAACCTCTACAAATGGCCCACAGTGTTCTTTTCTACGGCCCATGAGCAGATTCCCGGGGATCGTATTTTGCCGGTTGTGGGCCCTTTAAATGCCCCTGAGACTGTGGCACGTGCACTGAATATGCTGACATACCTTGGAGTCAGCGCGCTCTGCGGTCCATGCTCCACTCCCATCAACTACTATGACTGCAGCAGCGGCCACAGCCTGTCCTGTGATGCCTATATGCCTCCAGCTCCTACTGTGTTGTATATATGCCCCTAACATCTCCTGTGATCTATATAGGCCCCCGTCTCCTGTGATGTATATGCCGGCAGCGTCCCCTGTGATATATAGGCCCCCAGCATTTCTTGTGATATATATGCCCCCAGCATCTCCTGTGATGTCTATGATCCTGTCTCCTGTGTTCAGAACTTTACTGCTGCGAGTTCTTTTCAAAATTCATCACAAAGTCACATGTGCTGCAGACCAATGCAATCCTGGATAAGCAGTTGCGAGTGGTAACATCATCACTACCACTTAACATCACACGTCTCACCAAAGAGAAGCAGCTCCAGCCATCACATTAGGTGATGTGTAGTGTTGAGCATTCCGATACCGCAAGTATCGGGTATCGGCCGATACTTGCTGTATCGGAATTCCGATACCGACTTCCGATATTTTTTCAATATCGGAATTCGGCATCGGAATCGGAAGTTCAGTTGATTGACGGCCTGACGTCATCATGATGCGCGGTGTGTGCGCATCATGATGCGCCGTCATTTCGGGCCTTCCGGGGGTCTCTGCCGGCCTGCCGGGGGGCTGTGCCGGCCTGCCGGGGGGCTGTGTGGACTGCCCGGGGTCTCTGCCGGCCTGCCGGGGGGCTGTGCCGGCCTGCCGGGGGGCTGTGCTGATGTCCGGGGGTCTGTGCAAGCATCGTCCGATGGGACTACAAGTCCCATCGGGCGATGCCTGCTACCATGACAGTGATTGACACATTAGCCAATGATGGGACAGTAGTAGTCCCATCATCCGGCTAATGTGTTAAATGTTAAAAAAAAAAAAAAAAAAAAAAAAAAATACTACATACATACTACATACTACATATATACTACATACATACTACATACATACTACATACATACTACATGCATGCTACATACATACTACATATATACTACATACATACTACATATATACTGCATGCTACATACATACTACATACATACATACTACATGCATGCTACATATATACTACATGCATGCTACATACATACTACATATATACTACATGCATGCTACATACATACTACATGCTACATGCATGCTACATACATACTACATACATGCTACATATATACTACATACATACTACATATATACTACATGCATGCTACATACATACTACATGCTACATGCATGCTACATACATACTACATACATACTACATGCTACATACATACCACATATATACTACATACATACAATACATTCATACAATACATACATAGACATACAGTACATATAACATAGAGTAACATACTTACCAATACTTGTCACATTGTTCCCCGAAGCCATTGTCTTTCCGGAATAAATATTAACATAACAAACCACAAAAATACTCACCCACGATCCGAAGCAGTCCACGAGTGTGTCCCACGACGATCTTGGGTAGAGAACTGCAGCATCAGATGATGCTGCCGTTCTCTACGGGCTGCAGGAATCCAATGACGGAAGGTAGGTATCCTTCCGCACTGTATTCCTCCGCCACTTAAAAAAAAAAAAGTCCCTAGTCTCACTTTATGCCATTGCTGTGTGGGAAATTCCCACACAGCAATGGCATAAAGTGAGACTAGGGACTTTTTTTTTTTTTAAGTGGCGGAGGAATACAGTGCGGAAGGATACCTACCTTCCGTCATTGGATTCCTGCAGCCCGTAGAGAACGGCAGCATCAGCTGATGCTGCAGTTCTCTACCCAAGATCGTCGTGGGACACACTCGTGGACTGCTTCGGATCGTGGGTGAGTATTTTTGTGGTTTGTTATGTTAATATTTATTCCGTAGACGACAATGGCTTCGGGGAACAATGTGACAAGTATTGGTAAGTATGTTACTCTATGTTATATGTACTGTATGTCTATGTATGTATTGTATGAATGTATTGTATGTATGTAGTATATATGTGGTATGTATGTAGCATGTAGTATGTATGTAGCATGCATGTAGCATGTAGTATGTATGTAGCATGCATGTAGTATATATGTAGTATGTATGTAGCATGCATGTAGTATATATGTAGCATGCATGTAGTATGTATGTGGTATGTATGTAGTATATATGTAGTATGTATGTAGTATGTATGTAGTATATATGTAGCATGTATGTAGTATGTATGTAGCATGCATGTAGCATGTAGTATGTATGTAGCATGCATGTAGCATGCATGTAGTATATATGTAGCATGCATGTAGTATATATGTAGCATGCATGTAGTATATATGTAGTATGTATGTAGTATATATGTAGCATGTATGTAGTATGTATGTAGCATGCATGTAGCATGTAGTATGTATGTAGCATGCATGTAGTATATATGTAGTATGTATCATGTAGTATGTATGTAGCATGCATGTAGTATATATGTAGTATGTATGTTGCATGTAGTATGAATGTAGCATGTATGTAGTATGTAGTATGAATGTAGCATGTAATTTTTTTTTTTTTTTTTTTTTTTTTACATTTAACACATTAGCCGGATGATGGGACTACTACTGTCCCATCATTGGCTAATGTGTCAATCACTGTCATGGTAGCAGGCATCGCCAGATGGGACTTGTAGTCCCATCGGACGATGCCTGCACAGACCCCCGGAGCCTGCACAGACCACCGGCAGGCCGGCACAGCCCCCCGGCAGGCCGGCACAGCCCCCCGGAGCCTGCACAGACCACCGGCAGGCCGGCACAGACCACCGGAGCCTGCACAGACCCCCTGGCAGGCCGGCACAGCCCCCCGGCAGGCCGGCACAGCCCCCCGGAGCCTGCACAGACCACCGGCAGGCCGGCACAGACCACCGGAGCCTGCACAGACCCCCTGGCAGGCCGGCACAGCCCCCCGAAAGGCCCGTACAGACCCCAGAGAGGCTGTACAAGGGCAGGAAAGGGTTTTTCTTATTCCGATACCGGAAGTCCCATAGACTTGAATGGGACTTCCGGTATCGGAATCGGCGATACCGATACTTTTTTTAAAGATCGGCCGATACCATCCGATACGATACTTTGAAGTATCGGATGGTATCGCTCAACTCTAGTGATGTGTTAATTGTTGGACCTCATATAGAATACATTTCAAATTGATAATTTTGTACGTCCCACTAATTATGCTATAAATATCTAAATAGCTCCCAGGAGAAAAAAGGTTCCCCACTCCTAAATTACACAGATTATAAAAGAGATGGACAGTGACAAAAAATGGAGGGTTCTGGTATAACTTTCTTTTTCATTACTTCTTCTATTACTGTCTATCTACTACTTTCTTTATCTGCTATCTGTACTGTATAAGCCATTTTTCCCCAGAAGGTTTATAGTACCGGTAACTCAGCATTTGCTCTCGTTCCCTTTAATTTTTGACTAGCTTCTTACATTTTCTTATATTTTCAAGAGCTTTAAAAATACACCTTCAAGGGTTTGTCTACTTCTTGGACATCCTCTTCTTAACACACTGGACACTGGATCTCTTGTGGCTTGTGTGATGTTATTATGCCACATGTGCCCAGCAGCCAGTCAGTGCCCACTTAATTTTCACTTCATTCAGACACAATTGACACCCGGAAGAACTGAGAGCTGCTGCTGCTCTTTGACTTCCTCTGAATGTCAGTTACGTCCAAAGGAAGTGGGAGTGAAGCGGCCACTGATTGATTGCTTGCCCAGGAGTCCCAGTGCCGTCATCGCTGAAAGAGTGTTGGCTGCGGAGTTAGTATAGCTGTTTTTATTTTATATAAGGGGAATATAGCAATTTAGATTTGGTTGAAGAGCTTGGGATTTTCCGCCTTTACATTTTCGCTTTTTGCTACCCTTCTTCCAAGAGCCGTAACTTTTTTATTTTTCCGTCAACATGCCCATGTGAGGGTTTGCTTTTTGGGTGATGAGTTGTACTTTTGAACTACACCATTGATTTTACCATACAGTGCATTGGAAAATGGGAAGAAAATTCCAACTGAAATGAAATTGCAAAAACAGTGCAACTCCACAAATGTTTTGGTGATTTTTTTACAATGTTCACTAAATGCTAAAACTGTCCTGCCATTGTGATTCTACAAGTCATTATGAGCCCACACATACCAAATATGCATAGGTTCTTTTATATATAAGTGATGAAAAAAATACTAAATTTGTAAAAAAAAAAAAATTGCTAAAGAGGCTAAACTAGAATGCTATACAGCTGTGTGGGCCATAAACTATGGATAGCATGAACTAGAGATGTGATTCGTTATGGTAAATATCTGAAATTCTGTGGTATTTCAGAGAAAACATACTTAAAAACAAGCTTCAGAGAGTTGGATGAGTAGTCATGAAGGTATGCCCTTGCTAACATCACCTTGTAGTGCTCAACTAGATTGACAGGTCTCTCCCTATATATACACATAGATCTTTCCAGTTAACCATGCAGAGTTGGGCAGGAAATGGCCTTCAGATACTAGTAAATCTATTAGCCTCATTTATATACCCTGTTTTCAAACCGCAGAATTTCAGCATGAAACATGCATATTTGCACTATTGGATCCTGTCACTGATTCATGCTGTCTGTGATTCAGATTGAATCATTTGAAAGATGAAAATCATTTAGTTAGCAGACCACAATGTAACATTTAATATGCAAAACCTATACAATAAACTATATCAACATAAGTGGGCATTTTCAGCCTATAAAATCACACCATCAAGGTTAAAAAGAGATGGTCTAAAAGCAGGAGTGCTGGTAGGCTGTGAAGAAGTGGTCAACATATAGTTATGCATTTTGACATCGTGGCTGTGAAATATAGTCTAATGTAATATATATGTAATCTATTCAACCCATTCAGCTGTTCTAAAGATTTTTAAAATTGAGGAAGCCTGACATAAGAGGCATACAGTACCACTAAAAGGTGGAAAACTGATAGAGCTGTTCAGGGGAGTGTTGCAGACATTTCTGTTCAATAAAATAAGTGAAGACCTATTTTTGTTGTCTTTATGATTTGCAAACCTTTCAATAGACAAAATGGTATTTTCAAATTTTTATCATTTTCAAGCCAGGAAAAGTTCTGGCAAATTTCTGGCACAAAATTTGTGATATCATGAAATGTAGCAAACACTTATAAAAACTTTTTTTTTGTAAAATAAATGAAAAGACTACATCACTAGATTGTATAATCTGTAATTAGCTTCTCTAAAATATTTGCTCATGATTCCAGAATCTTCAGAAAAATGTAGAATGTCCAGTTTGCCTTTCTAGCCTTAAACATTTCATAAATACTTTTGCAAATAAGTATTATAACGGAAGAAACGAACAGATAAGTCAACATGGCCTGAGCTCCTCTCTAGAATATTAAACACTATAGTCTCTTTGAAAGGAATGGTGACCCTGCAGCTTCTTGTAGTTTGAAGCTAATTGTTTTCGTCAGGATGAAAATGTCTGAAGTCCAGTGCAGTGTCCCACCAGCGAGGCTTTAGTAACTGAGCTGGCCTGTAGAGAATGAACCCACTTTGTAGCAACACAGTAGGCTCAGACACCACCAATTTTGATCTTCAAGCTGTCATGCATAACAACTTTATTGTACTAAATTGAGCTTGAAAGCAACCAAGGGCTAAAAGAGGGTAAAGCTATGAAAAACGTGTGCTGTCAACACAGGCAATGACTGACCTGGAAAGTAGGCTTTTCCTTTGTAAAGTAAAAGCTCAGACCCTATAAACACATGCATTGTTTCATTTTAGTCTAAGTTCTAGTCTATGATTCCCCTGCGGGGTGAAGTGGCAAATGCAATGCAAATTTATTTAAATGGATTCCACTGCTTCAAAGTTTGCCATTCTTGCTTATCCAACATTCCCAGCTCTATGGTTTACAATTTTCAGCTGAGATGCAGTGACACAGTCATCATTTTCACACATTCTTCACAAGGGGATACAACATTGACATTTTTATGAAATTGTTTAAACAAAAATATATATCTTAACAGTAAAGAGGATGGTACACACCCGATGTTAGGTCATTTTGTAGTATGTAACACATGTGGTGGTACCTCAGTGCTGTCTATTGTTGTTTGCCATTCCATGAATAAGCTGTCATTATACATGTACACAAAAGTCTGGATTCTAAACTGATGACTTTTGTCCACAAATATGGTTTAAAAATTGATGATTTTGGTAGTTCTTTCTGCATGGTGTTCTCTGTTAGATTTGCCATGTTTCCTGTATCAGTTTGGATATTTTAGACTTTGGGTGTCTTGTTTAACTTATAAAATGTGACCTAGGCTTTAGGAATTTTGTTACTAAGCAACATTTGTTTTTAATCCTTTCACATCCTTGAATGTATCCATATATCCAAGTAGTTAGGTACTTACTGACCTTGGACGTATGGACATGTCAGGGTGATTTTGTCCTCACAGGAGCTGTGCGCACCTGATATGACAGCTGACACTCAACACTCACTGCCAGGATCACAGAATTTTGAAAGCAGGCAGACCAAGGGGGCCCCTTCTGCTTTCTGATCGGTGAACCCTGCGACGTCTTCTTGGGAGCCCAATCATTGCGATGGTGACTTGATGTTGTCAAAATGACATCCGGGTCATCAGAGCTAGCAAGCTTTTTACACTATGCTCAGAGCATGGTGCTTTATGCTTTTATGTCAATGCAGCACTGACAGTTTATAAAGCATAGCAATACTCATGCAGTGCTATGCTTTCTAAGTGATAAGGCTACTTTCACACTTGCGTTTTTTTGCTGCGCGGTTTTTGCGCACACAAACGCATGGAAAAAGCGCATCATGCATTTGTGTGCGTTTTTTGCTGGTTTTGGTGCGTTTTTTGCGCATACGTGCGCATTACAATGCGCACGTATGCGCACCCATAGACTACAATGGGTGTTTTGTTGTAAAAAAATGCATTGCGTGCGCATGCGTTTTTGGGGGGCAAGTCAGACGCACAAAAATGCAACAGGATGCATTTTGTGCACCTGAGCGCACACTACAAAAAAAGCATGCGCATACAAACGCGTACAAACGCATGTGTATGCGTACATAAGCGCACCCCATGTAAAATATAGAAAAAAAAGCATGAATTTTTTTGCGCTAAAACCAGAGCAAAAAAACGCAAGTGTGAAACCAGCCTAAGTAAGTAAAGAAATAATGAAAAGTAAAAAAGTGTAAAAATACGCTAAAAAACACAAACTGATAAAAAATAAAAATATAATTTACCCATAAATGAATATTTTTATGAAAAAAAAGTACATGTTTGGTATCACCTCATCCGGAATTACCCGACCTATAAAACTGTCTAATTTCGTTAACTCTTTCAGTGAACACCGTAAAAAGAATATATGAAAAACAATGCTTTATGATCATACCGCCAAACAAAAAGCGGAATAAAATGCGATCAAAAAGAAGAATGTAATTAAAAATAGTTTCTCTGAAAACATCATCTTGTCCTGCAATAAGAAAGCTGCCATAAAACTTCATCAGTGGAAAAATAAAAACGTTATAGCTCTCAAAATAAAGAACTGAAAAAATTGTTATTTTTTCTATAAAATAGTTTTTATTGTGTAAAAGACCCAATACATAAAAAAAATTATATAAATGTGGTATCGCTGTAATCGTACTGACCCAAAGAATAAAACCCAATTCCTGAATTGCTGGTTTTTGTTAATTCTGCCCTTCACAAAGCAAACTAGAAAGTGATCAAAAAATGTCATGTGGCCAAAAATGGATACTGACAAAAATGTGAGCTCATCCAACAAAAAAATAAGCCCTCACATCGCTTATTCACTTATGAGCTTTGCACTGTGCCTCAAAAATAGTTTTCCACCACATATGGGGTATCAATGTACTCAGGAGAGATTACACAATGAATTTGGGGGTCCATTTTCTCCTGCCAAGCTAGTGAAAAATTGGAGGATCAAACACCTTGCCGTGCAATCAAAACAGTAGTTTTCCCCACATATGGGGTATTGGCATGCTCAACAAATTTTAGTGTCCATTTCCTCCTGTTACCCTTGTGAATATAAAAAATTAGGGCTAAAAAAAATTTTTGTGGAAAGAATTGATTTTTTTATTTTCACGGCTCAACGTTATAAATTTCGATGAAGCACCTGGGGATTCAAGGTGTTCACCACACTTCTTGATAAGTTCCTTGAAGGGTCTAGTTTCCAAAATGGGGTCACTTGTGGGGGATTTTGACACATCTGAGGTTCTCCAAACACGACATGCCATCTGCTAATGATTCCAGCAAATTTTGAGCTCAAAAAGTCAAAGGGTGCTCCTTCCCTTCCAAGTCCTGCCGTGCGTTCAGACAGTAGATATTGGCATGCTCAGGAGAAATTGTACAACAATTTTTGGGGTCCATATTCTCCTGTTACTCTTGTGAAAATAAAAAAACTTTTGGTCTAAAGCAAAATGTTAGTGAAAAAAGTTAAATGTTCATTTTTTCTTTCAACATTCCATTAATTCCTGTGAAGCACCTGAAAGGTTAATACACTTCTTGAATGTGGTTTTGAGCATCTTGAGGGGTGCAATTTTTATAATTGTTTCACTTTTGGGCAATTTCTGCCATATGGTCCTCTCAAAGTCACTTCAAATGTGATGTGGTCCCTAAAAAAGTGGTTATGTTTATTTTTTTGGAAAAATGAGAAATCACTGGTCAACTTTTAACCCTGCAAAAATTTATGTTGTGCTGATATAAAGTAGACATGTGGGAAATGTTATTTATTAACTATATAGCATGGTCTAACCCTCTGGTTTAAGGGCATATAAATACAAAAATTGAAATTTGCTAAATTTTTTAAATTTTTGCCAATTTTCTGATTTTTCACAAATAGACACAAGTCATAGAGAACACATTTTACCACTATCATGAAAATCAATATGTCACAAACAAAATTCTCAGAATCCATGGGATTTATGGAAGCGTTATTACCACATAAATTGACACTAGTCAGAATTGTAACATTTGACCTGGTCATGAAGGTGAAAACAGGTTTGTGGAGGTTAATGGGTTAAACATATTAATGGATTTCTACAGACAACACAACATGTTAATCTAGTCAGAAACTTGAAACTTGAAAAACAAACTTCAGACTGTAAAGTGAGATCATAAAGTCAATAAAATGTTTGACACATGTGGAAAATATAGGATTTGGTAATTAAGAATGGAAAACGCATATTACACACTAAAAGGGAAACACGTGTATAATGAACATGAAGAGGACTTGTAGATATCATTTTTCAGTAAACTAAACTGTAGCAACCAATGCAAGGCAACAAAAAATAGAATAATGAAAAGAAGGAATGATGCACATGATGCGCACATTATACCACTGAACATACTGCTAGCCAGCAGCAGTACAGCACTTAGCACCAGTGTTTAACCGCTTAAGCCTCAAGGGTGGTTTGCACGTTCATGACCGGGCCAATTTTTACAATTCTGACCACTGTCCCTTTATGAGGTAATAACTCTGAAACGCTTTCATGGATCCCGGTGATTCTGACATTGTTTTCTTGTGACATATTGTACTTCATGTTAGTGGTAAAATTTCATTCAAATAACTTGCGTTAATTTGTGAAAAAAATGGATATTTGGTGAAAATTTTGAAAATTTTGCAATTTTCCAACTTTGAATTTTTATGCCCTTAAATCACAGAAATACTGCACACAAAAAACTTGATAAGTAACATTTCCCACATGTTTACTTTACATCAGCACAATTTTGGAACCAAAATTTTTTTTGTTAGGAAGTTATAAGGGTTAAAAATTGACCAGCGATTTCTCATTTTTGCAACACATTTTATTTTTACGGACCACATCACATTTGAAGCCACTTTGAGGGGTCTATAAGAAAGAAAATACCCAAAAGTGACACCATTCTAAAATCTGCATCCCTTAAGGTGCTCAAAACCACATTCAAGAAGTTTATTAACCCTTTAGGTGCATCACAGGAATTTTTTGAATATTTAAAAAAAAATGAACATTTAACTTTTTTTCACAAAAAAAATACTTCAGGTTCAATTTTTTTTATTTTACCAAGGGTAACAGGAGACATTGGACTGCAAAATTTATTGTGAAGTTTGTCCTGAGTACGCTGATACCCCACATGTCCCCCACTGTTTCGGCGCATGGCTGAGCTCAGAAGGGAAGGAGCGCCGTTTGACTTTTTCAATGCAAAATTGGATGGAATTCAGATCGGACGCCATGTCACGTTTGGAGAGCCCCTGATGTACCTAAACAGTGGAAACCCCCCACAAGTGACCCCATTTTGGAAACTAGACCCCCCAAGGAACTTATCTAGATATGTGGTGAGAACTTTGAACCCACAAGGGCTTCACAGAAGTTTATAGCGTACAGCGGTACAATTAAAAAATCATGTTTTTTCCACAAAAATGATCTCTTCATCCCCAATTTTTATTTTCCCAAGGGTAACAGGACCCTAAAAGTTATTGTGCAATTTGTCCTGAGTACACTGATACCCCATATGTGGGGGTAGACCACTATTTCGGCGCATGCAGAGCTCGGAAGGGAAGCAGCGCCATTTGACGTTTTTGGCTGGAATTGTGATCGGACACAATGTCGCGTTTGGAGAGCCCCTGATGTACCAAAACAGTGGAAACCCCTCACAAATGACACCAATTTGGAAACTAGACCCCCCAAGAAACTTATCTAGATGTGTGGTGAGCACTTTGAACCCCCCAGTGCTTCACAGAAGGTTATAACATACAGCCGTACAATTAAAAATTCATATTTTTTCCAAAAAAATTATCTTTTCACCCTCAATTCTTATTTTTCCAAGAGTAACAGGACCCTAAAAGTTATTGTGCAATTTGTCCTGAGTACGCTGATACCCCATATGTGGGGGTAGACCACTATTTGGGCACATGGCAGAGCTCGGAAGGGAAGCAGCGCCATTTGACGTTTTTGGCTGGAATTGAGATCGGACACCATGTCGCGTTTGGAGAGCCCCTGATGTACCAAAACAGTGGAAACCCCCCACAAATGACACCATTTAGGAAACTAGACCCCCCCAAGGAACTTATCTAGATGTGTGGTGAGCACTTTGAACCCCCCAGTGCTTCACAGAAGTTTATAACGCCCGGGCGTGAAAATAAAAAATCATATTTTTTCCACAAACATGATCTTTTAGTCACCAATTTTTTTATTTTCCCAAGGGTACCAGGAGAAATTGGACCACAAAATTTGTTGTCCAATTTGTCCTGAGTATGCTGATACCCCATATGTGGGAGAAAACTACTGTATGGGCACACGTCGGGTCTCGGAAGGGAAGAAGTGAAGTTTTGGAATGCAGACTTAGATGGAATGGTCTGCGGGTGTCATGTTGCTTTTGGAGAGCCCCTGATGTACCTAAACTATTGAAACTCCCCACAAGTGACCTCATTTTGGAAACTAGACCCCCCCAAGGAACTTATCTAGATGTGTGGTGAGCACCTTAAACCCCCAAGTGCTTCACAGAAGTTTATAACGCCCGGGCGTGAAAATAAAAAAATCATTTTTTTCCACAAAAATGATATTTTTGCCCCCAATGTTTTATTTTTCTAAGGGTAACAGGAGAAATTGGACACCAAAAGTTGTTTTGCAGTTTGTCCTGAGTAGGCTGATACCCCATATGTGGGGGTAAAACACTGTTTGGGCGCATGGCAGAGCTTGGAAGGGAAGGAGCACCATTTGACTTTTTCAACTCAGAATTGACTGGAATTGAGATCAGACGCCATGTTGCATTTGGAGAGCACCTGATGTGCCCAAACAGTGAAACCCCCCCAATTCTAACTCCAACCCGAACCCCAACACACCCCTAGCCCTAACCCTAGCCCTAGCCCTGGCCCTAACCCTAGCCCTAACCCTAACCCTAATGGGAAAATGGAAATAAATACATTTTCTTTTAATTTTATTATTTTTCCCTAACTAAGAGTGATAACGGGGGGGTTTGATTTACTATTTATGGCTGTTTTTTTTGTTTTTTTGTTTGGCAGCTGTCACACGCTAAAAGACGCTTTTTATTGTAAAAATAGTTTTTGCATCACCACATATAATTTTTCCGTATTTTGACCCACCGAGTCATGTGAGATCTTATTTTTTGCGGGACGAGTTGACGTTTTTATTGGTACAATTTTCGGGCATGTGACATTTTTTATCACTTTTTATTCCGATTTTTGTGACGCAGAATGAACAAAAACCAGCGTTTGATGAATTTCTTTTGGGGGGGTGCATTTACACCGTTGCGCGTGAGATAAAATTGATAAAGCTGCTTTATTCTTCAGGTCAGTACGGTTACAGCGATACCTCATTTAGGTCTTTTTTTATGTTTTGTCGGTTTTATGCAATGAAAACTATTTTATATAAAAAATAATTATTTTTACATCGCTTTATTCTGCGAGCTATAACTTTTTTATTTTTTTGCTGATGATGCTGTGTCATGGCTCGTTTTTTGCGGGACAAGATGACGTTTTCAGCAGTATCATGGATATTTATATATGTCTTTTCGATCGCGCGTTATTGCACTTTTTGTTGGGCGGTATGATAATAAATCATTATTTTTTGTTTCGTTTTTTATTTTTATTTTTTAGGGGGTTCGCTAAAGGGGTTAACTAATGGGACAGTTTTATAGGGCAGGTTGCTACGGTCACGGCAATACCAAATATGTGTACTTTTATTGTTTTGTTTTGTTTTTTTCCAAAAAATGAATTTATTGGGGAATATTTTTTTTTTCTAATTTATTTGGCGATTTTTTAAAAATTATTTTAACACTTTTTTTTTTTTTTAAACTTTATTACATTGTCCCAGGTGGGACATCACTGTCCTGTGACAGAGCGGTGATCTGTCACATCACTGTGACAGATCAGCCATCTGTCACAGGCAGTGCAGCAGGCTTCCTCGTGCCTGCGCTTTGCAGGCACTGAGGAAGCCAGCTCCCTGCAGGCCCCCGAAGGTCCCCGTCGCCATCTTGGATTCGGGGGCCTGCAGGGAAGGAGCCCCCCCGCAGCAGCGCAGCACATTGCGCTGCCGTGGGGGGCTCAGGGAAGCACGGAGGGAGCCCCCTCCCTGCCGATGCTTCCCTTTAACCCCCGGTACACCGCAATCGTGTTTGATCGCGGTGTGCAAGGGGTTAACGTGTCGGGGCGGTCCGTGACCGCCCCTGACACATTGTGCCGGGTGTCATCTGTGATAATCAGCTGACACCCGGCTGCGATCAGTGGCGCTCACCACGTGGGCGCCGCTGATCGCTATAACGTACTTTCCCGTCCCTGGGAATTAAGTCCCAGGGCACATTGACGGGATAGTACGTCATATGGGATTAAGGGGTTAAGAAAAATAAGGTTTTTCTTTCTAAGATAAGGATCAATAGCTTCTACTTTTGGGGGGTTTGTCTCATTCCTCTGGGTAAACATTGAAGAATTGCTTGAATTGGATTGATGTGCTTCTTATTTCAATTGGCAATATATTATTACTATGTAAATGGTATTAGATGATATTGTAGATCTGTTCAACTGTTTGAGAGAGCTTTATGGTGTAACACTTGTTACTTACTTGTCCTTGCTTAGACACTGGGCTTTGTTTCATTTTCTTGTGGCCAGTCCTTATTGTGCTAGTCTTTGCCAGGTTATTGAAGTAACCTGGTAAACATCATCTCTCAAAGACTTTTAAGGCCAGTTTGGGCAGTTATGTGTTGTCTGAGTATCGTGAAAGCATTCTTCTAAGTTACTGTTTGTGAGGAGTTGCTTCACATTCTACTTAGCTCAACTTCAGCTAGGTGTTTAATTATCCATTAGTTATCCTAACTTTAACTACTGGTCAACTACTAACATTTATTTCTAAGCTCAGTCAAGCTTACTTAAGTGTATTCCACACCTATCATTCTGTAATCAAGTTTCCAGATTACCAACTTTCTAAGGTGCTGCTCACACCTCATTCTCTGCAATCAAAGCAATACATTTCTACGAATAATGTCACAGTCTACCAATATATTTCTGTTTATGTTTGAACCTTATCTCAGGAAACAAGTTTGCCAATAAATCATTACTATCAAGCACATAACCATTTCCTTGCTACAAGGTACTGTTTGCATACATCTCTACTAATAGCAATAACAATACCAGTTTGCCTATTCATCTATTACTCCTGTGTATAAGCACATCTCTGCAAGATAGAACTAGTTTGCCATTACATCTCTATTATTAACCATTTGCTTGCTGCAAGTTCCATATTGTCTATGAATAAACTGTTCCCTTGTATATCCTCACACTGCTTCATCTGGGGCTTCCTGATTCAGTTGTCTCTCTGCCATCCTGCCTACCCCACAGTCCTGGCCCTCACTGATGCACAGACCATGCAGCAAGACCTGTACCACTCCTCTGTTAACTTTGTCCATGCTGCTCATCCTAGCCTGCTGTTTAGAGCATACATCTCACCAAGTAAACCCTAAGGCTACTTTCACACATCAGGTTTTCGTCGTCAGGCGCGATCCGGCGTCGTGCCGGAATGCCGGATCCGGCAAATGTTTAGTAAAACCTGATGTGCCGGATCCGGTTTTCTGCCGGATCCGTCTTGTTCTTGACAGACAAAACTGGATCCGTCTCATCCGGTTCATCCATTTTTCTATCCGTTTTTCGACGGATTACGCCGGATCTGGTTTTTAAAATTGACCCTTGTGGCCTTCCGAACGGGATTGGCTACTGGAAAACTATATATAGCATGTTCCTACAGCCCTTCTTTGACAGGTTGTAGAGGAGAAAGTGCAGGTTGGAGAGAAGAGCAAGTTACTGGCGAAGATGGATGTTGTCATTGGAAATATTACCACTAGAAGTTCTGTGACGGTTTCAGTAATGAGGGACAATTTTGCACTATACTTTATGTCACCTCAAGGCAGAGTACACTGGCAGGATGACAGAGTGTGAAAGATTTGTGCCCTAAAACTTGTGTACCTTCTGGACCAACAGTATATACCTTTGCCAACCAAAGATGGCTATCTTGTCATGGTCTTACTATTTTTAGCTTTAGGCCACAGGTGTGTACCTGGTTGTGTTTTATGCAAAGTATTTCACCTTTTAACAAAAGTTGTGTACATTGTTAGGAAATCACCAACAATAAACACAACTTTTTAGGTGAAATACTTTGCTTCAAACACAACCAGGAACACAACTGTGGCAAAAAGCTAAAATGTACCCACAGTTATATACCTGGTTTTGAATACCTTTTTACCTTTTAAATACCCTGTATTTAACCTTTTTTTTAAACATATTTCGCCGCAGAAAGAAATGACAGACAACCAGTTTAAACAAGAATTTAACTTTTATTTAAAATATTTTTTTTTTGTAAACTGTTTTTAAAGTTAAAAAAACTTTTTTAATAAAGGATTGAAACCAACAGGGCATTTTTATTACAAAACACATCATAAATCTGTGTAGTGTGGGGTGGAAATACTGCTGGAGGGGCTGCGGGACACTTCGACAATGGGAGTGTGGAGAGAGGACTGGGATCGTGGTGGGGAAGGAACAGTTAGAGGTGAAGGTGTGGAAAAAACTACAGAATGGGTGGACATGTGGGAAGCAGAAGAGGTGGTGGGTGGTGGAGTGGAGGGTTGGGCAGGGACTGTAGGAGCAGATGATGTTGATGGCAAGTTGTATGGGGAAGGAGTTTGGTACGGGGAAGGAGTTTGGTACGGGGCAGGTTGCTGGAAGTGGGGAGATGTCTGGTACTGGGGAGGTTGCTGGTACTGGGGAGGTTGCTGGTACTGGGGAGGTTGCTGGAAAGTGGCTGGAGGGGGTGCAGGTGGAGGAACTACTGTGGTGGGAGGAGGAGTTTGGGAGGTAACGTGCTGGAGAGCACCGTGGCATGAATGCATTACATGCATCTGCTGGGTAGGAGAAAGCGTTTCCATGTGCTCCACAACAGACCTGAAAAAGGTGTGGTTTGGCGAAGATCTTGCTTCTGAATGCATGGTTTGCAGAAGTGTCTTCACCTCCAGAATGCTGGAGTTGATCTGCTGAAAGCCTGCGGAGATTTGCTCTGACAAGACTTTTAGACAGTTCTGGAAAGATGCATTCAGATGCAAGAACTCTGGCGCATAACTCTTTTCCTGACCCCTCTGCCGCTGCCGCCCAGTACCCGCAGGTGTACTAGAGGTGGCAGGGGCAGAAGGGTGGGGTAAAGGGAAAGCGATCTCCTCACCAGCAGCTTCATGTAATGTAGGCGGCCACGATGCTCCTGTGCTGGTGGATGGGACAGATGGGTCGAATGTGTGGGAAGGCTGGGAAGGTGCAGATGTACCGGGGTGGTCGAAGTGTCCCTCGGTGCCGGTCTCCTCAGGGATCGCCTCAGAAGGGTCCAATCGTGCAGGCTCCCGAGTGCTGCTCACCGTGCTGTGGAATAAAGAGAAAAAAAACCAATTAAAATACTGACATGGTATGGCCCTGGCTGAAAAAAAAAAGTTACATTTTTTTCACATGTGGTGTGTAATATTTACCTTCTAGTGACCATTGTTTCCCGGAGGAACGACAGGGCTTGTGCGTACTTGTACTTGCTCCTGCGTCCTCCAGATCCACTCGGGGCCCGCATCTCTTTATTGAACTCCTTCTTGAAACGATCCCTCACAGACCGCCACCGATTTACAATTCTGTTCCCTGAAACGAGAAAGGAGTGGTTAGTATACAACATCAGTGTTTCACAAACTCCAGTCCTCATGGTCCCCAGGGGTCATGTTTTCAGGATTTCCATAGTAAATAGAGATCCTGAACACATGATCCGTGGGGACCACGAGGACTGGAGTTCGGGAAACACTGGTTTACATCAAGCAACCGGTACTGTATATACTTACGCTCTTTAATCTGGGCCCGAACATCGAGGTCCTCCCAGCGGCCCACAAGGAGCGAACAGATTTCCTCCCAGAGTCGTCGGGTAACGATAAGGTCAGCATGGCGGCGGTCAGCCATATTCCAGAGCGGCTCCCTTTCTCTGACGAGATCGATGAGGTGGTCCACATCGAGTCCTCCATCCTCACCGTCAGAGTCGGGAGCACGCTGTGAAGGCTGTTAAAGAAAAAGACAAAAATAACATAATTAGCCTCCACAAAAGAAATGAAATAAAAAGTGCAAAAAAACAAAGCAAAAATATTTATACTTACACGCTGGTGACCGCCGCGTTGCTGTCGCCGACGACCCTGGGAGGCACTGCGAGGACCTCTTGGCCGAGCACCAGATTGGGAAGACTAGAGAAGAAAACAAAAAATGTTATGTCTTTGGATGTAGGCATTTGTTTGCTGTGTGTGGTCTGCAGAACATTGTTTTCTATGTGTTGTGTGTAGTGTGATGTTGTGTTTCTGCGTTTGATGCAAAAAACTTACCAATTGTGAGCCCACTCCAAGTGTCTGTCCACCCCTTCCTTCTTCTTCTGGGAGCTCCTCTTCATCTTGTGAATCCTGTTTTGAAATAAAAGGCAATGAATAGACATATATTACAGAGATGATGGATTTTGGAAATAAAAACTTACCGTCAAACGCTGACGATGCGAGGGAGGGCTCCCAGAAGAAGATGTGCTGTCTTCCTGATGGCCAGACTCCATGGCTGTGGGTGGTGTTCCAGCTGCTGCCATTGCTGCTGCTGCTGCATCTATTGTGCAGCTGTTGAATAAAGAGAAACAAAGGGCCAATGAATATCTTGATATTCAATAGCCCTAGTTTGGAGGAATGGGGGATTTGATAATTACCGTCTCTCATCTGCTGCTGGCCTCCCCTCCTCAGCATGTTCCATTTGCTGCTCCATTTGGGGTGGTGGTGGTGCTGATGGTGCTGCAGTGGTCTCCTGCCTTCTCCTGCTGCGCTTGGTTGCTTTCTTGGGTGGCATGTTGGGTGTGGCTGTGGGTCCCACTGTCTTGCTTTTATATATGTCTTGTGGGCAGAGCTACTGAGCATGCTCAGACCAAAAAACCGGATCCGGCCACCGGATCCGGCTTTCGCCGGATCAGGCGCATTGCGGCGCTCATAGGCTTTCATTGTGTGAAAAAGTCGGACGTGCCGGATCCGGCGTGTCTCCGATTTTTTCGCCGGAGACAAAAAACGTTACAGTAGCCGTTTTTTCCAGACGCCGGATTGAGACACATTGCCGGATCCGGCGAAAACCGGATGAAACGCATGGCCATCCGGCCCGATCCAGCGCAAATGCAAGTCAATGGGGGGGGGGAACCGGATCCGGCATTGCATTTCGCCGGATCCGGTTTCTGTCAAAAGCGCCGGATCGCGCCTGACGGCGAAAACCTGATGTGTGAAAGAGGCCTTAGCTTTGTTTCCATATATTTTGCTTTTCTTTTCCTCCACTGTGGTAGTTAAATGGCAGAGGGAAACTAATCCGAGAACTGATCCCACAGTTTCAATTGAATAATTCTCACTATGAGATACATGAGTATTTTACACTTGGCTGGTCATGGAATCAGATCAAAAAGTGATGCATGCAGTGTTTATTGATCCCGATATGGAGACCGGACCACATCACAAAGTGTACAACTATGCCATCAGATGTGTTTGGTTTGGACATAATACAACTGGTTGGACATTACTATTATATGGGAATGTAACCTAACATGCTTGTAATATTTACAAAATAAAATTGACAAAAATCCATATCTACATATGAAGAAAATCCCATAAAAGCTACATAAGACACTCTATGTTGAACCATTTAGTTTCTTTGATTTCTCTTTCAACATCTAAAAGGGCCATTGAGAATAGTTATGATTGCTGCACATGACATTTACAGGTAAGGATTTATTGGCTGGATGAATGATACTTGCATTATATCTTATCAAAACAAAGCAAAAGGTTGTATCACAAACATTCCCGTCTCTTTGTCTAAAGCTTTAAGATATCTCAATTGTCATGTAGGATTTCAGTAACCATTTTAGACAAGGATTTAGTTTTGAGCTGTGATTTCTGTTTGGCTGTTTTACCCTGCGGTGAAATGTCATGCATGTTTTAAAAGCACTAGCTGTCTTCTGAAAAGATCTCATTTTTCTATGCATGGGTCATATTCATTCCAAAGAACAGTTTCATTTTCCACAGAATATTTAATAAGGTACCGAAATGTTAGTGGACAATCATTTGACAAAATGTAATAGATTTGTGCTATTTCAGCAAGTTGAGAATGTATCTATGTGTTTATTATAAAACTACATCTTTAATGGTAATTTACATTGAATAACGTTAAATATGACTTATTTTGCCACACTTACAGAGGTTGTCCCAGCAGCAAGAATATTTTTCCCAGGGGCTTAGATCAGTAAAAAATAGCAAGGAGGGGACCTCACCATTCCATCTTCAGTAGGACCACTGTGCCTGTGATTGGTTGTAGTGGTCAAATGACAGCGCCTTAACATCCAACATTGCTTGAAAAACTCCTTTAAATGGTCACTGTAATTACAGACAGCTTATTACATAGATAAACAGTTAGGAGAAATAAATATATATATATATATATATATATACTTATCAGCTAGCCCAAGGATGATAGCTCCCAGCTGGTTCCTGGGTAGAGTAGTAGTAAAATAGCAAACCTAGATTCAACAATCCAAAAAGTAATTAAAAAATAATGTTTACTCCAAAATTCTTAAAAACATGGTAAAATAAGCAAAGAATAAAAAAAAAATATAGAAAATGTGTGTGAATGACGCGTTTTGAATCACAAGGGATCTTAATCATAATTACATCATCCATGTGAAGTTATATCGATATTTTCTTCTTTGATTTTCTTCATCACCTCTTTAACGATTTTCAAATTAACTTTTCTTTTATTACTTTTGGGATTACTGGATCCTAACTGTGCAATTTTCTAATGACTGTCTGTTGACAAGTTGTTATCTGTTTCTTGCCGCAGAGACACTGACAAGAATTACAGAAAGCTAAGGCTGGCTTAACTTGTTGCCCCTACGTGCTGCATCTTTGCCATAACAGAGAGAAAGGATATAGTTTTCTTTAAGACAATGGAAGGCATAATGCATACTGGAAAGCAAAGAAAAAGAAGATACAGCACCAATAGTGCCAACAGAATACTCATACAGAAGAACCATTGATTTAAAAATAGTAGATTGCAATTGACTGAGCATTAGAATTTAGACAGTTCATGAACATAATAAACCAGTACTTGCACCAAAAGTAGTTTTAATTTTGCTTTTCCGCGAGGTTTGCATTTTGTGTATTAATAATGATGAAATGACTAAATTAGAAAACATATGTAACATCAATGAGGCTATAATGTCATCAAGACAATCCTTGTCCATGTGCATACGGATATCATAGATGGTGGTGACACTCTACAAGCCAGAAAGGAGGGTTGTTTTGGATGAGAGGCCCCTCTTCTGGCAGATGCGAGCTATTCATAAATTGCAATTTATTATTTGACCTTTGTCAGAAACTCATATTAACAATATTACGTGGGAAAATATCGCTCAGTTCTTCCTTCCAGATTAGAAGCAATATCTGGTGAAAACCTTTAGGCTATGTGCCCACGCTAGCGTTTTTAAACGCTCAGGAAAAGGATCCCCTTTCCCAGAAAACGCGCGTCTTTTTCCGCGCATTTCTTGCCCGGTTTTTGACGGGTTTTTGACGCATTTTTTGACACGAGATTTCTGGGAACATTGGGGATGGCTAAAAACGCTGAGCAATGCGGGAATTAATGAGCATGCTGCGTTTTTAGCCGCTAAGAGATTCCTGAGCGGTTAAAAACGCATGCATTGGCACAAAAAGCCAAAAACGCATGCTAATTAATTTGATGCATCTTTTAAGCATTTCTGCAGCGTCTGATCCGGCACAAACGCTGTGGAAACGCTTAACAAAATGCATCGTGGGCACACAGCCTTAGGGCCTTAGCCGTAGCGTTTTTTAAGCGTTTCTGCAGCGCTTTTAGACAAACGATTCTGCTGCAGAAACGCTTAAGAAAAGCATCCAATTGATCTTTAATGAAAAACGCACATGTTGTGCCAATGGTGCGTTTTTAACCGCTGCGGAAACGCTTGGCGATTAAAACCGCAGCATGTTCATTAATTTTGCGGAATCGCACGCGATTCCGCATACCATCGATTATATGGGAAAAACGCTTAGGAAAACGCATGACAAACGCTTACAAAAGCGCGTCAAAAATGCATGCGTTTTCCCGGGAGCAGGGTATGCGGTTCTGCTCAGGTTTATTCTGCTTCAGAATCGCTACATGTGCACACAGCCTTAAAGTTCATAAAAGAGAGTTTTTCAACCTTGACAATCTTAACTTTTGTATGGAAATCCTTTAATGCTCTATATCCAAGAGCATTGCAGTAATAAAGCCCCACACTCTACTCTTTCCACAGTAGTCTCCAAAATCCCATGTGGCCCTCTTTTGAGGCCAACATTTATTCAATCCCACAGGCTGTTCTGGTACTTTTTGCTGAACTACCAAACTGAGCAAGTTTCTAAACTGATTGATCTAAAACTTTTACCAACTGTAGCTCCCCAAATATCTTTTACACTTTCAATGTGACAGATTATTGTATTGCATTTTTTGCCTAATTTATCATTTTTGGTGTTGTTGATAATACATTGAATTTCTGCAAAGATAAGTGTGTTATTACATAAATAAATTAAGACATAAATTGTATGCATACAAGCATGATAGTGGGATAAAAATAGTCTTCATGTTGAATTCCTATGTTAACGCTGTATTCCTATGATAAAACAGATCATGAGATTGGTGTGAAAATCCTCCTTTGTGGGCTTTCTACATTGGAACCGTGTTTCTTGGTTTCGGTAAAAAATAATGGGGGGTATGTCCTGTGCTTTATAGTGTAATTGTGATTGCCTTTACAATTCTTCTTTTTGTCCCACTGTCATTCAAGTGACCAAAAACATCACTGTGGAGGGAAAACATTAAACGGTACGTAGCTGTGCACTGGTGCTACAACCCCTTCATTCTCAGGATTGATGGGGGTCCCTGAGGTCTAGCCCCTACCTAGCAATATACTTTGATTTTATGAAATAGGAATGGCCATTTAAATGTGCAAAACATTTTTATGTTAATTTATTTCTATTATTAATTTATTTAATCACTAACAAGGATATATTTAGTCTCATGGGACTTTTTGCAAGTTAAAACTAATCTTTTCCAATTATTGTGTGACCTGTATGTTGTCACATTTCCATGTTAGATTTAATATGTGAGGTATTTTTCCTATAAGCAAGAAACCCCAATGCAAAATTTATCATCTGGCCAACAGCTATTTCATGTATATGGCCAAACTAAGTTTTTTTGTTACAAATCAGCCCTCAAATAATGAAGTTGCAACAGAGAAGACCCATTGGGTGCTTTCATTTGACGCCCCCCCATTTCAGACAGTGCAGTTGTTAACTATTACTTTCAATGTATTGAAATAGAATCTGTCAGTAGGATCAACCCTCCTAAGCCATCCATATGGGATTGTAGGTAGTGTTGAGCATTCCGATACTGCAAATATCGGGTATTGGCCGATATTCGCTGTATCGGAATTCCGATACCGAGTACCGATATTTTTTCTATATCGGATACCGGAATCGGAAGTCCCCATAATGCAATGAGCCACTTTTGTGGCTGTGATTGGCTGCTGAAATGATGCCATCATGATGCGCGGTCTGTGCGCATCATGATGCGTGGTCTGTGCCGACTGTCGGGGGTCTGTACAGGCCTCTCGGGGGTCTGTACAGGCCTCTCGGGGGTCTGTACAGGCCTGTCGGGGGCCTGTGCCGGCTGCCGGTGGTCTGTACGGGCCTCTTGGGGGCCTGTTCCGGCTGCCGGTGTTCTGTACGGGCGTCTTGGGGGTCTGTACAGGCCTGTCGGGGGCCTGTGCCGGCTGCCGGTGGTCTGTATGGGCCTCTCGGGGACCTGTGCCGGCTGCCGGTGTTCTGTACGGGCCTCTCGGGGGTCTGTACAGGCCTGTTGGGGGCCTGTGCCGGCTGCCGGTGGTCTGTACGGGACTCTCGGGGGCCTGTGCCGGCTGTCGGTGGTCTGTAAGGGCCTCTTGGTGGATTGTGCGGGCATGCCGGGGGTCTTGTGTGTGTGCAGGCATCGCCCGATGGGACTGCAAGTCCCATCGGGCGAGGCCTGCTACACTGACAGTGATTGACAGTAATAGTCCCATCATCCGGCTAATGTGTTGAATGTAAAAAAAAAAAACATACTACATGCATACTACATACATGCTACATATATACTACATTCATACAACATACATACATACTACATACATGCTACATATATACTACATTCATACAACATACATACATACTACATATATAATACATTCATACAGCATACATGCATACTACATACATGCTACATATATACTACATTCATACAACATACATACATACTACACACATACTACATGTATACTACATTCATACAACATAAATATATACTACATACTACATACATGCTACATATATACTACATTCATACAACATACATACATACATACATACTACATATATACTACATTCATACAACATACATACATACTACATACATGCTTCATATATACTACATTCATACAACATACATACATACTACATACTACATACATACATACTACATACATGCTACATTTATACTACATTCATAAAACATATATATACTACATACTACATACATACTTCATATATACTACATTCATACAACATACATACTACATGCATACTACATGTATACTACATTCATACAACATACATATATACTACATACTACATACATGCTACATATGTACTACATTCATACAACATACATACATACTACATACATACTACATATATACTACATTCAAACAACATACATACATACTACATATATACTACATTCATACAATATACATACATACTACATATATACTACATTCATACAACATACATACATACTACATACATACTACATATATACTACATTCATACAACATACATACATACTACATACATGCTACATATGTACTACATTCATACAACATACATACATAATACATACTACATACATACTACATATATACTACATTCATACAACATACATACTGTACATACATACATACATACTACATACATACTACATACTACATGTATACTACATTCATACAACATACATACTACATACTACATACATACTACATACATAGTACATACTACATACATACAACATGCTACAGACATACAACATACATACATACATACTACATACATACTACATACAATACATTCATACATTCATACAATACATACATATAGACATACAGTACATATAACATAGAGTACATACTCACCATCACTTGTCACTTTGTTCCCCGAAGCCAGTGTCATTCTCACTGTAAAAAATATGAAAATAATAAAACAAACAATATACTCCCTGATCCGCAGAAATCCATGCGTGTGTGTCCCACGCCGATCTCCCGTGGAGAACAGCAGCATCAGCTGATGCGACCGCTCTCTACAGGGCTCCAGGAATCCAGTGACGGGAGGTAGGTATCCTTCCGCACTGTATTCCTCCACCACTGTAAAAAAATAGTCCATAGTCTCACTTTTGGCTTTGCTGTGTGAGAAAGTTCCCACGCAGCTTTTGCCATAAAGCTTGTAGTCCCATCGGACGATGCCTGCACACACACAAGACCCCCGGCAGGCCCGCACAGACCACCGGCAGCCAGCACAGGCCCCCAAGAGGCCCGTACAGACCACCGGCAGCCGGCACAGGCCCTCAGAAGCCGGCACAGACCACCGATAGCCGGCACAGGCCCCCGAGAGGCCGTACTGACCACCGGCAGCCTGCACAGGCCCCCGGCAGCCGGCACAGACCACCGACAGCCGGCACAGGCCCCCGAGAGGCCCGTACAGACCACAGGCAGCCGGCACAGACCCCCAAGAGGCCTGTACAGACCACCGGCATCCGGCACAGGCCCCCGACAGTCGGCACAGACCCCCGTGAGGCCCATACAGACCACTGGCAGCCTGCACAGGCCCCCAACAGGCCTGTACAGACCCCCAAGAGGCCCGCACAGGCCCCAGCCGCACACACAGACACGCACAGTGTCTGCCCACGCACCGCCCACACTCTTCCCCCCTTCCGAACAGGATGTACAAGGAAAGAAAGGGTTTTTTTGTTTTTTTTAATTCCGATATTTCTGTCCCATTGACTTGAATGGGACTTCCGGGATCGGAATTAGCGATACCCGATACTTTTTTTGTATCGGGCCGATCCAATCCGATCCGATATTTCTGAATATCGGATGGTATCGCTCAACACTAATTGTAGGTGATAGAACGTTGAATACAATGATACACAGACAAGCGATTTAATATCTTATTCAATAGAAAACCATGTTTTTCGTAATATGTAAATTAGCCTCGTAAATTAAATCTGCCTCGTGAGCTAGAACTCCCAACCAATCAATCAAAACACAGGTCTGAAGTCTACAGGTGCATAAGCTGCATGCATAGAGCAATGTATGTGGACCCAAAGACTTAGGCTAGTTTCACACTAGCGTTTATTCGACGCAGCGCACGGCGCCGCTAATCCCCGCCCCCTGCTGGCTCCCTGCCCGCCCCATCTGGTCATCACAACCTACTATCGCACATGGACGCTTGCGATCTGCGCACTCTATCTTTAGCATAGGGTGCGCAGATCGTGCGCTGGCCGTGCGCTAGTAGGATTTTGGCATGCGCTGCGCACTTTTGAAGGTGCGCCGTGCGTGCTGAAATGCAACATGCTGCGTTCGGCGTGCACGGGCACATCTTCAAAAGTGTGCAGCGCACGCCAAAATCCTGGCAGAACTTGGAAGGGAAGGAGCACCGTTTGACATTTCCAATGCAGAATTGGCTGGAATTGAGATCAGACGCCATGTCGTGTTTGGAGAGAAGCTGATGTGCCTGAACAGTGGAAACCCCCCATTTCTAACTCCAACCCTAACCCCAACACACCCCTAACCCTAGCCCTAACCCTAGCCCTAACTTTAGCCCTAACTCTAGCCCTAGCGCAAGCCCAACCCTAGTGGCAAAATAGAAATAAAAATGTTTTATTATTTTTCCCTAACTAAGGGGGTGATAAAGGGAGCTTTGATTTACTATTTAGAGCGGGTTTTTATGTTTGGCAGCTGTCACATGCTAAAAGACGCTTTTATTGCAAAAAATAGGTTGTGCATCACCACTTTTTGAGAGCTATAATTTTTCCATGTTTTGACCCACAGAGTCCTTTGAGGTGTTATTTTTTGCGATATGAGTTGACGTTTTTGTTGGTACCATTTTCGGGCATATGACATTTTTTGATTGCTTTTTATTCTGATTTTTGGGATGTAGAATGAACAAAAACCAGCAATTCATTAATTTCTTTTGGGGGGTGCGTTTACACTGTTCAGCGTGTGGTAAAATTGATAAAGCAGTTTTATTTTTAGGGTCAGTATGATGACAGTAATAATTCATTTATATAATTTTTTAATGTTTTGGCGCTTTTATACAATAAAAACAATTTTATATAAAAAATAATTATTTTTGCATCTCTTTATTCTGAGAGCTATAACTTTTTTAATTTTTTGCACATGACATTCTCTGGAGGTTCGTTTTTTGCGGGACAACATGACATTTTCAGCAGTACCATGTTTATTTACAGTTGTGGCCAAAAGTATTGACACTCCTGCAATTCTGTCAGATAATACTCAGTTTCTTCCTGAAAATGATTGCAAACACAAATTCTTTGGTATTATTATCTTCATTTAATTTGTCTTAAATGAAAAAACACAAAAGAGAATGAAGCAAAAAGCAAAACATTGATCATTTCACACAAAACTCCAAAAATGGGCCAGACAAAAGTATTGGCAACCTCAGCCTAATACTTGCTTGCACAACCTTTAGCCAAAATAACAGTGACCAACCACTTCCGGTAACCATCAATGAGTTTCTTACAATGCTCTGCTGGAATTTTAGACCATTCTTCTTTGGCAAACTGTTCCAGGTCCCTGATATTTGAAGGGTGCCTTCTCCAAACTGCCATTTTTAGATCTCTCCACAGGTGTTCTATGGGATTCAGGTCTGGACTCATTGCTGGCCACCTTAGAAGTCTCCAGTGCTTTCTCTCAAATAATTTTCTAGTGCTTTTTGAAGTGTGTTTTGGGTCATTGTCCTGCTGGAAGACCCATGACCTCTGAGGGAGACCCAGCTTTCTCACACTGGGCCCTACATTATGCTGCAAAATTTGTTGGTAATCTTCAGACTTCATAATACCATGCACACGGTTAAGCAGTCCAGTGTCAGAGGCAGCAAAGCAACCCCAAAACATCAGGGAACCTCCGCCATGTTTGACTGTAGGGACCGTGTTTTTTTCTTTGAATGCCTCTTTTTTTTCTCCTGTAAACTCTATGTTGATGCCTTTGCCCAAAAAGCTATACTTTTGTCTCATCTGACCAGAGAACATTCTTCCAAAACGTTTTAGGCTTTTTCAGGTAAGTTTTGGCAAACTCCAGCCTGGCTTTTTTATGTCTCGGGGTAAGAAGTGGGGTCTTCCTGGGTCTCCTACCATACAGTCCCTTTTTCTTAGGATGCTAACGGATAGTACGGGTTGACACTGTTGTACCCTCAGACTGCAGGGCAGCTTGAACTTGTTTGGATGTTAGTCGAGGTTCTTTATCCAACATCCACACAATCTTGTGTTGAAATCTCTTGTCAATTTTTCTTTTCCGTCCACATCTAGGGAGGTTAGCCACAGTGCCATGGGCTTTAAACTTCTTGATGACACTGCGCACGGTAGACACAGGAACATTCTGGTCTTTGGAGATAGACTTGTAGCCTTGAGATTGCTCATGCTACATAACAATTTGGTTTCTCAAGTCCTCAGACAGTCCTTTGGTCTTCTTTCTTTTCTCCATGCTCAATGTGGCACACACAAGGACACAGGAAAGAGGTTGAGTCAACTTTAATCCATGTCAACTGGCTGCAAGTGTGATTTAGTTATTGCCAACACCTGTTAGGTGCCACAGGTAAGTTACAGGTGCTGTTAATTACACAGATTAGAGAAGCATTACATGATATTTTGAACAGTGCCAATACTTTTGTCCACCCTCTTTTTTATGTTTGGTGTGGAATTATATCCAATTTGGCTTCAGGACAATTCTTTTTGTGTTTTTTCATTTAAGACAAATTAAATGAAGATAATAATACCAAAGAATTTGTGTTTGCAATCATTTTCAGGAAGAAACTGAGTATTATCTGACAGAACCTGCAGGGCACAAATCAGATTATCTAAAGCTAACAATGAATTGAGGCTTGCAAGAGATGTCAAAAGCAATAATAAAGGATTTTGGGGATATGTCAAAAGTAAAAGAAAAGTCAAAGATGCTATAGGATTTTTACAGGATGAAAATGATGAAATGGTAAGACAGGATGTTGAGAAGGCCGAACTTTTAAATTCCTATTTTGCATCTGTTTTCTCTCAGAAAGGAAATGTAACATCAACTGTTCTTCACTGTCCTATTAAGGGAATAGAAGAATCCAGGATATCTATAAACAAGAAAGATAGTGAGGAAACACTTAGCTAACCTAAATGAATTCAAGTCTCCAGGTCCAGATGAATTACACCCCAGAGTACTGAAGGAGATAGCAGAAGAAATTTTTGAACCCCTCTCCATAATCTTTGAAAATTCTTGGAGAACAGGAGAAGTCCCAGAAGACTGGAGAAGAGCAAATGTTGTTCCTATCTTCAAAAAGGGGAAGAAGGTGGACCCAGGCAACTTTAGGCCGGTGAGTCTGACTTCTATACCAGGAAAGATCTTTGAACAAATTATTTAACAACATGTATGTCAGTACCTGGATAAGAATGAAGTGATTAAACAGAGTCAGCATGGGTTTGTAACTAATAAGTCATGTCAGACTAACTTAATTTCCTTCTATGACGGAATCACTGATTGGGTGGATCAAGGAAATGCTGTAGATATAGTATATCTTGACTTCAGCAAAGTATTTGACAAAGTATCTCATACAATCCTTATTGAAAAATGACTAAGTATGGAATGGACAAGGCAACTGTTAGGTGGATTCATAACTGGCTTAGTGATCGGACCCAAAGAGTGATCGTAAATGGCTGCACATCCAGTTGGAAGAATGTGTCAAGTGGGGTACCACAGGGCTCTGTCCTGGGCCCTGTATTGTTCAATATCTTTATGAATGATTTAGATGAAGGAATTGAGGGTAAACTAATTAAATTTGCTGATGACACAAAGCTAGGAGGGATAGCTAATACTAGAGAAGAGAGAGAGAGGATTCAAAAAGATATAAATAAACTGGAGAAGTGGGCAGCAACTAATAGAATGGTTTTTAACAGGGAAAAATGCAAAGTACTACATCTGGGCAATAAAAATGAAAGAAGCATATACAGAATGGGAGGAATAGGCCTAAGCAACAGCACATGTGAAAAAGATTTGGGTATACTAATAGATCACAGACTGAATATGAGTCAACAGTGTGATGCAGCAGCAAATAAGGCAAATGCAATTCTAGGATGTATTAACAGAAGCATACAGTCTAGATCACGTGAAGTCATTATTTCCCTCTACTCCTCTTTGGTCAGACCTCATCTGGAATATTTTGTCCAGTTTTGGGCACCACATTTTAAAAAAGACATCAACAAACTGGAGCAAGTTCAGAAAAGAGCAACCAGAATGGTGACCGGTCTGCAAGCCCTGTCTTATGAGGAAAGGTTGCAGGATTTGGGATTGTTTAGTTTGCAAAAGCGAAGACTGAGAGGAGACTTAATAGCTGTCTACAAATATCTAAAGGGCTGTCACATTGTAGAAGGATCAACTTTATTTTCATTTGCACAAGGAAAGACTAGAAGCAATGGGATGAAACTGAATGGGAGGAGACACAGATTAGATGTTAGAATAAACTTTTTGACAGTTAGCGTGATCAATGAGTGGAACAAGCTGCCACGAGAAGTGGTGAGTTCTCCTTCAATGGAAGTCTTCAAACAGAGGCTGGACAGACATCTGACTGGGATGATTTAGCGAATCCTGCTTTGAGCAGGGGGTTGGACCAGATGGCCCAGGAGGTCCCTTCCAACTCTACGATTCTATGATTCTTTGATTATATGGGTGTCAATACTTTTGGCCACAACTGTATATCTGTCTTTTTGATCGCGTGTTATTGCACTTTTTGTCCGGCGGTATGATGATAAGGCATTGTTTTTTGCCTTGTTATTTTTTTAAGGGGTTCACTAAACGAGGTTAACTAATGGGACAGTTTTATAGGGCGGGTCTTTATGGACGCGGCAATACTAAATATGTGCACTTTTATTGTTTTTTTTTATTTACAAGAAAAAGAATTTATTAGGGAATATATTTTTTGGTTTTTATTTATTTAGGAATTTTTTTAAAAATTATTTTTACACTTGTTTTTTTTTTACTTTGATACATTGTCCCAGTGGGGGACATTACTATATAGTGTCAGATCGCTAATCTGACACTTTGCACTGCACTGTATCAGATCAGCAATCTGACAGGCAGTGCAGGCGGCTTCTCAGCGCCTGTTCTCAGCAGGCACTGAGAGGCCACCTCCCTGCAGGATCTGGAAGGCCCCAGCAGCTATCTTGGATCCGGAGGCCTGCAAGGAAGAAGGCCCTCAGAAAAATGCGAGCACATCGCGTTGTTCCGAGGGTCTCAGGGAACCATGCATGGAGCCCCCTCCCTGCGCGATTCTTCCCTATGCCACCGGAACACTGCGATCAGGTATCAGGTATTACCCTTGGTGAAATAAGAAAAATTGGACCTGAAGTAATTTTTTTGTAAAAAAAAGTTTTAAATGTTAATTTTTTTAAACATTCAAAAAAATCCTGTGAAGCACCTGAAGCGTTAATAAACTTCTTGAATGTGGTTTGAGCACCTTGAGGGGTGCAGTTTTTAGAATGGTGTCACTTTTGGGTATTTTCTATCTTATAGACCCCTCAAAGTGGCTTCAAATGTGATGTGCTCTCTAAAAAAAAATGGTGTTGTAAAAATGTAAAAATGAGAAAACGCTGGTCAATTTTTAACCTTTATCGCTCCCTAACAAAAAAAATTTGGTTCCAAAATTGTTTGGTATGTGAGAATTGTTACTTATTAAGTTTTTTGTGTGCCATATCTCTGTGATTTAAGGGCATGAAAATTCTAAGCTGGAAAATTGCGAAATTTTCGCCAAATTTCCATTTTTTTCACAAATAAATGCAAGTTATATCAATGAAGTTTTACCACTAGCATGAAGTACAATATTTCACGAGAAAACAATGTCAGAATCACCGGGATCCATGGAAGCGTTCCAGAGTTATTACCTCATAAAGGGAACAGTGGTCAAAATTGTAAAAATTGGCCTGGTCATTAACATGCAAACCACCCTTGGGGGTAAAGGGGTTAATGCATTGCTATTTTTTATATTTCCTATAATACACTTTTTATATGAAGAACTGACTGCCCATATTTGTGAAAAAAAAGTTTTTCACTTTCAAATATAACAAAATAAACAAAGATCAATTATATTAAAATATCAATTGTATTTATTAAACATATACTGTATACATGATAGAAAATAATGTAATTGTCAAAAATTGGGAGCAGCAAGAAATCATACAAATGTAATAGAAAACACACAAGCGATGTAATGCTATGCATGATGCATAACATTATGTAACGGCAAACATCTCCTACCCTCTGCTCTGATTTTAAATTCCTTCTTCAGAGCAGAATCAAATGTTTTATATGCTCAAATTATTGATTGTAATTCAACTCACATTCTTTATTGTAATCATGTCACTATAGGATATTATAACTTTAGCCTTCATGTGGCCCGGTTCATAAGTCTCTTTCAATGTGTGCAGCTCTTGAATTATGCCTCCTGGAAGTGGCCAGATGTCCGGCTGTCTGAGTCTGGATGGCTTAGACATAGCAAGTGACCTTTCAGTACATTGATGAAATAGGTTTAATGAAATAATAAAATACTGCTAGAAAATAAGCTAAATGAAAAAGTATATATAAACGCAAATTTCATTTATTGTCAAATTTCATCTTCAAAAAAAGTTTCAGATATTAGGTCCAGAAATATTGAGACAGTGACACAAGTTTTGGCATTTTAGCTGTTTAGCAAAACATATTCAAAGAACAATTATATAATCAATATGGGCTTAAGGTGCAGACTATCAGCTTGAACCCCTTTATGATGGACATAGCATGTCATGAGGGGATGAGAGATACCGCAGAATGGTGTGCTATGTCTGTTATGGTTTAGAACTGTCATTGCATTTAACACACAGTGGCAATTCCATGCAGACAACTGTCACTGACAACTGAGCAGCACGGGAAGAGGTGCGGGGATCCATGCCAGCAGTGCCTGCACTCAGAGAGTGCTGTGATCGGTTGGTCAATCTGATGGACCAATCACAGCATGATCGTGCAGGAGGTGCTGAAATATCAGCACCACCAGAACGATCACTGCAGGAGCTTGGTGCAGCTGACAGCCGAGCTCCTGCAGTAAGAGCTACTCACACAATGACCTCTTGGTGTGCCATTACTATGACCGGGGCTGGGTGTAACAGGGGAGCTGTCTGTGTAATCACAGAGATCTCATGCTTTGCAATGCATGTTGTAAAAAAAAAAAATCAACAATAAAAGTACATACATTTGGTAGTACTGCAACCTATAAAACTGTTCCACGAGTTAACCCCTTCAACAAAGCATAAAAAATGATATAAATATGCTATCGCTGTACTCGTACTGAACCGAAGAATAAAGATGTCTTGTTAATTTTACCACATGCAGAATGGCATAAAAAGAAAACATAAAACAATTCCTGAATTGCTGTTTTTTGTTCATTCTGCCTCCCAAAAATCATAATAGAAAGTGATCAAAAGATCTTATGTGTTTGAGAATCATACAAGTACAAATGACAACTAATCCCGCAAAAAAAAGCCCTCATATGACTCTGTCGGCAGAAATACTGAAAAAGTATAGCGCTCAAACTATGGTGATGCAAAAACTTTATTTTGAAAAAAAAAGCGTCTTTTAATGTGTCACAGCAGCCAAATATAAAAAAGTATATAAATCTGTTATCACTGTAATCACACTGACCCTTATAATTCTCCTATTTTGCAGTGCATGAGACCTATCAGTTTTATACTAACAGAGTCTATTAGGCCAGGATCATACATACATGTCTATTAGGCCGGCACTTGTGAGCAGAGCGTGCTGCTGCATGTATTGCGAGTGCCGGGCTGCTGCATGTATTGCGAGTGCCGGGTATTAACATGCGTTTCTCGCTTGTGTGTTACCGGCCTTAGACTCTACTTATGGTGGGGCCTAATAGGTGATTACTTGCTATCAAGTAACCATGACAACCATTGGGACCTGTGACTGCAACCGCAGCATGCTGATAGGATTAAAAAGGGATCGCCTTATGTAAACCATCTAGAAGCCTCTGTTGTGATTAATAGCTGCATCTTCGGAGTTAAATGTTTAGCTGTGTATAGCGGACATCCACTGCATTTTGATCAGTTGGAAGATGCTATTTGTTATTCCTCAGTGCTGTAAAAAGGTGGTACTGAGTATTAGGCTGTGTGCCCACGTAGCGATTTTTAAGCGTTTTTGCCGTGATTTTTGGTGCAAAAACGCTGCGAAAATGTTTAAAAATCATGTACAGAACTCACCCCATGCATTCCTATGGCATTCCGCACATGCTGTGCTAATGCTGCGCTTTTTTCCGCGGCGGAATCGCATCGCAGAAAAAATTGCAGCATGGTCATTCTTTTGTATGGAATCGCAAAGAATTGCCGCGATTCCGCACCCATAGGAATGCATGAGAATCGCTTTCTTCCCACATGTG
This sequence comes from Dendrobates tinctorius, assembly GCF_039654945.1. Lineage (NCBI taxonomy): Eukaryota > Metazoa > Chordata > Amphibia > Anura > Dendrobatidae > Dendrobates > Dendrobates tinctorius. The sequence goes on along the minus strand of NW_027361671.1, from coordinate 15,425,237 downwards.
GCTATGCCCACCATGCGCGAAGTTAAGCGTCTCATGTGCAGTTGCTACCCACGGTGTGGAGGAGAGGAGACTGTCCTCCAGGCCCTGGGTACCATACCCCTGTAAAAAAAAGAATAAAAAATCGGGGTATATTTACCTTCCGACGTCCCGCGCTGCATTCCCGGCCTCAGCGTTCCCAGTAATGCCTTGCGGCAAGGTCCTGTGATGACGTAGTCTCGCGTGACTCTAGCGGTCTCGTGAGATTGCTATAGCAACACGAGACCAACGTCATCACAGGTCTCGCAAGGCATCGCTGGGAACGGGAGCGCCGCTGAGACTGCGCGGGACGTCGGAAGATGAATATAACCCAATTTTTTATTTTTTCATCATTTTTTACATTCTATCCTTTACGATTGATGCCGCATAGGCGGCCTCAATAGTGAAAATCCAGTACACTTGTCAAACACTATGTTTGACGAGTGTGACAACCTGTCAATCACTTTCCAAGCAATGCTTCAAATCGCCTGGAAAGTGCTTGAATATTGCACGCGAAAATCGCGGCAAAATCGTGAACATAATTGCGGTGAAATCGCACTGAAAAAAAGCGCGATTTCTGGGAAGGAGTCCGGTTTTCAGTGTGTGTTTTAAAACCTTAAGGCCCTTTAATGACCGCCGTAGAAGGGAATTTTGGTGGTCATTAATGGGTTAAGAAATTTAAAAATATTAATATTACAATATAATTTTACAAGTGATATCCTTTAAATACGTCTATTTTTCTTTCTAAGATTTCATATCAATGTTTCAAGAAATTTTGCTATTTCTCAGACAAACAAGAAAAGTTGAGTGACCTTTAAGTTACATAAGCCACAGCTTCTGAAAGTCAAACTGTCGTCTTGGTTTTAACTGTATTGCAGAATATTCAACATAGCATAAAGGTAGATGGTGTATTTTCACGTTACCGCGCACGCAAAAGAGAATCTGTCATCAAATCTGCTAAAGTTGAAATAAATCAATAAATAAAAAAATCTGAGATTCTAAAAATAAAGCATAAAAAACTACTGCAAATCTGGTAAGAGTAAAATGCTGTTTAAACACTATTGACCCATACATGAGCTCTGATTGCAGTAGACTCTTTCCTATATCTGGGACACGTTTTGTGAAGATTTCTCAACTTAGCTACAATTGCACCTCATTTCATAATGGACAGTAATAATTTAACCCTGCAAAGTTTTGTTAGTAGTTTCCTTTAACCTATTAGAAAATAATTTCAATGACTAGCTGATCCACAACTACTTTCTATGCAAACAGCTGTATCTTCTTAGAAGGCAGTAAGTGTATTAAATAAAAGCAATCTACTACAATGCAAGCTAATAAGAAAAATTAAAACCAACTTAACCTTGATCCTTTTCTAAAGAGGATCTATCATCTGGGTTTCCATATCTGCTTCAACTGAATATGTAATAAGCAAGTAATCCTCTCCTAATATAGGATGTACTGGTATGTCCAATGGTGGGTGCTTGTATATTGAGTAGGCTCTGGAGCTGAGTCCGCTCCGAGCATGACAGATGCATAATATCGTGCACAGGAAATTTCATGCACCCCTTGACTCCCCACAATACGATTGTGAAGTGATAATGGGTTGCCATGGCAGCCAGTGGCTTCTATGTTGGTAGGGACAGCATGGTGGCTCAGTGGCTAGCAGTGTTGCTTTGCAGAGCTGGGGTCCTCGATTCAAATCCCACCAACAACAACAGCTGCAAGGAGTTTGCATGGGTTTCCTCTGGGTTCTCGTGAGAACTGGCCACTGTGAACGCAGCACGAGTGCTGCACTGATGACAAGCAGTGACATATCGTGGAAAACAATGTCAGACCCAGCAGTGGCTGCTGCATCAGTCTATGGAACTGTGCTCTCTAAACTAGGCATGGATCCCATAGGATTTGTCCATACTTTTGACTAACTAGACAACCATACCAGCCGGACCCAGCCAATGTTCAACTCTTTTTGCCATTTGTTTAATTTTGAGGCATCCCCGAATAAAAAAATCAAAAAAACATATTGGATACCTCCTTCTCTGCCTGTTTTTTTTTTCTCATTTTTTCTTTTAATGGAACTGACTTAAAAGAACAGAATTAACAAAACAAAAAATAACAATGTAGATCCTGAAGGTGGAGATCCAAGTGGAGGTGGAGGTGGAAGTGACAGCATAGGCCACCTACACTGCCACTTCCACCTCCACCTCCACTTGGACCTCCACCTTCTGGACCTACGTTTTTATTTTTTATTTTGCTAATTCTATGTTCTTTTAAGTCAGTTCCATTTAAAAAAATAAATAAAAAAAATAAAATAGCAAAGAAACACAAAAACAGTGTTGGATTATTGCTCCACTGCCTCTTCCAGCTACACAACCACATCTATCTCCTCCACTTGGACATTGGCCTTCTGGGCCTACATTGTTATTTTTTGTTTGGTTAATTCTATGTTCTTTTAAGTCAGTTCCATAAAAAAATTAAAAAATTAGAAAAAAAACAAAACTAAAACAAACCACAAAAACAGTGTTGGCTACCTCCTCCACTTGCTCGGCCATGTCCACCTCCACGTTCTTCACTTCCTTTTCTACTTGGACCTCTGCCTCCTGGATCTACATTGTCATTTTTTGCTTGGATAATTTTATGCTCTTTTAAGTCAGTTCCATAAAAATAAAAAAATGAAAAAACAAAACAAAATGAAAATAACCCAACAAAAACAGTGCTGGATTACTCCTCCCTTGCCACTTCCACCTACACTGCCACGTCCACTTTCTCCTCCACTTGGACCTCCACCTCCTTGCACTGCATTGTTATTTTTTGTCTGGGTTAGTTCTGTCTTCTTCATGAGCGAGAAAAAAAGCCCCTCAAAAACAGTGTTGGCAACCTCCTCCTTCTATGCCTCTTGAAACGCCACCTCCACCTCCTCATCAATGTCCCCATCTATTTGGACCTCACCTCCTGGTTGAAGATTATATATTTTTATTTTTTTATTCTATGATATTTTAAATTATTTCCCTATCCACATTTGTTTTCAGGGCAGTTGTTCTTCTCTTGTCCCCATTTAGCTTCCTTTTGCAACCCCCTAGATCCTACTATGACATTTTTACAACCATTTTAAAGCACTAAAGTTTGGGTCAGACTTGTAATTGGTTCGTGATCAGGGTCAAGTTTGGGGTTACGTTCAGATATCAAATCGAATTTTGAACTACAGTTCGACTGAACCCGGCGAGCCCGAGAACCACAGGTCGGCTCATCCCTATAGTCTAATCATCAAAATGTAACATTTTTAATCCATACACCATAAACACTGTTCATCCTAAAAACAATTATTAACCCCTTTCTAACATCAGACATAATGATCCATCCATGTGACCTGGCACAATTTGACCATGGACGGATCATTACATCAGTGCAATCGGCCGTGCTCACAGGTGGTGCGCGGCCGATCAAGGTCTGGTGTCAGCTGATTCTCACAGCTGACACCTGGCACTAGGTGCCAGGAGCGGTCATAGACTGCTCTTGGCACTTTAACCCCTGAAATTCTGCGATCAAACAGGATTGCAGCATTCCGGCAGTCGGCGCAGGGCTGCCAGCACCTCTGCCTTTGGATCAGAAACCCCGCGGAGTGACGCGGGGTCCTAATCATTGCTATGGTAAGTGGATGTCGTCTTGATGACATCCAGGTCACCAGAGTTAGGAAACTTGTTGATGATGTGAAGTGCATGATCAACAAGTCTCCCTGTGAGTGCAGCGCTGACAGCTTCTATGGCATGCAGATGCTGCTTCATCTGCATGCTATATAAGCTATCAGCCTGAAAAAATCATTGTCCCATAGTAGGACAAAGTGTAAAAGTTAGGAAAAAGTAAAAAAAAAATGAAAATAATTGCAAAAATATATAGAAAAAAATAAAAAATAATAATAAAAAAATCAATCTATTTTTTATCACTAAATAAATATTTGAATGAAAAAAAATCTAAACAATAAAAGTGCACATATTTGAAATCACTGCGTCTGCAATGACCCGACCTATAAAACTGTCCCACTAGTTAACCCCTTTAGTGAACACCATAAAAAAGGCAAAAACAATGCTTTATTATCAAACTGCCAAACAAAAAATGGAATAACACGCGATCAAAAAGATGGATACAAATAATCATGGTACCGCTGAAAACATCATCTTGTCCCGCAAAAAACTAGCCACCACTCAGCACTATCAGTGGAAAAATAAAAAAGTTGTAGCTCTTGGAATAAAGCGATGCAAAAATAATTATTTTTTCTATAAAATAGATTTTATTATATAAACGCGCTAAAACATGCATAAAATATAAATGAGGCATCTCTGTAATCATTTTGACCCGAAGAATAAAACTGCATTATCTATTTTACCTCACGCGGAATGGTATAAATGGCCCCCCCCAAAGAAATTCATGAATTGCTGGTTTTTGCTCATTCTGTCTCCAAAAATTGGAATAGAAAGCTATCAAAAATGTTATATTTGCCCGAAAATGGTACCAATAAAAACATCAGCACATCCGGCAAAAAACAAGATCTCACATGACTCTGTGGGCCAAAATATGGAAAAATTATAGCTCTCAAAATGTGGTGATGCAAAACCTTTTTTTTGTAATAAAAAGCATCTTTTAGCATGTGACAGCAGCCAAGCATAAAAACCCACTATAAGGTCTCTTTCACACGTCCTGATATTTCCGGTACCGGAGATGTCAGTGTCCGTGTGTGTAATACTTGCGGCACACGTGCGGCATGCATGTGCCGCATCAGTACCACAAGGATGGGTGCCAGGGAAGAAGCATTATAGTAAGCGCTGTTCCTTGGCGCATGGTGCTGAACACGGCTCTCATCGTTCTCCCCTGCTCTGCCGGCGATCAGCGAGAGCAGGGGAGATTGATGAGAGATACATTTAAATAAGAAAAGAAACAGCAGGTGGTGGCTGATGGAACTATTATTGTCACCAGCTTACCCATGCTGCTGCTAATAACAGTGACAGCAGGAGCGGCGGATGGGAGTTTTCATCTGCCGCTCCTGCACCGTAAATAAATATGGTAATCTAAAAAAAATGGCGTGTGTTCCCCCTATTTTTGATAACCATCCAGGCAAAACTCACAGCTGGGGGCTGCAACCCTCAGCTATCAGCTTCAGCAAGGCTGGTTATCAAGAATAGAGGTGTCCCCACACAGTTTTTTTAATTATTTAAATAAACAATTTTAAAAAACGGCTTGGGGTCCCCCTTAATTATGACAACCAGCCTTACTAAAGCTCACAGCTGGAGGCTGGTGTTCTCAAACTTGTAAGGGGCCATGGATATTGACCCCCCAGCCTAAAAATAGCAGCCCACAGCTGCCCAGAAAAGGCACATCTATTAGATGCGCCAATTCTGGCGCTTTGCCCTGCTCTTCCCACTTGCCCTGTAGCGATGGCAAGTGGGGTTATATTTGTGTGGTTGATGTCACCTTGAGAGGTCTAGTTTCAAAAATTGGGTCACTTGTGGGGAGTTTCCACTGTTTAGGCACATCAGAGGCTCTCCGAAGGTGACATGGCGTCCGTTCTTAATTCCAGCCTATTTTGTGTTGAAAAAGTCAAATGGCGCTCCTTCCCTTTTGAACTCTGTCATACACCTAAACAATGATTTACCCCCAGATATGGGGCATCAGCATACTCAGGACAATTGCACAACAACTATTGGGGTCCAATTTTTCCTATTATCTTTGGGAAAATAAAAAATTGCAGGCAAAAATATCATTTTGGTGAAAAAAATGTTTTTTTATTTTTACTGCTCTACATTATAAACTTCTTTGAAGCACTTGGGGGTTCAAAATGCTCACCAAACATCTAGATAATTTCCTTAGGGGGTCTACTTTCCAAAATGGTGTCACTAGTGGGGGGTTACCACTATTTAGGCACATCAGGGGTTCTCCAAACGCGACATGGTGTCTGATCTCAATTCCAGCCAATTTTGCATTGAAAAGTAAAACGGTGCTCCTTCTTTTCCGAACTCTGCCATGTGCAAAAACAGTGGTTTACCTGCATATCTGGGGCATCAGCGTACTCAGGAGAAATTACAACTTTTGTGGTCCAATTTTTCCTGTTATTCTTGGTAAAATAAAAATATTGGATCTGAAGTAAATTTTTTGTGGAAAAAATGTGTTCATTTTTTTTAAACATTCCAAAACATTTCTGTGAAGCACCTGAAGGGTTAATAAACTTCTTGAATGTGGTTTTGAGCACCTTCATGGGTGCAATTTTTAGAATGATGTCACTTTTTGGTATTTTCTATCATATAGACCCCTGAAAGTGACTTCAAATGTTATGCTATCCCTAAAAAAAAATGGTGTTGTAAAAATGAAAAATCGCTTATAACTTCCTAACAAAAAAAATTTTGATTCCAAAATTCTGCTGATGTAAAGTAAACATGTGGGAAATGTTACTTATTAAGTCTTTTATGTGACATATATTTGTAATTTAAGGGCATGAAAATTCAAAGTTGGATAATTGTGAAATTTTCAAAATTTTCACCATATTTCCTTTTTTTCACAAATAAACACAAGTCATATCAAAAAATTTTTACCACTATCATGAAGTACAATATGTCACGAGAAAACAATGTCAGAATCACCAGGATCCATGGATGCATTCCAGAGTTATTACCTCATAAAGGGACAGTGGTCAGAATTGTAAAAATTAGCCTGGTCATTAACATGCATACCACCCTTGGGGATAAAGGGGTTAATAGCAGATTTATGTATTTTTTGTCATAGTGCCTTTCCCTAAAATTGAATAAAAAGGTTATCAAAATGTTATATGTATCACTTAATAGTACCAATAAAAGCTGCAGCTTGCCATGCAAAAATCAGTCTGTCAAACAGCTCCCACCAGAAAAAAACGTAAGGGGTCTGATTAAATGGAGACATAATAATTTTTTAAAAATATTTTTGAATTTTTTAACACTTGAATATTTTTTTACAGGCTTGGTATGACTATAAATATCCCAAATAACCCCCTTTAATAATTCCTGTATAAATGCTCTAGAAGATGTTTTTTTAGTGAGAGTTGTGAGATCTCTGTATTGCAGACAGATCTGACTGTATGTCACTGTGACAGGTTATGAGAAGACAGGATCTCTTTATCAGCCAGTTTTGACTAGACTCCTGGGGAGAACCTAGCAATTTTCCCAGTAGGTGTGTGTTTTTTTTGTTACACAAAGTTTATCTTTTTTTTAATGGGTTATATTTAGAATAAAAATATTTGAGGTAGAAGCATCATGATTTTTCAATGCTAAAAGATTGGATATTCCTCATAATAGGTTCACTATAAAGGACGTGTGTCAGCCTCAAAATGTATTTTATATACCACTAACTGAAGTGGAAGAGCCCGGCGTTGCCTGGGCATAGTAACTAACTGTGGTTAGTTATAACAAATTATAATGATTATCCTCCATCCCATAGTCCCGTGCCCATATACCCATCATACATATCTGCCATCCCATAGTCCAGTGCCCATATACCCATCACACATCCTCCATCCCATAGTCAAGTGCCCATATACCCATCACACATCCTCCATCCCATAGTCCAGGGCCCATATACCCATCACACATCCACCATAACATAGTTTCGTGCCCATATACCATCATACATATCCTCCATCCCATAGTCCTGTGCCCATATTCCCATCATACTTATCCTCCATCCCATAGTCCCGTGCCCATATACATCACATATCCTCCATCCCATAGTTCCGTGCCCATGTGCCCATCATACATATTCTCCATCCCATAGGCCCGTGCCCATATACCCGTCATACATATCCTCCATCCCATAGTCCAGTGCCCATATATCCATCACACATCCTCCATCCCATAGTCCAGTGCCCATATACCCATCACACATCCTCCATCCCATAGTCCCGTGCCCATATACTCATCACACATCCTCCATCCCATAGTTCCGTGTCCATATACCCATCATACATTCATACATATCCTCCATCTCATAGTCCAGTGCTTATACAGGGCTTTGCATGTGGAATGAGTGTGGCTATGCATAGTTGGCGGGGCTATGTGGAGTGGGAGTGGCTGATACACACATAAACACACACACATACACTCATTTTTATATATATAGATTATATAGGGAACCCTGACTTAGCCCGGAAACAAATCATACTCTTACTGTACCTCCTACAGTACATGACAAAATAACTTAATTTGTAAGCAAATAAGTGGGCTTCTGTACACCCTTGGCAAGGTCAAGAGCTCAATGCACCCTAACACTCCTGCGTTTTGCATGTTGTGTTCTTCTGCTGCTTCTAATTAACAGTGCTCTATTCCCTGAGTGAGTGCTCACTAAAGTTAACTGTTGCATATGCGCACTGACAATTTCTCTACTTGTCTGTTCATGTAGCTAGCAGCATCAGCAGAGAGGAGCTAGGGAACAGAATGAACCCAGCCCTGTGTGTGCATGAAGCTGGCCACAGGCAGTATCAGAGGAAACATGCCAGATGACTTTAGGCAGTGCTCAGAGGTAAGCAAGATCAATCAAAAGTGAGGAATAGAGTTGAGCGACTTTTGCTTTTTTAGGGTCGCGTTTCGTTTCGTGAAACCCGACTTTTCCAAAAGTCGGGTCGAGCAAGATCGTCCGATTATAGGGAAAAGTCGGGGTCGTCCCGAAACACGAAACCCAATGTAAGTCAATGGGGAATAAAAGTCGGCAGTGAGAGGAGGACAGGAAACACACCTACAGTGCCCATTTGAATGCCAAAAGCATCAATTCTTCTTACTTAAGCTTGTCAACCTTAATTAACTTCATAATACAAGTTACGCACTGAAAAATGGGGGTTATTTGGCTAAATTTGTGGGGGGGGAGGGCTGGCTGCAGGTTTTCATGTGCCCTGGGTGAAAGAGCGCCCCTTTAACACATACCACAACTCATCATGCTCCGATACGGCAGAGAAATAGCGGTATAGTACAATGAAAAATACCTCACTTTTTACATCTCATGACGAGGCCCATCTATTTCTCCATACAAAATCATTGGTCCCATATAATGTTTGAAACAGTATATGATGAGCTCCACATAATGCTACAGTATATGTTGGTCCCCATGGATGAAGCTCCACTGTCTTATGGGCCCAAATAATGCTCCAAACATAATGGGCCCCATTTCTAATGCTCTAGTGTATAATGGGCCCTGTAAATGCTGCTCCAGTGTCTGATGTCCACCTTTGGGATGTTCCAGTGTATGGTGGGCCCCATCTATCATTCTCCAGAGTATAGTGCTCCCCAAAAATTGCTGTCCCAACATAGAAAACAATCAAATAAGTCTCCTCGCTAGGGAATCCCTGTACTTGTCTGGACAGGTGCTGTAGCTTGCTTAACAGCTCGCCAGCCGTTCTCACGCCCAGTATGGATTGCACGTGATTGCACAAAGGTTAGAAAGGGTACCGTATCCCTGGATAACATGTATGGATAGCGTACACATTCAAAATATATGTCTATACAGGATGAGGCAGGCTCAGACAGTGTTAGGCCCAGTATGGATTGCACGTCATTGCACAAAGGTTAGAAGGGGTACCGTATCCCCGGATAACATGTATGGATAGCGTACACATTCAAAATATATGTCTATACAGCATGAGGCAGGCTCAGGCGGTGTTAAGGCCCAGTATGGATTGCACGTCATTGCACAAAGGTTAGAAGGGGTACCGTATCCCCGGATAACATGTATGGATAGCGTACACATTCAAAATAAATGTCTATACAGCATAAAAGCAGGCTCAGACGGTGTTAGGCCCAGTAAGGATTGCACGTCATTGCACAAAGGTTAGAAAGGGTACCGTATCCCTGGATAACATGTATGGATAGCGTACACATTCAAAATATATGTCTATACAGCATGAGGCAGGCTCAGACGGTGTTAGGCCCAGTATGGATTGCACGTCATTGCACAAAGGTTAGAAGGGGTACTGTATCCCCGGATAACATGTATGGATAGCGTACACATTCAAAATATATGTCTATACAGCATGAGGCAGGCTCAGACGGTGTTAGGCCCAGTATGGATTGCACGTCATTGCACAAAGGTTAGAAGGGGTACCGTATCCCCGGATAACATGTATGGATAGCGTACACATTCAAAATATATGTCTATACAGCATGAGGCAGGCTCAGGCGGTGTTAGGCCCAGTATGGATTGCACGTCATTGCACAAAGGTTAGAAGGGGTACCGTATCCCCGGATAACATGTATGGATAGCGTACACATTCAAAATATATGTCTATACAGCATGAGGCAGGCTCAGACGGTGTTAGGCCCAGTATGGATTGCACGTCATTGCACAAAGGTTAGAAGGGGTACCGTATTCCCGGATAACATGTATGGATAGCGTACACATTCAAAATATATATCTATACAGCATGAGGCAGGCTCAGACGGTGTTAGGCCCAGTATGGATTGCACGTCATTGCACAAAGGTTAGAAGGGGTACCGTATCCCCGGATAACATGTATGGATAGCGTACACATTCAAAATATATGTCTATACAGCATGAGGCAGGCTCAGACGGTGTTAGGCCCAGTATGGATTGCACGTCATTGCACAAAGGTTAGAAGGGGTACCGTATCCCCGGATAACATGTATGGATAGCGTACACATTCAAAATATATGTCTATACAGCATGAGGCAGGCTCAGACGGTGTTAGGCCCAGTATGGATTGCACGTCATTGCACAAAGGTTAGAAGGGGTACCGTATCCCCGGATAACATGTATGGATAGCGTACACATTCAAAATATATGTCTATACAGCATGAGGCAGGCTCAGACGGTGTTAGGCCCAGTATGGATTGCACGTGATTGCACAAAGGTTAGAAAGGGTACCGTATCCCTGGATAACATGTATGGATAGCGTACACATTCAAAATATATGTCTATACAGCATGAGGCAGGCTCAGACGGTGTTAGGCCTAGTATGGATTGCACGTCATTGCACAAAGGTTAGAAGGGGTACCGTATCCCCGGATAACATGTATGGATAGCGTACACATTCAAAATATATGTCTATACAGCATGAGGCAGGCTCAGACGGTGTTAGGCCCAGTATGGATTGCACGTCATTGCACAAAGGTTAGAAGGGGTACCGTATCCCCGGATAACATGTATGGATAGCGTACACATTCAAAATATATGTCTATACAGCATGAGGCAGGCTCAGACGGTGTTAGGCCCAGTATGGATTGCACGTGATTGCACAAAGGTTAGAAAGGGTACCGTATCCCTGGATAACATGTATGGATAGCGTACACATTCAAAATATATGTCTATACAGCATGAGGCAGGCTCAGACGGTGTTAGGCCCAGTATGGATTGCACGTCATTGCACAAAGGTTAGAAAGGGTACCGTATCCCTGGATAACATGTATGGATAGCGTACACATTCAAAATATATGTCTATACAGCATGAGGCAGGCTCAGACGGTGTTAGGCCCAGTATGGATTGCACGTCATTGCACAAAGGTTAGAAGGGGTACCGTATCCCCGGATAACATGTATGGATAGCGTACACATTCAAAATATATGTCTATACAGCATGAGGCAGGCTCAGACGGTGTTAGGCCCAGTATGGATTGCACGTCATTGCACAAAGGTTAGAAGGGGTACCGTATCCCCGGATAACATGTATGGATAGCGTACACATTCAAAATATATGTCTATACAGCATGAGGCAGGTTCAGACGGTGTTAGGCCCAGTATGGATTGCACGTGATTGCACAAAGGTTAGAAAGGGTACCGTATCCCTGGACAACATGTATGGATAGAGTACACATTCAAAATATACACTCACTGGCCACTTTATTAGGTACACCATGCTAGTAACGGGTTGGACCCTCTTTTGCCATCAGAACTGCCTCAATTCTTCGTGGCAGAGATTCAACAAGGTGCTGGAAGCATTCCTCAGAGATTTTGGACCATATTGACATGATGGCATCACACAGTTGGCGCAGATTTGTCGGCTGCACATCCCAGATGCGAATCTCCCGTTCCACCACATCCCAAAGATGCTCTATTGGATTGAGATCTGGTGACTGAGGAGGCCATTTGAGTACAGTGAACTCATTGTCATGTTCAAGAAACCAATCTGAGATGATTCGAGCTTTATGACATGGCGCATTATCCTGCTGAAAGTAGCCATCAGATGTTGGGTACATTGTGGTCATAAAGGGATGGACATGGTCAGCAACAATACTCAGGTAGGCTGTGGCGTTGCAACGATGCTCAATTGGTACCAAGGGGCCCAAAGAGTGCCAAGAAAAAATTCCCCACACCATGACACCACCACCACCAGCCTGAACCGTTGATACAAGGCAGGATGGATCCATGCTTTCATGTTGTTTACACCAAATTCTGACCCTACCATCCGAATGTCGCAGCAGAAATCGAGACTCATCAGACCAGGCAACGTTTTTCCAATCTTCTACTGTCCAATTTCGATGAGCTTGTGCAAATTTTAGCCTCAGTTTCCTGTTCTTAGCTGAGAGGAGTGGTACCCGGTGTGGTCTTCTGCTGCTGTAGCCCATCTGCCTCAAAGTTCGACGCACTGTGCGTTCAGAGATGCTCTTCTGCCTACCTTGGTTGTAACGGGTGGCAATTTGAGTCACTGTTGCCTTTCTATCAGCTCGAACCAGTCTGCCCATTCTCCTCTGACCTCTGGCATCAACAAGGCATTTCCGGCCACAGAACTGCCGCTCACTGGATTTTTTTTCTTTTTCGGACCATTCTCTGTAAACCCTAGAGATGGTTGTGCGTGAAAATCCCAGTAGATCAGCAGTTTCTGAAATACTCAGACCAGCCCTTCTGGCACCAACAATCATGCCACGTTCAAAGGCACTCAAATCACCTTTCTTCCCCATACTGATGCTCGGTTTGAACTGCAGGAGATTGTCTTGACCATGTCTACATGCCTAAATGCACTGAGTTGCCGCCATGTGATTGGCTGATTAGAAATTAAGTCATAACACACAGTTGGACAGGTGTACCTAATAAAGTGGCCAGTGAGTGTATGTCTATACAGCATGAGGCAGGCTCAGACGGTGTTAGGCCCAGTATGGATTGCACGTCATTGCACAAAGGTTAGAAGGGGTACCGTATCCCCGGATAACATGTATGGATAGCGTACACATTCAAAATATATGTCTATACAGCATGAGGCAGGCTCAGACGGTGTTAGGCCCAGTATGGATTGCACGTGATTGCACAAAGGTTAGAAAGGGTACCGTATCCCTGGATAACATGTATGGATAGCGTACACATTCAAAATATATGTCTATACAGCATGAGGCAGGCTCAGACGGTGTTAGGCCCAGTATGGATTGCACGTCATTGCACAAAGGTTAGAAGGGGTACCGTATCCCCGGATAACATGTATGGATAGCGTACACATTCAAAATATATGTCTATACAGCATGAGGCAGGCTCAGACGGTGTTAGGCCCAGTATGGATTGCACGTCATTGCACAAAGGTTAGAAGGGGTACCGTATTCCCGGATAACATGTATGGATAGCGTACACATTCAAAATATATATCTATACAGCATGAGGCAGGCTCAGACGGTGTTAGGCCCAGTATGGATTGCACGTCATTGCACAAAGGTTAGAAGGGGTACCGTATCCCCGGATAACATGTATGGATAGCGTACACATTCAAAATATATGTCTATACAGCATGAGGCAGGCTCAGACGGTGTTAGGCCCAGTATGGATTGCACGTCATTGCACAAAGGTTAGAAGGGGTACCGTATCCCCGGATAACATGTATGGATAGCGTACACATTCAAAATATATGTCTATACAGCATGAGGCAGGCTCAGACGGTGTTAGGCCCAGTATGGATTGCACGTCATTGCACAAAGGTTAGAAAGGGTACCGTATCCCTGGATAACATGTATGGATAGCGCACACATTCAAAATATATGTCTATACAGCATGAGGCAGGCTCAGACGGTGTTAGGCCCAGTATGGATTGCACGTGATTGCACAAAGGTTAGAAAGGGTACCGTATCCCTGGATAACATGTATGGATAGCGTACACATTCAAAATATATGTCTATACAGCATGAGGCAGGCTCAGACGGTGTTAGGCCTAGTATGGATTGCACGTCATTGCACAAAGGTTAGAAGGGGTACCGTATCCCCGGATAACATGTATGGATAGCGTACACATTCAAAATATATGTCTATACAGCATGAGGCAGGCTCAGACGGTGTTAGGCCCAGTATGGATTGCACGTCATTGCACAAAGGTTAGAAAGGGTACCGTATCCCTGGATAACATGTATGGATAGCGTACACATTCAAAATATATGTCTATACAGCATGAGGCAGGCTCAGACGGTGTTAGGCCCAGTATGGATTGCACGTCATTGCACAAAGGTTAGAAGGGGTACCGTATCCCCGGATAACATGTATGGATAGCGTACACATTCAAAATATATGTCTATACAGCATGAGGCAGGCTCAGACGGTGTTAGGCCCAGTATGGATTGCACGTCATTGCACAAAGGTTAGAAGGGGTACCGTATCCCCGGATAACATGTATGGATAGCGTACACATTCAAAATATATGTCTATACAGCATGAGGCAGGCTCAGACGGTGTTAGGCCCAGTATGGATTGCACGTCATTGCACAAAGGTTAGAAGGGGTACCGTATCCCCGGATAACATGTATGGATAGCGTACACATTCAAAATATATGTCTATACAGCATGAGGCAGGCTCAGACGGTGTTAGGCCCAGTATGGATTGCACGTCATTGCACAAAGGTTAGAAGGGGTACCGTATCCCCGGATAACATGTATGGATAGCGTACACATTCAAAATATATGTCTATACAGCATGAGGCAGGCTCAGACGGTGTTAGGCCCAGTATGGATTGCACGTGATTGCACAAAGGTTAGAAAGGGTACCGTATCCCTGGATAACATGTATGGATAGCGTACACATTCAAAATATATGTCTATACAGCATGAGGCAGGCTCAGACGGTGTTAGGCCCAGTATGGATTGCACGTCATTGCACAAAGGTTAGAAGGGGTACCGTATCCCCGGATAACATGTATGGATAGCGTACACATTCAAAATATATGTCTATACAGCATGAGGCAGGCTCAGACGGTGTTAGGCCCAGTATGGATTGCACGTCATTGCACAAAGGTTAGAAGGGGTACCGTATCCCCGGATAACATGTATGGATAGCGTACACATTCAAAATATATGTCTATACAGCATGAGGCAGGCTCAGACGGTGTTAGGCCCAGTATGGATTGCACGTCATTGCACAAAGGTTAGAAAGGGTACCGTATCCCTGGATAACATGTATGGATAGCGTACACATTCAAAATA
Source organism: Dendrobates tinctorius (assembly GCF_039654945.1). Lineage (NCBI taxonomy): Eukaryota > Metazoa > Chordata > Amphibia > Anura > Dendrobatidae > Dendrobates > Dendrobates tinctorius. The sequence continues at coordinate 15,409,823 of NW_027361671.1, read as the reverse complement.
TATGTCTATACAGCATGAGGCAGGCTCAGACGGTGTTAGGCCCAGTATGGATTGCACGTGATTGCACAAAGGTTAGAAAGGGTACCGTATCCCTGGATAACATGTATGGATAGCGTACACATTCAAAATATATGTCTATACAGCATGAGGCAGGCTCAGACGGTGTTAGGCCCAGTATGGATTGCACGTCATTGCACAAAGGTTAGAAGGGGTACCGTATCCCCGGATAACATGTATGGATAGCGTACACATTCAAAATATATGTCTATACAGCATGAGGCAGGCTCAGACGGTGTTAGGCCCAGTATGGATTGCACGTCATTGCACAAAGGTTAGAAAGGGTACCGTATCCCTGGATAACATGTATGGATAGCGTACACATTCAAAATATATGTCTATACAGCATGAGGCAGGCTCAGACGGTGTTAGGCCCAGTATGGATTGCACGTCATTGCACTAAGGTTAGAAAGGGTACCGTATCCCCGGATAACATGTATGGATAGCGTACACATTCAAAATATATGTCTATACAGCATGAGGCAGGCTCAGACGGTGTTAGGCCCAGTATGGATTGCACGTCATTGCACAAAGGTTAGAAGGGGTACCGTATCCCCGGATAACATGTATGGATAGCGTACACATTCAAAATATATGTCTATACAGCATGAGGCAGGCTCAGACGGTGTTAGGCCCAGTATGGATTGCACGTGATTGCACAAAGGTTAGAAAGGGTACCGTATCCCTGGATAACATGTATGGATAGCGTACACATTCAAAATATATGTCTATACAGCATGAGGCAGGCTCAGACGGTGTTAGGCCCAGTATGGATTGCACATCATTGCACAAAGGTTAGAAGGGGTACCGTATCCCCGGATAACATGTATGGATAGCGTACACATTCAAAATATATGTCTATACAGCATGAGGCAGGCTCAGACGGTGTTAGGCCCAGTATGGATTGCACATGATTGCACAAAGGTTAGAAAGGGTACCGTATCCCTGGATAACATGTATGGATAGCGTACACATTCAAAATATATGTCTATACAGCATGAGGCAGGCTCAGGCGGTGTTAGGCCCAGTATGGATTGCACGTCATTGCACAAAGGTTAGAAGGGGTACCGTATCCCCGGATAACATGTATGGATAGCGTACACATTCAAAATATATGTCTATACAGCATGAGGCAGGCTCAGACGGTGTTAGGCCCAGTATGGATTGCACGTCATTGCACAAAGGTTAGAAGGGGTACCGTAACCCCGGATAACATGTATGGATAGCGTACACATTCAAAATATATGTCTATACAGCATGAGGCAGGCTCAGACGGTGTTAGGCCCAGTATGGATTGCACGTCATTGCACAAAGGTTAGAAGGGGTACCGTATCCCCGGATAACATGTATGGATAGCGTACACATTCAAAATATATGTCTATACAGCATGAGGCAGGCTCAGACGGTGTTAGGCCCAGTATGGATTGCACGTCATTGCACAAAGGTTAGAAGGGGTACCGTATCCCCGGATAACATGTATGGATAGCGTACACATTCAAAATATATGTCTATACAGCATGAGGCAGGCTCAGACGGTGTTAGGCCCAGTATGGATTGCACATCATTGCACAAAGGTTAGAAGGGGTACCGTATCCCCGGATAACATGTATGGATAGCGTACACATTCAAAATATATGTCTATACAGCATGAGGCAGGCTCAGACGGTGTTAGGCCCAGTATGGATTGCACGTCATTGCACAAAGGTTAGAAGGGGTACCGTATCCCCGGATAACATGTATGGATAGCGTACACTTTCAAAATATATGTCTATACAGCATGAGGCAGGCTCAGACGGTGTTAGGCCCAGTATGGATTGCACGTCATTGCACAAAGGTTAGAAGGGGTACCGTATCCCCGGATAACATGTATGGATAGCGTACACATTCAAAATATATGTCTATACAGCATGAGGCAGGCTCAGACGGTGTTAGGCCCAGTATGGATTGCACGTCATTGCACAAAGGTTAGAAGGGGTACCGTATCCCCGGATAACATGTATGGATAGCGTACACATTCAAAATATATGTCTATACAGCATGAGGCAGGCTCAGACGGTGTTAGGCCCAGTATGGATTGCACGTCATTGCACAAAGGTTAGAAGGGGTACCGTATCCCCGGATAACATGTATGGATAGCGTACACATTCAAAATATATGTCTATACAGCATGAGGCAGGCTCAGACGGTGTTAGGCCCAGTATGGATTGCACGTGATTGCACAAAGGTTAGAAAGGGTACCGTATCCCTGGATAACATGTATGGATAGCGTACACATTCAAAATATATGTCTATACAGCATGAGGCAGGCTCAGACGGTGTTAGGCCCAGTATGGATTGCACGTCATTGCACAAAGGTTAGAAGGGGTACCGTATCCCCGGATAACATGTATGGATAGCGTACACATTCAAAATATATGTCTATACAGCATGAGGCAGGCTCAGACGGTGTTAGGCCCAGTATGGATTGCACGTCATTGCACAAAGGTTAGACGGGGTACCGTATCCCCGGATAACATGTATGGATAGCGTACACATTCAAAATATATGTCTATACAGCATGAGGCAGGCTCAGACGGTGTTAGGCCCAGTATGGATTGCACGTCATTGCACAAAGGTTAGAAAGGGTACCGTATCCCTGGATAACATGTATGGATAGCGTACACATTCAAAATATATGTCTATACAGCATGAGGCAGGCTCAGACGGTGTTAGGCCCAGTATGGATTGCACGTCATTGCACAAAGGTTAGAAAGGGTACCGTATCCCTGGATAACATGTATGGATAGCGTACACATTCAAAATATATGTCTATACAGCATGAGGCAGGCTCAGACGGTGTTAGGCCCAGTATGGATTGCACGTCATTGCACAAAGGTTAGAAGGGGTACCGTATCCCCGGATAACATGTATGGATAGCGTACACATTCAAAATATATGTCTATACAGCATGAGGCAGGCTCAGACGGTGTTAGGCCCAGTATGGATTGCACGTCATTGCACAAAGGTTAGAAAGGGTACCGTATCCCTGGATAACATGTATGGATAGCGTACACATTCAAAATATATGTCTATACAGCATGAGGAAGGCTCAGACGGTGTTAGGCCCAGTATTGATTGCACGTCATTGCACAAAGGTTAGAAAGGTTACCGTATCCCTGGATAACATGTATGGATAGCGTACACATTCAAAATATATGTCTATACAGCATGAGACAGGCTCAGACGGTGTTAGGCCCAGTATGGATTGCACGTCATTGCACAAAGGTTAGAAGGGGTACCGTATCCCCGGATAACATGTATGGATAGCGTACACATTCAAAATATATGTCTATACAGCATGAGGCAGGCTCAGACGGTGTTAGGCCCAGTATGGATTGCACGTGATTGCACAAAGGTTAGAAAGGGTACCGTATCCCTGGATAACATGTATGGATAGCGTACACATTCAAAATATATGTCTATACAGCATGAGGCAGGCTCAGACGGTGTTAGGCCCAGTATGGATTGCACGTCATTGCACAAAGGTTAGAAGGGGTACCGTATCCCCGGATAACATGTATGGATAGCGTACACATTCAAAATATATGTCTATACAGCATGAGGCAGGCTCAGACGGTGTTAGGCCCAGTATGGATTGCACATGATTGCACAAAGGTTAGAAAGGGTACCGTATCCCTGGATAACATGTATGGATAGCGTACACATTCAAAATATATGTCTATACAGCATGAGGCAGGCTCAGGCGGTTTTAGGCCCAGTATGGATTGCACGTCATTGCACAAAGGTTAGAAGGGGTACCGTATCCCCGGATAACATGTATGGATAGCGTACACATTCAAAATATATGTCTATACAGCATGAGGCAGGCTCAGACGGTGTTAGGCCCAGTATGGATTGCACGTCATTGCACAAAGGTTAGAAGGGGTACCGTATCCCCGGATAACATGTATGGATAGCGTACACATTCAAAATATATGTCTATACAGCATGAGGCAGGCTCAGACGGTGTTAGGCCCAGTATGGATTGCACGTCATTGCACAAAGTTTAGAAGGGGTAACGTATCCCCGGATAACATGTATGGATAGCGTACACATTCAAAATATATGTCTATACATCAGGAGGCAGGCTCAGACGGTGTCAGGCACAGTATGGATTTGACGGCCCAGATTACACAGCGGAGGAGCAGGGAGAGGTAAAGATTGCAAATGCTGGGGCCCTGGCCAAGCAAGGGGGGCCCACTCGTGGGCGTCGGTACTGGCACAGGACCCCTCATAGTACAGCGGTGTGTCTGACGGCGGGTGTGCACCACCACCGTCAGAGACACTTGATTGCACTATGAGGGACCCTGTGCCAGTGCCCGCGCCCAAGAGTCGGCCTACCCACCTGTACAGGGCAACGGCACTCGCACGGTGTCGTGCGCTAGGTGGTGACCCCGGCCATGGGGGGGGAGGCAGCACAGTTAGGGAGTTTTAGAAAGTGGCATATGTTGATGTTGGACATTCAACTGATGCAAAAGGCGAAATAGGTGAAGTACCATGAAGAGGTGGACCAAAGCAAGCCATTTTTCTGTCACCCTATGTGTCATCAGGGGAAGGTGGGACAAAATCCTTGGAAACCCATGCGTGGTTCATTTTAATGAAGGTTAAATCATCCACATTTTGGGTTGACAGACGGGTCCTTTTTTCTGTCAGGATTGATCCAGCTGCACTGAAGACTCTTTCCGATAGCACACTTGCAGCTGGGCAAGCGAGCTCCTGTAAGGCATATTGTGCCAATTCAGGCCAGGTGTCCAGTTTAGCGGCCCAATAGTCAAAGGGGAATGACCTGTGTGGGAGAACATCGATATGGGAGGAAAAGTAGTTTGTAACCATAGTTGACAACTGCTGTCTCCTGTCACTTTCCATCGATGCAGTATTACCAGTTGTGTAAGCGGTATTTGAAAAATCAGTCCACAACATTGTCATGAAACCCCTGTCTCCAACGCCACTTCTGCTGTGTGCACCACGAACACCTCTGCCAAGCTGCCCCCGGCCCGTACGGCTCGTGTGAGAACCATCACCGCTGCTGTGTGCTGGGAATGCCTCAAGCAACAGATTTACCAGAGTTGCTTGTTTATTAGCCAATATTAGGTCAAGGTTCTCCTGTGGCATGATGTTTTGTAATTTGCCTTTATAGCGTGGATCCAGGATGCTGGCCAACCAGTAGTCGTCATCGTTCATCATTTTGGCAATGCGGGGGTCCCTTTTTAGGATCCGCAAGGCGTAATCTGACATGTGGGCCAATGTTCCCGGTGTCAATGATGCACTGCGAGTGCTGGGTGGAGGAGCACTTTCTGGCAAATCCACATCCCTCCAGTCACGCACAAACCCTGTACCAGACCTTGCCACGCCAACATTTTCACTTGCCCCACGAGATGCATCCTCCTCCCCTAAGTAATCATCCCCATCATCCTCCTCCTCCTCCTCCTCTTCTTCCTCCACCTCGTCCAGGAGAGGTCCCTGAGCAGACAATGGCTGAATGTCATCAAGGATTCCCTCCTCCTCTTCCTCCTCATCAACACTGGCTGCAGACGCCTGCTCCTTAAGGTGCGTCAAAGTTTGCATGAGCAGATGCATAAGTGGGATGCTCATGCTTAGGATGGCGTCGTCTGCGCTTACCAGCCGTGTGCATTCCTCAAAACACTGAAGGACTTTACAAAGGTCTTTCAGCTTTGACCACTGCACGCCTGTCAACTCCATGTCTGCTCTCAAAGTGCCTGGCCGTGTATCCTCCCACAAATGCATTATGGCCTGCCTCTGCTCGCACAGCCGCTCCACCATGTGCAGGGTGGAGTTCCACCTTGTTGCAATGTCGATAATGAGGCGGTGGTTGGGAAGGTGGAGCAATCGCTGCAGCTTCTGCATACGAACGGAGTGTACAGGCGACCGGCGGATGTGCGTGCACAGTCTTCGCACCTTCTGGAGCAGGGCTGTTAACTCCGGATAATTTTTGAGGAAGCACTGCACCACCAGGTTCAAGGTGTGAGCCAAGCAAGGTATGTGGCTGAGTTTTGAAAGGGCTATGGCTGCCACAAAATTACGGCCGTTATCACTAACTACCTTGCCTGCCTCAAGATGTACACTGCCCAGCCATGACTCAGTTTGTCGCTTCAAGTACTCGGCCAGCACCTCGGCGGTGTGTCTGTCGCCCAAACACATCATCTGCAACACAGCCTGCTGACGCTTTCCACTAGCTGCTCGATAGGGGGCACATCGTGTGCAACAGTGGCAGCTGCAGATGGAGTGCTCGTACGACTGCGCTCTGTGGACGAGCTGTCGCTTCTGGAGGAGGAGGAGGAGGGTCGAACGCCTACAGCCAACTGTTTCCTAGACCGTGGGCTAGGCAGCACTGTCCCACCACCGCTGTCCCCTGTGGACCCTGCATCCACCACATTAACCCAGTGCGCAGTGATGGATATGGCCATGCCGACTGGACCATGCATCAGTTGTGAGGTGCACCTTTCCACTCACTGACTGCTTGAGTGCATGGACAATGCGGTCTTTCACATGATGGTGGAGGGCTGGGATGGCTTTGCGAGAGAAGAAGTGGCGACTGGGTAGGTCATAGCGTGGTACTGCATAGGCCATGAGTTCGCGGAAAGCTGTGCTTTCCACCAACCGAAAGGGCATCATCTCAAACAAAGCCAGGGGAAGAGTCTTGAGGAGATCATTTGCATATTCCCAGTGCCTTCTGGGATAAGTGAAGAGTCTCCGCGAGCTCAACGATCACTGGGTTTTGGCCGTTGCAGCTGAAAAGAGGAAATCGGAAAACCAGGGGAAGAGTCTTGAGGAGATCATTTGCATATTCCCAGTGCCTTCTGGGATAAGTGAAGAGTCTCCGCGAGCTCAACGATCACTGGGTTTTGGCCGTTGCAGCTGAAAAGAGGAAATCGGAAAAACTTGGGCTCATCTTTAATCATTTTTAAGAAATCTCAAGATGGAAGAGGCCAGGAGCCATTTGGTGAGCTGCATTTCTTGCTACATGTTCACAGACTTACCAGTGGAAAAGCCAAACTTCACATGCCACAAATGCAAGCTTGTGTCCCTGTTGGAGGAAAAGTTGCAAAATCTCGAAGAGAGGTTAGCTACGTTGAAGATCATTAAGGAAGGTGAAGAGTTCTTGGACAGAGCAGAATTATCTCTTCATGTTACAGAAAGAGAAGAAATTCGAAGTGCACCTGAAGAAACAGAGGATTGGAGACATGTGACCCAGAGAAGCAGGAGGATCAGGAGGCATTCAGCACCCATACTGCTCAGAAACCAGTACCAGGCTCTCACGCAGGAAAACGATGAAGAAATACATCAGGATAAGACTTTGCCAACAAGCAGCAACCTTGTACGCCTTCAGAGTCCTCCTGGATGGAGAAAGAAAAATGTTGTGAAGAAGAAATGGAGAGTGGTGGTCATGGGGGATTCCCTGTTGAGAGGAACAGAGGCCGCTATCTGCAGACCGGATATAACTTCAAGAGAAATGTGTTGTCTTCCAGGTGCAAAAATTAAAGATGTGTCTGACAGGATATCAGGACTCTTCAGACCTACAGATGACTACCCATTCCTGCTACTACATGTGGGTACAAATGACACTGCAAGAAACGACCTGGAAACCATCTGCAGAGACTTTGAAGACTTAGGCAAGAAAGTGAAAGAACTGGGAGCGCAGGTGGTCTTCTCTTCCATCCTCCCAGTGGATGGCCATGGAACAAGGAGGTGGAATAAGATTCTGCAGGTGAACAACTGGCTACGTCGATGGTGCCGTCAGCAACGATTTGGATTTCTGGATCACGGAGTGAACTACTTATACGATGGACTACTTGCTAGAGATGGGGTGCACCTTACGAAGACTGGAAAGCAGGTATTTGGAAGTCGCCTTGCTACACTTGTAAGGAGAGCTTTAAACTAGAACAACATGGGAAGGGAAGCAAAAGACCAGAAAAAGCCATACACCTGACAAATGCTATTGAGAACTCTGCTATTAGAAGTGGAAAGGAAGAACAAAGACGAAAGAATCTAATTAATAAAAATATTGGAGAAAGAGAAACCAATCACAAACTAAAATGTTTCTATACTAATGCACAAAGCATGGGCAACAAACAAGGAGAATTGGAACTACTAACACAGGAAAAGAAATATGATGTCATTGGAATCACTGAAACTTGGTGGGACAATACACATGATTGGAATACAAGACTAGAAGGATACAACTTATTTGCAAGAAACAGACTTGATAAACGAGGAGGGGGTGTCGCATTGTATGTTAGAAACGCGTATATCTGCACAGAGATTGAAGCTTCAGAGACTGGGAGTTCTGTGGAAACTGTTTGGGTAAGAATACAAGGACAGAACAATGGAAAGGACACCATTGTAGGCATTTACTACAGGCCGCCTGTGCAAGCTGAAGCTATGGATGAACTCTTTATGCATCAAATGGCCAAGTTCTCCAAAAAATATGACATAGTTGTCATGGGAGATTTCAACTATCCAGACATTTGTTGGGAATCTCTCTCAGGCAAAACTAACAGGTCAAGGAAATTCTTATCCTCTCTTGCTGACAACTTTATCTTCCAAAAGGTAAGGGAGAAAACAAGGGGAACTGCTACCTTGGATCTAATCCTTATAAACAGGGAGGAAATGGTTGAGGAGGTAAAAGTGGCTGGGACCCTAGGAGGTAGCGACCATGCTATTTTAGAATTTTGGATAACTAGAGGCGGAAGACCTGTGAAGACTCAGACGTCAAGGTTAGATTTCAGAAAGGCAGATTTTAAGGGATTCAGAAAGAGAATTGGAGGGATCCAATGGCTGGATATCCTTAAAGACAAAAATGTCCAGGAAGGATGGGAAATCTTGAAAAATGAAATTCTCAAAGCACAGTTGTTAACAATTCCGAAAAGAGGGAAGAATAGGAAGCAGTTAAGGAAACCAGGATGGATGAACACAGAACTTAAGCACATGCTAAAAAGGAAGAAAAAAATGTTTATAAAATGGAAAGAGGGAGGCATATCTAAAGAAGAATATAATGCTGTCTGCAGAACCTGCAGGGCACAAATCAGATTAGCTAAAGCTGAAAATGAATTGAGGCTTGCAAGAGATGTCAAAAGCAATAATAAAGGATTTTGGGGATATGTCAAAAGTAAAAGAAAAGTCAAAGATGCTATAGGATTTTTACAGGATGAAAATGATGAAATGGTAAGACAGGATGTTGAGAAGGCTGAACTTTTAAATTCCTATTTTGCATCTGTTTTCTCTCAGAAAGGAAATGTAACATCAACTGTTATTCACTGTCCTATTAAGGGAATAGAAGAATCCAGGATATCTATAAACAGAAAGATAGTGAGGAAACACTTAGCTAGCCTAAATGAATTCAAGTCTCCAGGTCCAGATGAATTACACCCCAGAGTACTGAAGGAGATAGCAGAAGAAATTTTTGAACCCCTCTCTATAATCTTTGAAAATTCTTGGAGAACAGGAGAAGTGCCAGAAGACTGGAGAAGAGCAAATGTTGTTCCTATCTTCAAAAAGGGGAAGAAGGTGGACCCAGGTAACTATAGGCCGGTGAGTCTGACTTCTATACCAGGAAAGATCTTTGAACAAATTATTAAACAACATGTATGTCAATACCTGGATAAGAATGAAGTGATTAAACAGAGTCAGCATGGGTTTGTAACTAATAAGTCATGTCAGACTAACTTAATTTCCTTCTATGACGGTATCACTGATTGGGTGGATCAAGGAAATGCTGTAGATATAGTATATCTTGACTTCAGCAAAGCATTTGACAAAGTCTCTCATACAATCCTTATTGAAAAAATGATTAAGTATGGAATGGACAAGGCAACTGTTAGGTGGATTCATAACTGGCTTAGTGATCGGACCCAAAGAGTGGTCGTAAATGGCTGCACATCCAGTTGGAAGAATGTCTCAAGTGGGGTACCACAGGGCTCTGTCCTGGGCCCTGTATTGTTCAACATCTTTATCAACGATTTAGATGAAGGAATTGAGGGTAAACTGATTAAATTTGCTGATGACACAAAGCTAGGAGGGATAGCTAATACTAGAGAAGAGAGAGAGAGGATTCAAAAAGATTTAAATAAACTGGAGAAGTGGGCAGCAACTAACAGAATGGTTTTTAACAGGGAGAAATGCAAAGTACTACATCTGGGCAATAAAAATGGAAAAAGCATATATAGAATGGGAGGAATAGGGCTAAGTGACAGCACATGTGAAAAAGACTTGGGTATACTAATAGATCACAGACTGAATATGAGTCAACAGTGTGATGCAGCAGCAAAAAAGGCAAATGCAATTCTAGGATGTATTAACAGAAGCATACAGTCTAGATCACGTGAAGTCATTATTTCCCTCTACTCCTCTTTGGTCAGACCTCATCTGGAATATTGTGTCCAGTTTTGGGCACCACATTTTAAAAAAGACATCAACAAACTGGAGCAAGTTCAGAAAAGAGCGACCAGAATGGTGACCGGTCTGCAAACCCTGTCTTATGAGGAAAGGTTGCAGGATTTGGGAATGTTTAGTTTGCAAAAGAAAAGACTGAGAGGAGACTTAATAGCTGTCTACAAATATCTAAAGGGCTGTCACATTGTAGAAGGATCAACTTTATTCTCATTTGCACAAGGAAAGACTAGAAGCAATGGGATGAAACTGAATGGGAGGAGACACAGATTAGATATTAGAAAAAACTTTTTGACAGTTAGAGTGATCAATGAGTGGAACAGGCTGCCACGAGAAGTGGTGAGTTCTCCTTCAATGGAAGTCTTCAAACAGAGGCTGGACAGACATCTGACTGGGATGATTTAGCGAATCCTGCTTTGAGCAGGGGGTTGGACCAGATGGCCCAGGAGGTCCCTTCCAACTCTACGATTCTATGATTCTATGATTCTATGATTCTATGAGATTAGTTTGGCAATGTGGGCGTTCAAACCCAGTGTACGTGGATGAGAGACTCAGTACTTTCTTGACCTACTCATAGTGTCTGGGAGGGTGAGCTGGACTTGAGAGCTGCATATGGTGGAAGTAGCGGTGGACAGGGCGGACTGAGAGAGGGTTGATGATGGTGATGGAGTTGGTGTTCTTTCTGATGGCCTAGAATCAGTCTTTCGTTGATATAACAGTGGGATTCCCTGACTGCTGTGGCCTTGCAACGACACCTCAACATTTGCTGCTGTGCTAACCGGTGTGCTTACAGTGGGGGAAACAATGTAGCGTTGCTGACTACCTTCGTTGTGATCAGTTGCACATGTGGCACTTGAGGTTTGGTGTTGTGTCCACGCTTGCAAGTGCATGCTGGTTAAATGTCTAAGCATGCAACTGGTATTCAAATTTTTCAGATTTTTCCCTCGGCTAAAGGTCTTTGCGCACTTCTTACAGATAACCTTGGCCTGATCATGAGGATTTTGTTCAAAAAACTGCCACACTGCACTCTTCCTACTTTGGCAGACATTTTGCGGCCTAGCACGCTGTGATCTTTTGACCCTCTGGACAAGCTGTCCAGCAACTCTTTTGATGTTTGGAACCTGTCTTTGGAGTGCTCCGGGCCTGCCAGATAACAGCTGTTGCGATGTCGATGTCTGCTGTGGATGCTCCTCATCTGAGCTATTGGAAGCAGCACCCTCTTCCCCCAATGGATGCCAATCTGGGTCAACAACTGGGTCATCCATCACCTCCTCTTCTATGTCATGTGCACCTTTCTCTGTGTCACTGTGTATGGTGGTATAGTGTGCGGGAAGGGGCTCCTGAGTCTCATCAGGGTCAAAATCTGGCTCTGTACACTGCGAGGACAATGTAGTGCTCTGAGTGAATGTACCAGCAGAATCATCCATCAGCGGCTGTGCATCAGTGCACTCCATGTCAGATTCATCTTGGCCTGGGTAATTCACCATTTGACTTGATAATCCAGGCATGGTATGTGAAAACAGCTCCATGGAGTAATCAGTAGTATGGCCTGCATCATCCTTCAATCTTGGTTGGGGTGAAGGACACAAGGAAAGGTGTGGTTCATGAACATGAGCCTCCAATGACGACTCAGTGCTTTTACTTTTTACAACTGAAGAAGAGGAGGCGATAGAGCTGGAGGCTGAGTCAGCAATGTAAGACAAAACTTTTTCCTGATGCTCTGCCTTTAAAAGGGGTTTGCCAACTCCTAGAAAACTAAGCGTTCGAGGCCTTATGTAGACAGACGATGACGCAGGGTCAGCACCTCCTGCATTTGTTCCTATTTTGCTCTTGCCACTACCATCAGATCCACCACCAACACCATCATTACCAGCTGCCAACCCCCGCCCAATTCCACGGCCTCTTCCACCAGCCTTCCTCATTTTTGGTAGAAATGTAGACAAAATCCAACAAACTATATAGTAATGTAAAACAAGGTACAAGGTGTCTATAGGACAGGGGAGTTTTAGAATTTCTGCACACACTTGTGGACAGTGGACACTTGTGGATTGTGTGCGGCCCACTGATATCTGAGCGCTATGTGACACGCTCGATAGCACAGCTGCCTGTGACCAAAGTGACGAGAGGATAATGGAGATTTTGAATCTCTGCGTACACTTTTGGACACTGGACACTTGTGGATTGTGTGCGGCCCACTGATATCTGAGCGCTATGTGACACGCTCGATGGCACAGCTGCCTGTGACCAAAGTGACGAGAGGATAATGGAGATTTTGAATCTCTGCGTACACTTGTGGACAGTGGACACTTGTGGATTGTGTGCGGCCCGCTGATATCTGAGCGCTATGTGACACGCTCGATGGCACAGCTGCCTGTGACCAAAGTGACGAGAGGATAATGGAGATTTTGAATCTCTGCGTACACTTTTGGACAGTGGACACTTGTGGATTGTGTGCGGCCCACTGATATCTGAGCGCTATGTGACACGCTCGATGGCACAGCTGCCTGTGACCAAAGTGACGAGAGGATAATGGAGATTTTGAATCTCTGCGTACACTTGTGGACAGTGGACACTTGTGGATTGTGTGCGGCCCACTGATATCTGAGCGCTATGTGACACGCTCGATGGCACAGCTGCCTGTGACCAAAGTGACGAGAGGATAATGGAGATTTTGAATCTCTGCGTACACTTTTGGACACTGGACACTTGTGGATTGTGTGCGGCCCACTGATATCTGAGCGCTATGTGACACGCTCGATGGCACAGCTGCCTGTGACCAAAGTGACGAGAGGATAATGGAGATTTTGAATCTCTGCGTACACTTTTGGACACTGGACACTTGTGGATTGTGTGCGGCCCACTGATATCTGAGCGCTATGTGACACGCTCGATGGCACAGCTGCCTGTGACCAAAGTGACGAGAGGATAATGGAGATTTTGAATCTCTGCGTACACTTGTGGACAGTGGACACTTGTGGATTGTGTGCGGCCCACTGATATCTGAGCGCTATGTGACACGCTCGATGGCACAGCTGCCTGTGACCAAAGTGACGAGAGGATAATGGAGATTTTGAATCTCTGCGTACACTTGTGGACAGTGGACACTTGTGGATTGTGTGCGGCCCACTGATATCTGAGCGCTATGTGACACGCTCGATGGCACAGCTGCCTGTGACCAAAGTGACGAGAGGATAATGGAGATTTTGAATCTCTGCGTACACTTTTGGACACTGGACACTTGTGGATTGTGTGCGGCCCACTGATATCTGAGCGCTATGTGACACGCTCGATGGCACAGCTGCCTGTGACCAAAGTGACGAGAGGATAATGGAGATTTTGAATCTCTGCGTACACTTTTGGACAGTGGACACTTGTGGATTGTGTGCGGCCCACTGATATCTGAGCGCTATGTGACACGCTCGATGGCACAGCTGCCTGTGACCAAAGTGACGAGAGGATAAGGGAGATTGGATTGCTTTTAAAAAAGCAGTTTGCGGAGCAGTGGGTAAACAGCAATGCCAGCGTGTCAGGAAGCCTTAGAAGGCAGCCCAACAACCAACACCACTGATACACCACAATATAGCCTCCCCTTGCACTGCACACACAGTGACTTGTGTGTTGTGCAGGCAAAATCGCTAGCAGCAGAAGCAGTTTTTTTGTCTTCTTCCCTGCCTAACGCTCTCCATACAGAATCAGCAGCAACCTCTCCCTATACTAAGATCGGCAGAAGTAAGATGGCGGTCGGCGTGCACGCCCTTTTATACCCCCTGTGACGACCACCAAAGCAAGCCAATCACTTGCATGCCCTTCTGAAAGATGGTGGTGACCCGTGCCTATGTCATCACGTTGCCCACAGTGTCCGTGGATCCTGATTGGCTGAAAAAGAGCGCAAAACAAACTTTTGAAACGAGACTTTGGCGCGTAAGTCGCCGACCTCGTGGCCGACCTCATCCTAGGGTCGGGTTTCGTTTCATGAAACCCGACTTTGCCAAAAGTCGGCGACTTTTGAATTTTTTCGACCCGTTTCGCTCAACTCTAGTGAGGAAGCCACAAACATGCAAATTGAGGGGGCTTAAGGATGCTCTTATGCCCAACTAAGGAGCAAGTGGATTTTTGAACCCACTGTGCCACAGGGCCGGGCCTGCCTAGGAAGAGGCATAGCTAAGTGGCTACCAGGTGTTCACTCCTCATGGTGGAGACAGACTGGACTGCAGGTAGCCACCAAGTACCACTCCTAGGCAGATCCCTGTACTACAGCTGCTGAGGGGTCAGATTCGCTGACACGGGCTAGGGCTAAGTTCAGACATACCTTTCTAGGATACTGGATCAGGGACTAGCCGCACACTGACCGGGGGACAATATTCAGGCACTGGCCATACTGGGACCAGAGGACTTTGAGAATAGGACACTAGTTACACCAGGACCAGGGAACTTTGGATTGAGGACTGGCTGCACCAGTTCAGGCACTGGCCACACTGGGGCCAGATTACTTCGGGAACAGGACTGGCTGCACCGGGACCAGGGGACAATATTCAGGCCATGGCCACACAGGGACAATGGGACTTTGGGAACAGGACTGTGTGCAATGGGAGCAGGGGACAATCTTCATGAACTGGCCGTACTGGGACCAGGGGACTTCAGGAATAGGATGGGCTGCATCAGGACCAGGAGACAATGTTCAGGCGTGGACGAATTGAGACCAGGGATTTGGGTTCAGAACACTGGCCGCACTGAAATTAGGGGACCACTGTTTACGTCGCCGTTGGACTCGGTGGCTGGTGCTCCGGCCTCGGCTGCTGGGAAGCACCGGACTCCTGTCACGACGCCATTGGACTCAGTGGCTGGTGCTCAGGTGCCGGTGATAGGAGGGCTTTATCCTCATATAGTCCTGCTCCTTTGATGCATGCCTCTGTCGTTGGGCATCACCGTTTCTTCTGTGGGTGATGGTGGTGACAGAGAAGGGGTCCCTGCGCAGGCATCTGGTGGTCGCAGGCTTCGCTCTTGTGTCAGAGGTGAAGTGGTTGGTGCCAGTCGTGCATCGCCACCTGGCCTGGTTCTGGGGGCGGTCCAGATTTGGTCATCAGGCTGTGGGCCTATGAGAGGTAGCCGTATCCTTCAAATAATTTGGAGCCTGTCCTGCAGGTCGCCAGATATAGTCATGGTTTTCCCAGTGATCTAGTGTGAATTACTATTTTGACTCTGACCTGAGCTTGGATTTTTCAACCTTTCTACAGCCTGCCGATTTTGTACCTCTGCTGCTCGCCCGGTTTTGACTCTGAACTTAGTTTGGATTTTTCAACCCTTCTGCAGCCTGCCGATTTTGTACCTCTGCTCCTCGCCTGGTTTTGACTTGGACTCCTGACTACGCTTTCGGTTCCGTTTAATAGTCTCTTCCTAGCGACCGTCCTGCTCCGGTCCGCTGCTCTCATAGGCAGCTACCCCTTGGGCTCCACTGTAATTCCACATCCCTGTATGGGGGTAAAGGGTCTCGGGGTTTCTCAGGGTGCTGTCTTACTTGCAGCTCAGACTCGCAACAGACGGACGTTACAACCTCATAACTGTACTGGTAGAATACCACACTACCTAATGACTAAACTCATTGCTTGGCAACTCCCTATGGGAGAGGGAGACTACTATAGAGGATGACTCTCAACAATTGGATGGGAGCCATCTTTCAGGAGTACTAATTATTCTTAATGCTTTTCAGCGACAGGCTGAAGGCATTTATTACATACGTGCTGCCACTTTAAGAGCAGGGAGCATGCACACATGCATACTAGGTGGGCAGCTGGGAACTGAGATGTGCAAACCAGCAAGAGGGAGGAGCATGCTGGGGAACTACGCGTGGGACTTGGGTGGTGAGAAAGTTGGCGTTCCTACATGGAGGGAGAAGGGAACACCATGCGGGGGTGCCTGCTATAGCACTACAGATTCACAGAGCTCTTGGGCACATCAAGGATATACTGAAGTCCAATGATTTGCATATGAATTAAAAGGTAGTATCTCAGGAACTGCACTAGTAACGGGTGCAGAGGTAGCATGATTTTTAACTATATCACACTATAGCTAGTCTTAAATGAATTTTGAAGTTACAGACTCCTGTTAAGGCCTCTTTCACACTTCCGTTTTTTACAATCAGTCAAAATCAAAAACGGATCCGCAATTTTTTTTTGTGGATCCGTTTTTTCCCCATTGACTTTCATTACAGGCGGATCTTGACGGATTGCCGTCCGTCGCATCCGTTTTTGTGCGGATCTGCCATAATGTTGCTGTCCGTCAACATCCTCAAAGATTTCCAAATGGAGCTTGCAACGTTTTTTTGGCCGGCGGATCCTCCAGACACTGATTTAACCCGAAATTCTGTCTGGGTGCCGGACCAAAAAAAAAAAAACAATAAATTCTCTCTCTCTCTCTCTCTCTCTCTCTCTCCCCCCCCTTCCCGGCGAGCGGTCCCTTTAAATTTCCTCATTTTGCGGATCCGTCAAAAAACGGATCCTGTGGCATCCGTTCACATCAGTTCAGAACGGATCCGCTTGTCCGCCTTTTTGGCGGATTTTAACTGGCACAAAAAACTGAAGTGTGAAAGAGGCCTAAGCCAGCTAGTGATAGTAAGTGGTATTTGAAACAAAGTTTGATGAGGCAGTTTCTCATTTTCAGAACCTGAGATCCTTTGAAAGGAATATTTGAGAAAAACTCAAAATCAATTTGTAGGAGAAAACTACTGTTAAGAGCCCCATACACATTACGCTCGGATCAGGGCCGGACTGGGACTTAAAATCAGCCCTGGCTCACAAACCAAATCAGCCCACATGCAAATCAGTTAAATGGAGGTGTATCTTTTCTATGCAGCCTTTTCTGTACAGTTTGTGGAATAGAACACTATGGGAGTTAAATAGGTGAAAAATGATAATATACGTCCCTCCTTGCCTTTTAAAAGTTAGGAGATACGGCATTCTATGACTGCGCCTGTGACCCTGCTGACATTTTTTGTTTTAAAAAATCACAGCATGCTGCATGTGGCTCCAGAATTTGGATCACGAGCACCCATACAAGTCTATGGGTGCGTATGACACATCAGACTACAGTCTGATTTAAGCGGACACAGAGAATGGAGAAGAAGAAGAAATTAAGTTCTCCGTCTCCTCCTCATTTGTGATACCATTATCTCATGCAAGAGAATCAGACCACCGAAAACTGACACTGATAAAACTCAGATCAGAGTGTGATTAATGTCATTACCATAATCGATCTAATTCTCTGGCAATCATCAATTGTGTGAACGAGCCCTTAATGTTATCACCAGATAAAGGAAAAATTAAAGGGATTGTCCCTCTACTAAAAACAGCCAGTCCTCCAGCCAGTTTTGAAGTTTCGCACCAGGAGTTTATTTGGCCAAGGAGATCTGATTTATTTTTGAGGCAGCAGCCTTCGCCAATTGATCAAACACAGACCTACAACCAATGATTACTATACACCCTCTACACACTTTGCTTCATTATACGTGTTTTATTCACTTCCCAGAAATACGCTGCACACATTTTTCTATTGATTGATAATTGTCTATATATGCTTTGATAATTATCATGAAATTGATAGTTTCTATGTAGGATTTTTATTCCACAATATATCTATACCCATCATATTGATCTGATATGAATTACCTATTAGATTAGATTCTCACCTTCATATTGGGATACATTCATGTGTGCACCATTTCTTATGTCTGACATTCTCCTGTTAAATATTTTATATTTCTTGTCTTGATATTTGTGTAATAAAGAAAAGCTTTTCATTGGCTAGTGCTCTTGTATCTGTCTTTATAGGTTTTCTGTGTTTAGTGGGAGAGCTCATTACCTTCTCTATTAGACTAGTTTCACACTAGCGTTACCTGGCGCAGTGCACGGCCGCGGCTAAGCTCCACCCCGGCCACGCCCCCTCCGGTCATCTCCTCCTCAGATCGCATGACGCTGCATGCGATCAGCATACCCTATATTTAGCATTGGGTATGCTGGTCGTGCGCTGGCACACTTTTGCTGGCGCATCCGCCAGCAAAAAAACTGAAACTAGCCTCAGGTACTCAAAAAAATACCATGTTATATATTTTATCGGGCAATGTAGTTTGGGTCATGTGCTAATAAATGAGGGTCCATGACCATGCCATATCCAGAAGTTATTTAATATGATGTTTTATTTCATTGCTGTAAATGATGGTTTGCAATGTCAAGGTGTTATATTATAGTTTCTGACATAAATTAAGAATAAAAGATAAAAATGACGATAGATGGATGAGAGTCAGTGACCATGTGATCAGTAAAGACCAATCAGGCGAGCAGTATGAATACCGTGGAGCCTGGTGACAGAGGCGTAATCATGTCCAGGTGAAGATGTAACAGTCACAAGGCCACAGGTAGCTGCTGGTGAAGGTCCTTCTATACAGGTCCAGCAGTGATGGTAGATCTGTTGGACTTGTGGGAGCAAGATGTGGAGGTTTCCTACATTTTAGGTGTCTTTAGGGGCACAACTCATAAGTAAAATGTTGGACACAAAAGGTAGTAAGTGTTTGTAGCATAAGGTTTGGCCACCGGCCAGTTTCTGTATATGTACTGAATTTTATCAAATAACAAAATACATAGATATGTTTAATAAATGTGAAAAAAAATAAGTAAACTTGTTAAGAAATTGTTTTTATTTTAATTAATAATAGGATAGAAGGATAAGGGAGGGGTAAAACTAGGAACAGAATCAATATGTGTATGAAAAAGCTCTGTCGTTAATACTGCTCGGGTAGAGCTATTCGATAGCGCTATCCATGAAGAAAGTGCACGGGTAGAGCTATCCCATAGCTCTATTCCTAAAGGAAATGAACGGGTAGAGCTGTCCAATAGCGCTATCCCACAATGTTCCTGAGCATAAGCTATTTCACATGGTTGAGCGCACTTGGGATCTGCCCCCAAGGCCATGCCCTTGCCCAATGTTTGGTCCGTAGACCGCGGCTAGGAGTTAGTCCCGCTTCTAAACAGGTCTAGCAGTGATGGTGGATCTGCTGGACTTCAGGGTGCTTGATACTTAGGTTTGCTGTCTTTCAGATGGTTCTAGGGCAACAGTGACAACAAGCGAATACTCGAGCAGCCCTGGTTAATCCACGCCGGCAGAATGATAAGATCCGGTGGAAGATGGAACCTATAAGAAGAGAAATAAATATAATGTAAGTGATGGGACTCCATATGACATGATACTACTGTGCGGTCACTGTGGCCGGACGGCAGAGGAATATTATCACACAGAGGTCAGGGATCATTGTCAGCCATCATACATGTGATAATCCCATCACTGACAGATGACATCTGCTCCACATGAATGATTCTCACTGACCGACATCACACAACGTGGACTGATCCTTACACTTACCTCGTCTCTTTTTCCCCTTTTCGGATTTTTCTGTCTCTTTACTCAGACTAATTACATATTTTCTTTCTTACTGAGCTGGAAATTCTGATCAGAAAATTAAAAAAAAAACCTTCAGTAATTATCTAGCCTTATAGGATCTGCTTGGTCATAACATTCATAACATAGGAAACCTATAGTATTGTATAAAAAACGTATGGGAATATTTGAACCTTGAAGTCAACATTCACATTGTTGGTGCTGTAGACATGGACATACCTGACAGTGAGGACGAGGATGGCAAGATGGTAATAGCATTGTCTCTATCAGATACAGAAACAGATTCTTTCTGCCTGTTTGGAAGAAAAAATGTGTAAATTGCAAGTAAACACAGGTTAAAAGGGGCTGTCTCACTATAAGAACTCAAACTGTGAAGCCTAATAGGACATATGACCGTCATAACGGGGAAGGTCTTCCACTAACAATGGGGTGATGGATGTTCCATGTGATATTATGGTATTTATGTCCTATGTTTTTGGTGAGGTGCACATATATCACCCTGGAGCTCCCAGTAATGAACCCATAATCTACTCACATTTCTGAGATGTCATTGTTGGATGTTGGGGTACACTCTGGAGGGGACTTGGGATCCACATCATCCATCATCCCGGTAATGGTGGTACAGAGCTAAATGTGGAGAACAATATGATATGAAATATTGTTTTTACTTTTAGATATTTTTATTTTACATACCTTGGATTATTGGTCACACACTTACTTTAGCATGCCTTTCAGAAGATGATATAAAATTTAGAAAGTCAAGGCTCTCATTGTCCACACTAGTGTCCTCCTCATCATCCAGATGGTTACTTATATCGGCGTTATCTACAAGACATAAGTAATGAAGTATTGTTAGAGGTTGTCTATATAACACAGTTGCCATTTATCACTAATATTGATGGGAACTGATGGTCACATTTTAGGGAATACATGACAATCAGACATGTAGTCTACATAACATCTCATTCTACTTACTGATAAAGCAGCTGGTGTCCACGTCTGATAAAAGCTGAGGGACATACTCTGGCTTCTGACTTAGAAGATTGTCAAAGTCTAAGTCATTAAGGAATGGATGATCCTTGATCAGAAATGCTCCTCCTGGAAAATGAAAAATAAAAGTGTTGCGGATATTGTCAGCGACTGTTCCGTATCTGAGCAGTATAGCATAGTCTGAACTAATGATATAACTAAGCCGACATCAAGGAAAATGACTGAAAGTCTTAGCATGGAGATCAAGAAATGGACAAGCAGAAAGAGAAGAGTTGATCCTCAAGCACATGAGCGATATGTCCTTGGTGTAATAACTAAATACTAATACTATTATTTCTGTTACCTGTCCCCAGTCTATGCACAGGATTTGTTCTGAGCAGCTCAGTGATGAGGTTCTGAGCATCCAGGGGAGGAGCGTCGTCACAATCCCAAACTATGTCATCTGTTGGAGCATTATAGAAAATAAAACCTCTTTAATTAACTATAATATAAAGCAAAAGAAGTATGTCATGATCCCAGTGCAGGTTTTTGCGCTGCACGTCAGGGGTTAATGTCTGGAGCTCAGTGCAGGTTTTGACCTGCACACCTGGGGTTAATGATTGTGGCCTCTTTCTGGTTCTGGGAGAGCTTCTTAAACCCCTGGGAAGCTTCAATCCCTTCCAGTTATACTTTTGCCTTTGGCCTAGTGTGCTGAACCCCGTGTGCCTGTTTATTGCTATAGCTTGTTTATATGGTTCTGACCCGGTTCTGTTTCCCGTTGTGAGTTTGCCTGTTGCTTTTGTACTGCGTTAGTATCTCTGTGTATGACTCATTGCCTGTGACCTGACTACTCTCTGCTCGCCCCTCTTGTTTCTTTGCAGCTATCTCTGTGTGTGACTCATTGGCTACGTCTTGACTATTCTCCCTGTCTATGCCCCCTGGTAACTTTGCCTCGCAGTTACCCTGCTAGAAGTTATCTTGCAGCTCCTAGCTCTGTGGAGTTTAGGCCACGCCCCTAGCAGTCACGTGCTTCAGGTCCTGTGGCTCTGAAGTACGCATCTACTCGGCTGCTGCCCGCTCCACAGGTATCTTTGAGCACTGTTCACTTTACTCAGGACACACGCACTGGCTCAGTAAGCAAGTTCAGTGCGGTGTTCCTGACATTATTACTGGCCTACAATTTTTTTTTTCTTCTCTCCTCACTTCTGCAGCATGGATCCAATGTGTGCTTTATCTGAGCAGGTGAAATGCTTGACTCAGTCACTGCAGAAGCTTAGTTGGAAAACACCAAGCTCTGGCCCAGTCCCAACGGCGGGTTGAGGACTCAGTTCAGGGGTACTTTCCGCAGGCTTCCAGCAGGTGGGGAATAGAGATGTCATTTTAGTCCCACCTGAATCCCCGGTTAAATTGCCAGATACATTTTCTGGTAACAAGGATGATTTCAGGGCATTTAAGGAGGGCTGTAAGCTCTTTTTCTCATTGAGACCCTGCTCCTCGGGATGAGAAACAGAGGGTGGGGGTGGTGATGTCCCTGCTTAGGGGGTCCCCACAAGCCTGGGCATTTTTGCTTTCCTCTTCTGCCCCTGAGAGAGTGCAGTTGGCTGAGTACAAGGTGATGAGTGTCTGTCAGGGGGAGCACTCGGCCGAATGGTTCTGTACTGAATTCATTCAGACGTTGGGCAGCCGAGATTTCCTGGAGTGATGCCGCCCTTCGGGGGCTGTTCCACATAGGCCTGTGTGAACGTCTGAAGGATGCTTTGGCACTTCATCCTCCGCCTGACTTCCTGGAGGATGCCATGATCCAAGCAGTTCGCATGGATCGCAGGCTGCAGGCTAGAGGCATTATGCACCGGAAAAACCATTATTCTTCAGTGGAGATGAGACCCGGACTCTTCCTATGGCTATGGAGGTGAGCGCTTTCACCTGTGAGGTAAAGGAAAGAATACGCCTCCGGGAAAAGCAGTTGTGCTTCTATTGTGGGAAATCTGGACATTGGAAGAAGGACTGTCCCTCCTGTCCGTCATCCTCCAAAATGGCGGGAAACGACTAGGTCTGGGTAGTAGTCGAGGAGGCTACCCAGACCTTCAGGTACAATTTTCCTCATGTGCAAAAATGGTGCTGCAGGTGGAACTGGAACTTGGTTATGGTCCTGTTCAGACTACTGCTTTTATTGACTGCGGTTCTGCTGTGGACCTGATTGATACTAAGGTTATGACTCTTAATAAGATAGGGACAGTCAGGCTTCACGATCCTGTTAAACTTGTGGCAATTGACTCGTCTCCTCTTACCCAAGACGGTATCTGTTGCAGGTCTGAACTTTTTTCTCTAAAAGTGAGCTCCACTCATGTGGAAAAACTAAGTTGTCTTGTGCTTGATAACTTGCCTGCAGGACTGGTACTGGGGATGCCTTGGCTTCAACGCCATAATCCTACCATTGATTGGGTTACAGGGGAAATCACTCAATGGGGATGCAATAATAAATGTGGTAACCTAGGACATCTTGTTAACGCTGTTAAATCCGTGTCTGTGTCGTCTGTCGGTCTGGAAGGTATTCCGGAGTACCTGAAGGATTTCGAAGATGTTTTTTCTGAAAGTGAGGCTGAGGTGCTGCCACCACATAGACCCTATGATTGTGCCATTGATTTAGTACCCGGAGCCAAGTTACCTAAGGCTCGAATGTTCAATTTGTCTGGGCCTGAGCGCCAAGCCATGAAGGAGTACATAGCTGAGAGCTTCCGCAAAGGGCATATCAGGCCTTCTGTGTCACTTGTGGCAGCAGGGTTCTTCTTTGTGAAGAAAAAAGATGGTGGTTTGCGGCCGTGCCTCGACTTTCGGGAACTGAACAAGATAACGGTTAGGAACTCTTACCCGCTTCCCCTCATCCCAGATTTATGTAACCAGTAAGCTGGGGCCCAATGGTTCTCCAAGTTAGATCTGCGAGGAGCCTACAATCTGATAAGGGTTCGGGAAGGGGACGAGTGGAAAACGGCATTCTTCACATCAGAAGGACTCTTTGAGAACCTGGTAATGCCATTTGGGTTAACTAATGCACCTGCTATTTTCCAAAATTTCATCAATGTTGTGCTTTCTGATCTGATAGGCCATTTTGTTATTGTTTATTTGGATGACACTTTGGTGTATTCCCCGGACAGTCAATCTCACTTGCAACATCTTAAGACAGTTCTCCAGAGACTCAGGGAGAACCAATTGTTCGCTAAATTGGAAAAATGTTCGTTTTTTGTACAGGAGCTGTCTTTTTTGGGGTTGATTGTGTCCTGTGAAGGGTTTCGTATGGATCCTAAGAAGGTGCTGGCGATCGCTGACTGGGTTCAGCCTCGAGATCTCAAGGGGCTCCAGCGCTTCTTAGGATTTACGAACTATTACCGGAGATTCATTAAAGGTTTCTCACAAGTGGTTAAACCACTCACGGATCTTACCCAGAAGGGAGCTGATGTAAAAAATTGGTCTGTACTCGCTAAGGAATCCTTCTCAGTGATTAAGAAATGTTTCATTTCTGCCCCGGTGTTGGTACAACCTGACCCGTCCAAACCATTCATTGTGGAGGTGGATGCTTCTGAAGTGGGGGTGGGGGTGGGGGCTGTGCTGTCCCAGGGTCCGGCCACCCTTACCAATCTCAAACCCTGTGCCTTCTTCTCCAAGAAGTTCTCTTCAGCTGAGAAAAACTATGATGTAGGCAATAGGGAACTTCTTGCGGTCAAGCTGGCGTTTGAGGAATGGAGGCACTTTTTGGAAGGGGCGGCTCACCCCATCACGGTTGTCACGGATCACAAAAATTTGGCATACCTTGAATCTGCTAAGAGGCTTACTCCTAGACAAGCCTGTTGGTCACTTTCTTTTTCACGATTTCAGTTCTCCATTACTTTTCGACCGGGGTCCAAAAAGCGGATGCCCTGTCCAGAAGTTTTGATCCAGTGTCTCCCCCTGAGCCGCCGTCCTCCATTCTTCCCCCAGGGATGATAGTGGCGGGGGTCTCAACTGAGTTGGAACAAGAAATTCTAAGGGCTCAGGCCCTAGCTCCAGCAACCAGGCCAGGGGATAAACTGTTTGTTTCAGATTCATTGCGGCCTAGACTTCTGCAGGAGTTTCATGAGTCTAGGCTGAGTGCTCATCCAGGTATCACGGCCACTAGAGAGGTAGTAGCCAGGGGCTTTTGGTGGCCTTCATTAAGGTCCGATGTCAAGGATTTTTTTTCTGCTTGTGGCATGTGTGCCCATTCCAAAAGCTCGCATAACCGACCGGCTGGGGAACTCATACCTTTACCAGTTCCTGACAGGCCATGGACTCATCTTTCCATGGATTTTATTACCGGCCTTCCACCTTCCAGGGGCAATACCGTGATCTGGGTGGTGGTGGATAGGTTTTCTAAACAGGCCCATTTCATTCCCTTGGCAGCATTACCCTCAGCGGAAACATTGTCAAGGTTGTTTGTGCAGCATGTGGTCCGATTGCATGGGGTACCCCCGAATGTTGTGTCTGACTGAGGTGTGCAGCTTGTGGCCAAATTTTGGGCATCTCACTCTCCTTCTCATCGGCATATCACCCGGAGAGTAATGGTCAGACAGAACCCACCAATCAATCCCTGGAACAAATTCTCAGGTGTCTGACCTCCGCCAGACAGGAGGATTGGTGTGATGCATTACCGTTGGCTGAATTCGCTTTTAACAACCGGGTGAGTCAGTCCACCAACATGTCCCCATTCCTCATTAATTATGGGTTTAATCGGCATTTTGGGGAGTTTTCTCGGGTGGATTCCGGTTGTCCAGGGGCAGAGGGGTCCGTTCAACGGTTAAAAAACCTCTGGGCTGAAGTCCGGCGTAATATCTCTCGGGCCCAAGGAAGATACAAATATTTTGCTGACAAAAAGAGAGCCTCGGGAGACATGTTTCAGGTGGGAGAGAAGGTTTGGCTCTCCACACGTAACATCAACTTAAAGGTACCATCAGCTAAGTTGGGACCAAAGTTCATTGGTCCGTACGAGATTATGGAGATAGTCAACCCAGTGGCATATAGGTTGCATCTCCCCGCCTCCTTAAAAATATCCAATGTGTTCCATAAATCTCTGTTGATACCCGGAGGATCTGTCAAAGAGAACTCTGAGTCTGTTGTTCCTCCACAGTGCTGGTGGAGGGTCAATTGGAGTATGAGGTCGGACATATTGTGGACTCTCGGCGGGTGTGCCGCTCTTTACAGTACCTGGTCCACAGGAAGGATATGGACCAGAGGAGCGCTCATGGGTCCCTGTTCGCTTGGTACATGTAGATCGCCTGGTTCGGGCTTTCCATGCCAAGTACCCGGGGAAGCCTAAGGGTGCAGAGGCCCCCCGTTGAGAGGGGGGTACTGTCATGATCCCAGTGCAGGTTTTTGAGCTGCATGTCAGGGGTTAATGTCTGGAGCTCAGTGCAGGTTTTGACCTGCACACCTGGGGTTAATGATTGTGGCCTCTTTCTGCTTCTGGGAGAGCTTCTTAAACCCCTGGGAATATTCAATCCCTGCCAGTTATATTTTTGCCTTTGGCCTAGTGTGCTGACCCCCATGTGCCTGTTTGTTGCTATAGCTTGTTTATATGGTTCTGACCCGGTTCTGTTTCCCGTTGTGAGTTTGCCTGTTGATTTTCTACTGCGTTAATATCTCTGTGTATGACTCATTGTCTGTGACCTGACTACTCTCTGCTCGCCCCTCTAGCTATCTCTGTGTGTGACTCATTGGCTACGTCTTCACTATGCCCCCTGGTAACTTTGTCTCGCAGTTACCCTGCTAGGAGTTATCTTGCAGCTCCTAGCTCTGTGGAGTTTAGGCCACGCCCCTTGCAGTCACGTGCTTCAGATCCTGCGGCTCTGAAGTACGCATCTACTCGGCTGCTGCCCGCTCCACAGGTATCTTTGAGCACTGTTCGCTTTACTCAGGACACGCGCACGGGCTCAGTGAGCAAGTTCAGTGCGGTGTTCCTGACAAAGTAACTAAACCAATATAACCCATCCAAAAATATTACATTATTCTACTTACCAATGACAAAATCATTATGCAGCTTTCTCAGGGAATCTTCATCAAATGGTACATATCCCACAAGAAATTCATGAAGGATGATTCCCATTGCCCACCAGTCAACAGGTCTTCCATAGCTTTGTCTCAGGATGACCTCGGCAGCTAAATAATACAGGGTGCCACAGGTCTGGAAACCAACAGAAAAAAAGATCAGATAAAGATCAGATTGATTGATGAAACTATAGTTCTTACAAGTTCTCGCCATGAAAACACAATGAAAGAAGATAAAATCAATGGAAAAGTTCTCTACAAATGAAGAATGTAGAGAAGAGGCAGTACTGTGAGATTTATAAAAAACAAGCTGAGTTCTTGTTAGCGTTGCCAACCTCACAGTCCTGGAACTCTCTGGAGATGTCCTCTGCTGATTCCTTGTAGGTGTTGGTGTTTGGTATCATTAATCCAACTTTTGACAGCCCAAAATCGGTGATTTTAGTGTGTCCAGCAGATGTAATCAGGAGGCTGTGAAAGAGAAGATGGTTTTAGTGTCACAGACCGTGAGATAATAAATGATAACTTTCCCTCTTTATTATACTACAGGGCGCACTTACTTCTCCGGCTTCAGGTCTCTGTGCACCACTCCATAGCTATGGAGGTATTCCACACCAAGAACTGCTTCTGTAAAGTAAAAGCGGGCCAAGGGGACAGATAAAGGACCCTTGGTGTTTAGGAGGTTCCTACAGTCTGCACCTATAAAAGAAATGAAATATGATCGGTGCGGGGTTTATACAGCAGATCACCATGATGTATAATGAGAAGTTAGCGGAAACATTGGGGCAGGATACAATATATAAAGATATAATGTACATAATATTAGTCTGATGTCAGGGTGAAATGTCGGTCATGTAACTAATGACATAAAGTGATGTCACATCTCGTCTACATCTGGAGATACTGACATACTCAGTGCGGACATATAGGGAGATCACACAGATCAATGACTTTTTCACTAGGTTAGCTCTACCTAGGAGGGTGGATGCCACGGCCCAGAGGGTCTATTCATTCAAAGAAGAAACGACTCAGCGTAAGCTGACGCTCGTCACAGATGTAACATAAATGCTTGGTCATTCGGGGTCTCGTGACCCTTGTGATTAGTAGAGATGGAAAGCAGGAAAGACAGGTCTGGAGAAATTGCAGTAAATACCAGATCCTCCTCCTAAACTGCGGGCAGCATGAATCAGAACCCAGCTTCACTATTGCAGACTGGTATATTTTTCTCTTAAATGCTCCAGTGTTTCAGAAAAATAATTCATAAATCCAGCCAGGGACCATAGCCAGAGACCAGACTGGTTCGTGCCACCTACCGTCGGCTCTTTCCAGCACTTCTGCAGGTGATTGACAGGTCTCTCCCTCATGTGTACATAGGGCTAGACCTGTCCCTTCTCTCTAATATTGCTGGGAAGAGTCACGTCTCCACTATGTTCCCCGGTCGGACCTCCGAACTACATTTTCTCTGAAACTCTGGAGAATTAAAGCTAAAAATAAACATGTTGAATTGTGCAGCCAGACTGTGATCCGTGCTGCCTGTGGACTGGGCAGCATGAATCAGAAGACAGGTTCCCATTAAGAAAGGGTCTGGCCCCAGCATCAGTGTGTATTATACAGGATAGAAATCTTACTGCTTTATGTAACAGTTATAAGAAAATCACAATTTGAAAGACAATTTGTGTGTCTACAACAATCTAACATCACAGGTCATATTTACAACAAATGTGCAGATTGGTGAGACGTGAGCAGGTATGGACTGGGACTGAAATCCAGCCCTGGCATTTGAAATCACACAGGCCCATGCTGTCCCCATCCCCAAGTACCAGATGGGATATATTACTAATGCTAGCTGAAGTGCCCAGCGCTGCCCGGGCATAGTAACTATCTGTGGTTAGTTATAACAAATTATAATTATCCTCCATCCCATAGTCCAGTGCCCATATACCCATCATACATATCCACCATCCCATAGGCCCGTGCCCATATACCCATCATACATTTCCTCCATCCCATATTCGAGTATCCATATACCCATCACACATCCTCTATCCCATAGTCCCATGCCCATATACCCATCATACATATTCCCCATCCCATAGTCCCATGCCCATATACCCATCATACATATTCGCCATCCCATAGTCGAGTGCCCATATACCCATCACACATCCTTCATCTCATAGTCCCATGCCCATATACCCATCATACATGTCCTCCATCCCATAGTTCCGTGCCCATATACCCGTCATACATATCCTCCATCCCATAGTCCCATGCCCATGTACCCATCACACATCCTCCATCCCATAGTCAACCATTATGACATCATAATGAGCGGCGGGACTTGCAACCTATGATGACATCAGCGTCACCATGGCAACTATTATGACATCATAATGAGGGGCGGGGCTTGATACACACACTTTTTCCCCATTATGTAGATAGGGGCAAAATTGTTTGGTGAATTGGATTGCGCGGGGTTAAAATTTCACCTCACAACATAGCTTAGGACACTCTCGGGGTCCAGACGTGTGACTGTGCCAAATTTTGTGGCTGTAGCTGCGACGGTGCGGATGCCAATCCCGGACATACACACACACACACATACATACATACACACACTTGAGCTTTATAAATTAGATTACACTGGGTGGAGGAAAGCAAGATTTACTGCATGATCAATATTTTTAATGATACCCATGGTCTGCTGGGGTAAGTGACGGAGTCAGTGATGTTGTGCTTCGTCACGGCTCTTAACAGTATGGGTGTCTTGAGAACACCGATTCTCTTAACAACATAGCAGACAAGGCAGCCCACGACAAGACAGGTCCTTCTGGCATTTGCCAGAATTGCCAGATGGCCAGTCTGGCCCTGGCTCGGATGAACAGTCCAATATTGACAGGTTTGGCAGACAATCTAATTTGTATGGTAAATAACGGAAGGGAGAAATTGGGAAAGACAAAAGAACGATAGGGTCATATCCGGTGACAATGGGGTGTCAGAAAAAGGGGAGATTCACTTTTCTTGTTAGGTTGCTAAATGGCAACACATAACGGCAATATAACAACTGCTGCACAGATACCAGTCAAGGAAATGACCATGGATATAGTGATGAAAACAAAGGTATCACTCATGCACTGCTGATGGTAAATTGTCGGTGAAATAAAATAGTTTTATTTAAACAGGTTGAAAAGTCAACGTGTTTCGAGGTCATGCAGGACCTGTTCCTCAGGACAAAACCTGCAGTGCATGAGTGATACCTTTGTTTTCATCACTATATTTCATCTCAAATTTGTATGGTAATGCCCAACATCACCTGCATCATCTGCTGATCCATTTCGTTCTCTAAGAGATAAACTGCTACCAGAGATTTCTGCACAGGAGCTCTCATAGAGAATACAAAAAAGCTCCGCAAAGTAAGTGCTCCTGTGGAAGTGAGAGTTGGGCAAGATAGCTGGTGACTGAATGATTGGCCGACCTATCCTTAGGCCGA
Organism: Dendrobates tinctorius; assembly: GCF_039654945.1. Taxonomy (NCBI): domain Eukaryota; kingdom Metazoa; phylum Chordata; class Amphibia; order Anura; family Dendrobatidae; genus Dendrobates; species Dendrobates tinctorius. The sequence goes on along the minus strand of NW_027361671.1, from coordinate 15,379,366 downwards.
TGGTTATCTAAAGTGTCTAGGAGGATTTAGGATGCTCTAATTGAGTCTGTTCTTAAGGTACTGTAACATTTAGCAATGCAAAAGCGATCCCGACCAGCGATATGACGCGGTCAGGATCGCTGGTACATCGCTAAGTGGTCGCTAGTGAGCTGCCACACAGGCAGATCTCACCAGCGACATCGCAGGGGTCGGGGGTCGCTACTTACCTATCAGACGAGGCGATCCTGACGTCCACCCGCCCGCATCCAAGCGTCGCTCGTCGTCACAGCAGGAAGCTGATGACGAGAAATGGTCCAGGACGTTCTCGCGCGATCAGCGATAACCAGCGGGGGAGCCGGTCGGAGGTAAATATCAGACATAGCGATATCGCTAGCGATATTGCTATAACGTCACAAAAACCAGTGACGTTATAGCGATATTGCTAGCGATATCGCTTAGTGTGACAGGCCCTTTAAGGAGCTCTTAATTATTTCCCCATTCAACCCTTTTATGTAGCCACTTCCTATGCTACACAATGGACTTGAGAGGTCTTATAATTTTTTTTATGGACGTATATGATAATGTACTATGAACAAAATGAGAAAAACGGATCAATGTTGAAATTGTAATATCTTATGTTAGTACTTTTGTTTTCTCAAAATATCATTTTTCAAAACAAGTGCTGTTGAATGTGAAGGGCCACTTTCCCTTCTCTAGATAGATAAATGTGAATTCTGATTTTATCTAACCCAAGGAGGTCCTGGTAATCCGAATTTGAACTTATGATCTTTAATAGAAAGTAAATCCAGCATTGCACAATCATTCTAATAATTCCTAAGCTTGGAATAAACATTCAGTGGTTATTACGGTGCAGACACCAAGCTTTCAGTTCAGTCATTAAGTCCTGTTGTCACTGACCTATGTCAGACTTCCAAGAAGATCATAAACACTTCACAAGAATCTAAGAAGGAACATAAAAGACAGACGATGATAAAAAAAAATAAAATTAAATAAATAAGATCTATTTTATTTTCTACGCACATATGCCTTTTTCTTCTCTAAAATATATAATTATACAAGTCAAAAGAAAATTGGACGCTGCTGTTTTGGGTTGCACACATCAATAATATAAATTCATGTGAATTTTGTCTTTAGAATTAAAGTGCCTTTATGTTCAGTTCCAGACATGTACTCAATTACTTTGACAGTTTGTGCTGCCAGCAGCAGTATCTCAGATTTAACTCATGTAGGCACTATTATAGTGCTTTTGTTTATTTTTAATATATATGGGAGCTATTTCATTTACTTTTCGTATCCTATGGAGTTTTTTTTATAGTTGTGTCAGTCATTCATATGTTCATTGTTATTTCTGATTATTGTAAATGAATTGGCCTTAAAATTTATACTGCTGTTTCTTTATGATTTATTTGGAGGCATATGAAATTATATTCTAAATTTTCAGTGTCAGCAATGGACTGGACTAGTTTGTGCCTGCCAGAGAAAATCATTCTTGGGGCGCACCATGCTAAGGTGGTGCAAACTGTAGAGTCTGCCCTTATCCTTAGCTCCCATCTGGTCAAACCATTCGGAAAATGAGCATTTGGAGGAATGCTTGTTCCAAACTATCAACCTGTCTCAACAGTCTGGTAGTCCCCTGATAAACTAGCAAAATGCTTGTTTGTTGTATGTAATGATTTTTAAGCTTGCTTTTAAGTCATTGTTCTTGTTAGCAAATCATTTTCCTTAAACAAGACAAGTGCTGCCGAGAACAATGATATTCTACGCAAATATAAAGATCATGTCAATTAACGCAATAAGACAGTGGCAGAGTTTAGGGGTCCCCAGTATTATTGATGCCTGAGCCTGCAGCCTGCCTAACATTCTACTCACCGACCCTGAGGTGCAGCAGCAGGTGCCTTCTTGTTTCTCCCACATCCAGAAGTGCAGTCCACCGGTAGTTATCGCAGGCACGTGGGATGCAATGACGAGACGGGAGCCGAAGTAAGCTTAAAATGTAACTTTTATATATATATATATATATATATATATATATATATATATATATATTATGGTGTAGTAACCACTGTGTCCGATAGGGGGCGCTGTGTGGAGGTCCCAAAAGAAGGGATGAATGGCAGAGTGTTGAGTGGCTGTTATGCATCTCAAAGTGGGTGGCTTTGAGATGGAGACTTATGTATGTATGATCAGCAAGGACATTGCTGAGGTGCTGCGTTAATATGTGAGGGCGAAGTCTCCAGGTAACTAGAGAGTTGGGGGGGCCTGGTTACCTACATACCCACCCAGGGGGTGTGTTTGAAGCACGGTTGTAGAGAGTGTGAAAATGCCTGAAGGACCTGTGATGAGGTCAGAGTCATGTGACCCAGTGGACGTGGCTATGAACGATATAATGTGGCCAGGGTGAGTCACAAGGTGTGAATGTAGGGACCTGGCTGGTCCAGAGCGGAAGGTCCCGTGCGAAGGATTGTCTCCTGGCTAACAGCCTGTGTGTGGCTGTGTGTAATGGCTGCCAGAGCCTGAAAGTTCCCTGGAGGGATAGGGACGCCTGCAGCATGAGTGACGGAACCATGTGGAGACCCTGACGTGGGTGAGATAAATGAGGCTAAGAGAGCCTGTATGCTGGATATTGAACAACCTGTGTGAACACTGGGTTTAAAGTGGGAAACTTTAATGGACGCTCTGCTGTTTATATGAAGTTTTGTTGATTGCTTCTACCGGTTTATGCTGCATAATAAACCGCATGGACTGCTATGTTTGATGGAGAACCCAGGCCGGATGTGTTTTGTTCGCTGCCAAGCGAGAATTCCCCAAGTAAATGATAGCGCTACCACACATTTGGTGGAGAAAGCTTTGGGCATTGTTGTAGCCTTGTTGCTGGGAGCAACGGAAGTGGACTGAAAAGTCGGTTGCTAAGGGCAACAGATTCCAAACGCGTATGTTGCAGTGCTGGCAATGCTGAGCCAGGAAGGCTGATGATTGGGGAAGCCACTGTCTGGCTGTGGTTCTGGAACCGTGGGGCGGCCTAGTGAGTAAGGCACTGTCTGGATCGGTGAGCCCAGTGCGGCCGTTTCTCCAGGAGAAAGAGACTGTGGATTGCTGTAGGGTGCCTCTGCGGATAAGAGGTAACCGAGGACCTGTGCGGCTGATACAGGTAACAGACTGGTGTTCGTGTGGTACTGACCAGGGTCAGTGGGAAAGACTGTGTCCTGGAGGGTTCAGTATTGGGAGGATCCCTAGAGCACGTTGGACCTTGGACCTGGTGAGGCATGATTGTTGGGCAGTCTCAGGTGGAGACTGATGTCCTGAAGAGCACCCGCTGAGCCCCTGGACCTGGTGAGGCCGGTGTGTTGGGAAACCCTGGGAAGTGATCGGCTCCCTGAATAGCACCCGGTGCGCCCTGTGTGTTGGACGGTCTCAGGCGGAGACGGAACGTCCTGAATAGCACACAGACAGTACACGTGAGGTTTTTTTGTACGGTGTTTTTTTTTTCTTCTTTTCTCAACTCAGCCTGCGGTGGCTCAGTGGGAGTCAAGAAGGTGACAAGCGGCTTCCGGTAACTCGGCGGGGTTACGAAGGTGACAAGCGGCTTCCGGTGGATCAGCGGGTCCACGAAGATGGCGCAGCAGGAGCTGCAGTGACTCCAGCCGCTGTGTGTGAACAGCAGCCGGTGGTGTCGGTGATCGGTGATAGCAGGAGCTGTGGTGGTGCCAACAAAGACTTGTGTGGTATCGTTAAGACATAAACTGTGTGGTGTGAACTGTGGTCTGAGAAGACCGGTATAACGAACATGGAGAGATCCCGAAAGGGGGTGAAGTCCCAGAAGGGGGCGGTGACGCAAATCGGGGTGGTAGCCCAAAAGGGAGTGGAGTCCCAGAAGGGGGCGGTGACCCAAATCGGAGTGGTAACCCAAAAAGGGGTGGAGTTCCGGGAGGGGGTGGTAACCCAAATTGGGGTGGTTCAGAAAATGGCAGCACTGGTTGGCTCAGTGGGTATGTCTGGAGTACCGCAGTGTATATGTATGTCTTGGGAGGAATGTGGGATATCCTTTCCAGGTAGTAATGATGGGCCGCAGGTGTATACCGTGATGCTGTGCCTGGAAGGAGTCCCTGGTAGGCTGGACTCAAAGAGTCAGGTGACTCTGACAGGAACTCCGCTCGTTTTATCTCTGACCGAGAAAAACGTCAAAGTTCGCTGCGTCCATGGGGGTCATAGTGAATTATAAGGTGGACAGAGTCCTGATTGAGATGACAAGGGGGGAGTGCCAAGATGGGAGAATGTCATCAAACTTAGTGCATACTCTGAGAGGTGCCGGGACTATGTCATATTTGATGATGTGGGGCAGGAGGGTAGAGACGTTTCTACTGTAGGGCTAACAGATACTGAGACGCTGACGCCTCCTAACGTGGACAGGCCGGACGTAGGGGCGACTGGAGAAAGAATGGTGTCGGATGAACTTACTGACCTGACGTCACCTGAAGGGTACAACAGTGTGAATGAGAAGTGTGTGGTAAACAGAAAAAGCCGAGCTGACACACGGATAGAGAGTGTCTTGGGGGTTCACCGTACGGTGTGGTGTGGCTGTGACATGTTGTTGCAAGTAGCCACCACTAGAACAGAATCTAGTGCTGTGCTGACTGAAACTCATGACAGGACTGATGGTAACCTGATCGAGAAGATAACGGGTGTAGAGACACAGTCAGATGGTAACTGGGGGGGTCACTCGACTGACGGGACTAACCCTGGGGTACCTTTTGACGATATAATTAAAGAAATAATGGTGCAACACATGTTGGCCAAAAGAGAACAAGAGCAGGAGATACAGTTAATAAAGGAGACAGTGAAGGAACATCTCGAACGAGAAAGAGTGATGAGACAAACGGCCAAGCACAGAGTGGAGGAGCTCGAGGAAGACGTCCTGAAGCTCAGAGGTCACCTGTCAACGTGGCACAGCGTGAGCAACACCTTAAGAGAAGATGTGGAAGGGCTTGAGAAAGAAGTCTTGGAGCTCAGAGGTCACCTGTCCACCTGGCAAAGTGTGAACAAGAACCTCAAGGAAGAGATGGAGGAACTCAGAGGAGTAGTAAAAGGTCTTCTGTGGGAGAAGAGCTTGGACGGAGATGTAGAGCGGCCAGGTCCGAGTGATAACAAGATGGAACTGCCGGTACCCATCTTGGCAGATGGTAGTGAAGAGATGAGATCTCCTGAAGTTGGTGAGCAAAGAACTGAAGAAGACAGTCACCCGGTCAGGTCAACGGTAGTGAGGGAAGTGTCCGTGGTAAAGCTAGAGCCTTCGGTCCAGGAAGAGAGCAAGGCCACGACCTTCCAGTCGGTGATAGATGTAACAGAAAACATGCAAGAGGCCTGGGCTGAGGAAGGTGTGCATGAGGCTTTCAAAGTGGTGGTCAAAGCGTGTAAGGTGCACTGGGCACCTGAGACTCGACAGTTGGTGATAGTATCAGCCAGAGAAGATACATCAAACCGAGTAGCTGTCCTGAAAGAGATGCATCTACAATGTCTCCACGCCAAACAGCTGGTCAGGCGGAGTATTATGAAGGCTGCTTGACGCCTATAGTTAGCAAGGGAGGCAATGGATCAGCTGGGTTTGCGCAAAGATGTGGTTCCAGTACCCAAAGCTCTGATTGGAAGAATCATTGGAAGATCCGGGAAGGTAATGCAAGACCTTGTGAATATCTCCGGTGTGGTGAGGGTGAGGATCCCTCCTGATGATGAAGACCAGATATCCAGTGAAGTGGGTAGGATTCCCATCATGGTGGTTGGTTCCGTGGAGAGCCTGAGAGACTTTCGAATGCTCATGGAGTATCGAGTGGGGTACCTGCAAGAAATTGAGCAGCTGAGGCTGGACCGCCGGCGAATTAATGAAGAAGTACGGAATACCAGGTGGCGGCCGCCTCCAACCCAACAAGATGTAAGGACCCGAAGGGTTCCACCAAGAAGTGACAGGGCAGGTGGCCGAAGAATGTCAGTGAGTGGCAGTTCGATGGGCCATATGAGGCTGAGAGACATTAGTTCCTTTGAGACGCTGAGTGGGTCAGACTCAGGCCAGACAGTATACTCAAGTAAGACGGATGACCGTACCAACCTGGGGAGCTGGTCACGGAATGGAACAAATAGAGAGAAGAAACTGGTGACAAGACAGTCTCTGATGACGCAGACAAACTGTAACTGGAGGGTCAAAGACCAGGACCGATATTCTGACCGCTGGGGGCGGGGGAGGCCTAACGTAGAGAGGAGGCCGTATGACAAATGGAAAAGGTTCTTTCGACCTGTGGGGCAAGGTGTAATGAGTGCCCCGTCTCGAAAGCCTGATGTAATGTGTGTTCAACCCCACAAGTTTGAACAGAGGGGGGAGGTATGTGGTGTAGTAACCACTGTGTCCAATAGGGGGCACTGTGTGGAGGTCCCAGCAGAAGGGATGAATGGCAGAGTGTTGAGTGGCCGTTATGCATCTCAAAGTGGGTGGCTTTGAGATGGAGACTTATGTATGTGTGATCAGCAAGGACATTGCTGAGGTGCTGCGTTAATATGTGAGGGAGATGTCTCCAGGTAACTAGAGAGTTGGGGGGGCCTGGTTACCTACAAACCCACCCAGGGGGTGAGTTTGAAGCATGGTTGTACAGAGTTTGAAAATGCCTGAAGGACCTGTGATGAGGTCAGAGTCATGTGACCCAGTGGGCGTGGCTATGAACAATATAATGTGGCCAGAGTGAGTCACAAGGTGTGAATGTAGGGACCTGGTTGGTCCAGAGCGGAAGGTCCCGTGCGCAGGATTGTCTCCTTGCTAACAGTCTGTGTGTGACTGTGTGTAATGGCTGCCAGAGCCTGAAAGTTCCCTGGAGGGAAAGTTCCCTGGAGGGAAAGTTCCCTGCAGCATGAGTGACGGAACCATGTGGAGACCCTGACATGGGTGAGATAAATGAGGCTAAGAGAGCCTGTATGCTGGATTTTGAACAACATGTGTGAATACTGGGTTTAAAGTGGGAAACTATAATGGACGCTCTGCTGTTTATGTGAAGTTTTGTTGATTGCTTCTATTGGTTTATGCTGCATAATAAACTGCTATGTTTGATGGAGAACCCGGGCCGGATGTGTTTTGTTCACTGCCAAGCGAGAATTCCCCAAGTAAATGACAGCGCTACCTCGCAATATACACTCACTGGCCACTTTATTAGGTACACCATGCTAGTAAGGGGTTGGACCCCCTTTTGCCTTCAGAACTGCCTCAATTCTTCGTGGCAGAGATTCAACAAGGTGCTGGAAGCATTCCTCAGAGATTTTGGACCATATTGACATGATGGCATCACACAGTTGGCGCAGATTTGTCGGCTGCACATCCCTGATGCGAATCTCCCGTTCCACCACATCCCAAAGATGCTTTATTGGATTGAGATCTGGTGACTGAGGAGGCCATTTGAGTACTGTAAACTCATTGTCATGTTCAAGAAACCAATCTGAGATGATTCGAGCTTTATGACATGGCGCATTATCCTGCTGAAAGTAGCCATCAGATGTTGGGTACATTGTGGTCATAAAGGGATGGACATGGTCAGCAACAATACTCAGGTAGGCTGTGGCGTTGCAACGATGCTCAATTGGTACCAAGGGGCCCAAAGAGTGCCCAGAAAAAATTCCCCACACCATGACACCACCACCACCAGCCTGAACCGTTGATACAAGGCAGGATGGATCCATGCTTTCATGTTGTTTACGCCAAATTCTGACCCTACCATCCGAATGTCGCAGCAGAAATCGAGACTCATCAGACCAGGCAACGTTTTTAAAATCTTCTACTGCCCAATTTCGATGAGCTTGTGCAAATTGTAGCCTCAGTTTCCTGTTCTTAGCTGAGAGGAGTGGTACCCAGTGTGGTCTTCTGCTGCTGTAACCCATCTGCCTCAAAGTTCGACGCACTGTGCGTTCAGAGATGCTCTTCTGCCTACCTTGGTTGTAACGGGTGGCAATTTGAGTCACTGTTGCCTTTCTATCAGCTCGAACCGGTCTGCCCATTCTCCTCTGACCTCTGGCATCAACATGGCATTTCCGGCCACAGAACTGCCGCTCACTGGATTTTTTTTCTTTTTCGGACCATTCTCTGTAAACCCTAGAGATGGTTGTGCGTGAAAATCCCAGTAGATCAGCAGTTTCTGAAATTCTCAGACCAGCCCTTCTGGCACCAACAATCATGCCACGTTCAAAGGCACTCAAATCACCTTTCTTCCCCATACTGATGCTCGGTTTGAACTGCAGGAGATTGTCTTGACCATGTCTACATGCCTAAATGCACTGAGTTGCCGCCATGTGATTGGCTGATTAGAAATTAAGTCTTAACACACAGTTGGACAGGTGTACCTAATAAAGTGGCCAGTGAGTGTATATATATATATATATATATATATATATATATATCCCTTTAGGGCAATCTTGAGTAACCAGCAAGCTAACAACCGTTATCCTCGCAGGGATCAGAACAATAATAATAATAATAATAATAAATTGTATTTCTATAGCGCCGACATATTCCGCAGCACTTTACATTTCAGAGGGGATTTGTACAGACAATAGACATTACAGCATAACAATAATCACATACAGTAGATTATAACAAATACCAAGAGGAAAGAGGGCCCTGCTCGCAAGCTTACAGTCTATGAGGAAAGAGGTAGACACGAAAGGTGGGTGGTAACTGTTGCCCTGATTGTATGGACCAGCCATAATGTTAAGTGTGTGACAGTACAGACACAGAGGGCTAATGGATGCATAAAGCATGTGGGAACATGATGCGGGAAATCTGGTTATGGTAAAACTTTTGGCTGTGCCACACAGGGATAGATTAGGTTAATGTGTTGAGGCGATAGGCCAGTCTGAATAAATGTGTTTTCAGGGCACGCTTAAAATTGTGGGGATTGGGGACTAATTGTATTGACCTGGGAAGTGCATTCCAAAGAATTGGCGAGGCACGTGTAAAGTCTTGGACACGGGAGTGGGAGGTTCTGACTATTGAGGATACTAACCTCAGGTCATCAGCAGAACGGAGGGCGCGGGTAGGGTGGTATACTGAAACAAGGGAGGAGATGTAGGGTGGTGCTGAGCCATGGAGGGCTTTGTGGGTGAGGGTAATAAGTTTATACTGAATTCTGGAGTGGATGGGTAGCCAGTGTAATGACTGGCACAAGGTAGAGGCATCGGTGTAACGATTGGTGAGGAATATGATCCTGGCTGCAGCATTCAAGACAGATTGGAGAGGGGAGAGTTTGGTAAGAGGGAGACCGATTAGAAGAGAGTTACAATAGTCGAGACGAGAATGAATAAGATAAACAGTAAGAGTTTTTGCAGAGTCAAAAGTAAGAAAAGGTCGAATTCTAGAAATGTTTTTGAGGTGCAGATGACAAGAGCGAGCCAGTGATCGAATGTGGGGGGCAAAGGAAAGCTCGGAATCAAGTATGACCCCAAGACAGCGAGCCTGTTGCTGGGGAGTAATAGTGGAGCCACACACAGAAATAGCAATGTCGGGTATAGGTACATTAGTAGAGGGAGGAAACACCCCAGGAGTTCAGTCTTTGACAGGTTCAGTTTCAGATATAGTGAGGACATGATGTTAGACACAGCGTTTAGACAATCGCCGGTGTTTTCTAGAAAGGCTGGCGTGATGTCAGGAGAAGAAGCGTATAATTGGGTGTCATCAGCATAGAGATGGTACTGGAAACCAAATCTACTGATTGTTTGACCAATAGGGGCAGTGTACAAGGAGAAGAGGAGGGGGCCTAGAACCGATCCTTGAGGAACCCCAACAGTAAGGGGAAGGTGAGAGGAGGAGGAACCGGCAAAAGATACAGTAAAGGAGCGGTCGGAGAGATAGGAGGAGAACCAGGAGAGAACGGTGTCCTTGAGGCCAATGGAATGGAGCATAGTGAGGAGGAGCTGATGATCCACAGTGTCGAATGCTGCAGAGAGATCCAATAGAATTAGCATGGAGTAATGACCATTTGATTTAGCTGTTAGCAGATCATTAGAGACTTTAGTGAGGGCAGTTTCAGTGGAGTGTAAAGAGCGGAAACCGGATTGGAGAGGGTCGAGAACAGAGTTTTCTGAGAGATAGCGGATAAGACGGGAGTAGACCAGGCGTTCCAGGAGTTTAGACATGAAGGGAAGATTAGAGACAGGTCTATAGTTAGCGGCACGGTTTTGGTCGAGGGATGGTTTTTTAAGTAGTGGATGTATGATGGCATGCTTAAATGAGGAGGGAAAAATACCAGAAGAGAGAGAGAGGTTAAATATTTTAGTTAGGTGAGGGGTGACAGCAGGGGAAAGGGACTGGAGGAGATGTGACGGAAATGGGTCACTGGTGCAAGTAGTTGGGCGAGAAGATGCAAGGAGCCTGCTTACTTCTTCTTCTGTGACTGGTTCAAAATCAGAGAGTGAGCTAGATGCAGTGGGGGAGGGAGGACAGTGCATGGTATGAGGTGATTGGGAGATAATTTCCTGTCGAATCTGGTCAATTTTTTCTTTGAAGTAATTGGCCAGATCGTCAGCTCGGAGCTGACTCTCTTGGATTGCGTAGAGAATGAAAAGTGTCAAAGAGACGTTTCAGGTTATTGGACAGTGAGGTGATGAGGGTGTTGAAATAGGTTTGTTTGGAGAGGTGAAGGGCAGTGTTGTATGTTCTAAGCATAAACTTAAAATGGATGAAATCTTCGTGTAGATTGGATTTTCTCCACAGACGTTCGGCGCACCTGGAGCACCGCTGCAGGAAACGAGTTTGCACCGTGTGCCAGGGTTGTCGCCGTCTGCATTGTGGTGTTCTATTTATAGGGGGTGCAAATTCATCCAGGGCACTTTGAAGTGTTTCATTGTAATGCTTCAATGCAGAATCAGGACATGAGAGGGAGGAGATAGGGGCCAATGAAGACTGCAAGTTCTTCATAAGTTTCTGGGTGTTAATGGCCTGTATGTTTCTATAAGTCTGGACAGTGGGGGTGACCTGAGCAGCCTGGCAGTTCTTTATAGAGAATGAAAGAAGATTGTGGTTAGAAAGCGGGAGAGTTTGCAAAATCATCCACTGCACAAAGCCGAGAGAAGACCAAGTTGAGGGAGTTTCCGTCTTCATGCGTTGGAGAATTAGTAAGCTGCGAAAGGCCAAATGAGGAGGTTAGAGATAAAAGGTGAGTAGCAGATGGTGAGAGGGGAAGAGCAATGGGGATGTTGAAATCGCCCATGATGAGGGTAGGGATGTCACAGGAGAGAAAATGTGGAAGCCAAGTGGCAAAATGATCCAGGAACTGATGGGAGGGGCCGGGAGGACGATACACCACCACCACTCGCATGGAGAAGGGGGTGTAGAGTCTGACGGCATGGACCTCAAAAGAAGGGAAGACAAGTGAGGGTACTTGAGGGATAACCTGAAATGTACATTTTGGTGATAGGAGCAGACCAACGCCTCCACCAGCTCTACTGTCTGATCTTGGGGTATGAGAGAAGTGTAGCCCCCCGTATGAAAGAGCAGCAGCAGCGGTAGTGTCTGACTGCTGGATCCAGGTTTCAGTAAGAGCCAGGAGGTTAAGAGAATTAGAAAGGAAGAAGTCATGGATGAAGGAGAGTTTGTTACACACTGAGCGAGAATTCCAAAGTGCACAATTAAGAGAGACAGATGGCAGGCAGGGAATATTAATCAGATTAGAGGGGTTTCTAAGTGTAGCAGTTGGGGGGTTTGACTTTCTATAACATGGGGGACCAGGGTTGGGAGCAATGTCTCCTGCGACTAGGAGAAGGAGGATAGAAAGAGTGAGCAGATGGTTAAGTGATTTGTGAGAGCGTCTCTTATGTTGAATGGTGGGACTGACTGGATCTGTGCAATTTAACAATGTGAAAAGAGCGTGAGTGCTATACATAGGAAAGGAAAGGAGCGAGGGGCCAATATGGATGGTGTGTAGAGAGTTAATGCCAGGGCGGTGGATGTGTGTGAATGCAGCGGCCAGGATTAAAATTACACAAATGCATATGGTATATATTTGTTGTACTCCTAATGTACAGGGAGTAGATGTATATAAATGTCTTACCTGTCTCCTGCCCTGTCTAACTGCCATGTTATAACTGCCAGTCGTACTTTGATACATGTACTTAGATTACATGTGCATAAATGCCACCCCTGCATAAATGCTCCCCCTAGCTAGGTCTGAATATATAGGAGGTTAAGGCTAAGTTTTTTTGGTTTTTTTTGTTGGCTCTCTCTCTTCTAGTTAATCAATCACACTAAATTGAAACACCAGGACCCAATAAAATGTTGTGGTCAAATAAACACATGTCCAGCACTACATGGATCATAAAGCACTTTGAAAAGTTTCTTGACCTCACAACATAAGGGGACAAGCAGAGTAAGTTGAAAAAAACTATATACCAGATATAAGCTTGCAGAGTTGAAAACACAGAGATAGCATTCAGGATTAACTGCTTGATAATACACAGGTAACACGATAATAACTACCCAGTTAGAACCGGTAACTATGAGTCCATGGTATGGCCAACTACAGGTCCAGAAACTATGATTCTTCAACTACAATGTGTCACTCATCCTCTGATGTCCGGCAGAGTGGTGATCAGTGTCTGATCGGCTTCTTAGCTGCAGGACCCAGCCGACGAGGAGTTGACACAAGCTTCTGGCGTTCCTACGCCCAGGTGGAGTGAGGGCACAACAGGCCCCTGTAGAGTTCCTCAGCATGGCGCCACCCGGCGGTGGTGGGACGATGATGGTCAGGGCCCAGGTTGTGTAGGCCTCAGCCACAGACCGGGACCGGGCAGCAGTGGCCGCGGGTGGCAGCTGGCAGGCTGCAACCATGGGCTGGAGTCGAGCACTGGAGGCCGCAAGTGGCGGTGGCCAGGCTGCAACCACGGATAGGAGTTGAGCAGTGGCTGCCGTGGGCGGCAGCAGGTAGGCCGCAGCCACGGGCTGCATTTGGGCAGTGGCGCCCATGTGCGGCAGCGGGCAGGCCGCAACTGCAGGCTCGAGTTGGATGGTGGCGGCCACAGGCGGCAGCGGGTAGGCTGTGGCCACAGGCTGAAGTGACAGGAGCGGGGGCATGGTCATTTGGTTGGCATCCCTCTGCTGGGCCACTCAGGGTTGTCTCCTCCCTGGCAGTGGTGAGTCTCCCTCCGATCTTTCTGGTCGTCGCTCACTCCTGCTGACTCTGGCTCTCTGGCGCCGCCTAGGCCTCCTGCTCCTTCTCTCCTGCTCTGTTGAGTGCCCCCTGCTGGCGTTCTCAGCTCCTTTTATATCTGCTCCACCCTCACTCCTTCTAGAACTGTCTCTGGTCCATCCTCTCATTATGTCCCCCGGAAACAGTCTCCCTAGGAACCTTGGTGACAGTCCCCTTGGTTCTGGTCTGGTTACACAGCAGGGACTCTCCCTCCTACACACCAATCACAGCACAGCTCCTCATCTGAGCTGTGCTATTAAGGTAAATGTGTTGGAGCTAGAAAGGAAATACAACCCTAGCACTGGTTGGCTCTTTTGCAGCCAATCAGTGTCAGTATGAATAACGGCAGCAGCATTGCTCTCCAGATTTTACAACCCATGAAAGGGTGATGATCGCAATCAGATGACCAGAGCAAGCGGCGATCTCCACAGTCTGATGTGAGTTTCTGGGGTTTAAGCTTTATAACTGCATCACCGATTTGTTGGGTTTTCCGAAGAAGAACAGTGAGCAGTTTATCTACAACATTTTGGCAAAATACTATGTATTAGACTACCTTTTATTGCAATATTGTGGAAGATTTGGTGACAAAAAAACAGCAATTTTAGCTTTTCATTTTTTTACTTTTAACATTTACTATATGGATTACAAAATGTATATATTTTGGTGAATCAGACTTTTATAGAATCTGCAAGGTGTTCCCTTTTATAGATGCTACCTACATGACATGTGGAAGAAGGTGCTATGTTCAGATGAATCCAAAGTAGAACTTTCTGGGACAGACCCCCCCAAAATTTGCTGCAATAATTGGAGTCAAAGTTGATCCTACAACGTTTTGACTCGGGGGGGGGGGGGTGGCTGAATACAAATGCACTTCATAATTTTCAGGTTTATATTTTTAAAACATTTAGAGAATCATGTATCATTTTCCTTACATGTCATAAATAATTGGTACATAGTGTTGGTATATCACTTAAAATACAAGTAATATACATTTAATACATCCAAAATGAAAAAAGATGAAGCAATGTCTAAAAATTCAAGCTTTATTAGAACATAATTATAAAATATCCCAAGAAAAACATGTTACAGATAAAATGGAGGACATAACAAACAGGTAGCCGCACCTTAGGGTAAACAGCAATGGTACATATATATGCAACGATAGAAATGCTCTTATAGGAGTTTGAAAAGAAGAGCCATATGCATACAAGCCTAAATACAAATAAAAGCCTAAAATAGGACAAGAATGGTACATAAGTATGCTGGATATAATTATGCGGCTATTATATGCATATGAAAAAATAAGACAATAAAAGAGCCAAATTGAAGATAACTAAGTGCTGGGGTATATGGATTCAATATGCGCTTATGCAAAAAAGAAGTAATGAAAACCCAGTACATATCTCCAAACAGATGGTAAAGAAGCGGCTTTTAGAGCATATTTACCTTAGGGTGCGGGCAGGAAACCCCGACGCGCCTTTATGCTGATGATACTCAGATCTACCTCTCTGGCCCAGACGTCACCTCTCTGCTCTCCAGAATCCCAGAGTGTATATCAGCCATATTCTCCTTCTTCTCCTCTCGCTTCCTCAAACTCAATGTGGACAAATCTGAACTGATCATCTTTCCCCCATCTCACTGATCTTCCTTACCCAACCTTTCTATAACAATTGACGACATCACCCTTTCCCCCGTACCAGAGGTCCGCTGCCTCGGAGTAACCCTTGACCCTGCCCTGTCCTTCAAACCGCACATCCAAGCTCTCCCCACCTCCTGTCGCCTCCAGCTCAAAAATATCTCCAGAATCTGTCCCTTCCTCAACCCTCAATCTACGAAACTACTTGTGCACGCCCTCATCATCTCCCGCCTCGACTACTGCAACATCCTTTTCTGTGGCCTCCCTGCTAACACCCTTGCACCTCTCCAGTCCATCCTTAACTCTGCCGCCCGACTAATTCATCTCTCTCCTCGCTACTCCTCCGCTTCTCCCCTCTGGAAATCTCTTCAATGGCTCCCATTCCCTCAGCGTATCCAATTCAAATTACTAATACTGACCTACAAGCTATCTACAACCTATCTCCAACATGCATCTCTGAACTAATCTCCCGATACTTCCCCTCACGTAATCTCCGGTCCTCACAAGACCTCCTTCTCTCCTCCACACTTATTCGCTCCTCACCCAACCGCCTCCAAGACTTCTCCCGAATAGCCCCCATCCTCTGGAATTCCCTGCCCCAAAGCGTCTGGCTATCATCCACACTCAGATCCTTCAGACGGAACCTGAAAACCCACCTCTTCATGATAGCGTACAGCCTGCAATGATCCCCGCTGCCTCCTCACCACTACTGGAGCCACCGCCTCATAATCACTGGAGCTGCTGCAACCCCCCAACCTACTGTCTCCTTCCCCACCATCCTGTAGCATGTAAGCCCAAAAGGGCAGGGTCCTCTCTCCCCTCTATATCAGTCTGTGATTGTTAGTTTGTTTACTGTAAGTGATATCTGTAATTCGTATGTAACCCCTTCATATGTACAGCACCATGGAACCAATGGTGCTTTATAAATAAATAATAATAATAATTCTCAAACAGGGCTTCACAGAGCTCCATTCATAGGGCAATCAGCAGTCAGGTCCCAAGTGAACAGAAAGTTACCCCTTAATGTATAGATAGAGGATAAGTCCAAAAATGGCTCAAATTTTATCATAGCCTTTGACTATCCTTATTGATGTCAATATGGAAAATCTGCAACATATCTGAGACCTTTCTGCAACAGGAATTGGCATGCTGCAATTATACTGCTTATTATTAATGTACATTGACTAGTGTTGAGCATTCCGATACTGCAAATATCAGGTATCGGCCGATATTCGCTGTATCGGAATTCCGATACCGAGTACCGATATCTTTTCAATATTGGATACCGGAATCGGAAGTCCCCATAATGCAATGAGCCACTGTTGTGGTTGTGATTGGCTGCTGAAATGATGTCATCATGATGCGCGGTCTGTGTGCATCATGATGCGCGGTCTGTGCCGACTGCGGGGAGTCTGTACGAGCCTCTCGGGGGCCTGTACAGGCCTGTCGGGGGCCTGTGCCGGCTGCCGGTGGTCTGTACGGACCTCTCGGGGGCCTGTGCCGGCAGCCGGTGGTCTGTACGGGCCTCTCGGGGGTCTGTACAGGCCTGTCGGGGGGCCTGTGACGGCTGCCAGTGGTCTGGACGGGCCTCTCGGGGGCCTGTGCCGGCTGTCGGGGGCCTGTGCCAGCTGCCGGTGGTCTGTACGGGCCTCTTGGGGGCCTGTGTCGGCTGTCAGTGGTCTGTGCCGGCTGCCAGGGGCCTGTGCTGGCTGCCGGTGGTCTGTACGGGCCTCTCGGGGGCCTGTGCCGGCTGCCGGTGGTCTGTGCAGTCCTGCCGGGGGTCTTGTGTGTGTGCAGGCATCGTCCGATGTGACTACAAGTGTAGTAGTCCCATCATCCGGCTAATGTGTTGAATGTAAAAAATAAAAAAAAAACATACTACATACATACTACATATACACTACATTCATACAACATACATACATACTACATACATACTTCATATATACTACATTCATACAACATACATATATACTACATACTACATACATGCAACATATATACTACATTCATACAACATACATACTACATACATGCTACATATATACTACATTTATACAACATACATACTACATACTACATACATGCTACATATATACTACATTCATACAGCATACATACATTCTACATACTACATACATGCTACATATATACTACATTCATACAACATACATGCATACTACATACTACATACATACTACATATATACTACATTCATACAACATGCATACATACTTCATACATGCTACATATACACTACATTCATACAACATACATACAGTTGTGGCCAAAAGTATTGACACCACTGCAATTCTGTCAGATAATACTCAGTTTCTTCCTGAAAATGATTGCAAACACAATTTCTTTGTTATTATTATCTTCATTTAATTTGTCTTAAATGAAAAAGCAAAAAAAGAATTGTCCTAAAGCCAAATTGGATATAATTCCACACCAAACATAAAAAAGAGGGTGGACAAAAGTATTGGCACTGTTCGAAAAATCATGTGATGCTTCTCTAATTTGTGTAATTAACAGCACCTGTAACTTACCTGTGGCACCTAACAGGTGTTGGCAATAACTAAATCACACTTGCAGCCAGTTGACATGGATTAAAGTTGACTCAACCTCTGTCCTGTGTCCTTGTGTGTACCACATTGAGCATGGAGAAAAGAAAGAAGACCAAAGAACTGTCTCCAAAGAATAGAATGTTCCTGTGTCTACCATGCGCAGTGTCATCAAGAAGTTTAAAGCCCATGGCACTGTGGCAAACCTCCCTAGATGTGGACGGAAAAGAAAAATTGACAAGAGATTTCAATGCAAGATTGTGCGGATGTTGGATAAAGAACCTCGACTAACATCCAAACAAGTTCAAGCTGCCCTGCAGTCCGAGGGTACAACAGTGTCAGTAGAGCTTTTTGGGCAAAGACATCAACATAGAGTTTACAGGAGAAAAAAAGAGGCATTCAAAGAAAAAAACACGGTCCCTACAGTCAAACGTGGCGGAGGTTCCCTAATGTTTTGGGGTTGCCTTGCTGCCTCTGGCACTGGACTGCTTGACCGTGTGCATGGCATTATGAAGTCTGAAGACTACCAACAAATTTTACATCATAATGTAGGGCCCAGTGTGAGAAATCTGGGTCTCCCTCAGAGGTCATGGGTCTTCCAGCAGGACAATGACCCAAAACACACGTCAAAAAGGAGTAGAAAATGGTTTGAGAGAAACCACTGGAGACTTCAAAGGTGGCCAGCAATGAGTTCAGACCTGAATCCCATAGAACACCTTTGGAGAGATCTAAAAATGGCAGTTTGGAGAAGGCACTCTTCTAATATCAGGGACCTGGAGCAGTTTGCCAAAGAAGAATGGTTTAAAATTCCAGCAGAGCATTGTAAGAAACTCATTGATGGTTACCGGAAGCGGTTGGTCGCAGTTATTTTGGCTAAAGGTTGTGCAACCAAGTATTAGGCTGAGGGTGCCAATACTTTTGTCTGGCCCATTTTTGGAGTTTTGTGTGAATTGATCAATGTTTTGCTTTTTGCTTCATTCTCTTTTGTGTTTTTTCATTTAAGACAAATTAAATGAAGATAATAATACCAAAGAATTTGTGTTTGCAATCATTTTCAGGAAGAAACTGAGTATTATCTGACAGAATTGCAGGGGTGTCAATACTTTTGGCCACAACTGTACATACTACATACATGCTACATATATACTACATTCATACAACATACATACATACATGCTTCATATATACTACATTCATACAACATACATACAGTCATGGCCAAAAGTATTGACACCCCTGCAATTCTGTCAGATAATACTCAGTTTCTTCCTGAAAATGATTGCAAACACAAATTCTTTGGTATTATTATCTTCATTTAATTTGTCTTAAATGAAAAAACACAAAAAGAATTGTCCTAAAGCCAAATTGGATATAATTCCACACCAAACATAACAAAGAGGGTGGACAAAAGTATTGGCACTGTTCGAAAAATCATGTGATGCTTCTCTAATTTGTGTAATTAACAGCACCTATAACTTACCTGTGGCACCTAACAGGTGTTGGCAATAACTAAATCACACTTGCAGCCAGTTGACATGGACTAAAGCTGACTCAACCTCTGTCCTGTGTCCTTGTGTGTACCACATTGAGCATGGAGAAAAGAAAGAAGACCAAAGAACTGTCTGAGGACTTGAGAAACCAAATTGTGAGGAAGCATGAGCAATCTCAAGGCTACAAGTCCATCTCCAAAGACCTGAATGTTCCTGTGTCTACCGTGCGCAGTGTCATCAAGAAGTTTAAAGCCCATGGCACTGTGGCTAACCTCCCTAGATGTGGCCAGAAAAGAAAAATTGACAAGAGATTTCAACGCAAGATTGTGCGGATGTTGGATAAAGAACCTCGACTAACATCCAAACAAGTTCAAGCTGCCCTGCAGTCCGAGGGTACAACGGTGTCAACCAGTACTATCCGTCGGCATCTGAATGAAAAGGGACTGTATGGTAGGAGACCCAGGAAGACTCCACTTCTTACCCCGAGACATAAAAAAGCCAGGCTGGAGTTTGCCAAAACTTACCTGAAAAAGCCTAAAACATTTTGGAAGAATGTTCTCTGGTCAGATGAGACAAAAGTAGAGCTTTTAGGGCAAAAGCATCAACATAGAGTTTACAGGAGAAAAAAGAGGCATTCAAAGAAAAGTACACGGTCCCTACAGTCAAACATGGCGGAGGTTCCCTGATGTTTTGGGGTTGCTTTGCTGCCTCTGGCACTGGACTGCTTGACCGTGTGCATGGCATTATGAAGTCAGAAGACTACCAACAAATTTTGCAGCATAATTTAGAGCCCAGTGTGAGAAAGCTGGGTCTACCTCAGAGGTCATGGGTCTTCCAGCAGGACAATAACTCAAAACACACTTCAAAAAGCACTAGAAAATGGTTTGAGAGAAAGCACTGGAGACTTCTAAGGTGGCCAGCAATGAGTCCAGACCTAAATCCCATAGAACACCTGTGGAGAGATCTAAAAATGGCAGTTTGGAGAAGGCACCCTTCAAATATCAGGGACCTGGAGTAGTTTGCCAAAGAAGAATGGTCTAAAATTCCAGCAGAGCATTGTAAGAAACTCATTGATGGTTACCGGAAGCGGTTGGTCGCAGTTATTTTGGCTAAAGGTTGTGCAATCAAGTATTAGACTGAGGGTGCCAATACTTTTGTCCAGCCCATTTTTGGAGTTTTGTGTGAAATGATCAATGTTTTGCTTTTTGCTTCATTCTCTTTTGTGTTTTTTCCATTTAAGACAAATTAAATGAAGATAATAATACCAAAGAATTTGTGTTTGCAATCATTTTCAGGAAGAAACTGAATATTATCTGACAGAATTGCAGGGGTGTCAATACTTTCGGCCATGATTGTACATAGTACATACTACATACATACAACATGCTACAGACATACAACATACATACATACATACTACATACTGCACACATACTACATACAATACATTTATATAATACATACATAGACATACAGTACATATAGCATAGAGTACATACTCACCATCACTTGTCACATTGTTCCCCGAAGCCAGTGTCATCTATGAAAAAATATGAAAATAACAAACAAGCCATATACTCCCTGATCTGCAGAAATCCACCAGGGTCCCACACCGATTTCCCATGGAGAACTGCAGCATCAGCTGATGCAACCGCTCTCTAGGGGCTTCAATAATCCAATGACGGGAGGTAGGTATCCTTCCGCACTGTATTCCTCCGCCACTGTAAAAAAATAGTCCCTAGTCTCACTTTTGGCATTGCTGGGTGAGAAAGTTCCCATGCAGCTTTTGCCATAAAGTGAGACCAGGGACTATTTTTTTCCAGTGGCGGAGGAATACAGTGCGGAAGGAAACCTACCTCCCGTCACTGGATTCTCCACCGGAGATCGGCGTGGGACACGCGTGGATTTCTGCGGATCAGGGAGTATATTGTTTGTTTGTTATTTTCATATTTTTCCACAGATGACACTGGCTTCGGGGATCATAGTGACAAGTGATGGTGAGTATGTACTCTATGTTATATGTACTGTATGTCTATGTATGTATTGTATGAATGTATGAATGTATTGTATGCAGTATGTATTTAGTATGTATGCAGTTTGTAGTATGTATGTATATATGTTGTATGTCTGTAGCATGTTGTATGTATGTATGTATGTTGTATGAATGTAGTATGTATGTAGCATGTATGTAGTATGTAGTATGTATGTATGTTGTATGAATGTAGTATACATGTAGTATGTATGTAGTATATATGTATGTTGTATGAATGTAGTATATATGTAGCATGTATGTAGTATGTATGTATTTTGTATGAATGTAGTATATATGTAGCATGTATGTAGCATGTAGTATGTATCTATGTTGTATGAATGTAGTATATATGTAGTATATATGTAGTATGTATGTATATATGCAGTATGAATGTAGTATGTATGTAGTATGTTTTTTTTTTTTTTTTTTTTTACATTCAACACATTAGCCGGATGATGGGACTACTACTGTCCCATCATTGGCTAATGTGTCAATCACTGTCATTGTAGCAGGCATCGCCCGACGGGACTTGTAGTCCCATCGGACGATGCCTGCACACACACAAGACCCCTGGCAGGCCCGCACAGACCACCAGCAGCCAAAACAGGCCCCCGGCAGCCGGCACAGACCACCGACAGCCAGCACAGGCCCTCGAGAGGCCCGTACAGACCACCGGCAGCCGGCACAGGCCCCCGGCAGCCGGCACAGGCCCCTAGCAGCCGGCACAGGCCCCCGAGAGGCCCGTACAGACCATCGGCAGCCGGCACAGGCCCCCGGCAGCCGGCACAGACCACCAACAGCCGGCACAGGCCCCCGAGAGGCCCGTACAGACCACCGGCAGCCGGCACATGCCCCCGACATACCTGTACAGACCCCCGAGAGGCCCGTACAGACCACCGGCAGCCGGCACAGGCCCCCGAGAGGCCCGTACAGACCACCGGCAGCCGGCACAGGCCCCCGACAGTCGGCACAGACCCCCGAGAGGCCCGCACAGAGCCCGCCCACACACACAGACACGCACAGTGTCCGCCCACGCACCACCCACACTCTTCCTCCCTCCCGAACAGGATGTACAAGGCAAGAAAGAGTTTTTTTTTAATTCCGATATTTCTGTCCCATTGACTTGAATGAGACTTCCTGTATCAGAATTTTTTGGGGTATCGGGCCGATCCAATCCGATCCAATATTTCTGAATATCGGATGGTATCGCTCAACACTAACATTGACTTATTTTCTGTTTTCCAAATTGCCCTTGCATTCATTGCATGAAATACAGCACTCCAAAGCAAGATGTATGGCTATAGTATGTATTACATAATCCTCATTTTATGTAGACGGTGCTTTAGGTTTTTCTTTTTTAGTTCCCAATTCATAAGAACAAATGTTATCTCTTAAGGGCATCTCTGTTAAAAAGGGAATTAATGAACAAGTGATAAACATAACTAAATGTAAAGTAAATATCAGTCATAGTAAAATCCTCATAGCCAATCTCTTTTATCTGTGTGTGATATTAGATTAAAAAAGAGTTTTTTAGTTACACATAAAAATACAGTAAGACATGTTCCATATATTCAAAAACTGTCATTTTTGATAACAAGGAGACGTTCAATTTTTTACGCAATTCCAAATGAAAGTTATTCATGAATGCCTGGGATTCAACTATCAGTCTGAATATTTCATATTTCGGAAAAGGAAGTTGTAAAACATTGCTAGACATCATTATTCCTAGCAAAGTTTAAAGATAGCAAGACAGACCATATTATTATCGCATAGATGTTTAAATCTAAACTAAAAGTTTAAACATCTTTTCTTACAAACATTAGTTATAACTAGAGTTGAGCGAAACGGGTCGAACAATTTCAAAAGTCGCCGACTTTTGGCAAAGTCGGGTTTCATGAAACGAAACCCGACCCTAGGATGAGGTCGGCCACGAGGTCGGCGACTTACGCGCCAAAGTCGCGTTTCAAAAGTTTGTTTAGCGCTCTTTTTCAGCCAATCAGGATCCACGGACACTGTGGGCAACGTGATGACATAGGCAGGGGTCGCCACCATCTTTCAGAAGGGCATGCAAGTGATTGGCTTGCTTTGGTGGGCGTCACAGGGGTTATAAAAGGGCGTGCACGCCGACCGCCATCTTACTTCTGCCGATCTTAGCATAGGGAGAGGTTGCTGATTCTGTAGGGAGAGCGTTAGGCAGGGAAGAAGACAAAAAAACTGCTTCTGCTGCTAGCGATTTTGCCTGTGCAACACACCAGTCACTGTGTGTGCAGTGCAAGGGGAGGCTATATTGTGGTGGATCAGCGGTGTTGGTTGTTTGGCTGCCTTCTAAGGCTTCCTGACAGCTGCATTGCTGTTTCCCCACTGCTCTGCAAACTGCTTTTTTAAAAGCAATCACAATTTTTTTTTTGTCCTGCTAAGGTACTGAGCGTGCATTTATTCACACCATACAGCGGTGTACGCTCCTCACACAGTACCGTGTAACGGCTGTTATCACAGCCACAGTGAAGCTATCTGTGTGTCACTGTGGAAGGATAAGTAGAGGACTTGTTCCGTTCTTACAGACCTACACTCTAGGGAGATTCCTATTCTGTCCAATTCTACAATTCACTTTTTTCACACCTGTGCCATCGAGCCTGTGACATAGCGCTCTGATATTCAGTGGGCCTCACACAATCCAAAAGTGTCCAGTGTCCACAAGTGTCTGCAGAAATTCAAAATCTCCCTTATCCTGTAGTCACTTTTTTCACACCTGCTGCATCGAGCCTGTGACATAGCGCTCTGATATTCATTGGGCCTCACACAATCCAAAATTGTCCAGTGTCCACAAGTGTCTGCAGAAATTCAAAATCTCCCTTATCCTGTAGTCACTTTTTTCACACCTGTGCCATCGAGCCTGTGACATAGCGCTGTGATATTCAGTGGGCCTCACACAATCCAAGTGTCCAGTGTCCACAAGTGTCTGCAGAAATTCAAAATCTCCCAGAAATTCAAAATCTCCCTTATCCTGTAGTCACTTTTTTCACACCTGTGCCATCGAGCCTGTGACATAGCCCTGTGATATTCAGTGGGCCTCACACAATCCAAGTGTCTAGTGTCCACAAGTGTCTGCAGAAATTCAAAATCTCCCTTATCCTGTAGTCACTTTTTTCACACCTGCTGCATCGAGCCTGTGACATAGCGCTGTGATATTCAGTGGGCCTCACACAATCCAAGTGTCCAGTGTCCAAAAGTGTCTGCAGAAAATCTAAATCTCCCTTATCCTGTAGTCACTTTTTTCACACCTGTGCCATCGAGCCTGTGACATAGCGCTGTGATATTCAGTGGGCCTCACACAATCCAAGTGTCCAGTGTCCACAAGTGTCTGCAGAAATTCAAAATCTCCCAGAAATTCAAAATCTCCCTTATCCTGTAGTCACTTTTTTCACACCTGTGCCATCGAGCCTGTGACATAGCACTGTGATATTCAGTGGGCCTCACACAATCCAAGTGTCCAGTGTCCACAAGTGTCTGCAGAAATTCAAAATCTCCCAGAAATTCAAAATCTCCCTTATCCTGTAGTCACTTTTTTCACACCTGCTGCATCGAGCCTGTGACATAGCGCTGTGATATTCAGTGGGCCTCACACAATCCAAGTGTCCAGTGTCCACAAGTGTCTGCAGAAAATCTAAATCTCCCTTATCCTGTAGTCACTTTTTTCACACCTGTGCCATCGAGCCTGTGACATAGCGCTGTGATATTCAGTGGGCCTCACACAATCCAAGTGTCCACAAGTGTCTGCAGAAATTCAAAATCTCCCAGAAATTCAAAATCTCCCTTATCCTGTAGTCACTTTTTTCACACCTGTGCCATCGAGCCTGTGACATAGCGCTGTGATATTCAGTGGGCCTCACACAATCCAAGTGTCCAGTGTCCACAAGTGTCTGCAGAAATTCAAAATCTCCCAGAAATTCAAAATCTCCCTTATCCTGTAGTCACTTTTTTCACACCTGTGCCATCGAGCCTGTGACATAGCACTGAGATATTCAGTGGGCCTCACACAATCCAAGTGTCCAGTGTCCACAAGTGTCTGCAGAAATTAAAAATCTCCCAGAAATTCAAAATCTCCCTTATCCTGTAGTCACTTTTTTCACACCTGTGCCATCGAGCCTGTGACATAGCGCTGTGATATTTAGTGGGCCTCACACAATCCAAGTGTCCAGTGTCCACAAGTGTCTGCAGAAAATCTAAATCTCCCCTGTCCTATAGACACCTTGTACCTTGTTTTACATTACTATATAGCTTGTAGGATTTTGTCTACATTTCTACCAAAAATGAGGAAGGCTGGTGGAAGAGGCCGTGGAATTGGGCGGGGGTTGGCAGCTGGTAATGATGGTGTTGGTGGTGGATCTGATGGTAGTGGCAAAAGCAAAATAGGACCGAATGCAGGAGGTGTTGAGCCTGCGTCATCGCCTGGCTCCATAAGGCTTCGAAGGCTTAGTTTTCTAGGAGTTGGCAAACCGCTTTTAACGCCAGAGCATCAGGAAAAAGTTTTGTCTTACATTGCTGACTCAGCCTCCAGCTCTATCGCTTCCTCTTCTGAAGTTGTAAAAAGTAAAAGCACTGAGTCGTCATTGGAGGCTCATGTTCATGAACCACACCTTTCCTTGTGTCCTTCACCACAACCAAGATTGAAGGATGACGCAGGCCATACTACTGATTACTCCATGGAGCTGTTTTCACATACCATGCCTGGATTATCAAGTGAAATGGTGAATTACCCAAGCCAAGATGAATCTGACATGGAGTGCACTGATGCACAGCCGCTGATAGATGATTCTGCTGGTACATTCACTCAGAGCACTACATTGTCCTCGCAGTGTACAGAGCCAGATTCTGACCCTGATGAGACTCAGGTGCCCCTTCCCGCACACTATACCACCATACACGGTGACACAGAGGAAGGTGCACATGACATTGAAGAGGAGGTGATGGATGACCCAGTTGTTGACCCAGATTGGCATCCATTGGGGGAAGAGGGTGCTGCTTCCAATAGCTCAGATGAGGAGCATCCACAGCAGACATCAACATCGCAACAGCTGTTATCTGGCAGGCCCGGAGCACTCCAAAGACAGGTTCCAAAAATCAAAAGAGTTGCTGGACAGCTTGTCCAGAGGGTCAAAACATCAAAGCGTGCTAGGCCGCAAAATGTCTGCCAAAGTAGGAAGAGTGCAGTGTGGCACTTTTTTGAACAAAATCCTCATGATCAGGCCAAGGTTATCTGTAAGAAGTGCGCAAAGACCTTTAGCCGGGAGAAAAATCTGAAAAATTTGAATACCAGTTGCATGCTTAGACATTTAACCAGCATGCACTTGCAAGCGTGGACACAACACCAAACCTCAAGTGCCACATGTGCAACTGATCACAAAGAAGGTAGTCAGCAACGCTACATTGTTTCCCCCACTGGAAGCCCACCGGTTAGCACAGCAGCAAATGTTGAGGTGTCGTTGCAAGGCCACAGCAGTCAGGGAATCCCACTGTTATATCAACGAAATACTGAATCTAGGCCATCAGAAAGAACACCAACTCCATCACCATCATCA
Source organism: Dendrobates tinctorius (assembly GCF_039654945.1). Lineage (NCBI taxonomy): Eukaryota > Metazoa > Chordata > Amphibia > Anura > Dendrobatidae > Dendrobates > Dendrobates tinctorius. Next base: position 15,352,863 of record NW_027361671.1, on the reverse strand, counting down.
ACCCTCTCTCAGTCCGCCCTGTCCACTGCTACTTCCACCATATGCAGCTCTCAAGTCCAGCTCACCCTCCCAGACACTATGAGTAGGTCAAGAAAGTACTCAGTCTCTCATCCGCGTACACTGGGTTTGAACGCCCACATTGCCAAACTAATCTCGTTTGAGATGATGCCCTATCGGTTGGTGGAAAGCGCAGCTTTCCGCGAACTCATGGCCTATGCAGTACCACGCTATGACCTACCCAGTCACCACTTCTTCTCTCGCAAAGCCATCCCAGCCCTCCACCATCATGTGAAAGACCGCATTGTCCATGCACTCAAGCAGTCAGTAAGTGGAAAGGTGCACCTCACAACTGATGCATGGTCCAGTCGGCATGGCCAGGGCCGTTACGTGTCCATCACTGCGCACTGGGTTAATGTGGTGGATGCAGGGTCCACAGGGGACAGCGGTGGTGGGACAGTGCTGCCTAGCCCACGGTATAAGAAACAGTTGGCTGTAGGCGTTCAACCCTCCTTCTCCTCCAGAAGCGAAAGCGCGTCCACAGAGCGCAGTCGTACGAGCACTCCATCTGCAGCTGCCACTGTTGCACAAGAGGTGTCCCCCTATCGAGCAGCTAGTGGAAAGCGTCAGCAGGCTGTGTTGCAGATGATGTGTTTGGGCGACAGACACACCGCCGAGGTGCTGGCCGAGTACTTGAAGCGACAAACTGAGTCATGGCTGGGCAGTGTACATCTTGAGGCAGGCAAGGTAGTTAGTGATAACGGCCGTAATTTTGTGGCAGCCATAGCCCTTTCAAAACTCAGCCACATACCTTGCTTGGCTCACACCTTGAACCTGGTGGTGCAGTGCTTCCTCAAAAGTTATCCGGAGTTAACAGCCCTGCTCCATAAGGTGCGAAGACTGTGCGCGCACATCCGCCGGTCACCTGTACACTCCGTTCGTATGCAGAAGCTGCAGCGATTGCTCCACCTTCCCAACCACCGCCTCATTATCGACATTGCAACAAGGTGGAACTCCACCCTGCACATGGTTGAGCGGCTGTGCAAGCAGAGGCAGGCCATAATGCATTTGTGGGAGGATACACGGCCAGGCACTTTGAGAGCAGACATGGAGTTGACAGGTGTGCAGTGGTCGAAGCTGAAAGACCTCTGTAAAGTCCTTCAGTGTTTTGAGGAATGCACACGGCTGGTAAGCGCAGACGATGCCATCCTAAGCATGAGCATCCCACTTATGCGTCTGCTCATGCAAACTTTGACGCACCTTAAGGAGCAGGCGTCTGCAGCCAATGTTGACGAGGAGGAAGAGGTGGAGGGAATCCTTGATGACATTCAGCCATTGTCTGCTCAGGGACCTCTCCTGGACGAGTTGGAGGAAGAGGAGGAGGAGGAGGATGATGATGGGGATGATTACTTAGGGGAGGAGGATGCATCTCGTGGGGCAAGTGAAAATGTTGGCGTGGCAAGGTCTGGTACAGGGTTTGTGCGTGACTGGAGGGATGTGGATTTGCCAGAAAGAGCTCCTCCAACCAGCACTCGCAGTGCATCATTGACACCGGGAACATTGGCCCACATGTCAGATTATGCCTTGCGGATCCTAAAAAGGGACCCCGGCATTGCCAAAATGATGAACGATGACGACTACTGGTTGGCCAGCATCCTGGATCCACGCTATAAAGGCAAATTACAAAACATCATGCCACAGGAGAACCTTGACCTAATATTGGCTAATAAACAAGCAACTCTGGTAAATCAGTTGCTTGAGGCATTCCCAGCACACAGCAGCGGTGATGGTTCTCACACGAGCCGTACGGGCCGGGGGCAGGTTGGCAGAGGTGTTCATGGTGCACACAGCAGAAGTGGCGTTGGAGACAGGGGTTTCATGACAATGTTGTGGACTGATTTTTCAAGTACCGCCCTCACAACTGGTAATACAGCATCGATGGAAAGTGACAGGAGACAGCAGTTGTCAACTATGGTTACAAACTACTTTTCCTCCCATATCGATGTTCTCCCACACAGGTTATTCCCCTTTGACTATTGGGCTGCTAAACTGGACACCTGGCCTGAATTGGCACAATATGCCTTACAGGAGCTCGCTTGCCCAGCTGCAAGTGTGCTATCGGAAAGAGTCTTCAGTGCAGCTGGATCAATCCTGACAGAAAAAAGGACCCTTCTGTCAACCCAAAATGTGGATGATCTAACCTTCATTAAAATGAACCATGCATGGGTTTCCAAGGATTTTGTCCCACCTTACCCTGATGACACATAGGGTGACAGAAAAATGGCTTGCTTTGGTCCACCTCTTCCTGTGACTTGACCTATTTCGCCTTTTGCATCAGCTGAATGTCCAACATCAACATATGCCACTTTCTAAAACTCCCTAACTGTGCTGCCTCCCCCCCCATGGCCGGGGTCACCACCTAGCGCACGACACCGTGCGAGTGCCGTTGCCCTGTACAGGTGGGTAGGCCGACTCTTGGGCGCGGACACTGGCACAGGGTCCCTCATAGTGCAATCAAGTGTCTCTGACGGTGGTGGTGCACACCCGCCGTCAGACACACCGCCGTACTATGAGGGGCCCAGTGCCAGTACCGACGCCCACGAGTGGGCCCCCCTTGCTTGGGCAGGGCCCCAGCATTTGCAATCTTTACCTCTCCCTGCTCCTCCGCTGTGTAGTCTGGGCCGTCAAATCCATACTGTGCCTGACACCGTCTGAGCCTGCCTCCTGATGTATAGACATATCTTTTGAATGTGTACGCTATCCATACCTGTTATCCGGGGATACGGTACCCTTTCTCACCTTTGTGCAATCACTTGCAAGCCATACTGGGCCTTACACCGTCTGAGCCTGCCTCCTGATGTATAGACATATCTTTTGAATGTGTACGCTATCCATACATGTTATCCGGGGATACGGTACCCTTTCTCACCTTTGTGCAATCACTTGCAAGCCATACTGGGCCTTACACCGTCTGAGCCTGCCTCCTGATGTATAGACATATCTTTTGAATGTGTACGCTATCCATAAATGTTATCCGGGGATACGGTACCCTTTCTCACCTTTGTGCAATCACTTGCAAGCCATACTGGGCCTTACACCGTCTGAGCCTGCCTCCTGATGTATAGACATATCTTTTGAATGTGTACGCTATCCATACATGTTATCCAGGGATACGGTACCCTTTCTCACCTTTGTGCAATCACGTGCAAGCCATACTGGGCCTAACACCGTCTGAGCCTGCCTCCTGATGTATAGACATATCTTTTGAATGTGTACGCTATCCATACATGTTATCCGGGGATACGGTACCCTTTCTCACCTTTGTGCAATCACTTGCAAGCCATACTGGGCCTTACACCATCTGAGCCTGCCTCCTGATGTATAGACATATCTTTTGAATGTGTACGCTATCCATACATGTTATCCGGGGATACGGTACCCTTTCTCACCTTTGTGCAATCACTTGCAAGCCATACTGGGCCTTACACCATCTGAGCCTGCCTCCTGATGTATAGACATATCTTTTGAATGTGTACGCTATCCATACATGTTATCAGGGGATACGGTACCCTTTCCCACCTTTGTGCAATCACGTGCAAGCCATACTGGGCCTAACACCGTCTGAGCCTGCCTCCTGATGTATAGACATATTTTTGAATGTGTACGCTATCCATACATGTTATCCGGGGATACGGTACCCTTTCTCACCTTTGTGCAATCACTTGCAAGCCATACTGGGCCTTACACCGTCTGAGCCTGCCTCCTGATGTATAGACATATCTTTTGAATGTGTACGCTATCCATACATGTTATCCGGGGATACGGTACCCTTTCTCACCTTTGTGCAATCACTTGCAAGCCATACTGGGCCTTACACCGTCTGAGCCTGCCTCCTGATGTATAGACATATCTTTTGAATGTGTACGCTATCCATACATGTTATCCGGGGATACGGTACCCTTTCTCACCTTTGTGCAATCACTTGCAAGCCATACTGGGCCTTACACCATCTGAGCCTGCCTCCTGATGTATAGACATATCTTTTGAATGTGTACGCTATCCATACATGTTATCCGGGGATACGGTACCCTTTCTCACCTTTGTGCAATCACGTGCAAGCCATACTGGGCCTAACACCGTCTGAGCCTGCCTCCTGATGTATAGACATATCTTTTGAATGTGTACGCTATCCATACATGTTATCCGGGGATACGGTAACCTTTCTCACCTTTGTGCAATCACGTGTAACCCATACTGGGCATGAGAACGGCTGGCGAGATGTTAAGCAAGCTACAGCACCTGTGGTTTGCACACGTAAGTTTTTCATTTTTTTCAGGAATGACGGTTAGGCCTAATTCCGGAACTGCGGTTGACCTGCACTTACTGAGAAATCATCGTTCGCGAGTAATAATTGTAATCAGTGATTCCCATCACTAACGTTGTTCAGCGGGTTATCTGCACCTGTAAGCGACAAATGCTGGCCTTTTCAGTGTAGCGCACATGCAGCCACGGACATGTAAGGGCATGACACACCAGTTATTGGCCAATCTCATGTGCCAGAGCCTCACGTGTCCCTCTAGTAAGCCGGACTCGGACCGCGGGGCATGACGGAGTCTCGTTCGTTAACGGAATTAAGCTTGCAATGTGTGCATCTGTTCTGTAGCTGGCATGGTTGAGGTTGCCCGTGTTGAGTCAAATTACGCCGTAGGCTCCACTCCTGGTGGTGCCCTTCTGGACATTCCTTTAAGGTTCAGCTTTGCAACCATACTGCCCACGTAAAACAAACACTTTGCCTTCATGAACGCTGTTTGGAGGGTCATGACTCGTGGGAATAACGCCGCCCAATCAGTTAACCTGCTAGAGAGATCCTTCGTTGCTCCCAAGCATGATATCACACTCCCTAGGAGGAAGGTAATGCCACTGTGGCGACCGTACTCCTGGGGGCGACACAAGTGCACTGATGCCCAGCCACTGCTCGATGAATCTGCTGGTACATTGACCCAGACCACTACATTCCCCTCGCACGCTACCCGGCCTGAATCTGACCCTGATGAAACTCAGGTTACCCTTCCCATATACAGTTCCATCTTACACGGTGACAAAGAGAAAGCTGCAGATGAAAGTGCAGGTTCGGCCCACCCGCCATCAGACACACCACCATACTATCAGGAGACTTGTGCCAGTGCCGTCGCCAACGAGTGGTCCCCCCCTGCTTGCTCAGGATCACAGCACTTGCAAGGTTGAAATACTGTGCAGTGAGATGGAAGTTGGGGACGACAAGGAGTCCAGAATAGTACAGGGATTCCATAGCGAGGAGACTTATTTGATTGTTTTCAACGTTGGGACAGCAATTTTTGGGGAGCACTATACTCTGGAGAATGATAGATGGGGCCCACCATACACTGGAACATTCCAAAGGTGGACATCAGACACTGGAGCAGCATTTACAGGGCCCATTGTACACTAGAGCATTAGAAATGGGGCCCATTATGTTTGGAGCATTATTTGGGCCCATAAGACAGTGGAGCTTCATCCATGGGGACCAACATATACTGTAGCATTATGTGGAGCTCATCATATACTGTTTCAAACATTATATGGGACCAATGATTCTGTATGGAGAAATAGATGGGCCTCGTCATGAGATGTAAAAAGTGAAGTATTTTTCATTGTACTATACCGCTATTTCTCTGCCGTATCGGAGCATGATGAGTTGTGGTTAGTGTTGAGCATTCCGATACCGCAAGTATCGGGTATCGGCCGATACTTGCTGTATCGGAATTCCGATACCGACTTCCGATATTTTTTCAATATCGGAAGTCGGCATCGGAATCGGAAGTTCAAAGTTGATTGACAGCCTGACGTCATCATGATGCGCGGTGTGTGCGCATCATGATGCGCCGTCATTTCGGGCCTTCCGGGGGTCTCTGCCGGCCTGCCTGGGGGGCTGTGCCGGCCTGCCGGGGGGCTGTGTGGACTGCCCGGGGTCTGTACCGGCCTGCCGGGGGGCTGTGCCGGCCTGCCGGTGGTCTATGCACCCTGTGGGGGTCTGTACCGGCCTGCCGGGGGGCTGTGCCGGCCTGCCGGTGGTCTGTGCACCCTGTGGGGGTTTGTGCCGGCCTGCCGGGGGGCTGTGCCGGCCTGCCGGGTGGCTGTGCTGATGTCCGGGGGTCTGTGCAAGCATCGTCCGATGGGACTACAAGTCCCATCTGGCGATGCCTGCTACCATGACAGTGATTGACACATTAGCCAATGATGGGACAGTAGTAGTCCCATCATCCGGCTAATGTGTTAAATGTTAAAAAAAAAATAAATAAATAAAAATACTACATACATACTACATGCATGTTACATACATACTACATGCTACATACATACTACATACATACTACATATATACTACATGCATGCTACATACATACTACATATATACTACATGCATGCTACATACATACTGCATGCTACATACATACTACATACATACTACATACATACTACATACATGCTACATACATACTACATATATACTACATGCATGCTACATACATACTGCATGCTACATACATACTACATGCTACATACATACTACATACATACTACATACATACTACATACATGCTACATACATACTACATATATACTACATGCATGCTACATACATACTGCATGCTACATACATACTACATACATACTACATGCATGCTACATACATACTACATGCTACATACATACTACATACATACTACATACATACTACATACATACCACATATATACTACATACATACCACATATATACTACATACATACTACATACATACTACATACATACTACATACATACTACATGCATGCTACATACATACTACATACATACTACATGCTACATATATACTACATACATACTACATACATACTACATAAATACTACATGCATGCTACATACATACTACATGCTACATACATACTACATATATACTACATGCATGCTACATACATACTACATACATACTACATATATACTACATGCATGCTACATACATACTGCATGCTACATGCATGCTACATACATACTACATACATACTACATGCTACATACATACCACATATATACTACATACATACTACATACAATACATTCATACAATACATACATAGACATACAGTACATATAACATAGAGTAACATACTTACCAATACTTGTCACATTGTTCCCCGAAGCCATTGTCTTTTACGGAATAAATATTAACATAACAAACCACAAAAATACTCACCCACGATCCGAAGCAGTCGGATGGCATAAAGTGAGACTAGGGACTTTTTTTTTTTAAGTGGCGGAGGAATACAGTGCGGAAGGATACCTCCTTCCGTCATTGGATTCCTGCAGCCCGTAGAGAACGGCAGCAACAGCTGATGCTGCAGTTCTCTACCCAAGATCGTCGTGGGACACACTCGTGGACTGCTTCGGATCGTGGGTGAGTATTTTTGTGGTTTGTTATGTTAATATTTATTCCGTAAAAGACAATGGCTTCGGGGAACAATGTGACAAGTATTGGTAAGTATGTTACTCTATGTTATATGTACTGTATGTCTATGTATGTATTGTATGAATGTATTGTATGTAGTATGTATGTAGTATATATGTGGTATGTATGTAGCATGTAGTATGTACACTCACTGGCCACTTTATTAGGTACACCATGCTAGTAACGGGTTGGACCCCCTTTTGCCTTCAGAACTGCCTCAATTCTTCGTGGCAGAGATTCAACAAGGTGCTGGAAGCATTCCTCAGAGATTTTGGACCATATTGACATGATGGCATCACACAGTTGGCGCAGATTTGTCGGCTGCACATCCCTGATGCGAATCTCCCGTTCCACCACATCCCAAAGATGCTCTATTGGATTGAGATCTGATGACTGAGGAGGCCATTTGAGTACAGTGAACTCATTGTCATGTTCAAGAAACCAATCTGAGATGATTCGAGCTTTATGACATGGCGCATTATCCTGCTGAAAGTAGCCATCAGATGTTGGGTACATTGTGGTCATAAAGGGATGGACATGGTCAGCAACAATACTCAGGTAGGCTGTGGCGTTGCAACGATGCTCAATTGGTACCAAGGGGCCCAAAGAGTGCCAAGAAAAAATTCCCCACACCATGACACCACCACCACCAGCCTGAACCGTTGATACAAGGCAGGATGGATCCATGCTTTCATGTTGTTTACGCCAAATTCTGACCCTACCATCCGAATGTCGCAGCAGAAATCGAGACTCATCAGACCAGGCAACGTTGTTCCAATCTTCTACTGTCCAATTTCGATGAGCTTGTGCAAATTGTAGCCTCAGTTTCCTGTTCTTAGCTGAGAGGAGTGGTACCCAGTGTGGTCTTCTGCTGCTGTAGCCCATCTGCCTCAAAGTTCGACGCACTGTGCGTTCAGAGATGCTCTTCTGCCTACCTTGGTTGTAACGGGTGGCAATTTGAGTCACTGTTGCCTTTCTATCAGCTCGAACCAGTATGCCCATTCTCCTCTGACCTCTGGCATCAACAAGGCATTTCCGGCCACAGAACTGCCGCTCACTGGATTTTTTTTCTTTTTCGGACCATTCTCTGTAAACCCTAGAGATGGTTGTGCGTGAAAATCCCAGTAGATCAGCAGTTTCTGAAATACTCAGACCAGCCCTTCTGGCACCAACAATCATGCCACGTTCAAAGGCACTCAAATCACCTTTCTTCCCCATACTGATGCTCGGTTTGAACTGCAGGAGATTGTCTTGACCATGTCTACATGCCTAAATGCACTGAGTTGCCGCCATGTGATTGGCTGATTAGAAATTAAGTCTTAACACACAGTTGGACAGGTGTACCTAATAAAGTGGCCAGTGAGTGTATGTAGTATGTATGTAGCATGCATGTAGCATGCAGTATGTATGTAGCATGCATGTAGTATATATGTAGTATGTATGTAGCATGTAGTATGTATGTAGTATGTATGTGGTATGTATGTAGCATGTAGCATGCATGTAGTATGTATGTAGTATATATGTGGTATGTATGTAGCATGTAGTATGTATGTAGCATGCATGTAGTATATATGTAGTATGTATGTAGCATATATGTAGTATGTATGTAGCATGTAGTATGTATGTAGTATGTATGTAGTATGTATGTAGCATGTAGTATGTATGTAGCATGCATGTAGTATATATGTAGTATGTATGTAGCATATATGTAGTATGTATGTAGTATGTATGTAGCATGCATGTAGTATATATGTAGTATGTATGTAGCATATATGTAGTATGTATGTAGCATGTAGTATATATGTAGTATGTATGTAGCATGTAGTATATATGTAGTATGCATGTTGCATGCATGTAGTATATATGTAGTATGCATGTATGTAGTATATATGTAGTATGTATGTTGCATGTAGTATATATGTAGTATGTATGTTGCATGTAGTATATATGTAGTATGAATGTAGCATGTATGTAGTATGTAGTATGAATGTAGCATGTATGTAGTATGCATGTTGTATGTATGTAGCATGTAATTTTTTTTTTTTTTGTACATTCAACACATTAGCCGGATGATGGGACTACTACTGTCCCATCATTGGCTAATGTGTCAATCACTGTCATGGTAGCAGGCATCGCCCGATGGGACTTGTAGTCCCATCGGACGATGTCTGCATAGACCCCCGAAGCCTGCACAGCCCACCGGAGCCTGCACAGCCCCCCTGGCAGGCCGGCACAGCCCCCCGGCAGGCCGGCACAGCCCCCCGGAGCCTGCACAGCCCCCCGGCAGGCCGGCACAGCCCACCGGAGCCTGCACAGCCCCCCTGGCAGGCCGGCACAGCCCCCCGGCAGGCCGGCACAGACCACCGGAGCCTGCACAGACCCCCTGGCAGGCCGGCACAGCCCCCCGAAAGGCCCGTACAGACCCCAGAGAGGCTGTACAAGGGAAAAACAGGATTTTTCTTATTCCGATACCGGAAGTCCCATAGACTTGAATGGGACTTCCGGTATCGGAATCGGCGATACCGGAACTTTTTTTTAATATCGGCCGATCCATTCCGATCCGATACTTTGAAGTATCGGACGGTATCGCTCAACTCTAGTTGTGGTATTATGTGTTAAAGGGGCGCTCTTTCGCCCAGGGCACATGAAAACCTGGAGCCAGCCCTACCCCCCCACAACTTTAGCCAAATAACCCCCATTTTTCAGTGCGTAACTTGTATTATGAAGTTAATTAAGGTTGACCAGCTTAAGTAAGAAGAATTGATGCTTTTGGCATTCAAATGAGCACTGTAGTTGTGTTTCCTGTCCTACTCTCACTGCCGACTTTTATTCCCCATTGACTTACATTGGGTTTCGTGTTTCGGGACGACCCCGACTTTTCCCTATAATCGGCCGATCTTGCTCGACCCGACTTTTGGAAAAGTCGGGTTTCACGAAACGAAACTCGACCATAAAAAAACAAAAGTCGCTCAGCTCTAGTTATAACTAAGTTATCATAAATTAGTTATAGGAAGTATTGGAGAAGATCTTTTTTCTTGGCTGCGGAACAAAGAAATCCAAACATCACTCGCGAGGTGATTCCTCTGCTGTAGCCTGGAATTTAAGAACTCAGTCTTACTCTTGGGCAGATCAAAACCTCTAAAAAGATAATGCAGTTCCCTTTGTGTTATAAGGTGTGGTTCAATTGAGGTTGCTGACAGAAAGTCTGGGTCTCTTCTTCACTTGACTCAATTGAAAATATTTCTGGCTTTTGGAACCAGCAGTAGTGATGAGCGAGCATACTCGGTAATGCTAGTAACTCGCCCGAGCATTGCTGTACTCGCGGTACTCAGCGAGTGGCAAGCATTTCCGGTTTTGCTCGGTGGGAAATCAGGTCCCCGCCCTACATTTTTGGTGCTCTTTAGAGTGCCAATCAACATGCAGGTATTGTCTGACATGCACTGTGGTATTACAGTGATTGGCTGGTCGCACAGCTCCGTCAGGTCTATATGAGACCTGCCGCCAGCCTGCTCGGCCCAGTCACCTCCAGTATCAGACAGTGTAGGGAGAGTTGCTACCGAAATAAGGTCAGATTTGTGGGTTTATAAGTTAGTGTGGGTATACCATCCCAGGGCCACCATCATGGCATTACTGCCCTGACTGGCGTATAGAGCCTGATCAGCAGAGGGGGCCTGCATCAGGCCCCATCACCTCTACCCATTGGGCCCCACTGCCTTGCTGATCAAGTAACTAAACCTGCATCCAGGATGCAGGTTCAGTTACTCTATTGCCGTGCAGGCATGCACGGCAATAGTTAAAGCCACCAACCAATCGGAGGCTGGTAGCTGACTTCAATGTGCAAGTCACCAGCATCTGACGTCATTGTCAGTCGCCGGCGAGTGCGCGCTTTCTGGTTGGGGTGAAGATTGCTCGCCGCTGGAGTGCAGCAAGGTAAGTAGAAAGGTGCTTTTTCTCATTATTGTTGAAAGCGGCAAGCCGGCAGGATGGAGATGGGGCAGGATTGGGTACACTGGGGGCAGGATGGAGATGGGGCAAGATTGGAGACACTGGGGGCAGGATGGAGATGGGGCAGGATTGGAGAAACTGGGGGCATGATTGGAGACACGAAGGCATGATTGGAGACATGGGGGCATGATTGGAGACACAAGGGACATGATTGGAGGCACAGAGGGCATGATTGGAGACACAGGGGCATGATTGGAGACACAGGGGGCATGATTGGAGACACTGGGGGCATGATTGGAGACACAGGGGGCAGGATTGGAGACACAGGGGCATGATTAGAGACACTGGGGGCATGATTGGAGACACTGGGGGCAGGATTGGAGGCACAGAGGGCATGATTGGAGACACAGGGTTGCATGATTGGAGACACTGGGGGCATGATTGGAGACACGTGGGGCATGATTGGAGACACTGGGGGCATGATTGGAGACACAGGAGGCCAGATTGGAGACATGGGGGCATGATTGGAGACAGACACGGGGGCATGATTGGAGACACTGGGGGCATGATTGGAGACAGGGGGGCAGGATTCGAGAGACAGGGGGCAGGATTGGAGACATGGGGGTAGGATGAAAGACATGGGGGCAGGATTGGAGACACAGGGGGCAGGATGGAGACATGGGGTGGGATGGCGACAGATGGGGCTGGATAGAGACAGATGGGGCAGGATCATGGGGCAGGATTAGAGACACGGGGAAGGATTGGAGACATGGGGGCAGGATTGGAGACACAGGGGGCATGATGGAAACATTGTGTGGGATGGAGACAGATGGGGCAGGATCATGGGACAGGATGGAGACACATGGTGCAGGATAATGGGGCAGGATTGGGGACACGGGGGCAGGATGAAAGACATGGGAGCAGGATTGGAGACACAGGGGGCAGGGTTGGAGACAGATGGGACAGGGTTGGTGACAGATGGGTCAGGATTGGAGACAAATGAGGCAGGATTGGAGACAGATTGGGCATGATTGGAGATAGATGGGGCAGGATCATGGGGCAGGATGGAGACAGGTGGGGCAGGATGGAACCAGATTGTGCAAGATGGAGACAGATCGTGCAGGATCAAGGGGCAGGATGGATACGATAGAGACAGATGGGGCAGGATGGAGTGATCACATGGGGCAGAATGGATACTCATGAGGGCAGGATGGGAGAGCATATGACTGAAGCCAGGAATGAGACACATGGGGGTCAGGATGGGGGATATTATTACCATAGGGGCTAATTAAGGGATATTACTGCAGTGATGTATTTATTTTCTTTTTTGAGTGTACTGTTTTAAATGGGGGTGGTCCTGTTATTGTGCAGAGTGATACTATGTTGCCTTTTTTTCTTCATGTGGTGTAATGTAGAAGTTGAGAAAAGAATAAGTAATGTGTTCTGCAAGCGGAGCTCTAGATAACTGTGTTATTTCCTGCAGAGACGAGCCCTGGCTGGAAGAAGTGATGGCAGTCTGCGCTGGATGAAAGATAAAAAGTGAAGATGAAGGCTTCACCTAGAGACGTCACTGGTGGGTTAGTGTGTTACCTATACACTGACATTATACACTGTATACTATATACAGAGGTCCTGTGTATAATGTCACCAGTGATTACTGTATTACCCATACATTATATACAGAGCTCCTTTGTATAATGTCATTAATCACTCTACTACCTGTACACAGACACTGCATACTAAACACAGATCTCCTGTGTATAATGGCACTTATGGTGATAGTATTGTTTTTTTTTTATTACTGATCAGTATTGTAGCATTCAGTCACTATGAGGTGGTAATATGTGGTCTGGACATGGTCTTGCTGTATTTGCCCCTTGTATGTGCTATTATTTGGTCACTTTGTGGTGGTAATATGTGGTCTGGTCATAGAGCGGTGGTATTTGTTCCTTGTATGTGATATTATTCGGTCACTGTGGTGGTAATATGTGGTCTGGTCATGGTGTGGTGGTATTTGTTCCTTGTATGTGATATTATTTGGTCATTGGTAAGGGCTGGTTTATTAACTTAACTTTTAATCATCCTTTAAAAACATATAGGTGTCGACAAAAGTGCCATACAAAGTGCTCGTTCATATGTGCATATAAAAAGACAGACTATTCAATGCCGCCTGATATTACCCTTTTCAAGGACAATACAGAAATTATTGTATTATAATGTGCCTTTTCAGCACCCTCAGGGATAAAGGCACTGCTAGCAAAACTGTATCAATACCTCAAGGTTTCAGATAACATACGTGGTAGGCTTATGTCTCCAAACATCAACTCCATGGAGCCAGCCTATATTTCCACAGAGACTGTCCTTATAGGGTAAAACGATTCTCTATGCTCTAATTTCATCCATATAGAACATTTAATAAAGCATCAGAAAGTGAGCCAGTGTACAATATCAAACACCCACAGAGCACAGTATATAGGAATTCCCTTTATAATCACTGCATATATGACTCTTTTCTGGTGCTTAAGAAAAATGACACTGTACTTATCTCAGGTGTCGTAGTTCTACATAACGATACCAAACTTCTGCTCGCTCCATGGGGGCTCCACACCTCAGCATAACATCATATTTATCAATTGCTGGGTGGCTCGATTCCCTTTGAATGTCTCCCAACGCGTTTCATCTACCACAGATTCATCAGGGGAGTAGTGACATTTGGTCAGGTGGCATTGCGCGCTGTATCACCTTCTACTTGCCTTTTATATGTTCAAAACACAAAAGGTGTTTTGAACATATAAAAGGCAAGTAGAAACGCGTTGGGAGACATTCAGAGGGAATCGAGCTACCCAGCAATTGATAAATATGATGTTATGCTGAGGTGTGGAGCCCCCATGGAGCGAGCAGAATTTTGGTATCGTTATGTAGAACTACGACACCTGAGATAAGTACAGTGTCAAGCTGTCCTGCAACTCTTTTAATTTTTGCTCCACGTTTTTGGACAGCTACAGGCCTGTCAGATAACCGTTGCTGCGATGTCAATGCCTGCTGCGGATCCTTCTCCTTATCTGAACTATTGCCAGCGCCACCCTCCTCCCCCAATGGATGCCAATCCGGGTCAAGAACTGGGTCATCCATCACCTCCTCTTCAAAGTCATCTGCATCTTCCTCTTTACCTTCCTCTGTGTCACCGTGTAAGGTGGTATAGTATGCGGGAAGGGGCACCTGAGTTTCATCAGGGTCAGATTCTGGCTCAATAGACTGTGAAGCCAATGTAGTGCTCTGGGTCGATGTACCAGCAGAATCATCTAGCAGTGGCTGTGCATCAGTGCACTCCATGTCAGATTCATCTTGGACTGGGGAATTTTGGATTTGACTGGATAACCCAGGCATGGTATGTGAAAACAGCTCTATAGAGTAATTTGAAGTGTGGGCTGCCGCATCTTTAACTTTTGGTGGGGGTGAAGGACACAAGGAAAGGTGTTTTTCCTGACCAGAACCCTGCACTGACGACTCCGTGCTTGCAGGTTTTGACCGTTCAGAAGAGGAGGTAATAGAGCTGGTAACTGTTTCAGCAGTGTACGCCAAAACCTGTTCATGATGCTCCAGCTTTAAAAGCGGTTTTCCTACTCCAAGAAAAGGCAACCTTACAGGCCTTCTTGGGCAAGATGATGACGCAGGCTCAACACCTCCTGCCTTAGCTGCTATTGAGCTTTTGCCAGAACCAGCTGATGCACCACCACCACCACCATCAGTACCAGCTGTGCCCCCCTGCCCACGTCCTCGGCCTCTTCCACCAGACTTCCTCATGTTTGTCAATCTCCGTCTATTTGTATAGGGACTGACACACGCTGTCTCTGTCTAGTTTTGACATGATCAAACAGCAGATATACGAAACTGTTTGAAAAGCGGACAGCACTCTAAGGTGTAGGTTTGGAAAAACGGAAAAACTCCTCGGCTTTTTTTCCAGAGTCACACACAGATAGCTTCTATTTGTTCGTGATACAAGGTGGTACACGGTAGTGTGTGAGGAGCGTACACCGCTATACGGTGTCTGTTTGGACAATTGTCAATCTCCATCTATTTGTATAGGGACTGACACACGCTGTCTCTGTCTAGTTTTGACTGTGATCAAACAGCAGATATACGAAACTGTTTGAAAAACAGACAGCGCTCTAAGGTGTAGGTCTGGAAAAATGGAAAAACTCCTCGGCTCTTTCTTCCAGAGTCACACCCAGATAGCTTCTATTTGTCCGTGATACCAGCCGGTACACGGTAGTGTGTGAGTAGTGTACACCGCTATACGGTGTCTGTATGGAAAATTGTCAATCTCCGTCTATTTGAATAGGGACTGACACACGCTGTCTCTGTCTAGTTTTGACCATAATCAAACAGCAGATATACGAAACTGTTTGAAAAGACGTCAGCGCTCTAAGGTGTAGGTCTGGAAAAACGGAAAAACTCCTCGGCTTTTTCTTCCAGAGTCACACCCAGACAGCTTCTATTTGTCTGTGATACCAGCCGGTACATGGTAGTGTGTGAGGAGCGTGAAAAAAAGAATGCTCAGCAACTCATCAGGACAAAATAATAAAAGTTGGAGTGCTTTGAAAAAAGCAGTTTGAACAACAGTGTGCACACAACAATGCAGCTAGCAGGTAGCCTTAAAAGGCAGCCTAATCACCACCAGCACTGCTGCACACAACAAAAATCCTCCCCTTTCATTGCACACTAACTGTACAGTGAAAAGCGCTATCAGCAGAAGCAGTTTTTTTTTCTTCTTCCCTGCCTAACGCTCTCCCTGTTCAGAATCAGCAGCAGCACCTCTCCCTATTCTAAGATCGGCAGAAGTAAGATGGCGGTCAGCGGTCACAGCCGTTTATACCCACTGTGATGCCACACAAAGCCAGCCAATCACTTCAATACCTTTCTCTAAGATGGTGGTGGCCGCTGCCCAGGTCATCGGGTTGCCCACAGTGTGCGTCCACCTTCATTGGCTGAGAAAAGGCGCTGGAAGCATTATTTGAAACGCGACTTTGGCACTCTGAACGGCGACCTAATGGCCGACCTCACGCTATGGTCGGGTTTCGATCGGCGAAACCCGACTTTAGCTAAAGTCGGCTATTTTTTAATTTGACCAACCCGTTTCGCTCAACTCTAGTATCTAGTAATTACTCTATTAAATGCTGTTTGTAATGTAATGTATTAATGCTGTTCTTAATGTTTTGCTTGTAATGCTGTTGTAACGCTGCTCCGATACCATAATTTCCCTTGGGATCAATAAAGTGTATTGTATTGTATCGTATTATTGCTATTGCAGAAACCCTCTCTCCATCTATGCTGAGACAATTTATGTGGACCCACAACGCTATAGAAAAATGACAGCATAAAGAGCACCTTTCATCAAATTTTTCATGCTGAACTGGACACACAATATTGTAGGTGCTGCAGAAAAGAATAAAATGTTTTGTTTTTAATTTTGCTTCTCTGTTGCAGAGATACTGGCAACCAAAGTATTTCACAGCTAATGAGTTAACTTTTTTAAGTCCAAATAGGTGTTATCAGAGTTTTCACTAGGAATGTGTACTTCTTCCTTCTGTATGATGCTAACCAATTATTAGCAGGTAGCAACATATTAAAGAACACACCACCACAATAGCTTAGAGCAGATTTCTCAGTGTGTGAAGATACAGCTTGACTTTCCTGGTCTAACCTCTTGCTTGATTAGAAAGCACAGGTGACTGACACCTTTCAGATGAGGTGAATGTTTATGGAGGGGTAAAAGAGCATAGTTTAGCTCTGCCAAATTATGAACCCTTCCATCATTTCTCCTCTTCTAGCATTTTCAGCTCTGCTGTACTGCCCTTTCCCCCACACTGCCTTTCCAGGTATGTGTCAGTAATCAAACTTATGTCTTCTGTCATCAACTTGTAATCACTCTTCAGTAAGATGAAAG
Source organism: Dendrobates tinctorius (assembly GCF_039654945.1). Lineage (NCBI taxonomy): Eukaryota > Metazoa > Chordata > Amphibia > Anura > Dendrobatidae > Dendrobates > Dendrobates tinctorius. Next base: position 15,335,450 of record NW_027361671.1, on the reverse strand, counting down.
CAAGGTGTCATATCCCACACAGGAGCAGTTCAAAGCAAGGATGTTATGACAGTCTGATCTCATTGCAGAGTGGTTACAAGTTGCCTCAGCACAGTAGATATAAGTGTGATTACTTACACACTCAGTAATCAGTAGAGCCTATAGAAAGGTTTGTAATGTGACATGGCTAATCTCAGCAGCACTGCCCTTTTCCCCACACTTACTAATGCAGGATGTTATACCAGGAGATCAGGCTGCCTTTCATACATCTCAAACACTTAGACTTCTGCTCTGATTTATGGAGGGGCGCTTTCTTCTTTCCTTTGAATGTTGCTGCCTGCTTACAATTGGTCAACATCTTACAGGGAGAAGAGGTACACACCCCCATTGAAAACTGTCTGATAACACTCACTGTGACTTAAAAAAGTTAACTCATTAAGAACCAAATACTTTGATCAATAATATCTCTGCAACAGAGTGGCAAAATAAAAGAAATGTTTTATTCTCCTCTGCAGCCACTATTACATCATGTGTCCTGTTCAACATTAAAAATTTTGTGAAAAGTTCTCTTTAGGTGTAGTATAGTTTGCGTTTATATGTGGCCCCTCTTTTCATAATCCTCCACTTACCCTTCTTCTTCTTCTGGTGTCTCACAATAAATCACTTTAATGCAACCAGCATTTTGTACCGAAAGTATGACCTCAGTGCTAGTGGACAGCTGATTTAACTTTCACAGTAATCTGAATTATAGATACTGTCAAAATTTTACCAAAGATGTCATTCGAGCTTTTTTGAAGCGTGTTCTTGCAAAATGAATTCTCATCAAATAATATTGCAGGAAAATATTTATTATGACTTTGGACTATACAATTACATTTGTTAATATAGCATGTTTAAGTGCTAATATACCCATAGACAAAAAAACAGTATAGCATCCAGTTTAAAATCTTTCATATATACACTCACTGGCCACTTTATTAGGTACACCATGCTAGTAAGGGGTTGGACCCCCTTTTGCCTTCAGAACTGCCTCAATTCTTCGTGGCAGAGATTCAACAAGGTGCTGGAAGCATTCCTCAGAGATTTTGGACCATATTGACATGATGGCATCACACAGTTGGCGCAGATTTGTCGGCTGCACATCCCTGATGCGAATCTCCCGTTCCACCACATCCCAAAGATGCTCTATTGGATTGAGATCTGGTGACTGAGGAGGCCATTTGAGTACAGTAAACTCATTGTCATGTTCAAGAAACCAATCTGAGATGATTCGAGCTTTATGACATGGCGCATTATCCTGCTGAAAGTAGCCATCAGATGTTGGGTACATTGTGGTCATAAAGGGATGGACATGGTCAGCAACAATACTCAGGTAGGCTGTGGCGTTGCAACGATGCTCAATTGGTACCAAGGGGCCCAAAGAGTGCCCAGAAAAAATTCCCCACACCATGACACCACCACCACCAGCCTGAACCGTTGATACAAGGCAGGATGGATCCATGCTTTCATGTTGTTTACGCCAAATTCTGACCCTACCATCCGAATGTCGCAGCAGAAATCGAGACTCATCAGACCAGGCAACGTTTTTCCAATCTTCTACTGTCCAATTTCGATGAGCTTGTGCAAATTGTAGCCTCAGTTTCCTGTTCTTAGCTGAGAGGAGTGGTACCCAGTGTGGTCTTCTGCTGCTGTAGCCCATCTGCCTCAAAGTTCGACGCACTGTGCGTTCAGAGATGCTCTTCTGCCTACCTTGGTTGTAACGGGTGGCAATTTGAGTCAATGTTGCCTTTCTATCAGCTCGAACCAGTATGCCCATTCTCCTCTGACCTCTGGCATCAACATGGCATTTCCGGCCACAGAACTGCCGCTCACTGGATTTTTTTTCTTTTTCGGACCATTCTCTGTAAACCCTAGAGATGGTTGTGCGTGAAAATCCCAGTAGATCAGCAGTTTCTGAAATTCTCAGACCAGCCCTTCTGGCACCAACAATCATGCCACGTTCAAAGGCACTCAAATCACCTTTCTTCCCCATACTGATGCTCGGTTTGAACTGCAGGAGATTGTCTTGACCATGTCTACATGTCTAAATGCACTGAGTTGCCGCCATGTGATTGGCTGATTAGAAATTAAGTCTTAACACACAGTTGGACAGGTGTACCTAATAAAGTGGCCAGTGAGTGTATATATATATATATATATATATATACACACTACCGTTCCAAATTTTGGGGTCACCCAGACAATTTTGTGTTTTCCATGAAAACTCATACTTTTATTAATCAAATGAGTTGCCAAATGAATTTAAAATCTAGTCCAGACATTGACAAGGTTTGAAAAAAAGATTTTTATATGAAATAATAATTTTCTCCTTCAAACTTTGCTTTCGTCAAAGAATGCTCCTTTGCGGCAATTACAGCATTGCAGACCTTTGGCATTCTATCAGTTAATTTGTTGAGGTAATCTGGAGAAATTTCACTCCATGCTTCCAGAAGCCCCTCCCACAAGTTGGTTTGGCTTGATGGGCACTTTTTGCGTACCATACAGTCAAGCTGATCCCACAACAGCTCAATGGGTTTGAGATCTGGTGACTGCGCTGACCACTCCATTACAGATAGAATACCAGCTGCCTGCTTCTTCCCTAAATAGTTCTTGCATAATTTGGAGGTGTGCTATGGGTCATTGTCCTATTGTAGAATGAAATTGGCTCCTATCAAGCGCTGTGCACAGGGTATGACATGGCGTTGCAAAATGGAGTGATAGCCTTCCTTATTCAAAATCCCTTTTACCTTGTACAAATCTCCAACTTTACCATCACCAAAGCAACCCAAGACCCCAGGCGTCAGGCACTCTTCCAGCATCTTTTCAGTTGTTCTGTGTCTCATAAATGTTCTTCTGTGTGATCCAAACACCTCAAACTTGGATTTGTCTGTCCATAACATTTTTTTCCAATCTTCCTCTGTCCAATGTCTGTGTTCTTTTGCCCGTTTTAATCTTTTTCTTTTATTAGCCAGTCTCAGATATGGCTTTTTCTTTGCCACTCTGCCACTCTGCCAGCATCCCGGAGTCACCTCTTCACTGTAGACGTTGATACTAGCGTTTTGCATGTACTATTTAATGAAGTTGCCAGTTGAGGACCTGTGAGGCGTTGATTTTTTAAACTACAGACTCTAATGTACTTGCTCAGTTGTGCAGTGGGGCCTCCCACTTCTCTTTCTACTCTGGTTAGAGCCTATTTGGCATCGTCATCGCAGCAGCGGTTATCCGGCAGGCCAGTAGCTGTCAAAAAACTTGGCAAGAACACTAAAAGAGTTGCAGGACAGCATGGCCAGACGGTCAAATTAGCACAGCATGCAAGCCCTGAAAATTTGTACCATAGTAGGAAGAGTGCAATGTGGCACTTTTTTGAACAAAATCCTACTGATGACGCAAAGGTTATCTGTAAGAAGTGCCGAAGGACCTTTAGCAGAGGGAAAAATCTATGAAATTTGAATACCAGTTCCATGCTTAGACACTTAACCAACATGCACTTGCAAGCGTGGACGGACTACAAAACCTCACGTGTGCACCTGCTCCGACTGAAGTTAGCCAGCAATGCTCCATCGCTTCCTCCTCTGTAAGGATAATGCTAAGCACACCACCATCAAAAAAATGTTGAGGTGTCATCGCTAGGCCAACGAAGTCAGGAAATCACAATGTTTTCACGAGGAAACACAGAATCTAGGCCATCAACACCCTCACCATCACCAACCCCTTCTCAGACCTTCATGTCCATGGCTAGTTCCCCCATATGCAGCTCTCAAGTCCAGCTCACCCTACCAGACACTTTGAGTAGGACAAGAAAGTACTCATCCTCTCATCCACCTACCCTGGCTTTAAATGCCAACATTGCCAAACTGATCTTATTAGAGATGATGCCCTTCCGTTTGGTAGAAAGCGAAGCTTTCTGAGAGCTCATGGCCTACGCTGTCCCACGCTATAACCTACCCAGTCGGCACTTCTTTTCTTGAAAAGCCATCCCTGCCGTCCACCGGCATGTGAAATATCGCATTGTCCATTCACTAAAACAATTAGTGAGTGGAAAGGTGCACCTCACAACAGATGCATGGTCCAGTAGGCATGGCCAGGGCCATTACGTGTCCATCACTGTGCACTGGGTTAATGTGGTGGATGCAGGCTCCACAGGGGACAGTGGCGGTGGAACAGTGCTGCCTAGCCCATGGTGTAGGAAACAGCTGGCTGTAGGCATTCGAACTTCCTCCTCCTCCAGAAGCGAAAGCTTGTCGACAGAGCGCAGTTGCACGAGCACTCCATCCACATCTGTCAATGTTGCACACGAGTTGTCCCACTATTGAACAGCTAGTGGTAAGTGGCAGCAGGCTGTTATAAAAATGTTGTCTTTGGGCGACAGCAGACACACCACGGAAGTACGGGCCGACTACTTACATCGACAAATGAGTCATGGCTGGGCAGTCTACATCTTGAGCCAGGCAAGCCAGTCAGTGAAAACGGCCGGAATTTTGTGGCAGCCATATCCCTTTCAAAACTCAGACACATACCTTGCCTGGCTCACACCTTGAACCTGGTGGTGCAGTGCTTCCTAAATAATTATCCGGAGTTAACAGCCCTGCTCCATAAGGTGCGAAGACTGTGCTCGCAAATCCGTCGCTCAACCGTCCACTCCAGTCGTATGCAGAAGCAGCAGCGATCACTCAACCTCCCCAAGCACCGCCTATTCATAGACGTTGCTACAAAATGGAACTCTACCATGCACATGGTTGAGAGGCTGTGAGAACAGAGGCAGGCTGTAATGCATTTATGGGAGGATACACGAGCAGTCAGTTTGAGGGCAGACATGGAATTGTCGGGTGTGCAGTGGTCAAAGCTGAAAGATGTTATGAATGGGTCACCGAGGAGGAAAAACCTAAACAAGCTAAGCCCGAGAAAAGCAAGAGAGGTTGGTAACTATGCAGATTGCAGATCCCTGATCATAACCACACCACTAGCAGCAGCCGTGGAGCGTACCTACGATGAACCTAGACGCCTCGTCACGACCGGAGGACTAAATAAGCCTAAAGCAAGAAAAGAAGAAAACTAACTGCCCCAGAGCAGACCCCAAAGGAATACACAGCCTTCACACATGCATTGACGGTGAAACAAGATGAAAACACAAACACAGGCAGGAAAATAGGCTGAGCAATCGATGGGGCCCAAACTAACTACAAAGGAGAGGAAAGACACTGTCTGCAATCTGCCCAAAACCCTACAAAATAATGTCCAGCACTTCTGATAGCAAAATTAACCCTGAAGTCACTAGACTTCTCCCACGATATTAGCACTCTGAAATATTCTGAGACAGAGCAAAAAGAGGCCAATCTAATAAGGGACAGAAAGCAAATTGGCAAATACAGATAAATAAGAGTGGAAATTCAGCACAGCCCCAGCCGGGGCTGGCTGACCACACAAAAAACTGAATAGAACAACAAAATCAAGTGTGAACATTAGCAGAAAAACTTAGCTTGAGCTGACGGGAACAGAGCTGAGAACCAAGACCTGACAAGCAGAAGGAATCACCAGCACCAGAGTAGGGCATCGACTGTCTTAAATCCAATCTGAGATTCCAGAGGTCCAATCGTCATCCTCATTATCAGGTGGCAGATCTCTACTGAATAAATCAGCATCACTACCTCCTGTTACCACCAGAGGGAGCCTGGAAGGAGAACTCACAACAGGTAGACCAGAAAATGAACTCACAACAGAAAGACCTCTGTAAAGTCCTTCTGTGTTTTGAGGAATGCACACGGCTGGTAAACTCAGACGACGCCATCATAAGCATGAGCATACCACTTATGCGTCTGCTCATGCAAACTTTGACGCACATTAAGGATCAGGCGTCTGCAGCTGAGGAGCAACAGGAGGAGGAGGAGGAGAAGGAGGAGGGAAGCCTTGATGACAGTCAGCCATTGTCTAATCAGGGATCTGGCATGGACGAAGTGGAGGAAGAAGAGGAAGATGAGGAGGAGGATGAGGGGATAATTTATTTTGGGGAGGAGGATAGAGTTGAGCGAAACGGGTCGGTCAAATTGAAAAATCGCCGACTTTCACTGAAGTCGAGGTTCATGAAACGAAACCCGACCATAGCGTGAGGTCGGCCATGAGGTCGGCGACCAGAGCGACAAAGTCGCTGTAACAACCCTGCTGGCATCACTGCATGGCCTTCCATCCCCCGCACACCAACTTACTTTCTGCTTCAAGCCATGCTGTGAATTCTGTCTGTTGCCAGCTCTGTGCCTCTGCTCTCCATGTTTCCAGACTGTGTGTATAGGGGGGCGGCGCCTGAACTCTCTGGTTCTTATGCAGTCAGGGTGCACCTGTGTAATATGTCCCTTACCAATCACCTGGAGCCCTTGACTATTTAGTTTCGCCACTCCCACTGAATCATTGCCTGTGCAATGTCTATACTCAGTTAGTATTTTGCTGCTGAGGAAGCCAGGCCCTGTTCTGTGTATCTCCTTCTCTTTAGGAATACTCTTTGTCTCGCTTTGTACCTTGTCCGCCTGCCAGGAGGCAGAATATCCTGGCCCTTGAGTCTTTTTCCCCGTGCCTTGTCTGTTCTCTGTTCGCCTGCCAGGAGGCAGAATATCCTGGTCCCTTTGTCTTTGTCCCAGTGTCTCTGTCTGAACTCAGTCTTACCTCTGTCTGTCAGTCTCCTTGTTTGTGGTTCCTTCTCTGCCGTGTCTTTCCTTGTGTCCTCCCTGTCTGTGCATCTGCACCCTCGCAGCTTTATCTGTGCATCTGCACCCTCGCAGCTTTATCTGTGCATCTGCACCCTCGCAGCTTTATCTGTGCATCTGCACTCTAGCCGCTCTGTCTGCACGGCTCCCTAGCCGCTCTGTCTGCACGGCTCCCTAGCTGCTCTGCCTGCTCCGCACTCCTGCGGCTCTGCCTGCTCCGCACTCCTGCGGCTCTGCCTGCTCCGCACTCCTGCGGCTCTGCCTACCTGCACCTCCTGTGTGAACAGGTCCAAACCTGTTCCTTCATATTCCACTCCTTCCTGCCTATATCCATACCTGCACCTCCTGTGTGAACAGGTCCAGATCCTGTTCCAGCATACACCACTCCCTCCTGCCTACACCTGCTGTGTGAACAGGTCCCTACCTGCTCCTTCTCATACCACGCCAATCTGTCCTGTGTCTCCAAGCCGTGTCCGCCTGTCCTGTGTCTCCAAGTCGTGTCCGCCTGTCCTGTGTCTCCAAGCCATGCCCGCCTGTCCTGTGTCTCCAAGCCGTGCCCGCCTGTCCTGTGTCTCCAAGCCGTACCCGCCTGTCCTGTGTCTCCAAGCCGTGCCCGCCTGTCCTGTGTCTCCAAGCTGTGCCCGCCTGTCCTGTGTCTCCAAGCCGTGCCCGCCTGTCCTGTGTCTCCAAGCCGTGCCCGCCTGTCCTGTGTCTCCAAGCCGTGCCCGCCTGCCCTGTGTCTCAGCCGTGCCTGTCGTGTCTACCTGCCTGCCTGTCTAGCCTCTGTCAAAGTGACTTGTCCCCGAGTGGGACCAGCAGCCACAGCCAGACACCACCCTGGAGAGGCACCCGACAGCTATCTGCCGCACAAGCCTGATCTCACCATCAGAGGCTCCAGTGAAGATCGAGGTAGCTGTCGTAGTCACGCCCCTTCCAGGGTAGTCTGGTTTGTGGTACAGTGGGGCCACAACCCCCCGGTTCAAGCCATTCAGCCAAGGCGCGAGCGTGACAGTCGCATTTGAAATGATGCTTCCAGCGCCCTTTTTTAGCCAATGATGGAGGATGCACACTGTGGGCAACGCGATGACATGGGCATCGGTCACCACCATCTTTGAGAAGGGCATGCAAGTGATTGGCTTGCTTTGTGTGGTGTCACAGGGGCTATAAAAGGGCGTGCATGCCGACTGCCATCTTACTTCTGCCGATATTAGCATTAGGGAGAGGTTGCTGCTGCTGATTCAGAATAAGAGAGAGTGTTAGGCAGGGAAGAAGAACCAAAAAACTGCTTCTGCTGTTGGCGATTTCCACTTACAACACAACAGTTTGTGTGCAGCGACAGGGGAGGCTATATTTTTGTGCATCAGCTCTGTTGGTTATTAGGCTGCCTTATAAGGCTCCCTGATAGCTGCATTGCTGTTTGCACACTGCTGTGCAAACTGCTTTTTTAAAAGCAAAAATACTTTTCTTCCTCTTTTCTGCACAGTTACCAAGCGTTCATTTTTCCACACTTTTGTGTGCAGCAGTCCTGCTTATTAGGCTTCCTTCTGCCATACTTGGACTGAGAGCATCATTGTCAGCCTCCTAAAATCTCTAGGGAGCTTCCAATTCTCCCCAATACTATATACACACCTTGTACCTGGTCATACACCTGCCTATTTCAGCCTGTGAAATTGAGGTGTAATCTATAGTGGGCCTGAGATAATAGTTCAGCCTCCTAAAATCTCTAGGGAGCTTCCAATTCTCCCCAATACTATATACACACCTTGTGCCTGGTCATACACCTGCCTATTTCAGCTTGTGAAATTGAGGTGTAATCTATAGTGGGCCTGAGATAATAGTTCAGCCTCCTAAAAACTCTAGGGAGCTTCCAATTCTCCCCAATACTATATACACACCTTGTGCCTGATCATACACCTGCCTATTTCAGCCTGTTAAATTGAGGTGTAATCTGTAGTGGGCCTGAGATAATAGTTCAGCCTCCTAAAATCTCTAGAGAGCTTCCAATTCTCCCCAATACTATATACACACACCTTGTGCCTGGTCATACACCTGCCTATTTCAGCCTGTGAAATTGAGGTGTAATCTATAGTGGGCCTGAGATATTAGTTCAGCCTCCAAAAATATCCAAGGAGCTTCTAATTCTCCCCAATACTATATACACACCTTGTACTTTGTCATACACCTGCCTTTTTCAGCCTGTTAAATTGAGGTGTAATCTTTAGTGGGCCTGAGATAATAGTTCAGCCTCCTAAAAACTCTAGGGAGCTTCCAATTCTCCCCAATACTATATACACACCTTGTGCCTGATCATACACCTGCCTATTTCAGCCTGTTAAATTGAGGTGTAATCTGTAGTGGGCCTGAGATAATAGTTCAGCCTCCTAAAATCTCTAGAGAGCTTCCAATTCTCCCCAATACTATATACACACACCTTGTGCCTGGTCATACACCTGCCTATTTCAGCCTGTGAAATTGAGGTGTAATCTATAGTGGGCTTGAGATATTAGTTCAGCCTCCAAAAATATCCAAGGAGCTTCTAATTCTCCCCAATACTATATACACACCTTGTACTTTGTCATACACCTGCCTTTTTCAGCCTGTTAAATTGAGGTGTAATCTTTAGTGGGCCTGAGATAATAGTTCAGCCTCCTAAAATCTCTAGGGAACTTCCAATTCTCCCCAATGCTATGTACACCTTGTACTTTGTTTTACAGTACCATATAGCTGGTGGTATTTTGGGTACATTTTTCCAAAAATGAGGAAGTATGGTGGAAGAGGCCGTGCAAGAGGGCGGGGATTGCCAGCTGGTACTGATGGTGGTGGGGGTGGTGGTGCATCTGCTGGTTGTGGCAAAAGCACAATAGCACCGAAGGCAGGAGGTGTTGAGCCTGTGTCATCGTCTGGCTCCACAAGGCCTCGAAGACTCTGTTTTCTGGGAGTAGTTAAACTGCTTTTAAAGCCGGAGCATCAGGAACAAGTTTTGGCTTACATTGCTGACACAGCCTCCAGCTCTATCGCCTCCTCTTCTGAAGTTTCAAAAAATAAAAGCACTGAGTCGTCAGTGGAGGCTCCTGTTCAGGAACAACACCTTTCCTTGTGTCCTTCACCCCTACCAAAAGTGAAGGATGCGGCAGGGTAGAGCTCTTTTCACATGCCATGCCTGGGTTATCAAGTCAAATAGTGAATTCCCCAGTCCAAGATGAATCGGACATGGAATGCACTGATGCACAGCCACTGCTAGATTTTTCTGCTTGTACATTCACTCAGAGCACTACATTGTCCTCGCAGTGTACTGAGCCAGAATCTGACCCTGATGAAACTCAGGTGCCACTTCCCGCATACTATACCACCTTATACGGTGACACAGAGGAAGGTGCACATGAAATTGAAGAGGAGGTGATGGATGACCCACTTGTTGACCCAGATTGGCATCCATTGGGGGAAGAGGGTGCCACTGCCAATAGCTCAGAAGAGGAGGATCCGCAGCAGGCATCCACATTGCAACAGCTGTTATCTGGCAGGCCCGTAGGAGTCCAAAAACGGTTTACAAAAACCCAAAGACTTGCAGGACAACTTGGCCAGATGGTCAAATTAGCACAGCGTGCAAGGCCTCAAAATGTCTTCCATAGTAGGAAGAGTGCAGTGTGGCACTTTTTTTAACAAAATCCTAATGATCAGGCAAAGGTTATCTGTAAGAAGTGTGCAAAGACCTTTAGCCGAGGGAAAAATCTGAGAAATTTAAATACCAGTTGCATGCTTAGACATTTAACCACCATGCACTTGCAAGCGTGGACGGACTACCAAACCTCACGTACCACATGTGCACCTGCTTCGAATGAAGGTAGTCAGCAACACTACATCGCTTCCCCCACTGTAAGCCCACCGGTTAGCACACCACCAGCAGCAAATGTTGAGCTGTCGTCGCAAGGCCAAAGCAGTCAGGGAATCACAATGTTATTGCTACGAAAGACTGAATCTAGGCCATCAGCAAGACCACCAACACCATCACCAACCCTCTCTCAGTCCGCCATGTCCTCCGCTAGTTCCACCATATGCAGCTCTCAAGTACAGCTCACCCTACCAGAGACTCTCAGTAGGACAAGAAAGTACTCATCCTCTCATCCGCGTACACAGTGTTAGAACGCCCATATTGCCAACTAATCTCGTTAGAGATGATGCCCTACCGGTTGGCTGAAAGCGAAGCTTTCCATGAGCTCATGGCCTACGCAGTACCACGTTATGACCTACCCAGTCGGCACTTCTTTTCTCGAAAAGCCATCCCATCCCTCCACCTGCATGTGAAAGACCGCATTGTCCATGCACTCAAGCAATCAGTGAGTGGAAAGGTGCACCTCACAACAGATGCATGGTCCAGTAGGCATGGCCAGGGCCGTTACGTGTCCATCACTGTGCACTGGGTTAATGTGGTGGATGCAGGGTCCACAGGGGACAGCGGCGGTGGGACAGTGCTGCCTAGTCCACGGTATAGGAAACAGTTGGCTGTAGGCGTTTGACCCTCTTCCTCCTCCTGAAGCGAAAGCTCGTCCACAGAGCGCAGTCGCATGAGCACTCCATCCGCAGCTGCCAGTGTTGCACACGAGGTGTCCCACTATTGAACAGCTAGTGGTAAGCATCAGCAGGCTGTGTTGAAGATGATGTGTTTGGGCGATAACAGACATACCGCGGAGGTACTGGCCGACTACTTGCAGCGACAAACTGAGTCATGGCTGGGCAGTCTACATCTTGAGGCAAACAAGGTAGTTAGTGATAACGGCCGGAATTTTGTGGCAGCCATAGCCCTTTCAAAACTCAGACACATACCTTGCCTGGCTCACACCTTGAACCTGGTGGTGCAGTGCTTCCTCGATAATTATCCAGAGTTAACAGCCCTGCTCCATAAGGTGCGAAGACTGTGCTCACACATCCGCCGGTCGCCCGCACACTTCAGTCGTATGCAGAAACTGCAGCGATTGCTCCACCTTCCCAAGCACCGCCTAATTATCGATGTTGCAACAAGTTGGAACTCCACCCTGCACATGGTTGAGAGGCTATGCGAACAGAGGCAGGCTGTAATGCATTTGTGGGAGGATACACGGGCAGGAAGTTTGAGGGCAGACATGGAGTTGTCTGGTGTGCAGTGGTCGAAGCTGAAGGACCTCTGTAAATTCCTTCAGTGTTTTGAGGAATGCACACGGCTGGTAAGCACAGACGACGCCATCATAAGCATGAGCATCCCACTTATGCGTCTGCTCATGCAAACTTTGACACACATTAAGGAGCAGGCGTCTGCAGCCGAGGAGGAAGAGGAGGAGGGAAGCCTTGATGACAGTCAGCCATTGTCTGCTCAGGGAACTCTCCTGGACGAGGTGGAGGAAGAAGAGGAAGAGGAGGAGGAGGATGATGGGGATGATTATTTAGGGGAGGAGGATGCTTCTCGGGGTAAGAGAAAATGTTGGCATGGCAAGTTCAGGTACAGGGTCTGTGCGTGACTGGAGGGATGTGGATTTGCCAGAAAGTGCTCCTCCACCCAGCACTCGCAGTGCATCATTGACACCTGGAACATTGGCCCACATGTGTGATTATGCCTTGCAGATCCTAAAAAGGGATTGCCCGCATTGCCAAAATGATGAACGATGACGAATACTGGTTGGCCAGCATCCTGGATCCATGCTATAAAGGCAAATTCCAAAACATCATTCCACAGGAGAGCCTAGAGCTAATATTGGCTAAGAAACAAGCAACTCTGGTAAACCGTTTGTTTGAGGCATTCCCAGCAGACAGCGGCGGTGATGGTTCTCCCGCAAGCCGTAGGGGGCAACATGGAAGAGGTGTTCGTGGTGCACACAGCCGAAGTGGCGTTGGACACAGGGGTTTCATGACCATGTTGTGGACTGATTTTTCAAGTACTGCTCACACGACTGGTAATACTGCATCGATTGAAAGTGACAGGAGATAGCAGTTGTGAACGATGGTTACAAACTACTTATCCTCCCATATTGATGTTCTCCCTCACAGGTCATTCCCCTTTGACTATTGGGCCTGTAAACTGGACACCTGGCCTGAATTGGCACAATATCCCTTATAGGAGCTCGCTTGCCCTGCTGCTAGAGTGCTATCCGAAAGAGTCTTCAATGCTGCTGGATCAATCCTGACAGAAAAAAGGACCCGTTTGTCGACCCCAAATGTTGATGATCTAACATTCATTAAAATGAACCATGCATGGGTTTCAAAGGATTTTGTCCCGCCTTCCCCTGCTGACACGTAGGTTGCCAGAAAAATGACTCGCTTTTGTCCTCTTCCTCGGACTTCTCCAATTCCTCCATTTGCAGCTGCTGAATGTCCAACATCAACATATGCCATTTTTTCAACCTCCCTAACTGGGCTGCCTCCCCCCACAGGGCCGGGGTCACCACCTGGCGCACCCACCCGTGCGAGTGCTGTTGCCCTGGACAGGTGGGTGGGCTCACTCTTGGGTGACGGCACTGGCACAGGGTCCTTCATAGTACAATCAAGTGTCTCTGACGGTGTGGGTGCACACCCGCCATCAGACACACCGGCGTACTATGAGGGGCACTCTCAATACTTACCTCTCCCTTCTCCACTGCTGTGTAGTCTGGGCTGTTAAATCCTGCACTGGGACTGTCAATACAAATTTGGTGAACTGATAGATGATGGTTAAGATGTAGGTATGCCCTGTCCTGCTGGGCTCTATCCTCAGATGATCAATGGCTTCCATTTGTTATGGACGTCGACTCACAATGAGATGCAGTGGTGGTTTATCATCAGCTTTCATGGTTTTCCTACTCACAGACATGTGACATTCCTGCCCACATTTTTAAATGTGTCCTCTCATGCCAATCCAATAGAATTGCCTATGGCCTGTAGCTTCTGTCTTTTGCACTCCAAAGTTACCTGACAGATCATGATAGGCAGTGAGGACAATGTCTACATCTCTCCCTGTGATCACAATTTGATGGAGATGAGTAAAGGTGATGGGATCCACGGTACTGCAATACAGCAAACCTTTCTTCACAAGAACTGTTTTTGCTGTCTCCACAGACAAAGTAATTGAGGGTCAGCATCGCCTCTGAGAAATCTCCCAGGAGTTTTTCCCATAATTAGTAATTCCAAAATTTCTGCAATCACTCGACTTTCCGTCTGTACTTGTATCCATCTCGTTTCCTCTTGCGGAGAGTCTGGACTGTCTTACTGAGACTGAAATATATATGAAGATTAAAAAATACCCCAACAGTGTATACTGGCGTACGCTTTGAATACATTACCCTTTTTCTACTTTTTAGATTCTTGTGTAATCTTACTGAGGCTGTGAGTTTCTTTGTCAGACACCGGAAATATACATGGAGATTTTTAATGTTTAAACTATGCTATATATACCTGGTATCCAGTGATACTGTACCCATTCTCAACTTTCTACAATTTTGTCGAATCCATACTGGGCCTGAGACTGTCTGAGACTGCCTCATGATATATAGGTATAGATTTTCAGTGTGTAAACTATGCTACATATATACTGTACCTGTTATCCGGTGATACTGTACCCTTTCTCAACTTTATACAATCTTGTCGAATCCATAGTAGGCCTTAGACCGTCTGAGTCTGCCTCCTGATATATAGACATAGATTTTTAATGTGTAAACTATGCTACATATATACCTGTAATCCGGTGATACTGTAACCTTTCTCAACTTTATACAATCTTGTCGAATCTGTTGTGAGCTCATTTTCGGGTTTGCCTCTGGCTTCTGGTGAGGGTTATGGAGCTGGCTGTGCTGACAGAGGAGTAGTGAGTTCTCTATCTGGACTCCCTCTGTTGGTGAAGGGAGGTAATGAAGCTGATCTAAATGGCAGAGACCGGCCACCTGAGGAGGAGGACTGCGATTGGACATCAGGAGTTTCTGATTGGATTTAAGGCAGCCGACTCCCTAGTTTCTTGCTGGTTTTTCCTGACTGTGGCTCCTGGTTTCCAGTTTGGTTCCTGCCCTCCTAAAGCTAAGTTTTCTCTGCTATTGTTCATATGAGTTTTCGTCTGGTTTACTTAGTTTTTGTGTTCATCCAGCCCTTGCTGGGACTGAGCTGAATTCCCATTTTGTCTCTGATCAGTTGATCTCTTTTGCTTTGTCTTCAGAATATACCTGAGTGCTGATATAGTGATTTGAAGTCTAGCGACTTCAGGGCCTTTGTTCTGTCAGACGTGTTGGACATTCTTTTTGGCAGGGTTTTTTGCGTGATTGCAGGCAGCAGCTTTTCTTTCCTGTCCTTTCTAGTTAGCGAGGGCCACATCGTTTGCTCAGCTGATCTTTCTACCTGTGTCTGTGTTTTCATCTTGTTTCACCGACAATACATGTTGGGGGCTGTCTATTGCTTTGGGGTCTGCTCTGGGGCAGTTTAGATTTTCCCTTTCTTTCTTTAGGCTTATTTAGTGTCTAGGACCACCGTAGGCACGCTCCACGGCTACTGCTAGTTCTGTGGATAGGATCAGGGGTCTGCAATCTGCTAGTTACCAACTTTTCCGGTTTTCTGGGCTTAGCTTGCTTTTTGTTTTTTCCTCCTCGGTGACTCATTCATAACAGAATCATACCGCAGTTTCTAGGGTACTCAAAAGCAGGAGAGAATTGTAAAAAAAAAAAAAAGGGTCAGAATTTTTTTTTTTTATATGTATATTTTCTACTCTTTTTCTCTGGGGCCATAGGAGGATTTTTTTTTTCTTTTTCTCCTTGATGGAGATTAAGCAATTGTCTCATCAATAGATGTGTGGACATGCAGGACGTTAGAGGAATGCTAGGGGAGGGAGGTGCTGGATAATGGCCGTTTCGCGGTTACTCGCTTCTACGGGCACCTGGACCCGTAGAAGCGAGTAATCGCGAAACGGCCATTGTCCGGCACCTCCCTCCCCTAGCATTCCTCTAACATCCTGCATGTCCACACATCTATTGATGGAATTTATGTGAAATAAAGACGCACAGTTTTTCAGCTATATCGGTGAGTGCTGCATATTTCTTCTTTTTTCGCTTCACATTGAAATATTCATGTTTTTTCATGCAAGCACCTCCATTTTTTGACTGAATTATATGCCGCAATACTTCAGATAAATAGCTCCGTCTGGTAATGTGGTGATTTGTGTGCCCTGGTATGCCATTCATCTGTTTGCTCTTTGCCGGGATTAAGCAATTGTCTGATCGTGTGGAGCAGCTCGCTGCTTAAGTGCGGGGAATTTCCGCCTATCTCACTCATTCACATGCTGTTGAACCAAGGATCCCTGCTCCTGATGTGTTTTCTGGGGATCGGTCTAAACTTTTGAATTTTAAGAATAATTGTAAATAATTTCTTGCCTTGAAGCCTAACTCATCGGGGAGCTCTGCGCAGCAGGTTAAAATTGTCATCTCTTTGCTGCGCGGCGATCCCCAGGATTGGGCGTTTTCTTTGACACCTGAAGATCCTGTTTTGACTAATGTGGATGCATTTTTTCAAGCCTTGGGGTTGTTATATGATGAACCTAATGCTATTGATCAAGCTGAGAGAGCCCTGTTGGCATTGAACCAGGGTCAGGATCCTGCAGAGTTAAAATATCAGAAATTCCGAAAGTGGGTGGTCCTTACTACATGGAATGATAGTGCATTGGCAGCTCTCTTTCGGAAGGGTTTGTCTGAGACTTTAAAAGATACTATGGTGGGATTTCCTGTTCCCTCTGGTCTTGACGATTCTATGTCATTAGCCATTCAAGTTGATCGGCGTTTACGTGAACGCAAGACTACACGGGAGGCGCTGCCACATTTTGAACAAATGTCTGAACCTATGCAATGTGATGGAGGTTTGTCAGGAGTTTAGAAGGCGTAATAAGCTGTGTCTTTTCTGTGGAGATGCCTCTCATGTTATTTCTGTCTGCCCTAAATGAGAGAAACGTTTTGTACACACATTTGCTGTGGGTGGTGTACAACCTAAGTTTCTTTTGGCAATTACTCTGATCTGCTCCTTATCCACATTTTCCATGAAGGCTTTTGTGGATTCAAGAGCGGCCTTGAATCTAATGGACTTGGATTTTGCTAAACGTTGTGGATTTCCTATGACACCTCTGCGGACGTCTATTCCTTTGAGGGGTATTGATGCTACTCCTTTGGGGAAGAATAAACCTCAGTTTTGAACCCAGGTGATAATGGGGGTCGCCCCAGACCACCAAGAAAATTGCAGATTTTTGGAGTTGCATAATTTACATGATACCATTGTTCTGGGTTTTCCCTGGTTGCAAATCCATAATCCGGTTTTGGATTGGAAATCTGTGTCTGTGGTGAGTTGGGGTTGTCGGTGTGCTCTTGGTGACACTCCTGTTTTCTCCACCTCTCCCCAGTCGCATGATGTTCCTGACTATTTGGCTGATTTTTATGATGTATTTAGTGAGAGCAAGCCTGCGTCTTTGCCTCCTCATAGGAGTTATGACTGTGCAATTGAGTTGAGACCTGGGTGTAAATTTCCTAAGGGTCGACTTTTCAATTTATCTGTACCCGAACACGAGGCTATGCGATCTTATATTAAGGAGTCATGGAGAAGGGTCATATTAGATCATCCTCTTCGCCCTTAGGTGCTGGTTTTTTTTTCGTGGCCAAGAAGGATGGTTCATTAAGGCCTTGTATTGACTATCGTTCCCTCAACAAAATTACGATTAAATTTCAGTATCCGTTACCCCTGATTTCTGATTTATTCTCCAGAGTTAAAGGTGCTTGCTGGTTTACTAAGCTTGACCTCAGGGGGGCGTATAATCTTATTCGCATCAAGCATGGGGATGAATGGAAGACGGCGTTTAATACTCCGGAGGGACATTTCGAGTACCTGGTGATGCCTTTTGGGCTCACTAATGCCCCTTCTGTCTTCCAATCCTTCATGAGTGATATTTTCCGGGACTTTGTGGATAAGTTTTTGATCATCTATCTGGATGATATTTTGATCTTTTCGAGGGATTGGGATTCTCATGTGGAACATGTTCGGACTGTGTTCTGGATTTTGAGGGAGAATCCCTTGTATGTTAAGGGATCGAAGTGCCTTTTTGGTGTACAGAGGATTTCATTTTTGGGCTTTATTTTGTCTCCGTCAACTAATGCTATGGACCCGGCCAAGGTACAGGCCATTTATGATTGGGTTCAACCCACTTCTTTGAAGGCTCTCCAGAAGTTTTTGGATTTTGCCAATTTTTATCGGAAATTTATAGCTAATTTTTCTGGTATTGCTAAACCACTGACTGATTTAACTAAGAAGGGTGCTAATGTGCTGAATTGGTCTTCAGAGGCTGTTTTGGCCTTTCAGGAGCTGAAGCGGAGGTTCACTTCTGCTCCAGTTTTGCGGCAACCTGATGTCTCACTTCCTTTTCAGGTGGAGGTAGATGCTTCAGAGATTGGTGCAGGAGCTGTTTTGTCCCAAAAAGATCCGGTGACATCTAAAATGAATCCCTGTGCCTTCTTTTCCCGAAAGTTCTCCCCATCTGAACGCAACTATGATGTGGGGAATTGGGAATTGTTAGCCATGAAATGGGCATTTGAGGAGTGGAGACATTGGTTGGAGGGAGCTAGACATCAAGTTGTGGTCCTCACTGACCACAAGAATTTGATTTACCTTGAGTCGGCCAAACGCTTGAATCCTAGGCAGGCTTGGTGGGCCTTGTTTTTTACGCGTTTCGATTTTGTGGTCTCCTTTCTTTCAGGCACTAAGAATGTTAAGGCAGACGCCCTTTCTAGGAGTTTCTTTGCTGATTCTCCTATTGTGACCAAGCCTACTACCATCCTAAGTGAGGGGGTAGTTCTTTCTGCCATCTCGCCCAATTTGAGACGTGCTTTGTGATTGTGATAGATTCTCTTAGATGGTCCATCTTGTACCACTCCCAAAGTTGCCATCTTCCTCAGAGTTGGTACCCTTGCTTTTACAACAGGTGGTTCGGTTGCATAGGATTCCTGAGAACATTGTATCGGACAGAGGAGTTCAGTTTGTTTCCAGATTCTGGAAAGCCTTTTGTTCCAAGCTGGGAATTCAGTTGTCCTTCTCCTCTGCGTTTCACCCTCAGACCGATGGGCAGATGGAGAGAGCAAACCAGACTTTGGAGTCCTATTTGAGATGTTTTATATCTGCTGATCAGGATGATTGGGTTTCATTTTTGCCCTTGATCGAATTCGCTTTAAATAATAGAGCTAGTTCTGCCACCCTGATGTCGCCCTTTTTCTGTAACTTTGGGTTTCATCCTCGATTTTCTTCAGGGCAAGTGGAATCTTCAGCCTGCCCAGGTGTTGACACTGTGGTAGAGAGAATGCAGCAGATTTGGGACCAAGTAGTGGATAAGTTGTCTCTCTCCCAGGAAAAGGCCCAGCGGTTTTCTAACCGGCATAGGACCATTGGTCCCCGGTTTAAAGTGGGTGATATGGTTTTGTTGTCATCAAAGAATATCTCTATGAAGGTGGCTTCTCCAAAGTTCAAGCCAAGATTTATTGGACCATACAAGATCCATACTGGGTCTAAGACCGTCTGAGTCTGCCTTCTGATATATAGACATAGATTTTTAATGTGTAAACAATGCTACATATATACCTGTAATCCGGTGATACTGTACCCTTTCTCAACTTTCTACAATCTTGTTGAATCTGTTGTGAGCTCATTTTCGGGTTTGCCTCTGGCTTCTGGTGAGGGTTATAGAGCTGGCTGTGCTGACAGAGGAGTAGTTAGTTCTCTATCTGGACTCCCTCTGTTGGGGAAGGGAGGTAATGAAGCTGATCTAAATGGCAGAGACTGGCCACCTGAGGAGGAGAAATGCGATTGGACATCAGGAGTTAATGATTGGATTTAAGGCAGCCTACTCCCTAGTTTCTTGCTGGTGATTTTTCCTGACTGTGGCTCCTGGTTTCCAGTTTGGTTCCTGCCTTCCTAAAGCTAAGTTTTCTTTGCTATTGTTCATATGAGTTTTTGTCTGGTTTACTTAGTTTTTGTGTTCAGCCAGCCCTGGCTGGGACTGGGCTGAATTCCCATTTTGTCTCTGATCAGTTGATCTCTTTTGCTCTGTCTTCAGAATATACCTGAGTGCTGATATAGTGATTTGAAGTCTAGCGACTTCAGGGCCTTTTTCTATCAGACGTGTTGGACATTCTTTAGGCAGGGTTTTTTGCGTGATTGCAGACAGCAACTTTTCTTTCCTGTCCTTTCTAGTTAGCGAGGGCCCCATCATTTGCTCAGCCTATCTTTCTACCTGTGTCTGTGTTTTCATCTTGTTTCACCTACAATACATGTTGGGGGCTGTCTATTGCTTTGGGGTCTGCTCTGGGGCAGTTTAGATTTTCCCTTTCTTTAGGACTATTTAGTTCTCCAGCCGTGACAAGGCGTCTAGGACAACCGTAGGCACGCTCCACGGCTACTGCTAGGATCAGGGGTCTGCAATCCGCTAGTTACCAACCTATCCGGTTTTCTGGGCTTAGCTTGCTTTTTGTTTTTTCCTCCTCGGTGACTCATTCATAACACGAATCCATACTGGGCCTGAGACCGTCTGAGTCTGCCTCCTGATATATAGACATAGATTTTTAATGTGTAAACTATGCTACATAAATACCTGTTATCCGGTGATACTGTACCCTTTCTCAACTTTCTACAATCTTGTCGAATCCATACTGGGCCTGAGACCATCTGAGTCTGCCTCCTGATATATAGACATAGATTTTTAATGTGTAATCTATGCTACATAAATACCTGTTATCCGGTGATACTGTACCCTTTCTCAACTTTCTACAATCTTGTCGAATCCATACTGGGCCTGAGACCGTCTGAATCTGCCTCCTGATATATAGACATAGATTTTTAATGTGTAATCTATGCTACATAAATACCTGTTATCCGGTGATACTGTACCCTTTCTCAACTTTCTACAATCTTGTCGAATCCATACTGGGCCTGAGACCGTCTGAGTCTGCCTCCTGATTAGAGATGAGCGGTGTTCGAGTCGACCTGTTCGCCAAGTTCGAATCCGAGCTGTTTTGGACGGTGTTTGAGCCGTTCGTCGAACTCGAACACTTTGCTTTAAATTCGGCTGTTCGAGGTTCCGTTCGAGAACGGTTCATTCACCAAAAGCGTAACTTTATTTTCACATTAATAATGGTTTTCAATGTTAATAGACAGTTTCATGGCATAGTAGCGGTGTCTGGTAGCCAGCCAGCGGTGTAGTACACCTGTCAAGGAGCTACACCGTGTGTGTTTCTAATAATTTTTTACCGCATCTTGTCCATTAAATCCTTTTGGGCCTTGTAGCACTGTCTGCTACTCAGCAGAGGAGCCCTCCTGTGAACCAAGCTGTGCCGCCTGTTTACGTAAGAACTATTTTTTAACTCCATTTAGCCCATTAAATACTTTTGGCCTAGTACTTGTGTCTACTGCTCAGCAGAGGAGCCCACCCATGAACCTAGCTATGCCGCCTGTTTATATAAGCACCGTCTGCTACTCAGCAGAGTTGCCCACCTCTGAACCAAGCTATGAGGCCTGTTTATGTAAAAACTGCATGCTACTCAGCAGAGGAGCCCAGCTGTTAAGCAAGCTACAGCACCTGTGGTTTGGACACTTAATTTTTTCACATTCTTTCTGGAATGCCAGTTAGGCCTATTTCCAGAATTCCGGTTGACCTGCACTTACTGGTAAATCCTTGCTCGCGGGGAAGAATTGGAATCCCAAATCCCCATCACTAACGGGGTTCAGCAGGTTATCCGCACCTGTAAGCGACACACGCTGGTCCTTTCAGTGTAGCGCGCATGCAGCCCCGGACATGTAAGGGCATGACAGACCTGTTATTGCTCGATCTCGCATGCTAGAGCCTCGCGGGTCCTTCTAGTAAGCTGGACGCGGACCGCGGGGGCATGCTGGAGTCTCGTTCATTAACGCTAGCACAACTAAAAACGGCCATGCACCACCACCCACAGTATCGACAAAGCTTGCAATCTGTCCATCTTTTCCATGGCTGGCATGGTTGTGGTTGCCCGTGTGGAGTCCAATTAAGCCGCAGGCTCCACTCCTGGTGGTGCCCTTCTGGACATTCCTTTAAAGTTCAGCTTTGCAACCATACTGCCCCCGGAAACTAAACACTTTGCCTTCATGGACGCTGTTCGGATGGTCGTGGGAATAACGCAGCCCGATCGGCAGTTGGTAAAATTTATGGTTGGAAGTCTGACGGTATATGATCATCTTCGATTTAGAATTTTAGATTTTTTTTATTTTAGATTTTTAGTCCAGCCTTTCTTGACTTTATAAGGGCATGACATGCCTATATCTGTGTTTCCTCCTCTTCCTTTTACTCCTCCACCTTTTTTCTATATGTAGTTGCCCTTTTCCATGTTATTTTTGTCTTCTGAGAATTTTGTATGCTTTGGGACACCTTTTAAAGGTATTTTGTAATTGTTTTCTATGTGTTTGTATGTGTTTGCCTGCCATTGTTTTCAATGGGGTTCGACGGTGTTCGTCGAACGTTCAACGAACTTGCCTCCTGTTCGAATGAACCGAACTCGAACACTAGCGGGGTGGCTCAACACTACTCCTGATATATAGACGTACATTTTTAATCTTTAAACTATGCTATATATATCTGGTATCTGGTGATACTGTACCCTTTCTGCCAGGAACTCCTCCTCCACCCACCACTCTAAGTGTATCATTGACACCTGGAACATTGGCCCACACGTGTGATTATTTCTTGTGGATCTTCTTTTTATATTGTGGTGTGATCCACCCTGAGCGTGTGAGAGTCTGTGGGTTACTCCTGCAATTTATATGTAGATTTAAAAATTACCCCAACACTAGTGTATACAGCTCTACGCTTGTTG
Source organism: Dendrobates tinctorius (assembly GCF_039654945.1). Classification (NCBI taxonomy): domain Eukaryota; kingdom Metazoa; phylum Chordata; class Amphibia; order Anura; family Dendrobatidae; genus Dendrobates; species Dendrobates tinctorius. Next base: position 15,312,898 of record NW_027361671.1, on the reverse strand, counting down.
TGATACATTACCCATTTACTGATTTTTATATTCTAGTCTAATCCAAACTGACCAAGTGAGAGTCTGTTTCTGACTGTGGAAATAAATACTGAGATTGACAATGACCCCTACACTGTGTACAGCTGAACGCTTCAGATCCATTACCGTTTTACGGCTTTTTATATTGTGTTGTAATCCATACTGAGCCTGAGAGCGTCTGTGTCTGCCTCCTGGAATATATACGGAGATTTAGAATGTTTAAGCTATACTATATATACCTGGTATCTGATAATACTGTACCCTTTTTCTACTTTTTTTATTCTTGTCTAATACATACTGAGCCTGTGAGCGTCTCTATGTGACTCATGAAATATATAGGGAGATTGACAATTATCCTTTGACTGTATAGAGCTGTACGCTTCTGATACAGTACCATATATCTGATGTTATTTTGGATACATTTTCTCCAAAATTTGGAAGTATGGTGGAAGAGGCCGCGGACGTGGGCGTGGTGGGGCCAGCTGGTACTGATGGTGGTGGTGCATCTGCTGGTAGTGGCAAAAGCACAATAGCAGCTAAGGCAGGAGGTGTTGAGCCTGCGTCATGGACTGGCTCCGGAAAGCCTGGAAGGCTACCTTTTCTGGGAGTAGGTTAACCGCTTTTAAAGCCGGAGCATCAGGAACTGGTTTTGGCTTACATTGCCGAAACAGACTCCAGCAAATATGCCCTCCTCTTCTGAAGTTTCAAAAAATGCAAGCACTGAGTCTTCAAGTGCTGGCACCTGGTCTTGAAGAACCCCTTTCCTTCTGTCCTTCACCCCCACCAAAAGTGAATGATGCAGCAGGCCATATTTCACATTAGTCCATGTAGCTCTTTCTCACATACCATGCCTTGGTTATCAAGTCAAATCGTGAATTCCCCAGTCCAAGATGAGTCTGACATGGAGTGTGGGTGGCCAGCCAGGGCAGTGGGGTTAATCGGTACCGGGCCGGTGTCTCAGAGGGATGTGTCACGGTTAGAGTTGAGCGACTTTGCCTTTTTTGGGGTCGAGTCGGGTTTCATGAAACCCGACTTTCGCAAAAGTCGGATGGAATGAAATCGGCCGATTTTTGTGAAAAGTCGAAGGCCGACTGAAACACCAAACCCAATGCAAGTCAATGGGGAAGTAAAGTCGGCAGGGAGTGGAGGCCAGGAAACACACCTACAGTGCCCTTTTGAACGCCAAAAACATCAAATCTTATTACTGAAGCTTTTCAACCTTAATTTACTTCATAATACTAGTTACGCACAGAAAAATGGGGGTTATTTGGCTAAATTTGTGGAGGGGTAGGGCTGGCTCCAGGTTTTCATGTGCCCTGGGCCAAAGAGCGCCGCTTTAACACATACCACAACTCATGATGCTCCGATACGGCAGAGAAAAATAGCGGTATAGTACAATGAAAAATACTTCACTTTTTACATCTCATGATGGATATCCATTTTAAATTCTCCAATAGCTCCAAAAACAGACAGTATCTTATTCCATACAGTATTATGGCCACCGCATAGTGCGCTATACAGAGTAATGAGGCCCATATATTTCACCATACAGAATCATTGGTCCCACATAATGTTTGAAACAGTATATGATGAGCTCCACATAATGCTACAGTATATGTTGGTCCCCATGGATGAAGCTGCACTGTCTTATGGGCCCAAATAATGCTCTATATATAATGGGCCCCATTTCTAATGCTCTAGTGTATAATGGGCCCTGTAAATGCTGCTCCAGTGTCTGATGTCCACCTTTGGAATGCTCCAGTGTATGGTGGGCCCCATATATCATTCTCCAGAGTATAGTGCTCCCCAAAAATTGCTGTCCCAACATTGAAAACAATTAAATAAGTCTCCTCAAATAAGTGTCCTCGCTAGGGAATCTCTGTACTAGTCTGGGCGTACGACTTGATATCATTGCACTCTCTGATCATAATATCACTGTCAGGAAACGTGGAAGACGTCATGGCGGTGGAGCAGGGAGAGGTAAGTATTTCAACTTTGCAAGTGCTATGATCCAGAGCAAGCAGGGGGGGGCCACTCGTTGGCAACGGCACTGGCACAGGGCCCCTCATAGTACGGCGGTGTGTCTAATGGCGGGTGGGCCGAACCTGCACTTTCAGCTGCACCTTCCTTTTTGTCACCGTGTAAGGTGGTACAGTATATGGGAAGGGTAACCTGAGTTTCATCTGGGTCACATTCAGGCTGTGTAGAGTGCGAGGGGAATGTAGTGGTCTGGGTCAATGTACCAGCAGAATCATCTAGCAGTGGCTGGGCCTCAGTGCACTTGTGGCGCCTCCAGGAGTATGGTCGCCACAGTGGCATTACTTTCCTCCTAGGGAGTGTGATGTCATGCTTGGTAGCAACGAAGGATCTCTCTAGCAGTTAAACCAACACACAACACATTTCCTACTCCAGGCCAGCAGGGAGACATCTGAACCTGACTGCTGAGGAGCTGCTGTCTGTGGTCGGGAGGAGGTAAGTTAGGACAGTCTGTGAAGGGAAGGGGAAGTGTGTGGATGTGAGAAGAGGAGCTGGAGGATGAGCAGAGTTAAGGCTCACTCCTAGCTTGAGCGCATGGTCCGGATTCCGGTCTCCGAGTTTGTAGGGACACTGACGTTCCTGCAGCAGAAACCGGAGGAAGTAGCAGCTGTAAATGCTCTGTACCCAACTAAGGCTCGGAGGCCCCAGCAGCGACGTGTGGGAGCCAGAAGGAAAAGGCTACGGCTGCCTGCCATACGAGAAAGTTCCAAGAGAGAGTCAACAGGGGGAGCTTCATTGAACTCAGCACTGCGAGTACCTCAGATAAGCGCTAGAATGGAGGCCACACTACCTATCTGCAGAGAGAGAATTCCAAATTGGCTTCCAGGCTGACCAACTCCTTCTCCATCTGTACTCTGGGTCCTGGACGGCACTTACCAAGTACAGGTAAAGGAACTGCACAACTGTGTCTGTCCTCTTTCTCCTGCGCCTGGCGCACGGCTCTGCTACATCCTGCACTGCACACCATCTACCAACTCTTTCATGTGCCCTGCGACAATGGCCATACCTGTACAGGGCTTCTACACCTTAGCTGCACCACAACTTCTGTCCAAAGAAGCGCCACTGCAGCACTGGTCAATCTATTCAGAAATCAGAGGTGGCGTCACATATCATTCACCTACAAACATAATTCACCCCTTTGCATGGATGCCCAGGGCCACGGAACGGGTCACCACCACTGTGACACATCCCAGGGAGACACCGTCCCGGTACCGATTAACCCCACTGCCCTGCCTGGCCACCCACACTTCATGTCAGATTCATCTTGGACTGGGGAATTCACGATTTGACTTGATAACCCATGCATGGTATGATAGAAGGAGTTACATGGACTAATGCGAAGTGTGGCCTGCTGCATCATTCAATTTGGGTGGGGGTGCAGGAGACAAGGAAAGGGGTTCTTCCTGACCAGGAGCCAGCACTTGACGACTCAGTCCTTGCATTTTTTAAAACTTCAGAAGAGGAGGGCATATTTGCTGGAGTCTGTTTCAGCAATGTAAGCCCAAACCAGTTCCTCATGCTCCGGCTTTAAAAACGGTTAGCCTACTCCCAGAAAAGGTAGCCTTCCAGGCGTTCCGTAGAAAGACCATGACGCAGGCTCAACACCTCCTGTCTTAGCTGCTATTATGCTTTTGCCACTACCAGCAGATGCACCACCACCATCAGCACCAGCTGGCCCCCCCACGCCCACGTCCGCGGCCTCTTCCACCAAACTTTCAAATTTAGCACAAAATAGACACAAAATGACATCACATATATGGTACTGTATCAGAAGCGTACAGCTCTATTCAGTCAAAGGATAATTGTCAATCTCCATAGGCTCAGTATGGATTAGACAAGAATATAAAAAGTAGACAAAGTGTACAGTATCATCAGATAGCAGGTATATATAGCATAGTTTAAACATTAACAATGTACGTCTATATATCATGAGTAGTACTGAGCAACCCCGCTAGTGTATTGGTTCGTCGCACAGGAGGCAAGTTCGTTGAATGTTCGTCGAACCACACTGAAAACAATGGCAGGCAAACACAAACACATACTAACACATACAAAACAATTACAAAACACCTTAAAAGGTGTCCCAAAGCCGACAAAATGCTCAGGAGCCAAAAATAACATATGGAAAAGAGAAACTACATTTACAAAAGAGGAGTAAAAGGAGGAGGTGGAGGAGACACAGATCAAGGCTTGTCATGCCCTTATGAAGTCAAGAAATTCTGGACTAAAAATGTAAAAACCAAACCCAAAAAAACAAAATCTGAAAACGAACACGATCATATACCATCGTACTTCCCACCAATAAATTATGGCAACTGGCGATCGGGCGGCGTTATTCCCATGAACCTCCAAACAGCGTCCATGAAGCCAAAGTGTTGCTTTCCGGGGGCAGTATGATTGCAAAGCTGAACCTTAAAGGAATGTCCAAAAGGGCACCACCAGGAGTGGAGCCTGCGGCTTAATTGGACTCCACCCGGGAAACCACAACCATGCCACCTCAATAAAAGATGCACACATCGAAAGATTTGTCGATTGTGTATGTGTGGTGTGGTATGTCTGTTTGTAGTTGTGCTAGCGATTTGTCAGCTTTATTCCGTTAACGAACGAGACTCCGGCATGCCCCTGCAGTACGCGTAAAGCTTACTAGAGGGATACGCGAGGCTCTGGCACGCGCGATCGAGCAATAATAGGGCTATCATGGCCTTCCATGTCAGGGGCTACATGCGCGCTACACTGAAAGGACCATCTTTTGTCGCTTACAGGTGCAGATAACTTGCTGAACACCTTTAGTGATGGGGATCAGGGATTCCAATAATTCGCTGTGAACGATGATTTCCCAGTAAGTACAGGTCAACAGCAATTCCTTATTTCGGCCTAACCGCCATTCCAGAAAAAAAACAAAACATTACATGTCCAAACCACAGGTGCTATAGCTTGCTTAACAGCTCTGCAGCCGTTCTCAAGCCCAGTATGGATTCTACAAGATTCGAGAAAGTTGATAAAGGGTACAGTTTCATCGGATAACACGTATATATGTTGCATAGTTTACACATTAAAAACCTATGTGTATCGATCACAGAGGCAGGCTCAGACGGTCTCAGGCCCAGTATGGATTAGACCAGATTGTACAAAGTTGAGATAGGGTACATTATCACTGGATAGCAGGTATATATAGCATAGTTTAAACATTCAAAATCTCCGTGTTCTCTGCATGGATTACACAGCAATCTAAAAACTAGAAAAAAGGAAATGTATTTCAAGCGTACACCATGATACACTTTTGGTGGTATTTTTAAATCTTCATTTATATTTCTGTCTCAGTAAGACAGCCCAGACTCTCTTCAATAGGAAATTAGATGCATACAATTATTTACCTAAAATCTAGTGATTGCAGAAATCTACGAATTACTATTCACGGGAACAACTTCCGTCACAATTCTCAGAGGCGATGCTGACCCTCAATTAATTAGTGTGTGGACACAGCCAAAACCTTTCTTTGTGAAGAAAGTGTTGCTGTATCGCAGTACCGTTGATCCCATCGCTGTTACTCATATCCATCCAATTTTGATCACAGGGAGAGATGTAAACATGGTGCTCACTGCCTATCATGATCTGTCACGTAACTTTGGAGTGCAAAACACAGAAGCCACAATTGGATTGGCATGAGAGGGAGGGCACATTTAAAAATGTGTGCTGGAATGTCACACGTCTGTGGGTAGGAAAACTGTTAAAGCTGATGAGAAACCACCACTGCATCTCATTGTGAGTCGACGTCCATAAGAAATGGAAGCCTTTGATCATCTGAAGCTGGATCCCGGCCAGCGGGACAGGGCATAGCTACGTCTTAACCATCATATTCTATCAGTTCACCAAATTTGAAGTGCCAGTCCCAGTGATGGATTTGACAGCCCAGACTACACAGTGGAGGAGCAGGGAGAGGTAAACATTGCAAATGCTGGGGCCCAGCCCAAGCAAGGGGGCCCACTTGTGGGCGTCGGCACTGGCACTGGGCCCTTCATAGTACGGCGGTGTGTCTGAGGGCGGGTGTGCACCACCACCGTCAGAGACACTTGATTGCATTATGAGGGACCCTGTGCCTGTGCCCGCGCCCAGAGAGTTGGCCCACCCACCTGTCCAGGGCAATGGCACTCGCACGGTTGCGTGCGCTCGGTGGTGACCCCGGCCATTGGGGGGAGGAGGCTGCCCAGTTAAGGAGGTTTACAAAATGGCATATGTTGATGTGGGACATTCACCTGCTGCTAAAGGCGAAATTGGTCAAGTCCCAGGAGCAGGCGGACCAAAGAAAACAATTTTTCTGTCAACCTATGTGTCATCAGGGTAAGGTGGGACAAAATCCTTGGAAACCCATGCATTGATCATTTTAATGAAGGTTAGATCATCCACATTTTGGGTCGACAGACGGGTCCTTTTTTCTGTCAGTATTGATCCAGCAGCACTGAAGACTCTTTCCGATAGCACACTTGCAGCTGTGCATGTGAGCTCCTGTAAGGCATATTGTGCCAATTCAGGCCAGGTGTCCAGTTTAGCTGCCCAATAGTCAAATGGGAATGACCTGTGAGGGAGAACATCGATATGGGAGGAAAAGTAGTTTGTAACCATACTTGACAAGTGCTGTCTCCTGTCAATTTCAATCGATGCAGTATTACCAGTCGTGTGAGCGGGACTTGAAAAATCAGTCCACAACATGGTCATGAAACCCCTGTCTCCAATGCCACTTCTGATGTGTCCACCACCACCTACGGCTCGTGTGAGAACCATCACCGCTCCTGTGTGCTGGGATTGCCTCAACCAACCGGTTTACCAGAGTAGCTTGTTTGTTAGCCAATATTAGGTCAAGGTTCTCCTGTGGCATGATGTTTTGGAATTTGCCTTTATAGCGTGGATCCAGGATGTTGGCCAACCAGTAGTCATCATCATTCATCATTTTGGCAATGTGGAGGTCCCTTTTTAGGATCTGCAAGGCATAATCTGACATGTGGGTCAATGTTCCCGGTGTCAATGATGCACTGCGAGTGCTGGGTGGAGGAGCACTTTCTGGAAAATACACATCCCTCCAGTCACTCACAAACCCTGTACCTGACCTTGCAAAGCCAACATTTTCTCTTGCCCCACGAGAAGCATCCTCCTCCCCTAGATAATCATCCCCATCATCATCCTCCTCCTCTTCCTCTTCTTCCTCCACCTCGTCCATGACAGTTCCCTGACCAGACAATGGCTGACTGTCATCAAGGCTTCCCTCCTCCTCAACCTCAGCTGCAGACGCCTGCTCCTTAATGTGCGTCAAAGTTTGCATGAGCAGACGCATAAGTGGGATGCTCATACTTATGATGGCGTCGTCAGCGCTTACCAGCCGTGTGCATTCCTCAAAACACTGAAGGACTTTACAGAGGTCTTTCAGCTTCGACCACTGCACACCTGTCAACTCCATGTCTGCCCTCAAAGTGCCTGCCCGTGTATACTCCCACAAATGCATTACGGCCTGCCTTTGTTCGCACAGCCGCTCAACCAGGTGCAGGGTGGAGTTCCACCTTGTTGCAACGTCGATAATTAGGCGGTGCTTGGGAAGGTGGAGCAATCGCTGCAGCTTCTGCATACGACTGGAGTGTACTGGCGACCGGCGGATGTGCGAGCACAGTCTTCGAACCTTAAGGAGCAGGCCTGTTAAATCCAGATAATTAGTGAGGAAGCACTGCACCACCAGGTTCAAGGTGTGAGCCAAGCAAGGTATGTGTCTGAGTTTTGAAAGGGCTCTGGCTGCCACAAAATTCCGGCCGTTATCACTAACTACCTTGCCTGCGTCAAGATGTAGACTGCCCAGCCATGACTCAGTTTGTCGCTGAAAGTAGTTGGCCAGTACCTCTGCGGTGTGTCTGTCACCCAAAGACATCATCTGCAACACAGCCTGCTGACGCTTTCCTCTAGCTGATCGATAGGGGGACACCTCGTTTGCAGTACTGTCAACTGCGGATGTAGTGCTCGTGCGACTGCGCTCTGTGGACCAGCTTTCGCTTCTGGAGGAGGAGGGTCGAACACCTACAGCCAACTGTTTCCTATACCGTGGGCTAGGCAGCACTGTGCCACCACCGCTGTCCCCTGTGGACCCTGCATCCACCACATTAACCCAATGCGCAGTGATGGACATGTAATGGCACTGGCCATGCCTACTGGACCATGCATCAGTTGTGAGGTGCACCTTTCCACTCACTGACAGCTTGAGTGCATGGACAATGCGGTCTTTCACATGAAGGTGGAGGGCTGGGGTGGCTTTGCGAGAAAAGAAGTGGCGACTGGGTAGTTAATAGTGGGGAACTGCGTAGGCCATTAGTTCGCGGAAAGCTGCGCTTTCAACCAACCGATAGTGCATCATCTCTAACGAGATTATTTTGGCAATGTGGGTGTTCAAAGCCAGTGTATGCGGATGAGAGGATGAGTACTTTTTTGTCCTACTCAAAGTCTCTGGTAGGGTGAGCTGGACTTGAGGGCTGAATATGGTGGAAGTAGCGGTGGACATGGCGGACTGAGAGAGGGTTGATGATGGTGATGGAGTTGTTGTTCTTTCTGATGGCCTAGATTCAGTCTTTCATTGCAATAACAGTGTGATTCCTTGAATGATTTGCCCTTGAGACGACAACTCAACATTTGCTGCTGGTGGTGTGCTAAACGGTGGACTTACAGTGGGGGAAACAATGTTGCGTTGCTGACTACCTTCTTTGGGAGCAGTAGCACATGTGGTACATGAGTTTTGGTAGTCCATCCACGCTTGCAAGTGCATGATGGTTAAAAGTCTTAGCAAGCAACTGGTATTCAAATTTCTCAGATTTTTCCCTCGGCTAAAGGTCTTTGCGCACTTCTTACAGATTACCTTTGCCTGATCATTAGGATTTTGTTCAAAAAAGTGCCACACTGCACTCTTCCTACTAGGGAAGAAAGTTTGAGGCCTTGCACGCTGTGCTTTTTTGACCGTCTGGCCAAGCTGTCCTGCAATTTTTTGGTTTTTGTAACCCGTTTTTGGACTGCTCCGGGCCTGCCAGATAACAAATGTTGCAATGTCGATGACCGCTGCGGATGCTCCTCCTCCTCTTCTGAGCTATTGGCAGCGGCACACTCTACTCCCAATGGATGCCAATCTGGGTCAACAACTGGGTCATCCATCACCTCCTCTTCAATGTCATGTGCACCTTCCTCTGTGTCACCGTGTATGGTGGTATAGTATGTGGGAGGGGGCAACTGAGTTTCATCAGGGTCAGATTCTGGCTCAGTACACTGCGAGGACAATGTAGTGCTTTGAGTGAATGTACCAGCAGATAAATCTAGCAGTGGCTGTGCATCAGTGCACTCCATGTCAGATTCATCTTGGCCTGGGTAATTCACGATTTGACTTAATAACCAAGGCATGGTATGTGAAAACAGCTCCATGGAGTAATCTGTAGTATGGCCTACCGCATCCTTCAATTTTGGTAGGGGTGAAGGACACAAGGAAAGGTGTGGTTCATGACCATGAGCCTCCAGTGACGACTCAGTGCTTTTATTTTTCAAAACTTCAGAAGAGGAGGCGATAGAGCTGGAGGCTGAGTCAGCAATGTAAGCCAAAACTTGTTCTTGAAGCTCCGGCTTTAGAAGCGGTTTACCTACTCCCAGAAAAGGGAGCCTTCGAGGCCTTGTGGAGCCAGACGATGATGCAGCCTCAACACCTCCAGTATTAGGTGCTATTTTGCTTTTGCCACTACCAGCAGATCCTCCACCAACACCATCATTACCAGCTGCCAACCCCCGCCCACTTCCACGGACTCTTCCACCACGCTTCCTCATTCTTTGGAAAAATTTACCCAAATTTACATCAACTCTCTGGTACTGTAAAACAAGGTACAAGGTGTATATAGTACTGGGGAGAATTGGAATGTCTCTACACTTCAGGACACTGTGGGATTCAGTCAGGCCCTGTTTATTTAACACCGCAATATGACAGGCAGATTCTCTATGCTGTTAGAAGGGTGTATAGAGGACTGTGGAGAATTGGAATGTCTCTACACTTCAGGACACTGTGGGATTCAGTCAGGCCCTGTTTATTTAACACCGCAATATGACAGGCAGATTCTCTATGCTGTTAGAAAGCTGTATAGAGGACTGTGTAGAATTGGAATGTCTCTACTCTTCAGGACACTGTGGGATTCAGTCAGGCCCTGTTTATTTAACACCGCAATATGACAGGCAGATGCTCTATGCTGTTAGAAGGGTATATAGAGGACTGTGGAGAATTGGAATGTCTCTACACTTCAGGAGACTGTGGGATTCAGTCAGGCCCTGTTTATTTAACACAGCAATATGACAGGCAGATTCTCTATGCTGCTAGAAAGGTGTATAGAGGACTGTGGAGAATTGGAATGTCTCTACACTTCAGGACACTGTGGGATTCAGTCAGGTCATGTTTATTTAACACCGGAATATGACAGGCAGATTCTCTATGCTGTTATAAGGGTGTATAGAGGACTGTGTAGAATTGGAATGTCTCTAAACTTCAGGACACTGTGGGATTCAGTCAGGCCCTGTTTATTTAACACCGCAATATGACAGGCAGATTCTCTATGCTGTTAGAAGGGTGTATAGAGGACTGTGGAGAATTGGAATGTCTCTACACTTCAGGACACTGTGGGATTCAGTCAGGCCCTGTTTATTTAACACCGCAATAAGACAGGCAGATTCTCTATGCTGTTATAAGGGTGTATAGAGGACTGTGTAGAATTGGAATGTCTCTACACTTCAGGACACTGTGGGATTCAGTCAGGCCCTGTTTATTTAACACCGCAATGTGACCGGCAGAAATTGCCTAGTGTATGACAAACTACAAGGTGTATATAGAATTGGGCAGAACTGGAATCTACCTATAGTGTAGGTGGGCCACCCCCACCCCCACCCGCCGTCAGACACACCGACGTACTATGAGGGGTCCTGTGCCAGTGCCGTCGCCAACAAGTGGGCCCCCCCCTGCTTGCTCAGGATCACAGCACTTGCAAAGTTGAAATACTTACCTCTCCCTGCTCCACCGCTGTGACATCTTCCGCATTTCCTGACAGTGACATTCTGGTCAGAGAGCGCAATGACATCAAGTCTGTATGCCCTCTGCCTAAACAGACCAAGTGCAGAGAAATGGAAGATGGGGACGACGAGGAGTCCAGACTAGTACAGGGATTCCCTAGCGAGGAGACTTATTTAATTGTTTTAAAGGTTGGGAGCAATTTTTGGGGAGCACTATACTCTGGAGAATGATATATGGGGCCCACCATACACTGGAGCATTCCAAAGGTGGACATCAGACACTGGAGCAGCATTTACAGGGCCCATTATACGCTGGAGCATTAGAAATTGGGCCCATTTTATATGGAGCATTATTTGGGCCCATAAGACAGTGGAGCTTCATCCATGGGGACCAACATATACTGTAGCATTATGTGGAGCTCATCATATACTGTATCAAACATGATATGGGACCAATGATTCTGTATGGAGAAATATATGTGCCTCATTAATCTGTATAGCGCACTATGCGGTGGCCATAATACCGTATGGAGGAATATACTGTCCGTTTTTGGAGCTATTAAAATGGATATCAGTCATGTGATGTAAGAAGTGAAGAATTTTTCATTTTTTCTATACCGCTATTTCTCTGCCATATCAGAGGGTCATGAATTGTGGCATGTGTTAAAGGAGCCCATTGACACTCTTTGGCCCTGGGCCCACGAAAATCTGCAGCCAGCCCTACCCCACCCCACATCTTTAGCCAAATAACCCCCAGTTTTCAATGCCTACTTATTATTATAAAGTTATAAAGTAAATTAAGGTTGACAAGCTCAAGTAATAAGAATTGACGCTTTGGGCTTTAAAATGACTACTGGTTGGCCAGCATCCTCGATCCACGCTATAAAGGCAAATTACACATCATGCCACAGGAGAACCTTGAGCTAATATTGGCTAACAAACAAGCAACTCTGGTAAACCGTTTGTTTGAGGCATTCCCAGCACACAGCAGCGAAGCTGGTTCTCCCATGAGTCGTAGTGGGAAAAATGGAAGAGGTGTTCGTGGTGCACACAGCCCAACTGGCGTTGGAGACAGGGGTTTCCTGGCCATGTTGTGGTCTGATTTCTCAAGTCCTGCGCACATGACAGCTAATACAGAATCGATTGCAAGTGACAGGAGACAGCAGTTGTCAACTATGGTTACAAACTACTTCTCCCATATCGAGGTTCTCCCTCACAGGTCATTCCCCTTTGATTATTGGGCCTCAAAACTGGACACATGGCCTGAATTGGCACAATATGCCTTACAGGAGCTCACTTGCCCTGCTGGCAGTGTGCTATCTGAAAGAGTCTTCAGTGCTGCTGGATCAATCCTGACAGAAAAAAGGACCCGTCTGTCGACCAAAAATGTTGATGATCTAACCTTCATTAAAATGAACCATGCATGGGTTTCCAAAGATTTTGTCCCACCCTCCCCTGATAACACATAAGTTGCCAGAAAAAGGCTCGCTTTTGTCCTCCTCTTCCTCTGACTTCTCCAATTCCTCCATTTGCAGCAGCTGAAAGTCCAGCCTACACATCAACATATCCCATTTTTTTAACTTCCCTAAATGGGCTGCACCCCCCACCCCAGGACCGGGGTCACCACCTGCCGCACCTGGGCAAGTGCTGTTGCCCTGAACACGTGTGTGGCCCCACCCTTAGGCGACGGCACTGGCACAGGGCCTCTCATAGTACAATAAAGTGTCTCTGATGGTGGGGGGGCCACTCGCCATCAGACACACTGGCGTACTATGAGGGGCCCTGTGCCAGTATCGGCGCCCACGAGTGGGTCCCCCCTACTTGCTCAGGGACACAGCACTTGCAATACTTACCTCTACCTGCTCCACCACCATGACGTTTTCCGCCTTTCCTGACAGTGACATTCAGGTTAGAGAACGCGATGACATCACATCTGTATGCCCTCTACAGAAACAGTACAAGTGCAGAGAGCTTGAAGATGGCAATGCTGAGGACTCCAGAGTAGAGCAGTGCCCAACGAGGAGGGCTTTTTAATTTTTTTAAATGTTGAGAGGATTTTTTGGGGATCAATATACACTGGAGAATGATATGTGGGGCCCATCATACACTGGAGCATCATCCAGTTGGCCCATCATATACTGGAGCATTCAAAATGGGGGACATCAGACACTGGAGCAGCAATTACGGGTCCATTATACACTGAAGCATTAGAAATGGGGCCCATTATATATTGAGGATAATTTGGGCCCATAACACACTGGAGAATCGTCCATGGGGACCAACATATACTGGAGCATTTCAAATGGGGGACATCAGACACTGGAGCAGCATTTACGGGGCCCATTAGACACTGGACTCGAGCATTAGAAATGGGGCCCATTATATATAATAATAATAAATTTTATTTCTATAGCGCTGACATATTCCGCAGCACTTTACATTTCAGGTATATATGGACTCTATGGAGCATTATTTGGGCCCATAAGACTGTGGAGCATCATCCATGGGGACCAACATATACTGTAGCATTATGTGGAGCTCATCATATACTGTAGGGAACATAATATGGGACCAATTATTCTGTATGGAGAAATATATGGGGCTCATTATTCTGTATGGCGCACTAGGTGGTGGCCATATTACTGTATGGAGTAATACACTGTCCATTTTTTGAGCTATTGTAGAATTTAAAATAGATATCAGTCATGTCATGTAAGAAGTGAAGTATTTTTCATTGTACTGTACCTATATTTCTGTGCCGTATTGGAGCCTTATGACTTGTGGTATGTGTTAAAAGGGCACACTGACACTCTTTGGCACAGGGCACACGAAAACCTGGCGCCAGCCCTATCCCCAACAACTTTAGCCAAATAACCCCCAGTTTTCAATTCATAACTATTATTATAAAGTAAATTAAGGTTGACAAGCTTAAGTAATAAGAATTGATGTCGTTGGCATTGAAATGGGCACTGTAGGTGTGTTTACTGTCCTCCACTCCCTGCCGACTTTGCTTCCCCATAGACTTGCATTGGGTTTCGTGTTTCAGTCGAAACCCGACTTTTCCCTATAGTTGGCCAATTTCGTTCGACCCGACTTTTAAGAAAGTCGGGTTTCAAGAAACCCGACTCGACCCGAAAAAAGGCAAAGTCACTCATCTCTACTCTCTAGGAAAAACTGCAGCTGTAGTGGTTCATTGAAGATTATCTACCAATCAATTGAACACCGCTATCACTGACCTCAGCAGTCACACATGCATGTACAACATATGATTGCTGAGGCAGTGATTGGTTGCAGTGGTTAAATAAATGATGGATGTAACATCATCACTGTATGAGTGACAGCCACCACTTGAGTGGAGGCACTGTAACATCATTGGTGAATGAGTAATATTTAGTTTAATATTTTACCCCATTCCTTGCTTCTAACCCTATTTGAAAAAATTCTGTACAACAAGGGATGGGATCTAACTAGTTCTTTTGAATTTTCCTGAACCAATTGTTAAAATGGCAACCAGTATGGGAAAAACAAGGAAAAAGACAAATTCCCAAAATGGTTCTTTATGCACTTAATTGTATCCACCTGAATCAAGCCTATGTTAGCATGCTGCATGCTATGCTGCTTCCTCCAAGATGCTCCCGATGACACTATACGTTATCACACCACTGGCATACTTCATCAGTAGCCATTTTTGGCCAGAAGAGACCAAATCTAAATCTATAGAGGAAATTGAGTGCAGGAGAAAAACACTTGGAGTTTATAATGCTTAACGTATAACACATTTTATTATCAAAAATACATTAAAAATTGAAGCCAAACAATGTTAAAAAGATAGTAACAACAAAAAGCAGGATTGACGCCCTCATACAGTGTAAATATACAAAGTGGAAGTGGACTACAATTTTTCCTCACAAAACAATATCTGGTAGAAAGAATAATAAACATACTAGATAGAAAGCATTAAAGGGATGGTCAACCCTGCATATGGATCCACTTTAGGTCCCCTACGTGTGTTTCACTTTTTCAGTTTTGTTGCTTCATCATGAGGGATAGCTTGGCACTAATCTCACAGGATCTTTTATTGTCAGGACAACCAGTCATGTGACTGGAATATCAGCCAATGGAAGGCATACAAACGGGATGTGAGAACCTATATGTCCACGTTACATACTCAACCTCGCGGGGGTCAAATGCAGGATGCATGTGCGGGAGCATGGACATGTCACCATGACTCCTGAACATGTGCACTGCATCAGAGCAATGACACGAGGAGGGAGGAAAATGGACACAAGGCCATAGGTGCAGACATATATAACATCAAATGTACGGTAAATAAAAATAAAAGCAAAACAGGGGTTGTTCCAACTGACATTCAATGAAGCTGCATGAGTCAATGTAGGTGCATATGTAACAAGGTGGCATGGGGTGGTAGTCATGGGTGAGCTCACAAAGCAACAGTCAGTGAGCACCCCGGCACCTTGTACCTGAAAGAATAAATAAAGTCCTGGTAATGCTGTACAGTTGGTTACCTCTGTTCCTCTTGCTCCTGGCTTCCTGGTTTCAGGAAACACCACAGTCACAGCTTTTTTCCAACAGTTGAACTAAACAGTAAGGCATCCATCACATCAGCAGCACAGTACACAGGGCAACGTTTCCTGTACTTTCCCTTCCTCTGCCATACGGGCAGTCCCTTTGGACAGTTCATGTCCCATCTGTATGTTCAGCACCACTAGCTCTCTATCAACCCTTTGTCTGGTTCCAATAGGAAAAGGTGCCTGGAACACCATCTCAGCTGCTGCCATCCCTGTCTTAGATCCTAAATCCTTCCTGGGGATTATTCCTTTAAGCTGGTGCCCATTTACACTATTCTTCAGCTGGGTGCCCCTTACCGCCAACCCCTAGACTTATTCCCACAGCTTGCTACTGTCCACTGCATACGTCCTGCTCTTGGGCAGACTGCCCAGCATCTGTTTCTATACAGGAAGTGCCTTTCTTATATCTCCCTGCTCTGTGCTGCTCTGCTCTGTGTCCCTCCCTTCTACTTAACTCATTGCTGCCTGTACCTAAACTAATGCTATTATCTATACTATTCTCTATCTCTAATGTGCCCCCTCTATTCTAACCCAACTATTACTTTATGCTAACTTTTATACTTAATCCTAAACATACACACAGTACATGACAAGACATCACAGTACATAAACATTACACTACACATTAATAACAATGAGGTGTCACAGGTAATCATGTGAACAGTGTCCAGGGGAAAGGAGGTCTTATAGATGCTTCTTCATTACTAACTTCGAGGCTTGATTTCACCTGGCAATCCAAAAGTGACATCAACCTCCCCAACTATCACCACACTTGCCACCACTACAGGTCAAATGGGAATAGAGAGGCTAAGTGCCAGAATTGGCACATCTTAGAGATGTGCCTTTTCAGGAGCGGCTGAGAGCTGATGTTTTTAGCCTGGGGGAAGGGCCAGTATCTATCGCCCCTTCCTAGACCATTAATATCAGTCCACAGCTGTCTGCATAGTCTTTGTTGCTTATTAATTATAGGGGACCCTACATCATTTATTTAGGGGGTCCCTCATTTTAATAGCCAGTAAAGGCTAAATATACTGCTCAAAAAATTAAAGGGAACACTATTCCATATGCAACAGGCTGTTTGTCTTCCCTTTATTTCTTTGAGCAGTATATACTGTATAGCTGTGAGTTGATATTAATAGCCTGGGAAGCTCCATGAGTATTATCCCCTTCCCAGGCTATAAACATCGGCCCCCAACCATCGACTTTCCCTCTGCCATTTTTTTCAGAAAAATAATCTTTTATTAATTAAATACATGTCCAGGGAGTGGCACACACACTGTATTAATTGTATATGTCACTGACATCTATATATCTATCTATTCTATGTGTACATATGGTATGCAATCCATCTATTCTATGCTTTCGTGTCTTGCTATTATTTTACAGAACACGGCTGCTGAATTGACAGCTTTTCTTCTCTCTACTATATATATATGCAGTATAATATATATTTATATATATGTAAGTGACACATATATATCTACCTATTCTATGTGTATATATCTATTCTATCTATTCTTTTCTAACCTGTCACGCTGTGATTTTACTGAACATGGCAGATGAATTGCTGGCTTTTCAAAGGACATTGGTGCATAAAAATCGGACAGCATTCGCATGGTCTGAGTGCTGTGTGATTTTTTTCTCGCACCCATAGGCTTGCATTGGCGAGTATCAGCCTAGTCTCGATGCCAATCACAACATGCTGCAATTTTACACGCACGTCGAATACGCCTGAGAAAAAAATGCTGATGTGAGCTGCCCCATAGATTAACATGGGGCTGAGTGCTATGAGATGTTTTCTCACACAGCACTTGGCCGAATTCTACAATAAGTTAACTCCGGCCTAATGCAAATTCCCACCTCCTTGGAAACCAGTCCAACATATATCCTGGGGCAGCCTCATGTGACATAGTATGCCACATTTGTGGTGCCTCAGGATATATATTGATTATTGTTGAACTGACAACCACCATCTGTACAGCTAAAGTGTTAGAGCGGGAGACATTGGTGCAAGCCAGGCAGTAACTGCAGGTGAAACAGCCCTGCAGTGGGCGTCGGGATCCAAATGGATTAGGGATAGAAGGAGCAAAATGACTACAAACAAGAAGATCCTTGAGGTTCTTCAAATGTCTGAAGGCCATAGAGGGAGCTTTCCCTAAGTAATGGTCTAGACATGGTTAGGTAGATCAATGCTTTTTGAAGATGGTCGCCATTGTTTCCCACTCATGGTTATGAGTAGATATAAATCTGATCTTCTGATCCATATCTCGCTTTGTCTTAAGGCCCCGTTACACATAACGATGTCCCAGCGATCCCACCAATGATCCGACATGAATGGGATCACTGGGACATCGTTGGGCTGATCGCTGGTGAGCTGTCACGTAGACAGCCCCTCCAGCGATCAGGACCAGCGAGCAAGCTGGTTTCCAAGGTAAACATCGGGTATCCAAGAGCCGCGGCTCCTAGATACCCGATGTATACATTAGAAACCAGCGTCCAGCTTCGCTGATCGCTGGTCTCTCACTGTTACACGCAGCGATGCATGCTGGCCAGCGGGATACCAGCGATGAAAAAATGGCCCAGGCCGATCGAGCACGATCAGCGATACCCGGGGGGGGGTCGCTGATCCCTGTCTTGCTGGCGAGATCGCTGTGGCGTCACAAAATCAGTGATCTCGCTAGCGAGATCACTGTGTGTGACGGGGCCTTTATGCTGTAATAATTGACCCCATGGAGTTTTTTAATCAGATTTATATTTAGTCCAAACCTGAGACAAAGTCATCAGTAAGTCACTGAATGTCCCTGTGTATTCTGTCTCAGTAGTCCTTTATAAATTTGTGAGGTCTGTAGTACTCTAGTTTGAGGAACAGCAACTCTCAGCACGCTTTTACCATTGTATAGGTTATATTTGGAAATATAGCCTCACATGTTAGAAACATCTATTGCACACATTACTCTCATTCAACGATTGTTATATTTGATTCTTAGAGTTGAAATAATTTTTTGCAGATATCTGGGAAGGGAATCTGTTGAACTTGTTATACATTTGAATCCAAATGCTGTAGACAATAATCTAATTGCTCAGCCAGACAACCATATAAATGTGAGCAAGATTGGAATGCAGTGGGGGGTGTGGCTATGCCGTGAGAGGGAGAGGACGCTGGTAAAGAGAGCTCCTCCATTATCCTGGCAGATCTTGAACCTGGGACCTCTTCTTGTGGCTTACCGACACCTAGCTGGACCCTCTTGGACATTGGGACCCCCTGGGTACCTCACGGCAGGTCAGGAGGCGGCTTGTGAGAGCGGGCGGCGGAGGAGACAGGAGCGGGCGGACGATTTCCCCACGAGGCGGCGGCCATCTTGGGCGCGCGGCTCAGCCACAGAGAGCTGCAGCGCCGGATCATATTGCTGCACTGCCGCCGGGCAGTGAATAAGCTGTCAGATAACCGGAGGTGACGCGCATTGAGTGCCCTGAAAAAGCGGGCCCTGCGCGATCTTCCTTTCATATAACCCGCTCACTGTGTCGGCTTACGCCATCACAAGAGGAGGCCTAGTGCACCCTCCCCCACTGCAGCTGCTTTTGTGGGGCCCCCCTCTCCCTCCTCTGGCCATAAAGATCTGCACTGTACCCAGTAGCCAACCTCATAATATCTGAGGCATCCTGCTGCAGCCCGACATATAATTAACTGTTTCCAGCTCTGCTGCAATCTCCATCTCTGGTGGGTGACACCTAGACCATGCATTTTAGTTGCTCCATTTGACCGTGCTGCAGATAACCATGAGCCGACTAAAAGGGGCAGGAGCGGCAGTGGAGAAATTGAAGGAGTTTGCTAGACCGGACCCCGCTGAAAGTGCACGACACAATAGGAGCACTTCCTCTCAGGCTCAGCGCAAAAATCGCCCTTCTGGGTGTGAGGAGGAGATGGAACAGGAGGAACTGACCCTTAAACAAGCATCTGAGCAATTGATGCAGGCTATCTCCTTGACCAGGACATCCCTGATGGAGAAAATTGAGGATGTTTATACGGAGGTGGGGAGACTTCGTCAGGACATGCAGTCCATGTAGGGACGCATTACGGAGGTGGAGACAAGGGTGTCTAGGGTAGAGGATACCATTACACCCATGGAGGCTAAGTTAACAAAGGTGGCAGGCTCCATGAATGCTTGGAAGCAGAAGGCGGATGACCTGGAAAACAGAATGCGCCGGAATAATATCCATATCGTTGGTCTGCCTGAGCGCTCGGAAGGTCAGCATCCTGAGCAGTTTTTGGAGGATTGGCTTAAGACCTCTCTGGGGGATGAATTCTCCTCAATGTTCGCTGTTGAAAGAGCTCACAAGGTCCCTACAAGACCACTGCCTCTGGGAGCCCCACCTCGACCTTTCCTGGCACGCTTGCTCAATTGTAAGGACAGAGATACCATTCTACGTCTTGCACGACTGAAAAGCCCTATTAAGTTCAACAATGCTGTCGTTTCCATCTTTCCGGACTTCTCCATGGAACTGCAGAAACAGCGGCCACAATTCACTGAGGTCAAGAAACGACTCAGGAACAGGAACATTGTATACTTGATGATGTATCCAGCTCGACTTTGTTGTTCATGAAGGTTCCTCCATATTTTTTACAGATCCGACGGAGGCGACTGAGTGGCTGCGGTCCCACAGGGGATTCCCTGCAAAAGAATCCTAATGTGGCGGCTGTCACTTTAGATCCTCTCAATTAACGGTCTAATTGGAGCTCTCTCTGTGAGTTCCCAGATGCCAGCTATACCGGACGCTGTATTCAGTGATGGTATCACCTTGTTTATTTTTTAATAGAGGCGTAAGACTGTACGCCTCTGTTACTAGGTTCCTGTTTTGCTTTTTCTTTTTCAAAAGTTTTAATTTTTATAGTTGTTTAGATGTAGGCCGCAGCCGACGCCAAATTCTGCTATCTGTGTGGGGTCTCTGCACCTGGATCAGGCACCTCTATGCACCATGTTCAGATAGGGAGGAATGGGTTCTGAGCTGATTTGTATGACCTGGAATGTGAGAGGCATAAAAACCCCTCGAAAAAAAATTAAGGTGTTCTCACAAGTTAGACATTACCGTCCTCACATTGTGGCCGTGGTAGAGACGCACCTGACTAGAGATACGGTTTGGTGGGTACAGAAACCGTGGGTGCAATGGTTTCTACATGCTTTTCACACCAGCTACTCAAGGGGAGTTTCACTGTTTATTCATAAGGATGTTCGGTGGGAGGCCAGGGAGGCCCGGAAGGACCCCGAGGGACGATTTGTGTTCGTGCATGCGCTGATTAACTCTCTGAAATATGTCATTCTTTGTATTTATAATCCCCCTCCGGCCAATATGTCAATTATTCAAAAGGCCCTGAGCATTGTTTTAAATTACCCGGACGAACATGTCATCTGTATGGAAGATTTTAATTTGGTCATGAATAGCCTTCTTGATAAATTGAGACTGGGTGATGGAGTACAGGGTGGGGTCTCTGCCCCCCAGGGCACGTCCCAACTGTCACAATTCATGGCGGGTAGTGGGTGGCTGGATCTATGGAGAGTGCGCCATCCAGAGACGAGGGAGTACACTTGCCATTCCTCCACTAAACGCTCTCTGTCTCGCATAGATTACATTTTCGGGTCCAGCAGTCTGGCAGCTTGGGTGGATGATATCAAACATGGAAGCAGGGGGATTTCGGATCATAGTCCAGTTATTCTCAAGCTTAAATTTGGGCCATTGACTAATAGGATGGCATGGAGTCTGAACCCTTTTTGGCTAAAGTTGATAACATCCCCTGATAGAATGATAGATCAGTTACGTTGCTTCGTCTCGTCCCACCCCGAACCCTGAGATATTAATGTATTTTGGGATGCTCTTAAAGCCTATTTACGGGGTTGTCTATCCTCTACGATTTCTCACATTAAGCGGGTGACATCGGAGGACGATGGCGAGATGGAGCGACGTCTGAAAGACTCGGAGGCAGCCTATATATCGGATCAAACTAACAGTAATAGGGTAGAATGGCTGGCCGCTCAAAGGTTATATGCTCAATACACTGATACCAAGACGAAACGTAAATTATTTTTTGCCCGGCAGTCTTATTTTGAAATGGGGAATCAGGCAAGTAAATTTCTGGCCTACTTAGTGCGGCAGCATAATGCAACCAACACAATTCTACAGATTCGTGATTCAGGTGGTACTTTGGTTTCCTCAACTGAGGAGATATTATAGTGCATTTCTGACTATTATGGTTCATTGTACAATTATAAGGCTGATGTGGACGGCCCGGAGTGTCTAAATTATTTGTCATGAGTTCAATATGAAATCACTGCACACGTGGAATATGCTCAAAGTGAACTTTTTATTTAATTTGACGATGATGAAGCGACAGCTGACGTTTCGGCCTAACAAAGATTTCTCTTCCTGTCTTTTATATTAATATTTTTTAGAACATTTGCTCATAATTTTATTTCTACATTTTAACTGCTAAACATTGTGATCTTTGTATGTTTTGAATCATGCACCAGAATCCAGACAATGTTATTTATATAGCGGTATTGTCGATTTGCTAGTTTATGATTGTTGTATCAGTCGATATAGTAAGTGTATTTACATATTTCTTCCAATAGATTTTATGACCTTAATATGACTTTGCTTTTATATAAATTATTGGAAGGCATCATATTCCGGGCAAATATGTTCTTACAATACACAGAAGATTCTTTAGCAGAGAAATAAAATGGTCAGCTTCATGTGTCGTATTGTATTTGAATGGGAAGTAATTTATCGCTTCTAAAATAAAAGCTTTTCGTCTCTCTGTTTTACTGTCTTCAGCAATCTTTACAATTTATTTGAGAGAAAGAGGAACACTGTACCACTATTAGCATATGAATAGTTGGCATATCAAATTGCCTGTTCAAAAACAGAAGAACATTTGCTAGTGTGGGCATAGCAGACAAAGCTGCTCTTCTTGGGAAAATAATGTAACAGCTTCAACTGGTTAACCCATTGGTGGTGTTATCAATCAATATAATATATGCAAAATAAAAATAATTATCTTAAAAATAGAGACACTAAGTGACTTTAAATATGGGAAAGTGGTGTTAGTAAAAAATGGAATCTTTTTACTCTAAGGCTATGTGCACACGTAGCAGAACTCTTGCGGAAGTTACCTCGAGAATTCCGGAATTCCATTCCGCGGGAAAATCGCATTTTAAATTCCCGCGATTTTCCCACGGAAAGCTAGCAATTTGCAAGCGCAATTAGCTTGCAGAATGCTAGCGTTTTACAAGCGATCTGGAGCATCGCTTGGAGAACTGATTGACAGGTTGGTCACACTCGTCAAACATAGTGTTTGACGAGTGTGACCAACTTTTTACTATTGAGGCTGCCTATGCAGCATCAGTAGTAAAAGATAAAATGTAAAAAATAATAAAAAAATAAAAAATATTATTATTCTCACCTTCCGGTGTCCTGCGCAGCCTTCCCGCCTCTATCCACGCTCCCGGTCCCAGTAATCCTTTGAGTGAATGACCGCGAGACATTGCGCTCCCACGAATAATTTTTTTTAAATTAAAAACATTGAGGGAGATTTATAAAGTGATTTTTGCCAGGTTTCATACATAAAAAGTCACACTTTTTTCACACTGGTTGCGTGCAAAAAAAATGGCAACTTTTTTTTATTTTAATACCTTTCCAACATCTGCTATACATGTACAGCGCAAATGTATGGAGTGGACTCATGGAGTTCCCCATACCTGGCAGCTAATGTATGTGCATTACATCCAAATCCTGCGTCTGACAGCTGTGGATGGAGCAGAGTCTGCGTTTGTTGACCTGTTAAATGTCATTGTCAAGCATCAAGACATGTGGGCACGGGGGGGGTGTGGCCTGCTAGCAAGCGTGGCAGCTGCATAGCTACAGAGCTCCTGCAGCCCAGGACCTTTAACAGCCCATCCTGCTCAACTCAGCACCCAGCTTCCTCCAACTACTCGCCTGCAGCTCCTGCAACCACTCAGGCACATGATGACACGCGGCAGATCACAAAAGAGGGGATCCCAGCTTAGATTGCCCGACTTCTTTGCAATGGGGAAGTCCACCAAAGCAACAGGTAAAATCGTGCCTAATGTCAGGAACACCGCACTGTACTTGCTCACTGAGCCAGTGCGCGTGTCCTGAGTGTCAGCGCCGGCGTGCAGCCTCCGCTGAGCAGTGACTCACCCGCAATGTAGGGGTACCGGGGTCAGGTACAGCCAGAAAGTACCGATGCACAGGACCTGTGGATGCTGAAGTTTAGGAAGCCAGCATAGGACCTATGGTCATGTGAATGGTCATGTGACTGCAAGGGGGCGGGGCTTAGCGTCCTGCACACAGAGAAGGAAGAGAACTCAGAGTCCAAGCAAAGCAGAGGTTATGCACAGTACAGACCAGCAAGGTACAGGAGAGATAAACAGATGGGAGGTCAGACAAAGCCAAAGGTCATACACAGGATCACAGTACAGTACCAGGGAG
This sequence comes from Dendrobates tinctorius, assembly GCF_039654945.1. Lineage (NCBI taxonomy): Eukaryota > Metazoa > Chordata > Amphibia > Anura > Dendrobatidae > Dendrobates > Dendrobates tinctorius. The sequence goes on along the minus strand of NW_027361671.1, from coordinate 15,288,695 downwards.
GAGACAGAGCGGATAATCAGGGCCAAGCAGAGATCAAAACCAAACAGACATATAAGGTACCAGGCAGAATCCAAAGCGATATCCAGAGAACAGACCGAGTCATACACAGAGAATCAAGTAACGAGAACACAGCACTAACACACTCAGGGGTCACCACACAATGCCAAGGGCGAAAGTATAACTGACAGGGATGGGAGCGTCCTGAGGCTATAAGAAGCCTCCCCCAGAACCAGGGAGAGGCCACAATCATAGCCCCAGGTGTGCAGGTAAGCCTGCACCGGGATCACAACCTTTAACCCCAGAAATGCCAGTCATCAGCACTGGTTCCAAACATTAACCCCACGTGTGCGAGTCAAACCCGCACTGAGATCATGACACCTGCGTCCCCTTCAGGCTCCCCATGTTCCTCTGGGGGCTCTGGGAGAGGTGCAGGCAGTGAGGGGATTCATCAACACCACTCTGCTCCACTCACTAAGGAGGATATGCAGGAGTTTCTTTCCTCTTTGAGGGCTTCTTTAAAAGAGGACATGCATGGTATGCTTAGAGAGCTGAAAGGAGAAATCTCAGCTCTGGGAGAGCGCACCTCTCATTTAGAGAATAAAATGGCTGAATATGCCACTTCTTTCAATGCACTAGTTGATGAAAATGAAGCCTTAAAGGAATGAATTGGCTCGTGCCAGTGATAAAACATACGACTTGGAGGATAGATCGCGCAGGAATAACGTTCGGGTGAGAGGGATCCCTGAGGAGGTCTTGGATAAGGATTTGCCTGCTTTCCTGCATAACTTTTTAAAGGCTGCTCTCCCTGAAATGTCCATTAAAGACTTAATGGTTGATAGGGTTCATAGAACCCCCAAACCAAAACACGTGGATCAAGATCTGCCTAGAGACATGCTGGCAAGAATACACTTTTTTACCACCAAGGATGTATTCATGCAAAGAATGAGGAAAAACCCGACTCTGCCTCAGGAGATGCAATCACTACAAGTTTTCCCGGACTTATCTGCAGTGACTCTGGCCAAGAAACGTGAATACGCACATGTGTGTAAAGTTCTGCGTGATGTGGGAACCAAATATAGATGGGGCTTTAACCCAATGAAACTGTTGATTATGCATGAGGGGAGAATAATTGCTTGTCTTACCCCTAAACAAGCTGAAGATAGACTTAAGGATTGGAATATTCTTTTTGCACAGTGACAGTTAGACCCAGAATGGTCTCAAATATATGGTGGAAGACTGGAAAGGTCCATCTGCTGGAGCTGGTGGAAGATTGCTCGGACTTTTAGTGTGTTCTCACTGTTCCTAGCAACCTGTGACTATGGGCAACTCTGCTGAGAATCTTTGTAGAGTTAGAAGAGCTCACCAACCCCATTGCAGTCATTTTTCTGCATTCTTTGGATGGTACTGCAGGATGTGCATATTTTTTTGTGCATCCAGTTGTTTGGATTATGTTTTGAGTTCTGCTGTTTTTTCTATTTTTTCTATTATTTCCTTTTTTATGACTCTTCTTTTTTCTTGATTATTGTGCATTCTAATGTGATGATTGACACTTGCATCTCAGTTCAGTTCATAAGGATATATAACTTATGGCTTTATATTTATACTGGGGCCTAATTAGCTGTTATGGTGGAGGGGCTTGGTGTGTTGGGGCCTGCGGCATCCATAGGAGGTTTGTTATTTAGACATGAGTAAACAGTTTATGTCCTTGAATGTTAGAAGCCTCAATTCACCTATGAAACATTCCATGTTATGGAGGGAAGTTAAAAAATCACGTGCTGACTTCATATGTTTGCAAGAAATGCATTTATTGGACGCTGATGATAGTAGACTCCATCATCCACAGTTCCCTCATAGGTTTTTCGCTAATAATGCAAGGCAGGAGTCTGTATATTGATTAAAAACACTGTGGCATTTAGAAATATAGAGATGTATGCGGATCGTACAGGCAGATTTTTAATCCTAGTCTGCTCCCTCAATGGTGAACTACATACACTGGTGGTGGTGTATGCCCCTAATGAAGCTCAATGCACGTTTGCTCGCAAGGTGTTTCAGAAAATGACTGAATTAGCTAAAGGAGAAAAGATTATATGTGGAGACTTCAATGCCCCTATAGATAGAGAGATGGACTGCTCTGGTAAATTAACCCATTCTAGGAGGGACCTGATAGTAGTAGTGAAGGAATATCATCTCCATGATTATTGGAGATATTCCCATGCTACGGAGCGCGTCTATACATTCTACTCCTCCCGTCACCGGACATATAGTAGAATAGATTATTTCTTGGTTGACAATATGACTCTAAATAAATGCAGATCAGCAGATATTGGATTGATTAAGTGGTCAGACCACGCCCTGATATTCCTGAGACTTAGGCTAGTTTCACACTTGCTTTTTTTTGCAGCGCGTTTTTCCCGCAAAAAAACGCATTGAAAAAACGCATACAAAAGCATACAACTGATGCGTTTTTTTCAAGCATTTTTATGAGCATGCATGAAAAAAACGCAGCGTTTTTATGCGTTTGTATGCGTTTTTAGTGCGTTTTTACCGCGTTTGCGTTTTTTTCCAACATTAGGTGGCCCCTCACACTAACCCAAACCATGACTTTACTAACCCTAACCCTGACCCTAACCCTAACCCTAACCCTGACCCTAACCCTAACCCTGACCCTAACCCTTAACCAAATCATACTTAACCCTAACCCAAACCCTAAACCCTAACTAACCCTAACCCTAACCCTAACCCTGACCCTAACCCTAACCCTAACCCTGACCCTAACCCTAACCCTAACCCTGACCCTAACCCTAACCCTAACCCTGACCCTAACCCTTAACCAAACCATACTTAACCCTAACCCTGACCCTAACCCTTAACCAAACCATACTTAACCCTAACCCTGACCCTAACCCTAACCCTAACCCTAACCCTAACCCTGACCCTAACCCTAACCCTAACCCTAACCCTGACCCTAACCCTTAACCAAACCATACTTAACCCTAATCCTGACCCTAACCCTGACCCTAACCCTTAACAAAACCATACTTAACCCTAACCCTGACCCTAACCCTAACCCTAACCCTAACCCTGACCCTAACCCTAACCCTAACCCTAACCCTGACCCTAACCCTTAACCAAACCATACTTAACCCTAATCCTGACCCTAACCCTGACCCTAACCCTTAACCAAACCATACTTAACCCTAACCCTGACCCAAACCCCAACCCTAACCCTGACCCTGACCCTAACCCTAACCCTAAACCCCCTTAACTAACCCTAACTCTAACCCAAACCCCTAAATTCCATGGTTAAAAAAAAAAAACGCATATGCAAAAAAACGCATACATGAGCATGCCAGTGCGCACATATGCGCATCCATAGGCTATAATGGCCATTTTTAGCGCAAAACGTGCGCATATGTGCGCATGCGCTTTTTTGCAGGGCCAAAAAATGCAACATGCTGCGTCTGGAAAATACAAACGCACACCCCAAAAAAACGCAGCGCATGAAAATCGCATACATGCGCTTACAAGCGCGCAGGTATGCGCACCCATGTTAAATATAGGGGAAAAAACGCATGCGCACATATGCGTTTTTTTCCAGCGCTAAAAAACGCAAATGTGAAACCAGCCTAACTACGTCATCAGTCTAATCCTTCTGCTAGGTGGCAGTTAAATACATCCTTATTGTTACAAAGCAAGGTGGTAGAGAAAGTACAAACTGAGCTCCAACATTACTTCCAGTCGAACGACAATGGAGAAGTCACAGACGAGTCCTTGTGGTCGGCTCTTAAAGCTGTAATTAGAAGCATCTTTCTTTGTCAGTCTGTCTTCAACAAATAGAGTCTTTAAACAAAACAGCGATCACACCAGGTCTGTCTGATGAAATCTATAATATCCGATTCAAACTACGAGAAAACCTGTTGTTGCTATATGAATATAATCTTAAGAAACTTAAAAGTAATTATTATGCAGCAGGAGATAGAGCCGGGGCGCTGTTAGCCGGTAGAGTTAAAACAAGAGAGGGATGAGCTAGAATTGACCATTTAGTAGATCAACAAAGGAAATGTATCAGAAATCCATTAGAAATAGTAAAGGTTTTTGCTAATTACTATAAACATCTCTATAATCTAGTGACTGATCCCACCACTCCGCAGCCCTCCCAAGCGAATATTGATAGGTATCTACAATCTATAAACTTACTCTAAATATCACAGGAACAAATGAACATACTAAATGCCCCATTTACAGAGGAGGAAATTCGGAACACCATGAAACTTACAAAATGTCATAAAGCCCCTGGCCAAGATGAGTTATCAAATGAGTACTATCGCCAATTTCATCAATATTTGACTCCCTACCTCCTTCATATATTTAATTCATGGCAAAATTCAGAATCTGTATCTGTCACAAATCTAGAGGCCACTATTACTACTCTGCCTAAACCGGGGAAACCTCCGATATGTCCCAGTAATTTTAGGCCCATTGCAGTCTTAAACTGCGATGTTAAAATTTTTTCTAAAATGCTTGCAATTAAATTCACCATGTGATCCTTTCCTTGGTTTTGTCTGATCAAGTAGGATTCGTAGCAGGTCGGGAAGCGAAAGACGGAACACGCAGGATGATAAATTTAATCTGGATAGCGGAATTGAGTGGGGTCCCCAGTGCATTCCTGTCCCTAGATGCTGAGAAAGCTTTTGACAGGGTGCACTGGGGGTATCTCAAAAGTGTTCTACAAAAATTTGGTCTGACGGGCCCCATTTACTCGGCGATATGTGCTATGTACTCGAATCCCTCTGCCAAAGTTTTAGCATCAGGGTTCCTTTCAGAGTCGTTTTGTATATCGAATGGTACACGTCAAGGCTGCCCATTGTCTCCTATTATTTTTGCCTTGTGCATGGAACCTTTGGTGGAAAAAATAAGGATTGCCCAGGATATAGCAGGTATTAGAGTTGGACAGGTGTCTCACAAAATTGGATTACAAGCAGATAATGTGATTATCTCTTGTACTAAAGTAGAGTCCTCCTTCTGTGCTATTATCCTTGCTTTGGAGGAGTTTGCTAATGTCTCATACTATAAACTAAATAATGCTAAGTCTTTGGTCTTTCCTGTATTGGTTCCACCCACAATTCAAGAATGTTTGGAGTGGGAGTATCTCTTTAAGTGGGTGAGTGAAGAACTCCCATATTTAGGCATAGTCCTCACTAATAGGGTTGAGCGAAACAGTTCGGTCAGATTCAAAAATCGCCGACTTTCGCCAAAGTTGGGTTTCGCAGATCGAAACCCGACCCTAACGTGAGGTCGGCCATGAGGTCGCCGATCAGCTCGCCAAAGTCGCATTTCAAATGATGCTTTCAGCACCTTTTCTCACCCAATGATGGAGGGCGCACACTATGGGCAACGCGAGGACATGCGCAGCGGCCACCACCATCTTAGAGAAGGGCATTGAAGTGATTGGCTGGCTTTGTGTGGCATCACAGTGGGTATAAAAGGTTGTGAACGCCGACCGCCATCTTACTTCTGCCGATCTTACAATAGGGAGAGGTGCTGCAGCTGATTCTGAACAGCGAGAGCTTTAGGCAGGGAAGAAGAAAAAAAAACTGCTTCTGCTGATAGCGCTTTTCACTGTACAGTTAGTGTTCAGTGAAAGGGGAGGATTTTTGTTGTTTGCAGCAGCGCTGGTGGTGATTAGGCTGCCTTTTTAGGCTACCTGCTAGCTGCATTGCTGTGTGCACACTGCTGTTCAAACTGCTTTTTTCAAAGCACTTCAAATTTTATTATTTTGTCCTGGTGAGTTACCGAGCGTTCATTTTTTCACACACCGTCTAGCGGTGTACGCTCCTCACACACTACCGTGTACGGGCTGGTATCACGGACAAATGGAAGCTATCTGGGTGTGACTCTGGAAGAAAAAGCCGAGGAGTTTGTCAGTTTTTCCAGACTTACACCTTAAAGTTGTGTCCGTTTTTCAAACAGTTTCATATATCTGCTGTTTGGTTACAGTCAAAACTAGACAGAGATAGCATGTGTCAGTCTGTATACAAATACACGGAGCTTGACAGTTTTCCATACAGACACCGTCTAGTGGTGTACGCCCCTCACACACTACTGTGTACCGGCTGGTATCACGGACAAATAGAAGCTATCTGGGTGTGACTCTGGAACAAAAAGCCGAGGAGTTTGTCCGTTTTTCCAGACCTACACCTTAGAGTTGTGTCCGTTTTTCAAACAGTTTCGTATATCTGTTGTTTGATCACGGTTAAAACTAGACAGAGACAGCGTGTGTCAGTCCGTATACAAATACACAGAGCTTGACAATTTTCCATACAGACACCATATAGCGGTGTACGCTCCTCACAGACTACCGTGTACCGCCTTCTAGCAAGGACAAATAGAAGCTACCTGTGTGGGACTCTGGAAAAAAAAACGAGGAGTTTTTCCATTTTTCCAGACCTACACCTTAGAGTCGTGTCCATTTTTCAAACAGTTTCGTATATCTGCTGTTTGATCACAGTCAAAACTAGACAGAGACAGCATGTGTTAGTCCATATACAAATACACGGAGCTTGACAATTTTCCTTACACACACATCATATAGAGCTGTCTGATTCTCCAATAGTATTGTATATCTGCTGTTCACATTGCAGTCACTTTTATACCTAGTCAGCGTGTGTGCGACACTCCGTAAATACATATACGGAGATTGTTAGTTGCACAAAAATCGTATATAGATGTACACTTCTGATACAGTTCCATATATCTGCTTGTTGGATTATGGTCCAATACATACTGTGAGAGCGTCTGTGACTAACATAATATATACGTTGATTTAGTTTGTTTAATACACCTTACACAGCTGGACGCTCCTCATACAGTACCATCTCTTTGCTTGTATTTTTGGTACTTTTTCCCAAACATGAGGAAGTATGGTAGAAGAGGCCGTGGACGTGGGCAGGGGGGCGCAGCTGGTACTGATGGTGGTGGTGCATCAGCTGGTTCTGGCAAAAGCACAATAGCAGCTAAGGCAGGAGGTTTCAAGCCTGCGTCATCCTCTGGCCCAAGAAGGCCTGTAAGGTTGCCTTTTCTTGGAGTAGGAAAACCGCTTTTAAAGCCGGAGCATCAGGAACAGGTTTTGGCGTACATTGCCGAAACAGCCACCAGCTCTATTGCTGCCTCTTCTGAACGGTCGAAACCTGCAAGCACGGAGTCGTCAGTGCAGGGTTCTGGTCATAAAAAAACCCTTTCCTTGTGTCCTTCACTCCCACCAAAAGTTAAGGATGCAGCAGCCCACACTTCAGATTACTATATGGAGCTCTTTTCACATACCATGCCTGGGTTATCCAGTCAAATCCTGAATTCCCCAGTCCAAGATGAATCTTACATGGAGTGCACTGATGCACAGTCACTGCTAGATGATTCTGCTGGTACATTGACCAACAGCACTACATTGCCCTCGCAGTCTATTGAGCCAGAATCTGACCCTGATGAAACCCAGGTGCCCCTTCCCACATACTATACCACCTTACACGGTGACACAGAGGAAGGTAAAGAGGAAGGTGCAGATGACTTTGAAGAGCAGGTGATGGATGACCCAGTTCTGGACCCGGATTGGCATCCATTGGGGGAGGAGGTGGCGCTGGCAATAGTTCAGATAAGGAGAAAGATCCGCAGCAGGCATTGACATTGCAGCAGCGGTTATCTAGCATGCCCGTAGCTGTCCAAAAACGTGGAACAAAAACTAAAAGAGTTGCAGGACAGCTTGACCAGATGGTCAACTTAGCACAGTCGTGCAAGGCCAGAAAATGTTTACCTTAGTAGGAAGAGCACAGTGTTGCACTTGTTTGTCCAAAATCCTACTGATGAGGCAAAGGTTACTTGTAAGAAGTGTGGAAGGACCATTAGCCGAGGTAAACAACTCAGAAATTTGAATACCAGTTGCATGCTTAGACATTTAATCAACATGCACTTGCAAGCGTGGACGGACTACAAAACCTCAGGTAGCACATGTGCACCTGCTCCGAATGAAGGTAGCCAACAACGCTCCATCGCTACCCCCACTGTAAGACCACCGCCACCATTAAGCACACCACCAGCATTAAATGTGGATGTGTCGCAAGGCCAAAGCACTCAGGGAATCACAATGGTTTTGCAACACAACACTGAATCTAGGCCATCACCACCATTACCATCACCAACCCCCTCTCACTCCATCCGGTCCACTGCTACTTCCTCCATATGCAGCTCTCCAGTCCAGCTCACCCTACCAGACGCTCTGAGTAGGACAAGAAAGTACTCATCCTCTCATCCGCGTACACTGTGTTTGAATGCATACAATGCCAAACTAATTCCATTAGAGATGATGCCCTACCGTTTGGTTGAAAGCGAAGCTTTCCACGACCTCATGGCCTACGCTGTCCCACGCTATGACCCACCCAGTCGGCACTTCTTTTCTCGAAAAGCCATCCCTGCCCTCCTCCGGCATGTGAAAGACCACATTGTCCATGCACTAAAACAGTCAATGAGTGGAAAGGTGCACCTCACAATGGATGCATGGACCAGTAGGCATGGCCCTGGCCGCTACGTGTCCATCACTGCGCACTGGGTTAATGTGGTGGATGCAGGCTCCACTGGGTACAGCGGCGGTGGAACAGTGCTGCCTAGCCTACGGTATAGGAAACAGTAGGCTGTAGGCTTTCGCTCCTCCTGCTCCTCGTCTATCAGCGAAAGCTCGTCCACAGAGCGCAGTCGCACGAGCCCTACATCTACAGCTAGCAGTGTTGCACACCAGGTGTCCCACTATCGAACAGCTAGTGGTAAGCGTCAGCAGGCTGTGTTAAAGATGATGTCTTTGGGCGACAACAGACACACCGCGGAGGTTCTGGCTGACTACTTACAGCGACAAACTGAGTCATGGCTGGGCAGTCTACATCTTGAGGAAGGCAAGGTAGTCAGTGATAACGGCCGTAATTTTGTGGCAGCCATAGCCCATGCAAAACAAAGACATATACCTTGCCTGGCTCACACTTTAAACCTGGTGGTGCAGTGCTTCCTTAATAATTATCCGGAGTTAACATCCCTGCTCCATAAGGTGCGAAGACTGTGCTCGCACATCCGTCGCTCGGCCGTACACTCCAGTCGTATGAAGAAGCTGCAGCGATTGCTCCACCTCCCCAAGCACCACCTAATTATAGACGTTGCAACAAGGTGGAACTCCACCCTGCACATGGTTGAGAGGCTGTGCGAACAGAGGCAGGCTGTAATGCATTTGTGGGAGTATACACGGGCAGGTAGTTTGAGGGAAGACATGGAGTTGTTGGGTGTGCAGTGGTCAAAGCTGAAATACCTCTGTAAAGTCCTTCAGTGTTTTGAGGAATGCACACGGCTGGTAAGCGCAGATGACGCCATCATAAGCATGAGCATCCCACTTATGTGTCTGCTCATGCAAAGTTTGACGCACATTAAGGATCAGGTGTCTGCAGCGGAGGAGGAGGAGGGAAGCCTTGATGACAGTCAGCCATTGTCTGGTCAGGGAATTGTCCTGGACGAGGTGGAGGAAGAAGAGGAGGAGGATGAGGATGAGGGGGATGATTATTTTGGGCAGGAGGATGTTTCTCAGGGGGCAAGAGAAAATGTTGGCATTCCAAGGTCAGGGACAGTGTTTGTGCGTGACTGTAGGGATGTGGATTTGCCAGAAACTGCTTCTCCACCCACCACGGGCAGTGCATCATTGACACCTGAAACATTGGCCCACATGTGCGATTATGCCTTGCGGATCATAAAAAGGGACCCCCGCATTGCAAAATGATGAGGGATGACGACTACTGGCTGGCCAGCATCCTTGATCCACGCTACAAAGGCAAATTACACAACATCATGCCACAGGAGAACCTAGAGATAATATTGGCAAACAAACAAGCAGCTCTGGTAAACTGTTTGAGGCTTTCCCAGCACACAGCAGCGGTGCTGGTTCTCCCACGAGCCGTAGTGGGCACAATGGAAGAGGTATTCGTGGTGCACACAGCAGAAGTGGCATTGGAGACAGGGGTTTAATGACCATGTTGTGGAATGATTTCTCAAGTACCGCTCACATGACAGGTAATAATGCATCGATTAAAAGTGACAAGAGGCAGCTGTTGTCATCGTTTTTAAGAAATCTCAACATGGAAGAGGCCAGGAGCCATTTGGTGAGCTGCATTTCTTGCTACATGTTCACAGACTTACCAGTGGAAAAGCCAAACTTCACATGCCACAAATGCAAGCTTGTGTCCCTGTTGGAGGAAAAGTTTCAAAATCTCGAAGAGAGGTTGGCTACGTTGAAGATCATTAAGGAAGGTGAAGAGTTCTTGGACAGAGCAGAATTATCTCTTCATGTTACAGAAAGAGAAGAAATTCGAAGTGCACCTGAAGAAACAGAGGAATGGACACATGTGACCCAGAGAAGCAGGAGGATCAGGAGGCAGTCAGCACCCATACTGCTCAGGAACCAGTTCCAGGCTCTCACGCAGGAAAATGATGAAGAAATACATCAGGATAAGACTTTGCCAACAAACAGCAACCTTGTACGCCTTCAGAGTCCTCCTGGATGGAGAAAGAAAAATGTTGTGAAGAAGAAACGGAGAGTGGTGGTCATGGGGGATTCCCTGTTGAGAGGAACAGAGGCCGCTATCTGCAGACCGGATATAACTTCAAGAGAAATGTGCTGTCTTCCAGGTGCAAAAATTAAAGATGTGTCTGACAGGATATCAGGACTCTTCAGACCTACAGATGACTACCCATTCCTGCTACTACATGTGGGGACAAATGACACCGCAAGAAACGACCTGGAAACCATCTGCAGAGACTTTGAAGACTTAGGCAAGAAAGTGAAAGAACTGGGAGCGCAGGTGGTCTTCTCTTCCATCCTCCCAGTGGATGGCCATGGAACAAGGAGGTGGAATAAGATTCTGCAGGTGAACAACTGGCTACGTCGATGGTGCCGTCAGCAACGATTTGGATTTCTGGATCACGGAGTGAACTACTTATACGATGGACTACTTGCTAGAGATGGGGTGCACCTTACGAAGACTGGAAAGCATGTATTTGGAAGTCGCCTCGCTACACTTGTAAGGAGAGCTTTAAACTAGAACAACATGGGAAGGGAAGCAAAAGACCAGAAAAAGCCATACACCTGACAAATGCTATTGAGAACTCTGCTAATAGAAGTGGAAAGGAAGAACAAAGACGAAAGAATCTAATTAATAAAAATATTGGAGAAAGAGAAACCAATCACAAACTAAAATGTTTCTATACTAATGCACAAAGCGTGGGCAACAAACAAGGAGAATTGGAACTACTAACACAGGAAAAGAAATATGATGTCATTGGAATCACTGAAACTTGGTGGGATGATACACATGATTGGAATACAAGACTAGAAGGATACAACTTATTTGCAAGAAACAGACTTGATAAACGAGGAGGGGGTGTTGCATTGTATGTTAGAAACGCATATATCTGCACAGAGATTGAAGCTTCAGAGACTGGGAGTTCTGTGGAAACTGTTTGGGTAAGAATACAAGGACAGAACAATGGAAAGGACACCATTGTAGGCATTTACTACAGGCCGCCTGTGCAAGCTGAAGATATGGATGAACTCTTTATGCATCAAATGGCCAAGTTCTCCAAAAAATATGACATAGTTGTCATGGGAGATTTCAACTATCCAGACATTTGTTGGGAATCTCTCTCAGGCAAAACTAACAGGTCAAGGAAATTCTTATCCTCTCTTGCTGACAACTTTATCTTCCAAAAGGTAGGGGAGAAAACAAGGGGAACTGCTACCTTGGATCTAATCCTTATAAACAGGGAGGAAATGGTTGAGGAGGTAAAAGTGGCTGGAACCCTAGGAGGTAGCGACCATGCTATTTTAGAATTTTGGATAACTAGAGGCGGAAGACCTGTGAAGACTCAGACGTCAAGGTTAGATTTCAGAAAGGCAGATTTTAAGGGATTCAGAAAGATAATTGGAGGAATCCAATGGCTGGATATCCTTAAAGACAAAAATGTCCAGGAAGGATGGGAAATCTTGAAAAATGAAATTCTCAAAGCACAGTTGTTAACAATTCCGAAAAGAGGGAAGAATAGGAAGCATTTAAGGAAACCAGGATGGGTGAACACAGAACTTAAGCACATGCTAAAAAGGAAGAAAAAAATGTTTATAAAATGGAAAGAGGGAGGCATATCTAAAGAAGAATATAATGCTGTCTGCAGAATCTGCAGGGCACAAATCAGATTAGCTAAAGCTGAAAATGAATTGAGGCTTGCAAGAGATGTCAAAAGCAATAATAAAGGATTTTGGGGATATGTCAAAAGTAAAAGAAAAGTCAAAGATGCTATAGGATTTTTACAGGATGAAAATGATGAATTGGTAAGACAGGATGTTGAGAAGGCTGAACTTTTAAATTCCTATTTTGCATCTGTTTTCTCTCAGAAAGGAAATGTAACACCAACTGTTATTCACTGTCCTATTAAGGGAATAGAAGAATCCAGGATATCTATAAACAGAAAGATAGTGAGGAAACACTTAGCTAACCTAAATGAATTCAAGTCTCCAGGTCCAGATGAATTACACCCCAGAGTACTGAAGGAGATAGCAGAAGAAATTTCTGAACCACTCTCCATAATCTTTGAAAATTCTTGGAGAACAGGAGAAGTGCCAGAAGACTGGAGAAGAGCAAATGTTGTTCCTATCTTCAAAAAGGGGAAGAAGGTGGACCCAGGCAACTATAGGCCGGTGAGTCTGACTTCTATACCAGGAAAGATCTTTGAACAAATTATTAAACAACATGTAAGTCAATACCTGGATAAGAATGAAGTGATCAAACAGAGTCAGCATGGGTTTGTAACTAATAAGTCATGTCAGACTAACTTAATTTCCTTCTATGACGGTATCACTGATTGGGTGGATCAAGGAAATGCTGTAGATATAGTATATCTTGACTTCAGCAAAGCATTTGACAAAGTCTCTCATACAATCCTTATTGAAAAAATGACTAAGTATAGAATGGACAAGGCAACTGTTAGGTGGATTCATAGCTGGCTTAGTGATCGGACCCAAAGAGTGGTCGTAAATGGCTGCACATCCAGTTGGAAGAATGTCTCAAGTGGGGTACCACAGGGCTCTGTCCTGGGCCCTGTATTGTTCAACATCTTTATCAACGATTTAGATGAAGGAATTGAGGGTAAACTGATTAAATTTGCTGATGACATAAAGCTAGGAGGGATAGCTAATACTAGAGAAGAGAGAGAGAGGATTCAAAAAGATTTAAATATACTGGAGAAGTGGGCAGTAACTAACAGAATGGTTTTTAACAGGGAGAAATGCAAAGTACTACATCTGGGCAATAAAAATGAAAAAAGCATATATAGAATGGGAGGAATAGGGCTAAGTGACAGCACATGTGAAAAAGACTTGGGTATACTAATAGATCACAGACTGAATATGAGTCAACAGTGTGATGCAGCAGCAAAAAAGGCAAATGCAGTTCTAGGATGTATTAACAGAAGCATACAGTCTAGATCACGTGAAGTCATTATTTCCCCCTACTCCTCTTTGGTCAGACCTCATCTGGAATATTGTGTCCAGTTTTGGGCACCACATTTTAAAAAAGACATCAACAAACTGGAGCAAGTTCAGAAAAGAGCGACCAGAATGGTGACCGGTCTGCAAACCCTGTCTTATGAGGAAAGGTTGCAGGATTTGGGAATGTTTAGTTTGCAAAAGAGAAGACTGAGAGGAGACTTAATTGCTGTCTACAAATATCTAAAGGGCTGTCACATTGTAGAAGGCTCAACTTTATTCTCATTTGCACAAGGAAAGACTAGAAGCAATGGGATGAAACTGAATGGGAGGAGACACAGATTAGATATTAGAAAAAACTTTTTGACAGTTAGAGTGATCAATGAGTGGAACAGGCTGCCACGAGAAGTGGTGAGTTCTCCTTCAATGGAAGTCTTCAAACAGAGGCTGGACAGACATCTGACTGGAATGATTTAGCGAATCCTGCTTTGAGCAGGGGGTTGGACCAGATGGCCCAGGAGGTCCCTTCCAACTCTACGATTCTATGATTCTATGATTCTATGTTGTCAACTATGGTTACAAACTACTTTTCCTCCCGTATCGATGTTCTCCCTCACAGGTCATTCCCCTTTGACTATTGGGCCTCTAAACTGGATGTCTGGCCTGAATTGGCACAATATGCCTTACAGGAGCTCGCTTGCCCTGCTGCTAGTGTGTTATCTGAAAGAGTCTTCAGTGCTGCTGGATCAATCCTGACAGAAAAAAGGACCCATTTGTCTACCCAAAATGTTGATGATCTAACCTTCATTAAAATGAACCATGCATAGGTTTCAAAGGATTTTGCCCCACCTTCCCCTGATGACACATAGGTTACCAGAAAAGTGCCTCGGTTTTTTCCTCCTTTTCCTCGGACTTGCCCATTTACGCCCTTTGCAGCAGCTGAATGTCCAGCCAACACATCTACATATACCAATTTTTAAACCTCCCTAACTGGGCTGCCCACCCCTCCCCCAACGGCTGAGATCAAGACCTGGCGCACCCGGGCAAGTGCCGTTGCTCTGAACAGGTGGATGGGCCCACTGATGGCCGACGGCAATGGCACAGGGCCCCTCATAGTACAATACAGTGTCTCAGATGGTGGGAGGGCCCACTCACCGTCAGACACACCAGCGTACTATGAGGGGCCCTGTGCCAGTACCGTCGACCACGAGTGTGCCCCCCCTGCTTGGTCATGGCCACTGCACTTGCAAGTTGCAATACTTACCTCTCCCTGCTCCACCGCTGTGTAGTCTGGGCAGTTAAATCCTTCACATGGACGGCCACTAGAAATTTGGTGTATTGATCAATGATGGTTAAGATGTAGCTATGGCCTGTCCTGCTGGCCTCTACCTTCAGATGATCAATGTCTACCATTTGAAATGGACGTCAACTTACAAGCAGATGCAGTGGTGGTTTATGATCACGTTTCACAGTTGTGATAGTCAAAGACGTGTGACATTCCTGCCACCATTTTTCAATGTCTCCTCTCATGCCAATCCAATAGAATCACCTACGGCCTGTGGCTTCTGTCTTTTGCACTCCAAAATGACCAGACACATCATGATAGGCAGTGAGGACCATGGGTACGTCTCTCCCTGTGATCACAATTTGATGGAGACGAGTAACAGTGATGTGATCCATGCTACTGTGAAAAAGCAATCCTTTCTTCACAAAGAACCTTTTTCGCTTTCTCCACAGACACAGTAATTGAGGGTCTGCATCGCCTCTGCAACATCTACCGGGAGGTTTTTCCACGATGAGTAATTCCAAAATTTCTGCTAGCACTCGACTTTGCATCTATACTTGTATCCATGTAGTTTCCAGTAGCGGAGATTCTTGACTGGCTTACTGAGATTGAAAAATATACGAAGATTAAAAAGTATCACAACACTGTATACTGGTGTGCACTATGAATACCTTTCCCTTTTTCTACTTTTTTAATTCTGGTGTAATACATAGTGAGCCTGTGAGTGTCTGTGTCTGACTCTGGAAGTATAGATGGAAATTTAACCCTAGACTGGACACACCTGGTATGTGCTGATACAGTACCTTGTTTCAAAAATTTGTATTAAGGTATCATCTGTAGGATAACCAACTGTGGGGGGGACCCTCTTCTTGCCACAGACAAACACGGGACTGAGACAGAGTTTGTATTGAACAGGTCTGTTTTTAGTGCCCATCCTTCTGTCGACAACAGCAATTCACCACAGCCGTTTCACATTTCTCTGTACACAGGCCCATTACCTTAACTTCCTTTGTAACTATAATAGTGGCGTCCTCAGTGGCTCTTCCACTGTGGCTGGCCTAGGCCCAACCACCACAGCGCTGCACCAGTCTGAGCACACCGTCCGTATGATAGCCCCAGGCCGTCTTCGTCTGCAGCTACCATCCTCTGGGCCACCCCCCCGTGACCGCCTCAACTGTCAGTCCAATCTGGAGCCTTTCCACTGTCTCTATTTCCTCAGCAGAACTTCCTCTTTACTGTGCTCCCTTCGCTGACTGACTCTTCCAGAACCTTCCCTCAGCCTTTTATACTTCCAGTTCTGGTAACTCCGCCCACCTTAACCTAACAGTTTCTCTGACCAATGGCAGTTATTCAGTCCCACTCCTACACTCTCCACTGCCCTCCAATGGGCAAGCTAAAACACTGCACCCTTTCTCTTTATCTTAGCGGTTTCACACCTACACTGCGCTACACCTCTGCTTCTCATTACAGGCTGGTTTCTCTGTCAGTTCACCTTCCCTACATCATCCATAGTGAGTGAGTGTGTGTGGGTTATGCCTTCTATATATACGGTGAATCGGAGAAACAAATTTTTACACTATACTCGATACAGCTTGTATCTTGTTATACAGTACCTTTGTTCGACATTTAGCATTACGGTCTCTCCTGCTGCCATTTCCTACGGTGGCTTACAATTCTCTCACTCCCCGAGACCCACAAACAGACCTGGTGGTGGAGTTGGCATACTCCCGTCCCCACAATGCACTTTCCAGGTCATCCCCCCAGTCCCATCACTCTTATTCCCTTCTTTTGAGGTCCACACCATCAGGCTCTTCCGTCCCCTCTCCCTCAGGGTAGCGGTCATATACCGGCCCCCAGGCTCACCCACCCTCTTCCTTGACCACTTTTCAGCCTGGCTGCCACACTTCATGTCCTCAGAACTACCAACCCTCATCCTGGGAGACTTCAACATCCCCATTAACAGCCCTAATTCCACATCTGCATCCCAGCTTCTATCACTAACCACCTCTCTAGGCCTCTCACAGCTTTCAACCTCTGAGACACATAAGGACGGTAACACCCTTGATCTGGTCTTCTGCCGGCTCTGTTCAATCTCCCACCTAAATAACTCACCGCTTCCACTCTCTGACCACAACATTCTCTCCTTCACGCTCACAAATCCTCGCCCACCCCAGCTCATTCCTACCTACCACACAGTCAGAAATCTACAAGCTATTAACCCTCAGACACTTTCAGATTCCCTACACTCATCTCTGTCCCCAATCTCCTCTCTTTCCTGTCCTAATCTGGCTGTTCATCACTACAATGACACTCTTAGAAGCACCCTTGACCAAGTAGCTCCCCTCACCCTCAGAACCTCCAAACACAGAGTAAAAGAGCCCTGGCTCACATCGCAAACTCAACTTCTCCAGCGATGCTCCAGGAGTGCTGAACGCCTATGGAGAAAAACCCACACACCAGAAGACTTCATCCACTTCAAATTTATGTTAAGAACCTATAACGCTGCCCTTCACCTTGCCAAACAGACCTACTTCACCACCCTGATCTCCTCACTAGCCAACAACCCCAAGAAACTTTTTGACACTTTTCACTCCCTCCTCAGGCCAAAAGCACAAGCCCCTATCACAGACATTTGTGCTGATGACCTGGCCTCCCACTTTACAGAAAAAATAGATAATATCCGTCAAGAAATCTGCTCCCAACCACCAAGTGCTGTGACTCCCATCCCTTCCTACATCTCCCCTGGCTCACTCTCCACATTTGATCCCATAACAGAAGAAGAAGTCTCCAGACTCCTCTCTTCTTCTCGTCCGACTACATGCACTACTGACCCCATTCCCTCACATCTCCTCCAGTCTCTCTCTCCAGTCGTCACAACCCACCTAACTACAATCTTTAATCTCTCCCTCTCCTCGGGCATTTTCCCATCCTCCTTCAAACACGCCATCGTTACTCCACTACTAAAGAAACCTGCTCTCGACCCATCCTGCACAAACAACTACAGACCAGTCTCCAATCTCCCCTTCATCTCTAAACTTTTGGAACGCCTAGTTTACTCCCGCCTTACCCGTTACCTCTCCATTCACTCCCTTCTAGACCCTTCACAGTCCGGCTTCCGCCCCCTACATTCGACTGAAACTGCACTCATCAAAGTGACCAATGACCTTCTGACAGCAAAACGTAACGGTGACCACTCTCTGCTCATTCTTCTTGACCTATCTGCAGCTTTCGATACTGTTGACCACCATCTCCTACTCTCTAGGCTCCAGTCACTAGGCATTAAGGACACTGCACTCTCCTGGTTCTCTTCCTATCTCTCTGACCGCTCCTTCAGTGTTTTGTTCTCTGGCTCCACGTCATCTCCTCTTCCTCTTGCTGTCGGGGTACCTCAGGGCTCAGTCCTTGTCCCCCTTCTTTTCTCTCTCTACACGGCCCCAATTGGACAGACCATCAGCAGATTTGGCTTTCAGTACCATCTTTATGCTGATGACACACAACTATACACGTCTTCCCCCGACCTTACCCCCGCTGTACTACAGAACGCCAGTGACTGTCTGTCCGCAGTCTCCAATATCATGTCCGCTCTCTATCTGAAACTCAACCTCTCCAAAACTGAACTTCTTCTGCTCCCGCCGTCTACTAACCTCCCTAAATCTGACATTTCCTTCTCCGTGGGTGGTACCACAATAACACCCCGGCAGCAGGTGCGCTGTCTGGGTGTTATGTTTGACACCAATCTCTCCTTTACATCCCATATACAATCCCTTGCCCGCTCTTGCCGCTTACACCTAAAGAGCATCTCTAGAATCCGCCCTTTTCTCACTATGGAAACAACAAAAACCCTCACTGTTGCATTGATCCACTCTCGCCTGGATTACTGCAACGCTCTATTAATTGGCCTCCCCGTCACTCGACTATCCCCTCTCCAGTCCATACTCAATGCAGCAGCCAGGATCGTCCATCTGGGTAATCGGTACTCGGACGCGTCCGCTCTTCGCCAATCCTTACATTGGCTGCCCATTCATTATAGGATCCAATTCAAAGTACTTGTTCTCACCCACAAAGCTCTCCACAGTGCGGCACCCCCTTACATCTCTTCTCTCATTTCTGTCTATCGGCCTAGCCGATCGCTGCGCTCTGCAAACGACTTTCGACTAACCTCTGCACTAATCCGTACCTCCCACTCCCGACTCCAAGACTTCTCCCGTGCTTCTCCTATCCTCTGGAATGTTCTACCCCAAGAAATCAGGACTATCCACAATTTGCATAGTTTTAGGCGCTCCCTCAAAACACACCTGTTCAGAGCGGCCTATCACATTCACTAATCAAAGTCATTCTCTGTGTAAGTGTGCGTGCGTAGCCCATTCACTATCTCCATCCATCCTTCACTCCTGCAAGATGGCTGGACCTTCATTGTAAATACACCATTGTAAATACACACCTGTACTCTGTATCTCCCTCACCTCATTGTAGATTGTACGCTCTCACGAGCAGGGTCGTCTTATTTCATCTTATTTTGCTTTAATTATTGTATTGTTAGCGTTGTTACTTATGACTTGTGTTTTGAAACTGTTAAACTGTAAAGCGCTGCGGAATATGTTGGCGCTATATAAATAAAGATTATTATTATTATTATTATTATTATTACGGTCAAATCTATACTGTGCAAGCATCTGAGAGTGACTACGGGACTATTTACATGGAGATTTCAATTGTACCTTAAAAAATATATACTTGATAACTTGTTATCCAGGATCTTTTTTTACAACATTTTTTATTATGGTCAAAACCAAACTGAGTGAGCGTCTGAGGGTGACTATGGAAATATATACCGATATTTTCAATTTTGCCAACACTATATAGAGCAGAATTCTTTTGATACAGTAACCTTTTTAGCTATTTAGATTCTGGTGTAATCCATAATGAGCCTGTAAGCGTCTGTCTGTTACTCCGGCAATATATTTGGAACTTTAAGATTACCCCAACACTGTATACAGCTGCACGCTTGTGTTACATAACCCATTTACAGCTTTTCATATTCTTGTGTAATCCATACTGGGCCTGAGAGCATTTGTGTCTGCCTCCTGAAATGTATGCGGAGAATCAGAATGTTTACACTATACTATGTATACCTTGTATCTGGTGATACTGTGCCCTTTTTCAACTTGTTATTTTGTTGGGTAATCCATACTGTGCCTGTGAGCATCTGTGTATGCCTCATTAAATATATACGGACATTTACTGTTATCCATAGACTGTATAGAGCTGTACGCTTCTGATACAGTACCATATAACTGTGGGTATTTTGGGTCCATTTTCAAAAACATGAGAAAGTATGGTGGAAGAGGATGCGGATGTGGGCGTGGAGGGCCACCTGGTACTGATGGTGGTAGTGGTGCATCTGCTGCTAGTGCCAAAAACACAATAGCAGCTAAGGCAGGAGGTGTTGAGCCAGCATCATGGTGTAGCTCTGGAAGGACTGTAAGGCTCCCTTTTCTGGGAGTAGGTAGACTGCTTTTAAAGCCAGGGTATCAGGAACTGTTTGTGGCTTACATTGCTGAAACAGCCTCCAGCTCTATCGCCTCCTCTTCTGAAGTTGTAAAAAATGCAAGCACTGAGTCGTTACTACAGGCTTCTGGTCAGGAGTAACCCCTTTCCTTGTGTCCTTCACCCACACCAAAAGTGAAGGATGTGGAAGCACACACCTCAGATTACTCCATGGAGCTCTTTTCACATACCATGCCTGGGTTAATTAAAAATAGGGCCCATCATGTACTGGAGCAATGTAAATGGGGCAGATCAGACACTGGAGCAGCATCTAAGGAGCACATTATACACTGGATCATTACAAATGGGGCCCATTATATATGGAGCATTATTAGGGCCCATGATACACTGGAGCATCATCCATGAGGCCCATCATGTACTGGAGCATTGTAAATGGGGCAGATCAGACACTGGAGCAGCATCTAATGGGCACATTATACACTGGAGCATTACAAATGGGGCCCATTATATATGGAGCATTATTGGAGCCCATCATACAGTGGAGCATCATCCATGAATCCATGAGGCCCATCATGTACTGGAGCATTGTAAATGGGGCAGGTCAGACACTGGAGCAGCATCTAAGGGGCACATTATATACTGGAGCATTACAAATGGGGCCCATTATATATGGAGCAGATACTGTATGGAACATTATATGTGACAAATTATTTGGTATGGAGAAATATATGGGGCTCATTATTCAGTATGGCGCACAATGTGGTGGCCATAACACTGTATGGAGTAATATATTGTCCTGTTTTTTAGCTATTGTACAATTTAAAATAGATCAGTCATGTCATGTAAGCAGTGAAGTACAGTATGTGTCATTGTACTATACCTATATTTCTGTGGCGCATCGGAGCATCATGAGATGTGGTATGTGTTAAAGGGGGGCACTGACACTCTTTGGCCCAGGGCAGACAAAAACCTGGAGCCAGCCCAACCCCCCACATCTTTAGCCAAATAACCCCCAGTTTTCAATGCGTAACTATTATTATTATTATTATTATTATTATTATGCATTTATATAGCACCATTTATTCCATGGCGCTTTATATGTGAAAAGGGGAAATATAGACAAGTATAATAAACATGTGTAAGACAAGGGACACACAAGTACATAAGGAGAGGGGACTCTGCCCGCGAGGGCTCAGTCTACAGGGATGGGTGAGGATACAGTAGGAGAGGGTAGAACTGGTCGTGCGGTGGTTCAGTAGACCGAGGATCATTGCAGGCTGTAGGCTTGTCAGAACAGGTGGGTCTTCAGGTTCTTCTTGAAGGTTTCCGTTGATGGTGAGAGTCTGATGTGTTGCTGCAGAGAGTTCCAGAGTATGGGGGAAGCACGGGAAAAGTCTTGTATGCGGTTGTGGGAAGAAGAGATAAGGGGGGAGTAGAGAAGGAGATCTTGAGATGATCGAAGGTTGCGTGCGGGTAGGTACCTAGAGACCATGTCACAGATGTATGGAGGGGACAGGTTGTGGATGGCTTTGTATGTCATAGTTAGGGTTTTGAATTGGAGCCTCTGGGCAATAGGAAGCCAGTGAAGGGCCTGGCTTAGGGGGGAAGCTGGGGAATAGCGGGGAGACAGGTGGATTAGTCGCGCAGCAGAGTGTAGAATGGACTGGAGCAGAGCCAGAGTGCTAGAGGGGAGGCCAGAGAGTAGGAGGTTGCAGTAGTCGAGGCGGGAGATGATAAGAGCATGTGCTAGTGTTTTTGTGGTTTCGTGGTTGAGAAATGAGTGGATCCGGGAAATATTTTTGAGTTTGAGGCGGCAGGAGGAGGCGAGGGCTTGGATATGTGGTTTGAAAGAGAGCGCAGAGTCGTGGATCAACCCAAGGCACCGAGCGTGGGGACTGGGGAAAGAAAGCAGTCATTGACATTGATGGATAGGTCTGGTGGAGGGGTAGAGTGAGATGGGGGAAAGATGATGAAATCTGTTTTGTCCATGTTCAGCTTGAGAAAACGAGCAGAGAAGAAGGCTGAGATAGCATACAGACATTGTGGGATTTCAGTCAGTAAGAAGGCAAGGTTGGGTCCAGATAGGTAGATCTGCGTGTCATCGGCATAGAGGTGATACTGCAAACCGTAGGATTCTATGAGCTGTCCCAAGCCAAAGGTGTAGATGGAGAATAGTAGGGGTCCTAGGACAGAGCCTTGAGGAACACCAAAAGACAGGGGGCGAGGTGAGGAGGTGGTGTGTGAGAGGGAGACACTAAATGTTCGGTCTGTTATGTATGATGAGATCCAGGATAGGGCCAAGTCTGTGATGCCAAGAGATGAGAGAGTCTGTAGCAGGAGGGAATGGTCTACGGTGTCGAAGGCAGAGAACAGGTCCAGGAGAAGGAGGACAGAGTAGTGTCGCTTGCTCTTGGCGGTTAGTAAGTCATTAGTGACTTTATTTAGGGCAGATTCAGTTGAGTGATGCGGTTGGAAGCCAGATTGTAACCGGTCAAAGAGGGAACAGGAGGAGAGGTGGGAGGACAGTTCAAGATATACATGTTGTTCCAGTAGTTTTGAGGCGTAAGGGAGAAGAGATATCGGACGATAGTTAGACACAGAGGATGGGTCAAGGGAGGGCTTTTTGAGGATGGGTGTGATTGAGGCATGTTTGAAGGATGAGGGAAAGACACCATTTGAAAATGAAAGGTTGAAGAGGTGTGCTAGAGATGGGATGAAGACTGTGGCAAAGTTAGGGATGAGGTGAGTCGGGAGTGGGTCGAGGGCACAAGTGGTGAGGTGTGATCTTGACAGAAGGGTGGCGAGCTGATCTTCTGTCATGGTGGTGAAGCTGGCTTTTGCAGAACAGGGCTGAGCAGCTAAGAGGGGCATTGGGGGCTGCGGGCCAAAGTTTTGTCTGATCTTGTCAATCTTCTGCTTAAAGAAGGAGGCAAAGTCTTCAGCAGAAATGAGAGGAGGGGGAGGAGGTGCTGTGGGACGGAGTAGAGAATTGAAAGTGTTGAAGAGTTGTTTAGGGTTGTCAGACAGGGAGGATATGAGAGATGTGAAGTAAGTTTGTTTAGCAGCAGAGAGCGTGGATTTAAAGCTGGCAAGGGACTGCTTGTTTGCGCTGAAGTGCTCAGTAGAATGGGTTCTCTTCCATCTCCGCTCAGCGGCCCTGCAAACTCGTCTCAGTTCTTCGGTCAGGCTGGTCAGCCAGGGCTGCCTGTTGATTGTACGAGTTTTGCTCTATGTGAGGGGGGCAGCCGAATCAAGTGTTGCTGTTATTGTGGTGTTATAAAAAGTGGCAGCAGCATCTGTGTCATGAAGGGAAGCTATGTTTGTAAGAGGGAGAAGGGACTGAGAGAGTGATTGTAAATTGAGGTGTTTGAGATTCCTGCGAGGGTGAGCGAGTTTGTGGAGCGGGGGTTGCGCAGTAGGAGAGGAGAGGGAAGAGAATGTCAGTAGGTTGTGGTCAGAGAGGGGGAGGGGTGAGTTATTGAGATTAGTGAGGGAACAGACGGGTGAAGATAAGGTCCAGTGTGTGACCATCTTTGTGAGTGGCCGCAGAGGACCATTGAGTGAGGCCAAGGGAAGCCATGAGCGATAGAAGTTAAAGGCAGCTGGGGTGGAAGTGTCAATGGGGATGTTGAACTCGCCCATGATGATGGTGGGGATGTCAGCAGAAAGGAAATGGAGTAGCCAGGTGGTGAAGTTGTTGAGAAAGGTGGAGATGGCTATTTCTGGGAGGCGGTAGATGACAGCCAGTTGGAGGTTGGAGGGGGAATAGATGCGGATGGAGTGCACCTCGAATGAGGGAAGACTAGCAGAGGGTGGCAAAGGAATTGGGAAGTAAATTAACGTTGACAAGCTCCAGTTATAAGAATTTATGTTTTTGGCATTGAAATGGGCACTGTAGGTCTGTTTATTGTCCTCCACTCCCTGCCGACTTTGCTTCCCCATTGACTTGCATTGGGTTTCGTGTTTCAGTCGGCCTCCGACTTTTCCCTATAGTCGGCCGATTTCGCTCGACCCAACTTTTGCGAAAGTCGGGTTTCATGATACCCGACTCGACCTGAAAAAAGGCAAAGTTGCTCATCTCTACTCACTAATTCTGCACAATTGGTGGAAAGGAATTTCTCAAAATTGATACAAGAATCTAAGAGGAGTCTGGATGAATTACGTACAGCTACTATGTCATGGATAGCAAGGATTAACATTTATAAGATGTTGGTACTTCCCAAGGTTTTGTATTATTTTCGTTGCGTCCCTGTCCAGATTCCTCTTACGATAATTAAATCCCTTCAAAAAATAGCTAATGACTTCATTTAGGCATATAAAAAAACAAGAGAGGCTGGTAGGTTACTATGTTATCCTTATGAATTTGGGGGGATGGGTGCCCCTAACTTACATGCTTATCATAAAGCGACGGTATTATCAGGTATTAGAGACTGGTGGTTATTGGATAAGACACATAAGTTGCTTCAGATTGAGTCATTTTATTCTAAATTGAACTTGACGCAGCTTACGTTAGAAATGGAAGCTATAAAATTTAGTAACTACACCCCGTGTCCACCTACCGCATCAACAGCAATACGTTATTGGAGGAAATTTGCTTCAAGCCTTCTAAATATTCCTTTAACAAAAATTTCATTAAAAGCTTTGGAAATGCATAGCCCCTTTATTAACTTACAACGCTGGTCCACTGCAGGAGTTGAATCCCTCCAGAACCTGATAGATGACTGTCTTGTCATCCCATTCGATCAACTCTGTTCCAAATTCCCCAGTATTAGGCATCTTTTTTACCAATACCTACAGATCAGACATCTGCTCCAAACTATGCCAGACTCCCTCTTCCTTAAATCCCTGTGAATCACAAAGCCATGGGATTCCTTGTACGACCTGAATCAGGACCCAAAGGTGTTTCAGTCCTCTATAGTGTATTAAATGATCCAGATGTGGATGCTAAATTATCATATATGCTAAAATGGGAGGAGGAAATGGGAACAACGTGAGATCCAGAGGAATGGAGGGATAGTTTAAGAAAAATACGTAGAGTATCATCTTGTATTGGTCACTTAGAACAGTTAAAAAAGATGCATCTTAGGTGGTATAGGTGTCCAAGACAACTGGTACATTATGGGCAAACCAGACTTCGGCTTGCTGGAGAGGTTGCGATGGTTTGGGA
The DNA here is from genome assembly GCF_039654945.1 of Dendrobates tinctorius. Lineage (NCBI taxonomy): Eukaryota > Metazoa > Chordata > Amphibia > Anura > Dendrobatidae > Dendrobates > Dendrobates tinctorius. The sequence goes on along the minus strand of NW_027361671.1, from coordinate 15,263,183 downwards.
TCGTTGAGCCACATGTGGTGGTCCTGTCCGGTGGCGATCGGTTTTTGGAATACTATAAATATGTTGTTAAGGGAGGTGACTGGGATTCAGGTTAACTTGACACCATCAATGGGACTCTTGCATATAGGGACAACTGATTTTCCTTTAAATATCAGGGGTATAATGTCACATATTCTGATTGCGGCTAGGCTCACCTTTGCTGCTAAATGGAATGGGATGTCTCTTCCCACCATAAGAGAAGTGGTGGACAAAATTAATATACATTGTCAATATGAACAAACTCTGGCCCAACCGTCAGTTACCAAGAAAAAGGTTGATCGGATATGGGAACTGTTGTTAATTAGTCAGAGGTCTGCCCCTTTGCATTGAAGCTATATGTCTTTTCATATGATTTTTTTATGCAAGTGTCGATATGTTTTCTGTTTTATACATTATGTCAATCTATGAGTATGCGCATTTATGCTTATGTTTCCCTTGTTTAAACCCCTACGTTGGGGGTGTTGTTACTTATGTTTTCTTTTTCGAAATGTGCAATAAAAATTTATTGAAGTAAAAAAAAAAGACATGTGGGCACATCATTCTATGCGCTCATCAGTGCTCAAGTGACGTGATTCTGGGACAACGATGGGTTGCTATGACAGCGAGGGATCTGTTGAATACCTCCGTGCCTATCATTATGGAGCTCCTTTGAAATCCATCCTGTGGCTGGGCTTCAAAGAACACCATGATTTTTACTTTATGCAGCAATCCTGTGTATAGTGCAAGAGATCAAATGATTGCAGATTAAAGTCCCCTGAGAGAACTAATAAATACAGTAAAAATCATCATAGAATCATCATAGAATCATCATAGAATCGTAGAGTTGGAAGGGACCTCCTGGGTCATCTGGTCCAACCCCCTGCTCAAAGCAGGATTCGCTAAATCATTCCAGTCAGATGTCTGTCCAGCCTCTGTTTGAAGACTTCCATTGAAGGAGAACTCACCACTTCTCGTGGCAGCCTGTTCCACTCATTGATCACTCTAACTGTCAAAAAGTTTTTTCTAATATCTAATCTGTGTCTCCTCCCATTCAGTTTCATCCCATTGCTTCTAGTCTTTCCTTGTGCAAATGAGAATAAAGTTGATCCTTCTACAATGTGACAGCCCTTTAGATATTTGTAGACAGCTATTAAGTCTCCTCTCAGTCTTCTCTTTTGCAAACTAAACAATCCCAAATCCTGCAACCTTTCCTCATAAGACAGAGTTTGCAGACCAGTCACCATTCTGGTCGCTCTTTTCTGAACTTGCTCCAGTTTGTTGATGTCTTTTTTAAAATGTGGTGCCCAAAACTGGACACAATATTCCAGATGAGGTCTGACCAAAGAGGAGTAGAGGGAAATAATGACTTCACGTGATCTAGACTGTATGCTTCTGTTAATACATCCTAGAATTGCATTTGCCTTTTTTGCTGCTGCGTCACACTGTTGACTCATATTCAGTCTGTGATCTATTAGTATACCCAAGTCTTTTTCACATGTGCTGTCACTTAGCCCTATTCCTCCCATTCTATATATGCTTTTTTCATTTTTATTGCCCAGATGTAGTACTTTGCATTTCTCCCTGTTAAAAACCATTCTGTTAGTTGCTGCCCACTTCTCCAGTTTATTTAAATCTTTTTGAATCCTCTCTCTCTCTTCTCTAGTATTAGCTATCCCTCCTAGCTTTGTGTCATCAGCAAATTTAATCAGTTTACCCTCAATTCCTTCATCTAAATCGTTGATAAAGATGTTGAACAATACAGGGCCCAGGACAGAGCCCTGTGGTACCCCACTTGAGACATTCTTCCAACTGGATGTGCAGCCATTTACGACCACTCTTTGGGTCCGATCACTAAGCCAGTTATGAATCCACCTGACAGTTGCCTTGTCCATTCCATACTTAGTCATTTTTTCAATAAGGATTGTATGAGAGACTTTGTCAAATGCTTTGCTGAAGTCAAGATATACTATATCTACAGCATTTCCTTGATCCACCCAATCAGTGATACCGTCATAGAAGGAAATTAAGTTAGTCTGACATGACTTATTAGTTACAAACCCATGCTGACTCTGTTTAATCAATTCATTCTTATCCAGGTACTGACATACATGTTGTTTAATAATTTGTTCAAAGATCTTTCCTGGTATAGAAGTCAGACTCACCGGCCTATAGTTGCCTGGGTCCACCTTCTTCCCCTTTTTGAAGATAGGAACAACATTTGCTCTTCTCCAGTCTTCTGGCACTTCTCCTGTTCTCCAAGAATTTTCAAAGATTATGGAGAGGGGTTCAAAAATTTCTTCTGCTATCTCCTTCAGTACTCTGGGGTGTAATTCATCTGGACCTGGAGACTTGAATTCATTTAGGTTAGCTAAGTGTTTCCTCACTATCTTTCTGTTTATAGATATCCTGGATTCTTCTATTCCCTTAATAGGACAGTGAATAACAGTTGATGTTACATTTCCTTTCTGAGAGAAAACAGATGCAAAATAGGAATTTAAAAGTTCAGCCATCTCAACATCCTGTCTTACCATTTCATCATTTTCATCCTGTAAAGTACAAAAAAGTTATAAAAAACATAAAAGCTCAACTTATCAACCTTTTCCCTCATTAAAAATAAACATAATACATTTTAAAAAATACACATATGTGGTATTGCTACGTATAGAAAAGGCCAATCTATCAGAATACTAAAATAATTAACTTTATCGCTAAATAACATAAACAGAAGAAAAATTTAAATAGCCAAAATTTAATTTTGGACAATTTTGGTATCATCGTACAGTGGGGAAAAAAGTATTTAGTCAGCCACCAATTGTGCAAGGTCTCCCACTTACAAAGATGACAGACTTGTAATTGACATCATAGGTAGACCACAACTATGAGAGACAAAATGAGAAAATAAATCCAGAAAATCACCTTGTCTAATTTTACTTTGCATATTATGGGGGAAAATAAGTATTTGGTCACCTAAAAACATGCAAGATTTCTGGCTCTCACAGACCAGTAACTTCTTTTTTAAGAGGTTCCTCTGTCCTCCACTCATTACCTGTGGAAATGGCACCTGTTTGAACTTGTCCACAACCTCAAACAGTCACACTCTCCAAACTCCACTATGGTGAAGACCGAAGAGCTGTCGAAGAACACCAGAAATAAAATTGTAGCCCTGCATCAGGCTTGGAAGACTGAATCTGCAATAGCCAAGCAGCTTGGTGTATTGAAATCAACTGTAGGAGCAATAATAAGAAAATGGAAGACATACAAGACCACTGATAATCTCCCTCGATCTCGGGCTCCACGCAAGATCTCACCCCATAAGGTCAAAATGATCATAAAAATGGTGAGCAAAAATCTCAGAACCACTCAGGGGGACCTAGTGAATGACCTGCATAGAACTGGGACCACTGTAGCAAAGGCTACCATCAGTAAAACACTACGCCGCCAGGGACTCAGATCCTGCAGTGCCAGACGTGTCCCCCTGCTTAAGCCAGTATATGTCCTGGCTAGTGTTGAGCATTTTGATACCGCAAATATCGGATATCGGCCGATATTCGCGGTATCGGAACTCCGATGCTGAGTTCCGATACTTTTAGCATATCGAATTTCGGAATCGGAAGTTCCCATAATGCTATGAGCCAGTTTGATTTGATTCAGCCAATGAGGAATCCTAAGAAGTGTGGGCACATCCTGTCAGGCATGTAGGCATGTTAACTAATGGCATGGCTGTGATTGGCTGCTGAAATGATGTCATGATGCACTATAAAAGCCGCCGCCGCCATTTTAGGTTCACTCTGCTGTGAATTCAGTTAGGGACAGGACGCTGCTCTTGTGATTCTGAGGGACAGTTAGAAATATCGATTTGCTAGATTGTGCTTTACCCAGGCTAGTTTAGCAACCCCTGTGAGAAGCTTTCTTTTTGTCAGGAACACCGCATTGTACTTGCTCACTGAGCCAGTGCGCGTGTCCTGAGTGTCAGGATCCTGTCAGCGCCAGCGTGCAGCCTCCGCTGAGCAGGGACTCACCCACACTGTAGGGGTACCGGGGTCAGGTACAGCCAGAAAGTACCGATGCACAGGACCTGTGGATGCTGAAGTTTAGCAAGCAGACACGGGACCTACGGTCATGTGACTGCAAGGGGGCGGGGCTTAGCATCCTGCTTAGTGAGATGGAAAGACACTATACAGAATTACTCAGAGTCAGGCAAAACGGGGTTCATACACAGAGATAGTCGTAACGTACCAAGGATGAGACAGAGCGGATAGTCAGGGCCAAGCAGCAGTCAAAACCAAACAGACATAGAAGGTACCAAGCAGAATCCAAAGCAATATCCAGAGAACAGACCGAGTCATACACAGATTATCAAGCAACCAGAACACAGCAAAAACACACTCAGGGGTCACCACACTATGCCAAGGGCAAGAGTATAACTGACAGGGATGGGAGCGTCCTGAGGCTATAAGAAGCCTCTCCCAGAACCAGGGAGAGGCCACAATCATAGCCCCAGGTGTGCAGGTAAGCCTGCACCGGGATCACAACCTTTAACCCCAGAAATGCCAGTCATCAGCACTGGTTCCAGACATTAACCCCACGTGTGCGAGTCAAACCCGCACTGAGATCATGACAGTACCCCCCTCTCAACGGGGGGCCTCTGGACCCCCAGGCTTGCCCGGGTACTTAGCATGGAAAGCCCGCACCAGGCGACCAGCATGCATCAACCGGGCCGGTACCCAGGACCTGTCTTCTGGTCCATACCCCTTCCAATGAACCAGGTACTGTACTGACCGCCGTACCAACCTGGAATCTACGATATGACCAACCTCATACTCCACCTGCCCCTCGACCAAAACAGGAGAAGCAGCAGACTCGGAGTCTCCTCGGACTGCTTCAAAAGGTTTCAGTAGAGATTTGTGGAAGACATTAGGGATCTTGAAAGAGGGTGGAAGGCACAGCCTATACGCCACTGGATTGATTTTTTCAGAATCTTGTATGGGCCAATGAAATTGGGCCCCAGCTTGGCTGAAGGAACCTTCAACTTAATGTTTCGAGTGGAGAGCCAAACCTTGTCTCCAACCTAAAACGTGGGCCCTAGTGTTCGTTTCCTGTCCACGAAAAACTTATACCTGCCCTGAGACCTAGATATACTCCGCTGAACTTCTGCCCACGTATTCTGTAATCGCTGAACAGAGCCCTCAGCCCCGAGTCCAGACGAGAAAACTCACCAAAATGAGGACTGAACCCATAATTGATCAAAAAAGGAGTCATACCCGTGGATTGACTCACCCGACTATTGAAGGCAAATTCAGCCAACGGCAGTGCATCGCACCAGTCATTCTGTCTAGCAGAGGTTAGACACCTGAGGATCTGTTCCAGGGACTGGTTAGTGCGCTCCGTCTGACCATTGCTCTCAGGATGGTATGCAGACGAAAAGGACAGAGACATCCCTAATTTTTTGCAGAAAGCACGCCAAAACGTAGCCACAAACTGCGCACCATGATCAGACACCACATTCAGGGGTACCCCATGCAACCGGATCACATGCTGCACAAACAACCTGGACAACGTCTCAGCTGACGGTAGTGCAGACAGGGGTACAAAATGAGCCTGCTTAGAAAACCTGTCCACCACTACCCATACCACTGTATTACCCTTAGATGGAGGGAGATTGGTAACAAAATCCATGGATAAGTGAGTCCATGATCTTTCGGGCACTGCCAAGGGCATCAGCTCCCCTGCCGGCCGGCTATGAGAGCTTTTAGAAAGAGCACAGACCCCACAACCAGCAATGAATTGTTTTATGTCCGAGCCAAGGGTAGGCCACCAAAAGATCCTAGCCACCGCCAGATGTGTGGCTGAAATACCAGGGTGAGCACTCAGCTTGGATTCATGGAACTCCTGCAAGAGTTTCAGGCGAAGTTGCTCTGGGACAAACAACTTCCCCTCCGGCTTGGCCGCCGGGACCCGCGACCGGGCCCCCTGAATCTCCCGTTCCAATTCAGATGAGACCTCTGCTATCACAACCCCAGGGTGAAGAATGGAGGACGGTGGCTCAGGGGGCGACACCGGCTGAAAACTGCGCGATAAGGCATCAGCCTTGACATTCTTAGACCCTGGACGAAATGTTATCGTAAACTGAAAACGGGAAAAAAAAAGTGACCAACGGGCCTGTCTGGGCGTTAGTCTTTTAGCAGACTCAATGTATGACAAATTTTTGTGATCCGTGATCACCATAACCGGGTGACTGGCCCCCTCCAAAAAGTGCCTCCATTCCTCAAACGCCAATTTGACCGCAAGAAGCTCTCTATTGCCTACGTCGTAATTTCTTTCTGCAGCAGAGAACTTCTTGGAAAAGAAAGCACATGGCCTGAGGTTGGCTAGAGTGGCAGGCCCTTGGGACATCACCGCCCCCACCCCCACCTCAGAGGCGTCTACTTCCACGACGAATTGTTTGGACGGATCTGGCTGTACTAACACAGGAGCAGACAAAACTTCTTTTCAGGGTCGCAAAGGCCTCTTTTGCGAGCGAAGACCAGTTTCTCACATCCGCACCTTTACAAGTAAGATCTGTGAGTGGTTTGACCACCTGTGAAAACCCCCGAATAAATTTGCGGTAATAATTGGTGAACCCCAAGAAGCGCTGAAGACCCTTAAGGTCTCGGGGTTGCACCCAATCTGCAATGGCCTGCACCTTCTTGGGGTCCATGCGAAAACCCTCACAGGACACAATTAATCCCAAAAAAGACAATTCTTGAACAAAAACTACACATTTCTCCAATTTGGCATACAGATGATTTTCCCTCAGTCTTTGGAGAACGGTTCGTACATGATTCAGATGAGATTGACTGTCATGTGAGTATATCAGAATATCGTCTAAGTAAATGACAACAAAACGACCAATGAGATCCGAGAATACCACGTTGATGAAATTCTGAAATATGGCTGGGGCATTGGTAAGACCAAACGGCATGACTAAATTTTCAAACAGTCCCTCGGTCGTGAGGAACGCGGTTTTCCATTCATCCCCCTCCCGGACCCTTATCAAATTATATGCCCCCCGAAGATCCAGTTTGGAGAACCATTTTGCCCCTGAAAGTTGGTTACACAAGTCGGGAATCAATGGAAGGGGGTACGTATTTCGTACAGTAATCTTGTTCAGCTCACAAAAATCGAGACAGGGACGTAAACCACCATCTTTTTCTTTAACAAAAAAAACCCCTGCCGCCACAGGTGAGACCGAGGGACGTATGTGTCCTTTGCGAAGACTCTCAGCAATGTAATCTTTCATGGCTCAGGGCCAGATAAATTAAACAGACGGGTTTTAGGCAATTTAGCCCCCGGGACTAACTCGATAGCGCAGTCAAAGGGTCTATGTGGCGGCAACGTCTCGGCCTCGCATTCAGAGAACACATCTTCGAATTCTTTCAGGTACTCCGGAATACCTTCCAGCTCGACAGATGACACAGATACAGATTTAACAGGTTCAACCAATAGTGCAGACTTATCACATAACATCGAATCATTAAACCCCCACTGAACAATCTCCCCCGTTTTCCAGTTAATGACTGGGTTATGGCATTGTAACCAGGGCATGCCCAACACCAATCCTGCTGGTAGATTGTCCAGAACCAAACAACTTAATTTTTCCACATGGGTAGCGCCCACTTTGAGTGAAAACAAGTCAGACATAAAGGGAATTCCCTATTTAGTGAGGGGGAGGAGTCAATGGCCACCACTTTGATCGGAACCTTAAGTCTAACTGTCCCTATCTTACAGCGTGTGACCAATTGGGAGTCAATGAGATTGATGGATGATCCACAGTCCACGAAAGCTGTAGAGGGAAAACAACAATCGTCCACTAGCAGTTCCACATGAAGCAACACCTTAGAAAACGAGGAAACGGGTACCTGAGGGTCTGAGTAGTCTCCCCGCTGAATACCAAGACCTAGTCGTTTCCCGTCGACCGGTTTGAGGATGGACAATCAGGACACTCCCTTTTCCAATGTCCCGTTTTACCACAGTAGAAGCATAACTGCCTTTCTCTCCGGCATTGTCTCTCCTTTTCCTTCAGGGAGAGAGCCCCTATGTCCATGGGTACAGAAACAGTCTCTTTTCCACTAGGGAACAATGGAGTCTCTGCCTGCATCACCCCCCTGGCCCGCAGCCTGCGGTCCATCCGGACTGCCTGGGTCATGGCGTCCTCGAGAGAGTTAGGTGGGGGATGTAATGCCAAGGCATCCTGTAACCGCTCGGACAAGCCTCTGCGAAAGAGTCTTTGGAGTGCGTCGTCGTCCCAAGAGACATCTGCGGCCCAGCGGTGGAATTCTGTGCAAAACCACTCAGCCGAGTGTTTCCCCTGACAGACACTCATCACCATGTCCTCTGCCAATCGCACTTGGTCCGGCTCATCATATATGCGCCCGAGGGCCTCAAAAAATGCATTCACAGACACTCTCTCAGGGGCAGTGGGAGGAATGGAGAAAGCCCAAGCTTGTGGGGACCCTCTTAACAGAGACATAATGACCCCTACCTTCTGACTTTTGTCCCCAGAGGAACGTGGCCTCAAATTAAAGAAGAGTTTGCACCCCTCCATGAAGACCCTGAACTCCTTTTTGCTCCCAGAAAAAAAATCAGGCAGTTTAACAGGTGGTTCTGTGGACACCAAAACAACATCACTCGCCCCAGCCCCCAAAGACCCAGCAGCTAAAGCCCCCCGCACTGTCTCAGAAACCTGCTGCTGAGAACGAGCCAGAGCTTGCTGCTCCAGAGATAAACCCTGAAACAACTGACTCAGATTTTTCATTTGCTCAGCAAGAGATTGTATGGGATCCATATTTCTCAGCAGAGGAAAAAAAAAAACCCCAAAAACTTAATGGTCAGTTATAATGTCAGGAACACCGCATTGTACTTGCTCACTGAGCCAGTGCGCGTGTCCTGAGTGTCAGGATCCTGTCAGCGCCGGCGTGCAGCCTCCGCTGAGCAGGGACTCACCCACGCTGTAGGGGTACCGGGGTCCGGTACAGCCAGAAAGTACCGATGCACAGGACCTGTTGATGCTGAAGTTTAGCAAGCAGACACAGGACCTACGGTCATGTGACTGCAAAGGGGTGGGGCTTAGCATCCTGCTTAGTGAGATGGAAAGACACTATACAGAATTACTCAGAGTCAGGCAAAACGGGGTTCATACACAGAGATAGCCGTAACGTACCAAGGATGAGACAGAGCGGATAGTCAGGGCCAAGCAGCAGTCAAAACCAAACAGACATAGAAGGTACCAAGCAGAATCCAAAGCAATATCCAGAGAACAGACCGAGTCATACACAGATTATCAAGCAACCAGAACACAGCAAAAACACACTCAGGGGTCACCACACTATGCCAAGGGCAAGAGTATAACTGACAGGGATGGGAGCGTCCTGAGGCTATAAGAAGCCTCTCCCAGAACCAGGGAGAGGCCACAATCATAGCCCCAGGTGTGCAGGTAAGCCTGCACCGGGATCACAACCTTTAACCCCAGAAATGCCAGTCATCAGCACTGGTTCCAGACATTAACCCCACGTGTGCGAGTCAAACCCGCACTGAGATCATGACACTTTTGCCTTGCAGCGCTGTTCACAGCTGTCTGCAAGGTCTGTGTGAGTGCAGCTCATGCTGTAGTGTGCCCTGCAGCCACCTCTGGTTGTAGGCCGCTCAGCGTGCGTCGCTGCCTCATGCATATTTATTTTTGTTTTATTGCTGCTCATTTTTCATTAATTCTCCTATTAGTGTGCATCTGTCCGTATCCATCTACATTGGTTGCAAACACTATATAGGAGTAGACAGCGGAGCCTTTCTGCAGCCTTTCAGTGCTAGTGCACAGTTCTCTGCACTGTTCACGGCTGTCTGTGAGGTCTCTGTGTGTGAGTGCAGCTCACGCTATAGTGTGTTCTGCAGCCACCTCTGGATGTAGTCCACTCAGCGTGCGTCACTGCCTCATACATTGTTCTTTTTTGCTGTAGTGCTGCGTATTTTTCCTGAATTTCTCCTATTAGTGTGCTTCCATCTGTATCCAGCTAGATTGGTTGCAAACACTATATAGGAGTAGATAGAGGAGCCTTTTTTCTGGCTTGTTCCCTTCAGCCCCAGCCAGATTTTTATTAGCCTATTTTTTGGAGCCTCATCTATTGCATTGTAGGTTACCTTCCTGCATTGTAATAGCTCCAAAAAGTTTGTGATACTATCACTTTCACATCTTTGGTCACATCCTTTTTGTTTTTTTGAAAAAAAAACACGTAAATAAAGTTCACCAAACACTCCACTTGACAGTTGTGTAGGCCACATTAGCTCATATTAAAATGTAGTCCACACACTTTATAAAATTAGTGTTTCTTATACCTGTTAGCAGCTGTTCAGGAGTAAGCACACTAAGCCCCCCCTTTGTACTTTTCTGCCTATCTTTATCAATCCACCAAGATGAAGCCGTTGTCAGATGGATGGCAGCTAACGCATCGACTTCAATTACTTCCACATCCTCTCAGGGCCAGAGCACTGAAGAGCAACCATCTGTCTCTTCACCACCTGCCAAATTGCCCAAGCAGTCAGAGAACCCTGGACAGGAGCCATCTCTACTTCTGTTCTCTGAATCTCTTGGCTTGGAAACAGGGGGCCAGCCAAGCATCATTCTAGAATGTGAAGAAGAGGGAGTATGCAATGATGCGCAATTGCTTTGTCCTTCTGAATCTGAAGAGGCGGGTGGGGCAGTGCCTATGGTCAGCACACCTCAGTACGTATCAGATGATGAGACTCAGGTGCCACTTTCTGGTGCATACTGTGCTGGCGAGACTACCCTGGAGAAGCAGGTGTTTGAAGAGGGGAGTGTAGATGATGAGGTCCTTGACCCATCATGGCGTGAGGAACAGGAAGGTGGTGGGAGCAGCTCTGAGGAAGAGATTCCCCGAACGGCCAAAACAGGAGGGAGAGGGACGGGGCAGACTTGGTTGCCTGTAGCCTCCACTTCGGCACCCATTAGGAGCATTCCTCTTCCAAAACCCAAAACGGGCGCTCCCAGGACTTGCAGTGTGGTCCTTTTTTGACACAGTTGCAGATGACATTTGTTTTGTCAAATGTAAGCTGTGTAATCAGAAAGTCAAAAGAGGGAAAATTGTCAGCAACCTTAATACCAAAAATATGTGGAAACATGTGCGGACCAAGCACGTGGTGGAGTTACATAGACACACTGAAGATGTAGGCCAACCTACAGCACCACCTACCACCCCTTCAGCTCATGTTGTAGCCTCTTCCTCCAGCTCACACACAGCTGGTTCGGCTTTCTCACAGGATCGCCATGGAAGAACCTCTGGCACTGTTGTCCAGAGACCCAGTGACATTCCACCAACAGCACCACGTTCCCTGTCATCCTCACACTCCCAGGACACTCTACAGCCATCGGTAGCACAGGCATGGGAGAAAAGGCAGCCATACTCGGCAAACCATCCCCGAGCACAGGCTCTGAATGCTGGTGGGCCGCCCTCGTCACACCCAGGGCAGCGGGGTACTCGGTCCCGGGCCGGTGTCGAGGCGGGAAAGTGTCACAGCAGCGGTAACCCGGTCCGTGGCCCTGGGCGCCCAATATCAATGGCGGTGATGTTAATGGTGTTAAAGTTTATTAGGTAGTTCGTGACGTCACCCGTGGTGTTTGGCAAGTAAGATGTTGAGCCAATGCTACATGCAGATCCGCTGGGACTGACGGTGTGGTGCAGCAGAGATGGTATAGCTCCCCACAGGTGGAGCTGTAATCCCAGGGCAGTGTAGGTGCAATGGATGAGGAGAGGCACAAAATGATATGGATGCTGGTACCCAGGTGTAGTGGTGCGGGAATAACTGGAGGACACCAGAGTATACGGTTCCAAAGCTTTACTCACTGTTTGCAGTTCACACAACTGCCTGCCTCCGTACTGTGTTCTCCAGGTCAGGGCTCCAGCCAACCTCCAGGCAGGATAGGAGTCTCCCTTCCACACTCCACCAACATGTACCTTACCGAACGATTCCTCCAATGCGCCTTTAGGTGCGAAGCACTCCAGTACTCAGTTACCCTGGAATGCCTCTCTCTAGGTGTTCCTAGTCTTTATTTGTATGACAGACAGCTGTAGCCTGCTTCGGGGACTTCACTCTGCATCCCGGCTCTCTATTCAGTTGCTGTTGTGTCTCAAGTCTATGATGGGAGCAAGGCGTTAGCGGCTCAGTACTCCTCCGGTGTCTGTTGCCGGACATAAAGACCCAATCAACCTCGGGCCTTTGCGCTCTCTGGACTGGAAGGGTTCTCTATCTTTCTTCAACCAGCTTCCCACCGTCCTTCTATTCTCCTTCGTTCCGATCTGTTCTATCTCTCTTATGGAAGGTTAGGTTATAAATCTTATCAGTCTCTTTCTCTGGTCTTTCTCGTGCCAGCAGCCCAGATCACTGGGACCTGCTGCAGCACGTCCCTCAGACACCCATCTTCTCTCGTCTCTCTCCTCTAACCAACTGACCTCAAATCCTACACCTTCTCTCTCTTTTATATCTAACTCCACCCGCCTCCCCAGCACCTCTCATGATACGAAGCCAGGGACCACAAAAGGCACCCTATGACCTTTCCAGCATAAAAGCATGGATGGGTCTCTGCTGAACTATCCTGTGTGGGGTGCAGGTGTTGGAATGCGGAAGGGAGTTCCCAGCCTACCTGGATGGTGGGGCACTACACCTTAGGAGAAGGTGCAGTACCTCTGTGGTGACTGAAGCCTTAGGTGCGCCACATACCCCCCGTTAAACACAGCACGTCCGCGGGCTGTAAGACAACAAAAGGTGCAATACAGGAACGCACAAAAAAATTTTAAATGCTATTCAACAATACTTATCTAATCTTCCTAATGTAGGAGGCACCTTTTTTTAAACGTTACAAACAGGTTAACTTCCTATCTTTGTTTCAAAAATTTACTTAAGTGCAATTCTTAATTCACAGTGCTATACTCAATCTTTTTCTCTAGTACATTTTCTATCAATTATTCTCTTTTTTTTCTTTCTTTCTTCTACTGGACGCAAGACACTGACCATCTACTCTTGGCCTGTCACCTGTCACTTTCAATTCTTCAGTCTTTATTCAATTCTCACATTCTATTCTAATTCTCTGTATCAAATATTCTATAAAAGACATTTACTTTTCATAAGACACAACATTATCAAATACGTTATCATAAAACATTCAAAGATTCTTGCAAAGTGCTGAACACTGCTCCCAGCCGGGCTTTCTTGCAGTGTCCCTTGAGGTAGACATCATTCTTCGAAAAGTTTCCATGCAAAAACATTATCTTCGCAAAGTGTCTTTATATGTAAAACCAAGAAAGGGCACCTAAAGAGGTGCAACTATTTACAATAAAAGTTTTTGGATCAATCAGCGTCTATGATCTCCACAGTTCCATTTCAAAAACAACGCTGCCAATCAGAAACTGGGCAACATGATGAACAAAAGGCAAAGGCACAACTGGTGCAACAAACCCTCCTGGGTAACGAGAAATTTTGTAATTCTATTTCTTAGTGGCTACCAGATTCAAAGTAGTCATTGGCAATCCGCAGGTACTCATCTTCCCACGGTGTCAAGCCAGAGATCTTTGGTTTGGGCTGCCAAACTGGAGGTGATGCATTAGCAGCCTGGTTCTTGGAAACAGGTACCTGAGCAGTCTGTGGGGTACTGGTGGATGGAGATCTTGATGGCAGATACCTCTCGATGAACTCTGTAGGGATACGTTGTACATTCAGGGCGTACCATCCCCTGAGTCCCTCATGCCGGGTAAAGGTCACATACTCCACAGGCTGCAGGTCTCTTTTAGGGTGTCCTTTAGGCAAGTGGGATTCAACGTCTCTCCGATTAAAGAATAAGTCACTTATCCTCTTGGGGTCTGCAATAAATCCGAACCCCCGTTCTCGATTGACATTAAGGACCTGCCCCCATCCTGCGGCATCCTGGGAACCACAATGCCCAGCACAGGTCCTCTCTTTCCTTCTCAAGTCCGGGCCCAGTACAGCCATTCTCCTCTGCTCCCTCTCCCAGTACTCATCTGCCAGCTTTTTAATGGTGGCTCGGCAATAGGCCTCATTCTGCTACTCCCGGGACCTGCTTTTGCCTACTGGGGCCTGCGGTGCCACAGTTGGGGGTTCCGGTATCTCCTCCCGGGGACTGGCTTCCCGGTCCCAGACCAGGTCTAACACAACCTGGCCGGCCGTTGCAATGGTGGGGCAAACCCGGGTCTTCTCAGGGGAAGGGGCACCGGACATACCTGAGGTCTCCCGGCGGTGTGGCCTCGGCTCCGGTGCAGATGATGAAGGAGCAGTTGTGGGTTCTGGATCCGCAGTGGTCTCTGTGTGGACCGGCACAGCCGCGCCTGGTCCAGGCGGGAGCTCTGCTTCCACTCCCGGGTCCTCCGGTAACTTCTCCGGGCCGGTGGTGCTCAACCGCATGGTCAAAGTAGATGTGTATGTCGGCGCCGCCCAGGGACAGTCCAGTGCGGTAGCAGTGGGTACCAATGGAGAGGGTGGTACCGCTGGTGTAGGCCCCGCCGGGGCGCGCTGCCATCTCAGCTTCTCCAGCGCTTCTCTTAGTAGCTGCAGACGGGTAGTCAGTTCAGCGATTTCATCTTCTAATTGCTGGCGGTTCATTCCAGAGTTTAGGTTGGATCCGTCAGCCATGGCGCCGGGGGTTTGCACTTCCCCGTGCTCTGCAGGCCTCCATCCCTTGCTCTCCAAGATGGCGTTCTGGCGTTCTTCCTCTTGCTCCGCCCTTCTGCTCATCACTGGCTTCCTCTGCCCCTCGTTCCGGGGACGGAGTCTTCTTCCAGCGCCTCCATACCAAGCCAGTATACGAACCCCTCTGGGGGTGGGCCATGCATCGGTCACATAGTAATTCAGGCAGGGACGGCCCAAGACTCTTTGCGGTCTTTTCTTAGCACCTCCCATCTCTTCACGCCCTTCTTCTCCGCGCCAGCGGCCATTTCTAATGTCCATTTTACAGTCTATTAAATTTGGTCTTCTGCACATTTTCAAAAGTTGTAATTCCAAGGCACACAGAACCCGATGGCATCGGGTCTCGTCATCTTGTTCGTGACGCCAAAATTGGGTCACCCTCGCACACCCAGGGCAGCGGGGTACTCGGTACCGGGCCAGTGTCGAGGCAGAAAAGTGTCACAGTAGCGGTGACCCGGTCCGTGGCCCTGGGCGCCCAATATCAATGGCGGTGATGTTAATGGTGTTAAAATTTATTAGGTAGTTCGTGACGTTACCCGTGGTGTTTGGCAAGTAAGATGTTGAGCCAACGCTGCATGCAGATCCGCTGGGTCTGATGGTGTGGTGCAACAGACTGGTATAGCTCCCCACAGGTGGAGCTGTAGTCCCAGGGCAGTGTAGGTGCAACGGATGAGGAGAGGCGCAGAATGGTATGGATGCTGGTACCCAGTTGTAGTGGTGCGGGAATAACTGGAGGACACCAAAGTATGCGGTTCCAAAGCTTTACTCACTGTTTGCAGTTCACACAACTGCCTGCCTCCGTACTGTGTTCTCCAGGTCAGGGCTCCAGCCAACCTCCAGGCAGGATAGGAGTCTCCCTTCCACACTCCGCCAACATGTACCTTGCTGAACGACTCCTCCAATGCGCCTTTAGGTGCGAAGCACTCCAGTACTTAGTTACCCTGGAATGCCTCTCTCTAGGTGTTGCTAGCCTTTACTTGTATGACAGACAGCTGTAGCCTGCTTCGGGGACTCCACTCTGCGTCCCGGCTCTCTATTCAGTTGCTGTTGTGTCCCAAGTCTATGATGGGAGCAAGGCGTTAGCGGCTCACTACTCCACCGGTGTCTGTTGCCGGACATAAAGATCCAATTAACCTCGGGGACCGGGCCCCGGCCTTTGCGCTCTCTGGACTGGAAGGGTTCTCTATCTTTCTTCAACCAGCTTCCCACCGTCCTTCTATTCTCCTTCGTTCCGATCTGTTCTGTCTCTCTTATGGAAGGTTAGGTTATCAATCTTATCAGTCTCTTTCTCTGGTCTTTCTCGTGCCAGCAGCCCAGATCACTGGGACCTGCTGCAGCACGTCCCTCAGACACCCATCTTCTCTCATCTCTCTCCTCTAACCAACTGACCTCAAATCCTACACCTTCCCTCTCTTTTATATCTAACTCCACCCGCCTCCCCAGCACCTCTCGTGTTACGAAGCCAGGGACCACAAAATGCACCCTATGACCTTTCCAGCGTAAAACATGGATGGGTCCCTGCTGAACTATCCTGTGTGTGGGGTGCAGGTGTTGGAATGCGGAAGGGAGTTCCCAGCCTACCTGGATGGTGGGGCACTACACCTTAGGAGAAGGTGCAGTACCTCTGTGGTGACTGAAGCCTCAGGGGCACCACACTGCCATTGCCAAACTACTGGCCCTTGAAATGCTCTCATTCAGGCTGGTGGAGACTGACACTTTCCGTAACTTCATGGCATTAGCAGTCCCACAATACACCGTGCCCAGCCGCTTTTATTTCAGCAGGCAAGCCGTCCCTGCCCTGCAAAAGCATATGGCAGGGAAAATTTAAACATGCGCTACTAAACGCCATCAGTAGCAAGGTCCACCTGACCACCGATGCGTGGACCAGTAATCATGGACAGGGAAGATACCTTTCCCTCACTGCCCATTGGGTC
The DNA here is from genome assembly GCF_039654945.1 of Dendrobates tinctorius. Lineage (NCBI taxonomy): Eukaryota > Metazoa > Chordata > Amphibia > Anura > Dendrobatidae > Dendrobates > Dendrobates tinctorius. The sequence goes on along the minus strand of NW_027361671.1, from coordinate 15,246,489 downwards.
AATGTTGTGGAGCCGGGTACAGATCTTGAGAGTGGCACTGTACATGTTCTGCCAACTCCAAGGATTGTAGGAATCCAGTCTGTGCACATTGACTCCTCCTCATGCTCCAGTTCCTCAGAATCAGCGCTGCAGGAGCCTGTTATGACCGATATGAGCACAGCCGTGGCCAAACGTCAACAGTAGAGTTGAGTGACTTTTGGTTTTTTTAGGGTCGCGTTTCGTTTCGTGAAACCCGACTTTTCCAAAAGTCGGGTCGAGCAAGATCGTCCGATTATAGGGAAAAGTCGGGGTCGTCCCGAAACACGAAACCCAATGTAAGTCAATGGGGAATAAAAGTCGGCAGTGAGAGGAGGACAGGAAACACACCTACAGTGCCCATTTGAATGCCAAAAGCATCAATTCTTCTTACTTAAGCTTGTCAACCTTAATTAACTTCATAATACAAGTTACGCACTGAAAAATGGGGGTTATTTGGCTAAATTTGTGGGGGGGGAGGGCTGGCTGCAGGTTTTCATGTGCCCTGGGCGAAAGAGCGCCCCTTTAACACATACCACAACTCATCATGCTCCGATACGGCAGAGAAATAGCGGTATAGTACAATGAAAAATACCTCACTTTTTACATCTCATGACGAGGCCCATCTATTTCTCCATACAGAATCATTGGTCCCATATAATGTTTGAAACAGTATATGATGAGCTCCACATAATGCTACAGTATATGTTGGTCCCCATGGATGAAGCTCCACTGTCTTATGGGCCCAAATAATGCTCCAAACATAATGGGCCCCATTTCTAATGCTCTAGTGTATAATGGGCCCTGTAAATGCTGCTCCAGTGTCTGATGTCCACCTTTGGAATGTTCCAGTGTATGGTGGGCCCCATCTATCATTCTCCAGAGTATAGTGCTCCCCAAAAATTGCTGTCCCAACATTGAAAACAATCAAATAAGTCTCCTCGCTAGGGAATCCCTGTACTAGTCTAGACTCCTCGTCGTCCCCATCTTCCATCTCACTGCACAGTATTTCAACTTTGCAAGTGCTGTGATCCTGGGCAAGCAGGGGGGGCCCACTCGTTGGCGACGGCACTGGCACAGGGCCCCTGATAGTACGGTGGTGTGTCTGATGGCGGGTGGGCCGAACCTGCACTTTCATCTGCAGCTTCCTCTTTGTCACCGTGTAAGATGGAACTGTATATGGGAAGGGTAACCTGAGTTTCATCAGGGTCAGATTCAGGCCGGGTAGCGTGTGAGGGGAATGTAGTGGTCTGGGTCATTGTACCAGCAGATTCATCGAGCAGTGGCTGGGCATCAGTGCACTTGTGTCGCCCCCAGGAGTACGGTCGCCACAGTGGCATTACCTTCTTCCTAGGGAGTGTGATGTCATGCTTGGGAGCAACGATGGATCTCTCTAGCAGGTTAACTGATTGGGCAGCGTTATTCCCACGAGTCATGACCCTCCAAACAGCATTCATGAAGGCAAAGTGTTTGTTTTACGTGGGCAGTATGGTTGCAAAGCTGAACCTTAAAGGAATGTCCAGAAGGGCACCACCAGGAGTGGAGCCTACGGTTAAATTCGACTCCACCTGGGAAACCTCAACCATGCCAGCTACAGAACAGATGCACACATTGCAAGCTTAATTCCGTTAACGAACGAGACTCCGTCATGCCCCGCGGTCCGAGTCCGGCTTACTAGAGGCCAATAACTGGTGTGTCATGCCCTTACATGTCCGTGGCTGCATGTGCGCTACACTGAAAAGGCCAGCGTTTGTCGCTTACAGGTGCAGATAACCCGCTGAACAACATTAGTGATGGGGATCACTGATTACAATTATTACCCGCGAACAATGATTTCCCAGTAAGTGCAGGTCAACCGCAGTTCCGGAATTAGGCCTAACCGTCATTCCTGAAAAAATGAAAAACTTACGTGTGCAAACCACAGGTGCTGTAGCTTGCTTAACAGCTCACCAGCCGTTCTCACGCCCAGTATGGATTACACGTGATTGCACAAAGGTGAGAAAGGGTACCGTATCCCCGGATAACATGTATGGATAGCGTACACATTCAAAATATATGTCTCAGGAGGCAGGCTCAGACGGTGTTAGGCCCAGTATGGATTGCACGTGATTGCACAAAGGTTAGAAAGGGTACCGTATCCCCAGATAACATGTATGGATAGCGTACACATTCAAAATATATGTCTCAGGAGGCAGGCTCAGACGGTGTTAGGCCCAGTATGGATTGCACGTGATTGCACAAAGGTTAGAAAGGGTACCGTATCCCCAGATAACATGTATGGATAGCGTACACATTCAAAATATATGTCTCAGGAGGCAGGCTCAGACGGTGTCAGGCACAGTATGGATTTGACGGCCCAGATTACACAGCGGAGGAGCAGGGAGAGGTAAAGATTGCAAATGCTGGGGCCCTGCCCAAGCAAGGGGGGCCCACTCGTGGGCGTCGGTACTGGCACTGGGCCCCTCATAGTACAGCGGTGTGTCTGACGGCGGGTGTGCACCACCACCGTCAGAGACACTTGATTGCACTATGAGGAACCCTGTGCCAGTGCCCGCGCCCAAGAGTCGGCCTACCCACCTGTCCAGGGCAACAGCACTCGCACGGTGTCGTGCGCTAGGTGGTGACCCCGGCCATGGGGGGGGAGGCAGCACAGTTAGGGAGTTTTAGAAAGTGGCATATGTTGATGTTGGACATTCAGCTGATGCAAAAGGCGAAATAGGTGAAGTCCCAGGAAGAGGTGGACCAAAGCAAGCCATTTTTCTGTCACCCTATGTGTCATCAGGGGAAGGTGGGACAAAATCCTTGGAAACCCATGCATGGTTCATTTTAATGAAGGTTAGATCATCCACATTTTGGGTTGACAGATGGGTCCTTTTTTCTGTCAGGATTGATCCAGCTGCACTGAAGACTCTTTCCGATAGCACACTTGCAGCTGGGCAAGCGAGCTCCTGTAAGGCATATTGGGCCAATTCAGGCCAGGTGTCCAGTTTAGCGGCCCAATAGTCAAAGGGGAATGACCTGTGTGGGAGAACATCGATATGGGAGGAAAAGTAGTTTGTAACCATAGTTGACAACTGCTGTCTCCTGTCACTTTCCATCGATGCAGTATTACCAGTTGTGTGAGCGGTATTTGAAAAATCAGTCCACAACATTGTCATGAAACCCCTGTCTTCAACGCCACTTCTGCTGTGTGCACCACGAACACCTCTGCCAAGCTGCCCCCGGCCCGTATGGCTCGTGTGAGAACCATCACCGCTGCTGTGTGCTGGGAATGCCTCAAGCAACCGATTTACCAGAGTTGCTTGTTTATTAGCCAATATTAGGTCAAGGTTCTCCTGTGGCATGATGTTTTGTAATTTGCCTTTATAGCGTGGATCCAGGATGCTGGCCAACCAGTAGTCGTCATCGTTCATCATTTTGGCAATGCGGGGGTCCCTTTTTAGGATCTGCAAGGCATAATCTGACATGTGGGCCAATGTTCCCGGTGTCAATGATGCACTGCGAGTGCTGGGTGGAGGAGCACTTTCTGGCAAATCCACATCCCTCCAGTCACGCACAAACCCTGTACCAGACCTTGCCACGCCAACATTTTCACTTGCCCCACGAGATGCATCCTCCTCCCCTAAGTAATCATCCCCATCATCATCCTCCTCCTCCTCTTCTTCCTCCACCTCATCCAGGAGAGGTCCCTGAGCAGACAATGGCTGAATGTCATCAAGGATTCCCTCCTCCTCTTCCTCCTCATCAACATTGGCTGCAGACGCCTGCTCCTTAAGGTGTGATAAGTGGGATGCTCATGCTTAGGATGGCGTCGTCTGCGCTTACCAGCTGTGTGCATTCCTCAAAACACAGAAGGACTTTACAGAGGTCTTTCAGCTTCGACCACTGCACACCTGTCAACTCCATGTCTGCTCTCAAAGTGCCTGGCCGTGTATCCTCCCACAAATGCATTATGGCCTGCCTCTGCTCACACAGCCGCTCCACCATGTGCAGGGTGGAGTTCCACCTTGTTGCAATGTCGATAATGAGGCGGTGGTTGGGAAGGTGGAGCAATCGCTGCAGCTTCTGCATACGAACGGAGTGTACAGGCGACCGGCGGATGTGCGCGCACAGTCTTCGCACCTTCTGGAGCAGGGCTGTTAACTCCGGATAATTTTTGAGGAAGCACTGCACCACCAGGTTCAAGGTGTGAGCCAAGCAAGGTATGTGGCTGAGTTTTGAAAGGGCTATGGCTGCCACAAAATTACGGCCGTTATCACTAACTACCTTGCCTGCCTCAAGATGTACACTGCCCAGCCATGACTCAGTTTGTCGCTTCAAGTACTCGGCCAGCACCTCGGCCGTGTGTCTGTTGCCCAAACACATCATCTGCAACACAGCCTGCTGACGCTTTCCACTAGCTGCTCGATAGGGGGACACATCGTGTGCAACAGTGGCAGCTGCAGATGGAGTGCTCGTACGACTGCGCTCTGTGGACGAGCTTTCGCTTCTGGAGGAGGAGGAGGAGGAGGAGGGTCGAACGCCTACAGCCAACTGTTTCCTATACCGTGGGCTAGGCAGCACTGTCCCACCACCACTGTCCCCTGTGGACCCTGCATCCACCACATTAACCCAGTGCGCAGTGATGGACACGTAACGGCCCTGGCCATGCCGACTGGACCATGCATCAATTGTGAGGTGCACCTTTCCGCTCACTGACTGCTTGAGTGCATGGACAATGCGGTCTTTCACATGATGGTGGAGGGCTGGGATGGCTTTGCGAGAGAAGAAGTGTCGACTGGGTAGGTCATAGCGTGGTACTGCATAGGCCATGAGTTCGCGGAAAGCTGTGCTTTCCACCAACCGAAAGGGCATCATCTCAAACGAGATTAGTTTGGCAATGTGGGCGTTCAAACCCAGTGTACGCGGATGAGAGATTGAGTACTTTCTTGACCTACTCATAGTGTCTGGGAGGGTGAGCTGGACTTGAGAGCTGCATATGGTGGAAGTAGCGGTGGACAGGGCGGACTGAGAGAGGGTTGATGATGGTGATGGAGTTGGTGTTCTTTCTGATGGCCTAGAATCAGTCTTTCGTTGATATAACAGTGGGATTCCCCGACTGCTGTGGCCTTGCAACGACACCTCAACATTTGCTGCTGTGCTAACCGGTGGGCTTACAGTGGGGGAAACAATGTAGCTTTGCTGACTACCTTCGTTGTGATCAGTTGCACATGTGGCACTTGAGGTTTGGTGTTGTGTCCACGCTTGCAAGTGCATGCTGGTTAAATGTCTAAGCATGCAACTGGTATTCAAATTTTTCAGATTTTTCCCTCGGCTAAAGGTCTTTGCGCACTTCTTACAGATAACCTTGGCCTGATCATGAGGATTTTGTTCAAAAAAGTGCCACACTGCACTCTTCCTACTTTGGCAGACATTTTGCGGCCTAGCACGCTGTGATCTTTTGACCCTCTGGACAAGCTGTCCAGCAACTCTTTTGATGTTTGGAACCTGTCTTTGGAGTGCTACGGGCCTGCCAGATAACAGCTGTTGCGATGTCGATGTCTGCTGTGGATGCTCCTCATCTGAGCTATTGGAAGCAGCACCCTCTTCCCCCAATGGATGCCAATCTGGGTCAACAACTGGGTCATCCATCACCTCCTCTTCTATGTCATGTGCACCTTCCTCTGTGTCACCATGTATGGTGGTATAGTGTGCGGGAAGGGGCACCTGAGTCTCATCAGGGTCAGAATCTGGCTCTGTACACTGCGAGGACAATGTAGTGCTCTGAGTGAATGTACCAGCAGAATCATCCATCAGCGGCTGTGCATCAGTGCACTCCATGTCAGATTCATCTTGGCCTGGGTAATTCACCATTTGACTTGATAATCCAGGCAAGGTATGTGAAAACAGCTCCATGGAGCAATCAGTAGTATGGCCTGCGTCATCCTTCAATCTTGGTTGGGGTGAAGGACACAAGGAAAGGTGTGGTTCATGAACATGAGCCTCCAATGACGACTCAGTGCTTTTACTTTTTACAACTGAAGAAGAGGAGGCGATAGAGCTGGAGGCTGAGTCAGCAATGTAAGACAAAACTTTTTCCTGATGCTCTGGCTTTAAAAGCGGTTTGCCAACTCCTAGAAAACTAAGCGTTCGAGGCCTTATGTAGCCAGACGATGACGCAGGCTCAACACCTCCTGCATTCGGTCCTATTTTGCTTTTGCCACTACCATCAGATCCACCACCAACACCATCATTACCAGCTGCCAACCCCCGCCCAATTCCACGGCCTCTTCCACCAGCCTTCCTCATTTTTGGTAGAAATGTAGACAAAATCCAAGAAACTATATAGTAATGTAAAACAAGGTACAAGGTGTCTATAGGACAGGGGAGATTTTGAATTTCTGCAGACACTTGTGGACACTGGACACTTTTGGATTGTGTGAGGCCCACTGATATCTGAGCGCTATGTGACAGGCTCGATGGCACAGCTGTGACCAAAGTGACTAGAGGATAAGGGAGATTTTGAATCTCTGCACACACTTTTGGACACTGGACACTTTTGGATTGTGTGAGGCCCAATGAATATCTGAGCGCTATGTGACAGGCTCGATGGCACAGCTGTGACCAAAGTGACTAGAGGATAAGGGAGATTTTGAATCTCTGCACACACTTTTGGACACTGGACACTTTTGGATTGTGTGAGGCCCAATGAATATCTGAGCGCTATGTGACAGGCTCGATGGCACAGCTGTGACCAAAGTGACTAGAGGATAAGGGAGATTTTGAATCTCTGCACACACTTTTGGACACTGGACACTTTTGGATTGTGTGAGGCCCAATGAATATCTGAGCGCTATGTGACAGGCTCGATGGCACAGCTGTGACCAAAGTGACTAGAGGATAAGGGAGATTTTGAATCTCTGCACACACTTTTGGACACTGGACACTTTTGGATTGTGTGAGGCCCAATGAATATCTGAGCGCTATGTGACAGGCTCGATGGCACAGCTGTGACCAAAGTGACTAGAGGATAAGGGAGATTTTGAATCTCTGCACACACTTTTGGACACTGGACACTTTTGGATTGTGTGAGGCCCACTGATATCTGAGCGCTATGTGACAGGCTCGATGGCACAGCTGTGACCAAAGTGACTAGAGGATAAGGGAGATTTTGAATCTCTGCACACACTTTTGGACACTGGACACTTTTGGATTGTGTGAGGCCCACTGATATCTGAGCGCTATGTCACAGGCTCGATGGCACAGCTGTGACCAAAGTGACTAGAGGATAAGGGAGATTTTGAATCTCTGCACACACTTTTGGACACTGGACACTTTTGGATTGTGTGAGGCCCAATGAATATCTGAGCGCTATGTGACAGGCTCGATGGCACAGCTGTGACCAAAGTGACTAGAGGATAAGGGAGATTTTGAATCTCTGCACACACTTTTGGACACTGGACACTTTTGGATTGTGTGAGGCCCACTGATATCTGAGCGCTATGTCACAGGCTCGATGGCACACCTGTGACAAAAGTGACTAGAGGATAAGGGAGATTGGATTGCTTTTAAAAAAGCAGTTTGCGGAGCAGTGGGTAAACAGCAATGCAGGAATGTCAGGAAGCCTTAGAAGGCAGCCCAACAACCAACACCACTGATACACCACTATATAGCCTCCCCTTGCACTGCACACACAGTGACTGGTGTGTTGTGCAGGCCAAATCGCTAGCAGCAGAAGCAGTTTTTTTGTCTTCTTCCCTGCCTAACGCTCTCCCTACAGAATCAGCAACCTCTCCCTATACTGAGATCGGCAGAAGTAAGATGGCTGTCGGCGTGCACGCCCTTTTATACCCCCTGTGACGCCCACCAAAGCAAGCCAATCACTTGCATGCCCTTCTGAAAGATGGTGGTGACCCCTGCCTATGTCATCACGTTGCCCACAGTGTCCGTGGATCCTGATTGGCTGAAAAAGAGCGCAAAACAAACTTTTGAAACGCGACTTTGGCGCGTAAGTCGCCGACCTCGTGGCCGACCTCATCCTAGGGTCGGGTTTCGTTTCATGAAACCCGACTTTGCCAAAAGTCGGCGACTTTTGAAATTGTTCGACCCGTTTCGCTCAACTCTAGTCAACAGGCCATACTGAAATTAATTTCTTTGGGGAATCGAAGCCACACAGCGCAGTAGCTCTGGAATGCCATCAAGCAGGAGAGCGACGTGTGGTTTGTGCCAGCGAATCTCCAGCCAGGCTTGGTAGTGTGTGACAATGGCAGAAATCTGGTGGCAGCTCTGGGCCTAGGCAACCTCACTCACATCCCATGTCTGGCACATTTGCTCAACTTGGTCGTGCAGAGCTTTCTGAGGGACTATCCGGATCTTGATGCACTGCTGCACAAGGTCCGCATAGAGTGCGCTCACTTGCGGCGTTCCAGCATGGCAGGATCGCGCATTGCAGCTCTGCAGCACCGATTATGCCTTCCGGAACATCGCATCATATGTGACCTACCCACCAGGTGGAATTCAACGTTACATACAGTGGGGAAAAAAAGTATTTAGTCAGTCAGCAATAGTGCAAGTTCCACCACTTAAAAAGATGAGAGGCGTCTGTAATTTACATCATAGGTAGACCTCAACTATGGGAGACAAACTGAGAAAAAAAAATCCAGAAAATCACATTGTCTGTTTTTTTTTCATTTTATTTGCATATTATGGTGGAAAATAAGTATTTGGTCAGAAACAAAATTTCATCTCAATACTTTGTGATATATCCTTTGTTGGCAATGACAGAGGTCAAATGTTTTCTGTAAGTCTTCACAAGGTTGCCACACACTGTTGTTGGTATGTTGGCCCATTCCTCCATGCAGATCTCCTCTAGAGCAGTGATGTTTTTGGCTTTTCGCTTGGCAACACAGACTTTCAACTCCCTCCAAAGGTTTTCTATAGGGTTGAGATCTGGAGACTGGCTAGGCCACTCCAGGACCTTGAAATGCTTCTTACGAAGCCACTCCTTCGTTGCCCTGGCGGTGTGCTTTGGATCATTGTCATGTTGAAAGACCCAGCCACGTTTCATCTTCAATGTCCTTGCTGATGGAAGGAGGTTTGCACTCAAAATCTCACGATACATGGCCCCATTCATTCTTTCATGTACCCGGATCAGTCGTCCTGGCCCCTTTGCAGAGAAACAGCCCCAAAGCATGATGTTTCCACCACCATGCTTTACAGTAGGTATGGTGTTTGATGGATGCAACTCAGTATTCTTTTTCCTCCAAACACGACAAGTTGTGTTTCTACCAAACAGTTCCAGTTTGGTTTCATCAGACCATAGGACATTCTCCCAAAACTCCTCTGGATCATCCAAATGCTCTCTAGCAAACTTCAGACGGGCCCGGACATGTACAGGCTTAAGCAGTGGGACACGTCTGGCACTGCAGGATCTGAGTCCATGGTGGCGTAGTGTGTTACTTATGGTAGGCCTTGTTACATTGGTCCCAGCTCTCTGCAGTTCATTCACTAGGTCCCCCCGCGTGGTTCTGGGATTTTTGCTCACCGTTCTTGTGATCATTCTGACCCCACGGGGTGGGATTTTGCGTGGAGCACCAGATCGAGGGAGATTATCAGTGGTCTTGTATGTCTTCCATTTTCTAATTATTGCTCCCACAGTTGATTTCTTCACTCCAAGCTGGTTGGCTATTGCAGATTCAGTCTTCCCAGCCTGGTGCAGGGCTACAATTTTGTTTCTGGTGTCCTTTGACAGCTCTTTGGTCTTCACCATAGTGGAGTTTGGAGTCAGACTGTTTGAGGGTGTGCACAGGTGTCTTTTTATATTGATAACAAGTTTAAACAGGTGCCATTACTACAGGTAATGAGTGGAGGAAAGAGGAGACTCTTAAAGAAGAAGTTACAGGTCTGTGAGAGCCAGAAATCTTGATTGCTTGTTTCTGACCAAATACTTATTTTCCACCATAATATGCAAATAAAATGAAAAAAAAACAGACAATGTGATTTTCTGGATTTTTTTTTTCTCAGTTTGTCACCCATAGTTGAGGTCTACCTATGATGTAAATTACAGACGCCTCTCATCTTTTTAAGTGGTGGAACTTGCACTATTGCTGACTGACTAAATACTTTTTTTCCCCACTGTATGTTGGAGCGGTTGTGTGAGCAGCAGGCAGCAGTCATGGAGTCATGGAGTTTTATATACATGTTTTATATAAATTCCAGGTTGGCAGAATGTGTTTTTCTGGTGGGTGGTGGGGGTTTTATCTCTCTGGCATATGATGCTTGTATGGCATAGTCCACATTGTCTGGCGAAATAGGTTTATTATGTTCTGTGGATATATCTATGTTTCTAAGGGTACCTGTGCTTATATGTGTGAGAGAAATTGTGCCCTGCTATAAACAAGAGTGTCTATAAAACTGACATGTTTGGTATCTATCTTCATATTATGACTCTATTGTGGGACTATATCTAATGTGTCCTGCCCCTGACCCTTTAATCATTTTTGTATTTTTATTTTTCGGCATTGGGGGCGATATATGTCAGCAGACTGCGCGCTATCTGATGGCACGGTCTGATTGTCCGGTGAGCGTCTTGTATGCTCCATGGCAACAGCTAGAGGCGGATATGACATCATGCGACCGGAAGTTCCGGCGCCATTTTGGGTGCGCTCCAGTGCTGAGCGCCTTTGAATGGGTCCCTGCTAATTTGTCTAGTAAACAGAGTTCCGGATGATCGGGTAACTACTAAGGCATGATTTACATCACATGACCGGAAGTCCCAGCGCCATCTTGGATGCGCTCCAGTGTGGAGCGCACGCTAGCGATTATTTGCTAAAGTTTAACTCTATGTTAGCGGCGGAACACCGGACTATCATGTACATTTGGACTGCACATATGGGCTCTAATTATCTACACCTTTTCACTGATTGGGCCACCAGATGGTGGGTGGCGCGTTAGCATTATCATGGCGGTTATTTAAATCCGCTTGGTCTGCCCTCTGATGCTTCCATTATCAAGATATCAGGCATGGAGCAGCAACAATATCGGTGAAAGCATTGGTTATACCTCCTGATGAACCGCCACGGCGGGGAAACGCGTTGAGGGTTCTCCATAGACATGATTAGTGACCAATTTTTATAATGTATCTGATTGTTTATATCCCCCTGAGTGAGGGTTCTTTATGGGCATAAGAAGGGACGATAACAGTCTTTATAGTGTATCTGATTATTTATATCTCACTGAGTGGGGGTTATTATGTACCTTACCATGTGAAGATTTTTTGTGTCACATTGATATATGTACCTTTATTATGAGGGGTCTTTATAAACATGAGAAGTGACCAATCCTTGTAATTTACTGCCTGTATCCCCTTTAGCGGGAAGAACAATGTACCTTACCATGTTAGGGTATTTATGTCATTTAGTATCATGATATGGAATTTTTACTATTATATTTTTGTCTGCATTAGCTCTAGGGCATTTTGTTGTCTTCATCACTTCACTATTTGATATATTGTTTTCCTTCCTGTGATATCAGGGACTGTTAGGGAAGTGAGGGACAGTCCTCATTGAGTGGGGGCGCCAATATCGTACTATTTAGGGTGCCAACCTCCACGGCTAGGAAGGTATCAGCGAGGCCTAATATAGGGCTGTGCAGCACTTTAGATAAGGTCTTTTTTCAATTTTTTTGGCATTTGCCAGGTCTTTTTTGCACTAGGAAGGTGTTTTTTAACAAAATATTGAATTAAATTGCGTTTTTTAATGGGATTTGCATGTTCACCTACTTCTTATTCAAATCTCTTTGAATTTTGATTTGATTTCTTTATGATTTTTGTCTGATATGGCCAGTTTTCTGTCAGCCCCTATCAATATTGACCTTTGGGCACAGGATGCCAACCAGGTTTTTTCCACAAATTCATTACCAGAGAGCCCTGATAACCCCTCCCTTAAAACTTTTTTTAAGGACCTCTATCTTGCATACAAGGAAAATATTAAATCTTGGTGGGAGATAAGAGGTTTGGAAAGTTACATCAAAAATAAAATTGTACCCAAGGGTTTGCGTATTAATATACAACCCTCACCCCGAACGGCTAGCCCTCAGCTTTTGACGGCCTGGACAAAGGAGTCTATTGAGTCTTCCACCCGTTTTATGCTACTCCTCTTGACTGAGAAAAAAAAATTATTTGAGGAATCAACCAAAAAGTTGAAAGGTCTGATTGAAAGGGTGCAGAAGTTTAAAGCTGATCCTGATTTCACGAGTAGGGAGGATATTCTTCAAGCATCAGTTGAGAAGTTTCAGACTAAATTGAAAGATCGTAAGCATTCACAATTTACACGGATCTTGCAGACTTCAAGGACAATAGGGCATACGAATACCAGGCTGAAAGGCAAGCTGAGGTGTCATCCTCAGATATAGATACATCTGATACTGAGCGTGTAGACAATTTGAATAATTTTCGGGGGCGAAGTGGACAAAATAGATCAAGATGGCGTCCATCGAGAAATCAGTACAGGCAAAGGGGCACTGGGAGGGGGGCACAGCAATCTTCCTCAGGGTCATTGTCATCTGTACCGCAATCTTTTTTGGACAGAGGTCCAGCAATGGGATACGACCTGAGGAAAAGAATGTGATTGATCAGGGACAGATTATTAATTTATCATCGCATAATTTGTCTAGTGATGAATACCGTCTTTTACAAAAAGGGCTTAATTTTGTGCCAACTAATACGTTCAACTGCTTTAATTGGGTTAAAGACTTGAATCTGTTCGGCCGGAATTTGAAGTGGAAACTCTTCTTTAGGCAACATGATCGTGAACAGTGCCTCCGGTTGGGTCTATCTGAAGAAGATATGGAGAGCCTGGAAGCTTTGACTAGCCTCCTAAGAGAAAATGAGCAACCACGTGGTCTGGGTCCATTTACTACATTAAAAAACAGGAGCACCAGGAAGCCGCCTAATAATGAGGTTATGAGCATTGATATTTTTATCAAAATGGTGGAGGATGATCTTAGGAGAATTCAAAGGACTAATCTGAGTAATCCATCAAATCTCTCCTATAGTGAGGGATTGGCCCTTGAGGGGCTTGAGAAGAATGCGAAAATAATTATCAAGGCCTCAGATAAAGGCGGCAATCTGGTGCTCATGGACCATGAGAGATACAGGGCAATGTTTTATGCACTTTTGAATCATGAGGACACGTATGAGGTCTTGCGGGACAATCCAACATCTGTATATATGACTAAATTACTGTCTATTTTGAATGAGGCAAAGGAGAACAGGGTGATCTCAGATAATGAATTTTGTTTTCTATTCCCGACAGCTCCTGTTATAGCAACCTTCTATGCATTACCAAAGGTGCATAAGGGGCTTGAACCACTGAAGGGCCGACCTATTGTTTCTGGTATAGATTCACTCACCCAGAACAGTGGGGTCTATTTGGATAAGGTCTTGGGACCATTTGTTACTGCATTGCCGTCTCGTGTGCGGGACACATCGCATCTGTTGAATTTGCTCGAGGGGGTTACTCTGGAGGGGAGTACTCTGTTGGCATCCATTGATGTGGAGGCTTTGTATAGCTGTATTCCACATGAGTGAGGTCTGGTGGCAGTGACCCATTTTTTACGAACAAGAGCAGTTGAATGTCAAACACATAACGTCTTTGTTAAGAAATTGTTGAGCTTTGTTCTCACCAGAAATTACTTCCTCTTTGATTCTAAGTACTTCCACCAGCTCAGGGGGACTGCAATGGGGAGCCCTTGTGCCCCCACCTATTCAAATATCTTCCTGGGCTGGTAGGAGGAAACTCATATTTTCGGGAGGAAGAGGAGTGGTGGATTCCGTTTATCAACCTCTGGGCCAGATATATTGATGACATTCTTATATTTTGGTCTGGCTCAGAGGTTGACTTCCTCCGTTTCATTGAGTGTATTAATAAGAACAAGGTGGGATTGAGATTTACGTCAGAGTGTCATATTGGAAGTATTAATTTTCTTGATCTAACGATCTCCAAAATGGCTGATGGAAGGATCAGCACATGCACTTACAGGAAACCCACTGCAACTAATAGCTTGCTAAGGTGGACAAGCCATCACCCTGAACCCCTAAGGAGGGGGATACCTAAGGGACAGTTCCTTAGGATTCGGAGGAACTGCTCTGACTTGAATGTCTATAGGAAGCAGGCTGATGATCTGTACAAGAGATTTAGGACGAGAGGTTACCCCGCATGTACCCTGGATGGACCAAGATTTGAAGCCTTTACAGCAGATAGGTCATCACTTCTCCCTAAAAAGGAAAATACATCTAATGATACAGCTGTTAGGCTTACTGGCACATATGATGGCCAATCGGACAGGGTATATCAGGTTTTGAAAAAACATTGGGGCATTTTGTTAGCTGATCCCAATCTGAGGGGACTTATATCGTCCAAACCCATCATTATCTATAGAAAAGGGAGATCTATAGGGGATCGCCTTGTACATAGTCTTTATCAGAGACCAAAGGGGGTGGGTACGTGGCTTGATAGAAAGCCTTTGGGCTTCTTCAAATGTGGAGACTGTACTAGATGTAAGTACATGATGCAATGTAAATCCTTCAAGAGTTCACATAATGGTAAAACTTTTTATATTAGAGATTTTGGAAATTGTAGATCGACAGGCCTAGTCTATAAGGCCACATGTACCTGCCCCTTGGATTATGTGGGAAAAACCACCAGAGAACTGAGGGTGAGAGTGGGTGAACACCTGGGGGATATCAAGAACAAACGTGATACCCCTGTCGCCAGACATGTTAATACTGTGCATCAGGGCCGGTTAGGTGACATTTCCTTCAATATGATTGAGCTGGTTAAACCAAAAACAAGAGGAGGAAATCTTGACAATCTGATTCTGAGATGGGAGTGTGAGTGGATGTTTAGATTACAATCCGTCTCTCCAGATGGGATGAATGAATACATGTCATATACATGTTTTATATAAATTCCTGGTTGGCAGAATGTGTTTTTCTGGTGGGTGGTGGGGGTTTTATCTGTCTGGCATATGATGCTTGTATGGCATAGTCCACATTGTCTGGCGAAATAGGTTTATTATGTTCTGCGGATATATCTATGTTTCTAAGGGTACCTGTGCTAATATGTGTGAGAGAAATTGTGCCCTGCTATAAACAAGAGTGTCTATAAAACTGACATGTTGTTTGGTATCTATCTTCATATTATGACACTATTGTGGGACTATATCTAATGTGTCCTGCCCCTGACCCTTTAATCATTTTTGTATTTTTATTTTTCGGCATTGGGGGCGATATATGTCAGCAGACTGTGCGCTATCTGATGGCACGGTCTGATTGTCCAGTGAGCGTCTTGTATGCTCCATGGCAACAGCTAGAGGCGGATATGACATCATGCGACCGGAAGTTCCGGCGCCATTTTGGGTGCGCTCCAGTGCTGAGCGCCTTTGAATGGGTCCCTGCTAATTTGTCTAGTAAACAGAGTTCCGGATGATCGGGTAACTACTAAGGCATGATTTACATCACATGACCGGAAGTCCCAGCGCCATCTTGGATGCGCTCCAGTGTGGAGCGCACGCTAGCGATTATTTGCTGAAGTTTAACTCTATGTTAGCGGCGGAACACCGGACTATCATGTACATTTGGACTGCACATATGGGCTCTAATTATCTACACCTTTTCACTGATTGGGCCACCAGATGGTGGGTGGCGCGTTAGCATTATCATGGCGGTTATTTAAATCCGCTTGGTCTGCCCTCTGATGCTTCCATTATCAAGATATCAGGCATGGAGCAGCAACAATATCGGTGAAAGCATTGGTTATACCTCCTGATGAACCGCCACGGCGGGGAAACGCGTTGAGGGTTCTCCATAGACATGATAAGTGACCAATTTTTATAATGTATCTGATTGTTTATATCCCCCTGAGTGAGGGTTCTTTATGGGCATAAGAAGGGACGATAACAGTCTTTATAGTGTATCTGATTATTTATATCTCACTGAGTGGGGGTTATTGTGTACCTTACCATGTGAAGATTTTTTGTGTCACATTGATATATGTACCTTTATTATGAGGGGTCTTTATAAGCATGAGAAGTGACCAATCCTTGTAATTTACTGCCTGTATCCCCTTTAGCCAGAAGAACAATGTACCTTGCCATGTTAGGGTATTTATGTCATTTAGTATTATGATATGGAATTTTTACTATTATATTTTTGTCTGCATTAGCTCTAGGGCATTTTGTTGTCTTCATCACTGCACTATTTGATATATTGTTTTCCTTCCTGTGATATCAGGGACTGTTAGGGAAGTGAGGGACAGTCCTCATTGAGTGGGGGGCACCAATATCGTACTATTTAGGGTGCCAACCTCCACGACTAGGAAGGTATCAGCGAGGCATAATATAGGGCTGTACAGCACTTTAGATAAGGTCTTTTTTCAATTTTTTGGCATTTGCCAGGTCTTTTTTGCACTGGGAAGGTGTTTTTTAACAAAATATTGAATTAAATTGTATTTTTTAATGGGATTTGCATGTTCACCTACCCACCAGGTGGAATTCAACGTTACATATGTTGGAGCGGTTGTGTGAGCAGCAGGCAACAGTAATGGAGTACCAGCTGCATCAGGCGCAAACAAGTCGCACTGCGCGCCGGTCACACTTCATCACCACTGAGTGGGCCTCTATGAAGGACATCTGCCATGTTTTGCGTGTCTTCGATGATTCCACGCGGATGGCGAGTGCAGATGATACACTAGTCAGCATGACTGTCCGCCTTATCTGCCTGCTTCAAAAAACACTGCAAGCACTAAGGGAGGAGGTTTTGGAAGAGGTGGAGGATGAGGAGTCACAAATGCCATCTGCTTCTGGACAGTCTGCGCAGCATGGTTCCTCACAAAGGCCTAGGTAGGGGACACTTTGTGAGAAGGATGAGGTGGAGTCAATGGAGGAGGAAGACATCTCCTCAGAGGAGGAAGGTACACAATGCTCTAGTAGTCAGTATGTAGAGCGAGGGTGGGGTGATGCAGAGCAGGCAGAGATGATGCCTCAAGCAGGGGACAGCGTTTCTTGGCCAGTTGGGAGTCTGCAGCACATGGTTGATTTCATGCTGCAGTGCCTGATAAACGACCGCAGCATCGCACACATTCTCAACACGGCTGATTATTGGGTGTACACCCTCCTAGATCCTCGCTACCGGGACAACTTACAAAGCCTCATAACACCGTTGAACCGGGAGCGTAAAATGTGGGAGTACCAAGACACACTGGTGCATTCCATCATGTTCCCCATTCCACCCGAGAGCAGTGCTGCTAGTGCTTTACAAAGCAGCTCTGTGCATCGAGGCAGTGGAGGAAGCTCTGCACAAAGAGGGAGCAGAAGCAGCGCCTCAGCACAAGGCAAGACCAGTATGGCCCGAATGTGGCAAAGTTTTGTGTGCCCGCCACAAATGTCTACACCATCACAGAAGGCTCCAGTCAGCAGGAGGCAACGTTTCCGTCAGATGGTGACAGACTACATGTCTTGCCCTCTCAATGTACTCCCAGACAGCTCTTCCCCCTTCAAGTTTTGGGTCTCTAAGCTGGATACCTAGCCAGAGCTTAGCCAGTATGCATTGGAGGTGCTGGCTTGCCCTGCTGCTAGTGTATTATCAGGACGCGTCTTTAGTGCCGCAGTTGGTGTACTAACAGACCGTCGCATGCGACTATCCTCCGATAACGTTGACCAGCTTACTTTTCTGAAAATGAACAAGGCCTGGATCTCACCTGAATTTGCCAGTACTCTTCCAGATTAAATAATTGGTTGGCAACACTATCCAGGTCATCTGTTGTGTTCATGTTTCTACCACCTGAACTGTAATCCCTGGGCTCCAACAAGACCAGTTGCTGCTCAGAAGTGCCATCTGCACAGAAAAAAACACTAGCTCCTGTGTTAGTGGGTTCAGCAACGCCAGCTGCTCCCCTGCTGTGTGTCCGGCAATATCTCCTGCTCCCTCCACATTCAACTACATCAGATTTTAAACTTGCTCCAAGTAGGCCTCAGCCTACTCCATGATTGACCCTGTGCTCCAGCACTGCCAGTTGTTGCTCAGAAGTGCCATCTGCACAGAGAAAAACACTAGCTCCTGTGTTAGTGGGGTTCAGTAACGCCAGCTGCTCCCTTGCTGTGTGTACGGCAATATCTCCTGCTCCCTCCACATTCACCCCGCATCAGATATTAAACTTGCTCCAATTAGGCCTCAGCCTACTCCTTGATTGACTATGGGCTCCAACACTGCCAGTTGTTGCTCAGAAGTGCCGTCTGCACAGAAAAAAACACCAGCTCCTGTGTTAGTGGGGTTCAGTAACGCCAGCTGCTCCCCTGCTGTGTGTACGGCAATATCTCCTGCTCCCTCCACATTCACCCCGCATCAGATATTAAGCTTACTCCAATTAGGCCTCAGCCTACTCCTTGATTGACCCTGGGCTCCAACACCGCCATTTGTTGCTCAGAAGTGCCATCTGCACAGAGAAAAAAACAAGCTCCTGTGTTAGTGGGGTTCAGTAACGTCAGCTCATCCCCTGTTGTGTGTCCGGCAATGTCTCCTGCTCTGTCCACATTCACACTACTACTGATTTTAAACTTGCTCCAATTAGGCCTCTGGCTCCACTCTGTCTCTAGTATTTATCCTGGGCTCCAACACCACCAGTTGCTGCTCAGAAGTGCCATCTGCACAATCGACACTTGCTCCTGTGTTACTGGGGTTCAGTAACGTCAGCTGATCCCCTGCTGTGCATCCGGCAATTTCTCCTGCTCTGTCCACATTCCCACTAGAATGTGGACAGAGCAGGAGAAATTGCCGGACACACAGCAGGGGATCAGCTGATGTTACTGAACCCCAATAACACAGGAACAAGTGTTGACTGTGCAGATGGCACTTCTGAGCAGCAACTGGCGGTGTTGGAGCCCAGGGTAAATACTAGAAGCAGAGTGGAGCCAGAGGCCTAATTGGAGCAAGTTTAAAATCAGTTGCAGTCAACAACAGATATTAGTCTTCATCCAATTAGGCCTCTGGCTCCACTATATTTGTAGTATTAACCCTGTGCTCCAACACAGCCAGTTGCTGCTCAGAAGTGCCATCTGCACAGTCAACATATGCTCCAGTGTTATTGGGGTTCAGTAATGTCAGCTGATCCCCAGCTGTGTGTCCGGCAATTTCTCCTGCTCTGTCCACACTCACACAACTACAGATTTTAAACTTGCTCCAATTAGGCCTCTGTCTCCACTCTGTAGTATTTACCCTGGGTTCCAGCACCGCCAGCTGGTTCCCGGCAGTGTCTTTGGCATGGGTACTCCCTCCTGCCCAGCCTGGTTCCAGCATGCCAGCTGTTTCCGGGTAGTGTCATCGTCACTTTGCCACCAATACTTTGTCCTGTCGTGTTGCGGTCGGGTTAGCCGACTCTATGGTGCCTGCAGTTTAGGTGCTTCCTATGTGGGCTGCGGGATCTGGCCATAAAGGCTTGTTCTGTAGTACAATAGGACAAGCACCCCCAATAGGACTGTGGGTTTCGGTAACTGCGGCCGGCTCTCGGCCTTGCAACTTTGTTTTTCATGGGTACCTTCTGCTACCCATCCGGGTTCCAGTACCATCAGCTGGTCATCGGTAGTGCCATTGGCTCTTGTAGCTTCTGCTACCCATCCAGGTTCCAGTACCGTCAGCTGGTTCTCGGCAGTGCCTTTGGCTTAGGTGCCTCCTTCTCGGTATCCGAGTTACAGCAACGTCTGCTGGTCCTTGGTAGTGCTTTCTGGCACAGGTAGCTCCTGCTTAGTAACCGGGTTCCAGTACCATCAGCTGGTCCTCGGTAGTGCCATTGGCTCTTGTTCCTTCTGCTGCCCCTCCGGGTTCCAGCACCGTCAGCTGGTTCTCGGTAGTTCCATTGGCTCTTGTAGCTTCTGCTACCCATCCGGGTTCCAGCACTGTCAGCCGGTTCTCGGCAGTGTCTTTGGCATGGGTACTCCCTCCTGCCCAGCCTGGTTCCAGCACGCCAGCTGTTTCCGGGTAGTGTTAACGTCACTTTGCCACCAATATGTTGTCCTGTCATGTTGCGGTCGGGTTAGCCGACTCTATGGTGCCTGCAGTTTAGGTGCTTCCTATGTGGGCTGCGGGATCTGGCAATAAAGGCTGGTTCCATAGTGACAATAGGACAAGCACACACTGTAGGATTGTGGGTTTCGGTAACTGCGGCCGGCTCACGGCCTTGCAACTTTGTTTTTCATGAGTACCTTCTGCTACCCATCCGGGTCCCAGTACCATCAGCTGGCTCTCGGCAGTGCCTTTGGCTTAAGTGCCTCCATCTCGGTATCCGAGTTCCATCAACGTCTGCTGGTCCTTGGTAGTGCTTTCTAGCACAGGTACCTCCTGCTTAGTCACTGGGTTCCAGTACTGTCAGCTGGTCCTCGGTAGAGCCATTGGCTCTTGTTCCTTCTGCTGCCCCTCCGGGTTCCAGCACCATCAGCTGGTTCTCGGCAGTGCCTTTGGCTTAGGTGCCTCCATCTCAGTATCCGAGTTCCAGCAACGTCTGCTGGTCCTTGGTAATGCTTTATAGCACAGGTACCTCCTGCTTAGTCACCGGGTTCCAGTACCGTCAGCTGGTCCTCGGTAGTGCCATTGGCTCTTGTTCCTTCTGCTTCCCCTCCGGGTTCCAGCACCATCAGCTGGTTCTCGGCAGTGCCTTTGGCTTAGGTGCCTCCATCTCAGTATCCGAGTTCCAGCACGTCTGCTGGTCCTTGGTAGTGCTTTCTAGTACAGGTACCTCCTGCTTAGTCACCGGGTTCCACTACCGTCAGCTGGTCCTCGGTAGTGCCATTGGCTCTTGTAGCTTCTGCTACCCATCCGGGTTCCAGCACCGTCACCTGGTCCTCGGTAGTTCCATTGCCTCTTGTTCCTTCTGCTGCCCCTACGGGTTCCAGCGCCGTCAGCTGGTTCTCGGCAGTGCCTTTGGCTTAAGTGCCTCCATCTCGGTATCCGAGTTCCAGCAACATCTGCTGGTCCTTGGTAGTGCTTTCTAGCACAGGTACCTCCTGCTTAGTCACCGAGTTCCAGTACCGTCAGCTGGTCCTCGGTAGTGCCATTGGCTCTTGTTCCTTCTGCTGCCCCTCCGGGTTCCAGCACCATCAGCTGGCTCTCGGCAGTGCCTTTGGCTTAGGTGCCTCCATCTCGGTATCCGAGTTCCAGCAATGTCTGCTGGTCCTTGGTAGTGCTTTCTCGCACAGGTACCTCCTGCTTAGTCACCGGGTTCCAGTACCGTCAGCTGGTCCTCGGTAGTGCCATTGGCTCTTGTTCCTTCTGCTTCCCCTCCGGGTTCCAGCACCGTCAGCTGTTTCAGGGAAGTGCCTTTGGCTTAGGTGCCTCCATCTCGGTATCCGAGTTCCAGCAATGTCTGCTGGTCCTTGGTAGTGCTTTCTAGCACAGGTACCTCCTGCTTAGTAACCAGGTTCCAGTACCGTCAGCTGGTCCTCGGTAGTGCCATTGGCTCTTGTTCCTTCTGCTGCCCCTCCGGGTTCCAGCACCATCAGCTGGCTCTCGGCAGTGCCTTTGGCTTAGGTGCCTCCATCTCAGTATCCGAGTTCCAGCAACGTCTGCTGGTCCTTGGTAGTGCTTTCTAGCACAGGTACCTCCTGCTTAGTTACCGGGTTCCAGTACCGTCAGCTGGTCCTCGGTATTGCCATTGGCTCTTGTTCCTTCTGCTGCCCCTCCGGGTTCCAGCACCGTCAGCTGTTTCAGGGAAGTGTCAACGTCACTTTGGCACCAATACATTGTCCTGTCGTGTTGCGGTCGGGTTAGCCGACTCTATGGTGCCTGCAGTTTAGGTGCTTCCTATGTGGGCTGTGGGTTCTGGCAATAAAGGCTGGTTCCGTAGTGCCAATAGGACAAGCACCCCCTGTAGGACTATGGGTTTCGGTAACTGCGGCCAGCTCGAGGCCTTGCAACTTTGTTTTTCATGGGTTCCTTCTGCTACTCATCCGGGTTCCAGCACCGTCAGCTGGTTCTCGGCAGTGCCTTTGGCTTAGGTGCCTCCTTCTCGGTATCCGAGTTCCAGCAACGTCTGCTGGTCCTTGGTAGTGCTTTCTAGCACAGGTACCTCCTGCTTAGTGACCGGTTTCCAGTACCATCAGCTGGTCCTCGGTAGTTCCATTGGCACTTGTTCCTTCTGCTACCCATCCGGGTTCCAGTACCATCAGCTGGTTCTCGACAGCTCCTCTGCCTTCTTGTACCTTCTGCTACATTTCCAAGTTCAAACTTTTTTAAATGGTTTTTGGTAATCACTCTGGATCTCACTGACGATGACCCTGAAGACCACCCCAAAGAAGACCAAAAAGATGACCCTGAAGAAGATGACCAAGAGGACAAAGAACATGAAGACAACCACCAAGATACAGAACAACAATAGACAGAAGACCAAGAAGCAGAAGAACAAAAAGCAGAAGAACATTAAGCATAAGACTAAAAATCAGAGCAAAAGATATTATCTAAATTATAAGCAGAAGAAGACTAAGCAGTGTATGGGGGTGAGTCCGTTCCTCCTCGTGGTGTCCCTGGAAAATGCCTGCTGCTGCAGGCCAAACTGAACGCGGACAAATCCTGTTGTAAATCTTTTGTGACAGGCAGAACGGCTGGTGTAATCTTCAAACTTATATATAGGTAACAACTACAGGAATGCCTGTCACAAATAAGAATATGATGAAGAAGAAGAATAGGAAGAAGGTGAAGAAGTAGAATATGAAGAAGAATAATAGTTGAATAAGAAGAATATGAAGAATGTAAAAAAAAGAATAATAGGAAGAAGATGAAGAAGAAGATGAATAAGGTGAAGAAGTTGATGAAAAAGATGCTGCTGCTGCTGAGGATCATGAAGGAGAAAGTGTGGGAGAAGTAAAAAAGAAGGTGAAGCGCATGGAAGTAGTGAAACATACATATCTGACAAAATATAAAAAAGGTTAACATAGTGAATATCTTTGTAACTCTAAACGTCTTAAAAAAAAAATGTATTCCTGCTATTCCATTTGATTAGGCAAAAACTCTATGCCTTTGATGTCTCCTCCACCTCCCCAATACATTCTACATTATTATTAGTTGCTTTTCCTCATGTAGAATTAGCCTGCAAGGAAAGAAAGGGTATATTTTAATTCCGATATTTCTGTCCCATTGACTTGCATTGGTTTCCGGTATCGGAATCGGCGATATCCGATACTTTTTGGGTCTCTGTCCGATCCAATCCCATCCGATATTTCACGATATCGGAAGGTATCGCTCAACACTAGTCCTGGCCCATCTGAAGGTTGCTAGAGAGCATTTGTATTATCCAGAAGAGTATTGTTAGAATGTTATATGGTCTGATGAAACCAAAGTAGAACTGTTTGGTAGAAACAAAACTCATTGTGTTTGGAGTAGACAGAATGCTGAGTTGCATGCAAAGAACACCATACCTACTGTGAAGCATGGGGGTGGAAACATCATGCTTTGGGGCTGTTTCTCTGCAAAGGGACCAGGACGACTGATCCGTGTACATGAAAGAATGAATCGGGCCATGTATCGTGAGATTTTGAGTGCAAACCTCCTTCCATCAGCAAGGGAATTGAAGAAGATATGCGAATGGGTCTTTCAGCATGATAATGATCCCAAGCACACCACCAGGGCAACAAAGGAGTTGCTTTGTAAGAAGCATATGAAGGTCCTGGAGTGGCCTAGCCAGTCTCTAGATCTCAAACTCATAGAAAACCTTTGGAGGGATTTGAAAGTCCGTGTTCCAAGTGACAGGCCCAAAACATCACTGCTCTAGAGGAGATTTGCATGGAGGAATGAGCCAACATACCACCAACAGTGTGTGTCAACCTTGTGAAGACTTTCAGAAAACGTTTGATCTCTGTCGTTGCCAACAAAGGATATGTAACAAAATATTGACATGAACATAATGACCAAATACATATTTTCCACCATAATTTGCAAAATAAATTTTGCTAAATCAGAAAAGGTGATTTTCCGGATTTGTTTTCTTATTTTGACTCTCATAGTTGTGGTCTGCCTATGATGTCGATTATAGGCCTCTCTCATCTTTTTAAGTGGGAGAACTTAAACAATTTGTGGTTGGCTAAATACTTTTTTCCCCCACTGTAATTGTACTGATGAGGAAAATTTTAATGGCAGGTTATTTTGTTAAAACAATTTCACTACAAAAATTGTCAAAATTGTGGGGAGTTTTACATTTCATCACACTTGGAATATTTTTCACATTTTCAAGTACATTATGTGGTGAAATGAATGCTGTCTTTCGAAAGTACAACTCATCATGCAAAAAGACCAAGCTCACATAACTTTATGTGGACAGAAAAATGAAAAAAGTTATGGCTCTTGGAAAAAGGGGAGGAAATATGGAAATTAGCCATGTTGGAACTTGGTAAGCCGCTCTTACCACTTTCCTAAAAAGTGGGTGGCATTTAGTGGCAGAGGACGCAATCAACTTGCGAGATTATGCCAGAAATTGGTGTGAATGAAAATGAAAATCTGTACTAGAAAATAGCTGGTATACATGCCATTAGAGATATGCAAATTTGTTTGGATTCAGTTCCAAATACGATTGGACTTGAATATTGATTTTGCAATATTTGTCGAACATAGCCAAATGTCATTAGAGTCAACGGGAGTAAAAATTACAAAATATGTTCGGAACAGATCATAAGACATACAGTCGGCACAAATAGTGTTCAAATATGGCCCAAATATGTCAAAATCAGATTCAGGTCCAAAATCTGAACAAATTCACTCTCATTTCTACATGGCATACGCTAGTTGTGTTCTACAAACTGCAACTGTCTATAGCAGCAGCGATTAGAGATAACTCCAATTTCTTCTGCTTAACCATTTAGCATCACAGTATAAGGTATAAACAATGAATCAATCACAGGTTCAAGTCCTTCTAAGAGGAATAAAACAATAAGTGAAGCTTAATAATGTCTTTAAAATGATTATGTTTGAATCACTCCCCCCCAATTTTCCAAATAAAGGATTTAAGATTAATCGACCAATATGGTAAAAGCTGTAAAGAAAAAAAGCTTGATTTGGCGTTTGTAGGGCATCTCACATCCCCACGGAAAAAATAAAATTGTTATGTGTCTCAAAAAATGGAGACACAAATCGTCTCCTTCCCCACATCCTGCAGCATGTCGCCCGCAAGGGCAGGGTCCTCTCTCCCCTCGATATCAGTCTGTGATTGTTAGTTTGTTTACTGTAAATGATATCTGTAATTCGTATGTAACCCCTTCTCATGTATAGCACCATGGAATCAATAGCGCTATAACTTCTTTTAACCAATAAAAATATAAAATAACATTTGGTTGTTCTGTATTCAAACTAATCTGAATAATCATATTGCCAGGTTATTTTTACCGCACAATAAACAACATAAAATCAAAACCTGAAAAATAACAGCAGATTTACAAGTTTGTTTTCAGTTTTTCAGTACATTATATGCTATTTATAATCACATCAGTCAAAACTACAACTTGTTCTGCAAAGAACGTGCCCTCACATGGCTATATTGGTCAAAAAATATAAAACGTATGTCTCTTGGAAGAAGGGGAGGTCTCCATGAAAACGTTGGCTCCATCAACAAATAAATATTTTATTTTTTTAACAAGAAACTACTTGATTGAAAAAGGATGTCTTATATTTTGGAAGCAGGTTCCTATTATCAGTGAGAATGCTCACATAGTGTTCTTTACGATAACTAAGACAACTATTTAGTGGCACGGCTATCTCTTTCTCAGCCCGACACTGATCAGTCTAATTGATGCAGGGCAGCAGAGAAAGTTACTAGGACCTGCACAACACTAAAGCTGCATGGATTAGTGATGGATTGTTCATGAATGATCTGGTACAAAGAGCCAGCTACCTTCTGTGAATGATAGAAGCTGGCACTCCATGAAAGCCACTTTCAGTCCCAAAATATCTCTAAACAGTGGCAAAGTGATGGTGTTCAGCAGCTAAAACCCCACCTACCCAGCCATTTCATTGATTAGCTGCAGCTCTGCAGGGTTTGCTCGCTGTTGGTCTGCGTGTAAGGGTCCTGTTACATTTAGCGATGCACCAGCGATCCAGACAACGATACGACGCGGTCAGGATCGCTGGTGCATCGCTAAATGGTCGCTAGTGAGCTGCCAAACAGGCAGATTTCACCAGCGACATAACAGCGGTCGGCGGTTGTTACTTACCTGTCAGACGCGGTGATGAAGACGTCCTCCCGCTTGAGTCCACGCGTCGCTCGTCGGCACCAGCAGGAAGCCGCCCACGAGAAACGGCCCAGGACGTTCTCGCGCGATCAGCGATAGCCAGCGGGGGAGCCGGTCGGAGGTAAGTATCACACATAGCGATATCGCTAGCAATATCGCTGCTGCGTCACAAAATCGGTGACGCTTTAGAGATATTGCTAGCGATATCGCTATGTGTGAAGCCCCCTTAAGCTTTTATCTTAAATATGTGCTCTCCTTTGGTGAACACATATTTGGTAGGTATCCTTTTGGTATCCAAAAGAGTCGTCTCCTTTTGGAGCCCAAAGCAAAGTGATCTGGATCACCAAAAGAGCCAGACTGTCCATCATAGCATGGGTTCCACAGGTCCGAACTACCTGAAGGACATTTCTGGTCATATGATGAGGGTGAGTATTGATGTATATTAGCTGTATGTTTGAGGTAGCTGAGCTGGGTGTGTTTGTTGATGTAGTTGAGTTATGTCTGTTTGTGTTGACGTAGTTGAGATGTGTGTGTTGATGTAGCTAAGCTGTGTGTCTACACATGTACCAGAGCTATTTTGTGTTTGGCATATAAAAAACTGTGTGTGTGTTTGTGTGTGTGTGTGTGTTTGTGTGTGTGTGTTTGTGTGTGTGTGTGTGTGTGTGCGCATACGTAACTGACTGGTGTAAGTGTAGAAATGTTGCATGTACAGTATGTAGCAGAGCTGAATGTGCTTGTGTAGGAGTGTTGTGTTTACACAGCACAGCTGAGTGCATGCAGCAGTTTTATGTAAATGTGTGCACTGTAGAGTCTACATAATATACTGTATGTGTTGTAAAGCTCTGTGTGTATAAAACATATGCCGCAAAGGTACACTGCCTGCTACTTTTTTATTCTACTCTAGCGCATAAAAAAATTAAATTGACCCCACGCACACACTTCTTTACATTACCAGGAAAGTTTTAATAAGCAAAAATTATTTTTTTCTATTTTCTGATGACTATACCTGGAGTGCATTTTTTTATAGGAAGATACATTGCTTAAGGCAAAAATATGTCAATTATATATTATATTATTATGTCAAATATGCCAATGCACAACATTGGCCAACGTCTTTTAAGAATAATAGAAATGAAGTTACTTTCCTCACAAGTGGTAAACACTGGTCTTTATTTTTATTTATACCGGGCGATAAAAGATTAGCTCGCTCTCGAGTATCAACTTTATCTTCCCATTTTTTTAGAATTTTTTTTGCATAATTACGCTGTACAAATTTCTCAGTTATGTCACTATAGCTATTTTTCACCTTGGTTTCATCACTTACTATCCATTTTCTACAAAGGTACTAAATGTAAGACAAAGGCTAGCTTCACACTAGCGTTTTTTTGCTCTGCGTTAGGAGCACACATGAAACGCATGTGAAAAGCGCATACAAACACTTGTAAACGCTGCTGTTTTTGTAGCATTATTGTGCACATAACAAAAAATCGCAGCGTTTTTATGCGTTTGTAAGCGTTTTTCATGCGTTTACATTTTTTATGCGCAATAAACTAGAGAAAAAATCCTTGGAAAATTCTTGCAACACACTCAAGCAATGGGAAAGCAGTGGGCGTGTCTTATGGAAATTCTTTATATCGCCCCTTTTTACAGCTGAATTCTTCACATTTGCTTGCATTTGACTTGAGAACATGGATCTGCGCTGGAAGAGCTTTTACTTTGACTTGGATCTGGACATGAGGACGGCTCAGGCTTATGCCGTTGCTTGCCATGAACAGAGGGAGAGAGAGGCAGCGAAGACGGCAGCAGCGGCGTATGTGGATACATCCCATTATTGAACTCCGGGAGAGCCGTGGAGCGTGCCACACCCTCTACAGCGAGCTCCACTAAAACCTGGAGAAATTTACGGATTATACCAGGATGACCCAAGAAACCTTTTACTATTTGCTTGGTCGGGTAATAGAAGTCATCCGGAGACAGGACACGCAGCTCCGGCGTGCAATTACTCCTGAGGAATGGCTCCTGGTCACATTAAGGTACGTAGTTTTCATAAACCAATGGCTGCTGATTTTTCTTGGTTGTGACATGTACTCTTCCAAATCTTGCAGAATTACAGTTCTGCCATGTCGTTTTTTCACGGCATGTATTGAACCAAAGGCTGCAGAATTTTTTTTTTGGGGGGGGGTTTAATTAAACGTGTGTAAAAAGTGTGCAAAAAAATTACATATACACAAATATTAATTATTGTTTTCTTTGTGTTACAGATTCCTGGCTACTGGAGAGACCCTCTCGTCACTGCACTTCCAGTACCGGATTGGAATCTCCACGTTGTCTGGAATTGTAGCGGACACCTGCCGGGCTCTCTGGAATGTTCTTTGTCCCGAATTCATGCCCATGCCCACTGCAGCAAAGTGGTTGGAAATCGCCGAAAGATTCAGGACTGTATGCAATTTCCCAAACTGTTTAGGAGTGGTGGATGGGAAACACATCCGGATTATCAAGACCAAAAGAACTGCTCTAAGTTCTATAACTACAGAAGGTACTTTTCTACTGGGTCATCTTTCATCGTTTTTAAGAAATCTCAAGATGGAAGAGGCCAGGAGCCATTTGGTGAGCTGCATTTCTTGCTACATGTTCACAGATTTACCAGTGGAAAAGCCAAACTTCACATGCCACAAATGCAAGCTTGTGTCCCTGTTGGAGGAAAAGTTGCAAAATCTCGAAGAGAGGTTAGCTACGTTGAAGATCATTAAGGAAGGTGAAGAGTTCTTGGACAGAGCAGAATTATCTCTTCATGTTACAGAAAGCGAAGAAATTCGAAGTGCACCTGAAGAAACAGAGGAATGGAGACATGTGACCCAGAGAAGCAGGAGGATCGGGAGGCAGTCAGCACCCATACTGCTCAGAAACCAGTACCAGGCTCTCACGCAGGAAAACGATGAAGAAATACATCAGGATAAGACTTTGCCAACAAACAGCAACCTTGTACGCCCTCAGAGTCCTCCTGGATGGAGAAAGAAATACGTTGTGAAGAAGAAACGGAGAGTGGTGGTCATGGGGGATTCCCTGCTGAGAGGAACAGAGGCCGCTATCTGCAGACCGGATATAACTACAAGAGAAATGTGCTGTCTTCCAGGTGCAAAAATTAAAGATGTGTCTGACAGGATATCAGGACTCTTCAGACCTACAGATGACTACCCATTCCTGCTACTACATGTGGGGACAAATGACACCGCAAGAAACGACCTGGAAATCATCTGCAGAGACTTTGAAGACTTAGGCAAGAAAGTGAAAGAACTGGGAGCGCAGGTGGTCTTCTCTTCCATCCTCCCAGTGGATGGCCATGGAACAAGGAGGTGGAATAAGATTCTGCAGGTGAACAACTGGCTACGTCGATGGTGCCGTCAGCAACGATTTGGATTTCTGGATCACGGAGTGAACTACTTATACGATGGACTACTTGCTAGAGATGGGGTGCACCTTACGAAGACTGGAAAGCATGTATTTGGAAGTCGCCTTGCTACACTTGTAAGGAGAGCTTTAAACTAGAACAACATGGGAAGGGAAGCAAAAGACCAGAAAAAGCCATACACCTGACAAATGCTATTGAGAACTCTGCTATTAGAAGTGGAAAGGAAGAACAAAGACGAAAGAATCTAATTAATAAAAATATTGGAGAAAGAGAAACCAATCACAAACTAAAATGTTTCTATACTAATGCACAAAGCATGGGCAACAAACAAGGAGAATTGGAACTACTAACACAGGAACAGAAATATGATGTAATTGGAATCACTGAAACTTGGTGGGACAATACACATGATTGGAATACAAGACTAGAAGGATACAACTTATTTGCAAGAAACAGACATGATAAACGAGGAGGGGGTGTCGCATTGTATGTTCGAAACGCGTATATCTGCACAGAGATTGAAGCTTCAGAGACTGGGAGTTCTGTGGAAACTGTTTGGGTAAGAATACAAGGACAGAACAATGGAAAGGACACCATTGTAGGCATTTACTACAGGCCGCCTGTGCAAGCCGAATATATAGATGAACTCTTTATGCATCAGATGGCCAAGTTCTCCAAAAAATATGACATAGTTGTCATGGGAGATTTCAACTATCCAGACATTTGTTGGGAATCTCTCTCAGGCAAAACTAACAGGTCAAGGAAATTCTTATCCTCTCTTGCTGACAACTTTATCTTCCAAAAGGTAAGGGAGAAAACAAGGGGAACTGCTACCTTGGATCTAATCCTTATAAACAGGGAGGAAATGGTTGAGGAGGTAAAAGTGGCTGGGACCCTAGGAGGTAGCGACCATGCTATTTTAGAATTTTGGATTACTAGAGGTGGAAGACCTGTGAAGACTCAGACGTCAAGGTTAGATTTCAGAAAGGCAGATTTTAAGGGATTCAGAAAGAGAATTGGAGGGATCCAATGGCTGGATATCCTTAAAGACAAAAATGTCCAGGAAGGATGGGAAATCTTGAAAAATGAAATTCTCAAAGCACAGTTGTTAACAATTCCGAAAAGAGGGAAGAATAGGAAGCATTTAAGGAAACCAGGATGGATGAACACAGAACTTAAGCACATGCTAAAAAGGAAGAAAAAAATGTTTATAAAATGGAAAGAGGGAGGCATATCTAAAGAAGAATATAATGCTGTCTGCAGAACCTGCAGGGCACAAATCAGATTATCTAAAGCGGACAATGAATTGAGGCTTGCAAGAGATGTCAAAAGCAATAATAAAGGATTTTGGGGATATGTCAAAAGTAAAAGAAAAGTCAAAGATGCTATAGGATTTTTACAGGATGAAAATGATGAAATGGTAAGACAGGATGTTGAGAAGGCTGAACTTTTAAATTCCTATTTTGCATCTGTTTTCTCTCAGAAAGGAAATGCAACATCAACTGTTATTCACTGTCCTATTAAGGGAATAGAAGAATCCAGGATATCTATAAACAGAAAGATAGTGAGGAAACACTTAGCTAACCTAAATGAATTCAAGTCTCCAGGTCCAGATGAATTACACCCCAGAGTACTGAAGGAGATTGCAGAAGAAATTTTTGAACCCCTCTCCATAATCTTTGAAAATTCTTGGAGAACAGGAGAAGTGCCAGAAGACTGGAGAAGAGCAAATGTTGTTCCTATCTTCAAAAAGGGGAAGAAGGTGGACCCAGGCAACTATAGGCCGGTGAGTCTGACTTCTATACCAGGAAAGATCTTTGAACAAATTATTAAACAACATGTATGTCAATACCTGGATAAGAATGAAGTGATTAAACAGAGTCAGCATGGGTTTCTAACTAATAAGTCATGTCAGACTAACTTAATTTCCTTCTATGACGGTATCACTGATTGGGTGGATCAAGGAAATGCTGTAGATATAGTATATCTTGACTTCAGCAAAGCATTTGACAAAGTCTCTCATACAATCCTTATTGAAAAAATGACTAAGTATGGAATGGACAAGGCAACTGTTAGGTGGATTCATAACTGGCTTAGTGATCGGACCCAAAGAGTGGTCGTAAATGGCTGCACATCCAGTTGGAAGAATGTCTCAAGTGGGGTACCACAGGGCTCTGTCCTGGGCCCTGTATTGTTCAACATCTTTATCAACGATTTAGATGAAGGAATTGAGGGTAAACTGATTAAATTTGCTGATGACACAAAGCTAGGAGGGATAGCTAATACTAGAGAAGAGAGAGAGAGGATTCAAAAAGATTTAAATAAACTGGAGAAGTGGGCAGCAACTAACAGAATGGTTTTTAACAGGGAGAAATGCAAAGTACTACATCTGGGCAATAAAAATGAAAAAAGCATATATAGAATGGGAGGAATAGGGCTAAGTGACAGCACATGTGAAAAAGACTTGGGTATACTAATAGATCACAGACTGAATATGAGTCAACAGTGTGATGCAGCAGCAAAAAAGGCAAATGCAATTCTAGGATGTATTAACAGAAGCATACAGTCTAGATCACGTGAAGTCATTATTTCCCTCTACTCCTCTTTGGTCAGACCTCATCTGGAATATTGTGTCCAGTTTTGGGCACCACATTTTAAAAAAGACATCAACAAACTGGAGCAAGTTCAGAAAAGAGCGACCAGAATGGTGACCGGTCTGCAAACCCTGTCTTATGAGGAAAGGTTGCAGGATTTGGGAATGTTTAGTTTGCAAAAGAGAAGACTGAGAGGAGACTTAATAGCTGTCTACAAATATCTAAAGGGCTGTCACATTGTAGAAGGATCAACTTTATTCTCATTTGCACAAGGAAAGACTAGAAGCAATGGGATGAAACTGAATGGGAAGAGACACAGATTAGATATTAGAAAAAACTTTTTGACAGTTAGAGTGATCAATGAGTGGAACAGGCTGCCACGAGAAGTGGTGAGTTCTCCTTCAATGGAAGTCTTCAAACAGAGGCTGGACAGACATCTGACTGGGATGATTTAGCGAATCCTGCTTTGAGCAGGGGGTTGGACCAGATGGCCCAGGAGGTCCCTTCCAACTCTACGATTCTATGATTCTATACTGTACTGATGGCCATTGCAGATGCAGACTGTAAGTTTATTGAAGTGGACATTGGGGCATTTGGCCGTGGAAACACCGAAGGTCCGCCACAGCCATTTGTAATGGTTCATGATGAAGCGTTCCAGATGTGCCAAAACCTCCTCAAACCCTACTCCAGCCGGGACTTGGACCTACAAAAAAGAATTTTTAATTACAGGCTGACCAGGGCCAGGAGAACAGTAGAGTGTGCTTTTGGTATACTTGTATCGAGATGGCGCATTCATAGCACAGCTATTAATCTTAAACTGGAAAAAGTGAATGAGGTGGTCAAGGCCTGTGTTGTTCTACATAATTTTGTAATTTCTTGAGAGCACCTGAACTTTGATCTTGATGATGTTGCTCCTAATCCTTTGCCAGAATTTACACAGCACCCTCTCAGGTCATCCGTTGAAGTTGGCCAAATGAGGGACCAATTTGCGGCCTACTTCAACTCAGATGTAGGACGGGTGGAATGGCAAGAGCAAATGTTGTAAAAAAAATTTTTATTGCATGTTGTTGGTATGTTAATAAAAAAAACTGTTTTGATACCTGTACTGAGTGCATTCTCTATTTTTACACTCCGAATACCATTAGCAAGTAGCCAGGTGTATCAGTGAATTTATGATGATGTGCTTTGTGCATCATGAATTCACTAATACTCAAGGTTCCCCAACTTCACTCCTCAAGGTCCACCAACAGATCATGTTGTAATGAAATAAAAAGAGTATTCCATACAACATGATCTGTTGGTGGCCAATGAGGACTGGAGTTGGGGAACCGTGCAATATTACAAGAATGTAGAGATTGCTGTAGAAAAGACAAGTCATGTAGATTGGTTTGGTATTTTTTTAAGCCAATCTATATGATTTGTCTTTTCCACAGCAGTCTCTACATTCTTGTATATTGCACAGACTGGATCTACCAAGGTTCCCCAACTTCACTCCTCAAGGTCCACCAACAGATCATGTTGTAATGAAATAAAAAGAGGAATCCATACAACATGATCTGTTGGTGGCCCATGAGGACTGGAGTTGGGGAACCGTGCAATATTACAAGAATATAGAGATTGCTGTGGAAAAGACAAGTCATGTAGATTTGTTGCGTTGACAACACATATCTCCAAGACTGACACAAGAATCATGTCAGTAATGGAGATATCTGGTGGCAAAAACGCTAATTGTACGGCGCAGTGTGTGTATGGCGCAGTGTGTGTAGTTGGCGATAGACACAGTAACCAATCCAGATTTTGTGAAAGCACAAGTGCACATTTATTTTGTAACAAACAAACAAAAAATATTTTATTAGTAATGACCTTTGGGGGAAGTTTGGGATACTTTGGGTGTGTGGAGAGACGAGGAACGACTGGAGGTTGAGGAAAGGGTTCTAGGAGAAGGGGCGATGAAAGTACTGGGGGAAGGGAGCTTTGGAATGGACAAGGAGGCATGTTGAGAGACATTAGGAGGAGAGGGTGGATGGACGAACAAAGTTTTTTTTTCCTTTTCTTTGGCGCAGGAATATCCTGCCCGGACCAACTGGCAGCCTGTGGACGCCTTACTTTTGTTGACCGCCAAGTGACGGTGGACTGTGGTGTTGCCCTGTAAAAAAGGGAATGCGGGTCCCCATTTTGTTGCTCTTTGGTGACGGTGGCGGTGCTGCTGGAAGTGGCAGTGGCGGTGCTTCTAGAAGAGGGGAAAGTTGGGTCGGTGCTCTGAGCAGGAGGCTGCCTGTCTGGGATCTCAGGCAAAGTTCTTTGGGGATTCCGAGGAGGAGAATTGGTGGTGGTTATCTTTCGATGAGGAGTGGAGGTGGTGCTCCTTTGATGTGGAGTGGTGGTGGTGCTCCTTTGATGCGGAGTGCTGCTGGTGCTCCTTAGATGAGGAGTGCTGGCTGTGCTCTTTTCCTGATGAGTGCTGGTGGTGCTCTGTTGCTTAGGAGTGCTGGCGGTGCTCGGTTGCTTAGGAGTGCTGGCGGTGCTCGGTTGCTTAGGAGTGCTGGCGGTGTTCTGTTGCTGAGGAGTGCTGGCTGTGCTCTGTTCCTGAGGAGTGCTGGCGGTGCTCCTTTGGTGTTGACTGGTGGTGTCAGTGGCCCAAGCAGGTTCTGTGGTGGTTTGGCTCCAAGCTGGTGGTGCTTTGGCGGTGGTGGTGCTCCATACAGGAGCAGCGCTTGACATAGTGGTGGTGGCGGAGGAGTGTCCAGCAGCACTCAGACTTGGGGTGGTGTAGTGGTGTCTGGCTTCGCTGGGAATGCAGGTGGCTGTGCAGTGGTATGCAGCAGAAGTCGGTAGTGTGGTAAAGCGAGTCAGCAGTGGAACTGTTGGAAATTACACCATTGACTGCTGAACATACCGATTCTTCTGCATAGCCTGCAATTAAGCAGTGTTGCAGGCCTGTAGCACACTCAGCTGTTGCTCAGAACTAAGGTGTTCCGCCATGCTCTGTTCAATTTTACTGAAAAAATGGTGCGTCGGTCTGTTGAGGTCGGCCTCCAGACTGTCAAGGCGCTGGTCGACAGAGTGGAAGTGGTGTTCCATGTGGTTAAAACCATGTTCCATCAGGGAAAAACTGCTTTCCATTCTGGCGGACAGCGCCTTGAGGCTGCCCTTAAAGGCCTCGCTCAAGAGCATGAACTCGGGCATGACAGGCCTGTCCAAGGCCCTCTGCCGCTGGCGGGTAGTGCTCGCATAACCAGTGACAGAGACCTGGGACAGGGGAACACCTGATGGACCAGCTTCCTAGTCACCAGCTGTCTGTGTTGCTGACCTGCAAGATGCTTCCTGGCTGTCGGATGGCTGGGACGGGTCCAAGGTCGATCGATGAAGAACCGCTCCCGGGACAGGTTGCAGGGTGCTGCTCCAAGTGCTGTGGAAAGAAAGGGAAAACATTAGTATCATGTATTTACAAGAAGCATCACCTGTTGAATTGAAAAGCACATAGTAATAGCAAAAAAAAAAAAAAAACACTTACGCTCTGCTGGCAAGGACCGATCTCAGGAAAGCCAACTCTCGATAGTAGTGGTACTTTCTTCTGCGACTTGCCGCTGAACCACTCCGAACCTGTCCCTCAGCACGAACATCAGTGTTAAATCCGGTTCTTCATCGAGTGCCAACGTGTGCGTATTTTGTTCACTGTTGGGGAAAAAAAAAATGTAAAAAAAAAATTATAAAATGCACTTAAGGCAACTTAATTATCAGCACACGCAACAGATTGAACTTTTCACTACAATATATCTTGCCAAAAAAGCACCAGCACCATGAGGACCATCAATCAATGTGGCAGTTGAAGACCAAAATCAATCACAGTGTGCCACATGGCATTGGTGTTTTAAATGCAAGAATATATCTTGCCAAAAAAACACCAGCACTATCAGGACCATAAATCAATGCAGCAGTTGAAGACCAAAATCAATCACAGTGTGCCACGTGGCATTGGTGTTTTCAATGCAAGAATATATCTTGCCAAAAAAGCACCAGCATCATGAGGACCATCAATCAATGCAGCAGATGAAGACCAAAATCAATCACAGTGTGCCGCATGGCATTGGTGTTTTTAATGCAAGAATATATCTTGCCAAAAAAACACCAGTACCATCAGGACCATAAATCAATGCAGCAGTTGAAGACCAAAATCAATCACAGTGTGCCACATGGCATTGGTATTTTTAATGCAAGAATATATCTTGCCAAAAAACACCAGCACCATCAGGACCATAAATCAATGCAGCAGTTGAAGACCAAAATCAATCACAGTGTGCCACGTGGCATTGGTGTTTTTAATGCAAGAATATATCTTGCCAAAAAAGCACCAGCATCATGAGGACCATCAATCAATGCAGCAGATGAAGACCAAAATCAATCACAGTGTGCCACTTGGCATTGGTGTTTTTAATGCAAGAATATATCTTGCCAAAAAAACACCAGCACCATGAGGACTATCAATCCCTGCGGCAGTTGAAGACCAAAATTAATCACAGTGTGCCACATGGCATTGGTGTTTTCAATGCAAGAATATATCTTGCCAAAAAAAACCCAGCACCATCAGGACCATAAATCGATGCAGCAGTTGAAGACCGAAATCAATCACAGTGTGCCACATGGCATTGGTGTTTTTAATGCAAGAATATATCTTGCCAAAAAAACACCAGTACCATCAGGACCATAAATCAATGCAGCAGTTGAAGACCAAAATCAATCACAGTGTGCCACATGGCATTGGTGTTTTTAATGCAAGAATATATCTTGCCAAAAAAACACCAGCACCATCAGGACCATAAATCGATGCAGCAGTTGAAGACCGAAATCAATCACAGTGTGCCACATGGCATTGGTATTTTTAATGCAAGAATATATCTTGCCAAAAAACACCAGC
Source organism: Dendrobates tinctorius (assembly GCF_039654945.1). Lineage (NCBI taxonomy): Eukaryota > Metazoa > Chordata > Amphibia > Anura > Dendrobatidae > Dendrobates > Dendrobates tinctorius. The sequence goes on along the minus strand of NW_027361671.1, from coordinate 15,209,321 downwards.
ACCATCAGGACCATAAATCAATGCAGCAGTTGAAGACCAAAATCAATCACAGTGTGCCACGTGGCATTGGTGTTTTTAATGCAAGAATATATCTTGCCAAAAAAACACCAGCACCATGAGGAGCATCAATCAATGCGGCAGCTGAAGACCAAAATCAATCACAGTGTGCCACATGGCATTGGTGCTTTTAATGCAAGAATATATCTTGCCAAAAAAACACCAGTACCATCAGGACCATAAATAAATGCAGCAGTTGAAGACCAAAATCAATCACAGTGTGCCACATGGCATTGGTGTTTTTAATGCAAGAATATATCTTGCCAAAAAAACACCAGCACCATCAGGACCATAAATCGATGCAGCAGTTGAAGACCGAAATCAATCACAGTGTGCCACATGGCATTGGTATTTTTAATGCAAGAATATATCTTGCCAAAAAACACCAGCACCATCAGGACCATAAATCAATGCAGCAGTTGAAGACCAAAATCAATCACAGTGTGCCACGTGGCATTGGTGTTTTCAATGCAAGAATATATCTTGCCAAAAAAACACCAGCACCATGAGGACCATCAATCAATGAGGCAGTTGAAGACCAAAATCAATCACAGTGTGCCACATGGCATTGGTATTTTTAATGCAAGAATATATCTTGCCAAAAAACACCAGCACCATCAGGACCATAAATCAATGCAGCAGTTGAAGACCAAAATCAATCACAGTGTGCCACGTGGCATTGGTGTTTTCAATGCAAGAATATATCTTGCCAAAAAAACACCAGCACCATGAGGACCATCAATCAATGAGGCAGTTGAAGACCAAAATCAATCACAGTGTGCCACATGGCATTGGTGTTTTTAATGCAAGAACATATCTTGCCAAAAAAACACCAGTACCATCAGGACCATAAATCAATGCAGCAGTTGAAGACCAAAATCAATCACAGTGTGCCACATGACATTGGTGTTTTTAATGCAAGAATATATCTTGCCAAAAAAGCACCAGCACCGTGAGGACCATCAATCAATGCGGCAGTTGAAGACCAAAATCAATCACAGTGTGCCACATGGCATTGATGTTTTCAATGTAAGAATATATCTTGCCAAAAAAGCACCAGCACCATGAGGACCATCAATCAATGCAGCAGTTGAAGACCAAAATCAATCACAGTGTGCCGCATGGCATTGGTGTTTTTAATGCAAGAATAAATCTTGCCAAAAAAACACCAGCACCATCAGGACAAAAAATCAATGCAGTATCACAGAGCATCTTTATACTTACTGAACGCCCTTTTAGAAGCTGCAGAGGCGCTGTCCCAGCTATCCATCATCGCTGCGGCCACCTCATTCCAGAGCTGCCGGGTCACCACTGTGTCTTTGTACTGCTGGTCACGGCTGTCCCACAGCGGGATACGCTCCTCAACGAGGCGGATCAGGTGCTCGTTGTCGATGTAGACTTCTTCGTCATCCCGTTGTGGAACCTAGAAAAAAAGAAATATATTAGAATGTTTGTAATTTTGGAGAATGAAAAAGATAGAAAAAGAAACAGAGAAGAAGCAAGATAAAAGATGAAAATAAAGACAGAAAAAAAGGCACATTATATACTCACATTGCGTCTCCTCGCCACGACTTGACTACGCTGCTCCCGCTCTGAATCCTCCCGCTGAGACTGCTCCCGCTCAGACCGCTCCCGCTCAGACCGCTCCCGCACTCCATCTTCACTGCCCGTGTCCGATGTCTGTAAAGAAATACAAAATTAAAACACATTTCTAGAGAAAGCTATACTTACCCAAAGACAGCAAGATTCCCACCTCACGATAAGCTTGGGCCAGTTCTTGCTGAGATGGCGAATAGACCGATCCAGAAGAAGACATGCTGAAATGAAAACAAATTCAACATTAGTACATTATAAAATTGTACAGGACACACAGACATTATGTTGAAGAATACTCACATTTTGGCTCCTGAAGCTTGAATCCACACTTGTAAAGGCTCTTCTGGGCTTTTGTCTGCTCCCTGCAAGGCTGTCTGTAGAGTAATTGTCTGACCCTGAAGACACCTTCTTTTATCTACACTCCTCCCAAACAATGTTGCTTGTTTAGGGGGAGTTTTAGACAAGTGTCTAGACATTGTTTACTCAAAGCGCGCGCGCGCACAAGGCACTGACGTGTGCGCGGTGCCAAGCGCTCATCAGAGATCACATAGACTGTAATGCTATTTTTGGGTGCACACCGAGCGCACACGTGCGCGCACGATTATTTTAAGTATATAGGCGGAGCAAAAAATGCAACATGTAGCGTTCGGCGCATCTGGGCACACACCTGTAAAATGCGCAGCGCACGCTAAACGCTGATGAGCACGTACATTCGCAAGACCCTGCGATCACCATGTTAAAGATAAGGGAACATTGCGCGTGCGCCCGATAGCGCACGATGCGCTGCGCGATCAAATGCTAGTGTGAAACCAGCCAAACACTCATTTTTCTTGGATGGTGACTCTCATGTTTAAGTATATTATTTTATCTGTGGTTTCGTTTATAGAGTTCTAATAAGTTTCCCATCTTTTATCTTAGCCAATTCCTTGATGTATTGATTTTCACTTTCAGACTGAAACAAGGTAAATTTTATATCATTGTCAATTTGAGACAAAAGTCATGAAAAATATTTAGTTCAAGGGCAGTCCCTGTCCATATGAGGAAGACATCGTCTATGTACCTGCACCAACTAGGCACATAGGCAAAGTAGTGCAATATATAGGTCCTCTTCCAGCATGGTCATCATTAAATTTGCATAAGCAGACACCCTTCACTGTTAATGTTGTTGAATAAAAAAATCATTGGCAAACAGAAAATAATGATTAGGCAGTATCATATAAAGTAATCCCTTGATGAAATCAATGCTTTGGACCTAGGTTCTTATCAAGAGAAATGCCAATAATGCATGAGACGCGAATGCAATTGATGTGTGTGTCACCAGCACAGGATCAGAGGAGCTGTCATTTCCCCTGCTCTGCTGGAATCTCTAGCAAGATGCAGACCACGTCCGGCCTGTGTCTTGATGGAGAAGGCGCACTCAAGGGATGTTGGATTGCATGGTGCAGTGACATCATCACTGCTACACAGAGGAGATGGTGGACGGGAGCCGGTATTAGGTGAGTATGACCTTTTTTTTAATTCTTATATTACTGTGCAGGGTGGCTTAAAAGGAGGGGAGGGGATGTGCTGATGAAGGGAATTAAATGAGGTGAGGAGTTGTGCTGATGGAGGGGGGTAAAATAAGGTAAGGGGCTGTGCTGATGGGGGAATAAAATAAGATAAGGGGCCGCACTGATGGGAGACTAATCTGAGGGGCTGTGTAAATGGGGTAATAAACTGGCGGGCTATGCAGATGAGGGAATAAACAGAGGAGCTATGCAGATGGGGGAAATAAACTAGCAGTCTGTGCAGATAGGGGGGAATAAGTTGAAGGACTGTGCAGAAGGGGATAAAATGAGGGGCTGTGCAGATGAGAGGGAAGAAAATTAGGGGCTTTGCTGATGGGGCAATAACCTGAGGGGCTGAGTAGAGGGGGGATAAAATTTGGAACTGTGCAGATACGAGTTAATAAACAGAGGGTATTTGTAGATGGGGGAAAATAAACTGACAAGCTGTGCAAATGGGGGAATAAGCTAAGAGGCTGTGCAAATGGGGGAATAAGCTGAGGGGCTGTGTAGAGAGCAGATAAAATAAGGTGCTGCGCAGGTAGGGGGAATAAAATGAGGGGATATGCAGATGAGGTGAATAAACAGAGGGCTTGTGAAGATGAGGGAATAAACTGACAGACTGTGCAGATGGGGAATAAGCTGAGGGGCTGTGTAGATGGGGAATAAAGTGAGGGGCTGTGCAAAGGGGGGATAAAATAAAGTGCTGTGCATATGGGGACTAAAATGAGATGCTGTGCAGATAGGTGGAATAAAATTAAATGCTGTGCAGATGGGCAAAATAAAATGAAATGCTGTACAGATGGACGGAATAAAATGAGGGGCTGTGCAGATGGGGAAATACTGGAGGGCTGTGCAAATGAGTAAAAAAAACTGACAGATGAGGGAAATAAACAGAGGGATCTGAGTGGATCTGTTTATATATTCATGTACTGATGGTGGATCCAGTGATACATTCATATACTAAAAATGGTTCTGGTGACACATTCATGTACTGACAGTAGTTTTGGTGACATATTCATGTATTGATGGTGGTTCTGGTAACATTCATCTAGTGATTGCACTCCTTGTTAAGTCACATCCCTAAAGTACACCACTTTTTTTTTACTTTTGATAACTTTTTTTGTGAAAAAGGTAACAATTCTAGTGGAAGTGGTCATCAGACTTTACTACCTAACCCATAAAAGGGGAAGGGGTGATGTGCATTAGAGGCCCTGTTATGTTAGTCTTTGAGTCATTCCTTTGCTTTCGGGTGCGGGAGGCAGGCGCCATTGGCTTCATCTGCCTAGGGCATCAAAATACTTTGTCCAGGCCCTGCTTTGTGCACTGGGACACAATCATGCTGGAACAGAAAAGGACTTTCCCCAAGCAATTACGTCAAAGCTGGAAGCTACAATTGTTCAAAATGTCCTGGTGTACTGAAGAATATTTAGAATTGAGAGTCCTCAGTGGTTGATCCCTTTTAATGGCTAACTGAAAAGATGGTAACACATTGCAAGCTTTCGAGACTACTCACGTCTCTTCATCAGGCTAGACTAATACAACATTATTCTTCTATCTACTGACTAACACGGTACAAAGATATATATCTTTCCTGGTGTACTGAAGCGTTAAAATGTCCCTTCACTAGAATTAAAGGCCTAGAGGTAAACACTTGAAAAACAACATTACAGCTTTATCTCTCAGATCAACGATAGATGCTTCTGCGCAGACGCGGCCTGCGCCATTTGGAGACAGAATTTTTTTATTCTGAATTTATTTATACCAGCAAATAAAATAAATGCTCATTATTAATGCAGTCATGCCTCAGTGCAGGCGCTGGGGCTGGCGCCTGCTTGTTGAATGAAATTTTTTTTAATATATATAATATTCAGTATGTAAACTAGGGGGTACGTTAGTGAGGGATCAGTGACCTCTCAGAAGCCATCAGTATGAAAAGCTAAGCAGAGCACCACATGAAGACCCCCCCAAAAGCCGCTCCAGAGAAAGCATATTTTTAACTGAAAATAAAGATTAAACAATGACCACAAGATGGATATCATCAACTAAAAGTATCATTTTATCGGTATAACGGCGCCAACCTGACACTTTGGCCGGGATCACACACAGCGTAATACGGCCGAGTCTCGCAGGTTAAAACAAAGTTGATTAAAATATCATCAATGTAGCTGTAGTAGGTCAGAGGCCTGATGGGACATGAGGGCAAAAAGTTGCTTTCAAGCTTGGCCATGAAAAGATTTGCATATTGTAGAGTCATTTTACTTCCCTTAGGTGTGCCAGTCTCCTGTAGATATATCTTGTTGTCAAATTCAATGTATTTGTGGGTGAGGATGAATTTTATAAGTTTCACCACAGAATCAGCATGAGTCCCTGTGTTTTCCATGAAGAATTTGCAGGCATTTAATCCATCCTTGTGTGGGATATTAGGAGTCTCCAGTTCTTCCATAGGCCCCAATATCTGAAATTATAAACCAGGGCCAACAGCACTACAGAAAAAACTGTTCATAATTATAATATTGGGACCCTGAGTTTGGCGGCTTACGCACATTGATGTGCATCCCATCCAGGGATTCAATGCAGTTTGGAAACTGGCACGTTTCCTCAAAGCCATGGGCTATCTGCAGCCAGTCTTGTTTTTTTTGGCTCAGGCATTACTGATTGATGCAGTCGGGACCATATTTCTGAGCATGTAGAAAGGACAATGCCAGAGATGGTGGATTTCCCAATTAAAAATTCAAGATGAAGAGCCACATAGGAAAGCCCAGTGGAGAGGAATCTATAAGTGAATAGAAAAAAAAAATATAAATTGACATATCCATGCCTCAACTAAACAGTTTCAGACTTCCTAAAAGTTATGGGCAGTGTACACTAAGCCCTGACTAAACAAAACACATCACAATTATTACAAATATCATTGAATGTCAAAGGCAAAATGTTATCCAAAAAAATATTTTAAAAAAAGGGAAACAAACCACTGCAACAAAAGGAATGGATCAGTGCATTTAGCTAAAACACAAGTAAAAAACATCATCAACATAGAGGATGAATACATACCGTAAAGTAAGTAAAAGGCGCTCCTCTTTGGAAATACACTTGTGCATCTTGGTGTCTTTTAAAGTGATCCAAGGGTGCACAGTTTCCAGCAGAATGTCAAATGTGGACACGCTCATCCGACAATACTGGCAGAACTTGTCAGGATGGCTGCATAGAGAAGCATACAGATGGTGGAAATGCCCTTTAGTCAGCCATCGCCTCATAAGCGGATGTACCCACATTCTTCTCCGCCTCCTCGGATCCACAATCACTGGGTAAGGCTCCCCAAAACGTCAGGACAAAACCCAGTGGAAAAGAACCCCTCAGTAGTGTTGAAACGAAGCCTGTCTGACATGTTTGACACAAAGTGGCAATACCAAAATACAAGCACGGACTCTATTGCAAAGATTGGAGGGTGTAACCTGTTGTTGAGCCAGTAAATATGGTTGATGAATAGGTTTTTAATTCATTTCAGGCCATGGATCCATTATATGTTCATTTTGCAGTCTGCGATAAAATTACGGCATATGCATGACATACGGATGCCATACGGATGTCACAGGGATACATAGATGTGAGGAAATCGCATCATCGCATTGCAAACGGATTACACACGGATCACCATACGGAGAACATTGGTGCGATTCTCGCCCCAGAAAATCGGACCGATTTTTCATACAGCAAGTGTGACTCCGGTCCAAGGGTTACACTCCAACCATTTCTAGACCTTTCAACTAAGAGATGTTACAACTTCTCTGACTTTGCAGTTTGACAATCAGAAGCAACATTAAGACTGGGGTTGAAATCACCAACTGCTTCATGTGTTAGGAAATGCTTCTAATTTCTGTATTAGGGTGCAATGTAATTCTATATAACAAATGATGTGCACTTATTAGGGCTACAACTTGCATTTTGCTACCCCACAAACTCAACTTTTAATACCAGGCTCAAAGTGCAAACTTTGAGGTCCAGTAATTTAAAACGGAGCAACTTATAAAGGTTATTTCCTGGTTCTGACTTTGTAATGTACAGGTGGGAGAAGTGAACCTGTCCTATCCCTCTCTGAACAGAGAGCCCAGTATACAGTATTGTCTGTTGGGAGTTTTTTTTCTCTAGTACAGTACAAAGATGTCTACTTAGGTCACATTCTAATTCACCATTAAAACATGGAGATTTCTGGTTTAGTTTTAGTGAATATGTAAAAATATGTGCATGTAGGAGTGTGGCATTAACTTAAAATTTTATATAAAAGTGTCTTGTGTCTCTGATTCTGCTTAGGTCAGACTTTTCTACATACATGATTTTTGAGCATTTTTCATAAAAGATTATGCTTTTCAAAATGTGTTTGCTGTTTTACTTTAATAAAAATATGACTATGATTTTTTTTAAGAAACTCACCACTCAAAAAAATACACATAAATCTCCATTTAAAGTGATACACTGCGCCAGCACCTGTAAGCCCTCATATACAGCATTCTAGAATGATGTTTATATGTCCCCAATGTGCTCTGCATAGCACAAAAAATATCTTTTATCATACTCACTTGTGGGGCGTGCCATTCTGATGGGTAGCTGCAGTGGCATGTAAAAGTTTGGTCACCCTTTAGTCAAAATTACTGTTATTACTTAAAAGGTTTAAAGATGACATATTTCCTTTGTATTTTGGCGAAGCAAAAAAAAATAATTTTTTACATTCAAAATATTATAAAAAAAACAGAAAATGGGTTTATTCAAAAGTTTGAGAATCCTGTTCACAATACCAATAATTTTGACCAGAGGTGCCCATACTTTTATATGCCACTGTATGCCTGGTCTTGTTCCGGCACCTTCTCTCGCGATCAACGTCCTCCTTTTTACTTCATGCAGATGATGCATCCTACATCACAGTGTCCTACATCGTGCTCCATCGCAGGAGCAAAATTTTGTTGCATGCATGCACCACCTCTCTTTGGCGGATCATTGAGTTTGTACAGAACAGTACTTTGCTCTTCCCTTGGCAGGGCAGAGAAGTATGCCTGCGCAGGAGCATGATGGAGGACACTGTGTGGATGACAAAGGATGTGTAATCCGTATGAAAAAAGGAGGATGTTGATCACAGGAAGAGAGGAGATGCCAGATCAAGACCAGAGGTAGATAACATCGGACCAGACCATGCAGTTTATGAGTATAATAAATTCTATTTTTTGTGTTATGCAGAGTGCATTGGGTACAGACAAACAGCATACTAGATGAGGGCTTACAGGTTCTGGCCCTACTTTATGTGGGAGAAACCTGGTGACAGGTTCCCTTTACCTTAAAAACTTGACATTTATTTATGAAGCTAATAATATGGTTTGGCAAAATACCAGCCTTATAAAAGCTTTTCCACTACTTGCATCATATTGAATCAAAATATATGAGCTTAGCTGTCTCAAGCAATGGAAGCAAAATAATTCTTTTATGTGCCATGAAAAGGAGACCATTGATGACGTGTATAACATGTCAGCGTGACATGTTTGGCACTTTTAACCAATCCGGTCCATCAGAGTAATGGTTCCAAATATACCAAGGCTAAATTCCAACAGTCACTGTGAGACGTTTAGTCCGCCGATACAGGATGTGCTGCACTTATGTTCCCATGACAACACAACAGCATGCCCGGGAGTTAGCAGACCTTTTCTTGCTAGTTCAATGCGATATTCAAAGTATGAATCTCAAACTAATATAATTGCACATCAAGCTGCTCAATAAATGAAAATGCAACATTTTAGGTAGTGGTTGATGTGTATAATGGCACTATTAGTACAAATGGCATACGCCTCTACAATCAAAAACACACTTTAGTCTTCATGCACTTTGTGTAGCATTACTTTCCGTTGTAGCGCCAGTTGTGTATTAGGCAGGGCGCTTTAACATATAGGCAAAGTAGGAACACAGCTCAGACAACAATGCATATGATGTTAATATTGCTTGGTGCACTGTCACCGCTAAGTCTAAACTCAATAGGAAAGCCGTAAAGCACATGAACACACACACGAAGGGGGGGATTTACATTTTTAATATATCCACAGAGTTTAGAGTGCGTCAGTTTGCCATCCAATTTAGGCTTGATACTAAATTATCAGTTTTCTATCCACACTATGCTTTTCACCAATATCCATTTCATTTTGAGGATTCTTTTAGTTTTTCTTAGCGCTATCTGCCCCTATATTTTTTTTATGTGGAAAAATGTCAGCCAAGTCCAAGTGCCAGACTGTTAGATAAAAATGGCCCATGTTCAAAAGGTTATAGCAGAATAGGTAACCTGCACACAGATCTGGGGTCCGAGTGATGGGATCAGGATGACAAGAAATGCTAGTTGGCGAGGATAGAATGTAAAGCACCAGGATAGATAGAATTGTAACTTAAAGCTCCAGAAACTGAATGCAAAATAAATAATTAAGTCTTTTAACCAGTTCTCTCTGCTGGGAATTTCTGTTTTTTCCCTCCCCTTGTTTTTTGCAGGATAAGTTGTACTTTTGAATGACACCATTTATTTTATTACAGTATTTGATGCACTGGAAAACCAGAAAAATAATCCTAGTGCATTGAAATTGCAAAAAAGTGTAATTCTACGATTGTTATTTTGTTTTTTTTTATTTTCCATATTCAATATACAGTAAAACTGATCTGCCAATATGATTCTCCAGGTTAGTATGATTATGCAGATACCAAACTTGCATATAATATTTATTAGTGTTGAGCGACTATTGCTTTTTTAGGGTCGAGTTTCGTTTCATAAAACCTGACTTTTCCAAAAGTCGGGTCGAGCAAAATCGGTCAACTATAGGGAAAAGTCGGGGTCGTCCCGAAACACGAAACCCAATGTAAGTCAATGGAGAATTAAAGTCGGCAGTGAGAGGAGGACATGAAACACACCAACAGTGCTCATTTGAATGCCAAAAGCATAAATTCTTGTTACTGAAGCTTGTCAACCTTAATTAACTTCATAATACTAGTTACGCACTGAAAAATGGGGGTTATTTGGCTACAGTTGTGGGGGGGAGGGCTGGCTCCAGGTTTTCGTGGGCCCAGGGCCAAAGAGCGCCCCTTTAACACATACCACAACTCATGATGCTCCGATACGGCAGAGAAATAGCGGTATAGTAAAATGAAAAATACTTCACTTCTTACATCTCATGACTGATATCCATTTTAAATTCTCCAATACCTCCAAAAACGGACAGTATATAACTCCATACAGTATTATGGCCAGCGCTGAGTGCGCTATACAGAGTAATGAGGCCCATATATTTCTCCACACGGATTCATTATTCCCATATAATGTTTCAAACCGTATATGATGAGCTCCACATAATGCTACAGTATATGTTGGTCCCAATGGATGAAGCTCCACTGTTTTATGGGCCCAAATAATGCTCCATTTCTACTGGGCCCCATTTCTACTGCTCTAGTGTATAATGGGCCCTGTAAATGCTGCTCCAGTGTCTGATGTCCACCTTTGGAATGCTCCAGTGTATGGTGGGCCCCATATATCATTCACCAGAGTATAGTGCTCCCCAAAAATTGCTGTCCCAACATTGAAAACAATTACATAAGTCTCCTTGCTAGGGAATCCCTGCACTACTCTGAACTCCTTGTCGTCCCCATCTTCCATCTCACTGCACTTGGCTGTTTAGGCCCTCCCACCGGCAGAGACACTTTTGCGTACTATGCGGTGCCCTGTGCCAGTGCCATCGCCCATGAGTATGCCCCCCCACCTGCTCAAGGAACCTGCACTTTCATCTGCACCTTCCTCTTTGTCACCGTGTAAGGTGGTATAGTATGCGGGAAGGGGAACCTAAGTTTCCTCTGGGTCAGATTCTGGCTGTGTAGAGTGCGAGGGGAATGTAGTGGTCTGGGTCAATGTACCAGCAGCATCATCCAGCAGTGGCTGGGCCTCAGTGCACTTGTGGCGTCCCCAAGAGTACGGTCGCCACTGTGGCATTGCCTTCCTCCTAGGGAGTGTGTTGTCAAACTTAGGAGCAACGAAGGATCTCTCTAGCAGTGAAACCAACACACAACACATTTCCCACTCCAGGCTAGCAGGGAGAACTCTGAACCTGACTGCTGAGGAGCTGCTCTCTGTGGTCGGGAGGAGGTAAGTTAGGGCACTCTGTGCAGGGAAGGGGAAGTGTGTGGACATGAGAAGGGGAGCTGGAGAATGAGCAGAGTTAAGGCTCACTCCTAGCTGGAGCGCATGGTCCGGATTCCGGTCTCCGAGTTTGTAGGGACACTGACGTTCCTGCAGGAGAAACCGGGGGAAGTAGCAGCTATAAATGCTCTGTACCCAACTAAGGCTCGGAGGCCCCAGCATCGACATGTGCGAGACAGAAGGAAAAGGCTACAGCTGTCTGCCATACAAGTAAAGTCTGAGGAACATATGTTAGACAGGAGGCGTTTCAGTGAACCACGGTCCTGTGAGTACTTCCCCCACAAGCGCTAGAAAGGAGACGTTCAGGAAGGTACATGTTGGCGGAGTGTTGGAAGGGAGCTTTCCATTCTGGTCCCGGAGGTTGGCAGAGGTCCTGACCCGGAGGACACAGCACGGAGGCAGGCATCTGTGTAACCTGCAGACTGTGAGTAAAGCTTTGGAACTGCACGCTCTGGTGTCCTACAGTTATTCCAGCACCGCTACATCTGGGTACCAGCACCTACACCGCCTGTGCCTTTCCCCCATCACTACATCTACACTTCCCTGGGACTCCAGCTCCACCTGTGGGGAGCTTCACCATCTTTGCTGCACAACACCATCAGTCCCAGAGGATTTGCATGCAGCGTCGGCCTAACATCTATGTTGCCGAACACCACAGGTGGCGTCAAACTATCTATATAAACTCTTTACCATTATACCACGCCATTTACATGGGCGCCCAGGGCCACCGTCCGGGTCACCGCTGCTGTGACACATCCCACTGACACCGGCCCGGTACCGAGTACCCCACAGCCCTGGGAGGGCGACACATATGCCGACTGCTGATCGGGCGGCGTTATTCCCACGAACCTCCAAACAGCGTCCCTGAAGGCAAAGTTTTTGGTTTCCGGGGGCAGTATGATTGCAAAGCTGAACCTTAAAGGAATGTCCAAAAGGGCACCACCAGGAGTGGAGCCTGTGGCTTAATTGGACTGCACCCGGGAAACCACTACTATACAAGCTACAGAAAAGATGGACAGATTGCAAGCTTTGTCGATTCTGTGTGTGGTGTGGTATGTCCGTTTGTAGTTGTGCTAGCGATTTCTCAGCTTTATTCCGTTAACGACCGAGACTCCGGCATGGCCCCGCAGTACGCGTCAAGCTTACTAGAGGGATACACGGGGCTGTGGCACGTGAGATCGAGCAATAACAGGTCTAGCATTCCAGTACATGTCCGGGGCTGCATGCACGCTACACTGAAAGGACCAGCTTTTGTCGCTTATAGGTGCAGATAACCTGCTGAACTCCGTTAGTGATGGGGATCTGGGATTCAGATTATTCCCCGCGAACGATGATTTCCCAGTAAGTTCAGGTCAACCGCAATTCCAGAGTTAGGCCTAACCGTTATTAATGAAAAAATTACGTGTCCAAACCACAGGTGCTGTACCTTGCTTAACAGCTCGGCAGGCATTCTCAGGCCCAGTATGGATTCAACAACATTGTAGAAAGTTGATAAAGGGTACAGTTTCACCGGATAACACGTATATATGTAGCCTAGTTTACACATTAAAAATATATGTCTATAGATCAGAAGGCAGACTCAGATGTTCTCAGGCCCAGTATGGATTTGACCAGATTGTACAAAGTTGAGAAAGGGTACTTTATCACTGGATAGCAGGTATATATAGCATAGTTTAAACATGTAAAATCTCCGTGTTCTCAGTATGGATTACACAGCAATCTAAAAAGTGGAAAAACGGAAATGCATTTGAGGCGTACACAACTATATACTTTTGGTGTTATTTTTAAATCTTCATATATATTTCTGTCTCAGTAATACAGTCCAGCCTTTCCGCAATAGGAAATGAGATGCATACAATTAGTGACATAAAGGCTATTGATTGCAGAAATCTAGGAATTATTATTCACGGGAAAAACTTCCGTCACAATTCTCATACGCGATGCTGACCCTCAATTAATTTGTGTGTTGAGACAGTGAAAACTTTTTTTGTGAATAAAGTCTTGCTGTTACTCATCTCAATCCATTTTTTATCACAGGGAGCGATGTAAACATGGTGCTCACTGGCTATCATGATCTGTCAAGTAACTTTGGAGTGCAAAAGACAGAAGCCACAGGCCGTAGGCGATTCTATTTGATTGGCATGAGAGGGCACATTTTGAAATGTGCGCCGGAATGTCACACGTTTGTGAGTAGGAAAACTGTGAAAGCTGATGATAAACCACCACTGCATGTAATTGTGAGTCGACGTCAATAAGAAATGGAAGCCACTGATCATCTGGAGCTAGAGCCTGGCCAGCAGGAAATCTTAAGGCTAAGTGCACACGTACCGGAATTCTCGCGGAAATTACCGCGAGAATTCCGGAATTCCAGTCCGCGGCAAAATCGCATTTTAAATTCCCGCGATTTTCCCGCGGAAAAACTAGCATTTTGCAAGCGTAATAAGCTTGCAGAATGCTAGCGTTCTCCAAGCGATCTGTAGCATCGCTTGGAGAACTGATTGACAGGTTGGTCACACTCGTCAAACATAGTGTTTGACAAATGTGACCAACTTTTTACTACTGAGGCTGCCTATGCAGCATCAGTAGTAAAATATAGAATGTAAAAAAAAATAAAAAATGGTCTTATTCTCACCCTCCGACATCCCGCGCATCCGTTCCCAGTAATCCTTTGCGAAAATGCCCGCGATGACGTCAGTTCTCGCGGGATCGCGACGTCTCGCGGTTATTCGCGATGACGTCGCGCGAATGACCGTGAGACTTCGCGATCCCGCGAGAACAGACGTCATCGAGAGCATTTTCGCAAAGGACTACTGGGACCGGAGCGTGAAGAGAAGCGGGAAGGCTGCGCGGGACGTCGGAGGGTGAGAATAACAATATTTTTTATTTAATTCTATTTTTTACAGGGATATGGTACCCAAAGCCCGGAGGACAGTCTCCTCTCCTCCGGACCGTGGGTACCATCCGCAATTGTTCTGCTTACTTTCCGCATGGTGGGCACAGCCACATGCGGAAAGTAAGCGGAACAATGCATTCCTATGGGTGCGGGATCGCCGCGATTCTACAAATTAATGAGCATGCTGCGGTTTTTACCGCGAAGCGATTCTGCCGCGGTAAAAACCGCAGCATTAGCACAGCATTGCGGAATCCCATAGGAATGCATGGGATGCTTATTTTTCGCGTTTTCGCGGCAAAATCGCGCGGTTAAAACCGCCGCGGAAACGCGAAAAAAATGCAACGTGTGAACTCAGCCATCATCTTTCAGTTCAATCAATTTGTAGTGGCAGTCCCAGTGAAGGATTTGACAGCCCAGACTACACAGCGGAGGAGCAGGGAGAGGTAAACATTGCAAATGCTGGGGCCCTGCCCAAGCAAGGGGGCACACTCGTGGGCGTCGGTACTGGCACTGGGCCCCTCATAGAACGGCGGTGTGTCTGACGGCGGGTGTGCACCACCACTGTCAGAGACACTTGATTGCACTATGAGGGACCCTATGCCAGTGCCCGCGCCCAAGAGTCGGCCTACCCACCTGTCCAGGGCAACGGCACTCGCACGGTTTTGTGTGCTAGGTGGTGACCCCAGCCATGGGGGGGGCTGCCCATTTAGGGAGGTTTACAAAGTGGCATATGTAGATGTGGGTCATTCAGCTGCTGCAAAAGGCGAAATAGGTCAAGTTCGCGGAATAGGAGGAGGACCAAAGCAAGCCATTTTTATGGCAACCTATGTGTCATCAAGGGAAGGTGGGACAAAATCCTTGGAAACCCATGCATGGTTCATTTTAATGAAGGTTAGATCATCCACATTTTGGGTTGACAGACGGGTCCTTTTTTCTGTCAGGATTGATCCAGCTGCACTGAAGACTCTTTCCGATAGCACACTTGCAGCTGGGCAAGCGAGCTCCTGTAAGGCATATTGTGCCAATTCAGGCCAGGTGTCCAGTTTAGCGGCCCAATAGTCAAAGGGGAATGACCTGTGTGGGAGAACATCGATATGGGAGGAAAAGTAGTTGTTAACCATAGTTGACAACTGCTGTCTCCTGTCACTTTCCATCGATGCAGTATTACCAGTTGTGTGAGCGGTACTTGAAAAATCAGTCCACAACATTGTCATGAAACCCCTGTCTCCAACGCCACTTCTGCTGTGTGCACCACGGACACCTCTGCCAAGCTGCCCCCGGCCCGTATGGCTCGTGTGAGAACCATCACCGCTGCTGTGTGCTGGGAAAGCCTCAACCAACCGGCTAACTAGAGTTGCTTGTTTAGTAGCCAATATTAATTAGGTCAAGGTTCTCCTGTGGCATGATGTTTTGTAATTTGCCTTTATAGCGTGGATCCAGGATGCTGGCCAACCAGTAGTCGTCATCGTTCATCATTTTGGCAATGCGGGGGTCCCTTTTTAGGATCTGCAAGGCATAATCTGACATGTGGGCCAATGTTCCCGGTGTCAATGATGCACTGCGAGTGCTGGGTGGAGGAGCACTTTCTGGCAAATCCACATCCCTCCAGTCACGCACAAACCCTGTACCAGACCTTGCCACGCCAACATTTTCACTTGCCCCACGAGATGCATCCTCCTCCCCTAAGTAATCATCCCCATCATCATCCTCCTCCTCCTCTTCTTCCTCCACCTCATCCAGGAGAGGTCCCTGAGCAGACAATGGCTGAATGTCATCAAGGATTCCCTCCACCTCTTCCTCCTCGTCAACATTGGCTGCAGATGCCTGCTCCTTAAGGTGCGTCAAAGTTTGCATGAGCAGACGCATAAGTGGGATGCTCATGCTTAGGATGGCGTTGTCTGCGCTTACCAGCCATGTGCATTCCTCAAAACACTGAAGGACTTTACAGAGGTCTTTCAGCTTCGACCACTGCACACCTGTCAACTCCATGTCTGCTCTCAAAGTGCCTGGCCGTGTATCCTCCCACAAATGCATTATGGCCTGCCTCTGCTTGCACAGCCGCTCAACCATGTGCAGGGTGGAGTTCCACCTTGTTGCAATGTCGATAATGAGGCGGTGGTTGGGAAGGTGGAGCAATCGCTGCAGCTTCTGTATATGAATGGAGTGTACAGGTGACCGGCGGATGTGCGCGCACAGTCTTCGCACCTTCTGGAGCAGGGCTGTTAACTCCTGATAATTATTGAGGAAGCACTGCACCACCAGGTTCAAGGTGTGAGCCAAGCAAGGTATGTGGCTGAGTTTTGAAAGGGCTATGGCTGCCACAAAATTACGGCCGTTATCACTAACTACCTTGCCTGCCTCAAGATGTACACTGCCCAGCCATGACTCAGTTTGTCGCTGAAAGTACTCGGCCAGCACCTCGGCGGTGTGTCTGTCGCCCAAACACATCATCTGCAACACAGCCAGCTGACGCTTTCCACTAGCTGCTCGATAGGGGGGACACCTCGTGTGCAACAGTGGCAGCTGCAGATGGAGTGCTCATACGACTGCGCTCTGTGGACGAGCTTTCGCTTCTGGAGGAGGAGAAGGAGGAGGAGGGTCGAACGCCTACAGCCAACTGTTTCCTATACCGTGGGCTAGGCAGTACTGTCCCACCACCGCTGTCCCCTGTGGACCCTGCATCCACCACATTAACCCAGTGCACAGTGATGGACACGTAACGGCCCTGGCCATGCCGACTGGACCATGCATCAGTTGTGAGGTGCACCTTTCCACTGACTGACTGCTTGAGTGCATGGACAATGCGGTCTTTTACATGGTGCTGGAGGGCTGGGATGGCTTTGCGAGAGAAGAAGTGGCGACTGGGTAGGTCATAGTGTGGTACTGCATAGGCCATGAGTTTGCGGAAAGCTGCGCTTTCCACCAACCGGTAGGGCATCACCTCTAACGAGATTAGTTTGGCAATGTGGGCGTTCAAACCCAGTGTACGCGGATGAGAGACTGAGTACTTTCTTGACCTACTCATAGTGTCTGGGAGGGTGAGCTGGACTTGAGAGCTGCATATGGTGGAAGTAGCGGTGGACAGGGCGGACTGAGAGAGGGTTGATGATGGTGATGGAGTTGGTGTTCTTTCTGATGGCCTAGATTCAGTCTTTCGTTGATATAACAGTGGGATTCCCTGACTGCTGTGGCCTTGCAACGACACCTCAACATTTGCTGCTGTGCTAACCGGTGGGCTTACATTGGGGGAAACAATGTAGCGTTGCTGACTACCTTCTTTGTGATCAGTTGCGCATGTGGTACTTGAGGTTTGGTGTTGTGTCCATGTTTGCAAGTGCATGCTGGTTAAATGTCTAAGCATGCAACTGGTATTCAAATTTTTCAGATTTTTCGTTCGGCTAAAGGTCTTTGTGCACTTCTTACAGATAACCTTGGCCTGATCATGAGGATTTTGTTAAAAAAAGTGCCACACTGCACTCTTCCTACTTTGGCAGACATTTTGCGGCCTAGCACGCTGTGATATTTTGACCCTCTGGACAAGCTGTCCAGCAACTTTTTTGATTTTTGGAACCTGTCTTTGGAGTGCTCCGGACCTGCCAGATAACAGCTGTTGCGATGTCGATGTCTGCTGTGGATGCTCCTCCTCCTCATCTGAGCTATTGGAAGCAGCACCCTCTTCCCCCAATGGATGCTAATCTGGGTCAACAACTGGGTCATCCATCACCTCCTCTTCAATGTCATGTGCACCTTCCTCTGTGTCACCGTGTATGGTGGTATAGTGTGCGGGAAGGGGCACCTGAGTCTCATCAGGGTCAGAATCTGGCTCTGTACACTGCGAGGACAATGTAGTGCTCTGAGTGAATGTACCAGCAGATTCATCTATCAGTGGCTGTGCATCAGTGCACTCCATGTCAGATTCATCTTGGCCTGGGTAATTCACCATTTCACTTGATAATCCAGGCATGGTATGTGAAAACAGCTCCATGGAGTAATCAGTAGTATGGCCTGCGTCATCCTTCAATCTTGGTTGGGGTGAAGGATACAAGGAAAGGTGTGGTTCATGAACATGAGCCTCCAATGATGACTCAGTGCTTTTATTTTTTACAACTTCAGAAGAGGAGGCGATAGAGCTGGAGGCTGAGTCAGCAATGTAAGACAAAACATTTTCCTGAAGCTCTGGCTTTAAAAGCGGTTTGCCAACTCCTAGAAAACTAAGCCTTCGAGGCCTTGTGGAGCCAGACGATGACGCAGGCTCAACACCTCCTGCATTCGGTCCTATTTTGCTTTTGCCACTACCATCAGATCCACCACCAACAACATCATTACCAGCTGCCAACCCCCGCCCAATTCCACGGCTTCTTCCACCAGCCTTCCTCATTTTTGGTAGAAATGTAGACAAAATCCAACAAACTATATAGTAATGTAAAACAAGGTACAAGGTGTCTATAGGACAGGGGAGATTTTGAATTTCTGCACACACTTGTGGACACTGGACACTTTTGGATTGTGTGAGGCCCACTGAATATCACAGCGCTATGTCACAGGCTCGATGTCGCAGGTGTGAAAAATGTCACTAGAGGATAACGGAGATTTTGAATTTCTGCACACACTTGTGGACACTGGACACTTTTGGATTGTGTGAGGCCCACTGAATATCACAGCGCTATGTCACAGGTTCGATGTCGCAGGTGTGAAAAATGTCACTAGAGGATAACGGAGATTTTGAATTTCAGCACACACTTGTGGACACTGGACACTTTTGGATTGTGTGAGGCCCAGTGAATATCACAGCACTATGTCACAGGCAGAAATTGACTAGTGTATGACAAACTACAAGGTGTATATAGAATTGGGCAGAATAGGAATCTCCCTAGAGTGTAGGTCTGTAAGAACGGAACATGTCCTCGACTTATCCTTACAGAGCGACACACAGATAGCTTCACTGTGGCCGTGATAACAGCCGTTACACGGTACTGAGAGAGGAGCATGCACATACACGACTGTCCGGTGTACGTAAAATTGTCAAGCTCCGTGTTTTTTAAGTATACGGACTGACACACGCTGTCTCTCTATAGTTTTGAATGTGATCAAACAGCAAATATAGTTAACTGTTTGAAAACTAGACAAAACTAGAAGGTGCAGGTCTGTAAGAACGGAACATGTCCTCGACTTATCCTTACAGAGCGACACACAGATAGCTTCACTGTGGCCGTGATAACAGCCGTTACACGGTACTGAGAGAGGAGCGTGCACGTACATGGCTGTCCGGTGTACGTAAAATTGTCAAGCTCCGTGTTTTTTAAGTATACGGACTGACACACGCTGTCTCTCTATAGTTTTGAATGTGATCAAACAACAAATATATTTAACTGTTTGAAAGCTAGACAAAACTAGAAGGTGCAGGTCTGTAAGAACGAAACATGTCCTCGACTTATTCTTACAGAGTGACACACAGATAGCTTCACTGTGGCTGTGATAACAGCCGTTACACGGTACTGTGTGAGGAGTGTGCACCGCTGTATGGTGTGAAAAAATGCACGCTCAGTACCTCACCAGGACAAAAAAAAAATTGGGATTGCTTTTAAAAAAGCAGTTTGCAGTGGGTAAACAGCAATGCAGCCGTCAGGAAGCCTTAGAAGGCAGCTTAACAACCAACACCGCTGATCCAGCAAACTATAACCTCCACTTGCACTGCACACACAGTGACTGGTGTGTTGTACAGGCAAAATCGCTAGCAGCAGAAGCAGTTTTTGGTGTCTTCTTCCCTGCCTAACGCTCTCCCTACAAAATCATCATCACCAGCAGCTCTCCCTATTCTGAGATCAGCATGAGTATCATGGCTGTCGGCGTGCACGCCCTTTTATACCCCCTGTGACGCCCACCAAAGCAAGCCAATCACTTGCATGCCCTTCTGAAAGATGGTGGTGACCCCTGCCTATGTCATCACGTTGCCCACAGTGTCCGTGGATCCTGATTGGCTGAAAAAGAGCGCAAAGCAAACTTTTGAAACGCGACTTTGGCGCTTAAGTCGCTGACCTCGTGGCCGACCTCATCCTAGGGTCGGGTTTCGTTTCATGAAACCTGACTTTGCCAAAAGTCGGCGAATTTTGAAATTTTTCGACCCGTTTCGCTCAACTCTAATATTTATATTTAAGTAATGAAAATTTGGAAATTTGTAAAAAAAAAATAATGAAATTCTGATGCCATTTGCATTTGTTTAAAAAAATGAATAGGAATTGCTATATATATACTAGCTGAAGAGCCCGACGTTGCCTGGGCATAGTAACCAACTGTGGTTAGTTATAACAAATTATAATGATTATATTGCACATAAAAACCGTGCATCTAATCCTATCCTGTGTGATACTGGCTGCTGAGCCGTGTATCTAATACTATTCTGTGTGATACTGTCAGCTGAGCCGTGTATCTAATACTATTCTGTGTGATACTGTGTGCTGAGTTGCGTATCTAATCCTATCGTGTGTGATACTGTCTGCTGACCCGTGTAACTATTCCTATCCTGTGTGATACTGACTGCTGAGCCATGTATCTAATCCTATCCTATGTGATACTGACTGCTGAGCTGCGTATCTAATCCTCCCCTGTGTGATACTGACTGCTGAGCTGCGTATCTAATCCTCTCCTGTGTGATACTGACTGCTGAGGTGTGTATCTAATCCTATCCTGTGTGATACTGACTGCTGAGCTGTGTATCTAATCCTATCCTGTGTGATACTGACTGCTGAGCTGCGTATCTAATCCTATCCTGTGTGATACTGACTGCTGAGCTGCGTATCTAATCCTATCCTGTGTGATACTGACTGCTGAGCCGTGTATCTAATCCTAACCTGTGTGATACTGGACTCCCCCTGCAGTCTGTGTCAGAGGGTGGTCTGTGTTGGCACGGTAATAAATTGTGTTATTTCCAGATTTACAGAAGGACGATAACACCATAGAAATGATAAGAATAATAGGCCTCAGTTACCACAACTATCTACAAAGAAAACTGTTGCTGATAGCAACCAATCACAGCTCATTTTTCATCTTTTAAACAGCTCTGGGACAGTGTGGTGAGTAGAGTTGAGCGAAACGGGTCGAAAAATTTCAAAAGTCGCCGACTTTTGGCAAAGTCAGGTTTCGTGAAACGAAACCCGACCCTAGGATGAGGTCGGCCACGAGGTCGGCGACTTACGCGCCAAAGTCGCGTTTCAAAAGTTTGTTTTGCGCTCTTTTTCAGCCAATCAGGATCCACGGACACTGTGGGCAACGTGATGACATAGGCACAGGTCACCACCATCTTTCAGAAGGGCATGCAAGTGATTGGCTTGCTTTGGGGGGCGTCACAGGGGGTATAAAAGGGCGTGCACGCCGACCGCCATGTTACTCATGCTGATCTCAGAATAGAGAGAGCTGCTGCTGCTGCTGATTTTGTAGGGAGAGCGTTAGGCAGGGAAGAAAACACCAAAAACTGCTTCTGCTGCTAGCGATTTTGCCTGTACAACACACCAGTCACTGTGTGTGCAGTGCAAGGGGAGGCTATATAGTGGTGTATCAGTGGTGTTGGTTGTTGGGCTGCCTTCTAAGGCTTCCTGACATTCCTGCATTGCTGTTTACCCACTGCTCCGCAAACTGCTTTTTTAAAAGCAATCCCAATTTTATTTTTTTTGTCCTGCTGAGAAGAAAAAAAAACTGCTTCTGCTGCTAGCGATTTTGCCTGTACAACACACCAGTCACTGTGTGTGCAGTGCAAGGGGAGGCTATATAGTGGTGTATCAGTGGTGTTGGTTGTTGGGCTGCCTTCTAAGGCTTCCTGACATTCCTGCATTGCTGTTTACCCACTGCTCCGCAAACTGCTTTTTTAAAAGCAATCCCAATTTTTTTTTTTGTCCTGCTGAGAAGAAAAAAAAACTGCTTCTGCTGCTAGCGATTTTGCCTGTACAACACACCAGTCACTGTGTGTGCAGTGCAAGGGGAGGCTATATAGTGGTGTATCAGTGGTGTTGGTTGTTGGGCTGCCTTCTAAGGCTTCCTGACATTCCTGCATTGCTGTTTACCCACTGCTCCGCAAACTGCTTTTTTAAAAGCAATCCCAATTTTTTTTTTTTGTCCTGCTGAGGTACTGAGCGTGCATTTTTTAACACCATACAGCGGTGTACGCTCCTCACACAGTACCGTGTAACGGCTGTTATCACAGCCACAGTGAAGCTATCTGTGTCACTCTGTGAGAATAAGTCGAGGACATGTTCCGTTCTTACAGACCTGCACTCTAGGGAGATTCCTACTCTGCCCAATTCTACATACACCTTGTAGTTTGTGATACACTAGCCAATTTCTGCCTGTGACATAGCGCTGTGATATTCAGTGGGCCTCACACAATCCAAAAGTGTCCAGTGTCCACAAGTGTCTGCAGAAATTCAAAATCTCCCTTATCCTCTAGTCACTTTGGTCACAGCTGTGCCATCGAGCCTGTGACATAGCGCTCAGATATTCAGTGGGCCTCACACAATCCAAAAGTGTCCAGTGTCTGCAGAAATTCAAAATCTCACTTATCCTCTAGTCACTTTGGTCACAGCTGTGCCATCGAGCCTGTGACATAGCGCTCAGATATTCAGTGGGCCTCACACAATCCAAAAGTGTCCAGTGTCCACAAGTGTCTGCAGAAATTCAAAATCTCCCTTATCCTCTAGTCACTTTGGTCACAGCTGTGCCATCGAGCCTGTGACATAGCGCTCAGATATTCAGTGGGCCTCACACAATCCAAAAGTGTCCAGTGTCCACTAGTGTGAGCAGAAATTCAAAATCTCACTTATCCTCTAGTCACTTTGGTCACAGCTGTGCCATCGAGCCTGTGACATAGCGCTCAGATATTCAGTGGGCCTCACACAATCCAAAAGTGTCCAGTGTCCACAAGTGTCTGCAGAAATTCAAAATCTCCCTTATCCTCTAGTCACTTTGGTCACAGCTGTGCCATCGAGTCTGTGACATAGCGCTCAGATATTCAGTGGGCCTCACACAATCCAAAAGTGTCCAGTGTCTGCAGAAATTCAAAATCTCACTTATCCTCTAGTCACTTTGGTCAAAGCTGTGCCATCGAGCCTGTGACATAGCGCTCAGATATTCAGTGGGCCTCACACAATCCAAAAGTGTCCAGTGTCCACAAGTGTCTGCAGAAATTCAAAATCTCCCTTATCCTCTAGTCACTTTGGTCACAGCTGTGCCATCGAGCCTGTGACATAGCGCTCAGATATTCAGTGGGCCTCACACAATCCAAAAGTGTCCAGTGTCCACTAGTGTGAGCAGAAATTCAAAATCTCACTTATCCTCTAGTCACTTTGGTCACAGCTGTGCCATCGATCCTGTGACATAGCGCTCAGATATTCAGTGGGCCTCACACAATCCAAATGTGTCCAGTGTCCACAAGTGTCTGCAGAAATTCAAAATCTCCCTTATCCTCTAGTCACTTTGGTCACAGCTGTGCCATCGAGACTGTGACATAGCGCTCAGATATTCAGTGGGCCTCACACAATCCAAAAGTGTCCAGTGTCCACAAGTGTCTGCAGAAATTCAAAATCTCCCTTATCCTCTAGTCACTTTGGTCACAGCTGTGCCATCAAGCCTGTGACATAGCGCTCAGATATTCAGTGGGCCTCACACAATCCAAAAGTGTCCAGTGTCCACTAGTGTGAGCAGAAATTCAAAATCTCACTTATCCTCTAGTCACTTTGGTCACAGCTGTGCCATCGAGCCTGTGACATAGCGCTCAGATATTCAGTGGGTCTCACACAATCCAAAAGTGTCCAGTGTCTGCAGAAATTCAAAATCTCACTTATACTCTAGTCACTTTGGTCAAAGCTGTGCCATCGAGCCTGTGACATAGCGCTCAGATATTCAGTGGGCCTCACACAATCCAAAAGTGTCCAGTGTCCACTAGTGTGAGCAGAAATTCAAAATCTCCCCTGTCCTATAGACACCTTGTACCTTGTTTTACATTACTATATAGTTTGTTGGATTTTGCCTACATTTCTACCAAAAATGAGAAAGGCTGGTGGAAGAGGCCATGGAATTGGGCGGGGGTTGGCAGCTGGTAATGATGGTGTTGGTGGTGGATCTGATGGTAGTGGCAAGAGCAAAATAGGACCGAATGCAGGTGTTGAGCCTGCGTCATCGTCTAGCTCCATAAGGCTTTGAAGGCTTAGTTTTCTAGGAATTGGCAAACCGCTTTTAAAGCCAGAGCATCAGGAAAAAGTTTTGTCTTACATTGCTGACTCAGCCTCCAGCTCTATCGCCTCCTCTTCTTCAGTTGTAAAAAGTAAAAGCACTGAGTCGTCATTGGAGGCTCATGTTCATGAACCACACCTTTCCTTGTGTCCTTCACCCCAACCAAGATTGAAGGATGACGCAGGCCATACTACTGATTACTCCATGGAGCTGTTTTCACATACCATGCCTGGATTATCAAGTGAAATGGTGAATTACCCAGGCCAAGATGAATCTGACATGGAGTGCACTGATGCACAGCCGCTGATGGATGATTCTGCTGGTACATTCACTCAGAGCACTACATTGTCCTCGCAGTGTACAGAGCCAGATTCTGACCCTGATGAGACTCAGGTGCCCCTTCCCGCACACTATACCACCATACACGGTGACACAGAGGAAGGTGCACATGACATTGAAGAGGAGGTGATGGATGACCCAGTTGTTGAACCAGATTGGCATCCATTGGGGGAAGAGGGTGCTGCTTCCAATAGCTCAGATGAGGAGCATCCACAGCAGACATCGACATCACAACAGCTGTTATCTGGCAGGCCCAGAGCACTCCAAAGACAGGTTCCAAAAATCAAAAGAGTTGCTGGACAGCTTATCCAGAGGGTCAAAACATCACAGCGTGCTAGGCCGCAAAATGTCTGCCAAAGTAGGAAGAGTGCAGTGTGGCACTTTTTTGAACAAAATCCTCATGATCAGGCCAAGGTTATCTGTAAGAAGTGCGCAAAGACCTTTAGCCGAGGGAAAAATCTGAAAAATTTGAATACCAGTTGCATGCTTAGACATTTAACCAGCATGCACTTGCAAGCATGGACACAACACCAAACCTCAAGTGCCACATGTGCAACTGATCACAAAGAAGGTAGTCAGCAACGCTACATTGTTTCCCCCACTGTAAGCCCACCGGTTAGCACAGCAGCAAATGTTGAGGTGTCGTTGCAAGGCCACAGCAGTCAGGGAATCCCACTGTTATATCAACGAAAGACTGATTCTAGGCCATCAGAAAGAACACCAACTCCATCACCATCATCAACCCTCTCTCAGTCCGCCCTGTCCACCGCTACTTCCACCATATGCAGCTCTCAAGTCCAGCTCACCCTCCCAGACACTATGAGTAGGTCAAGAAAGTACTCAGTCTCTCATCCGCGTACACTGGGTTTGAACGCCCACATTGCCAAACTAATCTCGTTTGAGATGATGCCCTTTCGGTTGGTGGAAAGCGCAGCTTTCCGCGAACTCATGGCCTATGCAGTACCACGCTATGACCTACCCAGTCGCCACTTCTTCTCTTGCAAAGCCATCCCAGCCCTCCACCATCATGTGAAAGACCGCATTGTCCATGCACTCAAGCAGTCAGTGAGCGGAAAGGTGCACCTCACAACTGATGCATGGTCCAGTCGGCATGGCCAGGGCCGTTACGTGTCCATCACTGCGCACTGGGTTAATGTGGTGGATGCAGGGTCCACAGGGGACAGCGGTGGTGGGACAGTGCTGCCTAGCCCACGGTATAGGAAACAGTTGGCTGTAGGCGTTCGACCCTCCTCCTCCTCCAGAAGCGAAAGCTCGTCCACAGAGCGCAGTCGTACGAGCACTCCATCTGCAGCTGCCACTGTTGCACACGAGGTGTCCCCCTATCGAGCAGCTAGTGGAAAGCATCAGCAGGCTGTGTTGCAGATGATGTGTTTGGGTGACAGACACACCGCCGAGGTGCTGGCCGAGTACTTGAAGCGACAAACTGAGTCATGACTGGGCAGTGTACATCTTGAGGCAGGCAAGGTAGTTAGTGATAATGGCCGTAATTTTGTGGCAGCCATAGTCCTTTCAGAACTCAGCCACATACCTTGCTTGGCTCATACCTTGAACCTGGTGGTGCAGTGCTTCCTCAAAAATTATCCGGAGTTAACAGCCCTGCTCCAGAAGGTGCGAAGACTGTGCGCGCACATCCGCCTGTCGCCTGTACACTCCGTTCGTATGCAGAAGCTGCAGCGATTGCTCCACCTTCCCAACCACCGCCTCATTATCGACATTGCAACAAGGTGGAACTCCACCCTGCACATGGTGGAGCGGCTGTGCGAGCAGAGGCAGGCCATAATGCATTTGTGGGAGGATACACGGCCAGGCACTTTGAGAGCAGACATGGAGTTGACAGGTGTGCAGTGGTCGAAGCTGAAAGACCTCTGTAAAGTCCTTCAGTGTTTTGAGGAATGCACACGGCTGGTAAGCGCAGACGATGCCATCCTAAGCATGAGCATCCCACTTATGCGTCTGCTCATGCAAACTTTGACGCACCTTAAGGAGCAGGCTTCTGCAGCCAAAGTTGATGAGGAGGAAGAGGAGGAGGGAATCCTTGATGACATTCAGCCATTGTCTGCTCAGGGACCTCACCTGGACGAGGTGGAGGAAGAGGAGGAGGAGGAGGATGATGGGGATGATTACTTAGGGGAGGAGGATGCATCTCGTGGGGCAAGTGAAAATGTTGGCGTGGCAAGGTCTGGTACAGGGTTTGTGCGTGACTGGAGGGATGTGGATTTTCCAGAAAGTGCTCCTCCAACCAGCACTCGCAGTGCATCATTGACACCGGGAACATTGACCCACATGTCAGATTATGCCTTGCAGATCCTAAAAAGGGACCCTCGCATTGCCAAAATGATGAACGATGACGACTACTGGTTGGCCAGCATCCTGGATCCACGCTATAAAGGCAAATTACAAAACATCATGCCACAGGAGAACCTTGACCTAATAATGGCTAATAAACAAGCAACTCTGGTAAATCGGTTGCTTGAGGCATTCCCAGCACACAGCAGCGGTGATGGTTCTCACACGAGCCGTACGGGCTGGGGTCAGCTTGGCAGAGGTGTTCGTGGTGCACACAGCAGAAGTGGCGTTGGAGACAGGTGTTTCATGACAATGTTGTGGACTGATTTTTCAAGTACCGCTCACACAACTGGTAATACTGCATCGATGGAAAGTGACAGGAGACAGCAGTTGTCAACTATGGTTACAAACTACTTTTCCTCCCATATCGATGTTCTCCCACACAGGTCATTCCTGTCATGGTCACATGTGTCAGGACGCAGATGTTTCTGCAAGGCGAACCCATGTGACACACGTGACCCTGGATACACCGCCTCCAGTGGGGCGAATTTAAATAATAAAACGTGCAGGTGGATACGCCGCCTCCACCTGGCGAATTTGGGTATTACACATTATACATACAATAATCAAATAATAAAGGGGGAACCTGGGAAACTATAACAATGGTGGGCCCTGCGATAGGGAGTGGGGAAATGGAGAACTCCTAAGCTCCCCTGAGCCAGTGTCCCTGCACTCCTTACATTCCCTAAACAGGCTCCGCACCTGTCGCCGCACGCGTACCTTAATGCCCTTGCTCACCCTGACCCTAAACCCTCACTAGGGAATGGGTCGGTGCGGAGACTAATCCCACCACTGCACTAATAACACACATGAGGAAAGAGACAATACAGGGGAAACACCACTTAGCTTTGCTCTGTTGCGTGCGCTCCTAGCAACAGAGCCCTCCACCTGAGTGCATCTTCTCCTCCACCTGGATCCATCACCATAACAGGATCCTTCACCTTAGTGCAGCCTTGGAGCAGAGTCCACCACCAGTTGCAGCAGCTTAGAACCAGAGTCCCAAGGATGAGTTCAGCTGCTGACACGAAGTCGAGCATGCTTGAGTCCAGCTCAGCGGCCAAGTCCCACATGGTGAGTGCCACTCTCCATAGTCGCCACTCCACCAGCCCATGCAGACACTTCCCGCTGACACCATCACTGCGACTCCATGACGCCATGCCAGCCCTTCGTCCAGACACCATAGCTGAAACACATCCCCCCTGGCTAAGCTGCGCAGGACTCCTCACCAGCTCCATCCTTCATCCAGGCTCTCCAAAAACAGAGTGAACACACTCTCACAATATCACCGGCAGTGATTGCACCCCCTAGCACACCTTTATAGGGTGTCACACCTGATCCCTAATTAAGTGCACAAAAACCTAAAGTGCAATACTGCTAACCACCACCGGGGACAGTCAAGACACCATGGAACTTTCCAAAGTAAAAAAAGTTCACCCAGTGCAATTTAAAACTGTCAGATCATGACAATTCCCCTTTGACTATTGGGCCGCTAAACTGGACAGCTGGCCTGAATTGGCACAATATGCCTTACAGGAGCTCGCTTGCCCAGCTGCAAGTGTGCTATCGGAAAGAGTCGTCAGTACAGCTGGATCAATCCTGACAGAAAAAAGGACCCGTCTATCAACCCAAAATGTGGATGATCTAACCTTCATTAAAATGAACCACGCATGGGTTTCGAATGATTTTGTCCCACCTTCCCCTGAAGACACATAGGGTGACAGAAAAATGGCTTGCTTTGGTCCACCTCTTCCTGGGACTTGACCTATTTCACCTTTTGCATCAGCTGAATGTCCAACATCAACATATGCCACTTTCTAAAACTCCCTAACTGTGCTGCCTCCCCCCCCATGGCCGGGGTCACCACCTAGCGCACGACACCGTGCGAGTGCCGTTGCCCTGAACAGGTGGGTAGGCCGACTCTTGGGTGCGGGCACTGGCACAGGGTCCCTCATAGTGCAATCAAGTGTCTCTGATGGTGGTGGTGCACACCCGCCGTCAGACACACCGCCGTACTATGAGGGGCCCAGTGCCAGTACCGACGCCCACGAGTGGGCCCCCCTTGCTTGGGCAGGGCCCCAGCATTTGCAATCTTTACCTCTCCCTGCTCCTCCGCTGTGTAGTCTGGGCCGTCAAATCCATACTGTGCCTGACACCGTTTGAGCCTGCCTCCTGATGTATAGACATATATTTTGAATGTATACGCTATCCATACATGTTATCTGGGGATACGGTACCCTTTCTAACCTTTGTGCAATCACGTGCAATCCATACTGGGCCTAACACCGTCTGAGCCTGCCTCCTGATGTATAGACATATATTTTGAATGTGTACTCTATCCATACATGTTATCTGGGGATACGGTTCCCTTTCTAACCTTTGTGCAATCACGTGCAATCCATACTGGGCCTAACACCGTCTGAGCCTGCCTCCTGATGTATAGACATATATTTTGAATGTGTACGCTATCCATACATGTTATCTGGGGATACGGTTCCCTTTCTAACCTTTGTGCAATCACGTGCAATCCATACTGGGCCTAACACCGTCTGAGCCTGCCTCCTGATGTATATAGACATATATTTTGAATGTGTACGCTATCCATACATGTTATCTGGGGATACGGTTCCCTTTCTAACCTTTGTGCAATCACGTGCAATCCATACTGGGCCTAACACCGTCTGAGCCTGCCTCCTGATGTATATAGACATATATTTTGAATGTGTACGCTATCCATACATGTTATCTGGGGATACGGTTCCCTTTCTAACCTTTGTGCAATCACGTGCAATCCATACTGGGCCTAACACCGTCTGAGCCTGCCTCCTGATGTATAGACATATATTTTGAATGTGTACACTATCCATACATGTTATCTGGGGATACGGTACCCTTTCTCACCTTTGTGCAATCACGTGTAATCCATACTGGGCGTGAGAACGGCTGGCGAGCTGTTAAGCAAGCTACAGCACCTGTGGTTTGCACACGTAAGTTTTTCATTTTTTCAGGAATGACGGTTAGGCCTTATTCCGGAACTGCGGTTGACCTGCACTTACTGGGAAATCATTGTTCGCGGGTAATAATTGTAATCAGTGATCCCCATCACTAACGTTGTTCAGCGGGTTATCTGCACCTGTAAGTGACAAACGCTGGCCTTTTCAATGTAGCGCACATGCAGCCACGGACATGTAAGGGCATGACACACCAGTTATTGGCCAATCTCATGTGCCAGAGCCTCACGTGTCCCTCTAGTAAGCCGGACTCGGACCGCGGGGCATGACATAGTCTCGTTCGTTAACGGAATTAAGCTTGCAATGTGTGCATCTGTTCTGTAGCTGGCATGGTTGAGGTTTCCCAGGTGGAGTCGAATTTAACCGTAGGCTCCACTCCTGGTGGTGCCCTTCTGGACATTCCTTTAAGGTTCAGCTTTGCAACCATACTGCCCATGTAAAACAAACACTTTGCCTTCATGAACGCTGTTTGGAGGGTCATGACTAGTGTTGAGCATTCCGATACCGCAAGTATCGGGTATCGGCCGATACTTGCTGTATCGGAATTCCGATACCGACTTCCGATATTTTTTCAATATCGGAATTCGGCATCGGAATCGGAAGTTCAGTTGATTGACGGCCTGACGTCATCATGATGCGCGGTGTGTGCGCATCATGATGCGCCGTCATTTCGGGCCTTCCGGGGGTCTCTGCCGGCCTGCCGGGGGGCTGTGCCGGCCTGCCGGGGGGCTGTGTGGACTGCCCGGGGTCTGTACCGGCCTGCCGGGGGGCTGTGCCGGCCTGCCGGTGGTCTGTGCACCCTGTGGGGGTCTGTACCGGCCTGCCGGGGGGCTGTGCCGGCCTGCCGGGGGGCTGTGCTGATGTCCGGGGGTCTGTGCAAGCATCGTCCGATGGGACTACAAGTCCCATCGGGCGATGCCTGCTACCATGACAGTGATTGACACATTAGCCAATGATGGGACAGTAGTAGTCCCATCATCCGGCTAATGTGTTAAATGTTAAAAAAAAAAAAAAAATACTACATACATACTACATGCATGCTACATACATACTACATGCTACATACATACTACATATATACTACATACATACTACATACATGCTACATACATACTACATGCATGCTACATACATACTACATGCTACATACATACTACATGCATGCTACATACATACTACATATATACTACATACATACTACATACATGCTACATACATACTGCATGCTACATACATACTACATACATTCTACATACATACTACATGCATGCTACATACATACTACATATATACTACATGCATGCTACATACATACTACATGCTACATACATACTACATATATACTACATACATACTACATACATACTGCATGCTACATACATGCTACATACATACTACATACATACTACATGCATGCTACATACATACTACATGCATGCTACATACATACTACATGCATGCTACATGCATGCTACATACATACTACATGCTACATACATACCACATACATACTACATACATACTACATATATACTACATGCATGCTACATACATACTACATGCATGCTACATACATACTACATGCTACATACATACCACATACATACTACATACATGCTACATACATACTACATACATACTACATACATACTACATGCATGCTACATACATACTACATACATACTACATACATACTACATGCATGCTACATACATACTACATGCATGCTACATACATACTACATACATACTACATGCTACATACATACCACATATATACTACATACATACAATACATTCATACAATACATACATAGACATACAGTACATATAACATAGAGTAACATACTTACCAATACTTGTCACATTGTTCCCCGAAGCCATTGTCTTTTCCGGAATAAATATTAACATAACAAACCACAAAAATACTCACCCACGATCCGAAGCAGTCCACGAGTGTGTCCCACGATGATCTTGGGTAGAGAACTGCAGCATCAGCTGTTGCTGCCGTTCTCTACGGGCTGCAGGAATCCAATGACGGAAGGTAGGTATCCTTCCGCACTGTATTCCTCCGCCACTTAAAAAAAAAAAAGTCCCTAGTCTCACTTTATGCCATTGCTGCGTGGGAATTTCCCACACAGCAATGGCATAAAGTGAGACTAGGGACTTTTTTTTTTTTTTTAAGTGGCGGAGGAATACAGTGCGGAAGGATACCTACCTTCCGTCATTGGATTCCTGCAGCCCGTAGAGAACGGCAGCAACAGCTGATGCTGCAGTTCTCTACCCAAGATCGTCGTGGGACACACTCGTGGACTGCTTCGGATCGTGGGTGAGTATTTTTGTGGTTTGTTATGTTAATATTTATTCCGGAAAAGACAATGGCTTCGGGGAACAATGTGACAAGTATTGGTAAGTATGTTACTCTATGTTATATGTACTGTATGTCTATGTATGTATTGTATGAATGTATTGTATGTATGTAGTATATATGTGGTATGTATGTAGCATGTAGTATGTATGTAGTATGTATGTAGCATGCATGTAGCATGCAGTATGTATGTAGCATGCATGTAGTATATATGTAGTATGTATGTGGTATGTATGTAGCATGTAGTATATATGTAGTATGTATGTGGTATGTATGTAGCATGTAGTATGTATGTAGCATGCATGTAGTATCTATGTAGCATGCATGTAGTATATATGTAGTATGTATGTAGCATGTAGTATGTAGCATGCATGTAGTATATATGTAGTATGTATGTAGCATGTAGTATGTATGTAGCATGTAGTATGTATGTAGTATGTATGTAGTATATATGTAGTATGTATGTAGCATGTAGTATGTATGTAGCATGCATGTAGTATATATGTAGTATGTATGTAGCATGTAGTATGTATGTAGCATGCATGTAGTATGTATGTAGCATGCATGTAGTATGTATATGGTATGTATGTAGCATGTAGTATGTATGTAGCATGCATGTAGTATATATGTGTTATGTATGTGGTATGTATGTAGCATGCATGTAGTATGTATGTAGTATGTATGTAGTATATATGTAGTATGTATGTAGCATGTAGTATGTATGTAGTATGTATGTAGCATGCATGTAGTATATATGTAGTATGTATGTAGCATGTAGTATGTAGCATGCATGTAGTATATATGTAGTATGTAGCATGTAGTATGTATGTAGCATGCATGTAGTATATATGTGTTATGTATGTAGCATGTAGCATGCATGTAGCATGCATGTAGTATGTATGTAGTATATATGTGGTATGTATGTAGCATGCAGTATGTATGTAGCATGCATGTAGTATATATGTAGTATGTATGTTGCATGTAGTATTTATGTAGTATGAATGTAGCATGTATGTAGTATGTAGTATGAATGTAGCATGTATGTAGTATGCATGTTGTATGTATGTAGCATGTAATTTTTTATTTTATTTTTTTTTTTTTACATTTAACACATTAGCCGGATGATGGGACTACTACTGTCCCATCATTGGCTAATGTGTCAATCACTGTCATGGTAGCAGGCATCGCCCGATGGGACTTGTAGTCCCATCGGACGATGCCTGCACAGACCCCCGGAGCCTGCACAGACCACCGGCAGGCCGGCACAGCCCCCCGGCAGGCCGGCACAGCCCCCCGGAGCCTGCACAGCCCCCCGGCAGGCCGGCACAGCCCCCCGGCAGGCCGGCACAGCCCCCCGGAGCCTGCACAGACCACCGGCAGGCCGGCACAGACCACCGGAGCCTGCACAGACCCCCTGGCAGGCCGGCACAGCCCCCCGAATGGCCCGTACAGACCCCAGAGAGGCTGTACAAGGGCAGGAAAGGGTTTTTCTTATTCCGATACCGGAAGTCCCATAGACTTGAATGGGACTTCCGGTATCGGAATCGGCGATACCGATACTTTTTTTAAAGATCGGCCGATACCATCCGATACGATACTTTGAAGTATCGGACGGTATCGCTCAACTCTAGTCATGACTCGTGGGAATAACGCCGCCCAATCAGTTAACCTGCTAGAGAGATCGTTCGTTGCTCCCAAGCATGACATCACACTCCCTAGGAAGAAGGTAATGCCACTGTGGCGACCGTACTCCTGGGGACGACACAAGTGCACTGATGCCCAGCCACTGCTCGATGAATCTGCTGGTACATTGACCCAGACCACTACATTCCCCTCGCACGCTACACGGCCTGAATCTGACCCTGATGAAACTCAGGTTACCCTTCCCATATACAGTTCCATCTTACACGGTGACAAAGAGGAAGCTGTAGATGAAAGTGCAGGTTCGGCCCACCCGCCATCAGACACACCACAGTACTATTAGGGGCCCTGTGCCAGTGCCGTCGCCAACGAGTGGGTCCCCCCTGCATGCTCAGGATCACAGCACTTGCAAAGTTGAAATACTGTGCAGTGAGATGGAAGATGGGGACGACGAGGAGTCCAGACAAGTACAGGGATTCCCTAGCGAGGAGACTTATTTGATTGTTTTCAATGTTGGGACAGCAATGTTCGGGGAGCACTATACTCTGGAGAATGATAGATGGGGCCCACCATACACTGGAACATTCCAAAGGTGGACATCAGACACTGGAACAGCATTTACAGGGCCCATTATACACTAGAGCATTAGAAATGGGGCCCATTATGTTTGGAGCATTATTTGGGCCCATAAGACAGTGGAGCTTCATCCATTGGGACCAACATATACTGTAGCATTATGTGGAGCTCATCATATACTGTTTCAAACATTATATGGGACCAATGATTCTGTATGGAGAAATAGATGGGCCTCGTCATGAGATGTAAAAAGTGAAGTATTTTTCATTGTACTATACCGCTATTTCTCTGCCGTATCGGAGCATGATGAGTTGTGGTATGTGTTAAAGGGGTGCTCTTTCGCCTAGGGCACATGAAAACCTGGAGCCAGCCCTCCCCCCCCACAGTCTGTAGCCAAATAACCCCCATTTTTCAGTGCGTAACTTGTATTATGAAGTTAATTAAGGTTGACAAGCTTAAGTAAGAAGAATTGATGCTTTTGGCATTCAAATGGGCACTGTAGGTGTGTTTCCTGTCCTCCTCTCACTGCCGACTTTTATTCCCCATTGACTTACATTGGGTTTCGTGTTTCGGGACGACGCCGACTTTTCCCTATAATCGGACGATCTTGCTCGACCCGACTTTTGGAAAAGTCGGGTTTCACGAAACGAAACTCGACCCTAAAAAAACAAAAGTCGCTCAACTCTTGTGGTGAGTTTTGAGTGGCGACTAGTGTTGAGCATTCCGATACCGCAAGTATCGGGTATCGGCCGATATTCGCTGTATCGGAATTCCGATACTTAGTTCCGATACTTTTTTCATATCGAATACCGGAATCGGAAGTTCCCATAATGCTAGGAGCCTGCTCGATTTGATTCAGCCAGTGGGGATCCTCAGAAGTGTGGGCACATCCTGTTAGGCATGTAGGCATGTTAACTACTGGCATGCCTGTGATTGGCTGCTGAAATGATGTCATGATGCACTATAAAAACCGCAGCAGCCGCTATTTCGGGTTTACTCTGCTGTGAATTTAGTTAGGGACAGGCTGTTGTTGAAGACTGTGAGGGACAGTTAGAAATAGCGATCATCAAACATATCTATTGCTCTACCCAGGCTACATAATCCACCACTGTAGCATTTTTGTAGCCCAGCAGCGCTGTTTTAATAGCTGTCTGCAAGGGCTGTGTGAGTGCAGACCCACGCTGTGTAGTGTGTCCTGCAGGCACGTCTGTTTGTAGGCCGCCCAGCGTGTGTCTCTGCCTTATACACATTTTTCTTTTATTGCTGCTTTTTTTTTCTCCTGAATAGTGTGCTTCCATACGTATCCATATACGTTGGTTGCAAACACTAAAGGAGTGGACAGCGGAGCCTTTCAGCAGCCTTTCAGTGCTATAGCCCATTTCTCTGCACTGTTTTTGGCTGTCTGATAGGTCTCTCTGTGTGTGAGTACAGCTCACGTTGCAGTGTGTTCTACAGCCACCGATGGTTGTAGTCCGCTCAGCGTGCGTCACTGCCTCTACATAGTCCTTTTTTTGCAGCTAATTTGTCCAGATTTTTGCTCCTATATTAGTGTGCTTCCATCCGCATCCATTGTCATTGGTTGGTTGCAAACACTATATAGGATTAGATAGAGGAGCCTTTTTGCTGGCTTGTGCCCTTCAGGGCCAGCCAGACTAGTATCACCCTATTTTTGGATCCTTATCAATTGCATTGTAGGTTAGCTTCCTGCATTGTAATCGCTCCAAAAAGTTTGTGATACTATAGCTTTCAAATTTTGGTCACATCCTTTTCTTTTTCCCCCCCCAAAAATAAAAAGGAAATAAAGTTCACCAAACACTCCACTTTAGAGTTGTGTAGGCCGCATTAGATCATATTAAAGTGTAGTACACACACTCTTAGCCAAATTAGTGTTTCTTATACTGGTTAGCAGGTGTTCAGGAATAAGAACACTAAGCCACCCCTTTTTTACTTTTCTGCATATCTTTATCAGTCTACCAAGATGAAGAAGGCAGGGAGTAAGGCATGTGGTCGTGGCCGTGGAGTTTCAGCAGGGAGAGGACGGGGGGATTCAGCAGGGAGAGGACGTGGGGATTCGGTGTCTGCTGCAGCCACCAGTGACCCAGCATCCCCCACTTTTACCAGGCAACAGTCCTTCATGCGCAGCTTTGTAGGACCTCGCCGTACCCCACTGCTGCGTGACGAACAAATTGAAGCTGTTGTCGGATGGATGGCAGCTAACGCATCCACTTCAATGACTTCCGCATCCTCCCAGGGCCAGAGCACTGAAGAGCAACCATCTGTCTCTTCACCACCTGCCAAATTGCCCAGGCAGTCTGAGAGCCCTGGACAGGAGCCATCTCAATCTATACTTCTGTTCTCAGAATCTGTTGGCTTGGAAAGAGGCGGCCAGCCAAGCAGCATTCTAGAGCGTGAAGAAGAGGGAGTATGCAGTGATGCGCAACTGCTTTGTCCCTCTGAATCTGAAGAGGCGGGTGGGCCAGTGCCTATTGTCAGCACACCTCAGTGCTCATCTGATGATGATGAGACTCAGTTGCCAATTTCTGGTGCGCATGGTGCTGGCGAGACAACCCAGGACCAGCCGGTGCTTGAAGAGGGGAGTGGAGATGATGAGGTCCTTGACCCATCATGGCGTCAGCCACAGGAAGGTGGTGGGAGCAGCTCTGAGGAAGAGATTCCCCGAACGGCCAAAAGAGGAGGGAGAGGGCGGGGGCAGACTTGGTTGCCTGTAGCCTCCACTTTGGCACCCGTGAGGAGCAATCCTCTTCCAAAACAGAAAACGGGCGCTCCCAGGACTTGCAGTGCGTGGTCTTTTTTTGACACAGTTGCAGATGACATTTGCTTTGTCAAATGCAAGCTGTGTCATCAGAAAGTTAAACGAGGGAAAAATGTGAGCAACCTCAATACTACAAATATGTGGAAACATGTGCGTACCAAGCACGAGGTGGAGTTACACAGACACACTGAAGATGTAGGCCAACCTTCAGCAGCACCTACCACCTCTTCAGCTCGTGTTGGGGCCTCTTCCTCCAGCTCACACACAGCTGGTTCGGCTTCCTCACTGGAACGCCATGGAAGAACCTCTGCCACTGTTGTCCAGAGACCCAGTGAAATTCCACTCACTGAACCATGTCATCAGCACACTCCCAAGCCACTCACCAGCAATCGGTAGCACAGGCATGGGAGAAAAAGCGGCCATACTCGGCAAACCATCCCCGAGCACTGGCTCTGAATGCCGGCACTGCCAAACTACTGGCCCTTGAGATGCTGTCATTCAGGCTGGTGGAGACTGACACCTTCCGGAACTTGATGTCATTGGTAGTTCCACAATACAATGTGCCCAGCTGCTTTTATTTCAACAGGCAAGCCGTCCCTGCCCTGCAAAAGCATGTGGAGGGAAAAATTAAAAATGCGCTACTAAACGCCATCAGTAGCAAGGTCCACCTGACCACCGATGTGTGGACCAGCAGCCATGGACAGGGACGATACCTTTCCCTCACTGCCCATTGGGTCAATGTTGTGGAGCCGGGTACAGATCTGGAGAGTGGCTCTGTACGTATTCTGCCAACTCCAAGGATTGCAGGAATGCAGTCTGTACATATTGAGTCCTCCTCCTACTCTAGTTCCTCGGAATCAGCACTGCATGAGTCTGTTAGGCCAGATATGAGCACAAGTGTGGCCAAACGACAACAGGCTGTCCTTAAATTAATTTCTTTGGGGAATCGGAGCCACACAGCACAGGAGCTCTGGAATGCCATCAAGCAGGAGAGCGATGTGTGGTTTGTGCCAGCGAATCTCCAGCCAGGTTTGGTAGTGAGTGACAATGGCCGAAATCTAGTGGCAGCTCTGGGCCTAGGCAACCTCACTCACATACCATGTCTGGCACACGTGCTCAATTTGGTCGTGCAGAGCTTTCTGAAGGACTATCCGGATCTTGATGCACTGCTGCACAAGGTTCGCCTAGAGTGTGCTCACTTGCGGCGTTCCAGCATGGCAAGATCACGCATTGCATCTCTGCAACGCCGATTCCGCCTGCCAGGACATCGCATCATATGTGACCTCCCCACCAGGTGGAATTCAATGTTACATATGTTGGAGCGATTGTGTGAGCAGCAGGCAGCAGTAATGGAGTACCAGCTGCATCAGGCGCAAACAAGTCGCACTGTGCGCCGGACACACTTCACCACCACTGAGTGGGCCACTATGAGCGACATCTGCCAAGTTTTGCGTGCCTTCGATGACTCCACGCGGATGGCCAGTGCAGATGATGCACTAGTCAGCATGACTGTCCCCCTTATCTGTCTGCTTCAAAAAACCTTACAAGCACTAAGTGAGGAGGTTTTTGAAGAGGTCGAGGATGAGGAGTCAGAAATGCCATCTACTTCTGGCAAGTCTGCGCAACGTGCTTCCACACAAAGGCCCAGGCAGGGGACACTTAGTGAGGAGGATGACGAGAAGTCAATGGAGGAGGAACACATCTCTCCAGAGGAGGGAGGTACACAAGGCTCTAGTAGTCAGTGTGTACAGCGAGGGTGGGGTGATGCTGAGCAGGCTGAGATGCTGCCTCAAGCTGGGGACAGCGTTTCCGGTCCAGTTGGCAGTCTGCAGCACATGGTTGATTTCATGCTGCAGTGCTTGTTAAATGATCGCCGCATCGCCAACATTCTCCACACGGCTGATTATTGGGTGTACACCCTCCTAGATCCTCGCTACCGGGACAACTTACAAAGCCTCATACCACAGTTAAACCGGGAGCGTAAAATGCGGGAGTACCAAGAAACACTTGTGCAGGCCATCATGTTCTCCATTCCCCCCGCAAGTGTTGCTGGTAGTGCTTTTCAAAGCAGCCATGTGGGTAGAGGCAGTGGAGGAAGCTCTGCACAAAGAGGTAGCAGAGGCAGTGCCGCAGGACAAGGCAAGGCCAGTATGGCCCAAATGTGGAAAAGTTTTGTGGGACCGCCACAAACGGCTACACCATCACAGACGGCTCCAGTCAGCAGGAGGCAACGTTTCCGTCAGATGGTGACAGACTACTTGTCTTGCCCTGTTAGTGTACTCCCAGACGGCTCTTCCCCATTCAAGTATTGGGTCTCTAAGCTGGATACATGGCCAGAGCTTAGCCAGTATGCATTGGAGGTGCTGGCTTGCCCTGCTGCTAGTGTATTATCGGAACGTGTCTTTAGTGCTGCAGGTGGTGTGGTAACAGACCGTCGCAAGCGACTATCCGCCGATAATGTTGACCGGCTTACTTTTCTGAAAATGAACAAGGCCTGGATCTCACCTGAATTTGCCAGTCCTCTTCCAGAAAAAATAATTGGCTGGCAACAGGATCCAGGTCTCCTGTTGTGTTCATGTTTCTATGACCTGAACTTTATTTCCTGGGCTACAGCAACGCCCGTTGTTGCTCAGAAGTGCTGTCTCCACTCTGTTTTGAGTATTTCCTCCGGCCTACAACACCACCTGTTTCTGCTCTCAAGTGCCGTCTGCACAATCAACACTTGTTCCTGTGTTACCTGGGTCCTGTAACATCTGCTCATCTCCAGAGGTGAGTCCGGCAATGTCTCCTGCTTTGTCTACATTCCCACTACTTGTAGTGGAAAAGTGGACAGAGCAGGAGACATTGCCTGACTCACCTCTAGGGAGAAGCTGCTGTTACAGAACCCCAGTAACACAGGAACAAGTGTGGGTTGTGCAGACGGCATTTCAGAGCAGCAACTGGCGTGGTTGGAAGCCAGAGGAAATACTCGAAACAGAGTGAAGACAGAGGCCTAATTGGAGTACGTTGACAGTTAGTAGTAGTCTAGAAACAATCGAAAACTGCCACCAAGTAGGCCTCAGCCTACTACCTGATTTTCCCTGGGCTCCGACACCGCCAGTTGGTGCTCAGAAGTGCTGTCCACACAGACAAAACACTTGCTCATGTGTAAGTGGGGTTCGGTAACGTCAGCTGATCCCCTGCTGTGTGTATGGCAAAGTGTCCTGCTCCCTCCACAGTCAAACAACCTAAGATTTACACCTGGCTCCAAGTAGGCCTCGGCCTACTACCTGATTTTCCCTGGGCTCCGACACCGCCAGTTGGTGCTCAGAAGTGCTGTACGCACAGACAAAACACTCGCTCATGTGTAAGTGGGGTTCGGTAACGTCAGCTGATCCCCTGCTGTTTGTACGGCAAACTCTCCTGCTGCCTACAACTTCTGTCTACCTCTGATTTAATATGTTCTCTGATTTTCCTTCTGTCTCCACTCTGTTTTGAGTATTTCCTCCGGCCTACAACACCGCCTGTTTCTGCTCTCAAGTGCCGTCTGCACAATCAACACTTGTTCCTGTGTTACCTGGGTCCTGTAACATCTGCTCATCTCCAGAGGTGAGTCCGGCAATGTCTCCTGCTTTGTTTACATTCCCACTACTTGTAGTGGAAAAGTGGACAGAGCAGGAGACATTGCCTGACTCACCTCTAGGGAGAAGCTGCTGTTACAGAACCCCAGTAACACAGGAACAAGTGTGGGTTGTGCAGACGGCATTTCAGAGCAGCAACTGGCGTGGTTGGAAGCCAGAGGAAATACTCGAAACAGAGTGAAGACAGAGGCCTAATTGGAGTACGTTGACAGTTAGTAGTAGTCTAGAAACAATCGAAAACTGCCACCAAGTAGGCCTCAGCCTACTACCTGATTTTCCCTGGGCTCCGACACCGCCAGTTGGTGCTCAGAAGTGCTGTCCACACAGACAAAACACTTGCTCATGTGTAAGTGGGGTTCGGTAACGTCAGCTGATCCCCTGCTGTGTGTATGGCAAAGTGTCCTGCTCCCTCCACAGTCAAACAACCTAAGATTTACACCTGGCTCCAAGTAGGCCTCGGCCTACTACCTGATTTTCCCTGGGCTCCGACACCGCCAGTTGGTGCTCAGAAGTGCTGTACGCACAGACAAAACACTCGCTCATGTGTAAGTGGGGTTCGGTAACGTCAGCTGATCCCCTGCTGTGTGTACGGCAAACTCTCCTGCTGCCTACAACTTCTGACTACCTCTGATTTAATATGTTCTCTGATTTGCCCTCTGTCTCCACTCTGTTTTGAGTATTTCCTCCGGCCTACAACACCACCTGTTTCTGCTCTCAAGTGCCGTCTGCACAATCAACACTTGGTCCTGTGTTACCTGGGTCCTGTAACATCTGCTCATCTCCAGAGGTGAGTCCGGCAATGTCTCCTGCTTTGTCTACATTCCCACTACTTGTAGTGGAAAAGTGGACAGAGCAGGAGACATTGCCTGACTCACCTCTAGGGAGAAGCTGCTGTTACAGAACCCCAGTAACACAGGAACAAGTGTGGGTTGTGCAGACGGCATTTCAGAGCAGCAACTGGCGTGGTTGGAAGCCAGAGGAAATACTCGAAACAGAGTGAAGACAGAGGCCTAATTGGAGTACGTTGACAGTTAGTAGTAGTCTAGAAACAATCGAAAACTGCCACCAAGTAGGCCTCAGCCTACTACCTGATTTTCCCTGGGCTCCGACACCGCCAGTTGGTGCTCAGAAGTGCTGTCCACACAGACAAAACACTCGCTCATGTGTAAGTGGGGTTCGGTAATGTCAGCTGATCCCCTGCTGTGTGTATGGCAAAGTGTCCTGCTCCCTCCACAGTCAAACAACCTCAGATTTACACCTGGCTCCAAGTAGGCCTCGGCCTACTACCTGATTTTCCCTGGGCTCCGACACCGCCAGTTGGTGCTCAGAAGTGCTGTACGCACAGACAAAACACTCGCTCATGTGTAAGTGGGGTTCGGTAGCGTCAGCTGATCCCCTGCTGTGTGTACGGCAAACTCTCCTGCTGCCTCCAAATTCAAACAACGTCTTATCTTAAGCTGCCTCCAAGTAGGCCTCAGCCTACAAAATGACTATCCCTGGGCTCCAACATCGTCAGTTGTTGCTCGGAAGTGCTGTCCACACAGAAAAAAACACTCGATCATGTGAAAGTGGGGTTCGGTAACGTCAGCTGATCCCCTGCTGTGTGGAGGGCAAACTGCTGCTGCCTCCAAATTGTAATTACTTCAGATCTAAACATTCTCTGATTTGGCCTCTGTCTCCACTCTGTCTCTAGTATTTCCCCTGTCCTCCAACACCGCCAGTTCCTGCTCACAGTTGCCGTCCACGCATTCCACACTTGTTCCTGTGTTCCTGGTGTTCTGTTACGTGAGCAGATCCCCCCAATGTGTGTCCGGCACTGTCTCCTGCGCTGTCCACCTTCCCACTGCAAGTGGTGGGAACGTGGACAGAGCAGGAGACAGTGGCAGACACACATCAGGGGATCTGCTGACATTACAGAACCCCACTAACAAAGGAACACGTGTGGATTGGGCAGACGGCTACTGTACGCATAAACTGGCGGTGTTGGTGGTCATGTGAAATCCTGGAAACAGAGTGGAGACAGATGCCTAATTGGAGCACGTTGACAGTCTGTTGTAGCCTACAAACAATCTAAAACTACCACCAAGTAGGCCTTGGCCTTCACCATGATTGTCCCTGGGTTCCAACAACGCCAGTTGGTGCTCGGCAGTGTCTTTGGCACGGGTACTCCCTGTTGCCCAGCCTGGTTCCAGCACGCCAGCTGTTTCCGGGTAGTGTCAAGGTCACTATGCCACCAATCCGTTGTCCTGTCGTCTTGCGGCCGGGTTAGCCGACTCTACGGTGCCTGCAGTTTAGGTGACTCCTATGTGGGCTGCGGGAACTGGCACTGAAGGCTGGATCCGTAGTGCCAATGGGACATGGACCCCCTGTAGGACTGTGGGTTTCGGCAACTGCGGCCGGCTTGCGGCCTGGCTACTTTGCTTTGGATGGGTACCTTCTGCTACCCACCCGGATTCCAGCACTGTCAGCTGGTTCTCGCCAGAGCCTTTGGTCTAGGTGCCTCCATCTCGGTATCCGAAGGTCCAGCACCGTCAGCTGGTCCTTGGTAGTGCTTTCTAGCACAGGTACCTCCTGCCTAGTAACCGTGGTTCAGCAACGTCAGCTGTTCCTCGGTAGTGCCATTGGCTCTTGTAGCTTTTGCTACTCATCTGGGTTCCAGTACCGTCAGCTGGTTCTCGGCAGTGTCTTTGGCACGGGTACTCCCTGTTGCCCAGCCTGGTTCCAGCACGCCAGCTGTTTCCGGGTAGTGTCAAGGTCACTATGCCACCAATCCGTTGTCCTGTCATCTTGCGGCCGGGTTTGCCGACTCTACGGTGCCTGCAGTTTAGGTGACTCCTATGTGGGCTGCGGGAACTGGCACTGAAGGCTGGATCCGTAGTGCCAATGGGACATGGACCCCCTGTAGGACTGTGGGTTTCGGTAACTGTGGCCGGCTTGCGGCCTGGCTACTTTGCTTTGGATGGGTACCTTCTGCTACCCACCCGGGTTCCAGCACTGTCAGCTGGTTCTCGCCAGAGCCTTTGGCCTAGGTGCCTCCATCTCGGTATCCGAGGTCCAGCACCGTCAGCTGGTCCTTGGTAGTGCTTTTTAGCACAGGTACCTTCTGCTTAGAAACCATGGTCCAGCACCGTCAGTTGGTCCTCGGTAGTGCCATTGGCTATTGTTCCTTCTGCTACCCATCCGGTTGCCAGCACTGTCAGCTGGTTCTCGCCAGAGCCTTTGGCCTAGGTGCCTCCATCTCGGTATTCGAAGTCCAGCACCGTCAGCTGGTCCTTGGTAGTGGTTTCTAGCACAGGTACCTCCTGCATAGTAACCGGGGTCCAGCACCGTCAGCTGTTCCTCAGTAGTGCCATTGGCTATTGTTCCTTCTGCTGCCACTAGGGGTTCCAGTACTGTCAGCTGGTTCTCGCCAGTTTCTCAGCCTTCTTGTACCTTCTGCTACATTTCCAAGATCAAGCTTTTTGAAATTGTCTTTGGTAATCCTTATTGATCTCCATGACGACGACCCTGATGACGACGACCCTGAAGACCACACCAAAGAAGACCAGAAATATGACCCTAAATAATAAGACCATGAGGACAAAGAACACGAAGACAACCACCAAGATACAGAACAAAAGACAGAAGAACAAGAAGCAGAAGAAGCAAAAGCAGAAGA
This sequence comes from Dendrobates tinctorius, assembly GCF_039654945.1. Taxonomy (NCBI): domain Eukaryota; kingdom Metazoa; phylum Chordata; class Amphibia; order Anura; family Dendrobatidae; genus Dendrobates; species Dendrobates tinctorius. The sequence goes on along the minus strand of NW_027361671.1, from coordinate 15,164,458 downwards.
ACAGAAAGCAGAAGAACATTAAGCATAAGACTAAAAATCAGCATAGAAGAAATCAAAATTATAAGCAGAAGAAGACTAAGCAGTAAATGGGGGTGAGTCCGTTCCTCCTCGTGGTGCCCCTGGAAAATGCCTGCTGCTGCAGGCCAAACTGAACGCGGACAAATCCTGTTGTAAATCTTTTGTGACAGGCAGAACGTAAGGTGTAATCTTATAACTTTTATAGTAATAATAGTTGAATAAGAAGAATATGAAGAATGGAAAAAAAAAATTAATGGGAAGAAGGTGAAGAAGAAGAAGAAGATGAATAAGGTGAAGAAAAAGTTGATGAAAAAAATGCTACTGCTGCGGATCATGAAGAAGAAAGTGTTGGAGAAGTACAAAAGAAGGTGAAGAGCATGGAAGTTGTGAAACATACATATCTGACAAAATATAAAAAAGTTAACATAGTCAATATCTTTTTAACTCCGAACGTCTTGAAAAAAAAAATTGGAATTAATGCTATGCCATGTGATTTGAATAAACCACTATGCCTTTAATGTCTCCTCCACCTCCCACAATACATTCTACATGACTCTTATTTGTTTTCAATTACATAGAGTTAGCCAACAAGGAAATAAAGGGCTTTTTTAAATTCCGATACCGGAAGTCCCATTGACTTGAATGGGACTTCCGGTATCGGAATCGGCGATACCCGATATTTTTTTCGTATTGGGCGATACCATCCGATACGATATTTTTGGGTATCGAACGGTATCGCTCAACACTAGTGGCGACTTTTGTGTTTCGACTTTTATGTGGCGAGGTTGGTGTATGTGTGGTGAAATGTGTGCTGAGGGTGGTATATGTGTTGAAGCACGTGGTAGTGTGTGGCACATTTTGTGTGTGTGTTCATATCCCCGTGTGTGGTGAGTATCCCATGTCAGTGCCCCACCTCAGCAAGTGTATGGTATCTCCTTGGCGCCATCGCTCTCATTCTTTCAGTCCCTCTTGTTCATATCTGGCAGCTGTCAATTTGCCTCCAAATCTTTTCCTTTCAATTTTTCCCTATTGTGTAAATAGGGGCAAAATTGTTTGGTGAATTGGAACGTGCGGGGTTAAAATTTCACCTCACAACATAGCCTATGACTCTCTCAGGGTCCAGACGTGTGACTGTGCAAAATTTGGTGGCTGTAGCTACGACGGTGCAGATGCCAATCTCGGACATGCACACATACATGCATACACTTTTTCCCCATTATGTAGATAGGGGCAAAATTGTTTGGTGAATTGGAATGCGCGGGGTTAAAATTTCGCCTCACAACATAGCCTATGATGCTCTCGGGGTCCAGACGTGTGACTGTGCAAAATTTTGTGGCTGTAGCTGCGACGGTGCGGTTGCCAATCCCGGACATACACACACACACACACACACATACATACACACCCACATTGAGCTTTATATATTATATATATATATATATATATATATCTATATATCTATATATATATATACTGCAGTCTGATATGTCTATCTGGGTTGTGCAAATTTGCCTGGCATTGTAATACAGTCTTTTTTTCAAGCTGTGGAATTTTATATACTGTACCATCTAGCGTGCTACAGTTGGGCCTCAAAACCCCCAAAAAAGAAATTGTTAAAAAAAATTGCATTTCTATATTTATACTGCAGTCTGACACATCTGTCTGAATTGTGCAAATTTGCCTGCCTTTGAAATACAGTATTTTTTTTTTGAGCTATGACATTTTATGTGGCATTTATCGTACTAGAGTAAATTTTTTTTTTAGAAAAAAAAAATTAATATTTGGCTGCAGCAAAATGTTGTCAGTGCTTGTGCAGTAGCATCTATCAGCAAGCAATAGATGCTACTCCACATGCTCTGGCACCATTTTGCAGAAGTTAATTTTTTTCTACGCCAACAATTTTGCATGCATTATGTGATAAATACTACTGTGCATGTGCTGGCACCATTTAGCTGAAGGAAAAATATTTGGCTGCAGCAAAATGGTCCCAGTGGCGCATGCGCAGGAGCATCTATCAGAAAGCTGAAGTAATTTTTATTTCTAGGCCAGCAATATTATATCCATTATGTAAAATAGGAGGCAGGATACTGAAGGATTAGTGACCTGTCATAAGCCCATAAGGATGAATATGTGAACAGAGCAACACAGAACGTCCCCCCACAGGTCCGCCCCAGAGCACGAGAATCTCATTAACTGAAAACTGCAAATACAGATTAAACAACAGCCACAAGATGGATTTCATCAACCAAGGTTTCATTTTAATCAGTATAACAGAGTCGTCAATCTGACAGTGTCTGTAGTTTTCTTAGCAAAATCCTGCTGACAGGTATTCTTTAAACAGGGTCCATTTACCTTTTGGGTAATTTATTATTATGAACCCCCATTGTTATACCCGCCAACAAACGCTTTATCTTTCCTTAATGGAATGTTAGACTTGGTGGATGTCTGTGAAAAAACATCTAATTTATATGGATTTACATGAGGTCTTGCTCACACACCATTCTTTTGACACACTTCTTCAACCTTGTTTTTCCTATGTAGGGGTCATATAAACAGGTTCATTACCAATTTGAACTTGCATGGAGTCATAAAGTGGGTGCCTGTCGAAGATAACTGCATGCGGATGTGGATGATGGAGAAAGAGTGTGAGAGACAGATATCTACACACACAACCATGTTGATTAAGGCAATTAATTTATAATTTTGCAAATTTACAAAAAATTTTGAATCATAATGTTTCCTTTGCCTTACAAACATATATTTTGTGGGAAAAATATTAAATGTCTTAGTAAGAATCAATTTTAATAACATACATTATCTTTTTCCATTTTCATACAATAGCAGTTTAATATAGTGACAAAAAGAATCAGTAATATAAATACCTCTAATCTAAAACAATATCCTTTAGAAACGTGTAGTGAAAGGAAAATCACTGAGGTTCACACTATTCTCAAAAAAATAAAGAAAACTTGTAGAATAAATTATTATTCATATTATTTAATTCCATTTTCAAATGCTTATTAGCAAGTGATAGGATGTAATAGTGATCCTGCTGACAGGGGTTAGTTACTAAAGATATGAAATGTAACAATAAATACAAATAAATCTCATTGCTTAAGCTACTGACTCTCAGTCAAACCGTCGTGTAAGCATGAATTAATTCTGATTTGTTTTATATGGCTAACTAATACAGCTCTGGAAAAAAATTCAAAAATCCACCACATCAAAGCCCTGCCATGGGCAGCCCATTCTCCAGACCTGAACCTCATTGAAAACCTCTGGAATATAATCAAGAGGATGATGGATAGACACAAGCCATCAAACAAAGAAGAACTGCTTAAATTGTTGTGCCAGAAGCAGTGTGAAAGACTGGTGGCAAGCATGCCCAGATGCATGAAAGCTGTTTTTAAAAATCATGGTTATTCCACAAAATATTGATTTCAGAACTCTTCCTGAGTTAAAAAATTAGAATTGTTGTTTCTAAATGATTATGAATGTGTTTTCTTTGCATTATTTGAGGTCTGAAAACACTGTTTTTTTAATTTTGACCATTTTTCTTTGTCAGAAAAAAAAATACAAAATTTATTGCTTGGAAATTCGGTGTCATGTTGTCAGAAGTTTATAGATTAAAAGAACAATTTACATTTTACTCAAAAATATATCTATAAAGAGAAAAATCAGACAAACTGAACAACTGAAAGTGGTCTCTTAATTTTTGCCAGAGCTGTATATTGTTTCCTTCACATACTTGTTGCCATCTAAACTGTGTAAGTAAATAAGCATGGCGTTTTATATATATTCTGGTCCTCAAGTTGCACTTGACTTAAATGGACAGTAGAGTTTTGCTTCAGCAGTATGAAAAGCCTCTTCTTACCTCAGCACCACTGGGATCTCCACTAGAGATGAGCAAATGTTTCAATGTTCAGTTGGAATTACGTTCACCGAATTTGCAATATTCACTGATTAATTCATCAAATATTCGCCGAAAATAACTGAATACCATTCACGTCAATGTGAGGCAAAAACAAACGAATGCACAACACCTTATAATGGCCCCAAATGCTGCAAAACACATCAAATGAGGGATAGACACCAGGAAAGTGGCCTCAATTCACCCACATTACAGATTTTGGCATGGCACTACAGCAATCAGCCAGACATGAGGTATCGGGGTCTGGGACAGCATTTACAGCTTTCAATTGCATGTCACAGTAAGATGAGGTGAGTGAGGGATTAGTGTAGAGCCCCTTTGCTGGGAGCCCTGATACCACATGCAACACCTCTACCCTGCTTTCATGCTGAGCCAAACTCAGGTGGTACAAATATCAGTTTTGCAGACTACCATTGTCAGAAACGAAAAGAGCGACCAGAATGGTGACCGGTCTGCAAACCCTGTCTTATGAGGAAAGGTTGCAGGATTTGGGAATGTTTAGTTTGCAAAAGAGAAGACTGAGAGGAGACTTAATAGCTGTCTACAAATATCTAAAGGGCTGTCACATTGTAGAAGGATCAACTTTATTCTCATTTGCACAAGGAAAGACTAGAAGCAATGGGATGAAACTGAATGGGAGGAGACACAGATTAGATATTAGAAAAAACTTTTTGACAGTTAGAGTGATCAATGAGTGGAACAGGCTGCCACGAGAAGTGGTGAGTTCTCCTTCAATGGAAGTCTTCAAACAGAGGCTGGACAGACATCTGACTGGGATGATTTAGCGAATCCTGCTTTGAGCAGGGGGTTGGACCAGATGGCCCAGGAGGTCCCTTCCAACTCTACGATTCTATGATTCTATGAAACATTTAAGGATAGTAACATGGGTAGTTTAGTCCAATGAAGTGGAGGCCTTATGGTCTTTGAGGCCTACTGCTACAGCAACATGCATGAAGAAGACCCAACCATGAGTCTACACATTTGCAAAAATGAGTGGTAAACATCAACATAGTGTCATCAATTGCAATAAAGTAGAATTAGTATAGCGGGAACCGACACCTCTTCCACTGCAGCCAACCCAGCAGATAGAGACTGCAATGGGCAAGATGATGGATTCACTGTTCCGTATCCCTCTGAAAGCCTGGAAGTTGCGTAACTAGGTGGCCTACCAAATCCCTACTCGGACAAGTGGCAGCAGGCGAAAACTGCGACCCAAGGAAGTACAATGAGGTGGCACCAGGTACTACTCCATGGCTGACCTACAGAATGTGGCAGCTGACCCCCTACAGTGGGTAAAGTGCTACAACCCAAAGGAGGGATGAAAAAAGCAGGCAGGCACTGTAGGGACTCTGGAACTAAACTACGGGTGCAGATGGGACCGGCTGAGGAACATAAAAGCACTGGCAGGTGTGGGTTGGAGTGGGTGTTAGACAAATGAGCACTGGCAGGTGCGTTCTGGACCGGCTGATGGACAGAAGAGCACAGACAAGTATGAGCAGATGGGCACAGACAGGTAAGAGCTCATGGGTACAGGGTAGACAAGCAGACAAGCGAACCTGGGGAACCTGACAACTAGCAAGCATGTAAGGCAAACTAGCAAAGTAGCTCAGGCACCTCCATATTGGAGGAGAAGCGTTAAATAGAAGGTGTCACCCAGCTATAGGTTGGGAATACCTTAGGTTGATGAGGGTGGTGCCTTTAAGAGGGAGGGAGCGCGCAAGTGCACCCGCTAAGCATAGGTCCCTGTCCTACAACTGAACCTTGCTGGACACTGACTCATAGGGGGTGAGATGAGGAGTTGGTGTGTGAGTGGAAGACATGGAATGTCCTGTCTGTTAGGTACAAGGAGATCTAAACAAGGGCCAAGTCTGTAATGTCAACAGATCAGAAAGTCTGTAGTAAGAGGGATTGGTCCACGTCATTGTGTCAAAGACAGATGCCAGGTCCAGGAGAAGGAGGAGGAGAAACTTGTGTCTTCAGTATCTATAGGATTATATTTGTCTGTTTAAGATTTTTACTGTTCTACCACTTTTACAATGTGTTTACGAATTTCCTCCTTACATACATCATTTTAGCCTAAAAAAAGGGAAATTGAACACAGATTATGAGAGACCAAAACACTTCCAATGAAACTTTAGAGCTTTTTTTCCTCTTCTTTGCGATATAATCCAATCCACTTTTTCATCTAAAAAGATGTGTGGGAGAAGAATCTCATGATTGTGATATAAAAGGGTCCAAAGGCAGAAATTTCAGCAGGAAGTAAGTGACTGTCATACTTTCCATTCAATATTTTGTAATAGCATTGGATCAGTTTAGATGAAAGAGATCTCCACAAATGTGTCCATCAGTTTCTATTTAATCAAAAACTTTACCAGTAAGACCAAAAACGTAACTTGTTAAAAACAGTCTAAAATAACTAACTTAAAGAAATATTGAAGCAGTCTGCATTGTTGCTTTGTTTTTTTTTCATTTGTTGCATAAAATATTGGATTCATCATATTGAATCAAATTGTACAATACAACAAATTCTTCTAGCTGAGAAATGTAGCTTTGGCAACATTATGAAATGCTGACATAATCCAAATAAAGATCATTAACGTCAACAGCCTACAAAAGAAAAGAGAGAAATGTGAAGTCAGTGAAAATACCAGCCTTATTTATACAGTAATTAGAATCTTGAAAAAGTCAGTAATAATATATTTAATTAAGAAAAACACAGGGAAGTCAATAATTCAAAGATATTTCATCATAAGCATAATCCATTTTTGGTTTCTTTCTAGCAAAAAAATGTTTAAATTAAATTTAAATTAAAATAATGCATTAAAAAATGAAAAACTTAATCTGTGAGTCAATATTTCATTTGCAGAGTTACAAGTTGTAGAATATTTTACAAGACCAGCTAAGCATCAATTACAATAATTCACCTATAGGCTCTGGACTCGCTAAATTACAACAATCTGCGACAAGCATGTTCACAAGAGATGAGCAAATATATCCCAGAAGAATTTAAATTGGCCACTAGCCGTCATTTTCCTGAACCGAAATTGGCCATCATTTCTTGAACCGAAATGGGCCATCACAAGGTTAAAAAAATACTTATGGTCACCTTACTACTCACCTCTTCGACCCCTCAGCTCCTCACTGTCCCCCATCTGGTCCTGTTTGCATCTTCTGAATGTCACCATGTGCACTTAAATCTCTTGGACTCTCATGTTAGGTTGGTGCTTCTCGCTCTGATAAAGCCTGAGACGGTTCTACTACAAAAGCATGCTCAAGCCGAGGTGCATGGGTCTCATCTGACACAGAAGTGCCTGCCTTGTGTGAGAAGCCACGGAATCTCAGCACTCACGACAGTGATAAGAAGATGAAGCGACAACCATACCAGTGACGGTAATTAAGTATATTTTTACATCGCAAGTTTGTGCTCTGGGGTCTGGAAAGACCCATGAGTATAATAACAGACATTATTTTTGTAGAGAATAACTTCTCTGCTTATCAAATTTGCTGGCAAAATCCGTTCAAACAGGTGAACTTGCATTTTGCCCGATCCGCTCATCTCTAATATTCACACACATTGGTGACATTATCTGCATTTATGAGGAGGCAGTGACGGTTATATATGGTTTCCTGTAGGAACTATGGAGCTGTGCAGGCTCCATGTCTAGGCTCTACTGGGCTGAATGTTGCTAGTGAAAAAAAAAATGCTTTATTATGTCTACATTTAGCTTTTTTCTGTTCTAAAGACAATAGACATTTACTCACCATTGTATTTTACAAACACAAGAAGGTCTTCTTGCGACATAAGAAATGTTCATGTATACTTTCAGCACATAGTCAATGTAAAAGTAGTAATGTACTTTGCAGTAATAGTAGCCAACCTGCCGAAATTTGACTTTGGAAATTTTCTCAAATTTGGCACAAAAATAAAATCTGCATCAAAATTATTCAATATGAATTAAATGTTTTACTCCCTGAAGCATAATAAAACTATACCCCTTTCATGTATACTCAACTTGATAAATGTCATCATTTTTTAACCAAGATACATCCACAAAACTAGAAAGGAAATCCACATACTGAGATACTGGAAGGAAACATTTGAATTGTAACCTTGTGTCTTTGGTATATACAGTATATATATTACCACAATGGTAATAAATGTACCTGGTACATGAAGGTCCTAGAAATAATCCATGTGGCCTTCAATGCCTCCTTAATAGAGGCTGAACAGCACAGAGGAGGGAAATGCATTTCCCTCCCCTGGGTCTACTCCACATGGGTCCTCTCTCCTGATATGACTTTTTTATGCCTTTCCATATGGGTGATTTGCTTAATGTACTACTGCTTTTTCATCCATCTTATGGTTATAAGTTGTGAGGAATGATGCATTTTCCATCCTCTGTGCTGTTCAGCCTCTATTAAGGAGGCATTGAAGGCCACATGGATTATTTCTAGGACCTTCATTAGGCACTTTTCAATTTATTGGAGGTTTTTTCTATGTACATTTGTCTTCAGGTTCTTATGACAATTGGTGACTTTGCTCTGTGTGTACCAGGTACATTTATTACCATTGTGGGTATCACTGCTCATATATATTTATCTTCTGTGATCATTGTTTTTGATACTTCCATTTACTTCGGGTATGCTGTTTATACAACCAGGAACTTAGTCACCATTTATTTTGGAGTAACTTTACAGGGTGTTGGCTCTACCATGAGCCATTGATGATTGTTGTTTTCATGTCACATGTGTGACTTTTAAATGTTTTTAATGTTTTTTGTGCAGTTTATTCATGTCTAATAAAAGTGTTTTTCTATACGTCATATCCTGAGGTGTGGTACCCCACTATCCAGGTAGGGTGGAGACACCTGACCACACTCCAACACCTGCACCCAGCACAGACACTTTAGAATAGTGGAGCACCCTGTAAATTGGCTGCTTTGGTTCACGAAGGGTGCTGGGGAAGCGGGTGGAGCTTAGACTGCACAAGAGAGCAAAAGAAGATTAGGAAGGGGTCAGGGAGTGAGAGAAGATCCCCAGAGAGGGATGGAGTGGAAGGAAGTGCAGCAGCAGACTGTTGTGAGTCAGAGCTGTTGGCACGGGAAAGAGCAAGAGAAAGCCTGATTCTTCAGAAGAGAGATAGATTAGTACGGAACGTGGGGAGAAGAGAACTGAGAACAAGGGTGAGCGCAGAGCCCTTTCTTAAGTTAAAGTGCATGGTTCGGAGTCCGGTATCCAAAGTTGTATGGATGCTGATGGTCCTGCAGCAGAAACCGGAGGAATAGAAGTTGTCACCACTTTATTTCCACCTAAGACTCGGGGGCACAATAGCAACGTGTGTGAGCCAGGACCTGATAGTAGGAAGTCCCCGAAGTGGGCTACAGCTGTTTGCCGTACGAGTGGAGATCCTAGTAACATCTGGAAGGAGGAACTTGAGTCTAATTCACGACTGCAAGTACCTCAGTTTAGGCGCTAGTGAGGAGACGTTCAGGAAAGGCGTATCTTGGAGGAGTGCTGGAAAGGTGTACTCTATCTTGCCTGGGAGTTGGCTGAGCCCCTGACCTGGAGGACCCAGCACTGACGCGGGCATCTGTGTGCACCAGACTGTGAGCAAAGCCTTGGAACTACAAGCTCTTGTGTCCTCCACTTATTCCTGCGCCACTCATCCAGCACTGCTACGTCTTTGTGCCTAACACTACACCATCTACCTCAACACCTATTCCTACTGCCCTGGGACTACAGCTCCACCTGTGGGGAGCTTCAACATCATTGCTGCACCACACCATCTGTCCCAGGGAAGCAACCCTGCAGCGCTGGTCAAACTGACCAGAAACCACAGGTGGCGGCACGAATTATCTCAATAACTTTATCCCCATCACTCTACCCCTCTTACATTGACTGCCTGAGGCCACAGACCGGGTCACTGCCACTGTGACATCTCCCATCAATCAATGGGCCCGGCAATGGGCCTCCAAATCAATGGGCCCGGCACCGAGTACTCCATGGCCTCCGGGGGCGAGTCAAATATATAGTGCTCAAAAAAATAAAGTGAACACAAACAGCCTGTTGCAAATGGAATAGTGTTCCCTTTATTTTTTTGAGCAGTATATATATATATATAATAATAATATATAATATAAAATATATGTATAACAATTCTATTGATCATAATTATTATATTATAAATTATGTTAATTATTGATATAACTTTTATATCTATAAATATATACACACGTGGTCAAAATTGTTGGTACCCCTCATTTAATGGCAGAAAAACCCACAATGGTGACAGAAATAACTTGAATCTGACAAAAGTAATAATAAATAAAAAATCTATGAAAATGAACAAATGAAATTCAGACATTGCTTTTCAACCATGATTCCAGAGAAATTTAAAAAAAAATAAAACTCATGAAATGGGCCTGGACAGAAATGATGGTACCCTTAACTTAATATTTTGTTGCACAACCTTTTGAGGCAGTCACTGCAATCAAACGATTCTAAAGCATCTGTAAGTGATGCTTCTGCACCTCTTGACAGATATTTTGGCCCACTCCTCAAGAGCAAACTGCTCCAATTATCTCGTGCTTGAAGGTTGCCTTTTCCAGACAGCATTTTTCAGCTCTTTCCAAAGATGCTCAATAGGATTTAGGTCAGGGCTCATAGAAGACCACTTCAGAATAGTTCAATGTTTACCAACAATTTTGACCACATGTGTATTTAGTATATAATTATAGATATAAATATTATATTATTAACATAATATAACATATAACATAATATTTATATATATTTAACATATAATTCACATAGCATATTCACATACACAGTCATAGCCAAAAATGTTGGCACCCTTGAAATTGTTCCAGAAAAAGTATTTCTCCCAGAAAATTATTGCATTTACACATTTTGCTAACAAAAAAAACAGAGAGAAAAAGGCAAATTGGACGTTATGTCACACAAATCCCCCAAAATGGTTTGAACAAAATTGTTGGCACCTTTCTAAAATTGTGGGTAAACAACTTTGTTTCATGCCTGTGATGCTCCTTCAAACTCACCCATGGTAAGTAACAGGTGTAGGTAATATGAAAATCATACTTAAGATCAGATTAAAAAGGGGAGAAGTTGACTCAATCTTTGCACTGTGTGTCTGTGTGTGCCACACTAAGCATAGAGAACATAAAGAGGAAAAGAGAACTGTCTGAGGACTTGAAATCAAAATAGTAGAAAAATATCAACAATCTCAAGGTTACAAGTCCATCTACAGAGATCTTGATGTTCCTTTGTCCATGGTGTGCAACATAATCAAGGAGTTTATAATCCATGGCACTGTAGCTAATATCCCTGGACGTGGATGGCAGAGAAACATTAATGAAAGGTGGCAATTCAGGATAGTTTGGATGGTGGCTAGGCAGCCCCAATCAAGTTCCAAAGAAATTCAAGCTGTCCTGTAGGCTCCAGGTGCATCAGTGTCAGCACAAACTATCTGCCAACATTTGAATGAAATGAAATGCAATGTTAAGAGACCCAGGTAGACCCCACTGCTCCCACAGAGACATAAAAAAGCTAGACTACAGTGTGCCAAAATGATGGGAGTAAGCCAAAATCCTTCTGAGAAAGCCTCTTGTGGACAGATGAGACCAAGATAGAGCTTTTTGGTAAAGCACATCATTCTACTGTTTACCGAAAATGGAAGAAAAGAACACAATACCTACAGTCAAATATGATGGAGATTCAAAGATGTTTTTTGCTGACTCTGGCACTGGGTGCCTTGACTGCGTGTAAATAATCATGAAATCTAAAGATTACCAAAGGATTTGGGATCATAATGTAATGCTCAATGCCAGAAATCTGGGTTTGCTTCCTGCATCATAGGTCTTCCAGCCTCTTGAGGACAGATGAGACCAAGATAGAGGTTTTTGGTAAAATGCTTAATTTTACTGTTTAGCGAAAACAGAATGACACCTATAAAGAAAAAACACAGTACCTACTGTCAAATATGGTGGATGTTCAAGGATGTTTTGCAATTGTTTTGCTGCCTCTGGCACTGGGTGCCTTGACTGAGTGCAAGGCATCATGAAATCTGAAGACTGCCAAAGGATTTTAGATAGCAATGTAGTGCTTGTTGTCAGAAAGCTGGGTTTGCGTCCCAGGTCATGGGTTTTCCAGCTGGACAGTGACTCCAAACATACTTCAAGAAGTACCAAGAAATGGATGTATCAAAGTGGCCAGCAATGAGTCCGAATCTAAATCCCATTCAACATCTGTGAAGAAATCTTAAAATTGCTATAGGGAGATGGCACCCTTCAAATACAGTATGAGAGACCTGGAGCAGTTTGTAAAAGAAGAGTGGTCCAAGATTCCAGTTGAGAGGTGTAAGAAGCTTGTTAATGGTTATGGGAAGCAATTGATTGCAGTTATTAATTCCAAAAGGGGTGCAACTAAATATTAAGCTGTGGGTGCCACCAATTTTGTCTGGACCATTTTGGGGGCTTTGTGTAAAATTATTTTCAATTTGCCATTTTTTTATTTTTTTGTGTTTTTCCAATACGCACAAAGGAAATAAACATGTATATAACAAAACATATGTAATTGCAATAATTTTCTGGGAGAAATACTTCATTTTCTGGAACAACTTCGACTGTATGTATTTATTAATATTGCTAATATGTATTATTAGTAATCAATAACAATAGATCTCCATTTGACTTTTTATATGAATATTATTATTCTAAAATGATTCAAATAATATTTTACAATTTTCTTTCATAACTAAACTGAAATTAACATTTACCACAATATTAGTGGTAACAACAACAGACCTCACATTAACAATAATAATCATAATCATATTTGTGGATCCATTGTTTTATATAACTCCTGTCACTGTCCAGATGATTTTGTCCTCTTCATATGAATTTATTAAGTATCATAAGCTAAGGGAGAGTTAATGAAATATTATTGTACAATATTTAGCATCTTATCTGAAAGCACACAGACAAATAGATGCAAATTCTCCTGAAACAGAGGCTTTTATTTGCGGCTCACCATCATCATCAGAGTGATTTTTCTAATACATAATCTAAAAACGCTGCCTTAGTGACATTGTGTGGATATGTTTTTACTTTAGGAAATGCCAAGGTATTAGGGAACATAATGTAAACAGTCTCTTACAGAGATTATCATGATCGCTGAATGACAAGAGCCATAACTAATGGATTTACACAGATCCAGACCAGTACCATTTATGGATCGCTAAACAACATGTCTGATGTGTGAAAGATATGTTAATGGGAATTATTAGAAATATAGTGCTTATCTGACTTCATCCATAGTATCAGTTGTTCTATGTTGGTAATCAAAGGAGTGGAAGGTGTTTTCTTATCATGCAAAAAGCTTTTTATGTGAAATCTCATGTTAAACCTTTAAGATTAATGTGACATTTTAACAACTTCCCCTGAAAAAAAAGTAGTTACCAATCTTTAATAGTCTTCTCACACATCCCTTGGGGGAATGCCAATCCATTAACACCATGGGCTATGTCCAACAAACTAAAGCTCATGAATTGGAATCTGCAGACAAGATGCATTAAGAAAAACAGAATAATTATCTGTTGCCTTCTGCCAGTCACCAAAAATGTCACTTTTATGGAGCTCTAGAACATGTTTGTGCTATATAATAACGATTGTTATAGGTGGGCAATATGCCCCAAATAGAAAAAGTATTCTACATTTGGCTTTAAAGGCTAATAGTATACATTCAAAATGGATATTAACACTGTGTCACGTAGTGATGGGTGAGTAGCATCGTTATTCCAGTTTTCCGAGCATGCTCGGGTGTTCTCCGAGCATCTTGGGCGTGCTCTTAAATTATGTCTGAGTCCGCGTAGCTGCATGATTTGCGGTTGTTAGACAGCCTGAATACATGTGGGAATTCCCTAAAAAACAGGCAATCCCTGCAAGTATTCAGGCTGTCTAGCAGCCGCAAATCATGCAGCTACGGGGACTCAGACATAATTTACGAGTATGCCCAAGATACTCAAAGAATACCCGAGCATGCTCGGAAAACTCGAGTAACAAGCACACTCGCTCATCACTAGAAACCAGTGTTAAGCAATTGTTTATACTTATATGTGATACCTTTTTAAACTGGAGGATCATATATATTACTAAACTCAACTGAGAAACTGGCTAATTTGGAAGGTTAGAACCAAAAGTCAATGAGGATGACACATCAACGTGTTTGCCAAGAAATCTGTTGTAAAACACTTTGCATAGTTGTAACATTTTTGACCAAAGTGGAGTTGTGCACTTTCAAGCAGCCCCACTAAAAAAGGCAAAGTTGGGGAGGAGGATAGAAATGTTACTCCAGTCCCTCCACTCTTAATGAAAAAGGGGATATTGTTTTTTCTTTCTAAAGTTAAAGAAATAGTATGAAGTTTCTTGTCTACTCCTTTGTCTATGCCTTGTAAGGATGTATCACTGTCATAGAGGGAAGAGAGACACCTCATTTATTTAAAACGATTTATCCATCTGATATAGTTATGGCATAGTGCTAGCATATTTACTGAATAGTGGGAATACAACCTCTTGAAATTCCATCAATCATAAATCGGCTGCAGTGCTGGTGTAGATAAGCTCCAAGCAACTCTGGTATGTGAAAAATGGCAGTATGGCCCTATTCAGGTGTATGGTGCCATTTGTAGCTCCATGCACAATTGGTGGGTACACTGTTGTGACAAGGAAAATGTAAAACTTTTGAAAATGCATTTGCACAGGTTTGAATGCACTGTTTCATTTTGTACACTGACAGAAATATTTCCCCCTGGGGCTGATGCACTTTTTGTATGTGCCTACCTTCATGTAGCTTCCTTAAAGACATATTGGATGCATTCAATTCCAATAGTTAAATCTTACACTACATCAACATAAGGTAAAAATGGCAATATTTGAATCACATAAGTTTCCCAAGCTCAGGATGTTGATTGATGGATATAATTGTATACTTTATTATAATAGTCAATTTTGACAACCAATCTTGTGTTGGCTTTTCCACCAGTATTTTCTCTTCTATGTATAACCTAAGGTAACTCTTGAGGAAGCCACCTCATGTGGTGATACGGTTCGGGTCTTCATTCGCATATGATGCTTTTTCTATTTTCCTGTATAACTCTGCACATGGCACTTTATTGCACACAGTTATTGCTTATTCTCTTTTATATATTCTTTTAATACTGCATTTATCTGTTCATTGCATCTTTCTTTCTTTCTTTACTGGAATACTAAGAACATTAAGATAACATTTCCCTTTATGAGTTTTAAACTTTTAGGTTTTAGGTCTTTATTAGCCAGGACTGTGTTAAAATATTGAAATCACATAGTACTCACCTGGCCCAGGTCCAGTTCCGGCACTCTTCCACTGCTCCAGTCTTAGTGTATTGACTTAAGCTGAGATGTCACAAATACAGTGCATATCACTGCCATGGCTAGTCATTGAGCTCAGTAGCCCTATCAATGTAGATGTGTCAGGAGACAGAGACGGGAGCAATGGTGGAGAACTGGCATTATATCAGAATACGGTAAGTACCATGGTATTTTGATACTTTAAGGGCTCATTCAGATGTCTGTTTTTCACATGTGCGTTCAATCTGTGGTTTTCATGGATATGTGGTGCCCCTGAGGGTCCAATTGCTACAGAGGTACTGCACCTCAGCCAGAGGTGTGGTACCTCACTCTCGGGTAAGGATGGAGCACTACACGGTACCCGTACACTAGCATCCAACACCACACTACTCCAGACCAGAGGATCTAGGCAGACCCTATTTAAGGGGCCCCATCTCTGGCTGGAGGGGGAACTAGCTAGAGTTTGTGGGTGGATGAAGTAGATAAGCGTAGGATACCTGGAGGTAGAATGACAGTTGACAGTTGGTCTGGAGAGTTGTCAAGGAAACGGGAGTCGGTTGGAGCAAGTGTCAAGAGAGGAGTGATAGAGGGGTGAAGAGGGGCTCCAGAGAAAGTGAAGGGGTCCTAGGGGCCAGGGAAGTGAAGAATCAACCTGTGGCACCCGAATCCATGCCAACTGTAGTCGGGTGGAGGGACCAGGTCGCAGTGGGGATCGGCCCCAGACTAGTGGAGAGACTGTAGGACTCAACTAGCTAACCACAGGCTGTAGTAGCTGTATGTGTGACAGCCACCTGGCCGGTGATTGTAATCTAAAGACTGTGAGTAAAGTGTGAAGACTGCACCTTGATGTGTCCTCAGATTAATTTACTGCATCACCTGCCCTGTACTACAACAGTCACCAACATCAAATTAACCGTATAACTGCCCTGGGGCCTAGTTCTGCCCTTGGAGAGCTGTAAAATCTCTGCTGCATCACCAATCACCCCAGTGGACCTGAATCGCAGCGTCAGCCATCTATTGCCGGACACCATGGGTGGCGTCACGACTTAATCCACTATAAATTTCCCCCTTACATTTTATTGGATGCCCAGGGACACAGACCGGGTCACTGCTGCCGTGACATCCGCTGAAGAACTGACCGTCCCAGACCGAGTACCATCGGCTCTAGCGGGCATTGCAGATACATTACATACCCATTATAATACGTGGGGCTGCTCACATATTTGTATTTTTTTGCTGATTGTGTGTCCACAAAAAAAGCACAGACATGTATTTTTTTTTATCAGCTTCACGGATGAAAATCTCCCATACAAGTCTAAGTGTCCATAATAAGCAGGGAAAGCACATGGATGGCATACATATGCTGTGTACTGTCAGTGATGAACATGCAATGAATAGAAGAAGCTTTGCAATTTACTTATTTATTTTCTCATTCATGAAAATCACTGATGAAACTGATGGAAAAAATTACACACTGACTAAAGATTGATGACACTTGTATCATATTTTTACATGCGTGATAAATAACTGAATTCTAAATGAAGTGAAACACAACTCTGGGCAATACTGAGGAGAAACCTAAACCGGGAAAAAACCCTTAAAGGTATATTCTCAAATTGTCCCTGCACAGCTCACAACTCTGCAGTATTCCTATAGTTCATTTTCTTATTGGTTTCTTGGGGAGCGGGCTCTCCACCTTGAGTTACAGATCTAGCCGAGTCGCAGAGTTGTACTATTAATGGAACTATAAAGCTCAGCAAACGTTCTGCTGTAACACATTCATATCATATATCATATCATTGGTGAGTTCTGGAGTCTGCACTGCTATCATTGAATTATAATTTATAATTTTATTAATTTACACTTAAAAATGACAGGGTATTTTAATAAACAAATTGCTCAGTGAGAACGATAATTAGGAGACATGCTCTAAAAGCTGCCAATGATGTAGGGTGGTGATTTTGTAAAATTTGTAACAGCAGCTTGTTAGGAGCTGAGGGTGAAATGAAGGGCGATCAGCAGCTAAATGTTTTAAAGAAATAAATGGGCTGAAGAGAGGTGACTGGTATGTTAAGAGTTAAGCTCTTTACTCGAATGTAAGTATTGTGCACACTGAGCATGCAGTCTGGGCAGGCATTAGGGTAGAGCTTCATGGAAACCAGCTGTACACTAAGTAGGATAAAAGTTGTAATTGCAGGAGAACTAAAGCAAATACAAAATAAAGTAAAATCCTAACTTGTTTATTTTCATTCTGTCTAACAAACTAAAACATCTTAATAACATGAGAACACCCCTTTAACGCCTTAAGTAGAGATGAGCGAACATTTCAATGTTTGGTTCGGATTAAGATTGCTGAATTTGCAATATTTGGCGAACATAACTGAACGCCATTCATCTCAATGGGAGGCAAAAACAAACGCATGCCAAACACCTTATAATGGCCTCGAATGCTGCCAAAACACATCAAACGAGGGACAGACACCAGGAAAGTAGCCTCAATTCACCCACAGTACAAATTGCAGCATGGTACTGCAGCAATCATCCAGACAAGAGGTATCAGGGTCTGGGACAGCATTTACAGCTTTCAATTGAACGTCACTGTAAGACCGGGTGGGTGAGGGTTCGGTGAAGGCCTTCCTTGCTGGGAGCCCTGATATGCAACACCTCTACCAGCTTTCATGTTAATCCACACTCATGTGGAACAAATATCAGTTTTGTAGACTACCATTGTCAGAAAAATTTAAGGATAATAACAAGGGAAGTTGAGTCCAAGGAAGTGGAGACCTGATGGTCTGGGAGGCCTACTGCTACAGTCAACATGCATGAAGGAGACCCAACCAGAAATGTTCACATTTCCAAAAATTATTGTCAGACATCATCAAAATGGCATCAATTTCACCACAGTAGAAATAGTATAATAGGGGCAGATAGATCTTTCACTACACCTAATCCAGCAGATGGACACCCAACCAGGATTGTTCACATTTAAACAAATGAGGGTCTTACACTACAGAAGTGGCATCAATTTCACGAGAGTAGTAATAATATAATAGGGACCAATAGGTCTACCACTAAACCCAATTCAGCAGATGGACACCCAACCAGGAGTGTTCACATTTCCCAAAATTATTGTCAGACATCACCAAAGTGGCATCAATTTCACCACAGTATAGATAGTATAATAGGGACCAACAGGTCTTCCACAACACCCAATCCAACAGATAGACACCCAACCAGGAGTGTTCACATTTTAAAAATTGAGGACTGACATCACCAAAGTTGAATAACTCTCGAAAATAGAAATAGTATAATTGGGACCGAGAAGTCTTCCACTACAGCTAACCCAGCAGATATAGACCAACCATGACTATTCACATTTCCACAAATTTGTGTTAACATCAGCAGCAGCAGCCACAGCAGGTACAGAAGCCACACTAAAGATATCACAGAGTGAAGTTACGTGACATTAATGCATTGTACTAAAAATGCAATATCACTTAGTCTGTATAGTCTGCAATTGGGGTGCAAAAGTCCTTGGAGATCCATGACTTGTTCATCTTGATGAAAGTTAGGCGGTCTACACTTTGAGGGAACAGCCGGCTGTGCATATCTGTCAGGGTACCACCAGCAGTGCTGAAGACACGTTCTGAGAGAACGCTGACTGCCGGGCACGATAAAACCTCCAAGGCGCGTGAGGCAAGCCCAGGCCACTCATCCATTTTGCTAGACCAAAATGTGAAAGGGTCCAAACCCTCCCTGATGGTATGTGTATTCAGTTCTAGATACTCATGCACCATCCTCTCAATTTGTTCACCACATTTAAGACTTGGACTCTAAAAATAGTGTCAAAGGAATCACAGAAATTGCTTCTTCCACTTCCACCACTGATGCTGCTGCTGCTAATGTTTTGGCGTTGACGAATTGACATGATGGAAGTTGGAAGTCTAGAGCTGCATGTTCTGTGATCTTTGGGAGGCAGAATGAACAAATCAAAAGCAGGCAAAGAATTTGTTTTATTTATTTTCTACAATGGTTCTCGTGCGGTATAAGCGATTAGGCGATTTTATTTTTCTGGTCGGTGCAATTACAGCGATACCAGATTTATATCCATTATTATGTTTGGCTGCTGTCACACACTTAAAGATACTATTTCTGGAAAAAAAATTGTTTTTGCATCCCTATATAT
Source organism: Dendrobates tinctorius (assembly GCF_039654945.1). NCBI lineage: Eukaryota > Metazoa > Chordata > Amphibia > Anura > Dendrobatidae > Dendrobates > Dendrobates tinctorius. Next base: position 15,144,921 of record NW_027361671.1, on the reverse strand, counting down.
TGAGAGCTATAATTTTTCCAAATTTAGGCCCACAGAGTCATGTGACAGCTTGTTTTTTCGTAGGACAAGTTGACGTTTTTATTGGTACCATTTTCGGTCACATGACGATTTTTGATCGCTCACTATTCCGATTTTTATGTAAGCATAATGAACAAAAACCAGCATTTGTTTTTTCTCCCTGTTCTGTATGTGGTAATACTGATAAGGCAGCTTTATTCTTTGGGTCAGTATGATTACAGCGAAACAACATTTATATAAATTTTTTATGTTTTGGCGCTTTTGCACAATAAAAACTTTAATAGAAAAAATTATTTTTCCATCACTTTATTCTGAGAGCTTTAACGTTTTTATTTTTCCATTGATGGAACTGCATGATAGATTGTTTTTTGTGGGACGAGATGACGTTTTCAGCTGTACCATTTTTATTTACAATCGTCTTTTTGATCCACTTTTCTTCCACTTTTTCCAAGCCATATGATGATAATGCATAGCTTGCTACTTTTTTATGTTTTTTTACTGGTGTTCACTGAAAGTCTTTACTAGTGTGACACTTTTAGAGATAAGGGTGTTCCGGACATGGCTATACCAAACATGTGTACTTTTTTTGTTTATTTAATTTTTTTACATAAAAAGTAGTATTTATTAGTGTAATTTTTTTATTATTTTGTAATTTATTTATTTACATTTTTTAACTATTTTTACTTTTTTACTTAGTCACTTTTTTACACCTATACTGACAGCTTTTGACACTGCTGTGAGCATGGTATTAGAAGTTTTCCGTAGCTTGGTGGCCCGGAAGTCACCACGGTCAACATGGGGGTACCGATTTAAAGGCAGAGGGAGCTCCTGTCCATCTGCCTCTCCGCTGAATGTTGCCTCTCCTGGCTGTTATTGCAGATGCTTGGCCAAAAGCAGAGCCGAGCTGCTGCGCTGATCGGGCAGGAGGTGCTGATATTTCAGCATCTACTGCATGATCATGCTGTGATCGGTCAGTCAGCTGCTGTCACGGAACTGTAACTGTGTGTTTACCCACACTGACAGTTTAAATGCATGATGGACATAGGCCGTCCTAGTGCAGGAACTGACACCAGGCCACGACGGGCTATCTCCGTCATTTGACTATAAGGAATTAAGCACTTACAGCAAAGGTTATCATTACTTACAGTTGTGGCCAAAAGTATTGACACCCCTGCAATTCTGTCAGATAATACTCAGTTTCTTCCTGAAAATGATTGCAAACACAAATTCTTTGGTATTATTATCTTCATTTAATTTGTCTTAAATGAAAAAACACAAAAGAGAATGAAGCAAAAAGCAAAACATTGATCATTTCACACAAAACTCCAAAAATGGGCCAGACAAAAATATTGGCACCCTCAGCCTAATACTTGGTTGCACAACCTTTAGCCAAAATAACTGTGACCAGCCGCTTCTGGTAACCATCAATGAGTTTCTTACAATGCTCTGCTGGAATTTTAGACCATTCTTTTTTGGCAAACTGCTCCAGGTCCCTGATATTTGAAGGGTGCCTTCTCTAAACTACCATTTTTAGATCTCTCCACAGGTGTTCTATGGGATTCAGGTCTGGACTCATTGCTGGCCACCTTAGAAGTCTCCAGTGCTTTCTCAAACCATTTTCTAGTGCTTTTTGAAGTGTGTTTTGGGTCATTGGGTCATCTTCACTGCTGGAAGAACCATGACCTCTGAGGGAGACCCAGCTTTCTCACACTGGGCCCTACATTATGCTGCAAAATTTGTTGGTAGTCTTCAGACTTCATAATGCCATGCACACGGTCAAGCAGTCCAGTGCCAGAGGCAGCAAAGCAACCCCAAAACATCAGGGAACCTCCGCCATGTTTCACTGTAGGGACCGTGTTCTTTTCTTTGAATGCCTCTTTTTTTCTCCTGTAAACTCTATGTTGATGCCTTTGCCCAAAAAGCTCTACTTTTGCCTCATCTGACCAGAGAACATTCTTCCAAAATGTTTTAGGCTTTTTCAGGTAAGTTTTGGCAAACTCCAGCCTGGCTTTTTTATGTCTCGGGGTAAGAAGTGGGGTCTTCCTGGGTCTCCTACCATACAGTCCCTTTTCATTCAGATGCCGATGGATAGTAAGGGTTGACACTGTTGTACCCTCGGACTGCAGGGCAGCTTGAACTTGTTTGGATGTTAGTCGAGGTTCGTTATTCAACATCCGCACAATCTTGCGTTGAAATCTCTTGTCAATTTTTCTTTTCCGTCCACATCTAGGGAGGTTAGCCACAGTGCTATGGGCTTTAAACTTCTTGATGACACAGCGCACAGTAGACACAGGAACATTCAGGTCTTTGGAGATGGACTTGTAGCCTTGAGATTGCTCATGCTTCCTTAAAATTTGGTTTCTCAAGTTCTCAGACAGTTCTTTGGTCTTCTTTCTTTTCTCCATGCACAATGTGGTACACACAAGGACACAGGACAGAGGTTGAGTCAACTTTAATCGATATTAACTGGCTGCAAGTGTGATTTAGTTATTGCCAACACCTGTTAGGTGCCACAGGTAAGTTACAGGTGCTGTTAATTACATAAATTAGAGAAGCATCACATGATTTTTCGAACAGTGCAAATACTTTTGTCCACCCTCTTTTTTTGTTTGGCGTGGAATTATATCCAATTTGGCTTTAGGACAATTCTTTTTGTGTTTTTTCATTTAAGACAAATTAAATGTAGATAATAATAACAAAGAATTTGTGTTTGCAATCATTTTCAGGAATAAACTGAGTATTATCTGACAAAATTGCAGGGGTGTCAATACTTTTCGGCCACAACTGTACATGTTTGGTGTCTAGAAATTCATGCCCTGGTGAATCATAATATTAGGTCAGTTTTATAATTTAGTGAACTTGATAAAAATCTAATAAATAAGTGTGGAATTGCACTTTTTTTTGCAATTTCACCTCACTTTGAATTTTTTTCCCATTTTCCAGTGCACTATATAGTAAAACAAATCAAATAGTCAACTCATACCACAAAAAACAGGCCCTCACATTGCCATATTGACGGAAAAATAAAAAAGTATGGCTCTGGGAAGAAGGGGCGCATAAAACTGAAATGAAAAAACGAAAAATGGTCCGGGGTGTATGAAAGGGTGAATTAACCCCTTAACCTCCAAGGGTGGTTTGCACGTTCATGACCGGGCCAATTTTTACAATTCTGACCACTGTCCCTTTATGAGGTAATAACTCTGAAACGATTCCATGGATCCCGGTGATTCTGACATTGGTTTCTCGTGACATATTGTACTTCATGATAGTGGTAAAATTTCATTCAAATAACTTGCATTTACTTGTGAAAAAAAACTGAAATTTGACAAAAATGTAGAAAATTTCCCAATTTTCCAAATTTGAATTTTTATACCCTTAAATGACAGAGATATGGCACACAAAAAACTTAATAAATAGCATTTCACATATGTTTACTTTACATCAGCACAATTTTGGAACCAAAACTTTTTTTGTTAGGAAGTTATAAGGGATAAAAGTTGACCAGCGATTTCTCATTTTTGCAACACCATTTTATTTTTACGGACCACATCACATTTGAAGTCACTTTGAGTGCTCTATATGATAGAAAATACCCAAAAGTGACACCATTCTAAAAACTGCACCCCTCAAGGTGCTCAAAACCACATTCAAGAAGTTTATTAACCCTTCAGGTGCTTCACAGGAATTTTTTGAATGTTTAAAAAAATGAACATTTAAATTTTTTTCACAAAAAAATTACTTCAGGTCCAAATTTTTTTATTTTACCAAGGGTTACAGGAGAAATTAGACTGCAAAAGTTATTGTGCAATTTCTCCTGAGTACACTGACAGCTGATATGAGGGGGGGAACCACTGTTCGGCGCATGGCAGAGCTCAGAAGGGAAAGAGCGCCGTTTGACTTTTTCAATGAAAAATTGGCTGAAATTCAGATCGGATGCCATGTCACGTTTGGAGAGCCCCTGATATGCCTAAACAGTGGAAACCCCCCACAAGTGACCCAATTTTGGAAACTAGACCCCCCAAGGAACTTATCTAGATGTGTGGTGGAACTTTGAACCCCCAAGGGCTTCACAGAAGTTTATAACATACAGCCGTACAATTACAAAATCATATTTTTTCCACAAAAATGAACTTTTTACCCTCAATTTTTATTTTTCCAAGGGTATCAGGACCCCAGAAGTTATTGTGCAATTTGTCCTGAGTACGCTGATACCCCATATGTCGGGGTAAACCACTATTTGGGCGCATGGCAGAGCTCAGAAGGGAAGCAGCGCCATTTGACTTTTTTGGCTGGAATTGGGATTGGACGCCATGCCGCATTTGGAAAGCCCCTGATGTGCCTAAACAGTGGAAACCCCCACAAATGACACCATTATGGAAATTAGACCCCCCAAGGAACTTATGTAGATGTGTGGTGAGCACTTTGAACCCCCAGGGGCTTCACAGAAGTTTATAATGCCCGGGCGTGAAAAAAAAAGTCATATTTTTTCCACAAACATGATCTTTTAGTCCCCAATTTTTCCATTTTCCCAAGGGTAACAGGAGAACTTGGACCCCAAAAGTTGTTGTCCAATTTGTCTTGAGTATGCTGATACCCCATATGTGGGAGAAAACTACTGTATGTAGACACATCGGGGCTTGGAAGGGAAGTAGTGATGTTTTGGAATGCAGACTTTGATGGAATGGTCTGTGGGTGTCATGTCGTGTTTGGAGAGCCTCTGATGTGCCTAAACTGTTGAAACTCCCCACAAGTGACCCCATTTTGGAAGCTAGACCCCCCAAGGAACTTATCTAGATGTGTGGTGAGCAATTTGAACCCCCAAGTGCTTCACAGAAGTTTATAATGCCCGGGCATGAAAATAAAAAAAATCATATTTTTTTCCACAAAAATGATATTTTTGCTCCCAATTTTTTATTTTCTAAGGGTAACAGGAGAAATTGGACCCCAAAAGTTGTTTTGCAATTTGTCCTGAGTAGGCTGATACCCCATATGTGGGGGTAAACACTGTTTGGGCACATGGCAGAGCTTGGAAGGGAAGGAGCACCATTTGACTTTTTCAGTGCAGAATTGGCTGGAATTGAGATCAGATGCCATGTTGCGTTTGGAGAGCCCCTGATGTGCCTAAACAGTGGAAACATCCCCATTCTAACTCCAATCCTAACCCCAACACACCCCTAACCCTAATCCTAGCCCTAACCCTAATGGGAAAATGGAAATAAATACATTTTTTGAATTTTATTTTTTTCCCTAACTAAGGGGGTGATAAAGGGGGGTTTGATTTACTATATACGGCGGGTTTTTATATTTGGCAGCTGTCGCACCCTGAAAGACGCTTTTTATTGTAAAAATAGTTTTTGCATCACCACATTTTGAGAGCTATAATTTTTCCATATTTTGACCAACTGAGTCATTTGAGGTCTTATTTTTTGTGGGACGAGTTGACGTTTTTATGGGTACCATTTTCGGGCATGTGACATTTTTTGATCGCATTTTATTCCGATTTTTTTGGACGCAGAATGAACAAAAGCCAGCATTTCAAGAATTTCTTTTGGGTGGTGCGCTTACACCACTCCGCATGCTGTAAAATTGAGGCAGTTTTATTCTTCAGGTCAGTATGGTTACTGCAATACCTCATTTATGTCTTTTTTATGTTTTGGTGCTTTTATGCAATGAAAACAATTTTATATAAAAAATAATTATTTTTGCATCGCTTTATTCTGCGAGCTATAACTTTTTTATGTTTTTGTTGATGACACTGTATGGCAGCTCTTTTTTTGTGGGACAAGATGACGTTTTCAGCGGTACCATGGTTATTTATATCCGTCTTTTTGATCGCGCGTTATTGCACTTTTTGTTCGGCGGTATGATGATAAATCTTTATTTTTTGTTTCGTTTTTCATTTTTATTTTTTAAGGGGTTCAATAAAGGGGTTAACTAGTGGGACAGTGTTATAGGGTGGGTCGTTATGGACGCGGCGATACCAAATATGTGTACTTTTATTGTTTTTTTTATTATTTCCAAAAAATGAATTTATTAGGGAATTTTTTTTTTTTTTTAATTTATTTAGCGATTTTTTATAAATTATTTTTACACTTTTTTTTAACTTTATTACAATGTCCCAGGGGGGGGCATAACTGTCATGTGACAGATCGCTGATCGCTGATCTGTCACATCAGATCGCTGTGACAGAAGGCTGTTCAGAAGGCTTCCTCGTGCCTGCGCTTTACAGGCACTGAGGAAGCTGGCTCCCTGCAGGTCTCCGAAGGTCCCCGCCGCCATTTTGGATCCGGGGACCTGCAGGGAAGGAGACCCCCGGAGCAGCGCTGCTGTGGGGGTCGCAGGGAAGCATGGAGGGAGTCCCCTCCCTGCCGATGCTTCCCTAAATCCCCGGTAGACTGCGATTGTGTTTGATCTCAGTGTGCCAGGGGTAAAGGTGTTGGGGGTGGTCCGTGACCGCCCCTGACACATATTGCTGGGTGTCAGCTGTGATAATCAGCTGACACCTGGCCGCGATCAGCGGCGCTCACCACGTGGGCGCTGCTGATCGCTATGATGTACTATCCCGTCCCTGGGAATTAAGTCCCAGGGCATATTGACCAGATAGTACGTCATATGGCAGAAAGGGGTTAAGAAGTGTAAAAAAAAAAGTTTCTCCACCTTCTCCAACCTGACAGTCCATGAAAATCGGACTGCACTGGGATGTTACACATTATGTATCCATGATTTTACACAGACCTCTCTGTCTGTGAAAAATCACATACATGTGAATGGCCTCAAACACACATAGCACTCGTACATGAAATTTGGAAGTGTGAATGAGCTCTAACTCTTCCCAGCTGATTGAACCACTAGTGAACAAACTGAATATTTCATGCAGTATTTATAGCCTAATAAAATATATCTTTTAAGGGAAACATTGCGACAATATAATACATTTACAGTATTTGTTATAACATTCACATTTCTTGCTGCTGTCTTCTACATTGAGTTATTTTTTCTGAACACTTGTTTTGCTTGTTTTATTTACATATTTGTACATCAGATTACATATGCTCCATTGTCTACTCTAAAAACAATATCAAGTTCTTAAAATGTTGTTTCCAGATGTCTTACATTTTAAGCCTTGAATTGATTTCCTGCTCGTTTCTGTGCTCTTTATTGGTCTTTTATGTGTTTTTATAGTATGGTAACCAATTCTGTACACTATTCCTCTGAATTGCTTTCACCAAGACTTTTGCAGAGAGCTACAAGAAATATACACTTTGTATTTTGTTTGGTGAACAAGCTGAAAATTCAATCTGTCCTCCCTTGTTTTGGAAAATGTGATATCAAAAGCAACACACAGGAAAATGATGATCCAATCACACGACATATGAAAAATGCATTTTTATTTCTAATAATCATTTCCTTAATCATTATTAGCTATATTACTCCACATGTAAATTTGATTTATAAATTATATTAGAGAATTACGATAGTAGCAGGACCCCGAAGAAGACCTACTCATGATTATTTGATAGTAGTGGGACTGAAGCCGTCAGTGTTAAGTTGTCATTGCCTGAAAATTCTTCAGGCACTTTCACATTTCTACGAAAGTAATAGATGCAGGAGAAATGTAGAATCATATAGTGCTCATCCATTTTCACACACTTTGCAGGGGCTCTATGTTTAGAAGAGGGTCTCAAGTCCTAACATATGGACAAGTGTTTGCTAGCTGGAACAATTCCTTTAGTGTGAATTTCAGATATTCTCTCTTTAGTTATATACTGTAAGGTTTTTTTGATATTTATGGAGTGACTAGATGGAGGCCCGATGCTATCGCATCGTGAGGGCGGTAATGTCACTATGGGGGTAGACTTTGCAGCATTGAGAATCTCTCCTGCCCATCTGCTCACCCACCTATCCACTCTCTCTCTTTCCCAATGTGCTGACTTCTCCTGTCTGTGCTTTGTTCTATAACCTGTCTACCCCATATGTTATCCCCCTTGTCTGCTGTCTCTCTCCTTCCTGTGCTGTGTTCTCCCCTCATGTGCTGTCCCATTTGATCTGTCTCCCCCCTGTGTTCTGTCTCTCTCACCCCTGTGCCTGACCGTGTACAAAACATACCACAACTCCTGGGCAGGGGAGGAAGCAAAAGACAATACTGACATTACAGCAGGAGATTGCAGAGGATATATTTTGTGAGGTAAAATATTGTTTAAAAACAGTCAGTGAAATATTTTACCTCACAAAATGAATCCTCTGTGATCCCCTGCTGTAATGTCAGTATTGTCTTTTGCTTCCTCCCCAGCCCAGGAGATGTGGTATGCTCCATACACAGTCAGACACAGACAATTTTTAAAATGAACTTTCGTTCGTGGGAAAACCCCTTTAATGTGACCGGCTTCCTCTGCCTGTAGACACGTTGCGCATCTGCCACCGGGATCAGCCGAATGATTCACTGCGCCTGCGTGGAATTCGCACAGGCGCAGTAAATCAGACCGCCGCCATCTTTGTGCAGACAGATAGCTGGGGTCACATTAAAACTGTGTATGTGCTCTTCCTGTACAAAGATAGCGGCGGTTAGTGAATCATTTGACTGATCCCGGAGGCGGCATGTTCACGACGGTGTTCCGCTGGTGGTACCGCGCAAGAGGCTGGTACCACCAGCAGTTTCCATATTAAGAAACCCATCACTTGGGTGTCCCAATATGGCAGTAGGTGAACTTCCGCCGCTTGGAATTCTGGGATCCGGACACATCTGGATGGAACAGGACGTGAAGACATTACAAGGTAAGTATACTGTATATTAGATAATGTTTTAAAGGAAGAGTATTCACAGAAAATACTCAAACAAACCCACCTTCTAAGATATTCCAGCACTTCCTAAATTAAAAAGGGGTTTTCCCATGAACAAAAGTTGTTTTTAATCGATAGATACTGGAATCAGCTGTGATCCCATGCTTTAAGGAAGGAAGCAGGAACATGATGGAGACTATGCCACAAGGCCGGGGCAGTGAGTTAGCTGGTGTCCCTGCAGTTCTCGCAGTCATCACATGGCCACTTCATTCATATGCGATTTTCATACTTACGTTAACTTGACAATGAACTTCTCTTCCTGCTCCTCTCAGTTTTTCACTGAACAATGAATTAGAAAGAGCAGCTCGTCTGCATGTGACTAAGGCCGGCGTAACACTACAGTAGAATATGGAAAAGTGCTATGCGAGAAAACACCGCATATCACTCGGACCAGTGATATTCTACGAGGCAGCTCACATCACCGTAGTTTTTCTCAGGCATATTCGATGCATGCTGAGATTGTGCGCATATATTGTCCGAGACTCGCCAATGCAAGCCTATGGGTGCAAGAAAAACTCAGACGCCACATGAAACATCTGTGTAAATTGCGACAAATACACATTTTCCAGCTGGCAGGAAAGTGCATCAGCCAAGAACAGGAAGCTTAGCATGCAAATTTTCCTAGCAACCTATAAAAAAGCCAGGAACATGACTTCACGGATACCAGCAACATGGCAGGCATATTAATGTGAAATGCTGATTGTTCTGGTGCAGGAGAGGCCTGAACTATGGGACTAGCGCGATTGCAATAGAAAGGATGCAGCTTGGAGACGCATATGCTGCCAGATGTTCCCCAATTATGAGGAAAGTACTCGTGAGGTCCAGCAGGAAATTAGTAAGTAAAATAAAAACTTCACAATAGTAATTAAGTAAAAAGGCCATAACAAAATAAGATATCATTATGCTACGTGATGTTCTTTAGAATGTCTGGCTTGTTTTTCCCTTTACACTTGGCAAGTTGAATGCAACTTTACACTGTTGCCTATCTTTCTAAATGCAAACAAGGTGATTACACTTAGAATAATTTATTGTGTTACTTTGCAATGTCTGATGTCACAACACGGTGGCGCAGATGCTGTGGTCAGTACTACCATGAGCGCCAGCAGCGGGCCAGCAGTGGTGCAGCAGCCACTAAAAAGAGCAAATATATATATTATAACCAATTGAATTTCCTTGCTTCCATTCTGGATCTACGTTCGTAAGTGCATGCATGATAGAAAATTTGATACTTGGCCTTAAGGTACTTCAGTTAATTTGTATTGTAAATTTTAATTTTGACAAATAACAGAACTGACTCCAACATTACTGAACAAAAAACAGCATCTGATTCTGAGGTCAGTTGACGATGTGGCTGAACCTTCTTCTGCACCATCAGCAGCAAATTAACCACTACCACCACGACCTTCTGCAGGACAGGAGTCCAATTGAGATGAAGATGAATGTGGACATAGTAGTAGTCCTACGCTACCCCTGGATACCTCATCACAGGCTGTGGCCATCCCACACTGGGTCCAGCGAAGGAGGGAACTTCCCAACACTGGTAACAGGTGCCAAGAAGACACTGGTGTTTTGGACTATATCACGCACTTTTAATGATAATGGTGAGAAGGCATATGGACAGAGTCTTGTACGGTATATGCGTACAGTTCCACGTGTGGTGAGGCTGTTTGCCAGAGGTGCCCTACAAATTGTGATAGATTCATGCACCATTTTCAACAAAATAATTGGTTTTCAATAAAATGATTGGTAAACATGTCCCGCTCTTTAAGGCCAGAGGGCTGACGACATGGATTATGAACATGTGTTGTGGCCATGACATTATTTACATACAGTAGACTCCATCATCAGCATCATTTGATGGCAGTCATGGATCCTCGTGAAGTTGTGAAGGATGACACACGCTTTAATTACACCATTTACATTTGCTTTACTTAGTTGTATGGCTGACATCAGTACCCACCATTTTGCACAGAGGATTCCAAAGGCGTACTCCATCAATCGTCGTGCGCGGGATAGCTGATAATTAAATATTCGGCATGGGTGGTCCAGGGCTCTTGGTGGATATGGCATCATGACATTGCAGTTCAATTAAAAGGCCTCATCAGCAACTATGATATATGGAACCGCTTCCAAACTTGACCCCGCTAGGAGACATGGGGGTGGGATGTCCAAATCATTACTTTGCAGCCACTGACCAATTATGGAAGAATTGAAGACTCTGGATTCTCCAGTTCTCCCATAGGCCCCAATATCGACAATTCTAAACCTGTATGTGCTGTCGACCAGGGCCAACAGCACTACAGAAAAAAATTGTTTGTAATTGTAATATTGGGACCTTGAGTTTGGCGGCTTATGAACACGGATGTGCTTCCCATCCAGGGATCCTATGCAGTTGGGGAACTGGCACATTTCTTCAAAGCCACAGGCTATCCACAGCCAGTCTTCTTTTTTGAGCTCAGGCATTACAGAATTATGAAGGTGTGCCCATATTTCTGCACAAGTAGAACGTACAATGCCTGAGATGGTGGATTTCCCAATCAAAAACTCCAGATGAAGTGCAGCATAGGAGTACCAGTGGATAGAAATCTAAAATTAATAAGAAACAAACAGAAATTTAGAAATTTAAATCTCCCTGCGTAATCTTAGCAGTATAGGTCATCATAAAAGTAAGCTACATACCAAACTAAGCCCTGCCTCAACAAGAGACAACACTATTCAGTGCTAAGGAACAGATCATTAACACAAACATCAGGGAGTGAAAATGACAAAATGTGATGAAGCAATTAGTGATGAGCAAGTATACTCATTACTCGAGATTTCCCGAGCACACTCGGGTGATCTCCGAGTATTTGGATGTGCTGGGAGATTTATTTTCTGTCACCGTAGTTGCATGAATTTCAGCTCCTAGCCAGCCTGAATACATGTGGGGATTGCCTGTTTGTATTCACCAATGCACCAGCAGGGCCTCTATTTGAAAGACTGGAGGAGGAAACTTGTTGTGGAGCCAATATATAGGCTCCCTGATTATTCATTTCAGGCCATTGAGCCATTTAATTTAATGTGAAACATCAGTGAAAAATTAAAAGCCATACGCATGTCATGTGGAAGCCTTACTGATGCCATGTGAATACATGGGCCATGTGAATACATGGGTGGGAGAAAAAACATCATCGCATTGCAAACACATTACACAAGGATGACCATACGGAGAACACTCGTGCGACTCTCAACAGGGAGACTTGGACTGATTTTCCATACTTTTAGTGTGACGCCGGCCTAAGTGTGCAAATTCCATATGTGCTTGGGGTGTGGAGGGAAACTGAATTCTTGCATCAGGTTCCAGAAAACCTCATACACCTCTGAGTCTGACACCGAATCCCCCAACCGATAATTCGTCATCTGTGGTTTAATTTACTGACAGCCAGTTGTAAACACCTTAGGGGCAATTGATCAATGTGTTTTTTCAGAATTCTGGCATAAAATGACTTGAAATATCGCAACATGTTTGTACAACTGAAAATTAAATTTTGCGAGTTTTAGAGGAGTTGGGACAGGACAGGGCATGGCTATGTCCACTTGGCAAAATTCATCACTGCTCATGCGACAATTCCATCAGAAATGTACAACTGTCCCCGTCTGGAGTAATATTTCTAGCAAAATTGTCCATCAGTTATAAGATACACCAAATTAATTAAGAGGCACCTACCTTTTAATGATTTAGAGCACCTTACTCATGCTGCCTTCAATAAGACTGTTGTACAAAACTTCAGACCTAAGGAAACCTGTCCCGTCAGATAACACTTTTAACCTGCAGTTATAGGGTTACTCTGCAAGTTAAGAGGGTTAGAAAAGTGCCAGGTTGCTATACTGAAAGTGCTGCACCCTGGAGAAAATTACCTTTATTCATCCAAGCCACCAGCTTTCCGTCATACAGGTGTCAACGTGACAGCAGTCTCCACTCACAGCATTGTGGGCGGCAGCTGTAAGCACGACCCAGCATTAGAATTGACTGCCAGCTCTGAAGTATATCAGATATCTGCAGTCACTTGATGTCACTTCCGAATACCATATATTGGGTCATGCAATGCACACACTTCCACAATTCCCCTGTATTCGGAGCGCATGTGACTGAGAGCAAAAAAAGAGATCATATTATAAAACCTCATTATTTGAGACTCCTGGTAGGCACCAGACTTGAAACTTTCACTGCTCTAGATAGTAATGAGACTAAAGACATTGCTCTAAAACAATGAGAAAATAAAAAAAATGAAAAAAAAAAACAAAATAAATGTAATACCCTGGCTAACTAATCAGTCTAGATATTGCCTTTTATACTCTTTATCATATAAATGGTCTAATTTGTCTTTTTTATTCTTTTAAACTATGTATGTTTTATTTTAATTTGTTTTCTCAAATTAGAGAAAAAATGTGCAGATCTCTTTATTACTATCATTATTTTAAATTACAAATGAATAAAAAATAAATCTAATAATTAAATGTTAATGATTACAAATAATAAATACCATATGTGTGAAATAATATATGTCCGGACAAAAATAATTCACACAATAAACAAAAAAAGAAAAGAATACATTAATATTTATCAATTTTCTGTCAGTGTTAGATACAGACAGTATATTTCTGACCACACGTTGGATTAGTTTCCATTGGATGTGATTAGATCTCAGAATGATATAGCGAGGTCATAAATTAACGTTATGTGATTACACCTTCACTCAGCTAGAAAATCTGATGACCTACATTATATAAAATACAGCACATAAGGAGAGTTTACTCGTCCTTCAAATCATTTGCTCACTTCTATGTATAATATTGAGGTTGATTTAAAATAGAAAAGTCTAAATAGTAATCTTCATATGAAATTATTTTTACACATACTTAGATGACACATTTACCTCTGGTAAAGCCGTGATGATATCATGAACAGCTTTTTTAACTCCTTACTGCCATTGGATAGTAGGTCCGATGGCAGTACCCCCGTTTTGATGTGGCTTCCGGCGGTGAGCCCGCATCAAAGCCGTGACATGTCAGCTGTTTTGAACAGCTGACATGTGCCCGAAATAGGCACAGGTGGAATCGCGAGATCCACCAGCGCCTATTAACTAGTTAAATGCCGCTTTCAAACTCTGACAGCGGAATTTACCTCGCGCTTCCGGCCATCGGGCAGGAAATACGCACACCGCTGACCCCCGTCACGTGGTGATAGTAACATAGTTAGTAAGACCGAAAAAATACATTAGTCCATCCAGTTCAGCCTATAAAATTCTGTCAGAATAAATCCCCAGATCTACGTCCTTCTAAAGAACCTAACAATAACTGTAAAATACAATATTGTTACGCTCCATGAAGACATCCAGGTCTCTCTTGAACCCTTCGACTGAGTTCGCCATCACCACCTCCTCAGGCAGGGAATTCCAGATTCTCACTACCCTAACAGTAAAGAATCCTCTTCTATGTTGGTGGAAAAACCTTTTCTCCTCCAGACGCAGAGAATGCCTCCTTGTGACCATCACCTTCCTTGGTATAAACAGATCCTCGGAGAGATATTTGTATTGTCCCCTTATATACTTATACATGGTTATTAGATCGCCCCTCAGTCATATTTTTTCTAGACTAAATAATCCTAATTTTGCTAATCTCTCTGGGTATTGTAGTTCCCCCATCCCCTTTATTAATTTTGTTGCCCTCCTTTGTACCCGCTCTAGTTCCATTATATCCTTCCTGAGCACCGGTGCCCAATACTGTACACAGTATTCCATGTGCGGTCTAACCAGAGATTTGTACAGAGGCAGTATAATGCTCTCATCATGTGTATCCAGACCTCTTTTAATGCACCCCATGATCCTGTTTGCCTTGGTTGACGCTGCCTGGCACTGGCTGCTCCAGGTAATTTTATCATTAACTAGGATCCCCAAGTCCTTCTCCATGTCAGATTTACCCAGTGGTTTACCGTTCAGTGTGTAATGGTGATATTGATTCCTTTTTCACATGTGTATAACCTTACATTTATCATTGTTAAACTGCATCTGCCACCTTTCGGCCCAAGTTCCCAACTTTTCCAGATCCATCTGTAGCAGAATACTATCTTCTCTTGTATTGACTGCTTTACATAGTTTTGTATCATCTGCAAATATCAATATTTTACTGTGCAAACTTTCTACCAGATCGTTAATAAATATGTTGAAGAGAATAGGTCGCAACACCGACCGCTGCGGTACCCCACTGGTCACAGCGACCCGGTTAGAGAAAATACCATTTATAACCACCCTCTGCTTTCTATCACTAAGCCAGTTACTTATCCATCAGTTCATCAGATCAGATCATCAGTTCGTCGGCATAACAACGAGAGGTCTCCTTGAGACCTCTATGGTTATTGATGCTGGATTGCTATGAGCGCCACCCTGTCATCGGAGCTCATAGCAATGCAGTAATTCTGCTACATAGGGGCGATCTGAGCTCTGGTCTCACAGGGTAAAAACTGCACCACTCAAGTTACTCAAAACTAGAGATGAGCAAATTTGTTTGGATTCAGTTCAGAATGTGATTGGAATCAAATATTGTTTTTGCAATATTTGTCGAACACTGCCAAACGTCATTAGGCTATGTGCACATGTTGCGGATTTTGATGCGTTTCTGCAGCGTTTTTAGATGCGCGGAATTGCATCAGATCCACAGTGCAGTGCACAGCCAATGTTAATCTATGTGAAATTAAAAACTGTTGTGCACATGCTGTGGAAAAATCTGTGCAGATTTGCAGCGGGTTTTTTCTGCAGCATATCTATTCTTTTTGTGGATCTGCAGCGTTTCTGCACCCATTGATTTCCATTGAGTCAGGCAAATCCGCAGCAAAACTGCAGGTGTAAAAAGATCTGTGGATTTGCTGTGGATGTGGGTTCGAGAAATGCTGCAGATAGGGAGGAGGAAATGTGTGTGGGCGGAGTCTGTGTGCGTGTCTGTCTGCGGGCGTCAGTTTGTATGTGTGTGTGCGTGTATCTGTATGTCTGTGTGCGGGTCTGTGTGTGTCTGCATGTGTCCCTGTGTGTGTGCTGGTGTGTGTGTCTGTGTAGGCAGCCATTGTCTGATGGGACTACTGCCACATCCGGCTATGAATGCTGTCACATATGACAGTGACAGCATTGCCGATGATGGGACAGTAATCCCATCAGATGATGGCTGTGTTCAATGGTAAAAAAACAGACAGTACATACATATACACATACAGTACAAACAACATTTAACATACACTACATACTCACCAGTCACCTAGTCCTCGAAGCCCTCGATCTCCTGTAGCAAAAAAATAAAATAAAAAACCAACCTATACATACTCTCTGTCGTAGTCCAGTTAATAATGCGTGTCCCATGACGATCTCCCATGTAGAATACTGACATCGGGGGATGTCCGTGTTCTACAGGGCCTCCCGTGATGCACTAATCCTCCACGCTGTATCCCTCTGCCATCGGCAGAGAGGTCACCTGAGTTCATTCTCTCACCGGCTACGCTGTGTGAGAAAATTCTCACGCAGCATTGCCGTAAAGTGAGAGCCTGAACTCAGGTAACCTCTTCAGTGATGCACTACAGGAGCCATTATCTCTTGTCAGTGTGTCACTGAAGGCCCTGTTGAGCAATAACATCACTTGATGTCACTTTTCTACAGGGGAGATCATCGTGGGACACTCGTTATTAGTTGGATTATGTCAGACAGGGAGTATTTGTGTTTGTTCATTTTTTATTTTTTGCAGGAGATCGAGGGCATCGAATGGATTAGGTGTACAATAAATATAGCAAAAAATGTGTGTAGTGTTTTATTTCATTAAAAGACTTCTGACTGTGTCTTTTTTGAACCCTTTAACAACTATAGGATTAGTAATGGATAGGTATCTTATTGACGCCTCTCATTTACTAAACGGGCTTATTGTCACCTTACAATACAAAGGTGACATCAACCCCCAACTATTACCAATATGTCACTGCTACACGGCAGTGGGAAGAGAGAGGCTAAGTTCTGGAATTGGCACATCTCACAGATGCGCCATTTCTGGGGCGGTTGTGAGCTGGTGTTTGTAGCTGGGGGGCTATAACCATGGTCCCTTCCTAGGCTATTAATATCAGCCTGCTGCTGTCTGCATAGCCTTTTCTGGCTATTAATTATAGAGGGTCCCCACATCATTTTTTGGGGGTCCCCCTATTTTAATAGCCAGTAAAGGCTAAATATACAGCTGCAGGCTGATATTCATAGCCTGGGAAGATCCATGGGTATTAACCCCTTTCCAGGCCATAAGCATTGGCACCCAATCACTGGCTTTCCCTCTCTGGCACAGAGAATTGCATGGGAGCCCACACCATTTTTTATTTTAAATTAAACAGATATTGCGTTTAAGGCCGGGGTCACACTTGTGAGAAACTCGCACGAATCTCGCACCTCAATACCCGGCACTGCGTGTGTCGTGTGTGTCTTTATTTAACTCTTTATGTACCATTTCATTATGTTTATTACTAAACATCAGGCTTGTTATTATCAATCTATCTATCTATAGATTTATCTAGCCATCTATCCATTTATATATCTATCAATAGATAGACAGATAGATACATAGATAGATAGATAGATCTATAGATTGATAGATTAGATATACAGTATCTATCTATCCATCCATCTATCTATGTATCTACAGATCTATCTATCTATAGATCTATCTATCTATAGAACTGTGTATCCATCTATAGATCTACTGTATCTATCGATCCATCTATCTATCTATCTATCTATAGCTAGATATAGCTATAGATAAATAGATAGATTTATCAATCTATCTATCTACCGTCATATGTAAAAGTTTGGGCACCCCTATTAATGTTAACCTTTTTTCTTTATAACAATTTTGGTTTTTGAAACAGCTATTTCAGTTTCATATATCCAATAACTGATGGACTCAGTTATATTTTTGGATTCAAATGAGGTTTATTGTACTAACAGAAAATGTGCAATCTGCATTTTAACAAAATTTGACCGGTGCAAAAGTATGGGCACCTCAACATAAAAGTGACATTAATATTTCGTAGATCCTCCTTTTGCAAAAATAACAGCCTCTAGTCACTTCCTGTAGCTAGTAATGAGTTCCTGGATCCTGGATGAAGGTATTTGTGACCATTCCTGTTTACGAAACAATTCCAGTTCAGTTAAGTTTGATGGTCGCCGAGCATGGACAGCCCGCTTCAAATCATCCCACTGATGTTCAATGATATTCAGGTCTGGGGACTGGGATGGCCATTCCAGAACATTGTAATTGTTCCTCTGCATGAATGCCTGAGTAGATTTGGAGCGGTGTTTTGGATCATTGTCTTGCTGAAATATCCATCCCCTGCGTAACTTCAACTTCGTCACTGATTCTTGCACATTATTGTCAAGAATCTGCTGATACGGAGTTGAATCCATGCGACCCTCAACTTTAACAAGATTCCCGGTTCCGGCATTGGCCACACAGCCCCAAAGCATGATGGAACCTCCACCAAATTTTACTGTGGGTTGCAAGTGTTTTTCTTGGAATGCTGTGTTTTTTAGCCTCCATGCATAACGCCTTTTTGTATGACCAAACAACTCAATCTTTGTTTCATCAGTCCACAGGACCTTCTTCTAAAATGTAACTGGCTTGTCCAAATGTGCTTTTGCATACCTCCGGCGACTCTGTTTGTGGCGTGCTTGCAGAAACGGCTTCTTTCGCATCACTTTCCCATACAGCTTCTCCTTGTGCAAAGTGCACTGTATTGTTGACCGATGCACAGTGACACCATCTGCAGCAAGATGATGCTGCAGGTCTTTGGAGGTGGTCTGTGGATTGTCCTTGACTGTTCTCACCATTCTTCTTCTCTGCCTTTCTGATATTTTTCTTGGCCTGCCACTTATGGGCTTAACAAGAACTGTACCTGTGTTCTTCCATTTCCTTACTATGTTCCTCACAGTGGAAACTGACAGGTTAAATCTCTGAGACAACTTTTTGTATCCTTCCCCTGAAAAGCTATGTTGAATAATCTTTGTTTTCAGATCATTTGAGAGTTGTTTTGAGGAGCCCATGATGCCACTCTTCATAGGAGAATCAAATAGGAGAACTACTTGCAAGTGGCCACCTTAAATACCTTTTCTCATGATTTGATAAACCTGGCTATGAAGTTCAAAGCTCAATGAGGTTACAAAACCAATTTAGTGCTTCAGGAAGTCAGTAAAAATTAGTTAGGAGTGTTCAAATCAAGAAAATGATAAGGGTGCCCATACTTTTGCACCGGTCAAATTTTGTTAAAATGCAGATTGCACATTTTCTGTTAGTACAATAGACCTCATTTAAATCCAGAAGTATAACTGAGTCCATCAGTTATTAGATATATGAAACTGAAATAGCTGTTGCAAAAACCAAAATTGTTATAAAGAAAAAAGGTTAACATTAATAGGGGTGCCCAAACTTTAACATATGACTGTATAGATTATATATATATATATATATATATATATATCTGTGTGTGTAAACATCATTCTTCAATGGAGTATGTAAAATAAGAGGTTGGACAAAGAAATGACATCACAATTTTTTTTGTTAAATAATAGATCTTTATTTAGCTTACAAAAACGCAGACAAATCGGCATGAAAAACATGCATGAAAAGCTGCATCAAATCAGCAACAAAAATGCATCAAAAACACATCAAATCCATGCTGATTTTTACCTGCGTTTTCTGCCAAGAGATGCAGAATCTGCGCAGAAAATTCCACAGTGAAATTCGCAATGTGTGCTCATACCCATAGAGTTACTGGGAGTAGAAATTACCGAATATCTTCAGAACCGATTATAAGAGAAACATTCAGCATGAATAGTGATCAAAAATGGCTCAAATATGTCAAAATCAGATTTGTGGACAATATCCGAATAAAGTTGCTCATCTCTACTCAAAACGACAGTCAATAAGTTTATTAACCCTTCAGGTGCTTCATAGGAATTTTTGGAATGTGAAAGAAAAAAATAAACATTTACTTTTCTTTCACAAAAATGTTCATTTAGACCTATTTTTTTATCTTTCGCAAGGCTAACAGGAGAAAATGGACCATAGATTTTGTTGTGCAATTTCTCCTGAGCATGCCGATATCCCGTATGTGGGAGTCTAAGTCTACTGTTTGGGCACAGAGCAGTGCTCAGAAGAAAAGGAGCGCCATTTCTCTTTTTGAATGTAAAATTTATCTAGTTGTGTATTGAGCACCTTGGACCCACAGGTGCTTCACAGAAGTTTATAATGTAGAGCCGTTGAAATAAAAAAAAAAAAAAAATTACATTTTTTCCAAACAAATCTTTTTTAGCCTCATATTTTGAATTTTATAAGGGTAACAGGAGAAATAGCTCCATACAATTTGTTGTGCAATTTCTCCTGAGTACACAGATACCCCATACTACTGTTTGGGTGCACGTCAGTGCTTGGAAGGGAAGGAGCGCCATTTGACTTTTTGAATGCAAAATTTGATGTAATAATTAGCGGATGCCATGTCGCGTTTGAAGAGCCCTGATATGTCTAAATAGTAGTGGAAACCCCCCACAAATGACACCATTTTGGAAACTAGACCCCTTTGGGACCTTATCTAGATGTGTATTGAGCATCTTGAAACCCCAGGTGCTTCACAGAAGTTTATAATGTTAAGCCGTGAAAATAAAAAAAATTACATTTTCATGCAAAAGTCTTTTTTAGCTACAAATTTTGTATTTTCACAAGGGCAAAAGGAGACAATGGACCCCAAATTTTGTTGTGCAATTTCTCCTGAGTTCACCAATACCCCATATGTGGTCAAAAACTACTTTTGAGGCACAGTGCAAACCTCAGAACGGAAGTAGCGCCATATTACAGTGCACTTGTTTGAGGGTGCCATGTTACATTGGCAGAGCCCCTGAGGTGCCAGAACAACATAAGCCCCCATAAATGACCCCATTTTACCATTTAAACTTCTCAATTAATTAATTTTGGGGGTGCAGTGATTATTTTGACACCACAGGTATGTCACTTTTATATCAATGGGCAGCGAAAAAATAATAATTTACATTTTTACCACCAAGATTGTGTGTAAGCCCCAAGTTTTACATTTTCACATTGGGAAATGGGTAAAAATGGCAACAGAATTTGTCCCACGATTTCTGCTGAATGTAGAAATATCCCATATGTGGCTGCCATACGGAATGATTCGGGAGGGACAGAGCACTCTTTGCCTCCTGGAGCGCAGATTTTATTAGACTAGTTTGCGGATTCCATATAAAGAGCCCCTAAGTGCTAGAAAAGCAGAATCCCCCCCTCAAGTGACCACCTTTTGGAAATTAGAACCCTTTGGGAATTTATCTACAGATGTAGTGACGATTTTGACTCTATTAGTGTTTTCCAGAAAAAGGCAGCAGTGGATGTTCCTGAGTGAAAATTGCAAACTGCCGTTGTAGTGACCAGTATGCTATATGGACCAGTACACTGCAGTCACCAGTACATTATGCCCAGCTCATACTTCTGGAGACAAGCACCTGTAAGTTAGGTGGGCTTTCATCACTACAGAAATTCCAAACATGTGGCCTTAAATGTGGTTTATACATGCTGGGGTTCAGAAGGGAGGGGGGCATTTGAATTTGGGAGCGGAAAATTTGCTGAATTTCTTTTGAAGAGTGAGGAGCCATTTCGCTTCTCCAGCGCTTTTGTGCTACCAGTATTGTTGAAGTCCCTATATTTCCATTAACAGATGACAAATCTGAGTGGGGACTTGCTTTTTTTGTGGATTGAGTTGTAGCTTTTATTGGGAACATTTTACATAACGTTTGGGATCACAGTTATCTGGTGCTCTACGCTGAGTACTTACTTTGGGGCTTCCATCTAAATCTCTGAGTGACGTGACAGATGAAACCCCCAAGGGATCCATTCACTATAATGAGGAAGCAGATTTACTCTGGACTCCATCTGGCCTCTGTTCAGCGGTATCCTTTTCAGAAGTGCACAAAACTGTAGCCAATGGCACTTTTATGCAATCCTAAAATGACGGACACTGTCGGATCACAGGTCCTATGGCATTGACAGTGCATCCACCTGCCTCATTATATGGAATTTTCTGCCAGGGGTTCTGTTTGAATCATGTATTTCAGAGAGTTACATGTAAACCCCGATGTAAGCGCTCAGCCCAGAGCACAGGATAAAAGTGTGCTGAGCCTTACTGTGATCTTTGAGAGGCAGAATGAAAAAAAGAATTGGTTGTATTTATTTTTTACACCATTTCTCGTGCAGTATAAGTGATTAGACAACTTTATTCCTTGGGTTGCTGCGATAAAAATGATATCAGATTTATATTGGGTTTTTATGTTTGGCTACTGTTACACACTAGAAGTACAACAGTTAGTATGCACTCAGTCCTAGCAGTCGAGGTGCTGGTGTAACAGGTTGAAGAACCCCAGTAGCTAAAGAGTCAAAGGATCACCGCACATTCATAGGTCACTGGTAAATATTTGCTCCCTTATACCACTGATATTGGAAGTTGTAATAAATGACATTTATTTTCACTACAAGTCTCAAGAGTGTGTGGTTAACCTTTGATTCTTTAGTCACACACTAAAAGATGCTTTTTATTGCGAAAAGTAGTTTTTATATCACCATATTTTGAGAGCTATAATTTTTTCATATTTCGGCTGACAGAGTCACATGATGGCTTGCCTTTGCGGGATGAGCTGATGTTTTTATTGGTACCATATTGGGCACCTGACCTTTTTTTAATCGCTTTCTATTCTAATTTTTGGGAGACAGAACGAACAAATACCAGCATTTCAGGAATTGCTTTTGTTTTTGAATTTTTATACCATTGCGCGTGTGGTAAAATTGGTAAGACCGCTTTATTCTTCAGGTCAGTGCGATTACAGCGATACCTCATTTATATCTTTTTTTATGTTTTGGTGCTTTTACACAATATAAACTATTTTATAGAAAAAAAATAATTATTTTTCCATCCCTTTATTCTGAGAGTTATAACTTTTTTATTTTTCTGCTTATGGAGCTATATAGTGGCTTGTCTTTTGCCGGACAAGATGACGTTTTCAGCAGTATCATTTTTATTTACATCCATCTTTTTTATCGCACTTTTGGATTATGGGGGTTTCCAAGGGAGGTATTACTGAATTGCTGTTATATTTTATTAATACTTTTTATTTATTTTTGCTTATCTTTTTGTCTGGTGCAATCCCCATTAGGATGTGCTCCACTATTGCCAATGCCATCCAGTGCACGTCTTGCCGCATGTATGAAATCCTTGAACAGCCGGTCGAGGGTGCATACTGCTGTGCGAAATGTGAGCACGTTGTGCATTTGGAAGCACAGATACTGGATCTAAATGTGCACCTAGCAACACTGAGATGCATAGACAATATGGAAAGGAGTCTTCTGCTCACTGAGCAGATGCTCAATGGGATAGATGGGGGGGATGCTAGGTTGTAGCTGCAGGACAATGAAGCAGCTAGCTGGGTGACAGTTCTGGCACACCCCAATAAGTTTGCTAAGTTAGCAGATGAGGGGAGTTTTAGTGCAGGAGTAGCACTGCTGCAGCAAGGCATGTCCTCTGAAAGCCGGAGGAGTGTCTGCTCCAGTAAGGGGGGAAATAGGAGAGCAGGGCAGGCCAGATAGGTTCTGATAGTGGGAGGCTCAATTATTAGGGGAACAGATAGGGCAATCTGTCACAAAGACAGGGATCGTCGAACAGTGTGCTGCCTACCTGGCGCTCGAGTCCGACACATCACTGATCGGGTTGACGGATTACTTGGAGGGGCTGGTGAGGATCCAGCGGTCATGGTGCACATTGGCACAAATGACAAAGTTAGAGGTAGGTGGAAGGTCCTTAAAGATGATTTCAGGGAATTAGGCTGTAAGCTTAAAATAAGGACCTCCAAGGTGGTATTTTTGGAAATACTTCCTGTAGCACGTGCCACGCCAGAGATGCAACGGGAGATTAGGGAGGTTAATAAGTGGCTCAGGAATTGGTGTAGGAAGGAGGGTTTTGGGTTCCTGCAGAACTGGGCCAACTTCTCAGTTGGCTACAGGTTCTATGCTAGGGACGGGCTGCACCTCAATGGGGAGGGTGTAGCTGTGCTGGGGGAGAAAATGGCTAGAATGTTGGAGGAGTGTTTAAACTAGGGACGGGGGAGGGTATTACTTTTATAGGAGGGGAAGACAGTGCAGATGGAGACCTTGGCACAAATAATGAAATTGGGGGTGGGGGTGGCATGGGGGGTTGGGTTAGAACAGTTAATAATTTAAGAAAGAATAGAGATACAGAGAGCTACATAAAGTGCATGTGTACTAATGCCAGAAGCCTCACCTGCAAAATGGAGGAATTGGAGTTAATGTTGTTGGAACATAATTATGATATGGTGGGGATATCTGAGACATGGCTGGACGAGAGCCATGACTGGCTAGAGTGTTGTGCTAGAAAACATTGCAAAGCACTCGGACCAGTGCTAATATGTGGGGCAGCACACATCACTGTTTATTTTCTCAGGCGTATCCAGAATGTTTGTAAAATCTCAGCAAGCTGCAATTGTCGCCGAGACATTGCCGAGACTCGCCAATGCAAGCCTATAGGTGCAAGAAAAAAATTGCACAGCACTCGGACCATGCGAGTGCTGTTCGATTTTTATGCACCAGTGTCCTTTGAAAAGTCAGCAATTCATGTGCCACATACAGTAAAATCACACTGACAGGTTAGAATAGAATAGATAGCATAGATATATACAGTGCATATAGACTACATAGATATATAGATGTCAGTGACACACACCATATATATGTATTTATATTGCATAGATAGATAGATAGAAGAAAAGCCGATAATTCATCTGCCATGTTCTGTAAAATCACTGCAGGAGCCAACAGGATAGGAGAGATGGATTACATACAGAATAGGTAGATACATAGATGTCAGTGACAAGCATATTAGTACAGTGTGTGTGAAAATTACTGTACATGTATTTAATTATTAAAAGATTATTTTTCTGAAAAAAATGGGGTGGCCTCCCACACAATTTTCTTAACCAGCAGATGGAAAGCTGATGGCTGGGGGCAGATGTTTATAGCCTGGGAAGGGGTAATATCCATGGAGCTTTCCAGGCTATTAATATCAGCTCTCAACTGTATACTTAGTCTTTACAAGCTATTAAAACGGGGACCCCAAATTGACACCTCTCCATTACTAACCTCGGGGCTTGATGTCACCAGACAATGCAAAGGTGTCATCAACTCCCCACAAATATTACCCCACTTGCCACCGCTACAGGGCAAGTGGGAAGAGCGAGGCTAAGTGCCAGAATTGGTGCATCTTAGAGACTATAAACATCTGCCTGAGCTGTCGGCTTTCCCTCTGCTGGTTACAAAAATTGCGTGGGAGCCCCTGCCATGTTTTTCTAAAAAATAATCTTTTATTAATTAAATACATGTACAGTAACTTGCACACATGCGGTAGTAATTGTATTTGTCACTGACATCTATATATCTAACTATTCTAATTGTATTTAAAGTATGTAATACATCTCTTGTGTGTTTTAAAGAATATTTCCTTTGAAAATGATGAGTAAATGACAGAGAATTGGTGTATGTAAAAGCTCATGTTAAAAATGTGAGAAATCGGATTGTACTCGCATTACCCTCCTGCGACTCTCAGCAAGGAGACTAGGATGGATTTTTCATACCTTTAGTGTGACTCCAGCCTTATGAACATATGCACAGCTACGTAAAACAATATTGATGTGCATATGTTCATAATTTATTATGTTTATTGATCACTTTTCCAGGCATTTTCAGATGAAATCTGCCTGAAAAATATGTAGCGTGCATATGTAAGAAATTTTAAATTCCCATTTTTTCTCGAAAAAATATCAGTTTTCAAGTGGAACATGCTTCAGGAATTGCTTGTTTTTCTGACATTTTCCCTGTGTTTTACTTTTGGCTAACATCTTTCCAGCATTTTGCATTGGCATTTTTAAGTTATTTTTTAAATGCAATTAGCAATGAAGGTGCCCAGGCATCTTCCCATTTACTTCTATTGCAATGTAAAGCCTTCCTAGTGGAAAACACCACAAGAATGGACCTCACTTCTTTTAAGCCCTTAACGACCTGTGACGTGTATATCCATCATAGGTCACCTCTCCCTCTTTGGTGTGGGCTCCAACACTGAGCCCGCACCTTTTCCAGCACATGACAGCTAGTCTGATCAGCTATCATGTGCCCCTAATAGCCGCTTGTGGAACCACAATCCACCTGCTGCTGTAAACTAATTAAATGCCGCTGTTAATCTCTGAAAGCGGCACTTAACTAGTGCAAACTGGATGTGCATCTTAGTGGCAAATATTTGGTATCAGAAATGCCCAATCTTTCAAGATATAAAAAGAATCAATCCAATTGGTAAACAGCGTAACAAGAAAAAAATGAAAACGCCAGAATTACGTTTTTTTTGTTGTTGCAACATTGCAATAAAATGCAGTAATGGGCAATCAAAACATTGTGTCTGTCCCAAAATGGTTTCAATAAAAATGTCAGCTTGGATCGCAAAAAATAAACCTTCACCCAGTCCCAGATCCAAAAAAATGAGTCTCGGAAAGTGGCGAGATTTTTTGTCCTTTTCTTGTGACAAACTTTGGATTTTTTTTTCACCACTTAAATAAAAAAGAATCTATACATGTTTGGTATCTACAAACTTGTAAATAACCTTGGAAATCATAATAGTAGGTCAGTTTTAGCATTTAGCGAACAAGGTAAAAAAAAAAAAAACTATTATGGAATTGCACTTTATTTGCAAATTCACCATACATAGTTTTTTCCCCATGTTCCGGTACATGATACAGTAAAACCAGTGGTGTAGTTCAAAAGAAAAACTTGTCCGGCAAAAAACAAGCCCTCATGTGGCCATTTGACAGAAAATAAAAACCTTATGGCTCTGGGAAGAAGAGGAGCAAAAAATGAAAACACAAAAATGGAAATACCCTGGTTGCTAAAGGGTTAAACGACTGACTTTGAAAGTTTAAAAGAGGCTCAAAGGCCTGAAAATATGAACAGAAAGTTGTTTTTGGATTGAAACAAATAGGAATTCTTTTAAGCGCTTTTTCAGGAGAAGTCACTCAAAAAACGTGGAAAAATGAAATGTGAGCATACCTTTAGGCTGCGTGCCCACGATAAGCTTTTGATGTTGTGTATTTTTGCTGTGTCAAAAGCTCAGCATCTTATAGTTCCAGCAAAGTGGATGGGATTTATAGAAATCTTATGCCCATTTTGCTTATTTTTTACTCATTGTAAACTGACTTGCGGTACGTTATTCAAATCCGCACGTCATTTTTTCTTGTGGGTGGGCTGAGTTTTCTTAGTGAATTTTCCCCAAAGACTTGCATTAGATGCGAAAAAATCTGCAATTAAAAAATGCATATGTGGTTTTAGTACGTTTCAGAGGAGGAAACACATCAAATGCAAATGTAATTCGTTCATGACCGTAGCAAGAACATTTTGTTGAGGCCAAATACCAGGAGGTATCAAAATCAAAGCAGTTTTATTTAAAACAAGACATACCAACAAGAGGCAAAAGTTGCAGCATCAATAATGCGATAAAACTTCATGCAAAAGAACGCACTTAAAACAAGCAATGAAAAAATGAAAGGTAACAAAATTTACATAACAAGTGCAGAAATGGTGCAGAAAAGCTGCAGCAACAAAAACTTATCATGGGCACGTAGCCTGTTTATTTTACTCAGATCTTTTTGTGCTATTTTTTCTATGAATTGCACATAAACTGCTTGAAATGTAGAAAAAATTAACATTAGAAGACTGGTATAAAGTGCTTGATGAGTTGGGCCCCATGAATTTCATATTTTCATGGTTGTTTGTGGCTTTTTTAATACAAGTAGGCATTTATTTTACATGAATAGTTTGACTCTGTTCTAAGTAAAGTAAGCATTCTGGAAATTATGTTTAAATATAAATTATATGTTAATTTTTAATTTTACAATTAAAACCTAATTAAATTGACCATTTGACAGTTTACTTGCAGGATACTTTCCTACTGTAACCATTAAATAGATTGGCGATAATAACAGTGGATTTACAGAAAATGACTGATTTCGAGTAATGTAACCTCTGTGAAACTTCTCTATGTGGGTACCCATGCTAAGTACCAATGCTTATAACATTTTTGACAAATGGCTTTAACATTGTATGCACTATTGCAATCACAGATGAATTCAGAAGTGTCTTCTTTGACAAATGGCATGTCTACAAGGAAATGTAAATTAAATGAAAGATATACTTAAAATGTATCAATGATGTACAAAATATAAATTTCCTAAATGTCCACAAACCAGGCAATACAGTTTTAAAGAATTTGATTTAAAAGTTCCAAAAAATCTAAGATGTTATTGTACACAGTATCATTTATGACCTGGCAATTTGCTTTCCAGAATATTTACTCGTTTGCCAGGTATAGGAATTTTTTTTGTAAGAATAGATTACAAGAATCTATCTATATCTACTAGATGAAAGTTGGCCAAACCTACTGATTTCAATTTGACCGGCTGACCGTCTTATGTACTTGGAGGCTTTCAGACCATGAGAATTTCAACTCCATTTGTTTTCAAGGAAGACAATTTGCTGCCAGTGAAGTCTGGAAGCGGCTTTCTCCTCTCACTGTTGAAAATACATGAGCATTTGGCTAAGCATGCACATGTATGACAGGTCAAGAGAGATACAGTGCCTTGCAAAAGTATTCGGCCTCCTGGAACTTTTCAAACTTTTCCCACATATCATGTTCCAAACATAAAGATACCAAATGTAAATTTTTGGTGAAGAATTAACAACAAGTGGAACACAATTGTGAGGTTGAACGAAATTTATTGGATATTTTAATTTTTGTGGAAAGTCAAAAATTGAAAAGTGGGGTGTGACATCACAGACTGCTCAGTTTAGATGCTGCATATTTTGAAGAGTCCGTAAGAGCAGTGCAAAGTGGTAACACACTATATTATGTAGCTGATGAGGGATTTGTGTCACCTACTGAAGTCTTCCAAAGAGGCAACAAAATTTGTCAGTAAAGACAACTGTGGCATCAACTACATAATTTTGGCACCCACTGATCATATAAAGATTATATTGTCAGGTTCAGAGACTTTGTAATGCTTTTAAGCACTTTAAATGTGATGTCTTCGTGAGAGATTCCGTTCTAGGGTCAGACAGATTTAGTCCATGTGGAGCGGGGGCACCATTACGTTCCCCTTACGGTGCCAACCTTCGCTGACCAGCAGGGAAACGGAGGATTATTTTCTGTTCCCTTAGATATTTTTCTTGGATAAATATATGATTCTCTGCCCTTATATGGGACTATTTGTGACCCTGATCTGATCTACTCACCTATATGTGTTGGAATATGTTTGGTGCAACTACTCCATTCCTGTCTATGAGTGTTTAGTTGTATGCTGTTCATAAAGTTAGTGGCTCACACAGGGATAGCATGTGACTGTATTTCCTGTTTCCCTGTGTCTGTATGAGAGAAGCAGCCTGCTGTAGATGCTGCAAAGTTAGAGACACACAAGTGATTTATTCCCGATCTATTAAACTTATCATATTTTGTTCTTGATTGTTCCTGACTAAAGAAGCTCTGTTGTCAAATGCTTGGAGATTATCCCGAATAATCCACTGCCAACAGGTCATGGGCCCAAAGTGACACAGAACCCCAGATTAACACAACAACAGAAGCCCAGAGCAAAAGCAGCAAAGAGCAACAGAGAAGATGTCCACTAGCAGCAATCCTGTCAAGTTCTCAAAGCCAAGCCTCACTAACCAGAGCTACCAGTCCTGGAAATTCAAGGTGAAGATGCTGCTCATAAGAGAAGGTACATGGAAATATACTCAGGAACAAGTGCCTTATCCATTACAGATGATTGGCTAGAGAAGGATCAGAAAGCACAAAGCATGATCTCCCTCAGTGTAGATGATAATCACATTGTGCATATATGCAAGTGTGCAACTGCAAAGGAGATGTGGTATAAATTATAGAAAGTGCATGAAAAATCAAATCTCAGCAATAAGCGTTATCTCATGAGAAAGCTGTATCAGTCTAAGCTAAGTGATGGACAGAATATGCAGGACTATATAAGAAACACCCTAGAGATTGTGGAGCGTCTCAGGGGTATTGGGGAAGAAATTAATTATTTTTATGTTTCTTCCCTTCTATTAAATGGTTTTCCAATGAGTTATGACACACTCGTGAATGCAGTAGATGCACGGCCAGATGATAAGCTGACACTAGAGTATGTTAAAGGCAAACTTGTGGATGAATTCAAGAGAAATACGCAGCATGTAAGCAGCAGTAATGAATCCAGAGCAGAAACAGCATTAAAGACACAGGATTTCCCTAAATATAAAAACAGTCTAAGAGAAACTTGTGAATGTTTTGTCTGTAAAAAACCTGGCCACCTTAACCCCTTAGTGACAGAGCCAATTTGTAGCTTAATGACCAGGCCAATTTTTACAATTCTGACCACTTTCAATTTATGAGGTTATAACTCTGGAACGCTTCAACGGATCCCGCTGATTCTGAGAATGTTTTTTCGCAACATATTGTACTTCATGTTAGTGGTAAAATTTCTTCGATATGACTTGCATTTACTTATAAAAAACATTTTACAATTTTTAAACTTTTAATTTTTATGCCCTTAAATCAGAGAGATATGTCATACAAAATACTTAATAAATGACATTTTCCACATGTCTACTTTACATCACCACAATTTTGGAAAAAAAAATTTTTTGTTAGGAAGTTATAAGGGTTAAAAGTTGACCAGCTATTTCTCATTTTTACAGCAAAATTTACAAAACCATTTTTTTAGGTACCACATCACATTTAAAGACACTTTGAGGGGCGTACATAAAAGAAAATACCAAAAAGTGACACCATTCTAAAAACTGCACCCCTCAAGTTGCTCAAAATCACATTCAAGAAGTTTATTAACCCTTTACATGCTTCACAGGAACTGAAGCAATGTGGAAGGAAAAAATTAACATTTAACCTTTTTTTACAAACATTTTAAACCAGAATCAGTTTTTTTCTTTTCACAAGTGTAAGAAGAAAAAATGAACCACAAAATTTGTTGTGCAATTTCTCCTGATTATGCCAATACCCTATCTGTGGGGGTAAACCACTGTTTGGGTGCACGGCAGAGCTTGGAAGGGAAGGAGCACCATTTGACTTTTTCAATGCAGAATTGGCAGGAATTAAGATCGGACGCCATGTTGCGTTTGGAGAGACCCTGATGTGCCAAAACAGTGGAAACCCCTCGCAAGTAACACCATTTTGGAAACTAGACCCCTTAAGGAACTTATCTAGATGTGTGTTCACTAAAGGGGTTAACCAGTGGGACAGTTTTATAGGTCGGGTCGTTACGGACACCGCGATGCTAATTATGTGCAATTTTATTGTTTAGATTTTTTTTATTTAAATATTTATGTATTGATGGAATAAATATTGACTTTTTTATTATAATTTTTTTAAAAAATATTTTTACAATTATTTTAAAAATTTGTTTTACTTAATTCTTACTTTTACACTTTGTCCCACTATGGGACACTCATTTTGCACAGGCTGATCGCTTATATGGCATTTAGATCTGCATGCTATAGAAGCTGTCAGCGCTGCAGCTTGTATGCACTAACCTAAGAGACTTCCTGACATGTACTGTGCATGACAGGAAGTCTCTCAGCTCTGGAGACCCAGCTGTCATCATGATGGCATAGGGTCTCTATGGCAGCGATTGGGACACTGCATCATGACGTGGGGGTCTCTGATCAAAAGGCAGCCCCTCTACTGGCTCTGGAATGCTGCGATCATGTTTGATCACAGTCTTCCAGGGGTTAAAGTTCCAGGAGCAGTCCGTTACTGCTCCTGGCACTTAGTGACGGGGGTCAGCTGTGAGAATCAGCTGACTCCCGGCTGCGATCAGCCACACTTCCCCCGTGAGCGTGGCTGATTGCACATGATGTACTATCCCTTCCATGGGCATTAAGTCCCAGGGCTCATGGACAGGATAGTATGTCAAATGTCAGAAAGGGGTTAAAACATTGCAATACATAAAAAAATAAAAAGCAGAATGTCTCAAAAAGGAGACGCCACCAGACCACAAATATCACCTTAAAAATAAAATTAATATTAATAATATCTCCTATTGCCCATAAAAGGCTAAGTAGTAATATGAAAAAGGTGACAAAAAATTAATTAAAATCTAGGATTGTATAGTTATAATGAAATAATGGCGAATTCAAAAAGTGCATAAATAAAATATAATGGCTGTCCATCTAAAATAAGGTGCTCAGTGCTGATGCAATGTTTACCATATAATTTCAATCGCAAGACACAAAGTGATAGTGGTCATAAATAACCCTATAGCAGTGTGGAGGGATGCACACAAAATGACCATCAGTGCATATTGAGCACAAAAGTGTACATAAATTAAATATGATTGCTGTCATCTAAAATAAGGTGCACAGTGCTAATGAAGTGATTGCCATATAACAATACCCCGTTAGAAATTTCAATGAAAAAAGAAAAGTGTATGAAGCTCTATTTATATTGCAAGACACAAAGTAAAATCGGTCCTATATGGCCCTATGGCATAAATGCCACATTCACAACAGTGTGGAGGGATACATACAAAATGACCATCAATGCATATTTAGCATGTGTGGTGTAGTGACCATTGTGTCCGCTAGGGGGCGCTGTGTGGATGTCCCAAGAGAGAGGATAAGTGGCAGAATCCTGAAGAACCGTTATGTGTCTCAAGGTGGGTGGCCTTGAGATGGAGACTTATGTGCATGTGTTGATCAGCAATGATATTGCTGAGGTGTTGTTTCAATGTGTCAGGGAGAAGTCTCCAGGTAACTGGGGAGATGGGCGGCCCAGTTACCTACAAACCCACCCAGGGGGTGTGTTTGAGAACGTTGTGATAAAAGTGTCTATGAATGGTTCAAGGACCTGTGATGAGGTCATAACCATGTGACCCAGTGGGCATGGCTACGGACCATATTTGGTGGCCAGGGTAGGTCACATGTGGTGAATGCTGGGACCCGGTTGGTCCAGTGTGGAAGGTCCCGCTGAGATGGGGCTTCCTGGCTAACAGCCTGTGAAGTGGCTGTGAGTAATGACGACGTGTGCCTGTTAGTTCCCTGGAGGGAATGAACGTGCGCGGCATGGTGAAGCAGCATGAGGAAACCCTGACGTGGGTGAGATAACTTGGGCTAGGGGCCTGCCCAGTGAACAGTGCATAACTAGTTATATGACTACAGGATAACAGAGGGAAACTCTGTAATGGATGCTATGCTGATTATATTCTTTTTTCTGTTGCTGTGATGGTTTATGATGCTGAATAAACCCAAGGGACTATGATTGTTTTTTGGAAATCCCGTGCCAGATCTGGTTTTGTGGCTGCAAGCGAGTGATCCTCTATGTGAATGACAGCGCTACCTCACAAGAGATAGAGATCCAAATTCACCTGATAGATTCGTGGTGGCGTCTCCTGACCCCGACGCTGCTGGCTCCTATATACTAGTTTATATTGATGTCCATGCCCAGTAATTTGTAATCATAATTATATTTACAGTATATTGATGTCCAATAATTGATATTCAAGCCCGGTAATGTAGAAACTTCTGTAATGTAGAAACTTCTTTATGAACATATTCACCCCTCATCACTGAAGTTTAAAAATATTTTATTTTATAGTAGCAATCTTATTCAGCAGTCTACTTGGTTGAGGGATCATTTGATAATCTATATTGACATTCATTTCATTTGACCAAGTTAGGTCATATTGTCTTCTAAGTACATGCTCTGAGAATTGTAAGCAACTAATAGAATATTCCACCATGTTACTTTCCTTTTGTTATTTCGCTTCTAAATATCTTTAAATTATATATTTTAATTAAGGAGGTGGTGCATAATAGTAAGTATCACTTTATAATGTACCTGATCATAGCACTTATTGAACTGGTAGGAATTTTTGCACATTGACACTTTACCTATAATAAATCTTTTTATTATTTTAAACAGGCAATTGCATTGGTTTGTTCTATCACCGCACTGTAGTGCTAAGATATTAATGACCATCGGGAACCCATATTGGTACTACTAGTAGAGCCTTTGACGGACTCAGCTCCTGCTGAGCCCATTTTTTGAGTAGACCCTCTGGGTCATGGCACCCACCCGCCGAGGGCGAGCTTACCTTGTGAGAATCCACCCCCTGTACAGGGAGTGTCAGGGGCAAGACCAAGGGGGTGAGCCACCACGACTGCTGGACCAGACGGCCGGCTCAAGGAGACACTATTGAGTGTCTGTCAACAAGACGGACTGGATACCAAACATAAAGTGAAGTCACACAGTTTCTTCCTCAAACGTGGATTCACACTTTATTCAGGTGCAAGGCATAACAGGCAATCAGGTGCAGGGCACAAACAGTGAATCACGGCAGGATACGTGCAAGG
The DNA here is from genome assembly GCF_039654945.1 of Dendrobates tinctorius. Lineage (NCBI taxonomy): Eukaryota > Metazoa > Chordata > Amphibia > Anura > Dendrobatidae > Dendrobates > Dendrobates tinctorius. Next base: position 15,110,502 of record NW_027361671.1, on the reverse strand, counting down.
GCACGCCAAATGTTCCAGGCATAACACGTGCATGAAAACATACCAGGGTCCAGGACAGGATACGTGATAGGGATCACACAAGAGTTCCTAGAAGGAATGCATGCTAGGACACGCCAGGATCCAAGACGGGGTGCGATGGCATCGGACTCCGGACTACTGGCAACGACCGACAGGGTCCAGGCATCAGGCTGCGGACATCAGCTCTGGACATCAGGCCGCAGTCATCTGGTTCCGGACCTCTGGCAACGGTCGGCAGGTTACGGGAATCCGGCAGGCAAACCAGGTTTCAGGCAAGGAGGCAAGACAGATCTCCAGGCTTGGTGCATGTTAGGGAACATGCCGAGGTCCAAGGCTAGGTGCGAGACAAAGGTGCGTGTGTAGGGGACACGCCAAGGCACAAGACAGGGTGCGTGTAGAGACACGCCAAGGCACGAGACAGGGTGCGTGTGTAGAGACACGCCAAGGCACAAGGTACGAGATAGAGTCCTGAGCGTGCAAAGGGGCACACCAGGGTCCAGGCGAGACAGAGGCCTGCGCGTGCAGAGAGGCACGCCAGGGACAGCGTTCAAGGACCAGGTTAGGACCTGTGCGTGCAAGAGGGCACGACAGGGTACATGGCCAAATCTGCGCTTACTATAATAGAAGCACGGGGAGGTATGCCATGAGCAGGCAAGGGCCTGCGCGTGCTTTAGAGAGCACGCAGAGCACAGTGCGGAAACAGCGTGAGGTGCAAGAGAGCACAGAGAGCACGGCTGGGGCACTGGCTAGCTGATCGGGCTGCGGCACTGACAGACGGGCAAGACTCCAGCGAACCCGGCTGAGGCATGGCAGGCGACACAGCTGTCACTGACCGACGAGCACGGCTGAGGCACAAGCAGGCGGGCACGGCTAGGGCGGGCACGGCTGAGGCACAGACAGGAGGCTAGGAAGGCCAGGAGCATGCAAGAGCATACAAAGAAAGAGCAAGGGAAGACAAGACGTGAAACAAAGCAGAGCTTATGCAGAGTAAAGAACCAGGAACGGAAGCATAGGCAGAAACACGGAATCAGATCAGAGCAAGAACAGAGCTAGCAGCGGAGCGTAGGCCGAAGCCCAGAGCCGGGCCAAGGGAGAACCTTGGGACTAGCCTAGAAACGTGCAAGAGAGCATAATAGGAAAGAGTCTAGCAGCGGAGCGTAGGCCGAAGCCCAGAGCCGGGCCAAGGGAGAGCCTTGGGACTAGACATGGAAAAGAGCACAAGAGGAAAGAGAGAAGGAATGGTGCGTGTGCCAGGGAGCACTACAGAGCACCATAGGGGAGAGAGAGAGGCAGAGCAAGCAAAGGCAGAGACCATAGGGAGGAACAAGGCAGAGCATAGCAAAGGCAAGGCAGAGAATAACAGAAGGACTACAAGTCCAAGCAGGACAAGGACGAACATGGCACAACAGACAAGCATAAGACAAGGCACGGGACAAGAGATGGAGTACGAGCACGGAGCGTGTGCAGAGATGCACGACAGGGCAGAGTGCAAGGGCACAGAATAGAGGGAGCGCCCCACAGACCAAGCAGCCATGCAGGGACACTACACAGTACTCAGGCTCTGAGCAAAGGAAGGGGCGGCCTGATATAGGGCATAGCACCTCCTCTTCCAGGTCAGGACCAGGGGAGCACTTCCGGGTTCAGATCCACAGGATAACAGAGCACAGTCACATGATCAGAGTTCCAGACACGACGAGACGACTGCAGATCCAGTGCTGAAACCTAGACAGGTCACATGATCATAGTTCCAGACATGACGAGATGATTACCGAACCAGACAGTGCAGGATCTTTAGGAAACGTCACATGATAAGCGTTCCAGACATGACGAGATGATTGCAGAACCAGACAGTGCAGGATCCAGGCAGGGACACATGATCAGGGACTCCTAGACATGATGAGAAGATCACAGAAGGCAGAGCAGAAACGCAGGCATCCTGCAGCTCAGACATGAGGTGAGTGTGCACACTGCTCTAGTGAACATGCAGGACAGCAGACAAGATATGCACATCGCTCCAGGAGTTCTTGAGACAAAACAGACATGGCAGACATGACAAACATGGCGGACATGACAGAGCCTTAGTAGATATAACAGGAAAGGTATCTTATAGAATAGAGCAACTATAGATCATTTGTTATAATTTCAAGAGTTTGAGGGTATGTGTTGTTTTAACTTGTCAGATCATTGCCAGGATTTGCAGTGTTATAAGTTTATACTAAAGTTCTATGAAGCCCGATGACGTGGGTCAGAAAAGAAGACAAACACGGTATATCACAGTTCAATATGTATATATCTATTGTAGAGATATGAACTTCAGGTGAGAGATGCAAACTGCAACTCTACAGATAAGCAGGCAAATAAGACAGTCTCAAAAAGTGTGCAGATGTAGTAGTACAGACCGAGGGTGCGAGTACCAGTCTAGCAATGCAGGATCCAGGGCCCAGAGCCTGAGCTGGCTCCTAATGAAGGGCAGACTGTAGCAGAGGTGGGTGCAGAGCGGGTGTAAGCAACAGAGTCCTTCCATGGTACGTAGATCGAGAAACAAGCAGGGTATCCCAAAGAGTAGAAGAGGCAAGCAGGTTGCAAGTCCTTCCAGCTTGGCAGCAAGTAGAGAACAAGATACACAAGCAAGGTATAGAGCGCAGAGCTCCTTTATATACACAGCAGACAGGAAACAAGGAGTATCAGACAGGAAACAAGATGGCCCCCGTGAAGCCAGCAACTCCATTTTGGGTAAGGGCAGAATCCAACCGAACTAAGGGCAAGGGCAGACAAAACAGGTATACAGTCCCAGTCCTTACATGCAGTCTCAGATAGACCAGTTAAATGGTGGGATTGGTTATTTTCCTGGTTGCCTGATTTTGGTTATTTACACTATATTTAATATTTGCTATAATCTGTGCTTATGTTACCTTATGCTGCTGTATATAATGTATTCATCCTCTCATATCAATGTATTGCTTATCTGCTGAAGCTGTTCTCTTAGGATATGGCATTTTATATAAATGATATATGGTTTCCCAATGGTCGAGGGTGGATTGCAGTGCTAAGATTATAAGGAACATCGGGAACCCATATTGGTAGCCTGTCTTTAAAGACCCCTTTAAGATATTAGACAGTAAACAGTTCAGCTCATATTAGCCTTGCATTTTCTGTAATTTTCCTAACACCTGAGGACTGTATAACTATCAATATTAACCCTCCGTCAGGCGCAATAGATCTGACAGGCACACAGTAATTAGTTTCACTTCTCTCTCCTTGCCCACTTATCAGAAAACCCCACCCCTCCTAGTTATCTCCTGACTCTACAGGCTCTGTGAAACCTGATATCACAGTGACTCAGCAGACCTTCTAGTGAGCAGATATCAACACTTTGGCTTCTCAGGCTAGTTTCACACTTGCTTTTTTTTGCAGCGCGTTTTTCCCGCAAAAAAACGCATTGAAAAAACGCATACATAAGCATACAACTGCTGCGTTTTTTTCAAGCATTTTTATGAGCATGCATGAAAAAAACGCAGCGTTTTTATGCGTTTGTATGCGTTTTTAGCGCGTTTTTACCGCGTTTGCGTTTTTTTCCAACATTTTTAGGTGGCCCCTCACACTACCCAAACCATGACTTTACTAACCCTAACCCTGACCCTAACCCTAACCCTAACCCTGACCCTAACCCTAACCCTGACCCTAACCCTTAACCAAATCATACTTAACCCTAACCCAAACCCTAAACCCTAACTAACCCTAACCCTAACCCTAACCCTGACCCTAACCCTAACCCTGACCCTAACCCTGACCCTAACCCTAACCCTAACCCTAACCCTGACCCTAACCCTAACCCTAACCCTGACCCTAACCCTTAACAAAACCATACTTAACCCTAACCCTGACCCTGACCCTAACCCTAACCCTAACCCTAACCCTAACCCTGACCCTAACCCTAACCCTAACCCTAACCCTAACCCTGACCCTAACCCTTAACAAAACCATACTTAACCCTAATCCTGACCCTAACCCTGACCCTAATCCTTAACAAAACCATACTTAACCCTAACCCTGACCCTAACCCTAACCCTGACCCTAACCCTAACCCTAACCCTGACCCTAACCCTAACCCTAACCCTAACCCTGACCCTAACCCTTAACAAAACCATACTTAACCCTAATCCTGACCCTAACCCTGACCCTAATCCTTAACAAAACCATACTTAACCCTAACCCTGACCCTAACCCTAACCCTGACCCTAACCCTAACCCTAACCCTGACCCTAACCCTAACCCTAACCCTAACCCTGACCCTAACCCTTAACAAAACCATACTTAACCCTAATCCTGACCCTAACCCTGACCCTAACCCTTAACCAAACCATACTAAACCCTAACCCTGACCCAAAACCCAACCCTAACCCTGACCCTGACCCTAACCCTAACCCTAAACCCCCTTAACTAACCCTAACTCTAACTCAAACCCCTAAATTCCATGGTTAAAAAAAAAAAACGCATATGCAAAAAAACGCTTACATGAGCATGCCAGTGCGCACATATGCGCATCCATAGGCTATAATGGCCCTTTTTAGCGCAAAACGTGCGCATATGTGCGCATGCGCTTTTTTGCAGGGCCAAAAAATGCAACATGATGCGTCTGGAAAATCCAATCGCACACCCCAAAAAAACGCAGCGCATGAAAATCGCATACATGCGCTTACAAGCGCGCAAGTATGCGCACCCATGTTAAAGATAGGGGAAAAAACGCATGCGCAGGTTAGCGTTTTTTTCCAGCGCTAAAAAACGCAAATGTGAAACCAGCCTCAGGCACATTGCGCCTGATTTTAACACAAATTGAAAGGTTAGTATTTTCTTTTTTTATTCATCACGATTGTGTATTTAGCTTGTTTTATGAAGGATTAATGCTAAGTTAGTGTACATAAGTACTGTTTTCTTAGACAAAAGGAGGGTGGCTTCTAAGGCACATTGCGCCCTAACACATACTCTTTCTCTCTTGCTTCAGATTTTCTGCTGCAATGGCCAGAAAAAAGTATGATTCATCTAAACCCCTTCATTTAGAAGAAATGAAGATTTTTTTGTTAGAAGATGATGAGGAAGAACCAGCAGTAACTGAGGATTTAGAGGAATCTAGTGACATCTCATCTGAAGATGAGGTAGCAGAATGTAACACTGATTCTGGAACAGAGCAGGATGGTGATGACACTGATACAGAGGAAACAGACACAGATCTAGCTTATTATTTGGGCAAAGATAAAAATACAAAGTGGAACAAAAAGGCACCCAAGAACAAACAGCGCAGAGAATCCCACAATATTATTACACACCTTCCTGGAGTTATTGGAAGTGCTAGAAAAGCTAAAACTGCAGTGGAATGTTGGAGTAATCTAATTACAGATAGCATGTTGGAAACTATTGTTCGGTTCACTAACCAGTATATTGACACAATCAAAGAGCAATTCTCCAGAGAGAGGGACATCAAAAACACTGATGTGATTGAACTCAAGGCATTTATTGGCTTGTTATACCTAGCTGGTGCTTTCAGAGCAAATAGGCAAAGTTTAGAGGAGCTGTGGGGGACAGACGGTGATGGCATCGAAAAATTCAGCCTTGTGATGAATCTGAAACGATTCAAAGTCCTGATCCGTTGCCTCCGTTTCGATGATCGAAGTACCTGGACAGAACGAAAAGGTTATGACCGGCTTGCACCAATTCGGGACATATTTCAACAATTTATTATGAATTGTCAAAAAAGCTATTGCCCGGGGCAAAACCTCACTATTGATGAGATGCTTCCAGGTTTCCGTGGAAGATGTGGTTTTCAGCAATATATACCATCAAAGCCAAACAAATATGGAATTAAAATTTTTGCCATGGTTGATGCAAGGATGATGTACACTATGAACATGGAAGTTTATTGTGGAAGACAGCCACCAGGTCCTTTCAATGTGAGCAACAAGCCTAGTGATGTGGTAAAGAGAATTGCTGAGCCAATGTTTGGATCTGGTCAAAATATCACTGCTGACAACTGGTTTACTGACTTTGATCTGATTGATTTTTTAAAAACGAAAAAGCTGTCATATGTGGGAACTGTTAGAAAAAACAAAAGGCAGTTGCCGCCAGATTTTCTATATACAAAAGGCAAACAACAGTATAGCACTATGTTTGGGTTCAGTAATGGAAAGATTTTAGTTTCTTACATCCCACGCGAGAGGAAAAATGTGATTTTGGTCTCTTCATTACATAATGATTACACCATTGATCCAGAGTCTGGGGAGCTATGGAAACCAGAAATCATAACTTTTTATAATTTGACCAAAAGCGGCGTTGACACTGCTGACCAAATGTGTGGCAATTTCAATGTAAGTCGAAATACCAAATGCTGGCCGATGGTAATCTTCTTTACAATGCTGAATGTGGGTGGCATCAACTCACAAGTAATTCACCTCGGTAATGAACTTAAACAAATGCGCAGAAGAATGTACCTAAAACAATTGGCTAATGAACTGATGAGTGGAGAGCTAAGCCTAAGAAGTACAAAGACGGTTGGAATGCCCCTTGCCCTGCAACACCGGTTGAAGAGATATCGTCCCAAGGACGTTCCAGAACAAACACCGACTCTACCACCTTCTAAAAGACGCAGTTGTACTACCTGCTCATTTGTATCTGGTTTCAGAAGGCTTTCTAAATATGACTGCAAAATATGTAAAGAATCAATCTGCCTTTCCCATGCAACTTTCGTCTGCCAGCCTTGCTTTTCTAAGTGTACCTGTGCTGCTTCTGCTGCAATTGAAACCACTGAAGATGAGTAGAAAATAATTAAGTAACATCTAAGTGCAATATCCTTTAAGTTTTTTTCCATAATTTTATATTTAAGCAATAGTTAAGTAAAGATAACTGGAGCCTATTTGGCGGTACTACCGAAAAGTGGTACTTTTAGTTTTAATAAGTTTATGGTTAATAAATGGTTTTTTTTGCATCTGATTTGGTGTAATCTCTTTTAATACATTCCTATGAAGGTCACTGACTACTTCTATAGTCCTGAAATTGAAATATGTAGCTACTATAGGTGGTTTTCTGACCTGTGCTTGTCAGGCACATTGCGCATGAACTGAGGAGAATCTATATTGCGCCTGACGGAGGGTTAAATGAGAATATGCATGTTTATGTTACTCACCCAATTACCACATAATTCTTTCATCGCTGTTTGGTGAGAACGGTGTATGTTTATATTCTTCAGTGGGAAAGTGTATGTTTAAAATTGTTGCATAGTTTAATGTTTGGTGAGAAATGTCGTGTTTACAATATAGTGGAATATCTAGTACCAGGAGTCTCTGGCATGTCTTATCTGGTGATGTCTTTGTTCAATGTAGTTTAACATCTGAAGAGCTGGCCACTCACAAGAGAGATATTATATTGGACAAATAGAATTTGTTGGAGTTCGTGTAACACTTGGTTGCGCAAGCATTGTTTTTTCTAAGCAATACATAATCTGGGGAAGACTGCAGCTAAGACAGAAGCCTGTGAACCTGCAGACTGGAGGGGACGCCCTTGTGGGTCTAAAGTGTGGATATCCCAGGAATTTCTCTGTCTTTAACATTCTGCTTCTCATGGTTGATGTTTCCGAACAGATGACATTGCTATTCCTGGTGAAGTTTTGCTTTTTGCTTATGTAGTGTGCAATGTAAGTACTTTACCTTTGTGACTTATATTATGCAAAAGTGTATGCAATATATACTATTTCCTGTAATCATTTAATTATTGTAATAAAATTAATCGCCTTCTTTAAAGCTGTATCTGAGCCCTTTAAATACTTGGCCAAACACGTACATATGGATATGAAAATGGATATTATTCTTGCATATTAGCACTTTAATACTAACCAGGCACTAGTATTGGTCCATTATAATACAGGACATGTCATATGGGTACCTGAGCTATTGTGGTCAGTACGCATACATAGGTTTCCCGGACCCTGGTAAGCTTCCGGGAGTGCTTATGATGTGACTGCTTGCATTCCAAGCCTGCGGGTCACTGAGCAGTTTCCAGGAAGCTATGACATACCAAGGGGCACGGCACCAGTGTTATGCATCGACAATCTCATTCTATGATCAGATAACATCGGCACTCATATTGGCTACCACCTCACTTAAATACACCACTGCCCCTCACCTAACCATGCCCCCGGAAGATGCCAGCGGTGAAACACACATCAGGGTGAGGAGACGTCACCAAGAATCTCTCAGGTGAATTTGGCTCTCTATCGCTCTTATGCTCAATATGCACTGATGGTCATTTTGTATGTATCCCTCCACACTGTGTGTCATTTATCCGATTGGGTTATATATGACTGCTATCACTTTGTGTCTGGCGATTCAAATTATATGACAATCATTGCATCAGCACTGAGAACTCTATTTTAGATGGACATCCATTATATTTTATTTATGCATTTTTTGAACCATGAAATGCGTGAAAAACCCTTGGCCTGTATTTGTGCCCCAAAAGATAAGGCATTTGATAAATCAATTGGCATATTACCCATATTAACTCCTTTCCAACATTGGGCGTATATTTACGCCGATGTTGGACTCCCTCCCTTTCATGTGCACTCCAGCGGTGAGCCCACATCTTTCCTGGAACAAGTCAGCTGCTTTGAACAGCTGACATGAGCCAGCATTAGCCGCGGGTGGAATTGTGATCCACCCGCAGCTAATAACTAGTTAAACTCTGATAGCGGCATTTAACTCGCGTTTCTGGCCAATGGGTTGGAAACCTGCCCATTCGTGATAACGGTTCACCGATTCGTTGGCCTGACAGCCAGAGGTCTTCTGGTGAACTCTATGGTTATCAGTACCGGCTTGCTGTGAGCGCCACCCAGTGGTTGGCGGTCATAGCAAGTGAACAATTCTGCTATATAGAGGCAATCTGATCATCGCCTCTATGTAGCAGAGCCGATCAGGTTATGACAGCTTCTAGTCTCCTATGGAGACTATTGAAGCATGCCAAAAATAAAAAAAATGTTTTTAAAAATATTTAAAAAAAAAAATAAATAAAAGTTCAAATCATCCCCCCTTTGCCCTATTCAAGATATAAAAATAAAAAAATCTAACATACACATATTTGGTATCGCTGCATTCAGAATTGCCCGATCTATCAATAAAAAAAAATTAACCTGATCACTAGTGTTGAGCATTCCGATACCGCAAGTATCGGGTATCGGCCGATACTTGCTGTATCGGAATTCCGATACCGACTTCCGATATTTTTTCAATATCGGAATTCGGCATCGGAATCGGAAGTTCAGTTGATTGACGGCCTGACGTCATCATGATGCGCGGTGTGTGCGCATCATGATGCGCCGTCATTTCGGGCCTTCCGGGGGTCTCTGCCGGCCTGCCGGGGGGCTGTGCCGGCCTGCCGGGGGGCTGTGCCGGCCTGCCGGGGGTCTGTGCCGGCCTGCCGGGGGGCTGTGCCGGCCTGCCGGTGGTCTGTGCACCCTGTGGGGGTCTGTACCGGCCTGCCGGGGGGCTGTGCCGGCCTGCTGGGGGGCTGTGCCGGCCTGCCGGGGGGCTGTGCTGATGTCCGGGGGTCTGTGCAAGCATCGTCCGATGGGACTACAAGTCCCATCGGGCGATGCCTGCTACCATGACAGTGATTGACACATTAGCCAATGATGGGACAGTAGTAGTCCCATCAACCGGCTAATGTGTTAAATGTTAAAAAAAAAAAAATACTACATGCATGCTACATACATACTACATGCATGCTACATACATACTACATATATACTACATACATACTACATACATGCTACATACATACTGCATGCTACATACATACTACATACATACATACTACATATATACTACATACATACTACATACATGCTACATACATACTGCATGCTACATACATACTACATACATACTACATGCATGCTACATACATACTACATATATACTACATACATACTACATACATACTACATACATACTGCATGCTACATACATACTACATACATACTGCATGCTACATACATACTACATACATACTACATATATACTACATGCATGCTACATACATACTACATGCTACATACTACATGCATGCTACATACATACTACATGCTACATACTACATATATACTACACGCATGCTACATACATACTACATGCTACATACATACTACATATATACTACATGCATGCTACATACATACTACATGCTACATACATACTACATATATACTACATGCATGCTACATACTACATGCTACATACATACTACATATATACTACATACATACTACATACATACTACATACATACTACATACATACTACATGCATACCACATATATACTACATACATACAATACATTCATACAATACATACATAGACATACAGTACATATAACATAGAGTAACATACTTACCAATACTTGTCACATTGTTCCCCGAAGCCATTGTCTATTCCGGGATAAATATTAACATAACAAACCACAAAAATACTCACCCACGATCCGAAGCAGTCCACGAGTGTGTCCCACGACGATCTTGGGTAGAGAACTGCAGCATCAGATGATGCTGCCGTTCTCTACGGGCTGCAGGAATCCAATGACGGAAGGTAGGTATCCTTCCGCACTGTATTCCTCCGCCACTTAAAAAAAAAAAGTCCCTAGTCTCACTTTATGCCATTGCTGTGTGGGAATTTCCCACACAGCAATGGCATAAAGTGAGACTAGGGACTTTTTTTCTTATTCCGATACCGGAAGTCCCATAGACTTGAATGGGACTTCCGGTATCGGAATCGGCGATACCGATACTTTTTTTAAAGATCGGCCGATACCATCCGATACGATACTTTGAAGTATCGGACGGTATCGCTCAACTCTACTGATCACTAAAAGGTAGTAGCGAGAAAAGTCAAAACGCCAGAATTACATTTTTTGGCAATGCATTGGAATGCAATAATGGGCGATGAAAAGATTGTATCTGCACCAAAATGGTATCAATAAAAACGTCAGCTCAGCATGCAAAAAATAAGCCCTCACCCAACCCGAGATCACAAAAAATGGAGATGCTACAGGTATCGGAATATGGGGCAATTTTTTTTTAACAAAGTTTGGAAATGTTTTTCACCACTTAGATAAAAAAGAACCTAGACATGTTTGGTGTCTATGAACTTGGAATGACCTGGACCTGGAGAATCATAATGGCAGGTCAGTTTTAGCATTTAGTGAACAAAGTAAAAAAGCCAAACAAAAAACAAGTGTGGGATTGCACTTTTTTAGCAATTTCACCGCACTTGGAATTTTTTTTCCAGTTTTCTAGAACATAAAAATGGTAAAACCAATGGTGTCATTCAAAAGTACAACTCGTCCCGCAAAAAACAAGCCCTCACATGGAAGTATTGACGGAAAAATAAAAAAGTTATGGTTCTGAGAAGGAGAGCAAAAAATGAAAATGCAAAATCAAAATAAGCTCCAGGGGTTAAGGAGTTAGGGTACCGTTACATTTAGCGATGCACCAGCGATCCCGACAATGATATGGATCGCTGGTGCATCGCTAAGTGGTCGCTAGTGAGCTGTCAAACAGGCAGATCACACCAGCGACATAGCAGCGGTCGGGGGTCGCTACTTACCTGTCAGACGCGGCGATCCTGACGTCCTCCCGCCCGCATCCACGCGTCGCTCGTCGGCGCCACAGGAAGTGCCCGACGTGAAATGGACCAGGACGTTCTCGCGCGATAGGCGATAACCAGCGGGGGAGCCGGTCGGAGGTAAGTATCACACATAGTGATATAGCTAGCAATATCGCTGCTGCGTCACAAAATCAGTGACGTTACAGCGATATTGCTAGCGATATCGCTATGTGGAACGGGCCCTTTAAGGATGATTTAGACATTTACTCTGGCTCATGGCAGATTTGTTAATGGTGTAAAATTAAGACCAATGTGGGTCTAATAAATTGAACCTGCATGTGTGGTTTAGGTCCTTTACACATTGTTCTCTCAGGTCCCATTTGGCAGTAGGTCCTGATGTATATGCCAAATGCATAGAGGAACATATGTAATTGTATGCCAAATGGAAATGTCAAAAGCTGATTTTAAGGTTACATTCTCACATCCATGTGACATGTCTGTATGCTGGTAGTTTTTCTCGCAGACAGCACACAGAGCCACACTGCTTCAGTTTGTGAAAAAAGAAAGGGCCATGATGCAAAGCAGAGGCAATACAGATAGCAGATGAGAGACAAACAGTTTGTCTTGAAGGGATCTAAAATAGGCACACATGTATGAATGTAGCATTAGGTGCAACATTTTTAACAAACGGTAACAAATATTCTGTCTTATTTCTATGGAATGCAGTATTGTATGGCATGAAAAGAAGATAGGAAAAACATGAACGTGTTACAGATCCATAGTAGCTTAAAGTTGCATGGAGCCTTACTATTGTACCCATAGAAGCCTGAGTGGCCGGACTGTACACACGTATGTCTCTAGATTTATAATCATCGATATGACAAAAAAGCCATGTTGCCTCAAATGCCATAATGTGGTGTATCAATACAACACACGAAGCATTTGGCGCTCTATGTGGCTACTTTATGGCCATTTGCTATAAAATCAGTTTGCTGCCATTGACTATTTGCACCAAATTGAAACTCTGCCTATGATAATGAGCGCATGACGTGTCTCTTGTGAAAACAACTAAGGCTGGAGACGAGTGGGTTAATATCTGCGCTGCCAGAAGTCCAGTGATGAGCAGGAGAGGAGACATGTAGAAATGTGGTTTAGCGGTTGATGCTTTTCAAAGTGACACACTTCTTCATCCGGACAAACCACAATGACTTTACAACCTCCACAGGTGAGCAAAACTGCCTTTTGTCTCCCTGCTCCTTCTTGGGTAAGACCCTATTGAACTTCTTGTCTTTCCAGTTTCTCTTGCTCATCTTGGGTATACTATGCAGACCAACTTGTTGCAGGAAAGATGCACTGACAAAGACTGTGTTTATTACCACTACTGGTGAAAAAAATATAATTTCCATATACCTCATATAATTATTTAAATGCGTGTATTTATGATTTTGTTTTGCGTTTTAATTGCATCTTTATTTTTTTTTGCACATTTATGCGGATCGTGAAATCTCTAACAAATATCAAACCTTATATATAGGTGACCTATTGTTCAAATCTTATGAGTAGGATTTAAAAGACTGTAAAGTAAAAGGTCAATAAGCTTTATAGGGAACAAAGATAAACTGAAAGTAAAAAAAAAAATTAAGATTTTTTTTCCATCAAAATGCTTCATTATGAGAAAAATAAAAATAAAATGTAGACATAATTAATATCCTCAGATCAGTAATAAAGTGAAGTATTAAATTATGTTATTTTTTTGCATAATTTAAAAATTAAGAATAATGCTAGAATTTCTCATTTTGGTTTTATCTGCTTAAAAAAAAAACCAAAATAAAAGTTATCAAAAAATCATATCATTGAGTGGTAGCGAAAAAAAAATTCATCTTGTGCTGTAACAAAGAGATATGTTGCTAAAAAATTATGCTGTGTATTTTAGAATGTTGCAACATAAAAAGATGAAGTATTAATTGTGTAAGGTTTTTAAATATATTTGGTATTGCTGTAATCATAATGACCGAGAGTTATAAAGTTATTGTTCTATTTATGCTGCTGTAAAAACAAAATCAACAAATTAATGGCAAAATATCTGTTTCTTGGTGTTTCTCTAAAAAAGTCATATCAGGGCAGGTCCCAAAACAAGCCCCTTACATGGCTATATCAACAGAAACATTTAAAAAAGATAAAAACGTGGAGATAAAAGAAGCAAACATAAAATAAAATGCTGCGTTCTAAAGGCCCAAATGAGCTGAGTTATTAATGAGTTAAACATATATTCAGTGTGTGATCCTAATTAAATATTTGAAATAAATTATGATCCTTATTTTACTGTCTATTTCTTCAAGCAATACTAGTCATGTTCTAATAAGCATTGAGTTTATTTGTGTAAGTTAAACTTTATCAGTGAGGACTCGGAACAATTATCTGAGAGCATTTAGCAAGAGCTGTTGAAGAGGAGCATCATTGGAGTAACTATAGTAGGCACAGGAGTTGCAGTCTCATTAGGACCATAGAGCCTTGGACAGGCCAAAAGGCTCCTTTAGCCCATATGAGAAATCCAATTGGATTAAAAGGGTTATCTGGGACTTTGCATATTTTCCCCTTTGTAGATAAGAACTTATGGGCAGGTAGTTGCTAATTACCTGTCTGTTTTGCATGGTGCTGATATCCTCCAGCTCAAAGTAGTCAAGGACCACTCCTGCCAGCGATTCTGCAGCTTCCTGTGACTTCACTTTGATATAGCAGCTTCTTCTCTTCCACTCTGCTTTGTTGACAGGGCGCCACTGCCAATGTCATTTGTCGTAAGCAGTGATGCCCCATCAACAAAGACCAGAAAAGGAAGAGCTGCTCTGCTAATGTGAGGTCAAATGTAACAGCAGAATTGCTAGTTTGTGACCATTCTAAGCCTGGAGAGATCAGTGCCGGGCCAAACAGGTATGTAGTTCACAACTACCTCCCTGTAAGTTCTTAGCCTCATAGTAAAAAATAAGCAAAGTCAAGGATAACTCCTTTAATGACCCGTGATATTCGAGAGACTTTTCGGAGATTTTGCACTAAACCACATAAGCACCAAATTTCTCCACATCCTGTCAGCTCTCTTGACAAGTCTATTTTTGCATGTATTTAGATTCTCTTTCATACCACTAAAAGTTGATCTCTTTCCATGTTATTCCTCCTGAAAATTAATAAATAGTCAACTTAGTGTTAACAAATATGGGAGGAGTGTGTCTACACACTTGCAAAATATTGCTGACATGTCAGACTATGTACGACCATATCTCTTTGATATGGGAGTTTGGTAATACCCAGTTGTTGATTTATTCATACACTTAGAGAAGGCATAAAAGAGAAACAATGGTTGATAATTGAAAATAAATATTTACTTAAACATGGAAATCTGTTAGGATTTGCAGATCGCACTAAATATAAAATATGAAAAGTGCAATTGCAACCCTGGGTCCACTATGCAGTGATGTTAAACCGCAGCTAGTGAACAATGGAGGAGCGAGACTGCGTGCAAGTACTATAAACACACTGAGTTAAATGTCACTCAGTGTGAACAGAGCGCAAAGAACCTAGTTCTGTTCCTCCACAAAGCGGTACTATACAACAGAGCTCTTAGAGCAATACCCTGTTAGATGACACAGGAGTAAAGCAAATATGATGCTAGTTGGGGTCCCTATAGCTACTCCCTAGGGAAGTCTAGGCTGGTGGTTGTGCTTGCTCTGAAACTCAGCTGTGCTAACCGCACACACGACCAGAATCAGATGCTAAGTCAAGCAGGAGTTCCCACCCTACAATGCCTACCTAGACACGCAATCGCCGTTATAGTAGCCGCACACATGCACATAGAGTGGTAGCGTGTCCACTCACACACATAACACAAATGATATTAGCACTCCAGCATGCACCCCAAAGAACCTTTTATATGTTCCACACATGTCCAGTCAGACAGGGCCTTGCCTGTGGACCAATTCGGAGATGCCACATCACCAGAGCAGCTGACGACCAACCACCAATGAGACTTCAACTGCTTTCCTAGCTTTCCTAGCTCTGAAGCCATCTATCATAGCCCATGGGCCTGGTCCTTGTTGCTTTTGTCATCACCATCTGTCCATGTGTACAACTCAATCTGCCACTTAGTGGATTCACTTCCCCAGTGGAGCCCTAACAGTTACATAGTTAGTTTATAGTATGTCTGAAAGAAAAACTAATATCCATGAATTAAATAAAGTTCTACTAGGTATGAGTAGATATTGTAGTATTTTGCTCCCTCTATTAATCTAGAAGAATGCTAAAAGAAAATTTCTCTGAGAGACTGGAATAAATTTCAGAACAAGAATTTTGTACATTCACATACAGTTGTAGCCAAAAGTATTGACACCCTTGCAATTTTGTCAGATAATACTCAGTTTCTTCCTGAAAATGATTGCAAACACAAATTATTTGATATTATTATCTTCATTTAATTTGTCTTAAATGAAAAAACACAAAAAGAATTGTCCTAAAGCCAAATTGGATATAATTCCACACCAAACATAAAAAAGAGGGTGGACAAAAGTATTGGCACTGTTCGAAAAATCATGTGATGCTTCTCTAATTTGTGTAATTAACAGCACCTGTAACTTACCTGTGGCACCTAACAGGTGTTGGCAATAACTAAATCACTCTTGCAGCCAGTTGACATGGATTAAAGTTGACTCAACCTCTGTCCTGTGTCCTTGTGTGTACCACATTGAGCATGGAGAAAAGAAAGAAGACCAAAGAACTGAGGACTTGAGAAACCAAATTGTGAGGAAGCATGAGCAATCTCAAGGCTACAAGTCCATCTCCAAAGACCTGAATGTTCCTGTGTCTACCGTGCGCAGTGTCATCAAGAAGTTTAAAGCCCATGGCACTGTGGCTAACCTCCCTAGATGTGGACGGAAAAGAAAAATTGACAAGAGATTTCAACACAAGATTGTGCGGATGTTGGATAAAAAACCTCGACTAACATCCAAACAAGTTCAAGCTGCCCTGCAGTCCGAGGGTACAACAGTGTCAACCCGTACTATCCGTCGGCGTCTGAATGAAAAGGGACTGTATGGTAGGAGACCCAGGAAGATCCCACTTCTTACCCCGAGACATAAAAAAAGCCAGGCTGGAGTTTGCCAAAACTTACCTGAAAAAGCCTAAAACGTTTTGGAAGAATGTTCTCTGGTCAGATGAGACAAAAGTAGAGCTTTTTGGGCAAAGGCATCAACATAGAGTTTGCAGGAGAAAAAAAAAGCATTCAAAGAAAAGAACATGGTCCATACAGTCACACATGGCGGAGGTTCCCTGATGTTTTGGGGTTGCTTTGCTGCCTCTGGCACTGGACTGCTTGACCGTGTGCATGGCATTATGAAGTCAGAAGACTACCAACAAATTTTGCAGCATAATGTAGGGCCCAGTGTGAGAAAGCTGGGTCTCCCTCAGAGGTCATGGGTCTTCCAGCAGGACAATGACCCAAAACACTTCAAAAAGCACTAGAAAATGGTTTGAGAGAAAGCACTGGAGACTTCTAAGGTGGCCAGCAATGAGTCCAGACATGAATCCCATAGAATACCTGTGGAGAGATCTAAAAATGGCAGTTTGGAGAAGGCACCCTTCAAATATCAGGGACCTGGAGCAATTTGCCAAAGAAGAATGGTCTAAAATTCCAGCAGAGCATTGTAAGAAACTCATTGATGGTTACCGGAAGCGGTTGGTCGCAGTTATTTTGGCTAAAGGTTGTGCAACCAAGTATTAGGCTGAGGGTGCCAATACTTTTGCCTGGTCTATTTTTGGAGTTTCGTGTGAAATGATCAATGTTTTACTTTTTGCTTCATTCTCTTTTGTGTTTTTTCATTTAAGACAAATTAAATGAAGATAATAATACCAAACAATTTGCAATCATTTTCAGGAAGAAACTGAGTATTATCTGACAGAATTGCAGGGGTGTCAATACTTTTGGCCACAACTGTACATATCTAAGTTATCTTGCTAAAAAATAATCATAAACCTTTTTTTCTTTTTTTTTAAGTATGTGACCAGCTTCTGAGGTAGGCTATTTCTCTGATTGCCAGGTTTCATAGTAAAGAAGGCTTGTCATCTTTGGAAGTGATTATTAGGCTAATGCTCCAGAATGAATTGTTTAGGACTCTAAAACTAAGGGTTGAATAAAATGTAGTAATGTACTAGCATTAAAAAAATAAATTAGGAATAAGATAGGAATAAAAGTAAAAAAAAAGTGGGGTCCCCCTATTTTTAATAACCAGAGAATAAGAGAAAGCAGACACCTGTGAGCTGGTCTTTTCAGTCTGGAAAGGGACCAATATCCATGGAGTTTCCCAGCCTATTAATATCAGCTCACAGCTGACTACTTAAATTTTACCAGCTATTAAAAAGGGAGGACCCTAAAAAATTATTTTTGATAACCAGAAAAGGCTGAGCAAACAGCTGCAAGCTGATATTAATAGGCTGGAAAGGTCCATTTATATTGGCCCCTTCCCAGCATAGTAGGACCAACTCCAAGCTGCCTCAGAAATGGTGCATCCATTAGATGCACCAATTCTGGCACTTAGCTTCGGCTCTTCTTGATTGCCTGGTGCATTGTCAATAGGAGTAAAGGATTTGGGGTTGATGTCAGCTGTGTAATATCCACTTACATTAAGCCCAGGGGTTAGTAATGGAGAGGGCTCTATTAGACACCCCTATTATTACCCCATTTTTGTCTTTGGTAATAAATGGGTAAAAAAAGGGAACTTGTCAAGGAGTGATTTTTAAAAATAAAGGACTTTTCTGTGTGTGTGTGTTTATTTCTTTTGACTGTGAGGTTAGTAATGAGGTGGCTAGTAGATGCCTCTCCATTACTAATCCCAGGGCTTGATGTCAGCAGACATTACACAGCTGACATCCACCTCAAAACCATTACCCTGGTTTCCAATGTACTAATGTACCAGGGCAATCGGGGAGTTTCAAGGCAAAGAGCCAGTATTGGTGAATCAAATGGATGCACCATTTCTGTGAGGGCTAAGGGTTGGTCTAATTAGGCTGGAAAAGGGCCAATATCAGTGGTCCTTACCAGCCTATTAATTTCAGCCTGCAGCTGTCTGCTTAGCCTTTGATGGTTACCAAAAATAGGAGGGACTCCATGTCAATTTTCTTAGGGTCCCCTTTTTAATAACCAGTAAAGGTTAAGCAGACAGCAGGTTGCCGATATTAATAGGCTGGGAAGCATAATAAGACCAGCCCGCTGTTCTCTGCTTGCCTTTAGTTGGTTGTTAAAAATGGGGGGACCCCACACCATATTTTTCATTTATTTATTAGCTGAATAAAAGTAGAGAAACCTACACATGTAAAGCATGGATTATATATCTCATTGACATATTTCTATCTATCTATTCTACCTATAGGTATATATTTATTCTATCTTTTCCAATCCTTTTTTTGGGTTGTGAATTTGCTGTTCTTAGCTGATGAAATGTCGGGTATCCTTTGAGATGTGTCAGTAAAAATCGATACGGTACACGCATGGTCCTTGTGTCACGGGATTTTTGTCTTGCACACATTGACTTGCATTGGTGAGTATGATCTGATTCTTGCAGACAATCGCAGCAAGCCAAGTTTTTTCTCAGTTCGATCCGAGCTGAGAAGAAACTTGCAGATGAGCACAGACTCATTTAATAACATTGGTCAGAGTGCAATGCGATGTTTTAAACCCTTGTGTAAGTGAGCCCTAATAAACATTTCTGTAGAATGATAAAGTCCAAGTAATACACCATTCAGCCTTATTTGTCCAAAAATAAGGTTGATTTTACATATAACTTTGATATTTTTCCATTAAATCCAAATTAGCTCAAGTCAATTTAATGGTAATAGGTGTGTGCTAGTTATTACCATCAGTGTTTCACTTTGCACAGTTGGCATCATTATTTATTATTTCTTTATGTCTACTTATATAGCACCATTTATTCCACAGTGCTTTATAGACATCATCATCACTATCCCCACTGGGGCTCACAATCATTCCCTATCAGTATCTCACATATACGTACCAGAAACCCACACAAACACGGGGAGAATATACAAACTCTTTGCAGATGTTGTCCATGGCTGAATTTGAACCCAGGACACCAGCACTGCAAATGGTGCTAGCCACTGATCTATCATGCTGCCCATTCTTGCTGAACCACAGACATGTATGGGTAATTTTGATCCGTGAGTTGGATAAAAAAATGGATATGTCTCAGTGATTTTTTGGCAGATACACAGCTATATGACCAGGCCCATGGACTAAAATAGGTACATGTTCTATCTGTGAACAATACAGATAGAACATGTATGTGAAAAGGGACATCTGGATGAGGCGTGAGGCATATGGGTCCCTAATGTCTTTGTTTAGCACAATTTTTTAGTCTGGGAAAAAATACAAGTAGTTATAAATATTCTCTCTTATAAATCATCTAACTCTGTAAAAATAAATGATTGATTCACCAAGATTAATCCTGCCATTGAATAGATGTGTGGTTCATGTTTACATCTTTTTAGGCTTTTCTAGTTTCCTCTCCACACATAACCACAAGGAAATCTTTTTAAAATAGGACCCCAATTTAGGCCAGATTTAAGGGTATGCTCATACATGGAAGTTGTGAGGATAAATGTTCCGCAACTGCAGATATTGGCTGCATCTGATCACGTCTTTGAGTTGGGGCACCATCACTACAGTCAGAAGCAAAGACAGTCATGGGACTGGGCAATCTCTGAGTAGCAGAGGATCAGTTCTTTTTTATGTCATTATGACCTTTTGTTATTCCATTAAAGATATTGAATTTTTCATTGTTAAGGAGATTCCATTCTACTGTCAAATCAATAAATTGTGTATAATATATGTACCTTTCATACAAGATCAAGATTTGTAATTATGTCTTGGCAGCTTAAGCAAAGATATGAAAGATATTTACTTTTTCAAAAATGGAATTATATATCTACTAGATGGTGGCCCGATTCTATCGCATCGGGTATTCTAGAGTCTCTGTTAAAATAAAAATAGTTACTGTATATACTCACCTTCCGACGGCCCCCGGACTCTTTCTCTCCTCTCCACGCTCCCGGCATCTCCTGGTTCCAGTAGTGCTTTGCACGAAGCACCGCTGATGGCATCGCGCTCTCGCAAGAGTGACCTCTTCTTCAGCCCTTCTCGCTAAGCATTACTGGATCCGGAAGATGCCGGGCGCGTGGTGAGAGGAGGGACAGAGTCCGGGGGCCGTCGGAAGGTGATTATATAACTATTTTTTATTTTAACAGAGACTCTAAAATACCCGATGCGATAGAATCGGGCCACCATCTAGTGTATTATACTCCTGTTACACCCGGAGCTGCTGTCACTGTTCTGCTGTTACCTAATGTATTGTACTCCAGTTACAGCCAGAGCTGCAGTCACTGTTCTGTTGTTACCTAATGTATTGTACTCCAGTTACACCCAGAGCTGCTGTCACTGTTCTGCTGTTATCTAATGCATTGTACTCCAGTTACTCCCAGAGCTGCAGTCACTGCTCTGCTTTTACCTAATGTATTGTAGTCCAGTTACACACAGAGCTGCAGTCACCATTCTGCTCTTACCTAATGTATTATACTCCTGTTACAACCAGAGCTGCAGTCACTGTTCAGATCTTACCAAATGTATTGTACTCAAGTTACACCCAGAGCTGCAGTCACTGTTCGGCTGTTACCTAATGTATTGTACTCCAGTTACACCCAGATCTGCAGTCACTGTTCTCCTGTTACCTAATGTACTCCTGTTACACCCAGAGCTGCAGTCACTGTTCTGCTGTTACCTAATGTAGTGTACTCCAGTTACACCCAGAGCTGCAGTCACTGTTCTGCTGTTACCTAATGTACTCCTGTTACAGCCAGAGCTGCAGCCTCTGTTCTGCTGTTACCTAATGTAGTGTACTCCAGTTACACCAAGAGCTGCAGTCACTGTTCTGCTGTTACCTAATGTATTGTACTCTAGTTACACTCAGATCTGCAGTCACTGTTCTGCTGGTACCTAATGTATTGTACTCCAGTTACTCCCAGAGCTGCAGTCACTGTTCTGCTTTTACCTAATGTATTGTAGTCCAGTTACAGCCAGAGCTGCAGTCACTGTTAAGATCTTACCTAATGTATTGAATCATAGAATCATAGAATCGTGGAGTTGGAAGGGACCTCCTGGGCCATCTGGTCCAACCCCCTGCTCAAAGCAGGATTCGCTAAATCATCCCAGTCAGATGTCTGTCCAGCCTATGTTTGAAGACTTTCATTGAAGGAGAACTCACCACTTCTCGTGGCAGCCTGTTCCACTCATTGATCACTCTGTCAAAAAGTTTTTTCTAATATCTAATCTGTGTCTCTTCCCATTCAGTTTCATCCCATTGCTTCTAGTCTTTCCTTGTGCAAATGAGAATAAAGTTGATCCTTCTACAATGTGACAGCCCTTTAGATATTTGTAGACAGCTATTAAGTCTCCTCTCAGTCTTCTCTTTTGCAAACTAAACATTCCCAAATCCTGCAACCTTTCCTCATAAGACAGGGTTTGCAGACTGGTCACCATTCTGGTCTCTCTTTTCTGAACTTGCTCCAGTTTGTTGATGTCTTTTTTAAAATGTGGTGCCCAAAACTGGACACAATATTCCAGATGAGGTCTGACCAAAGAGGAGTAGAGGGAAATAATAACTTCACGTGATCTAGACTGTATGCTTCTGTTAATACATCCTAGAATTGCATTTGCCTTTTTTGCTGCTGCATCACACTGTTGACTCATATTCAGTCTGTGATCTATTAGTATACCCAAGTCTTTTTCACATGTGCTATCACTTAGCCCTATTCCTCCCATTCTGTATATGCTTTTTTCATTTTTATTGCCCAGATGTAGTACTTTGCATTTCTCCCTGTTAAAAACCATTCTGTTAGTTGCTGCCCACTTCTCCAGTTTATTTATATCTTTTTGAATCCTCTCTCTCTTCTCTAGTATTAGCTATCCCTCCAGTTACACCCAGAGCTGCAGTCACTGTTCTACTGTTACCTAATGTATTGTACTCCAGTTACACCCAGATCTGCAGTCACTGTTCTGCTGTTACCTAATATACTCCTGCTACACCCAGAGCTAATGTATTGTATATGTACAGGACTGTGCCTGTGTAATGAACGACACACCAGTGATGCCTTTAACGGCTGCAATGCGCCTGTACAATAAGTGATGCGGCCGTGTTGCCACGACGACTAAGCGACTGTCGCTGATTGGTCACGGCCTAACTGCCGCGACCAATCAGCAACGCAGGATTTCGGTTACAGACAGACAATTATATATATAGATAGTGATATTAAGACCATGATGAATGAAATTAGAATAATAGAAAAAAATATATTCAAAAGACAATATTAAATATAGAAAAATATGTCCCATGTGGTATAAAGTATAGGTTTACTAAATAATTTGCAAGATACGTTGTAAATTTGTATATTATGAAAAAAAACTAAACAGGGGTCCTCTGCTTGGTAATTATCAACAAAAAAGGTCCAATGGTTCTTCCTAGCTGTATCTCCCTATAATAATTCCATAGTAATTTACAATGAAAGTGACAGCTTTTAATTATCACCTTGTCAAGGTTTTTAATTTTTATTGTAAAATATGGTTTCGAGGACAGTGATGTTTGGGATCCATATGCAGTTTGAACTGTTACAATCAGATGGGACAATAAAAAAAGAAAGACACAGCTGATACACAAAAGAGAATGTCTAGACAGTGCTCTCTCAGTCTGGCTAAATTTGGTGCTGGCAGTCCCAAAGGGCTCGTGGTGTAATTGTTCTGGTGTCTGCGCTCATTCTCCTTGTCAAATGGTATTTTAAATATACATCCCTTTATTCCTTTATTTGAATATACTCAGCCCAACCCAAAATGTGTACTTTATGTTCTTAAAGACCTTGGAAAGAATATTACGTGAGAAAAAGACATTCAGAGAAAGCAAAATATAAAAAAAAAATCAAAAGGAAAATTTATGCAAATAAAGCAATCAATGGTCCAACCCATAAGTACAAAGCCTGATCTAGAATCCCTACTTGGGCATTAAATAGAATATCAATGCAAATAGCTACTATTCTAGTCTGCTTAAAATATATGATTGAGAAATATTAATATGAGCTCTATTGGAACAATTAATAATAAAAAAATCTTAGAAAACATCCAAACTTCCAAATACAAAGTAAACCTGGCATTATTATTGTTACATGATATTATGCTGATATTTATGCTATATTATTTCCATACCGTTCATTACCTGTGTGTATAAAATCTATATATATTTTATATACACAGGCAATATATGGTCGATATATATATATATATATATACACACACACACACACACACTGTATATTACCTGTGTGTATAAAATATACATATATATATATAAATATATATTATACACACAGGTAATGTACGGTATGATAATAATATAACAAATATCAGAATAACACCAAGTAACAATTATATAAGTATACGTAGTACATAATATATGTATACGTAGAGAGAGAGTGCATATGAGTATGCAGTCATTTTAAACTGCCTGTGGGTAGATTACACGCTTCTGCTAAAGCTGACGTCAAACGCTAGGCTTTTTCCAGCGTAGACTACAGAATTAAGAAGTACAGTTGAGAAGTACAGTTGACTATACTTTTAATACAAGTGTATTAAAATTCAGATCTGTATACATATTTCTGAAAGGAGTCAATAGCAGATGTATACAGCTGTGTAACAAACAGCATTGCAAACACTTCTGCCAAAAATAATGAGCTATTTTTTTTCTGAAAATTCAACCAAAATTTATTTTTTTGCATAAAAGCAAATAATTTAAACAATGTTATGTAAGTGTACCATGGTAATTATTACTTTTTTTTGTGAGATGAGCAAAGTAATTTTCAAGTCCCTGGACCAGAGCCCTGCAAACCTCCTCCTACCTGATTTGCAGGTCTGACGCAATGTCTTGGATATGGAGTGATGCGCGCCTAACGTGGAAGCGTCACTACTAAGCAGAAGGGACACCGTGGATTCCAACAGATAGGAGGAAGTTCTTGGGGCTCTGGTCTGGCACCACTTACCATCGATGTGGTCACTGGAACAGGGTCATATAAGGCTATGTACCCACATTGCAGAAATGCTGTGGAAATTTCTGCAACATTTCCGCAACTCCCGCTGCGGGTAAAATGCATGCGAATTCGCATCCGTTTTTCCTGTGAAAAAAAGCATTTTGCAAGCGTTTTTCGCTTGCAGAATGCTTGCGCATTCCAAGTGATTTCAAGCATCGCTTAGAAAAGTGATTGACAGGGTGGTCACACTTGTCAAGCATAGTGCTTGACAAGTGTGACCAACTTTTTACTATTGATGCTGCCTATGCGGCATGAATAGTAAAAGATAGGATGTTAAAAATAATTTTAAAAAAATAAAAAATAGGGATATACTCACCATCCGACAGCCGCCGGAGTCCTTCCCGCCTGTCCACCACGCTCCCGGTATATTCCGGTCCCAGTAATGCTTTGCGCGAAGGACCTGAGATGATGTCACGCTCGCGAAAAAAATCCGCAGCATTAGCACAGCATTGCGGAATCCCATAGGATTGCATGGGATGCATTTTTTTATTTTCACGGCGATTCCGCAGCGGAAAAGAGCGCAAAAGTGCAAAAAAACGCAACGTGTGCACACAGCCTTAATCATTTTTGCTCATCCCTAAAGCCTAGCATTGTGCTCTGCTTTGATAAGTATCAATAACTGTTTTTATCTGTTGTAACCTACCAATCTGGTAGACATCTCTCATGCTGTCCCTCTTCTTTATATTGCTCTCATTCCGTACAAGCTGACAAAAATTAAAGAGGTTTCTACAAAAATCAGTTCTTAGAGGAAGTTCATCAAAATGCTTGGCTAATGCTACAGCTCATTCTTGTGTGTTTTTTTCTGTCTCCACTCTCTCCTTACCATAAAATATGGTAAGTAATAATAATAATCTAAGGCTAGTTTCAGACTAGCATTTTTGCCAGCAGCGCACGGCACTGCTAAGCCCCGCCCCCTGCCGCGCCCCCTCCTGTCATCTCCGCCTAGTATCGCACATCGCTGCATGTGATCTGCACACCCTATCTTTAGCATAGGGTGCGCAGACCGTGCTCTGGCCGTGCGCTAGCAGGATTTTGCGTGCGCCCTTTTGATGGTGTGCTGACGTTCGCCGAACGCACCATGTTGCATTTTGGTGCGCTCGGCGCACCATCAAAAGGGCGCAGCGCATGCAAAATCCTACTAGCATACAGCCAGCGCACGGTCTGCACACCCTATGCTAAAGGTAGGGTGTGCAGATCGCATGCAGCGATGTGCGATACTAGGCGGAGATGACCAGAGGGGGAGTGGCTTAGTGGCACCGTGCTAGTCTCAAACTAGCCTAAGAGAACTGAAATATTGGATCTTTGGAGGCTAGTCCACTAAACCAAGTTTGCACTTATCTATAGATTTTAAATAAATCTTGTTTGCTGATATTGGCTTGTTCAGTAGGGCCACAATTCCTTGTTTTTATAGTACAAACCCCTTTTCTTGTAGACTGTAAGTTGATGGTCTCTGGTGCCTTGTCTACTTATATAACCTATTGTATAGAGCCATTTTACAGTTTTTGACGAATATGTCTGATATTCACATAATAGAAGTATTACTTAAACTGTTAATAAGTGGATCACACAAACGCTATGAAGAGATTTTTCTTAAATGTACTAAACTTATTTTCCCTAATATCTTCCATTTTTGTTCGATATTCTGTACTTATAGTCAGTCATACAAGGTGGTATACAGTGGGGAAAATAAGTATTTAGTCAGTCAGCAATAGTGCAAGTTCCACCACTTAAAAAGATGAGAGGCGTCTGTAATTTACATCATAGGTAGACCTCAACTATGGGAGACAAACTGAGAAAAAAAAATCCAGAAAATCACATTGTCTGTTTTTTTTCATTTTATTTGCATATTATGGTGGAAAATAAGTATTTGGTCAGAAACAAGCAATCAAGATTTCTGGCTCTCACAGACCTGTAACTTCTTCTTTAAGAGTCTCCTCTTTCCTCCACTCATTACCTGTAGTAATGGCACCTGTTTAAACTTGTTATCAGTATAAAAAGACACCTGTGCACACCCTCAAACAGTCTGACTCCAAACTCCACTATGGTGAAGACCAAAGAGCTGTCAAAGGACACCAGAAACAAAATTGTAGCCCTGCACCAGGCTGGGAAGACTGAATCTGCAATAGCCAACCAGCTTGGAGTGAAGAAATCAACTGTGGGAGCAATAATTAGAAAATGGAAGACATACAAGACCACTGATAATCTCCCTCGATCTGGTGCTCCACGCAAAATCCCACCCCGTGGGGTCAGAATGATCACAAGAACGGTGAGCAAAAATCCCAGAACCACGCGGGGGGACCTAGTGAATGAACTGCAGAGAGCTGGGACCAATGTAACAAGGCCTACCATAAGTAACACACTACGCCACCATGGACTCAGATCCTGCAGTGCCAGACGTGTCCCACTGCTTAAGCCTGTACATGTCCGGGCCCGTCTGAAGTTTGCTAGAGAGCATTTGGATGATCCAGAGGAGTTTTGGGAGAATGTCCTATGGTCTGATGAAACCAAACTGGAACTGTTTGGTAGAAACACAACTTGTCGTGTTTGGAGGAAAAAGAATACTGAGTTGCATCCATCAAACACCATACCTACTGTAAAGCATGGTGGTGGAAACATCATGCTTTGGGGCTGTTTCTCTGCAAAGGGGCCAGGACGACTGATCCGGGTACATGAAAGAATGAATGGGGCCAAGTATCGTGAGATTTTGAGTGCAAACCTCCTTCCATCAGCAAGGGCATTGAAGATGAAACGTGGCTGGGTCTTTCAACATGACAATGATCCAAAGCACACCGCCAGGGCAACGAAGGAGTGGCTTCGTAAGAAGCATTTCAAGGTCCTGGAGTGGCCTAGCCAGTCTCCAGATCTCAACCCTATAGAAAACCTTTGGAGGGAGTTGAAAGTCTGTGTTGCCAAGCGAAAAGCCAAAAACATCACTGCTCTAGAGGAGATCTGCATGGAGGAATGGGCCAACATACCAACAACAGTGTGTGGCAACCTTGTGAAGACTTACAGAAAACGTTTGACCTCTGTCATTGCCAACAAAGGATATATCACAAAGTATTGAGATGAAATTTTGCTTCTGACCAAATACTTATTTTCCACCATAATATGCAAATAAAATGAAAAAAAAAACAGACAATGTGATTTTCTGGATTTTTTTTTCTCAGTTTGTCTCCCATAGTTGAGGTCTACCTATGATGTAAATTACAGACGCCTCTCATCTTTTTAAGTGGTGGAACTTGCACTATTGCTGACTGACTAAATACTTTTTTTCCCCACTGTAAGTGTAGAGAATTATAGAATATTAGGATTATACATTGTCTTATTGCACACTGATCTCTTTGATATCCGACGCTCTGAATAATAACCATTTTTTAAAAATAGTTAAAACAAGTCAGTAGGCAAAATCTTCATATCAAAACCCATAAATGTTTCCACATCTATGTACAAGGATATGGAAAATGTTGGATCCAAATAAATATGCTAATAGTAATTTTAATATATGTAGTAACTTTCCGAGAAACTGTTTGTGTTTCTGGCTGGTCATGCATCAAAGCTGTTGATTATAACCATGTAGAAATAAAATTCTAGCAACATATTTCTCCAGAGGGATATTTTGTAGTGATTTTGTTAGCCCTGAAGGAATTAAAAATATTTCAAGTTAGGCCAAACATAAAAAAAATACTATGTCAATATGAAGCCTAAGCTTTTAAGATCTTTCTCTTCTTAGGCAAATCTCAAGAATTATTATACATGGTGAGATATCAAAGAAAACAAACTTAAAATGTACAAGTTTTAATGCAACCCAATGAAACTAGAAGCTGCTTTTAAATTAATCCAAAGGGACAAAACGGGAAACTGCAGCGCTAAAAGGAAAAAAGGTATAAAAATAGGCACTTAAACTCTTACGTCCAAAACATCTAAGTGAACAAACATTATGAATGCAGTTTAGTTTCTAGATCATCAACACAGTAGGGAACCAGGATTACCACTTGTCTACAATGCAAACAGGCGTTTCAAAATTTTGTTTTCTAAAATGACTTTTCTAAATTGATTGTGTTTAGAGTAAACCTGATTTATGCCAAAAATCCATTTCTTAAAGATCCACATCTACGAAAACACCTGCCTGGAGTTGTCTTAATTTCAGCATTAAAAATAAAAAAAGAAAAATGCACTTTTGACCGTTTTTGTCATCAGTCATATTTTCCTGAAATCGGGACCTTATAGATGTTTTCACCATACGGAATGTCTCCATATGAGAGCTTTTAGGTATTAACTGGATTAAAATGAATTTATTTGTAAAAGGTCTCTTTTCAGCCAAACTAATGTGCATATGAATTGATCCAAAGTTGTTTTGGTGTGTGATAAATTGCAATAAAATGGCCTTATGTCTGGAAAGTGTGTGTGTGTGGTGTGTGTGGTGTAAAGGAGAGGAGGAGATACTGCTGTAGCGTTTGCGGAAGTCTGGCCTATTATTTGCGCTATTTGACATGGAGATGCAGTTTTTTGTTGTTTTGCACTATGGTAAATAGTCTGGGATCCAGAGTTTACGTTGAAGTACGAGGAGAAAAAGTGTTAGTTGTGAGAATTTCCTCTCCTGCCCTGCCTTCACATATAGTTCATGGGGGTTTGTCTGCAGCTGCCCCTCTTACAATTTGAATAGGGCGAGGGGGGCTGTTTTTCTGGGTAGGGGAGGGAGAAAAACTCTGAATACCGTTCCTAATAGGAGATGAGGCATATTGAAAACTATATTAAATTACCCTGATTAACAATTTAGCCACGAACAGGGGAGCTTTGGGAAATCTGTATAGGCAAGACTGGGAGCTATTCATGCTAGCAGCAAAGAGGTCAAAAGGTTTCAGAAGTTCACATGCTCGGAGCCTTTGTTATGCTAACAGACAATCTCAAATCAGCTGCCAAGTGGAGTGTAAAATATAAATGATTCCTTGAGAACTTCCAATAAGTTGTCACTTTTCCTCTCCAAATACCAGGACAGTCTGATCACTTATTGCAAGCCCTGTTTTATTGTCATTGGGAGTCTGCTGATTACATTTCTACTTACAAAAAGTAATTTCAAGGAAAAATGCGTAACAGCAAAAACTCCCACAAAGTCAAGCTTCTACAAAAAATATATAAAAAATAAGGTTTAATTATTTTTTTTTTGTGAATGGGGAGCTCTTGTTTTAGAAGGAACATTCTGCCCCTTCTTTGAGGAAGAGAGGTCATAAAATGTCAGTCAAAATCTAGACAGCACCCTGTCTAGGTCTAGACTATATATTTTTTTCCCATGCCTCCTATTTACAAAATTTGCATATTGAAGAAAGAGGTCCACGAAACTTTCAAAAGCCATAAACAAAATGCTAATAAAAAAATAAAAATAAAACAGAAACTCCAATACAACCAATAAAATAATGTTCTTTTATCAAGGGGATATTAGCCAATGCCTGTGTTGCATTTTCCTTGTTTTAGGATAAACAGGAATGCAATGAAATCTTAGAAAGTGAATAATGCAAAGAGATAGGGAGAAAAACGGCAGCAAAGAGTTAAAGACAGTTCTAGAAATAAATTGCTCTATTAGAAAGTGCTGTTTTCATTCTGGGTAAGTAAAAGAAAAGATGAAAGGATGAGGCATACTAATTAATCCCCAACACTGACATCAGAGAGAAATAACAATAATGTGCATGCAATTTCAGCAGTAAAGAAGAGGAGGACTACTATAATAATAATGAGAAGAATAGTAATAATATATAAATGTATGCATTCAATGAATTATACATACACGTACATATATAGATATATATTTACACACACATATATATAATGTATATACACACACACCACATATATATACACACACACACACACACACATATATATATACACATGCAAGTTAATGTATATATCACAGTAGAAATATTATTGTATAAATACAAATCAATGAATTAATAGATGTCAAAGACTTTACCGAATTTTCAGAAGCTGATCAAAGACTGATCTCATATATGCTACAGTAACATTAGTATTCACATTACATTAATACTCACTTTAAATCACAAAAGTAAACTAACTAAGCAACACACGTAATGAACATTTAAGCATGGGAGACCTTCATCCTTACTGAATTACTGCAGGACTGAACCTGCTTAATTACTTCCATACTTCAGCATAAGAATGAACAATTTAAGATGAAACAAAGACCAATTGTTTACAGCAGAAAAAGAGCTCACATCTATGCAAAAATGTAGAAAATATGTACTGACAGAAGTATCGGAAATTATACATTCATTACTGCAAGTCAACATTAGGCATAATACCATTTAAATCATGGCGTTAATTGCTGCAAGCACTATTTCCTTATTAATGATCTCTATCACAATACGTATCTCGGAACAAAACAAAAGCCAAAAAATCTAATATTTTCTATTCCATTGTGCAGTTTCTGTTCCCTATTAATATTAAAGCAGCAATTTTAGTCTGAATTAAAGAAATTGGCATTTCAGCTAATCTAAAGTACACCTGTCTTTCTAAAGAGATGATACAACATATGTATATCAAGTGTCCTGTAGGGTAGATGGACTTTTAACAGTTAAAAGAAATTAAAAAATTACTTTTTTTATTACAAACATCATTTTTAATCTTACTTTTTTGAAATTTGGGCATTTTATTATATTTGAAACATTTTATCATTTACTTTTTAATCTGTTGACTTGTAATGTAATGATATAATACACAGATGAACTGGGACGTGATATATATGTATATATTGTATATATAAGTGATTCGCAATAAATTAGAATATCATCAAAAAGTTAATTTATTTCAGTTCTTCAATACAAAATGTGAAACTCATATATTAGATAGAGTCATTACAAACAGAGTGATCTATTTCGTGTTTATTTCTGTTAATGTTGATGATTATGGCTTACAGCCAATGAAAACCCAAAAGTCATTATCTCAGTAAATTAGAATACTTTATAACTCCAGCTTAAAACATGATATTAAAATCAGAAATGTTGGCCTACTGAAATGTATGTTCAGTAAATGCACTCAATACTTGGTCGGGGCTCCTTTTGCATCAATTACTGCATCAATGCGGCGTGGCATGGAGGTGATCAGCCTGCGGCATAGCTGAGGTGTTATGGAAGCCCAGGTTGCTTTGATTGCAGCCTTCAGCTCATCTGCATTTTTGGGTCTGGTGTCTCTCATCTTCCTCTTGACAATACCCCATAGATTCTCTACGGGGTTAAGGTCAGGCGAGTTTGCTGGCCAATAAAGCACAGTGATACTGTTGTTTGTAAACCAGGTATTGGTACTTTTGGCAGTGTGGACAGGTACCAAGTCCTGCTGGAGAATGAAATTTCCATCTCCGAAAAGCTTGTCAGCAGAGGGAAGCATGAAGCGCTCTAAAATTTCCTGGTAGACCGCTGCACTGACTTTGGTCTTGATAAAATACAGTGGACCTACACCAGCAGATGACATGGCTCCCCAAACCATCACTGATTGTGGAAACTCCACACTAGACCTCAAGCAGCTTGGATTGTGTGCCTCTTCACTCTTCCTCCAGACTCTGGTACCTTGATTCCCAAATGAAATGCTAAATTTACTTTCATATGAAAACAACACCTTGGACCACTGAGCAACAGTCCAGTTCTTTTTCTCCTTGGCCCAGGTAAGACGTTTCTGGCGTTGTATATTGGTCATAAGAGGCTTGACACAAGGAATGCGACACTTGTAGCCCATGTCCTGGATACGTCTGTGTGTGGTGGCTCTTGAAGCAATGACTCCAGCAGCAGTCCACTCCTTGTGAATCTCACCCAAATTTTTGAATGGCCTTTTCTTAACAATCCTTTCAAGGCTGCGGTTCTCCTGGTTGCTTGTGCACCTTTTTCTACCACAATTTTTCCTTCCGCTCAAGTTTCCATTAACATGCTTGGATACAGCACTCTGTGAACAGCCAGCTTCTTTAGCGATGAACTTTTGTGGCTTACCCTCCTTGTGGAGTGTGTCAATGACTGCCTTCTGGACATCGGTCAAGTCAGCCGTCTTCCCCATGATTGTGGAGCCTACTGAAACAGACTAAGGGACCTTTTTATACGCTATGGAAGCCTTTGCAGGTGTTTTTTGTTAATTATTCTAATTTACTGAGTTAATGACTTTTGGGTTTTCATTGGCTCTAAGCAATATTCATCAACATAAACAGAAAAAAACACTTGAAATAAATCACTCTGTCAGTAATGACGCTATAGAATATAGGAGTTTCACTTTTTGTATTGAAGAGCTGAAATAAATTAGCTTTTTGATGATATTCTAATTTAGTGAGAAGCCCTTATATATATACACATACACACACACCTACAATTAGATATATATTAAATATAAATATAATATGTATATATATATATATATATACACACATATATGTATATATACACATAAGTACATGTACAATAAAATATATTTTAACTATAAATATATATATATATATATAAAGTCATATACACACATATTCACACATGTACAATTGGATATATATTAGACATGAAATGCATATATATATATATATATATATATACACACACATACATATATATACTGTATATATATCTAAATAAGTATGTATATCTAAAATGTAAAGTGCTGCAGAATATGTTGGCGCTATAGAAATAAAATTATATATATACACACATATACAAATATATTTATTAATAGTAGTGTAGATGTAAAAATCTGCAGAATACGATGGCGCTATAGAAATAGAAATTATTATTAATATAATGCAGTTAGATGAACATGCAATTAATTGTAAATATATATTTATATGTATAAAAGGATAAAAACATACTATACTTAAGATAAATCTGATAAGATTCAAATGAACTGTCTATTTCAAGAAGGTGAAAAAAAAAATCTCAGGTTAACAAGCAAGATGACACTTCACACCCTAAAACAAAAGCAAAGAGACTGAGGAGCTCCATTAGGAAATATAATCAAATCCTCTAACTGACAGCCATCGGGGAGATGCAGTGAATGCAAGTTAACAAGCAGGAACTGATAACATAACATTTATAGGAGGTCAGAAGTCAAATGCCAGTCAACGGCTTTTAACCTCCTGGGTCATAAACAGGAACATGTAGTAAAAGGAAAGTGAGTTATTCATTGGGTTATAAAGGGTGCCTATTTACTGTCCTTACTAACGACTACACAGCAGTGATCATGATCACCCCCATGCCTTGGGAATTAGGGGTATGTGCGTTTAAATATTTGCAAGAAAACACAAAGTAAAAACAGATCTTAGAGGAGACAACACCCTTTATTAAGATTCTCGTCTTTGTATTTCCGAGTAACAATAAGCAACATGTAAAGATTTGCTATTTACAGTCAACAGACAGGAGTGAACAATAAGCTGCCCGCAGATTTTTCCTTCCCTTTCTAATGTTAATGCAGCTTCTTTTTTTTTTCCCGTGGAGTGTTTTAAAAAGGATTTGATATATGCTTGGGCAACGTATAAAGAAGTTGTTTGCCATTTCTTTTTTTTCCAGCCCTTATCGGTAGATAAATCAGACGAGGAGAAATGTTAATAGCTGACTACTTTCTGCAGGTTGCCCATGATTGTCTTAATGGGAGTAAAACGTAAGATTCGGAGGCTCAAACAAATACTGATGCAATGGAGTAAAATTGTATTCTATATGTAAGCAACGGCTATAAATCACAATAAAAGGGCTAAGAGGAGAGAGCTAAAATGACATGCATTATATGAAGGCCTCCTCCGGGAGGAATGCTCCTTTAAATGTGGTTTAAGAAAAGCACCGGGCAAAAATAAATATGATTTTAAATATTTATCACTAGTAATTTAATGACATTTGAAGTGCACTCACCTTTATTGACAGTCAGGATTCTGAAGTCCATTTGTTTCACAAAAGCCCCCCAAGCAGAAGTACAAGGACTAACTGTCTTCATTCAGTTAAGTTTAGTTAAAAAAAAAAAAAACAAGCAGCCTTAATCAGCATGCTGATTGCATCGTGAACTAACAAATAATTTACCACTCCAAGCATTGCATTCCATTAAAAGCTCATTAAATTTTCCCTTCTCCAATGGGAGGGTTCTGGCTGGATATGCATTCTTTTAGTACAAATTATCTCTCCACTTTCACAAAAATATGTATTTTTCCTTTTCTATAACTAGAAGCTTTCACGTCCACAAATAATCATATGCTCGGCAATTTATTTGTCTTTAATGCCAACGGAATAACAATTAAAAGGCGATTGGAGAGGTTGTGATTGCAGCTTTGCTTAAACTCGGTTTTGCGCCTTGTATCCAAATACATGTTATTTCTTTTTGTGTATTAATTCTTGTGATGGTTTCCATATTTTGTAGAGTCTCTCATTGGGGCATGAACAGAGAACACTGCGTGAGTACAAAATGATACAAATAGAGAGTCGGTTCTTCAAGGCAACAGGCAAGAAGAGGAAATGCTATGTTTATAGTGAAAAACATTTTCATACAAATATTTAGAAATATTTTACATGAATATTTACAAAACCAAAGTTACAATAGGAATATGAAACCTCTACAAACTTTAGGAAGACTCAAAGTTTTCCAAACCATGGCAGACGAAAGTTCAGAAGTCAAATGCCAGGTATAGAGTTCCTCTTTGCTATATGTTAGAGGTAAGCACCTCCTCCTTTTTTTATCCATTTAGGTTAGAGGTTTAAG
Organism: Dendrobates tinctorius; assembly: GCF_039654945.1. NCBI lineage: Eukaryota > Metazoa > Chordata > Amphibia > Anura > Dendrobatidae > Dendrobates > Dendrobates tinctorius. The sequence goes on along the minus strand of NW_027361671.1, from coordinate 15,074,950 downwards.
ATGCATCTAGTCATCTCATGATGTGTAAATTATCACTTCCCTAGGCCTCTCTGCTCATATGACAAGATTTAAAGCAAAAATAGAAATCCAGCAATCGCAATGAACGCTTAAAAATTCACATTTATTCCAAAAACCCTAAAAACATACTAGAAATGAATAAGGGGTAAAATCACATAGATGACAAGTTGCAGACCACACTGGTTCGTAATCATGGCCTACCAGTAGAAATGAAAAAGGCTATGAATAGGAACCAGAGTTGTTCGATTTTATTCACTCCCTTTTTCACTTCTAGTATGTTTTTAAAGTTTTTGGAATAAATGTTAATTTTTAGACTTTCATTGCGATTGCTGGATTTTCATTTTGTTTTAAGCATGTGACCAACCAACTGGCAGTTCATCATCCGTGCATCCCTCCTTGAATTTGTGGATCCGGAATCTATACCTGACCTTGAGAGAGCTGATAGGCATTTTTTCTCTACTGCCTGTTCTCAGACTATATATATAAAAACAAATTGTAATAGGATTAATTGAGAGTTTGCATTGTGCCTCCAGTGTAAGGGCAATTTTTACAGAATATTTATGTACTCAACACTACAATCCATAAATATAGTCACAGAGTGAATGAGATAGTTAAAGTAGAATCTCATGCTCTTTTTTTGGCTCATTAGTATTAGACCAATACAAAGACATATAACAGTGCAGCTCAAGCCAGGTAAACAGGTATTGGAAAACTGCTCGGAAAATTAGAAAAATTGCACAATTGGACTGTAATAGCATGTTTGCATATTTGACCTTCCACAGCTGTCACATTTCTGGGTGACATAATGTGGTAACGAGGACAAATAAAATGAGTCATTTTTGTATTGAGTCACCGGAACGAGACTGAACATTAGGTACATATCTGAATAATGTATACAAAAACATACTGCTTCTTCCACATGTTCTCATTACATACGTGCATGCAGTTACTCATCTCCAGAAAAGCAATGAATATTCATGGTCACTATTAATCAGTTAGTGGCCTATGTACATTCAGAAGCCCCCCGGAGCAGCCTCTTGTGTCAACATGAAAGCACAATGGCATAAAAGTCAGCATCCCACTCAAAACGTATTATTATTATACTATCTAGATTATATATACATATGTATATATATATATTAGCTGAAGAGCCCAGCGTTGCCTGGGTATAGTAACCAACTGTGGTTAGCTATAACAAATTATAATGATTATATTGCACATAAAAACCGTGCATCTATTCCTATCCTGTGTGATACTGACTGCTGAGCCGTGTATCTAATCCTATTCTATGTGATACTGTCTGCTTAGCTGTGTATCTAATACTATTCTGTGTGATACTGTGTGCTGAGCTGTGTATCTAATCCTATCCTGTGTGATACTGTCTGCTGAGCCGTGTATCTATTCCTATCCTGTGTGATACTGACTGCTGAGCTGTGTATCTAATGCTCTCCTGTGTGATACTCACTGCTGAGCTGTGTATCTTATCCTATCCTGTGTGATACTGACTGCTGAGCCGTGTATCTAATCCTATCCTGTGTGATACTGGGCTCCCCCTGCAGTCTGTGTCACAGGGTGGTCTGTGTTGGCACGGTATTAAATTGTGTTATTCCCAGCTTTACAGAAGCACGATAACACCATGGAAATGATAAGAATAATAGGCCTCAGTTACAACTGTCTACAAAGAAAACTTGCTGATAGCAACCAATCACAGCTCATTTTTCATCTTTTAAACAGCTCTGGGACAGCGTGGTGAGTTTTGAGTGGCGACTTTTGTGTTTCGACTTTTATGTGGCGAGGTTGGTGTATGTGTGGTGAAATGTGTGCTGAGGGTGGTATATGTGTTGAAGCACGTGGTAGTGTGTGGCGCATTTTGTGTGTGTGTTCATATCCCTGTGTGTTGTGAGTATCCCATGTCAGGGCCCCACCTTAGCAACTGTACAGTATATACTCTTTGGCGCCATCGCTCTCATTCTTTAAGTTCCCCTTGTTCACATCTGGCAGCTGTCAATTTGCCTCCAACACTTTTCCTTTCACTTTTTCCCCATTATATAGATAGGGGCAAAATTGTTTAGTGAATTGGAACGCGCAGGGTTAAAATTTTGCCTCACAACATAGCCTATGACGCTCTTGGGGTCCAGACGTGTGACTGTGCCAAATTTTGTGGCTGTAGCTGTGACGGTGCGGATGCCAATCCCGGACATACACACACACACACACACACACACACACACACCCACATTGAGCTTTATATATTATATATAAACATATATACTGCAGTCTGATATGTCTATCTGAGGTGTGCAAATTTGCCTGGCATTGTAATACAGTCTTTTTTTCAAGCTGTGGAATTTTATATAAGGCCTCTTTCACACATCAGGTTTTCGCCGTCAGGCGCGATCCGGCGCTTTTGACAAAAACCGGATCTGGCGAAATGCAATGCCGGATCCGGTTTCCCCACCATTGACTTGCATTAGAGCCGGATCGAGCCGGATGGCCATGCATTTCATCCGGTTTTCGCCGGATCCGGCAATGTGTCGCGATCCGGCGTCTAGAAAAAACGGCTACTGTAACGTTTTTTGTCTCCGGCGAAAAAGCCGGACACGCCGGATCCGGCGCGTCTGGCTTTTTCACACAATGAAAGCCTATGAGCGTCGCAATGCGCCGGATCCGTTTTTTTTGGTCTGAGCATGCTCAGTAGCTCTGCCCACAAGACACATATATAAAAGCAAGACAGTGGGACCCTCAGCCACACCCAACATGCCACCCAAGACAAGAACCAGGTGCAGGAGAAGGCAGGCGACATCTGCAGCAGCACCATCAGCACCACCACCACCACCCCAAATGGAGCAGCATGCTGAACAACGGGAGGGGAGTCCAGCAGCAGATGAGAGACGGTAATTATTAAATCCCCCATTCCTCCAAACTAGGGCCATGGAATATCAAGATATTCATTGCCCCTTTGTTTCTCTTTATTCAACAGCCGCCCAAGAGATGCAGCAGCAGCAGCAGCAATGGCAGCACTGGCAGCAGCAACACCACCCACAGCCATGGAGTCTGGCCAGCAGGAAGACAGCACATCTTCTTCTGGGAGCCCTCCCTCGCATCGTCAGCGTTTGACGGTAAGTTTTTATTTCCAAAATCCATCATCTCTGTAATATATGTCTATTCATTGCCTTTTATTTCAAAACAGGAATCACAAGATGAAGAGGAGCTCCCAGAAGAAGAAGGAAGGGGTGGACAGACACTTGGAGTGGGCTCACAATTGGTAAGATTTTTGCATCAAACGCAGAAACACAACATCACACTACACACAACACATAGAAAACAATGTTCTGCAGACCACACACAGCAAACAAATGCCTACATGCAAAGACATACAGTAACATTTTTTGTTTTCTTCTCTTGTCTTCCCAATCTGGTGCTCGGCCAAGAGGTCCTCGCAGTGCCTCCCAGGGTCGTCGGCGACAGCAACGCGGCGGTCACCAGCGTGTAAGTATAAATATTTTTGCTTTGTTTTTTTGCACTTTTTATTTCATTTCTTTTGTGGAGGCTAATTATGTTATTTTTGTCTTTTTCTTTAACAGCCTTCACAGCGTGCTCCCGACTCTGACGGTGAGGATGGAGGAATCGATGTGGACCACCTCATCGATCTCGTCAGAGAAAGGGAGCCGCTCTGGAATATGGCTGACCGCCGCCATGCTGACCTTATCGTTACCCGACGACTCTGGGAGGAAATCTGTTCGCTCCTTGTGGACCGCTGGGAGGACCTCGATGCTCGGGCCCAGATTAAAGAGCGTAAGTATATACAGTACCGGTTGCTTGATTTAAACCAGTGTTTCCCGAACTCCAGTCCTCGTGGTCCCCACGGATCATGTGTTCAGGATTTCTATTTACTTTGGAAATCCTGAAAACATGACCCCTGTGGACCATGAGGACTGGAGTTTGGGAAACACTGATGTTGTATACTAACCACTTTGTCCCTTCTCGTTTCAGGGGAGAGAATTGTGAAGCGGTGGCGGTCTGTGAGGGATCGTTTCAAGAAGGAGTTCAATAAAGAGATGCGGGCCCCGAGTGGATCTGGAGGACGCAGGAGCAAGTACAAGTACGCACGAGCCCTGTCGTTCCTCCGGGATACAATGGTCACCAGAAGGTAAATATTACACACCACGTGACAAAAAAAGTTTAGATGTAACTTTTTTTTTTCAGCCAGGGCCATACCATGTCACTATTTTAATTGTTTTTTTTTCTCTTTATTCCACAGCACGGTGAGCAGCACTCGGGAGCCTGCACGGTTGGACCCTTCTGAGGCGATCCCTGAGGAGACCGGCACCGAGGGACACTTCGACCGCCCCGGTACATCTGCACCTTCCCAGCCTTCCCACACATTCGACCCATCTGTCCCATCCACCAGCACAGGAGCATCGTGGCCGCCTACATTACATGAAGCTGCTGGTGAGGAGATCGCTTTCCCTTTACCCCACCCTTCTGCCCCTGCCACCTCTAGTACACCTGCGGGTACTGGGCGGCAGCGGCAGAGGGGTCAGGAAAAGACTTATGCGCCAGAGTTCTTGCATCTGAATGCATCTTTCCAGAACTGTTTAAAAGTCTTGTCAGAGCAAATCTCCGCAGGCTTTCAGCAGATCAACTCCAGCATTCTGGAGGTGAAGACACTTCTGCAAACCATGCATTCAGAAGCAAGATCTTCGCCAAACCACACCTTTTTCAGGTCTGTTGTGGAGCGCATGGAAACTCTCTCTCCTACCCAGCAGATGCATGTAATGCATTCATGCCACGGTGCTCTCCAGCAAGTTACCTCCCAACCTCCTCCTCCCACCACAGTAGTTCCTCCACCTGCACCCCCTCCAGCCACTTTCCATCCTCCCCCTCCTATTACATACCATCCACCTCCCCAGCACCAGCCACCTCCCCAGTACCAGCAACCTCCCCAGTACCAGCAACCTCCCCAGTACCAGCAACATCCCCAGTACCAGACATCTCCCCACTTCCAGCAACCTGCCCCGTACCAAACTCCTTCCCCGTACCAAACTCCTTCCCCATACAACTTGCCATCAACATCATCTGTTCCTACAGTCCCTGCCCAACCCTCCACTCCACCGCCCACCACCTCTTCTGCCTCCCACATGTCCACCCATTCTGTAGCTTTTTCCACACCTTCACCTCTAACTGTTCCTTCCCCACCACGATCCCAGTCCTCTCTCCACACTCCCAGTGTCGAAGTGTCCCGCAGCCCCTCCAGCAGTATTTCCACCCCACACTACACCGAGTTGTAATGTTTTTTTTTAATAAAAATGCCCATTTGTTTGTTTTCAAACATTTATTCAAAAAGTTTTTTTAACTAACTTTAAAAACATTTTACAAAAAAAAAAAAAATTTCAAATAAAAGTTAAATTACTTTTACAATGGTTGTCTCTCATTTCTTTCTGCGGCGAAATATGTTTACAAAAAAAGGTTAAATAATTTCAAAGGTCAAAAGGTATTCAAAACCTGGTATATAACTGTGGGTAAATTTTACCTTTTTGCCACAGTTGTGTTCCTGGTTGTGTTGGAAGCAAAGTATTTCACCTAAAAAGTTGTGTTTATTGTTGGTGATTTCCTAACAATGTACACAACTTTTGTTAAAAGGTGAAATACTTTGCATAAAACACAACCAGGTACACACCTGTGGCCTAAAGGTAAAAATAGTAAGACCATGACAAGATAACCAACTTTGGTTGGCAAAGGTATATACTGTTCGTACACAAGTTTGGTTAAGGGCACAAATCTTTCACACTCTGTCATCCTGCCAGTGTACTCTGCCTTGAGGTGACATAAAGTATAGTGCAAAATTGTCCCTCATTACTGAAACCGTCACAGAACTTCAAGTGGTAAGGTCATGGTAATCTTGCAAGGTGGTTTCTTCAGAGGTGTCCTCAATGGAAATGGGTTCCTTGCAGATAACAAAATTGTGGAGTACCACGCAAGCTTTGATCACCTCGTCCACAGTTTCTGTCTTGAGGTTGATCGCAGTCAATAGGACCTGCCATTTGGCTGTCAGAATACCAAAGGTACATTCAACCATTCTTCTTGCTCTTGTGAGGCGGTAATTAAAAATGCGTTTTGTTCTTGACAATCCTCTGCTAGAGTACGGTTTCAAAAGGTGTTCTGACAGCTGGAAGGCTTCATCCCCTACACAGACAAATGGCATAGGTGGACCAGATGTTTGCGGCAGCGGTCTAAGGGGTGGGAACTGGAAGGTGTTTCCATACAGTTTACGCCCCATGGCAGACAGTTTGAAAACTTGAGAGTCATTGGAGCGGCCATAGGCCCCAATATCAACAGCAATAAATTTGTATTCCGCGTCAGCGATGGCCATGAGGACAATGGAAAAATATTTCTTGTAATTGAAATATTCCGATCCCGATCCGGCTGGCTTTACAATGCGGATATGTTTCCCGTCCACAGCGCCCAAGCAGTTGGGAAACTGACATATCTGTTGAAACTTTTCTGAAATTTCAATCCACCTCTCTGTTGTGGGCTCTGGTAAAAACTCTTCAGCTAAGGAGTCCCACAGTGCACGGCATGTGTACTTCACTATTCCAGATATGGTGGAAATCCCGAGTCTGTACTGGAAATGCAGTGACGAAAGGGATTCTCCAGTTGCAAGAAATCTGTGGGGAATTAAAAAACAATCAATTAGTTTAAAATCACAGCATTACATACCAAAACTCAGCTATAACACTTGGAGATACAAACTACCACCAACAAGATTGCAGTGAAACTGTGCTCTGATGCGAGCACATCCAATAAATGTGGCTTTACCTTAAAGTCACCATCAGACGCTCTGCGGGTGAAACGGAGAAGCGGCAATAGGTGTCCGCTTTTGTTATGAGGTGTGCAATGCGCTCCACCAAGTAATCAAAATTCTCCATTTTCATCCTAACATATCCAAAAAATTTCTCCGGGTTTCGTCTAAGGTCCATGCAGAGTGTAGAATAGACCCCACGCGTCATTCTCTTGGCTGTGATGGGGTGGATCCACAAACGTCGTCTACGATGCCTGATGCGCTGCTGTCTCGCTCTCTCCTAATCCAGAACAATCACCCTCAAACGATTCGCCTCCGCTGTAAAATCCGCCAAATTCTTCAAAGTATTTCCAATGACAACATCCATCTTCGCTAGTCACTTGCTCTTCTCTCCAACCTGCACTTTCTCCTCTCCATCCTGTCAAAGAAGGGCTGTAGGAACACGCTATATATAGTTTTTCAGTAGCCAATCCCGTTCAGAAGGCCACAAGGGTCAATTTTAAAAACCGGATCCGGCGTAGTCCGTCAAAAAACGGAACAAAAACCGGATGAACCGGATGAGACGGATCCGGTTTTGTCTGTGAAGAACAAGACGGATCCGGCAGAAAAACGGATCCGTCACATCCGGTTTTATGAAATATTTGCCGGATCCGGCGCTCCGGCACGACGCCGGATCGCGCCTGACGCCGAAAACCTGATGTGTGAAAGTAGCCTAAGACTTTATTCATAACATGCACACAGGTGCAGCCAAATTTAGCCATTATTTTGTAAAACTACTAAATCAATTAAACATTGTCTTATCAACTACAGCTGCATCTCACAAAATTAGAAAATCATTAAAAGGTTCATTTATTTCAGTTCTTCAATACAAAAAGTGAAATTTATATACATTATATAGAGTCATTACAAACAGAGTGATCTATTTCAAGTGTTTGTTTCTGTTAATGTTGATTATTATGGCTTACAGCCAATGAAATCCCAAAAGTCATTATCTCAGTAAATTAGAATACTTTATAACACCAGGGGCGTTATAATGCAGGGGTGGCATTTATGCACATGTAATCGAAGTACATGTATCAAAGTACTACTGGCAGTTATAACATGGATGAATGTGACACGCATCTCTATTCTCTTCATACAGGTAACCAGCTTTTCCAATCTCTGCTCTGAATCCACTCCTGTGTCTCCATTCAATGTCAGCAAGCAGTTAATCCTGAATGCTATCTATGTGTTTCAACTATGCAAGCTTATATCTGGTAACCAGCTTTTCCAATCCCTGCTCTGAATCCACTCCTGTGTCTCCATTCAATGTCAGCAAGCAGTTAATCCTGAATGCTATCTATGTGTTTCAACTATGCAAGCTTATATCTGGTATATAGTTTTTTTTTCAACTTACTCTGCTTGTCCCCTTATGTTGTGAGGTCAAGAAACTTTTCAAAGTGCTTTATGATCCATGTAGTGCTGGACATGTGTTTATTTGACCACAACACTTTATTGGGTCCTGGTGTCTCAATTTAGTGTGATTGATTAACGAGAAGAGAGAGAGCAAAAAAAAAAAAAAAATCTTAGCCTTAACCTCCTATATATTCAATATATTCAGACCTAGGTAGGGGGAGCATTTATGCAGGGGGCATTTATGCACATGTAATCGAAGTACATGTATCAAAGTACTACTGGCAGTTATAACATGGCAGTTAGACAGGGCAGGAGACAGGTAAGACATTTATATACATCTACTCCCTGTACATTTGGAGTACAACAAATATATACCATATGCATTTGTGTAATTTTTATTCTGGCCGCTGCATTCACACACATCCACCGCCCTGGCATTAACTCTCTACACTCCATCCATATCGGCCCCTCGCTCCTTTCCTCTCCTATGTATAGCACTCACGCTCTTTTCACATTGTTAAATTGCACAGATCCAGTCAGTCCCCCCATTCAACATAAGAGACGCTCTCACAAATCATTTAACCATCTGCTCACTCTTTCTATCCTCCTTCTCCTAGTCGCAGGAGACATTGCTCCCAACCCTGGTCCCCCATGTTATAGAAAGTCAAATCCCCCGACTGCTACACTTAGAAACCCCTCTAATCTTATTAATATTTCCTGCATGCCATCTGTCTCTCTTACTTGTGCACTTTGGAACTCTCGCTCAGTGTGTAACAAACTCTCCTTCATCCATGACTTTTTCCTTTCTAATTCTCTTAACCTCCTGGCTCTTACTGAAACCTGGATCCAGCAGTCAAACACTACCGCTGCTGCTCTTTCATACGGGGGGCTACACTTCTCTCATACCCCAAGATCAGACAATAGAGCAGGTGGAGGCGTTGGTCTGCTCCTATCACCAAAATGTACCTTTCAGGTTATCCCTCAACTACCCTCACTAGTCTTCCCTTCTTTTGAGGTCCATGCCCTCAGACTCTACACCCCCTTCTCCATGCAAGTGGCGGTGGTATATCGTCCTCCCGGCCCCTCCCATCAGTTCCTGGATCATTTTGCCACTTGGCTTCCACATTTTCTCTCCTGTGACATCCCTACCCTCATCATGGGAGATTTCAATATCCCCATTGCTCTTCCCCTCTCACCATCTGCTACTCACCTTTTATCTCTAACCTCCTCATTTGGCCTTTTGCAGCTTACTAATTCTCCAATGCATGAAGACGGAAACTCCCTCGACTTGGTCTTCTCTCGGCTTTGTGCAGTGGATTATTTTGCAAACTCCCCTCTCCCGCTCTCTGACCACAATCTTCTTTCATTCTCTATAAAGAACTGCCAGGCTGCTCAGGTCACCCCCACTGTCCAGACTTATAGAAACATACAGGCCATTAACACCCAGAAACTTATGAAGAACTTGCAGTCTTCATTGGCCCCTATCTCCTCCCTCTCATGTCCTGATTCTGCATTGAAGCATTACAATGAAACACTTCAAAGTGCCCTGGATGAATTTGCACCCCCTATAAATAGAACACCTCAACGCAGACGGCGACAACCCTGGCACATGGTGCAAACACGTTTCCTGTAGCGGTGCTCCAGGTGCGCCGAACGTCTGTGGAGAAAATCCAATCTACACGAAGATTTCATCCATTTTAAGTTTATGCTTAGAACATACAACACTGCCCTTCACCTCTCCAAACAAGCCTATTTCAACACCCTCATCACCTCACTGTCCAATAACCCGAAACATCTCTTTGACACTTTTCATTCTCTACTCAATCCAAGAGTACAGGCCCCAACCACGGAGCTCCGAGCTGACGATCTGGCCAATTACTTCAAAGAAAAAATTGACCAGATCCTACAGGAAATTATCTCCCAATCACCTCATACCATGCACTGTCCTCCCTCCCCCACTGCATCTAGCTCACTCTCTGATTTTGAACCAGTCACAGAAGAAGTAAGCAGGCTCCTTGCATCTTCTCGCCCAACTACTTGCACCAGTGACCCATTTCCGTCACATCTCCTCCAGTCCTTTTCCCCTGCAGTCACCCCTCACCTAACTAAAATATTTAACCTCTCTCTCTTCTGGTATTTTTCCCTCCTCATGTAAGTATGCCATCATACATCCACTACTTAAAAAACCATCCCTCGACCAAAACTGTGCCGCTAACTGTTATGATTGAGTCACCGTAGGAGGCAAAACAGAAATGCTAGCTAAGTCCAGAAAGCCAGAGAAGTTGGCAACTATCAGATTGCAGACCCCTGAACCTGTCAACACAACTAGCAGTAGCCATGGGGGGTTCCTACGATGACCTAGACCCCTCGATCACAGCCGGAGAGATACATAGGCCTAAAGAAGGAAAGGGGAAATCTAACTGCCCCAGAGCAGACCCCAAAGCAATAGGCAGCCCCCCACATATAATGACGGTGAAGCAAGATGAAAACACTTACACAGACAGAAAGACAGGCTGAGCAAAGACGGGGCCCAAAAACTACCTAGATAGGAACGGATAGGAAGGCTGCTGTCTGCAATCTGCCAAAACCCTATCAGAAATCGTATAACTAAAAGGTTGAGACAAGAGCGCAATAGGGTCTTATCTGGGTATAACGTATAAATAATTAAAGTATTTATACTCACCTTTTCAAAGAAAAAGTAAAGCCTGTATAGTATGTCAGCCTGCTGCACGTCCAACGGTCCACAAAGGAACCGCAACGCAGTTACTAAGGAATAAATTCTTGGACTTTCAAGTGCGCTGCCAGACAAATTCCATAACCACACCAGGTTAAAAAAGTTAACCCTTTAATCCCTACGCGTTTCGAAGCATAACACTTCTTCTTCAGGGGTTGACATATCAGATATGTCAACCCCTGAAGAAGAAGTGTTATGCTTCAAAACGCATAGGGATTAAAGGGTTAACTTTTTTAACCTGGTGTGGTTATGGAATTTGTCTGGCAGCGCACTTGAAAGTCCAAGAATTTATTCCTTAGTAAAAACCCTATCAGAGACAAAAGCCAACAAGCTGATATAAAAAATGGCCCTGAAGCAACTAAGCTTCAAAAACTAAATCAGCACTCAGGTACTTTCAGAAGACAGAGCTCACGGAACACTGCACACTCCAGCAGGGAGTGGCAGAATCCAAAAAGCAAGAAAAACAAAAACAAATCTTAAATGCAAAAAGGCAAAACAGACAACTTAGCTTTAGGAGAGCAGGAATCAGACTGGTGTCCAAGAGTCCACAGAGAAATCACCCGCAGGGCAGAAAGGGCGTAGGCTGCCTTAAATCCAGTCAGTGACTCCACTCAGCCAATCGTCTTCATTAGTCCCAGGTGCCTGATAATCAGGCTCACTACCTTCCTTCACTAGAATAGGGAGTTCACCAGGCCTCAGTGACGGAGGGGAAAATGAACTCACAACAGTACCCCCCCATTGAGGAGGGGTCACCGAACCCTCAACAACGCTACCAGGGCGATCAGGGTGAGCCCGATGAAAGGCACGCACCAATCTTTTGGCATGAATATCAGAGGCAGAGACCCAGGAATTATCCTCCTGACCATAACCCTTCCACTTAACCAAATACTGGAGTCTCCGTCTAGCCAGACGGGAATCCAGAATTTTCTCTACCTCATATTCCAAGTTACCTTCAACCAATACAGGGTCCGGAGGTGCCACCTCAGGCACAACTGGCTCAACAAACCTCTTCAACAAGGACTTATGGAACACATTATGGATCTTAAATGTGACAGGAAGAGCCAAACGAAAAGAGACCGGATTAATGATCTCCAAAATCTTGTAAGGTCCAATAAATCTAGGCTTAAACTTAGGAGAAGCCACCTTCATAGCAATATTTTTTGATGATAACCACACCATATCACCAATCTTAAACTGGGGACCAATGGTCCTATGTCGATTGGAAAACCGCTGGGCCTTTTCCTGGGAGAGAAATAACTTATCCACCACTTGGTCCCAGATCTGGTGCATTCTCTTCACCACAGTGTCAACACCTGGGCAGGCAGAGGGCTCCACCTGCCCTGAAGAAAATCGAGGATGAAACCCAAAGTTACAAAAAAAAGGTGACATCAAAGTGGCAGAACTAGCTCTATTATTTAAAGCAAATTCGGCCAAGGGCAAAAATGAAACCCAATCATCCTGATCAGCGGAAATAAAACATCTCAAATACGACTCCAAGGTCTGGATTGTTCTCTCTGTCTGCCCATTAGTCTGAGGGTGAAAAGCAGAGGAGAAGGACAACTGAATTCCCAACTTGGAACAGAACGTCCTCCAAAATTTAGACACAAATTGAACTCCTCTGTCAGATACAATGTTCTCAGGAATCCCGTGCAAGCGAACCACCTGTTGCAAATACAAGGGCACCAACTCAGAGGAAGATGGCAACTTAGGGAGTGGTACAAGATGAACCATCTTAGAGAATCTATCACAAATCACCCAAATAACAGTCATTCTTTGAGAGACAGGCATATCAGAGATGAAATCCATTGAAATATGGGTCCATGGCCTCCTGGGGACCGGCAAAGGCATCAACAACCCACTAGAGCGAGAACAAGATTTAGACCGGGAGCAAGTCCTACAGGACTGCACAAAATTCCTGACATCATGAGACAAGGTGGGCCACCAAAAAGAGCGACTCACCAGATCTCTAGTACCAAAAATACCCGGATGACCAACCAATGCAGAGCAATGAACTTCAGACATCACTCTCTTCTTCCACTGGTCAGGAACATACAACTTTCCACTGGGGCAACGCTCAGGTTTGTCCTCCTGGAACTCTTGCAGAGCAAGTCTCAAATCGGGCGAGATGGCAGAAAGAACTACCCCTTCGCCTAAGATGGTAGCAGGCTTGGTCACCACAGGAGAATCAGCAAAGAAACTCCTAGAGAGGGCGTCTGCCTTGACAGTCTTAGTTCCAGGAAGGAAAGAGACCACAAAATCAAAACGTGTAAAAAACAAGGCCCACCTAGCCTGTCTAGGGTTCAAGCGTTTAGCCGACTCTAGGTAAATCAAATTTTTGTGGTCAGTGAGGACCACAACTTGATGTTTGGCTCCCTCCAACCAATGTCTCCACTCCTCAAATGCCCATTTCATGGCCAACAGTTCCCGATTCCCCACATCATAGTTACGTTCTGATGAAGAGAACTTTCGGGAAAAGAAAGCACAGGGATTCATTTTAGATGTTACCGGATCCTTTTGGGACAACACTGCTCCTGCACCAATCTCAGAAGCATCCACCTCTACCTGAAACGGGAGTGAGACATCAGGTTGCCGCAGAACCGGGGCGGAGGTAAATCTACGCTTCAGCTCCTGAAAGGAAGCAACCGCCTCCGGAGACCAATTCAACACATACGCACCCTTCCTTGTCAGGTCAGTCAATGGTTTGGCAATACTAGAAAATTTTGCTATAAATTTCCGATAAAAATTAGCAAAACCCAAAAACTTCTGGAGGGCCTTCAAAGAAGTGGGCTGAACCCAATCATAAATGGCCTGTACCTTGGCCGGGTCCATTTCAATAGTTGACGGAGACAAAATAAATCCCAAAAAAGAAATCCTCTGTAATCCAAAAAGGCATTTTGATCCTTTGACATACAGAGAATTCTCTCTCAAGATCCGGAACACAGTCTGAATATGTTCCACATGAGCATCCCAATCCTTGGAGAAGATCAAAATATCGTCCAGATTGATAATCAAAAATTTATCGACAAAGTCTTGGAAAATATCGTTCATGAAGCACTGGAAGACAGAAGGGGCATTAGTGAGCCCAAAAGGCATCACCAGGTACTCAAAATGTCCCTCCGGAGTATTAAACGCCGTCTTCCATTCATCCCCCTGCTTAATGCAGATAAGATTATACGCCCCCCTGAGGTCAAGCTTGGTAAACCAACAAGCACCTCTGACTCTAGAGAATAGATCCGAAATCAGGGGTAACGGATACTGATATTTAATAGTAATTTTATTGAGGGCACGATAATCAATACATGGCCTTAAAGAACCATCCTTCTTGGCCACAAAAAAAAACCCGGCACCTAAGGGTGAAGAGGATGGTCTAATATGACCCTTCTCCAACGCCTCCTTAATATAGGACCGCATAGCCTCGTGCTCGGGTACAGATAAATTGAAGAGCCGACCCTTAGGAAATTTACACCCCGGGCTTAGTTCAATCGCACAGTCATAACTCCTATGAGGAGGCAAGGACGCAGACTCATTCTCACTAAATACATCATAGAAGTCCGCCAAATAGTCAGGAACCTCATGCGACTGAGGAGAGGTGGAAAAAACCGGAGCCTCACTAAAGGTACACCGGCAACCCCAACTCACCACAGACACAGAATTCCAATCCAAAACTGGATTATGAATCTGCAACCAGGGAAACCCCAGAACAACGGCATCATGCAGACCATGCAACACCAAAAATCTGCAATTTTCTTGGTGGTCTGGGGCGACCCGCATGACCAACTGGGTCCAAAACTGAGGTTTATTTTTAGCCAGAGGGGTAGCATCATTCCCCCTCAAAGGGATAGGCGTCTGCAGAGGTGTCAACGGAAATCCACAACGTTTAGCAAAATCCAAGTCCATTAGGTTTAGCGCTGCTCCCGAATCCACAAAAGCCTTGGCGCAAAATGTGGACAGGGAACAGATCAGAGTAATCGCCAAAAGAAACTTAGGCTGAACCCCACCAACAGAAAACGTGTGTGCAAAGCGTCTCTCACGTTTAGGACAAACAGAAATAATATGTGAGGCATCTCCACAGAAAAAACACAGCTTATTGCGTCTTCTGAATCCCTGACGTTGCGCCTTAGACAAAACTATCACATTGCATAGGTTCAGACGTCTGCTCAACCGGTGGCAACACCTCTCGTGTAATCCTGCGTTCACGTAAACGCCGATCAACCTGAATGGCTAAAGACATAGAATCGTCCAGACCAGAGGGAACATAATCCCACCATAGTATCTTTTACGGCTTCTGACAAACCCTTCCGAAAGAGAGCAGCCAAGGCACTATCATTCCAGGTAGTAAGGACCGCCCACTTTCGGAACTTTTGACAGTACAACTCTGCAGATTCTCGACCCTGGTTCAATGCTAACAGGGTCTTTTCAGCCTGATCAATAGCATTAGGTTCGTCGTACAGCAACCCCAAGGCTTGAAAAAATGCGTTCACATTAGTCAGAATAGGGTCATCTGGTTTCAAAGAAAACGCCCAATCCTGGGGATCGCCACGCAGCAAAGAGATGACAATTTTAACCTGCTGCGCGGGGCTCCCTGACGAGTTAGGATTCAAAGCAAAAAATAATTTACAATTATTTTTGAAACTCAAAAATTTAGATCGATCCCCAAAAAATACATCAGGTGTGGGGATCTTTGGTTCAACAGCATGTGAACAAGCAAGATAGGCGGAAATTCCTTGCACTTCAGCAGCGAGCTGCTCCACACGTTCAGACACTTGCTTTATCTCCATTGAGAGAAAAAAAAATTCCCCCTACGGCCTCAGAGATATAGAGGAAAGAATATACACACTTTTTTTTTTTTTTTTTTAAACACAATTCTTTCCTGCTATTGAGTACCCCAGGATCTGCGGTTTGGCGGGTGATTCTGTTATGATTGAGTCACCGTAGGAGGCAAAAACAGAAATGCTAGCTAAGTCCAGAAAACCAGAGAAGTTGGCAACTATCAGATTGCAGACCCCTGAACCTATCAACACAACTAGCAGTAGCCGTGGGGGGTTCCTACGATGACCTAGACCCCTCGATCACAGCCGGAGAGATACATAGGCCTAAAGAAGGAAAGGGGAAATCTAACTGCCCCAGAGCAGACCCCAAAGCAATAGGCAGCCCCCCACATATAATGACGGTGAAGCAAGATGAAAACACTAAGGCTGGTTTCACATTAGCGCTTTTTAAGCGCACGCACGGCCGGGGGTAGCTCCGCCCCTGAGCCGGCTCTCTGCCCGGCGTGCCCGCCCCTTGCTTGTAGCGCCGCCTCCTAGCACACAGCGGCGCCTGCGATCGGCGCACCCTATCTTTAGCATAGGGTGCGCAGATCGTGCGCAGGCCGTGCGCTAGTTGCGCTTTGACCTGCGCTGCGCACTTTTGACAGTGCGCCGTGCGCGCCAAAATCAAACTTTTCAGATTTCGCCGTGCTCGGTGCACCGTCAAAAGTGCGCAGCGCAGGTCAAAGCGCAACTAGCGCACGGCCTGCGCACGATCTGCGCACCCTATGCTAAAGATAGGGTGCGCCGATCGCAGGCGCCGCTGTGCGATAGGAGGCGGCGCTACAAGCAAGGGGCGGGCACGCCGGGCAGAGAGCCGGCTCGGGGGCGGAGCTACCCCCGGCCGTGCGTGAGCTTAAAAAGCGCTAATGTGAAACCAGCCTTACACAGACAGAAAGACATGCTGAGCAAAGACGGGGCCCAAAAACTACCTAGATAGGAACGGATAGGAAGGCTGCTGTCTGCAATCTGCCAAAACCCTATCAGAGACAAAAGCCAACAAGCTGATATAAAAAATGGCCCTGAAGCAATTAAGCTTCAAAAACTAAATCAGCACTCAGGTACTTTCAGAAGACAGAGCTCACGGAACACTGCACACTCCAGCAGGGAGTGGCAGAATCCAAAAAGCAAGAAAAACAAAAACAAATCTTAAATGCAAAAAGGCAAAACAGACAACTTAGCTTTAGGAGAGCAGGAATCAGACTGGTGTCCAAGAGTCCACAGAGAAATCACCCGCAGGGCAGAAAGGGCGTAGGCTGCCTTAAATCCAGTCAGTGACTCCACTCAGCCAATCGTCTTCATTAGTCCCAGGTGCCTGATAATCAGGCTCACTACCTTCCTTCACTAGAATAGGGAGTTCACCAGGCCTCAGTGACGGAGGGGAAAATGAACTCACAACAGCTAACTATAGACCTGTCTCTAATCTTCCCTTCATCTCTAAACTCCTGGAACGCCTGGTCCACTCCCGTCTTATCCGCTATCTCTCAGAAAACTCTGTTCTCGACCCTCTCCAATCTGGTTTCCGCTCTTTACACTCCACTGAAACTGCCCTCACTAAAGTCTCTAATGATCTGCTAACAGCTAAATCAAATGGTCAGTACTCCATGCTAATTCTCTTGGATCTCTTTGCAGCATTCGACACTGTGGATCATCAGCTCCTCCTCACTATGCTCTGTTCCATTGGCCTCAAGGACACCGTTCTCTCCTGGTTCTCCTCCTATCTCTCCGACCGCTCCTTTACTGTATCTTTTGCCGGTTCCTCCTCCTCTCACCTTCCCCTTACTGTTGGGGTCCCCCAAGGATCGGTTCTAGGCCCCCTCCTCTTCTCCTTGTACACTGCCCCTATTGGTCAAACAATCAGTAGATTTGGTTTCCAGTATCATCTCTATGCTGATGACACCCAATTATACGCTTCTTCTCCTGACATCACGCCAGCCTTTCTAGGAAACACCGGCGATTGTCTAAATGCTGTGTCTAACATCATGTCCTCACTATACTTGAAACTGAACCTGTCAAAGACTGAACTCCTGGTGTTTCCTCCCTCTACTAATGTACCTATACCCGACATTGCTATTTCTGTGTGTGGTTCCACTATTACTCCCCAGCAACAGGCCCGCTGTCTTGGGGTCATACTTGATTCCGACCTTTCCTTTGCCCCCCACATTCGATCACTGGCTCGCTCTTGTCATCTGCACCTCAAAAACATTTCTAGAATTCGACCTTTTCTTACTTTTGACTCTGCAAAAACTCTTTCTGTTTCTCTTATTCATTCTCGTCTCGACTATTGTAACTCTCTTCTAATCGGTCTCCCTCTTACCAAACTCTCCCCTCTCCAATCAGTCTTGAATGCTGCAGCCAGGATCATATTCCTCACCAATCGTTACACCGATGCCTCTACCTTGTGCCAGTCATTACACTGGCTACCCATCCACTCCAGAATTCAGTATAAACTTATTACCCTCACCCACAAAGCCCTCCATGGCTCAGCACCACCCTACATCTCCTCCCTTGTTTCAGTATACCACCCTACCCGTGCCCTCCGTTCTGCTGATGACCTGAGGTTAGCATCCTCAATAGTCAGAACCTCCCACTCCCGTCTCCAAGACTTTACACGTGCCGCGCCAATTCTTTGGAATGCACTTCCCAAGTCAATACGATTAGTCCCCAATCCCCCAATTTTAAGCGTGCCCCGAAAACGCATTTATTCAGACTGGCCTAACGCCTCAACACATTAACCTAACCTATCCCTGTGTGGCACAGCCAAAAGTTTTACCATAACCAGATTTCCCGTATCATGTTCCCACATGCTTTATGCATCCATTAGCCCTCTGTGTCTGTACTGTTACACACTTAACATTATGGCTGGTCTATACAATCAGGGCAACTGTTACCACCCACCTTTCGTGTCTACCTCTTTCCTCATAGACTGTAAGCTTGCGAGCAGGGCCCTCAATCCTCTTGGTATTCGTTATAATCTACTGTATGTGATTATTGCTATGCTGTAATGTCTATTGTCTGTACAAATCCCCTCTGAAATGTAAAGTGCTGCGGAATATGTCGGCGCTATAAAAATAAAATTTATTATTATTATTATAAACACCAGCTTGAAAAATGATTTTAAAATCCTAGATGATGGCTTACTGAAATGTATGTTCAATAAATGCACTGAATACTTGGTTGGCGCTCCTTTTGCATCAATTACTGCATCAATGCAGAATGGCATGGAGGCAATCAGCTGGTGGCACTGAAAAGTTGTTATGGATGCCCAGGTTGCTTTGATAGCAGCCTTCAGCTCGTCTACATTGTTGGGTCTGGTGTCTCTCATCTTCCTCTAGACAATACCCCAGAATCTATGGGGTTAAGAAGAATATTTAGAATTGAGAGTCCTCAGTGATTGATATCTTTTAATAGCTAACTGAAAAGATGGTAACACATTGCAAGCTTTCGAGGAGTAGTCTTGAAAGTTTGCAATGTGTTACCATCTTTTCAGTTAGCCATTAAATGGTATCAACCACTGAGGACTCTCAATTCTAAATATTCTTCTATCTACTGGCTAACACGGTACAAAGATATATAGCTTTCCTGTATGACTATGGGGTTAAAGTGAGACAAGTTTGCTGGCCAATTAAGCACAGTGATATTGTTGTTTTTAAACCAGGTATTGAGACTTTTGGCAGTGTGGACAGGTGCCAAGTGCTGCTGTAGAAATTTCCATCTCCAAAATATATGAGTTTCCCTTTTTGTTGGGAAGCACTGAAATAAAAACTTTTTGATGATATTGATATTCTAATTTTGTGAGATGCACCCGTATGTCTTATAAAAGTGTCAACATAAATGGGTTGACCAGGATTCGAATTAAAGAGAATCTGTCACCAGGTGTTTGCCACCTACCCTGTGAACAACATAATGCACAGACAGATTCCAGCAATGTGTCACTTACTGGGTTGCGTGCTGTAATTTGGATAAAATCACTGTTTTATCAGCAGGAGATTATCAATAGCGGACTAGTGAACTTGTTGTGAGGTAGTCCAACTCCACCCCCACCACTGACTGGAACACAATCATGATTATAGTGATATGTCAATACTTCATAAGATGGGAATAGCCCTTGAAAGCCACCAATCCATAATTGATCAGAGTAAATAAAGTGATTTCCACTACAGAAAACTGTATTGTCAACTGTTATGTCTACATTCTGTTAACACCACTACTAGGCCACAGCTGACAGACTCATTTCAGATCTCTCCTGATATTTTGTTAGGATAATTGTCATTTTTGATTATTTACAAAGAAGTTATGAAGCCATTTCACCAACACTAATTGTAAAGTAGTTGATGAGTCAGTCATGTGACCCCTTCAGGCGATTCTAGAAAAGTGACTTGTATTTTCAGTAGAAGATAGTGAATCTGATGAAAGTGAATCTGATTCAACAGATTTGCTCAAATTTTGCCAGGAAATTTGATCTACGTTGAATTGAATTGCTGATAAATGTTCTTTAGATCCTAGCCTAGAGCATATTATTCAGAGGGGTAAAAAAATGAAAAATATTATACTCACTGTTAGGCAACGGGATTCTCCCGCTGCACGGGATGGATCTCAAGCCTTGTCTGGTGCTGTGGTCTCCCATTCAGGCTTGGCCGCTGGTCTCAGCACCTTGCCCAGGTTTGTGCTGCAGGTGTAGTTACTGCTGGCCCTCCAGCTAAGCCTATGGTGACTACTAGTTTACACGGGCAGTGCTGTGCTCGGGAGCCTAAGTCCAGATTTTATCCTACTGAGCATGTCCATGATATGGAGTCTTCCCAATGGTGCTCGGACATCAGGTGCTCTGGTAATGTGGCAGCTAAAGATTGTCCCACAGGCAAGGTCCTGCCTGTCTGGACTTGAGCAAGGTATAAAAAGCTCTCAATGGCGCACGCCTGTGCGCTAGTATATTGTGTGTTGGTGGCTACCTGACCACTCTGTGTGCTTGTATGCCTCTACTGCACTGCGAGTGTTGGTCTAGATAGGCAGTGTAGGGTGGGAACTCCTGCTTGAACTTAGCATTTGCACTGGACGTCCTCAGGCTAAAGCACACATGTGTCAGAGAAGGGTTAACCACCATCTTAGTCTTCCAGGGGGGTTAAGTTATAGTGACCCCAATAAGTATTTTTCTATATGCCTGTGCAGTCTAACAGGGTATAGTCTTTTTACTTTGCTTCATAGTACCACTCTATGGTGTAACAGAGCTTGTTACTTTGTGCTCTGTGCACAATGAGTGACATTTATCTCAGTGTGCTTTAAGTGTTTTCTTGTAGCCTTTCTCCACCATTGTGCTAGCTGTGGTTTCTCCATCACTGCGCGGTGGACCCCGGGTTGCGAACACACCTTATTATAATTTTTTATTTGGTGTGCTCTGCTAATCCTAACACTCACTTTTCCCTCACATTTTCTGGTGCTCCAGCTCACTGCCCAGTTCTCCACCAGAGCGCTTTCTTTATGTTGTCTTCAGTCTTCTCTTTAGTCTTCTGTCTTCTTCACTCTTAGGCCTCATGCAACACCATGATGAGCATCACCCCATGACATTCTGACATAATTTGATGCCTAGACCTCAGTAAAGGCTCTAAGGAGAGGAGATGGAAGAGAAGACAGGATGACATAAGTAAGAAAGTGGAGAAATTTGCAGAGAGCTGTGTGACCAAGACAGGTCAGCTGCGAAGTGGGTATATTTTTTAACTTTTAAACCCCTTCTCAGTCCTCCAAGAATCCAATAAAGTTACAAAGAAATCTGCATTATTTGTAGAATTTGATGCAAATTTGACTCACCTTGAATTGATTTGCTTATCTCTAATTTTAATATATGGCACATGACATCTAGTTTAGCCCTTTTGCAGTGTTAAATTTATTTTTTAAATCTCAATGCTTATGGGGAAAAGGCATAGAGGGACGCATACAATACTTTCCACAGTTTTTAGTTTCCCATAATATATATGAATTTTGGAATATACAAAGCATTTGCATTTTTTCTAGAAATAGTTTTCTTAGAAAACCTATGTACAGTATTATCAAAGCGTTTATTAGTCACAACTACAGAAAACTTAAATCTCAAAGAGTAACTAATAGCAGAGAAAAAAATCCATGCATAAAATGTTATCACCTATGGTATTAGTTTCAATATACTACCCTACCAGCTATGAAAGAGTACTGGGAAAAAAGGGGGAAATAGCTCCCGATTCTTTTAATAAATATTCCTTTAATGGCATTACTTAAAAATGGGATCCATATTGCAAGAAAAAAAGGCAACTCATTTTGAATGCACTTCCAGTGTTCTTTGTCTGCTTAGACAAAGAAAGCCAGAGTGTGTTCAAAAAGCGTAACCATTTATTTTTTTGTAATATGGAATCCATCTTTAACTTAAAGTATCATTTTAAAAAGGAGCTGGAACTATCTTCCATTTTTTCTCTGAATTATCCATATTTGGTCATAACGGAGGTCCTCTCCACTACGTACACTGAGCCTCAGCTGAGAGCTGGTTTTCAAAACCCTTTCTCTCATTTTTGTGTCTATAAAAGTACTGCGGTGTAAATACTGAAGTAGATTTACCAAGATAAAATTTCCTGTATTGTGGAGTAATTTTCAGCAAAAAATTTCTTCTTCTTGTCTGGCAAAGGGGCATGGTTTAGCACAACCTAATGATCGACATCACGTTCCAAAGAATGCGCTCTCATTTTGGTGCAAATTTCTGGCAAAAAGTAAGCCAACAAATCAGAAATATACATTTAGACTATATAGTCTGAAAATGTGCCAGATTTATCTTACTGCATGAGATACTACAATACTGTCATTACATCATCAATGATGTCACATCCTAATTTTTTAGCTGTTGTGAAAGTGTCGGCATGCCAAGGAAGATGTAGATTGCCACAACATGCTTGGACTAGAAGTTTACAAAAAAACACAGAATGTCACAATTGCAGAACACCTATGTAATGTCAACTCATATACTGTAAAATATTAGGTGCAAAATTAATGGAAGTGAGCACTGAACGCAAGCAATGATTAATATATAGAAAGGAGCTCACAGTATCACTCATATGGAAAATGGGGAATCTTATTTTAATTGATATGCATCTTTGCATACATAATTGGGTTGATAGGAAATTTGGGTCATTTTGCATGAGTGAGCCTAATAAATGGATGAACTTCCTGCTACACAGCACAGAGTCCTTTGGATTCCCTGTGCTAATCCAGAGTATAGTGATTGTGTCAGGTGCAGGTCTGTATGCTTCAGCAGCTGCCTCATCCTCATCAATGCAAATGAGCCAAGCCCTACAATCAGACCCTCATGAGTCTTAGGACTGATTGCAAAGGGCAGACTGTGAGCACCGCATAAGATTTCACTTTCTAATCATTCCTAACCTGGAAAATATCTATATTTACAGCCCCTGCCAGTTGCAATCTGGCCCACCATGTGCAGTGGGTGTGTACATATATTACTAATTATTTCCCTATTATTTAAGCTTATAGCAGTACCAATGTAATCAGCAGAATTCATTTTTATGCACCGCAGGAGCTTGAAATATTTTATTAAACATTATTTCCTTTTTAATTCTGTGTAGAAATCAATTTTTATACAATGTTTAATAGAGGAGACTTATCAAAACCGCACTAGGAAGGTGACATGAAACTTCTGTGCTTATACTCGTGTTCGTCTTCTTTAGGCGTGTCATGAAGAATCTGCATTCAAAAAAGCTGGAAACACGGTGTGGAAAATTTATGAAAGCTTTCTAGTTGTTAAACAGTGCAAATTTAGGGTAGACAGTGCTAAGATGCTCCAAATTTATCAGTGGTTTATATTGTTTCATAAATCTAAGTTTAAGACTGTCTAGTCTAAGTTTACAGTTATGGCCAAAAAGATTTTGTTTTTTACAAAGTTTGCTGCTTCAGTGTTATTAGACTATTTTAGCCAGATACTATAGTTACTGACGCACTATTATGAAAATTTTTATAGGTTTTCAAACTTTTATTAATAATTACATCAAGTTTATCCAAAGAAAATTTACATTGTTGACCGTTATTTGTTGCCCTGCCAGCTGGAAGTGAGCTTCTAAGCCAAATCCTGACTGATGACAACCCATCCTTTCCTATTCAATAATTGGAGTTCATTAAATTTTCCGTGTTTTTGCTTCTCCACCCGATTTTTGAGGATTGAACACAGGTTTTCAATTTGATTGAGATCTGGGTAAATTCCTTGCCAGGAGTCTATAATATTAAGATCATTGAGTCACTTAGTTTTCACTTTTACCTTGTAACATAGTTTCCATCATCTTGGAAAAAGCATTGCTCATTAACAAATTGCTTCAGAATAATTGAAAGAAGTTGCTTATGGAGGATGATTAGATACCATTCTTATTGATGGCTGTGTTCTTGGATGAAAAGCAGCCCCACACATGAATTGTCTTGGGATGCTTTTCTATTGTCATCACACAGGACTAACTTAAGCTCCACCTTTTCTTCTCTGGACAAAAATTATTCCATTTCACTATAGTCCAATCCCTGTAATTTCTACAGTATGTTATTCTGTAGAGAATGCAGGAATACGCGTACATCAAAGTTATTTTCGCTGATTAATCCCATAAGGACCAAGCCACTTTGTAGGTTAATGATAATGACCAGGCCTTAATTTTGAAATTGGACCACTGTCACTTTACGTGGTTATAACTCTGGAACACTTCAACGGATCCCGCTGATTCAGAGATTTTTATTTGTGACATATTGTACTTCAAGTTAGTTGTAAAATTTATTTGATATGACTGGCGCTTATTTATGAAAAAAATGGAAATTTGTAAAAAAATGTGAAAATTTTGCAATTTCAAAACTTTTAATTTTTGTGCCCTTAAATCAGAGAGTGATGTCACTCAAAATAGTTAATAAATTACATTTTCCACATGTCATCTTTGTGACATCGGCGGTTATGCCCGCCGATGCCCCTTCTGCTGCGGCGGCCGCTGCGGCATCCCCTCACCTGCGCGCTCCCGCCTGCTCACGCGCCCGCCGTCAATTCCTCCTTACGTCGGCTCCTGGTTCCCGCCCCCTGGTTCGCGCTCGCCGCCTTCCGCTCTCTCTCTCCTGCGATGGGCGGCGCTGAGGGGCGGGCTTGGGTCTCCCCTGCGATGGGCGGCGCCGAGGGGCGGGCTTGGGTGACGCACATCCGGGGGTTGCTGTACTTCAGGCGTCCTCGCAGTTAGGAGGACGCCTGATGATTGTGTAGTTTTCCTGCACCCTCTGGCCTCTACAGTTCTCCTGTAGCTTAACCGCTTTCTGCCTGACTCTCCCTGTCGCTCCCTGTCTCCTGCTCCCTTCCCTCCCAGCCTGCCTGGGCGCTGTCTTCCATCCCCGGTGCCGCCCTCCGTCTTCAGTTCGCCTAGGTCTCCCACGTGCCTGTCTTCCGTATTGGTTCTGTCCTGCTCCTCTGGTCCCTGCTCGTTCTTCGTACCATTGCCTTCCCTGTCCTTCTGTCCATGGAGCCGTCCCTCTTGGTTCCGGCTGTCGCGCCTCCGTCCTCTGTGGTCCTGCCCCAAACGATCCCTGTATAGGGGTCGGTCTTCACCTGGTGTGCTCGACCCTGGGGCTCCGGATCCGCGATCCAGAGGGTCCACTCTCTAACTTAGGTTCCCTCTAGCATTACAGTATCATCAGGCCATGGACCCCGCCGGTGCCGCGGCTGCCACTCAAAAGGAACTGCTCTTCCTTAGAGAAAATCAGACCCGTATCATGTCATTCATGAAGTCCATGGACACCCGTCTCTCCGCTCTTCAGACCGCAGACCCAGCACACGCACCTCTCTTAGTCAGTCTCCAGCAGGAGCTCGCACAACAGCGCGATGCTCAGTCTCACATTTTGGGGTATATGGCGTCCGTGGATGATCGGCTGCTTTCTTTGCAGTCCTCTGCAGCCGCTTCCACCCTAGGCAGGGACACCGTCTCTTCTCCCCCCCCCGTCTCGGTAAACCGCCCAGGTACTGTGGGGACCCAAAATTGTGTAGGGGATTTTTAAATCAGTGCAGGTTGCACTTTGATCTTTCGCCCCAACAGTATCCTACGGACCGTGCTAAAGTGGCCTTTATAATCTCCCACCTAGAGGGGGAGGCGTTGGCTTGGGTGAATCCATTATGGGAGAGGGATGACCCGGTGGTGACCAACATCCAGTGTTTTTTGGAGACATTCCGTAAGGTTTTTGATGAACCTGGACGCCTTGCTTCCTCCACAGAGGCCCTTTTTAACCTCAGCCAGGGGTCCCTTACGGTAGGGCAATACGCCATCCGTTTTCGGACCTTGTCCTCGGAGCTGGGGTGGAATAATGAAGCCCTGGTTGGTGCGTTTTGGAGAGGACTTTCTGGTAAAATCAAAGACGAGTTGGCCGGGCGTGACCTCCCCACCACCCTGGAGGATCTCATCTCCCTGGCTACTCGTATTGATCTGCGTTTTCAGGAGCGCGCCCGAGAGTCAGCTAGGGAGAGGAGGCCCTTTAGGTTATACCAAGCTCCTATTCCGCGCACCGTTGCCCTCCCTAGTAACACCGCCCCTGAGCCCATGCAAGTTGATCGCATCAAGCTGTCTGAACAACGGCGTAGGGAGAGAATGACCAAGGGACTCTGTCTCTATTGTGGAGGGGCCAATCACTTCATACGCACTTGTCCTGAGAGACCGGGAAACGCAACCGCCTAGGCCAGGTAGGAGAGGGCCCCCTAGGTGATTCGACCCCCTCTCTTCCACTTACTGTTTCAGCTCTACTTATTTCAGGTCGGGGGCGTAGCTCTGTGGAGGCGTATGTGGACTCGGGCGCGGCAGGCAACTTCATCCACCAGGTCTTCAGGCTGCATGGTCTTCCTCAGCGGATTCTGTCGGATCGGGGGGTCCAGTTCACCTCCCGCTTCTGGAGGGCACTCTGCCGGCTTATGGGTACATCTCTCGACTTTTCCTCCGCATATCATCCTCAGACCAACGGGCAAGTGGAGCGAATTAATCAGGGGTTAACCACCTTCCTACGTCACTTCACCAACGCTCATCAAGACGACTGGGTTGCGCTCTTACCTTGGGCTGAATTCTCGTACAATAATCATCCCAGTGAATCTACCACCAGGTCACCTTTTTTTGTGGTAACCGGTCAAAACCCAGGTATTCCGTTGCCTTTTTCCACCTCTACTGAGGTACCCGCAGCCGATTCTCTTGCTAAAGAATTCTCGCAGATTTGGAGAGAGACCAGGGATGCGCTCAAAAGTACCAACGACCGAATCAAGAAGCATGCAGACAAAAGACGGAAGGACGTACCCCCGTACCATCCAGGTGACAAGGTCTGGCTTTCAACTCGACATATCCGTCTGAGAGTTCCCTCTTACAAGCTGAGTCCTCGGTACATTGGACCATTTGAAGTGATTGGACGTATTAATGCCGTGGCTTACAAACTGAGGTTGCCTGCTTCGCTCCGGGTGCCCAACGCTTTCCATGTCTCGCTCCTGAAACCCGTAGTCCTGAATCGGTTCCAACCAGTTTCCATCGTCCCTCCTTCTCCTGCCATCTCGGATAACGTCTTCGAGGTCAAGGACATCTTGGCTATGAAAAAAGCCCGGGGTAAGACCCTTTTTCTTATCGATTGGGTGGGTTTTGGTCCCGAGGAGAGGTCCTGGGAGCCTCGGGAAAATATCAACGCCCCTCGCATTCTAAAAAAGTTTTTGGCCAATCTCGGTAAGGGACGCCGTAAGGGGAGGGGTACTGTGACATCGGCGGTTATGCCCGCCGATGCCCCTTCTGCTGCGGCGGCCGCTGCGGCATCCCCTCACCTGCGCGCTCCCGCCTGCTCACGCGCCCGCCGTCAATTCCTCCTTACATCGGCTCCTGGTTCCCGCCCCCTGGTTCGCGCTCGCCGCCTTCCGCTCTCTCTCTCCTGCGATGGGCGGCGCTGAGGGGCGGGCTTGGGTCTCCCCTGCGATGGGCGGCGCCGAGGGGCGGGCTTGGGTGACGCACATCCGGGGGTTGCTGTACTTCAGGCGTCCTCGCAGTTAGGAGGACGCCTGATGATTGTGTAGTTTTCCTGCACCCTCTGGCCTCTACAGTTCTCCTGTAGCTTAACCGCTTTCTGCCTGACTCTCCCTGTCGCTCCCTGTCTCCTGCTCCCTTCCCTCCCAGCCTGCCTGGGCGCTGTCTTCCATCCCCGGTGCCGCCCTCCGTCTTCAGTCCGCCTAGGTCTCCCACGTGCCTGTCTTCCGTATTGGTTCTGTCCTGCTCCTCTGGTCCCTGCTCGTTCTTCGTACCATTGCCTTCCCTGTCCTTCTGTCCGTGGAGCCGTCCCTCTTGGTTCCGGCTGTCGCGCCTCCGTCCTCTGTGGTCCTGCCCCAAACGATCCCTGTATAGGGGTCGGTCTTCACCTGGTGTGCTCGACCCTGGGGCTCCGGATCCGCGATCCAGAGGGTCCACTCTCTAACTTAGGTTCCCTCTAGCATTACAATCTTTACATCAGCACAATTTTGGAAACATAATTTTTATTTATTAGAAAGTTATAAGCGTTAAAATTTCACCAGCAATTTCTCATTTTTCCAACAAAATTTACAAAACCATTTTTTTAGGGACCACCTCACATTTGAAGTGAGTTTGGGGGGTCAATATAACAGAAAATACTCAAAACTGACACCATTCTAAAAACTGCACCCCTCAAGGTGTTCAAAACCACATTCAAAAAGTCTATTAACCCTTTAGGTACTTCACAAGAATTGAAGAAGTGGAAGGAAAAAATTAACATTTAACTTTTTTTCCTAAAAATTTTACTTTGGACACAATTTTTTTATGTTGTCAAGGGTATCAGAAGAAAATGAATCGCAATATTTATTCTCCTGAGTACACCGATACCCCATGTGTGGAGGAAGACCAATCTTTAGGCACACAGCAGTGCTCAGAAGGGAAGGAGCATCATTTGAGGTTTTGAATGTCAAATTGGCTGGAATCGAGAGCGGATGCCATGTCGCATTTGGTGAGCCCCTGATGTACCTAAACACTGGAAACCCCCCTAAGTGACCTCATTTTGGAAACTAAACCCCCCAAAGAAATTATCTAAATGTGTTGTGAGCACTTTGAATCCCCAAGGACTTCACAGAAGTTTATAACGTAGAGCCGTAAAATTAAAAAATTATATTTTTTCCACATAAATGATCTTTTCACCCCCAATTTTTATTTTCCCAAGGGTAACAGGACCACAAAAGTTATTGTGCAATTTGTCCTGAGTACGCTGATACCCCATATGTGGGGGTAAACCACTGTTTGTGCGCATGGCAGAGCCCAGAAGGGAAGGAGCGCCAATTGACTTTTTTGGCTGGAATTGAGATTGGACGCAATGGCGTGTTTGGAGAGCCCCTGATGTGCCTAAAAAGTGGCAACCCCCCACAAGTGACCCCATTTTAGAAACTAAATCCCATAAGGAACTTATCTAGATGTGTGATGAGAGCTCTGAACCCCCAAGGGCTTCACAGAAGTTTATAACATAGAGCCGTAAAATTAATAAATCATATTTTTTCCACAAAAATTTTCTTTTTGCCCCCAAATTACTGCACCATTTCTGCATCTCTTGCAGAAAAAACGCAGCTTCAAAAATGCATGTTTTTGCTGCGTTTTTTACATGTTCTTTTAACTGATTTTAGTGAAGTCATTGGTCAAAAATACTGGCAAGAACAGACAGAGAATCGACATGCTGCAGATTATTTTCTGCACGAAATCTGCAAGTCACAAATAAGCAATGTGTGCATGACACTTCAGCACCGTGGCTGACAGCTGTGCCAGAGAGAGGAAGCTGCAGTGCAGGCGAAAGTGACCCTGCGGGAGAGCATGTGATGAGGTGAGTGTGTGTGTAGCTGCAGGCGAAGGTGATGCTGCGTGAGAGCGCGTGTTGAGGTGAGTGAGTGTGTGTGTATAAGAGGGGAATGATGAGGTGATTGCGGAGAAGGCAATAATGGGGTCCTGGGGAGGAGGAAATGATGGAGGTGGTGAAATGGGCAATGATGGGGGTGGTGGGGAAAAGGCAAAGGTGATGCTAAAGGAAATGACAATGATGGTGGAAAGGGCAATGAGTGGGGTGATAGGGGAGGAGGAAATGATGGAGGTGGTGGGAAGGGAGGAAGGGGAATTTACAATGGATTTAGGAACAGGGGGAGGTGGAGGAAAATGTTATTATCACTTATTATGTTTAAAGAGAACCTATCACCACTTTTTTTGCCTAGCAGCTAAAAACATCAGTTAATTTGGTGCCAGCTATGCATTCCACAACTACTTCTGAAACCCCCTGACTCCCCATTGTAAGATAGCACTGTTATTCAAGTAGGGGATACTCGCTTAGCCACCACAAAACCAGATCCGGCACGGGTTTTCCATAAAACAATTATAGTCCATGCGGTTTATTCAGCATCATAAACCCAGAGCAGTAACATAAAGTTCATCACATCAGCATAGCGTCCATGACAGAGCCCAGCTCTGTAACCCCTATGGTCACACAGGTAAGGCATACACAGGCTCTTCAGCCTCAGTTATCTCACCCACATCAGGGTTTCCTCATCACTGCTTCTCCTCATCATGCTGCAGACGTCCATTCCCTCCAGGGAATCATCAGGCACGTGCAGCCATTCAACAGAGTTCCTTGCTGACAGGAAGACAGCCCCATCTCACAGCGGGACCTTCCAAAATGGACCAACCAGGTCCAGGCATTCACCCATGTGACCTACCCTGGCCACCTTATATGGTCTGTAGCCACGCCCACCGGGTCACATGGCTATGACCTCATCACAGGTCCTTGAACCATTCTCACACTCTTTACAATATCATTGCTAACCACACCCCTGGGTGGATTTGTAGGTAACTAGTGTGCCCGACTCACCAGCTACCTGGAGACTTCTCCCGGACACGTTGAAACAGCACCTCAGCATTATCACTGCTGATCAACACACACATAAGTCTCCATCTCAAGGCCACCCACCTTGAGATACACAATGGTCATTCAGTATTCTGCCATTCATCCTCTCTCCTAGGACATCCACACAGCGCCCCCTAGCGGACACAGTGGTCACTACACCACACCATGTATCACCCATAAAAAACTATTTTACTGCTCCCGCGCTGTATGGTGATGTGTTCGGTCTGGTCCAATGGGAGTTGCCTTTGTTCCCTCACTCCACCCCTCCTTGGCTTGCTGTACACATTCTTTGCCGTGAATATCACATATCGCATACAGATTTCGTACGTGTGCATTCAAATGGTATCTCGCACATGTGCAGTATGCTTGGCCCAACTGCAGGCAAAGCCGAAAAGTAGTAGTGCTCTTGTGTGTCCTACGCCTTCTGTGGTGTCATATCTAATCATTGGTGGCATTGTGCTTTAAATACCATATGAAGCTATATGCCGGATATGAGGGGGAAGAGAGAGTGATTGTGCGTAGTAAAGCTGCCAAAATGAGGTTTGAGATGCTGGAGTAGTGACGCACATGCAGAAATGCCTATATGAATGGGGTTTGGGCGCATGCACTATGTGAGCACTCAAGGAGAGGCTTGGAACACAAAACCAAGGTGCATGCGCACTACTGATTTTCAGCTTTGCCCGCAGTTGGGCAAAGCATTCTGTGCAGGCGCTGAGATACCATTTCAGTGCGCACTCGCAAAATCTGTACGAGATCTCAGATCTCGGGTCTGGATGAATGGGTTGATGCAGTGTCCTCATATATCCGTTTTTGTGAAGACACGTTTATTCCATCCAAATCTGTCCACTTTCGGGGAAACAACAAGCCGTGGTTTACAAATAAAGTCAGGTTGATCCGTAAGAGAAAAGAGGAGGCTTATAAAGCAGGCGATATTACTGAATTCAAGAAACTTAGGAACTCGCTATCTAAAGAGATCAAGTTAGCCAAACACGAGTATGCAAAGATTCTGGAGGAAAGGTTCTCATCAAAAGATAATAGATCTGCATGGAGAGGATTAAGAGAGGTCACCAATTATAAAAGCCACCCCACTATAGTGAACCCCAGCAGAAGTCTGGCAGCAGAGTTAAATGAATTCTACTGCAGATTTGAGGCAAGCTCTACACACAGTGGCTATTCATCTCTAAGCTCCTCAGTATGTTCATATAAAGATCATTCATTGTGCAACACCCAAGTAGTGATCTCCGAGGCAGAGGTGATACGCATCCTGAAGGGACTTAAGGTCAAAAAGGCACCTGGCCCTGATGGTGTATCTCCAATGTGTCTGAAAGTATGTGCTACCCAGCTTGCCCCTATACTGACAAATATATACAATGTGTCACTGAAAGAGTGCGTTGTACCTCAGTGTTGGAAAAATTCCACAATTATCCCTGTCCCCAAGAAAGTGGGATCATCTGAGTTGAACGACTATAGACCAGTAGCACTCACATCTGTAGCTATGAAAGTCTTCGAAAGAATTATGATGTCCCACCTGATAAAATTCACGCAGAAGCTATGGGACCCGCTTCAGTTTGCCTATAAGGAGAATCGTTCGGCAAACGACACTGTCAATCTGGCACTGAAGTACATTTTGGATCATACAGATGAACTGCACTCATATGTCCGGATTCTTTTCATGGACTTTAGCTCAGCGTTCAATACCATTGATCCGAATTTACTTCATAAGAAAATGGTAGCTCTTGGAGTCCCTCTTAACTTATGCTGGTGGATTTATAACTTCCTGACAGCCAGGATACAGAGTGTAAAAGTTGGACCATTCACTTCGGACACCTTGGTCACAAACATCGGGGCACCTCAGGGGTGTGTTTTGTCCCTGTTACTGTTTTCTCTCTATACGAATGATTGCATCTCTTCAGCAGACTCAGTAAAAATCTTGAAATTTGCCGATGATATGACACTGATTGGTCTCATCAGGGGAAATGCTGAAGACTTGTATCGGAGTGAGGTGGAAAGAGTATGTGACTGGTGTAAAGCCAATAATCTTGTACTCAACACTAAAAAAACTGCTGAGATGGTTGTGGATTTTAGGAAAGATCAACATGAGATACTTCCAATCTACATCCATGACGAAGTGGTTCTTAGGGTCACAGAGACCAAATTCCTTAGTGTTATCATCTCTCATGATCTTAAATGGGGGAAAAACGTGGATGCTGTTATAAGAAAAGCACAACAGAGGATGTTCTTCCTGCGTCAGCTGAAAAGATATGGTTTGTCTAAGAATCTGCTGATCTTATTCTTTAATGCTGTCATCAGATCTGTGATTTGTTCCTCTCTGATAGTCTGGTATGGGGGAGCCACTGCGCATGACAAACTCCGCTTACAAAGGACTTTCAGAACAGCAGAGAGAATTATAGGTTCCCCCCTGCCTAAAATCCAGGATCTTTATGATAAGAGTATTCGATCCCACGCATTGAAAATTTCATCCAATCCCTCTCACCCGGGACACTCCTCATTCCAACTACTCCCATCAGGACGTCGCTTCAGAGTCCCCAAATGCAGCACCAACCGCCATATGAACAGCTTCTATCCACTCTCTGTTCAACAATTAAATCGTCATGTGTAGACTATATACTGTATCTGTCTTGTTAGATGTTACTTGTTGTATCTGTTGTTATATATTATGTTGCCTCTTTGCCACAAAGAATTCCTTGTATATATGTAATATGTACTTGGCGATAATAAATTTGATTTGATTGATTTGATTTGATATTCACGGCAAAGAATGCATACAGCAAGCCAAGGAGGGGTGGAGTGAGGGATCAGAGGTAACATCCATCGGACCGGAACAAACAGATTACCATACAGCGCTGGACAAATAAAAAAGGTTTTTATGGGTGATACAAGGGGAGTCAGGGGGTTTTAGAAGTAGTTGTGGAATGCATAGCTGACACCGAATTAACTGACGTTTTTAGCTGGTAGGCCAAAAAAGGGAACCTGTCAGCTGTCAGCTGTTTTGGCTGATATAAGATGTGGCCACTGCCTTTCAGGGCTTATCTGCAGCATTCTATAATGTTTTATTTTACTCACCCGGGGGGTGGGGCATTACAGACCCAAACAGGTGACAGGTTCCCTTTAAGGGATCATACTCACTTGAAGGGACTCTCGCATGAAAACCTGGCACTACCGCCGGCACTCAGACTGAAGCATGCGGCTACATGTATTTCTATGCAACCGCATGCTCCGGTCCGAGTGCCGGCGGCAGTGCCAGGTTTTCATGCGAGAGACTCGCATGAGAATTGTGCAAGCCTCTCACAAGTGAGTATGAGCCCTAACACAGTACCTTAGTATATAGTATACTCACTTATTATACATAGCACAGGCCCTTAACATATAGTGTAGTCACATTTTATGTATAGCACAGTCCCTTGTTATATAGTTTACTCACTTATTATGTATAGCACCATCCTTAGTTACATAGTTTCCTTTTTTGTTATGTATAACACCATCCCTTATTACATACCATCCTTTCTAGTTATATATGGTGCCGTCCTTTATTATATAGCTTCCTCTGCTGTGATGAACAGTGCTGTCTCTTACATAGTGTATTCTTATAATTTTTTTATTCATAGTACACTCTTTTATTACATAGCGGGCTCTCTTGTTAAATATAAAATGACTGCTGATGAAGGAGCCGGTGACCAGACTACCAGTCCATTATCTCCTCCATTAGAAAATAAGCTTTCTCATGCTCCATTAGCCATCATTGCATTATATATCGAACAAGAGAGGACGGTATATAATAAAAAACAGGGCTCTATATAATCCAATATGTAAGGGACGGTGCTGTACATACAGTGCTGTGCAAATTAATTGGGACAGAGCACTTTTTTAAGTAAAATCATAAGTTGGTTACCAGTCAGTGATTCAAACCAGTTTTAACTGCTTTGAACAGGTGTGAGAGCCTGTTCAAAGCAGTTAAAACTGGGTTGAATCACTGACTGGTAACCAACTTACGATTTTACTTAAAAAAATGCTTTGTCCCAATTAATTTGCACAGCACTGTAGCAAGGGAGTGCACTGTATAAGGGACGGCAATATACATAATAAAGGAGACTATGTAATCTATATACATGTATGTGTGTGTGGCTATATATATATATATATATATACAGTATATGTAGCTTTGTCGCCATAAGAAAAGGGGGGCCCAGACATATTTCTTGCACAGGGGCCCAAAGCTGTCAGTGTCTGCCCCTGACACGGGATGAACAATGGGGAGACTGGGGCAGAGTCCTACCCTGGTATGGCACATGTGCTACTGATGCCAAGGATTGCTTGCCCTACTTCTATCAGGGTTTCCCCCACCTCCTACACCAGTTTCTGCTCCCCCTCCTGCTCATCCTACATCTCCGGTGTTCTATCTCAGAGCATGTTGTCCACATCAGGAAGAAGCTGCAATCTCTGTTAGGGTATGTTCACACTGGGCTTTTTGCTGCTTTTTTTCTGCAGTAAAACCTGATTTCTTTTCAGGAAAGAAGTTGCGGCAAAACACAGGTTTAGGTGCATTTTTGATGCGTTTTTGGGCTAACTTGTGTCTCTTTGTTCATGCTTATGTCCAAGACTTTTCTGCAGAAAAAATCTGCAAATAATGATACCTGCAATTTTGCAGCGTTTATTCAATCAACACCCATTCAAGCAAAACAGTGACAGTGCAAAAATGCAGAAAGAAGTGACGTGCTCTATGTCCAAAAAATCAGCAAAGCACAAAATCCTGAGAGTTATTGAAAGGAATAGAACACCAGAAAGATCTGTGGCTCTTGCCCCTGAACCTACAACCTGGCATGGTCGTTTGTGATAAAGGCCGTAACCTGGTGGTATCTGTGAAGCTTGGCAAGCTCACACACATACCATGCCTGTTCCATGTGCTCATCTTGTTAGCTCAGCAGTTTATGAAAACCTTCCCAAATGTGCCAGAGCATCTAGTTAAGATACTCAGCATCAGTGCCCATTTCTGCAAGTTAGCTACAGCTGCCATCATTATGGCAGTACTGCAGTAGCACATGCAAGTGCCAACTCGCTGACTAGTGTGCTACATAACCAGCTGCTGGAACTGCACACTGCACAAACTGGCCAGTGTCACCATCCCACCGCTGACACCGGTATGTCACAGACAGAGGGACACGACGCACTGCCGACACACGGCTATCACATGCACAGAGGGCTTATCTTAATTATCCCACCGCTGCCACAATGTGATAAAAAAGCAGCAAGCTAGTCTTGCCCTAACAATTTATCACAGGGGGGTTATTTTGGATGTCCCACCACTGCTAATGATATTTCACAAACTGCAAGGATTTATGTATATCCCACTTTTCAGTTCCACTTTGGAACTCGCAGCTCTCCGGCACCCCCCTTACCCTCAGGTCAGTCAGGGAACTACACCTGGGATAATTGGTTGACGGACGGCTGCTTCAATGAAGACTGGCCACCCGGCACACTACCGTGAGGGAATTATAAAATGCTCTGGCCGCAGCCACCCAATTAGCTTGTAAAATCCCTTTCCATCACAGTCAGCAGTACCAGGGACCCAGACCACACTTCGCCGCCACCAGCTCCAGATTTCTCTGATTAATTTTTAAACTTAATAGAGGAGTTCAAAGCCAACCCAAATCAGTAGCGTAATTATCTTAAAGGCACGTAAATTTGTTTTTAGAGCATGAAGACAGGCTAATAAAGTCATAATTTATTCCTAAAAGATGGGCAGTGCTTACAGAGATAAAAAGATCTTACAAAGTTGAGACATTAGATATGTACAACGCAAATATAAAATAAACAGATTTAAAAGCAGAAATCAACACTTACATTTGCTTAGATGGTCTTAGGCTAACCATATGGGGAGAAGGTGGAGCCAAACGTCTCCACTCATCTGAGTTCTTTTTGGCATGGAATCTCCCGCTCGAATCACCTCCCAACTAAGTGAGTGTGCTCTATAGTTCTGGGTCATGACATCATAAAAGGGACCGAGTTACCAGGGTCATCCTCTTTTCTCTACGTTACACTTTTGGTTCTGAAACCTTCTCGGCTACAGTTGTGGCCAAAAGTATTGACACCCCTGCAATTCTGTCAGATAATACTCAGTTTCTTCCTGAAAATGATTGCAAACACAAATTCTTTGGTATTATTATCTTCATTTAATTTGTCTTAAATGAAAAAACACAAAAGAGAATGAAGCAAAAAGCAAAACATTGATCATTTCACACAAAACTCCAAAAATGGGCCAGACAAAAGTATTGGCACCCTCAGCCTAATACTTGGTTGCACAACCTTTAGCCAAAATAACTGCGACCAACCGCTTCCGGTAACCATCAATGAGTTTCTATTCAGTTTATTGTGTGGTCTGCCAGCCCCGGCTGGGGGCTGAGCTGAATTTCCATTCTTATTTATCAGTATTTTGCCAATTGGCTTTTTGTCCCTTACTAGTTCGGTCGCTTTTTGTTCTGTCTCAGAATACTTCAGAGTGCTGATATAGTGGGAGAAGTCTAGTGACTTCAGGGTTAATTTTGCTATCAGAAGTGTTGGACATTATTTTTGTAGGGTTTTTTGCAGGTTGCAGACAGTGTCTTCCCTTTCCTTTCCTGTCTAGTTAGTTTGGGCCCCATCATTTGCTCAGCCTATTTTCCTGCCTGTGTTTGTGCCTTCATCTTGTTTCACCGTCAATACATGTGTGGGGGCTATATATTCCTTTGGGGTCTGCTCTGGGGCAGTTAGTTTTCCCTTTTCTTGCTTTAGGCTTATGTAGTCCTCCGGCCGTGATGAGGCGTCTAGGTACATCGTAGGCACGCTCCACGGCTACTGCTAGTTGTGTGGTAAGATCAGGGATCTGCAATCTGCATAGTTACCAACCACTCTGGTTTTCTGTGGCTTAGCTTGTTTTGCTTTTTTCTCCTCAGTGACCCATTCATAACACCCCGCCTTACCCACTCTTTGACAGGTGGTACAGGAGCAGCATTTGTTTGTTACATCTGTCCCCATCTTGGGCCAATAGAAGTGTTGAGACAGCCGTGCCTTAGTTTTGCTGACCCCCAAGTGTCCAGCGAGTGGGATCTCATGGGCAATCTGCAACAACTCAGTTCTGAACTGATGTGGGACGACCAGCTGTCTTTCCCTCAACCATTCCTTTTGGGATTCTCCGGCTACTGTCTCCCGGCACAACCTTCCTCGTTCCCAGAACACCCTCTCCTTATCAGTCCCGGAGGTGGGCATCTCAGCGAGGTGTCTCAATTTCTCCAGGCTCACATCTGAGTGCAGGGCAGCCTGGAACTCCTGGCTGGAGGCAGCCAGAAGTGACATCAGGGTTCCTTCCTCACTGGGACCCTCTGGAACCTGCTCTGGGTTCACCTCTGGTTCAGTCTCTCCTGTAGCAGAAGAGGGTCCAGAAGGCAGGGCGCTACCTGCGATCTGGGCACTCTGACCTCGTGTGACAGCGGCTGCATATGCTGTCTCCCTGGGGGTTTCTACAGACCCACCAGCCGGCACTGCTATGGGCTCCACCTCCCCATCCACCCCCAACACTTCAGGAGCATTGCTACTTATGGGCCAGTTACCTTTCTTGGTGGCACTGGTCAGTTGCATGGCATCACCTTCCTCACGGTTCCCATGCACCTCCCCATTTCCTTGAGCACTGATGCTTGCTCCTGTTAGGGGTTCCTCAGCCATCTCACTCCACAGAGCGTCGGGGCTGAGCACTTCGGTACCTGTGGACACATCTACCATTTCAGAGAAATGGTTAACAGGTTCAGTCGGCACAGATACATCATCATCAGCATCATTCCTAGGAAAAGAATGGCTATCAGATTTCTTTGGTACATTTACATCACCATCAACATCATTCCTGGGGAAAGAATGGTTATTAGTTGCATCATTAGTCATCAAGGCATTAGCAGGTAATACATTCAGTTTCCCATCTTCATCATCACCATCATCAGGGTTAACGTTACCCTTATTATCAGATTGGGGAGGGGTGTCAGGGACGTAGTAGGCAACCATCCTCCCCAAATCAGTCCCCAATAAAACATCAGTGGGCAGGTTTTCAGACACCCCCACTTCCCTCACCCCGCTCCCAGCCCCCAAATATAGAAAAACCCGGGCAACTGGCAAGGGACAACGGGTGACTCCAATTCTGGTGACAGTTAGGGTTTTTCCCTCAATAAACTCTTCAGGGGCTGCCAGTCCAGAACGGATGAGGGTTCATTCAGCCCCGGTGTCCTTGAGGCCTGTAGCAAGACGGGCCCCCACCTGGACGTGCTGCACGTTCCCAACCACATCTCCCACCAAAAGAACAGAGGCGTTGGGCCCAGAGGCCTTGGCTGGGGGTTCTTATGCCTTTCCGGACAGGTGGCACTGATATGACCAGTCCAACTGCAGATGAAACACTTGCGACTGTCAGTAGTAGGCCTGGTGTTAGCAACAGGGACAGGGTCTCCGGAGGGACGGCTGGCAGGGTCATTGGGGTTGGTTGCAGGCTTACCCCCTCTCCAGCTGGTGGTGACTGGCCTCCATGTCTCTGGCTTCTGAGATGGAAAGTAGTGGAGAAAGGGAAGTGTTGGCTATAGGGACCTTGGCACCAATGGCAGGCTTTATGTACCGCTGTCTTTCCCATGACTCTGGCTTTACATTCATCTTTGCCAAGAAAGAGTACTAGTTGTCCACCCTGCTAGACTTATGCAATAGGGAGAACTTTGCATCTCTCCTTCATGACTCAGAGAGGTCCACTAAAATGGTGCAATACCAGAAGGCTATTGTGTAAAATTTGCTGGAATGGGTACATTGTCAAAGACCTGCTCCACTTTCATAACACCATCCCAGCATCCAGGCCCTGATGACATGGTATTTTTCACAAGGAGGAAATACTTTTTACAGATGGTCAAGCAATACCTGGCATATGCCCTAATTCCTCTGTGACCTTCAGCTATTGGGTCTCAAGACTGGACACTTGGCATGAGCTGTCCCTCTATGTCTTGGAGGTGTTGTGTTGCACTGTTGCTAGCGTCTTGTCTGAGCAGGTTTTTAGTGCTGTTGGGGAGGTTGCAACAGACAGGCACTTGAGCCTGTCAACACAAAGGGCTGACATGCTTACTCAGATAAAAATGGATAAAAATGAAAAAAGTCAGGTTGAGCCCAGACTTTTCCACACCTCCAGATGACAGCAGCACAAAAGGTGTTTTTAATCTTCAGTATTTGAATGAGGCCTGCAAGTTGTTGTGTTAAATGGTCTATGGATGACTGCATAACGCTACTTATAATTTATTCCTGGTTTTGCACTTTGTGCAAAGCCTTTACTAGCGTAAGAGTACATCATCTACACTATAAAATATTTTAATGAGGCCTGCAAGATGTTGCCTTGAAGGGTATATGGATTACACTCCTTTATCAAAGGAGCAAAACCTTTATCTATGTAGGAGTACCGCTACCTGACAATTTGAACATAATGTATATGAGGCCCTCCTTTATGCCTAGTACAGGGTGTTTCTGTGTCTCTCATCCATCTAATTTTTGGCACTTATTGCTTCCTTCATGAATGTCACAGAAATTTCCAAAAATTTTTTATAAAAAGGTAATTCAAATGAATAAAAAATTCATTTTTGGTTTACTTAAACTTCTATTTTTTTAAATCCTTTGTAAATGTTACCTTATATACATGTCATCATTATTCAGGAAAGAATGTTCCTTAACTTTTTTCTAAATAATTCCAATTTCTCATTGATTTTGAATGTTTTATGGTCAGTCTTTAAAGTGGACTAAAAGTTTGACACCATTGCTCTCAGCAGTGATATGAGAGTCAGAGATGTTTCCATGGGTCTTCCCCTTGTTGTTCTACTTCCATTCAGCCCTTTTTCCATCCATTTAAACATTTTCACTGCCCCTAAACCTCCTTGTAGGATCTGCCAAAAAAAATGGATTTCCCATTGACTCCCATTATAGTCGTTACTCGAAACGGGCATTAGGAATTTCTCGATTTTAGTAACAAGCATTCAAGCATTTTAGTGCTCACTCATCCCTAGTAATGTCACAATTTTGTTCCTGCAAGTAAATTACAATTCCAAAATTCGGAATACAAAGTATGTACATGAAGTGGCAAATTGTGTTACATATTTAAATAAAAACTCCAAAAGTCATCTCCTGTCTAGGAATATGGGTCATGTAATGCTAAGGTTCATAGTGACCAATTATAATGGAGAATGAAAGCCTGGATATATGTAATTAAATATTAAACCTCTTGGGGTAATTTTCTAAAGGTTCTTTTTAACAGACAAAACCTAAGATAGAAGCAAAATAGACATACAGTGAGTACAGAAATATTTAGACCCCTTTTTCACTTTTTGTTTCATTGCAGCCATATGTCCTTCCAGCTGAAAAACACCCCCATAGCAGGATGCTGCCACCACCATGTTTCACTGTTGGGATTGTATTCGGCAGGTGATGAGCTGTGCCTGATTTTCTCTACACATATCGCTTAGAATTATCACCAAAAAGTTCTATCTTCATCCCATCAGACCATAGAATCTTGTTTCTCATAGTCTGGGAGTCTTTCATGTGTTTTTTAGCAAGCTATATGCAAGCTTTCACATGTCTTGAACTGAGGCGAGGCTTCCGTCAGGCCACTCTGCCATAAAGGCCCAACTGGTGCAGGGCTGCAGTGATAGTTGACTTTGTGGAACTTTCTCCCATCTCACTACTGCATCTGTGGAGCTCAGCCAGAGTTATCTTGGGGTTCTTCTTTACCTCTCTCACCAAGGCTCTTGTCCCATGATTGCTCAGTTTAGCTGGACAGCCAGGTCTAGGAAGACTTCTGATAGTCCCAAACTTCTTCCATTTAAGGATTATGGAGGCCACTGTGCTCTTAGGAACCCTGAGTACAGCAGAAATTCCTTTGTAAGCTTTGCCAGATGTGTGCCTTGCCACAATTCTGTCTCTGAGCTCCTTGGCCAGTTCCTTTTACCTCATGATTCTCATTTGGCCTGACATGCACCGTGAGCTGTGAGGTCATATATAGACAGGTGTGTGCCCTTACAAATAAAGTCCTATCAGTTTAATTAAACACAGCTGGACTCCAATGAAGGAGTAGAACCATCTCAAGGAGGATCACAAGAAAATGGACAGAATGTGACTTAAATATGAGTGTCTGAGCAAAGGGTCTGAATACTTATGACCATGTGATATTTCAGTTTTTCTTTTATAATAAATATGCAAAACTTTCTACATTTCAGTTTTTTTTCAGTCAAGATGGGGTGCAGAGTATACATTATTGAGGAAAAAAATGAATTTTTTTTAATTTTCGAAAAGGCTGCAATGAAACAGAGTGAAAAATTTAAAGGGGTCTGAATACTTTCCGTACCCACTGTATACCCTGCTGTAAGTAAGTAAAAAGCAATAGTGGATATAAATAACATGGGGTACTAAATAAACACTGTTTTTGCTCAAAAAAGCATAAAAGGCATCCCACTAGTGCCAAGGTGT
Organism: Dendrobates tinctorius; assembly: GCF_039654945.1. Taxonomy (NCBI): domain Eukaryota; kingdom Metazoa; phylum Chordata; class Amphibia; order Anura; family Dendrobatidae; genus Dendrobates; species Dendrobates tinctorius. The sequence goes on along the minus strand of NW_027361671.1, from coordinate 15,032,754 downwards.
ACCCAGTCAGGACAGTCCTAACACCTAGGTTTTAAAACTAAAGGATAGAACCATCCCAACTGAGTACACCGGTTTTTACATTTTTTTTTTATCAAAAAAAGCATTCACTAAGTACCCTATGTTATTTATATGTACTATTGCTTTTAGTTAATTACTTACATAAGGGTATACATTCATTTTGTTTCTATCTTAGATTTTATCTGTTCAATGGCCAATGTTAACATGCTCCTACACATTGCAGTTCACATTGGCCACAGTTAATTTTTTACGGTTTTGCTTTAGGTTTTTGCGGTCAGTGCACGTAGGGGCATGGTCTCCCATTTTTTGAGCTGGGTGTTACGTTTATATAGCTTCGTATTGCTGGGTTCCATAGATAGGCTCCGGTTCTGCTCAGACCTCATTCACATTGAGGTAATTTTTGACACATGATAAGATTTTATTAGAGGTTAAGACCGCCCCAACTGGGTACACCTTGGCACTGTATATCACTATTGCTTTTACTTACCTATAGAAAGTTGTTGTTTTATGTGAAATCAAACTTTTATTGATGCACAAGCAAAATATAAAAAATTCTGTACATACAGCATTAATAAAAATTAAGACATGTAATTTTATGGATTGGATCATTTGTTCAAGATTTCCGGTACATTGTTTGTCGGTTTGGCATTTAAACCTAATTTTAACAACATGCAATAAAAAGGAAGACAAGTAAAAACTGAGCAGGTTTGGTCAAAAACACTAGATGACGAAATATCAAGCGAAACGTGCGTTGGGGAACATGGTCACAGCACGGGCAGTCACTATGGGTAATTAACCTCTTCATTCTTTACTTAGTTATGTAGCAGTCTTTGCATATGTATAAATATATATTCATTGTTGATACCATGGTGATGTTTATGATTTAGGGGCACTTGTTCAGCATACCATTGCACTGCATGGTTGGCTATATGAGCCACCTGATACTGAGTGAATCAGCTGCCTGATGTTTACATTAACTCTTTCTATCACCATTGGTTAGACATAGGTTATTTTTTGCTCTGTCCTGCTATTATGTTCTACTCATAGTCTGTGGCCATGTCTTGTGGATCATGTGTATCCATACATACTAATTGATGTGATATATTTTATTGCACATTTTACTATTTATGTAATTGATGAACTTTTGTATTAATAAATACTTATTTTTCATTGTATATGGTAAACTCATTTTTTCTCCGTATTTTTTGATATGTATTTCTGAGTTTATATACATGAAATTTTCTTGACTTTGTGCTGGTACTTTTTATGTTAAAAAAATACACATATTGTAGATATGCATTACAAAGTAAAATATTATTACTTATGCCAGGTCCTCAAATATTATGCATCTGCTCTGGCTCTGGTTTGGCAACTTAATTTCCACAGATGTGGTCAAGACAAGTGGGATTTTCCTGTATGGTACAGTACAAGACCACTGCATTGCTCAATGAGTCACAAAACTGATATTGTACCTACATAATGAAGTCTCTCCAGTGTCAATCACAGGACCAGAAGTAGATCTGCCGACTCAATGGGCCTGGACCAAATACCTAAAATTTTGGGCACCTTTAAGGGAAAACAGTGCTGGTTCCACATTAGGAAAGAGTGCTTCCACCTGGCTATGTTTGCCAATGAGGTAAATCTCTAATTTTTTAATGATTACAAATGGTTAAATTCTTGCCTATTCAATCTCTGCATTAATATCATGTTGATAATGAATTTTTAAAAATTGACTACTGCCAACTACAAAGGTATCTGTCACCAAACAACTCACTAGACTGGCCAGATGCCTGACGAGTCAAGAGGACACCTCTATCTAACACATGTCATGCATTTCTGAATGCCATACCATCTAAGTAGAGTTGGAGACGTACAGAAATTGTGGAGGTCATCCCTGCCTGAATACCCAAAAGTAGATGGAATAGTGTTATGATCATCTTGCTCCATCTTCTGCATTTACGCTCCCTTTGAAACAGCAAAGATAGCATTTAGTATACAGAGGACAGTCACAGGGCTGATCCAAAAGCAGACATCAGCTGTCATCCACTAATGATGCTGAGTCCTTAGCCCAGTCTTCAGGAGTTTCCTATAGCCTTTGCTCTTACATTTCTTCACATAGACAAAACCGAATCTTGCTGAAGTAGCATCTTTGACTTAGTGGAATGAATCAATCATCCTCAATGAATATGTCTGGAAGACATAGACTTGTTCAGGGTGTTTAGGTGTTTATGATAAAATGTACAGAGCCAGACTTATTCCTAGACATGGAGCAGAATATATGAATTCTTTAGTGAGTAAAATACCACTAACAAAGCTATTAGTTTTGGCCTCCGCTAATATAATATGTGCCATGGCTGTGAAGTCACTGGTTCACCATCTAGGGGTCTATAGGTTGTAAACAAAGCATCAATAGCATTATCATTTGGGTAACTCATCACAGCTCCTATAATGCTAGAATATTTCATAGACAACATACTCCTCTCGCCTGAAAATTAAGATCTGAATTTAAGCTGTACAAACCTGCAATACTAAAACGAAAAGGAAACCTTTTATATTATGTTTCTGCCAGTTGAGTCCTAATTGTGTATAACATTTTTTTCACCTTACATAAAATATATAATTTTCAGATTTATGTTTTAGGTATTGAACTCTTTTTACGGCACATTGAACACATGCGGATTCACCTGCGTTCAGTAGTCGGCAGCGAAGTCGGACTCAGATGCACCCATCTACAGTTTTGAGGAGTGTGTCCAGAAGTGGTCTTCATGGAAAAAATGCAGCCAAAACTATATATTTGAAATGGAAATAAGACCAAGTGATTCAACTATTAACGAAAACATAGGAACTGGGTGCAGAAAAGGACAGCAGGTGCTCTGGACTTAAATATTTGGCTGTAACAGAAAAAAGTTTGTACCCTGAAGAGCGTCTCTTCAGAGAGGAAGAGGACTAGAACTCTAGTGCCACCTATTGGAAGTAGCAATCCTAGAAGTCAATGTTAACCCTTTAACGAGCCTTGTTACATGACTTAGGAGATTCTGGCTTGGCTTTTATCCTAAGTCATGTAACAAGGCTCGTTAAAGGGTCAACATTGACTTCTAGGATTGCTACTTCCAATAGGTGGCACTAGAATTCTAGTCATCTTCCACTCTAAAGAGACAATTTGAATAATTAGCATATTTCCCAGAGGAGCATTGCGGCTTTAAGTCTCCTCACCTCGACATGCTTAGCATGTCATTCTCCGCAAGGAGAAATGATACTTCTTGGATACCCTGAAGCGCTAAAGAGCAGTACAATAAAAAGTTTCTGAAGGTAACAGTAAGGCATGGTGTAGGTTCCTTACAAGTTTGGGGCTGCATTTAAGCAAATGGTGTTGGGAATTTGGTCAAGATTAATTATGTCCTCAATGCTAAGAAATATAGACAGATACTTAATCACATGCTTCCCTGATGGTATTGCATTTTGGATGACTCCAAATTTATTCTATAGCAGAACAATGACCCCAAATTTACAGCCAAAGTTATTAAGAACTGTCTTCAGCGTAAAGAACAAGATGTCCTGGAAGTGATTATATGGCCCCCCAAAAAGCCTTAATGCCAACACAATCACATCTGTGTAGGATTACATAAAGAGATAGAAGGATTAACCTAAAACAGCCTAAAACTTTTGCACTGTCGTGTATATGGCTATGAGTAAATGAATGAGCTATCACTCATTTTCTGTAGAATTTGTTCAGTATTTTATGGCTTACTCTCCCCATATCCATGGTTAAGCCTTGAGCCACAATATTCTCTTACTATCCAGATTTAACACAGAATGGTTGAGGGATTTCATGCCTCTGCTTTTATTCAGATTATGATGGTTCCTCCATGACTGTGCTATAATATGTGATGTATGCAAGGTATTTTTTGGGAAGCCAGACCAGCAGCACCTAAGATCATGTGAGCAATCTCTTGCTTGTACTGAATCATTTGCATTGTGTAAAATTCTGATGGTCATTTTTAACAACTGGAACAAAAAATAGATTGTTCATATTCGCCAAGTTCTGTGAAATTCCCAAATTTCAACATGAAATAGCATTTCAGTGAATCAATTTGCTCATATGTAGTAAATTAATATCCCAGTTGAAATGAAATAAAGGATTTTATCATTAACATAGTTCATTTTTACGGCTTTGTTCACATATGTATGAAGATTTATGTTTACTGTTACTTTATAGAAGCAAAAAACAAAATTAATTCAGAGGATGGCTCCTTAGAACCCTTTAGACCCCATTAATTAAACAAGTGTTCATTAAGGTGTTAGTCGTAATATGTGGTCTGGTCATGGCGTGGTGGTATTTGTTCCTTGTATGAGGTATTATTAGTCATGTGGTGGTAATATGTGGTCTGAACATGGTGCGGTAGTATTTGTCCATTGTATGTGGTATTATAGGTCACTATGTGGTGGTAATGTGGTGTCTAGTCATGGTGCGGTGGTATATGTCCACTGTTATGAATGAGTCGCCGTAGGAGGCAAAAACAGAAATACTAGCTAAGTCCAGAAAACCAGAGAAGTTGGCAGCTATCGGATTGCAGAACCCTGAACCTATCAACAACAACTAGCAGTAGCCGTGGGGGGTTCCTACGGTGCCCTAGACCCCTCGATCACAGCCGGAGAACTAAATAAGCTAAAGACAGAAAGGGAAATCTAAACTGCCCCAGAGCAGACCACAAAGCAATAGGCAGCCCCCAACATTCACACAGATAGAAAGATAGGCTGAGCAAATGATGGGGCCCAAGATAACTAAATAGGACAGGATAGGAAAGCTACTGACTGCAATCCGCCAAAACCAAGAGCCAACAGACTGATAGGGAAAAAAGCCCTGAAGACGCTAGGCTTCAAAAAGACTATATCAGTACTCAGGTATTTTCTGACGACAGAGCAAAAAGGAATTCAGCTCACCCTAGCAGGGAATGGCAGAAATCCAGAAAAACAAGGCAAAACAAAACCAAAACACAAATGCAAAAAGCAGAGCAGAAAACTTAGCTTTTGAGGAGCAGGAATCAGACTGGTCTCCTAGAATCCCTCAGAGAAATGACCCGCAAGGCAGAAGGGCGTCGGATGCCTTATATCCAGTCAGCAATTCCAGTCACCCAGTCATCATCATTCTGCTCAGGTGCTTGGTAATCAGCCTCACTACCTTCCTTCACCAGAAGAGGGAGTTCATCAGACCTCAATGGTGAAGGGGAAAATGAACTCACAACAGTACCTCCCCCTTGAGGAGGGGTCACCGAACCCTCATCCACGCCACCCGGGCGATCAGGGTGAGCCCGAAGAAAGGCACGCACCAATCTATTGGCATGAATATCAGAGGCAGAGACCCAGGAATTATCCTCCTGACCATAACCCTTCCACTTAACCAAATACTGGAGTCTCTGTCTAGCCAGATGGGAATCCAGTATCTTCTCTACCTCATATTCCATGTTACCTTCAACCAATACAGGGTACGGAGGTGCCACCCCAGGAACAACTGGTTCAGCAAACCTCTTCAACAAGGACTTATGAAACACATTATGGATTTTAAATGTGACAGGAAGAGCCAAACGAAAAGAGACCGGATTAATAATCTCCAAAATCTTGTAAGGTCCAATAAATCTAGGCTTAAACTTAGGAGAAGCCACCTTCATAGCGATATTTTTTGATGATAACCAACCATATCACCAACCTTAAACTGGGGACCAATGGTCCTATGTCGGTTGGAAAACCGCTGGGCCTTTTCCTGGGAGAGAGATAACTTATCCACCACTTGGTCCCAGATCTGGTGCATTCTCTCCACCACAGTGTCAACACCTGGGCAGGCAGAAGGCTCCACCTGCCCTGAAGAAAATCGAGGATGAAACCCAAAGTTACAAAAAAAAGGTGACATCAAAGTGGCAGAACTAGCTCTATTATTTAAAGCAAATTCGGCCAAGGGCAAAAATGAAACCCAATCATCCTGATCAGTGGAAATAAAACATCTCAAATACGACTCCAAGGTCTGGTTTGTTCTCTCCGTCTGCCCATTGGTCTGAGGGTGAAAAGCAGAGGCAAAGGACAACTGAATTCCCAGCTTGGAACAGAAAGTCCTCCAAAATCTAGACACAAACTGAACTCCTCTGTCAGATACAATGTTCTCAGGAATCCTGTGCAAGCGAACCACCTGTTGCAAAAACAGGGGCACCAACTCAGAGGAAGATAGCAACTTAGGGAGTGGTACAAGATGAACCATCTTAGAGAACCTATCACAAATCACCCAAATAACAGTCATTGTCTGAGAGACAGGCATATCAGAGATGAAATCCATTGAAATATGGGTCCATGGCCTCCTGGGGACCGGCAAAGGCATCAACAACCCACTAGAGCGAGAACAAGGTTTAGACTGGGAGCAAGTCCCACAGGACAGCACAAAATTCCTGACATCACGAGACAAGGCGGGCCACCAAAAAGACCGACTCACCAGATCTCTAGTACCAAAAATACCTGGATGACCAGCCAATGCAGAGCAATGAACTTCAGACATCACTCTCTTCTTCCACTGGTCAGGAACATACAACTTTCCACTGGGACAATGCTCAGGTTTGTCCTCCTGGAACTCTTCCAGAGCACGTCTCAAATCGGGCGAGATGGCAGAAAGAACTACCCCTTCGCCTAAGATGGTAGCAGGCTTGGTCACCACAGGAGAATCAGCAAAGAAGCTCCTAGAGAGGGTGTCTGCCTTGACATTCTTAGTGCCAGGAAGAAAAGAGACCACAAAATCAAAACGTGTAAAAAACAAGGCCCACCTAGCCTGTCTAGGGTTCAAGCGTTTGGCCAACTCCAGGTAAATCAAATTCTTGTAGTCAGTGATGACCACGACTTGATGTTTAGCTCCCTCCAACCAATGTCTCCACTCCTCAAATGCCCATTTCATGGCTAACAGTTCCCGATTCTCCACATCATAGTTACGTTCAGATGGAGAGAACTTTCAGGAAAAGAAAGCACAGGGATTCATTTTAGATGTTACAGGATCCTTTTGGGACAAAACAGCTCCTGCACCAATCTCAGAAGCGTCCACCTCTACCTGGAACAGGAGTGAGACATCAGGTTGCCGCAAAACCGGGGCAAAAGTGAATCTTCGCTTCAGCTCCTGAAAGGAAGAAACAGCCTCCGGAGACCAATTCAACACATCAGCACCCTTCTTAGTCAGATCAGTCAATGGCTTGGCAATACTAGAAAATTTTGCTATAAATTTCCGATAAAAATTAGCAAAACCCAAAAACTTCTGGAGGGCCTTCAAAGAAGTGGGCTGAACCCAATCATAAATGGCCTGCACCTTGGCCGGGTCCATTTCAATAGTTGACGGAGACAAAATAAATCCCAAAAATGAAATCCTCTGTACCCCAAAAAGGCATTTCGATCCTTTGACATACAGGGAATTCTCCCTCAAGATCCGGAACACAGTCCGAGCATGTTCCACATGAGAATCCCAATCCTTGGAGAAGATCAAAATATTATCCAGATAGATAATCAAAAATGTATCCACAAAGTCTCGGAAAATGTCGTTCATGAAGCACTGGAAGACAGAAGGGGCATTAGTGAGCCCAAAAAGGCATCACCAGGTACTCAAAATGTCCCTCCGGAGTATTAAACGCCGTCTTCCATTCATCCCCATGCTTAATGCGGATAAGATTATACGCCCCCCTGAGGTCAAGCTAGGTAAACCAGCAAGCACCTTTAACTCTGGAGAATAGATCAGAAATCAGGGGTAACGGATACTGATATTTAATAGTAATTTTGTTGAGGGCACGATAATCAATACAAGGCCTTAATGAACCATCCTTTTTGGCCACAAAAAAAAACGGCACCTAAGGGTGAAGAGGATGGTCTAATATGACCCTTCTCCAACGCCTCCTTAATATAGGATCGCATAGCCTCGTGCTCGGGTACAGATAAATTGAAGAGCTGACCCTTGGGAAATTTACACCCGGGGCTCAGTTCAATTGCACAGTCATAACTCCTATGAGGAGGCAAAGACGCAGACTCATTCTCACTAAATACATCATAAAAGTCCGCCAAATAGTCAGGAACATCATGCGACTGAGGAGAGGTGGAAAAAACCAGAGCCTCACTAAGGGCACACCGACAACCCCAACTCACCACAGACACAGATTTCCAATCCAAAACTGGATTATGAATTTGGAACCAGGGAAACCCCAGAACAATGGTATCATGCAAATTATGCAACATCAAAAATCTGCAATTTTCTTGATGGTCTGGGGCGACCCGCATTACCACCTGGGTCCAAAACTGAGGTTTATTTTTCGCCAAAGGAGTAGCATCAATCCTCCTCAAAGGGATAGGCGTCCGCAGAGGTGTCATCGGAAATCCACAACGTTTAGCAAAATCCAAGTCCAATAGGTTCAGGGCTGCTCCCGAATCCACAAAAGCCTTGGCGGAAAATGTGGACAGGGAGCAGATCAGAGTAATTGCCAGAAGAAAATTAGGTTGAACACCACCCACAGAAAATGTGTGTGCAAAACGTTTCTCTCGTTTAGGACAGACAGAAATAATATGCGAGTCATCTCCACAAAAAAAACACAGCTTATTACGCCCTCTGAACTCCTGACGTTGCTCCCTGGACAAAACTCTATCACATTGCATAGGTTCAGACACTTGTTCTACAGGTGGCAACACCTCTCGTGCAGTCCTGCGTTCAGGTAAACGCCGATCAACCTGAATGGCTAATGACATAGAATCTTCAAGACCAGAGGGAACAGGAAATCCCACCATAGTATCTTTTACGGCTTCTGACAAACCCTTCCGAAAGAGAGCTGCCAAGGCATTATCATTCCAGGTAGTAAGGACCACCCACTTTCGGAATTTTTGACAGTACAATTCTGCAGAATCTCGACCCTGGCTCAATGCCAAAAGGGTCTTTTCAGCCTGATCAATAGCATTAGGTTCATCATACAACAACCCCAAGGCTTGAAAAAATGCATTCACATTAGTCAGAATAGGATCATCTGGTTTCAAAGAAAACGCCCAATCCTGGGGATCGCCACGCAGCAAAGAGATGACAATTTTAACCTGCTGCGTGGAGCTCCCTGACGAGTTAGGCTTCAAGGCAAAAAATAATTTACAATTATTTTTGAAATTGAAAAATTTAGACCGATCCCCAAAAAACACATCAGGAGTAGGGATCTTTGTTTCAGCAGCATGTGAATGAGCAAGGTAGGCGGAAATTCCCTGCACTTCCGCAGCGAGCTGCTCCACACGATCAGACAATTGCTTTATCTCCATTGAGAGAAAAAAAATATTCCCCCTACGGCCTCAGAGATATAGAGGAAAAAATATACACACTTTTTTTTTTTACAATTCTTTCCTGCTATTGAGTACCCTAGGATCTGCGGTATGGTGGGTGATTCTGTTATGAATGAGTCGCCGTAGGAGGCAAAAACAGAAATACTAGCTAAGTCCAGAAAGCCAGAGAAGTTGGCAGCTATCTGATTGCAGACCCCTGAACCTATCAACAACAACTAGCAGTAGCCGTGGGGGGTTCTTACGGTGCCCTAGACCCCTCGATCACAGCCGGAGAACTAAATAGCCTAAAGACAGAAAGGGAAATCTAAACTGCCCCAGAGCAGACCCCAAAGCAATAGGCAGCCCCCGACATATAATGACAGTGAAGCAAGATGAAAAAACACTCACACAGATAGAAAGATAGGCTGAGCAAATGATGGGGCCCAAGATAACTAAATAGGACAGGATAGAAAAGCTACTATCTGCAATCCGCCAAAACCAAGAGCCAACAGACTGATAGGGAAAAAATCCCTGAAGACGCTAGGCTTCAAAAAGACTATATCAGTACTCAGGTATTTTCTGAAGACAGAGCAAAAAGGAATTCAGCTCACCCCAGCAGGGAATGGCAGAAATCCAGAAAAACAAGGCAAAACAAAACCATAACACAAATGCAAAAAGCAGAGCAGAAAACTTAGCTTTTGAGGAGCAGGAATCAGACTGGTCTCCTAGAATCCCTCAGAGAAATCACCCGCAAGGCAGAAGGGCGTCAGCTGCCTTATATCCAGTCAGCAATTCCAGTCACCCAGTCATCATCATTCTGCTCAGGTGCTTGGTAATCAGCCTCACTACCTTCCTTCACCAGAAGAGAGAGTTCATCAGACCTCAATGGTGAAGGGGAAAATGAACTCACAACAGTCCCCTGTATGTGATATTATTGGTCATTTTAAAAATTGAAAAATAAATAAAAATATGCCTAAATTGTATTGGATATTTTAACAAATGTTTAATAGGTTAGAGGAGAGTAGGGCCCGGCCAAAAGTGTCTACCTTGTCGTGGTGGCGGCTTAAGAATCTTTTGACTGTGGACAGTTCAAGGGGTGGAGGCGGGGCTGGGGTGGAGCCTGGGCAGAGTCTCAAGGGTCCCCGAAAAGTTTGCCAGTATGGAGCCCCAAAATTCCAAGTGGCAGCCCTGGTATTGGTGGATAGTGTTTGAATATAATACTGATCATTAAAATGTTTAATCATTCTTGAGATATTAACAGTTTTCTTTTGTTTACAAGTAAGTACCCTGAAGACCGAGCACCACTGTTAAACAGAACATACGCAGTGCTTGCAAGTTTTAATTTTTCACAAGCACTATATATCCAACAATATACATCTATGAAGATGAGAATAACTCTTTAACTATGATGTATGGTGTAAAGATACAGTTGCAAACCAAATAGTTCAACTCTTTTGCAAATTAGGCTTAATAGCAAAATGTGCAAACAATCTGCTGTTTGCAACAAACCAAAAAAGATCAATGTAAATTGCCCAGTATTGGTAATATAACAAGTGGTTTCCCCAAATTCAACAAACAATGTGACATAAAACCCCTTCACAAACTTGAACGCTGATCACAGCATTTAGAAAGCAGGGAGAGGTTGCTCACGCTCCCCTCTGATCGTCAGCCCCTCAACGTCATCGCAGGGGCCCGATTATTGCCATGGTTATTCAAGGTCGTCATGAAAATCTCCCAATAAAACAATTCTTGACTTGCTGATTTTTTTTGTCATTCTGCCACCCAAAAACCAGAATAGAAACCGATCAAAAAACGTTATATGCCCAAATATGGTACCAATAAAGATGTCACCTCATCCCGCAAAAAACAAGCTTTCGCATAACTCTGCAAGAAGAAATAAAGGAAAATTATAGCTCTCAAAATATGGAGATGCAAAAACTTGTTTTTAGAATAAAAAGCATATTTTAGTGTGTGTCAGCAGCCAAACATATATATATATATATATATACAGTGCTGTGCAAATTAATTGAGACAAAGCATTTTTTTAAGTAAAATCGTAAGTTGGTTACCAGTCAGTGATTCAAACCAGTTTTAACTGCTTTGAACAGGCACTTACACCTTGTAACCAACTTACGATTTTACTTAAAAAAAATGCTTTGTCCCAATTAATTTGCACAGCACTGTATAAATATCTGGCATCACTGTAATTGCACCAACCAGAAAAATATAGTTGTCTAATCACTTATACCGCATGAGGAAAGGTGTAAAAAAGAAATAAATCTAATTCTTCAATTGCTGATGATTTTCATTCTGCCTCCCAAAGATCGCAGTAAGGCTCTATTTTGAATGCTTTTCGTGTAAAGCTCTGAAATACGTAATTTAGATGAAACCCACAGTGTAAGATTCCCTATAATGAGGCATATGGGGACACTATAGATGCCGTCTGGCTTGTGATCCAGCAGTGTGCATATATTCAGGTGTGCAAAAAAGCACGGTTGACCACGGTTTTGTGCATTTCTGAAAAGAAGGATACTTTTGAACAGAGGCTAGAGGAAGTCCAGAGGGACTCATTATGGTGAATGGGTCCCTCAGGGGTTTCATCTTAATGACATAATTCAGAGATTTAGGTGCAAATCCCAAAGTGTTCTGTGTAGAGCGCAGGATAAATGTGATACAAAATGTTATGTAAAATGTTCCTACCAAAGGCTTCAAATAAATCCAGAAAAAAAGCAAGATCACACTTAGGTCTATCATCTGTTAATGGAAAAATAGGGGCTTCAATGTTGCTGGTAGTACAAAGGCTCTGGAAAATGTTAAATGTTAAATGGCTCCTTGACCCGAAAATAAGTTCTGCAAATTCCATGCTCCCAAATTCAAATGCCTCCTTCCTTCTGAGCCCCAGTGTGCCTAAATAGAATTTAGCGTCCATATGTTTGGCATTTCAGTAGGGATGAGAGCTCGCTTAATTTAGAAGTGCATGTCTCCAGAAGTATGAGCTTGGCAACATGTACTGGGCACCTTAACATACTTGGCACTGCAAGGTACTGGGCACTACAATGGCAGATTTGTAATTTTCACTTAGCAACATCCACTGCTACTTGTTTCTTGAAAACAACCATGGAGTCAAATTATCACTCACCTTTTGATAAATTCTCAAAGGGGTATATTTTCCAAAACAGGGCTAATAGAGGGTGTGTTATTCTCTTCTAGCACTTAGGGGCTCTGTATATGAAGTCCGCAAACTATTCTAGGAAAATCTACTTTCTAGGAGGCAAATAGTGCTCTGTCCCACCGGAGTCTCACTGTGTGACTAAGCAGTACTGTACAGACACATATGGGGTATTTCCACATTCAGCAGACATTGTGGGACAAATTTTGGTGAGATTTCTAACCATTTCCCAGTGTGAAAATGTAAAATCTGGAGCTAATCCAAAATTTTGGTGGTAATAATGTAACTATTTTTATTCACTCCCCAATGGTATAAAATTCTTTGACACACCTGTAGTGTCAATGTGATCACCGCACTGAATTCACTGAGAGGTGTAGTTTGTAATATGGGGTCACTTATGGGGGAGTTCTACTGTTCTGGCATCTCAGGGGCTCTCCCAGTGGGTCATGACACCCACAAACCATTCCAGCAAATATGAATTACAATATAGCACTTCTTCCTGTCTGAGCTTTGCACTGTGCCTCAAAAGTGGTTTTCGACAACAAGTAGGGTATCAGTGTAATCAGGATAAATTGAACAACAAATTTTAGGGCCCATTTTTTCCTTCTTGTGAAAATGGAAAAACTTGGGACTAAAACAACATTTTTGTGGGAAAAAATACACTTTTTCATTTTTACAGTTCAACATTGTAAAATTAAGAGAAGCACCTGTGGGTTCAAGGTGCTCACACTGCTAGATACATTTCTTGAGGGAGCTCAAAATGGAGTCATGTGGGGGGGTTCCACTATTTAGGCACATTAGAGGCTCTCCAAATGCGACAGGGCATCCAATGATTCAAGACAATTTTGCATTCAAAAAGTCAAATGGCACTGCTTCCATTAAGAGCCCTGCCACGCTGAAAACCTGAAACAGTAGTTTTCCATTGACATGTAGGGTATTGGCTTACTGAGGAGAAATTGCACAACAAATGCTGGGATCCATTTTCTCCTGTTACCTGTAATAAAAATAAAAAATTTGGGGCTAAAAAAAATTTTTGTGGGAAAAATGTGATGTTTTATTTTCACGACTCTTAAATTATGAACTTCTGTAAAGCACCTTGAGGTTCAATGTGCTCACCACACATATAAATTCCTTGTGGGATCTAGTTTCCAAAATAGGGTCACTTATAGGGGGGTTTCCATTGTTTAGCCACATCATGGGCTCTCCAAATGTGACCAGGCATCTGCTCTCAATTCCAGACATTTTTGCATTCAAAAAGTCAAATGGTGCTGCTTCCTTCCTGAGCTGTGCCATGTGGCAAACACATTAGGATTATGAAACCAGCTGGAAGTGGAACAGAGTACTTCAATTATAAAAAATATTTTTACATAGTTCTAATGGCTATTGCGGATACCGATTGTAAATTTGTTGCCGTGGACATTGGCTCATTCGGATGAGGCAATGACTCGCAGACATTCAAAAACTCAGACATGGGCCAACGTCTGTATGGGAATGATTTTAATTTTCCGCTGCCACAACCTCTGCCCAACACTGATGGACCGCCAATGCCTTTTGTTGTTGTTGGTGATGAGGCGTTCCAAATCTGTGCCAACCTCATTAAACCATACTCTAGTAGAAACTTAAATCACACCAAAAAAATTTTCAACTACAGACTGACAAGGGCACGAATAACCGTGGAGTGTGCATTTGGATTGGGAGGGAGGATAGTGCATGGCATGAGAGGATTGGGAGATAATTTCCTGTCGGATATGGTCAATTTTTCTTTGAAATAATTAGCCAGATCGTCAACATGGAGATGTGTGGTTGGGGCCTGCACTCTTGGATTAAGTAGGGAATGAAAAATGTCAAAGAGATGTTTTGGGTTATTGGATAGTGAGGTGATGAGGGTGTTGAAAGAGGTTTGTTTTGAGAAGTGAAGGGCAGTGTTTTATGTTTTAAGCATAAGCTTATAATGGATGAAATCTTTGGGTAGATTGGATTTTCTCCACAGACGTTCGGCGCACCTGGAGCATTGCTGTAGGAAACGTGTTTGCAGCGTGTGCCACAGTTGTCACCGTCTGTGCCTAGTTGATCTATGTATAGGAGGTGCAATTTCATCCAGGGCACTTTGAAGTGCTTCATTGTAATGCTTCAGTGCAGAATCAGGACATGAGAGGGAGGAGATGGGGGCCAACGATGACTGCAAGTTTTTCATAAGATTCTGGGTGTTAATTGCCTGTATGTTTCTAAAAGTGTGGAAAGTGGGGGTGACCTGGGCAGGATGGCAGTTCTTGATAAAGAATTATAGAAGGTTGTGGTCAGAGAGTGGGACAGGGGAGTTTGTGAAATCATCCACTGAGCAAAGCCGGGAGAAGACCAAGTCGAGGGAGTTTCCATCTTCATGCGTTGGAGAGTTAGTATGCTGCAAGAGGCCAAAAGAGGAGGTTAGAGATAAAAGGTGAGAAGCAGATGGTGAGAGGCGAAGGGCAATGGGAATGTTGAAGTCTCCCATGATGATGGTGGGGATGTCACAGGAGAGATAGTGAGGAAGCAAGGTGGCAAAGTGATCCAGAAACTGATGGGAGGGGCCCAGAGGACGATACACCACCGCTACTCGCATGGAGAAGGGGACGTAGAGTCTGACAGCATGGACCTCAAAAGAAGGGAAGACAAGTCACTGCACTTGAAGGATAACCTGATAGGTACAGTACATGTGGGTTATTGGAGCAGACCAACGCCTCCACCTGCTCTGTTGTCCGATCGTGGGGCATGAGAGAAGTGTAGTCCATCATATGAAAGAGCAGCAGCAGCGGTGGTGTCTGACTGCTGGATCCAGGTTTCAGTAAGAGCCAGAAGGTTAAGAGAATCAGAAAGGAAGAGGTCATGGATGATTGAGAGTTTATTACACACTGAGCAAGAATTCCAAAGGGCACAATTGAAAGAGATAGAAGGCATGCAGGGAATATTAATAAGAATAGAGGGTTTCTGAGTGTAGCAGTTGAGGGGTTCAACTTAGGGGCCGGGGTTGGGAGAGATATCTCCTGCGACTAGGAGAAGGAAGATTGAAAGAGTGAGCACATGGTTAAGTGATTTGTGAGAGTGTCTCGTGTGTTGTATGGTGCGAGTGAATGGATCTGTGCTGTGTAGCAATGTGAAAATAGCATGAGTGCTATACATAGGAGAGGAAAGGACAGAGGGGACAATATGGATGGAGTGAAAAGAGTTAATGCAAGGGACAGGCAAGGGACAGACGGCAGCAACAGGAGCCAACCACAGTACCTGGAGATGACCACAGGAAACTGCTGCACCAGGAGCCACCCACTGCGCCAGAGAGAATTGGCCAGTCTACAAGGAACAGAAAAAGCATTCAGAGAGACAGGCATTTCCAAAGCTTCTATACTTACATAGACAGTGTTGTTCTCACCACGACAGAAAGCAGCACCAGGAGACAAACTGGAGAAACCCACTGCACGAGGAGACACGCACTGTGCCACAGAGAATCGGCCAGTCTACAAGGAGCAGAAAACAGC
The DNA here is from genome assembly GCF_039654945.1 of Dendrobates tinctorius. Classification (NCBI taxonomy): domain Eukaryota; kingdom Metazoa; phylum Chordata; class Amphibia; order Anura; family Dendrobatidae; genus Dendrobates; species Dendrobates tinctorius. Next base: position 15,016,761 of record NW_027361671.1, on the reverse strand, counting down.
ACCAGGAGCCAACCATTGTACCAGGCCAAGCATTACGTCTAAAATTAAACAGAAAAAAATTTAATAGAAAGTACAAATAGCAGTGAGGGAGGGTGACATTTTCTAAGGTTCTATACTTACATAGCCAGTGTTGTGGTATCATCCAGATTCCAGAGAGTTAAGCCCTTGCTGTGTCCACACTTCCTATAGAGCTCACAATTATCAGGTAGATGAATCACTTCCTTGACCAACTCATTAAAAAACCGCATGCATATAAAGTAGAAAGCAGGTGCGTATGCATATCATTGCGTACACATGCGTTCCCATAGACAGTAATGCGCTTATTTGACACACTCATCCGCATGTGCATGACTGCGCATATTTTACGGATTTTTGCCGCTTCCAAAAATCCAACATGATGCGTTCGCTGGACCCCGCCACACACCGAAAAACAACGTATGCATATGCTGATGCATGCGAACTGATGCAAACGCATGCCCCTGCGTACACCATGTTAATGATAGGGAAACATGACGTATACGGATTGCTATGGATGAAAGGCTGCGCAAACAGACCCAAATGTGAAACCAGCCTTACTGTGCAAACTGAAACCTCAATGCCCTACTGTCATCAAATCTTATTCTTGGTCTTTGGCATTATCCAGGAGCTTTTTGACTATCTTCCTCTTTCTGCCACATCCAGATAGTTTATGTTCCTTTTATGTTCAGCTTTCAACTTGTGTAGTATTGCAGATGGCAGATACTGTAAGGCCTGTTTCACACATCCGTTTGTGTCCATCAGTCAAAATCCGCCGTTTTGCAAAAAAAAGGATCCGCCATTTTTCCTGGCGGATACATTTTTTCCCATTGAGTTGCATTACCGGCGGATCTTGACGGATGGCCATCCGTTGGATCCGTTTTTTTGCGGATCCGCCAAAATTTTGACGTCTGTCAACATGCCCGAACGGACCATGCAACGTTTTTTCGGGCGGCCGGATTCGCATTTCTCACTGCGCATGCCCGAAAGACTTCACTCAGCCACAAATTTAACCCTAAACTCTGTTCTGCTGGCTGAAAAATTCTCTCTCTCTCTCTTTCTCTCTCCTTCCCCAGGCAGCGGTTCCTTTAAAATTCTTCCTTTGACGGATCCGTTAAAATAACGGTCCGGTGCCAAACGTTGTGGTCAGTACAGGAACGGATCCGTTATCCACCATTTTAGCGGATTTTGACTGACCAAAAAAACTGATGTGTGAAACAGGCCTAAGTGAGCAAAAAGAGGCAAACTATGCTGGTGAGCAACTCTCTACTTTTCAGACTTATTTCTTTAAGACCAAAATTAAACTATAAATGTATGGAAATTCTATCTTATGATCCTATCAGTATCACCTGCACTACACTATTTGCATAGAGATTCTGACATAGCTTTTAACTACACAGCTACTGTATAGCTTAGCGAGTCCTAATCATGTCTTCTTCATAAGTTTAACGTTATTTAATTATTTACCACAATTTTTGGGAAACTTGCATCACTATGCTAAAGAAATAGCATAAAGTACCTGGGGGTTAATTTGCATAAAACACAACCAAATAAGTCAAATAAATAATTATGCAAATACATTAAGTAAATAAAATGTAGTGTCATGTAAAAGGCCACTGGATTTAAACATTTTCAAATTTCCTTAAAAAAATAAATAAAAATAAAACATGAAAATCTACCTGAAAGCTGGATGCCATCTTACATAATACATTTCCCATTTTTAAGACAAATGCAGTTGTTAATTCAAGAACGATCGCATAAATAATGATATTTACATTTTTACATTTTTTCATAGTCTGAGATGTCATCTTCAAAAGATCAAAATCGGTAAGATGTGGACCAAATGCATATTCCTCACAATAAGCATTCACTGCCTCCATCTGCAACCTCATCCGTCACTATAGCCATTCACTATAGCTTATGTCTGTCTCAGGCATTTCCTATAAAAAATAAATGTAGAGCCATTTCACGACCAGGACATCTTATTAATTGCTACATGCCTTTGGAAGGCTTTTGCCTTTTCCATAGCTGCTCAATAGAAAGCCAAGAAAAATAGCGAGCAATAAAATGGAAAATTTGAACAGAAATAACTGCATAACTACAATAGTAAACAATTTTGTCACTCATACAAAAAAATAAGTAGATTGCAAAGTGATTTTGGACGTATAAATTTCTCCTAGTAAATGTATTTCTGTAGTACATGCACTTAGTGTGTGTTAAAGAAAAATAGTGCTGAAAATACCTTTCATTTGGAATATATATATATTTATATATACTGTATATATATATACTGTATATATATATATATATATATTTTGGAGTATTTGTAAACATATTGTATGCCACATTACAAAATGGTATTTAAACTACATATGGGATACCAAAAGTTTTGTGTAAATATTCCCCCGAAAATGGCAATACTATTCCATGAATATTGATTAATTTGGGGTAGAAGAAAATTCTGAAATTGCATGTGGTTCAGTCTTTGTATGGCACTCAAAGAAATGATGGCAAATAGAAAAAATCATGTAATCATGTTCAAGGGTTTATATATTTTGTCAGTGCATTAAGTTTCGATCACAAAACATGTACCTTCATCAGATACTACAACAAAAAGATAATTGCAAAATATATATAAAAATCTATCTCTACATATAAAAGTGAATGTATGTATGTATGTGTGTGTCTATTACTAACCAATCTTGAAGCATCTTTCATTTCATCAGAGTTGTTCAAAAGAAGCTGAGCTGTGATTGGTTGCTATGAGCAACAGTTTTCCTTGCAACCAATCACTAAGCATCTCTCATTTCACCAGAGCTGGTTAAAAGAGCTGAGCTGTGATTGGTTGCTATGAGCAAGTTTTCCCACTTGACAACACCTCAACAGACACTGACTTGGTGGAAGAAATCTAGCAGCCCCGGGAATATAAGCTCCCAGCCATTGTCTGTCACCCTGAAAGGAGCTGAGAGCACATGACAGAAATGAATAATCCCCTCCCTGCCCATATCCCCATCACACATCCTCCATCCCATAGGTACATCTTCCCTCTTAAAGGATCATTGGTATGAAAAACAGAGCAAATCTATCCAGGGCTTTGGTTTGGACCCCAGGCCTCTCTCAAAGGGATCCCTGGTATGGAAGTTAGGACCGTTCCACTCAGCTCTGTGGTTCTGACCCCAGTGTCTCTTAAAGGGATCATTGGTATGGAAGTTAGGGCAAATCCACTCTGCGTTTTGGTACTGACCCCAGGTCTTTCTTAAAGGGATCTCTGGTATGGAAGTCAGGGCAAATCCATCAAGCGCTTTGGTTCTGACCTCATGCTCTCTTAAAGGGATCTCCTGTATTGAAGTTAGAGAAAATCCCTCAATGCTCTGATTCTGACCCCATTGTTCTATTAAAGGGATCATTCGTATGCAAGTCACGGCAAATCCACTCAGCGCTCTGGTTCTGATTCCAGTCTCTCTTAAAGGGATCCCCAGTATGGAAGTGAGGGCAAATCCACTCAGCGCTCTGGTTCTGACCCAAGGCCCCTCTTAAAGGGATCCCTGGTATGGAAGTGAGGGCAAATCCACTCTGTGCTTTGGTACTGACCCAAGGCCTCTCTCAAAGGGATCTCCGGTAAGGAAGTTAGGGTAAATTCCTCAGCGCTCTGATTCTCACCCCAGGCTTCTATTAAAGGGATTATTCATATGGAAGTCAGGACAAATCCACTCAGCACTCTGGTTCTGACACCAGGCCTCTTAAAGGGATCCCCGGTATGGAAGTTAGGACCGTTCCACTCAGCGCTCTGGTTCTGACCCCAGGCTAACGGGATGATGTGAGATATTAGAGGTAGTAGTCCGGTGGCTTTGGCTGATGGGATGATGTGGGATATTAGGGGTAGCATTCCGGTGGCTCTGGCTGATGGAAAGATGTGGGATATTAGTGGTAGTAGTCCGGTAGCTCTTGCTGACAGGATGATGTGTGATATTAGTGGGAGTAGTCCGGTAGCTCTGGCTAATGGGATGATGTAGGATATTAGGGGGAGTAGTCCGGTGGTTCTGGCTGACGGGATGATGTGGGATATTAGGGTGAGTAGTTCAGTGGCTCTGGCTGACGGGATGATGAGGGATATTAGTGGTAGTAGTCTGGTGGCTCTGGCTGATGGGATGATGTGCAATATTAGTGGTAGTAGTCCGGTGGCTCTGGCTGACAGGATGATGTGGATATTAGGGGTAGTAGTCTGGAGTCTGTGACGGGATGATGTGAGATATTAGTGGTATAGCAGAGCAGTGGCGAGCAGAGGAGAATGAATGAATGAAAAACTGACCTTCTGTGACCTCCAGACCATGGAAGAATGCAAGTGAAGAGGTTATGGCAGGTCAAGCTCTGACACAGTGACCTCATCACTTGAATTCTCCTACTGTCCTAAGGTCACAGCAGGTCAGTTTTTCATTCATTCATTCTCCTCTGCTTGAGCTGATTGTGGCAGAGCAGGGGAGAATGAGAGCCAGCTTCAGCACCAGTCACCAGGTGACAGCGGCTTACAGTAGCGCCATCCGCGTGGTCCAGTTGCCACACGTGTGCTGCACATAGTACACACATGGACACACGGACACTGATATGTCCGGGACCGGTTTTTCCGGTATCGGAAATTTCAGGATGTATGAAACCGGCCTTAAACTTATTTATACAGCTACAACTAATGCCACTCTAAATTAGTCCTTCTTCAAAATTTCTAACTAAATGGTATTACACTCCCACCATGTTGAAGTATGCTTTCTCTAAGAGAAAAGAAGTACTGTATTACACCTCAATGAGCAAGACTTACAGAAAGAAGAAAGGGGGCCAAGACTTACAGAAATGAGTACAGAAATGGAAGAAAGGAAGGCAAGAGCTGCTTCCTCAAGGGCCACTGAAATGTCTCAGCAGAGAGAAGCAAGACTTGCAGACAAGAGAACAAGAGTTGCTTCATCAAGGTCTACTGAAACGTCTCAGCAGAGAGAAGCAAGACTTGCAGACATGAGAACAAAAGCTGCTTCCTCAAGGGCCACTTGTGATGACATCGGTGGTGTCACTGGCACTGCCTAGGGGATGCTATCAGGGGGTCACATGAATAAGTGTAGGGAGTGCAGGAACATGACACACTGTGCACAAGGACCTGAGTCTAAGCAGTGAGCAGCACAAAGGACCTGGCACTGAGCAGTCACATGACCAGGGGGTGGAGCCACTGTGCAAGCCAAGATAATACATGTGGTCAAGGAAGCCAAGGGTCAAGCCAGATGAGAGTGTAGTACTTAGGGAAAAGACAAAGCGTAAACGGAGACAAGCCAAGGGGGTCAATAGCCACCACTCTTATGTGTTTGTCCAATCTAACTGTCCCTATCTCACAGTGGGCCACAAGCCTTGAGTCAATCAAGTTTGCTGATGACCCACAATCTACAAAAACAGAAAAGGGAAAAAATAATTGTTTACATCAACTTCCACTTTCAACAATAGTTTGCTGGCTGAGGAAAAAAGTACCTGTGGGTCTGGGTAACCTCTTCGGCAGTTATCCAGACGTAGTCATTTTCTGAGACCTTGGAATACGGGGTGCAAAAGGGACAATCCTTTATCCAATGTCCCGGTGCTCCACAATAGAAACAGAGTTTTTTCTCTCTACAACATCTTCTCTCCTTCCTCATGAAGACAGCCCTCAACCTCCATGGGCTTAACCAACGACAAAGACTACAGTTTCACTGTCAACAGAGGAACATCTTGTAGCACGACACCTCTTTCTCTCAGTTTGCGGTCCGTAGGGACGGCCTGGGTCATGGCCTCCTCCAGGGAATCGGGCGGTGGATGCAGGGCCAAAGCATCTTTCAAATGCTCAGAGAGACCCTGTCGGAATAGCCCCCTGAGTGCCGAGTCATTCCAGGAAACCTCAGATGCCCACAGCCTGTACTCGGAACAGTACCACTCAGCAGAGCACTAATCAACAGACATTCTCTCAGGGGAGGTAGGGGAAAGGGAGAAGGCCCAGGATTGTGGCCCCTCAGGTAACAGGGAAATAACATCAAGGACGCAGAGAAAAAAGTATTTTACAACTTTCCTTAAACACTCGGAATTTTTTCTTATCCCCAGAAAATATATCTGGAAGTTTAACAGCGGGTTCAGGACATGATAGGGAAACATCAGACACAGTACCCTCCCCAGTGCCAGCCAAGGAAGAGGCACCCTGAACAGTATTAAGTGTATCTGCCAACTCCCTCTGTACCTGTTGGTGTGAAGCAACCAACACTCTTTGCTCTACAGAGAGGTTCTGCATCATCTTAGTCAGGTTAAATACCTGATCTGAGAGAGCACGCAGCGGGTACATAACAAACACACAAGACCCCCCTGAAAAATTGTATAGGGTCGGTGATAATGTGATGACACTGGTGGTGTAACTGGCGCTGCCTAGGGGGCACTATCAGGGGGTAACGTGAACAAGCGCAGGGAGTGCAGGAACAAGGCACACTGTGCACAAGGACCTGAGACTAAGCAGTGAGCAGTGTAAAGGACCTGGCACTGAACACACATGTGACCAGGGGGTGGAGCCACCATTTATGAGTGCAGGGAAGGCAACTGAATGCACAGAGTGCAGGCAACGATAATCACATGGTCAAGGAAAGCCTAGGGTCAAGCCAGATGAGAGCGTAGTACCTAGGGATAAGACAAAGAGTAAACGGAGACAAGCCAAGGGGGTCAGGTAACCATGAGAGGCAGGGCAGTACAAAGCAGGATACAGAAGCGAGAGTCAGGGGATGAACCGGGTAATACTCAGCAAGGCACAGAGGCACAACAATTACAGAAGTAACCTTGGTCAGCAACCACTAGCCGAGTATACGGCGGTATCACCAATGCCAGACCTAGGAACTGCCAGCATTAAATAGCCGCCCCAGAACCAAAGAGAGGTGAACTTAAGTTAACCCTGACCTGACCAGGATGGAAGTGAAACCATCCTGTCCAGGGTCATGACACCACTTAAATGTCTCAGCAGAGAGAAGCAAGACTAGCAGACATGAGAACAAAAGCTGCTTCTTCAAGGTCCACTGAAACGTCTCAGCAGAGAGAAGCAAGACTTGCAGACATGAGAACAAAAGCTGCTTCCTCAAGGGACACTGAAACGTCCCTGCAGAGAGAAGCAAGACTTACAGACATGAGAACAAAAGCTGCTTCTTCAAGGTCCACTGAAACATCTCAGCAGAGAGAAGCAAGACTTGCAGACATGAGAACAAAAGCTGCTTCCTCAAGGGACACTGAAACGTCCCTGCAGAGAGAAGCAAGACTTACAGACATGAGAACAAAAGCTGCTTCTGCAAGGTCTACTGAAATGTCTCAGCAGAGAGAAGACTTGCAGACATGAGAACAAAAGCTGCTTCCTCAAGGTCCACTGAAACATCTCAGCAGAGAGAAGCAAGACTAGCAGACATGAGAACAAAAGCTGCTTCCTCATGGGCCACTGAAATGTCCCTGCAGAGAGAAGCAAGACTTACAGACATGAGAATCTCAACTGCTTCCACCAGGACACAGGAAAAAGTTGGAAATTAGAATTGCTCTGCCTTTTGCTACCACTCAGACATCAACTATCAGGATAATGCAATAGTTAACATAGGAAAAATAGATGTGATCTGCATGTACTGCAATGCCCTGAAGTGGAAAGATGAACCAGCATGTTAATGGTGTGCAAATGGCAAGGTAAAACTTCCTCTCCTCTCACCACCAGATCCCATGAAGTCTCTGATGACAGGCACCACTGCAATATCAAACCATTTTCTTGGACAATATCAGGAAGTACAACTCCTGCTTCCAAGTGACATCATTTGGTGCAAAAAGAGCAGTATTTTCAACTGGATTTATGCCCACATTCAGAGTTCAAGGACAGATTTACCACTCAATTGGCTCACTTCTTCCATTACAAGGAAAATAACCTCAATTTCTTCAAGTGTACTTCATGGGAAATGTAGAGGCAGAGGTCTAGCAGAGATGCTCATTAATTCCCAACACTCGCCTTGATATTGTCACTAACTTGCAGCAGTTCCTTCATGTAAACAATCCATATGTTCAACTTTTCAAGACTGCACTTGAATGCATGCCAAGTGACGATTACAAAGTTGACAAAACATCACAAGGTGAGCATCAGCTGTGTGTCAATGCCCCCACATTTGATGAGGTAGCTATTTTGATTATGGGTAATAGGTTTCACAGCCGTGACATTGTGCTTCAGAAAAGGAACAATGGTTTGCAACGGGTGACAGAAACTCACAGGTCCTATGATGTACTGCAATATCCAATTATCTTTTGGCAGGGGCAGGATGGCTATCACTTTGAAATAGCTCAGACAAATCCTGCAACAGGCAACCCTTCAGGGAAAAAAGTGTCGGCCATGCACTTCTATGCCTATAGGATCATGACAAGAGTTGGTGAGGAAAATCACATCCTCAGATGCAAACATCTCTTCCACCAATTCATTGTTGACATGTATGCAAAAACTGAGAGTGAACGTCTTCTGTATATCCGACTAAATCAAAAGAAGGGCAGAGCCGAGGAATACATTAACCTTAGAGATGCTGTGGCAAACGATGCCGATCCAAACAACTTGGGTAAAATGGTAATCTTTCCATCAACTTTCACTGGAAGTCCACGACACATGCAGGAATATACACAGGATGCAGTGACTTTTGAAAGAAAGTTTGGCCGTCCAGATCTTTTCATTACCTTTACTTGCAATTCTAATTGGGAGGAAATCAGAGAGCACCTGTTACCAGGCCAGAAAACTGTCCATCGCCATGACATCACTGCACGAGTTTTCAAAAGAAAACTTACAAAAATGATTCATCTGATTACAAAAATAAACGTTTTTGATGAGACACAGTGCTGATGTATTCAATTGAATGGCAAAAAAAGAGGCTTTCCTCATGCCCATATCTTGATCTGGCTAAAAAAAAATTCAGCCCACATAAATTGACAATATCATCAGTGCACAAGTGACAGACCCTGAGAATGACCCGTTGCTGTTTGACACCATCACAAAGAACATGATCCATGGTCCCTGTGGGAATCTCAACAAAAATTCTCCCTTCATGGTTGATGACAGGTGTTCAAAGAATTACCCATGAAACCTGGTCTAAGAAACACAAACTGGACAAGATGGATATCCAATCTACTGAAGAAGAAAACGAGGGGATGGTGGTTTCACAGCAAAGCTAAAAAAGCAGGTAGGATCATCACCCTAAAAGAGAGATATTGACAACAAGTGGGTGGTGCCTTACAATGCTCTGCTCTCAAAAATTTACAGATCCACATCAATGTCGAATCTTGCCACTCTGTGAAATCAATCAAGTACATATGCAAATATGTCTATAAAGGAAGTGATCAAGCAGTGTTTGAACTCCAGAAAAATGGACCTATTGATGAAGTAGAGGCATTCCAGATGGGTAGGTACGTCAGCAGCAATGAAGCTGTATGAAAAATACTAGGGTTCTCCATTCATGAGCGGTACCTAGCAATCATGCATCTCAGTGTTCACTTGGAACATGGACAGAGGATTTACTTTGACCCGGCAATCCTGATCCAGCAGCTTCAAACACCACCTAAGACCACCCTCTTGCATTTTTTGAACTTTGTCAACAAGATACATTTGAAAAAACAATACTATACTGTGATCTACCAAAGTACTACACTTGGAACACATCCAGAAAAACACTGGAACGGAGGAAACAGGGGCTTGATGTTGAAGGCCATCCAGGGGTCAAAGGAAATAATACTGTTGGTCGCGTTTATACTTTTCATCCGTCATATGCAGAATGCTTCTACCTGCGCATGTTACTTCATGTTGCCAATGGTTCAACAGAATTTTCTGACTTGAAGACTCTCAGAGACCATGTTTATGAAACATTCAGGGAAGCTTGCCAAAGACTAGGACTTCTGGAAAATGATGCACACTGGAACATGACTCTCAGTGAAGCAGCAGCCACACAAATCCCAAAGACACCTCTTCGCTATTCTTCAAACAACCTGTAACATTTCAAATCCCCTTGACATTTGGACAAAGTTCAAAACTGATCTCAGTGAGGACATCCTCATGCAGGTTAAGTAGGAAAATCCTCAAAAACTTATCAACTTCACTGAATACATTTTCAACAAAACATTAATTCTCCTTGAGGACCGCTAACCAAATGTGCAGGGAGATTTTCAGAGAAACAAACTACAACATTGATGAACTCACAGCATTTGTCTCTCACAATGAGCCACTGTTGGTACCAGACTAAAGAAATGCCTACAACCAAATTTTAGGCTTCACTGCAACTAACAAAAGTGTCTTCCTAGATGCTCCAGGTGGAACAGGAAATACCTTTTTAATCAACTTGCTCCTAGCAAAATTTCGGCAACAATAAAAGATTGCACTTGCAGTGGCATCTTCTGGAATTGCAGCTACACTTTTAACCTGCCTCACAGTGACAGCCCAGTTTGCAACATTGCCAAACGATCAGGACAGGCCAAGCTGCTTCAAAAGTGCAGTGCCATCATTTGGGATGAATGCACAATGTCACACAAGAGAGCTCCGGAAGCAGTGGACAAACTACTGAAAGACTTGTGTGGAAACAATTCTATCATGGGAAGTGTAGTTGTTGTTTTGGCAGGTAACTTTCGACAAACACTACCCGTTACACCAAGATCAACCCCTGCAGAAGAACTCATTGCCTGCCTAAAAGCATCATACCTTTGGAGACAAGTGAAGAAAATGTCGCTGAACACAAACATGAGGGTGCAAATGACAGCCTATGTTTCTTCTGAACTGTTCTCCAGCCAGCTGTTGACTATTGGAGATGGCAGGGTGCCAATAAACTCAACCACTGGACAAATCATGTTTCCAAGCAACTTTTACTACATCATTACAATTGATGAGCTAAAAGAAAAGGCTTTTCCAAACATTCAGTCCAACCTCAGAAAGTCTGACTGGCTGTGTGAAAGGGTTATTCTTGCTCCGAAAAATGATAGTGTAAACAAGATCAATCTTCAAATTTTAAGTCTCCTTCCAGGTATGTGCATGACCTACAACTCATGGAATAGCCTTAATTTCTAAGACAAAGAATAGACAGTTGTGTTTCATATGAAAGTTCTTTTTTTCTGGCCATTTTGAGAGCTTAATGGAACCAACAAATGTAATGCCCCAGATTTTCAACTAGCTCAAAGGAAGGTCAGGTTTATAGCTTCTCTAATCAGCCAAACTGTTTTCAGCTGTGCTAACATACTTGCACAAGGGTTTCAGGGGTATTATAACCATCCATTAGCCTTTTTACACAGTTAGCAAACACAAAGTAGCATACACCCCAGAGTACTGAAGGAGATAGCAGAAGAAATTTTTGAACCCCTCTCCATAATCTTTGAAAATTCTTGGAGAACAGGAGAAGTGCCAGAAGACTGGAGAAGAGCAAATGTTGTTCCTATCTTCAAAAAGGGGAAGAAGGTGGACCCAGGCAACTATAGGCCGGTGAGTCTGACTTCTATACCAGGAAAGATCTTTGAACAAATTATTAAGCAACATGTATGTCAATACCTGGATAAGAATGAAGTGATCAAACAGAGTCAGCATGGGTTTGTAACTAATAAGTCATGTCAGACTAACTTAATTTCCTTCTATGACGGTACCACTGATTGGGTGGATCAAGGAAATGCTGTAGATATAGTATATCTTGACTTCAGCAAAGCATTTGACAAAGTCTCTCATAAAATCCTTATTGGAAAAATGACTAAGTATGGAATGGACAAGGCAACTGTTAGGTGGATTCATAACTGGCTTAGTGATCGGACCCAAAGAGTGGTCGTAAATGGCTGCACATCCAGTTGGAAGAATGTCTCAAGTGGGGTACCACAGGGCTCTGTCCTGGGCCCTGTATTGTTCAACATCTTTATCAACGATTTAGATGAAGGAATTGAGGGTAAACTGATTAAATTTGCTGATGACACAAAGCTAGGAGGGATAGCTAATACTAGAGAAGAGAGAGAGAGGATTCAAAAAGATATAAATAAACTGGAGAAGTGGGCAGCAACTAACAGAATGGTTTTTAACAGGGAGAAATGCAAAGTACTACATCTGGGCAATAAAAATGAAAAAAGCATATATAGAATGGGAGGAATAGGGCTAAGTGACAGCACATGTGAAAAAGACTTGGGTATACTAATAGATCACAGACTGAATATGAGTCAACAGTGTGATGCAGCAGCAAAAAAGGCAAATGCAATTCTAGGATGTATTAACAGAAGCATACAGTCTAGATCACGTGAAGTCATTATTTCCCTCTACTCCTCTTTGGTCAGACCTCATCTGGAATATTGTGGCCAGTTTTGGGCACCACATTTTAAAAAAGACATCAACAAACTGGAGCAAGTTCAGAAAAGAGCGACCAGAATGGTGACCGGTCTGCAAACCCTGTCTTATGAGGAAAGGTTGCAGGATTTGGGAATGTTTAGTTTGCAAAAGAGAAGACTGAGAGGAGACTTAATAGCTGTCTACAAATATCTAAAGGGCTGTCACATTGTAGAAGGATCAACTTTATTCTCATTTGCACAAGGAAAGACTAGAAGCAATGGGATGAAACTGAATGGGAGGAGACACAGATTAGATATTAGAAAAAACTTTTTGACAGTTAGAGTGATCAATGAGTGGAACAGACTGCCACGAGAAGTGGTGAGTTCTCCTTCAATGGAAGCCTTCAAACAGAGGCTGGACAGACATCTGACTGGGATGATTTAGCGAATCCTGCTTTGAGCAGGGGGTTGGACCAGATGGCCCAGGAGGTCCCTTCCAACTCTACGATTCTATGATTCTATGATTCTAAGAACACTGGATTGATGGTTGTTGGAAATGGGCATCTATACGCCTATGAAGATATTGCATTACAAACCAGACACTTGCAGCTAGAATTTACCACATTAACAATGTATAGAATGTATTTCTGAATCATTTAATGTTAGCTTCATTGGAAAAAACTGTGCTTTTCTTTCAAAAATAAGGAACTTTCTAAGTGGCCTGTGGCGTGGCTAAGGGTTGTAAAATCGATGGGAGATATATGTCTCAGAGACACATAATGTAAGGCATAACAGATATTGCTGTATTATTATTGCTTTGCAAGCACCTGTGGTGAGGTCACAGTCACGTGACCAGTCAGCTGCTGGGTTCGTGGGTGTGACTACACCCTTATAATGTAGCCTGCTCCTGAACAAGGTAGCGGTATACAAGGAGGGACAAGCCTCCTGTGTGTGTGCTGAGGCTCCAGGACTGAGCCTGAAAAATGGACATTTATATTTTTCCTTTTGAGCTGAAGGCTGTTTTTTTTTTGTGACCTGCTGCTTTGGTTTATGAAGCAAATAAACCTCTTGAACTTTGGAAGAACTTGCCTCCTGATTGGCACTTGAGCGAGTCAAATCCCTACAATTGGTGCTAGACGTGCGGGCAGTGTTCCCAGCCGAGCTGTGAGATTGTTACTGCATGTCCTGGGTCAAGTTTGCAACAAGCCAGCAAGCATTGCCTGGAAAAATGGAGGACCTGCTGAAACACCTGGTCCAGGCCCAATCACAACAAAAGGAGACCAACAGGCTGTTGTTACAACAGATCCAGCAGAGCCAGCAGGAGCAACGGCAGCAGATGCAGCTTCTGGCAACCGCCATCCAGGAGGGCAGGACGAGCACCCCAACCCCAGGTCTGGCTGATGACACCCACGTCAGGAAGGCAATAAGACGCACATTGCAAAAAATGACCCCTGGGGATGATGTTGAGGCCTTCCTGACAGTGTTTGAGAGGGTGGCTGAGAGGGAAAAACTTCAGCCAGAGCAGTGGGCAGAGGTACTAGCCCCATACCTGACGGGGCTAGTATGCCCAGAAGGCATACTATGATTTGACTTTGCAAGATGCCAAGGAATATCCCAAGCTAAAAGCCGAGATTCTCACACGTTTGACTGTCAGGGCACAGTGAGTTCACCACTGGGCTTATCACCGGGACAAACCGCCTCGCTCCCAAATGTTCGACCTGTTGCACCTGGTCCAGAAATGGCTGCAGCCCAAGTCTTCTACACCTGCGCAGATGGTAGAGTGAGTGGTGATGGATTGGTTTGTGCATTCTCTGCCGAGACCCCTTCAGACTTGAGTTGCCCAGGGTGATCCCCAAAATGCTGATGAACTGGTTGGGCTGGTCAAGAGATACCAGGGGATGGAAGGTTCCATGGGGAAGCAGCCCATTCCTTAT